>NC_087514.1:143514483-144714483 GCF_963921805.1 Phalacrocorax carbo | reverse complement strand
GGCATTAAATTATATGCCAGCAATTGGATGCTTTATTGTATAATTGAAAGAGCAGAAATTAAGTAAATTAAGCTTATGGACTTACGATGATGAGATATAATTTGTTCAATTTATATAGCTTTAAAATGGCTTTAAAACAGATCTATGTAAGAACCAGACAGCACTTTAAACCAATTATTCATGTCTATGCTGAGTATAAATCTCTCATCATAGGATCACCATCTGAAGACCAGACCCTGCACAGAAACACACAAGCCTGTGCCACCATTTATGCCAATGTCATCCATAATAGCTCCTCTGTGAAGGACTTCAAGCATGGAAGAAAGCCATGCACATTAGCATTGCTGCTCCACACTCTTCTCTGTGCTATTGTGAGGATGTGGTAGTCATCTCTGGGCCTTACTTCTTCTTCTCCTACTTCTTACTTCTTCTAGGGAAAAACTACTTGCGTATTTGGAGCCAAGTTCAGTTACCTAGAAGTCTGCAGAAAATGCCACACACTAGATTATATCACTTGTTCATCCTGTTCAGCATCCTGTGCCTAAGTGTTTATGTTTATTAATATCCTCATTACCTCAGTGCTCCAAATTACTAAAATCAATATGAAGTATCCAGTGACTTTACTGAGCTTTGAACTGGGCTAGGTCTATGGCAGTCTCTGCACTCACAGATCAGACAATTGTTCTTTCAGTTACTTTTCTAATGTTAATGTGTGTAAGACAGCAAACATGGTGGGCTCACCTATCCCTTCCAAGGGAAACCCTCACAGCAAAGCTGTGATGTTGTTGTTTAGCTGAGGTGGATAGCTGTTTCAATTTGCATGTGCTAGCCAATAACAAGGGAAGTCTGAATGTAGTTCCTTGTCACAATACCCCTTGTACAGAGACCCTGCTATTGCAGCTAGCATTCTTGCCACGTGCACACGGGATAATTTCAAAACACGCTTTTTAGCTGTTCCTCTACTGCAAACTGTCCTCCTACCTTTGAGTTTCTCATGGATTATTTTGCCAAGAATGTAACAGGCATTTTACAGAAAAATAGACATTTACTTTGCACAATTAAAAGGTCTCTTTCCTGTGAAGATCTAGAGACAGTATCATATCATGTAGTTGGATTTTCCTGACGTCTGACAGATGTGTGATAATGTAGCACAATAACACTTTCCATGGCCACCAGAAAATCTGTACACCTATAGCAGTGTGATACATTCACCGTTACTCTGTGGCTTTCCTTTTCTCACATTGTAGTATAGCTCTAAACTGAGTTGTGCTACATCTGTCTTTTAAAGCCCAGTTCTTGTCCCTGGATGGACAGGTACAGAAAGAAGCTGGATCTGTAAGAAACAGTGACCTTAAGATCTGCTTCATGTGCTTCTGATGTCTCAGTGGGGCTTTGCCAAAGGCTTATGCCATTTGAAGAGAGAGTTCAAGTGGCCATTCCTGCTCTCAGTCTCCCAGTCCTGCAGACATCCAGCATTCATAGGAAAGCCCTAAAATGTATGCCAACACACTTTGTATAATTATATAAGGATTTGGGGTCTAGAAATAGAAATGGACAGAAGCAGGGAGGATGTTTTTGCATGTACAGATGTGCATCCAAAGTTGCATGCCTGTCCTCATTGAGCAACTGTGTATCAGTTAAAGAGCTGGCCCTTGTGAAGGACATGTGTCCTTTTCCCTTGCCGTAGCACAGATAACCAGGATGTTGTCGGAACATTGAGCCATGCTGACCCATCCACTATATCAGCATTTCTGAGAATGCCTTAGTAAGCACTTATTTTTGTGCTTATGGCAGAGCAGACTGTGGTGACCATTCTAGGATTTCTTGTTGTTTACTTTTGTATTGCCAGCCAAATTCAAACTGAATCCCTTGTGGTTGTTGCAAGGGTCCTTCCTTGGCAGTGAGAGGAGAAAGTCCCAAGTAACTGGTCCTATTTTTCAAAATCTTCACAAGGAGGCTGCATGTTCATGGTCCTGTAGAAGGTCTTGATCTTTTCACATATTTTGGTAGTTTTGCATTTGCAGCTCCAGGAATGTGTAAGCTGTCTTCCACATGCACTGTGAAATCAATAAAATGCTTCTACCTCCGTAATTGCAGGCAATGCAGATCCTGAAGGACAAGGCTTTTGTCAAGCAGGTTTCAGCTTAGATTTTTACAAGGTGAGATTCTGCTTCTGAAATACTTTGACCGAATGTAATTCTGGTATATTAAGCACTGTCTCAGTGATGAAGAGTTTATCCCTGTGCTGTTGCACATGGAAAGTTTCATTAAGTTGTTGCAAGGTCTCCACTCATTTGCAAGCTTCAAACTTTCTGGTTTCATTAATAAAAGAAATACTGCAACCAGCACCTGTTTATCTCTTTGCAACTCTCCAATCTGACTCTGCTCAGTCGATCTTAATTGATAATTAGATGAAAAATTGTACATGTTTCTATCTCAGTGTGTCCCACTTACAATGCTTTCCAGAGACCTGACTTTCAGGAATCAATGGGCAGGGACCAGATAGTTTTTAAAAGTTAAAATAGCTTGTATAAAGATGCTTTTGAAAGCAGACTAGTCATTGAGTAGACTGTTCTCTTGTGGAGGTGAAAATGAAAGTGCTTAAGGGAAATAGCTAGTTGTTCTTATATGCCAAGAGGGTCCAGAAACAATATTGTGGGCCAAAGAATAAACTTTGCAACTATTGTTGTTACTTGCACCATTATTACAGCACCAGGACCTCACGTGACTTTAATCACTGACATTGTTTTCAGTGTTCTGCAGCTACATTGTTATTCACATTATTAATAGCTGAGGTGAAAAAAACTCATTGCAAGGTAGACAAAAGTATATTTCTCTATAAAGCATTACTGTTGCTTCACTAAATGTGGAGTCACTCTTTCATGCTGACTTTGTTTTGTTACAAATAATCAGCAATTTTTAGAATGCTATGTTAGTGCTAAAAAAATTGTCTTTCATTCAAGTGAAGATGCATAGGGTGATCTTAACTTTATTTAACTGTGGATTTTCCTACATATCCATGCACCTCCACACGCACCTACATCCTTTCCTTGAACAGGGCTATTCTCCTTTATCATGATTCTGACATTCTTTTGGTCATTTAAGTTGTTTTTCTGTTGCATGCTTAATTTTGTTGTGTTCTTTTGTTGTGTAATTTTATTCAATTCTGCTTTTTGTAGAATGGAGACCTGATAGTGGGCGGGCCTGGTAGTTTTTATTGGCAAGGTATGTTCATCTGGCTGGTTAATGTGATCTAGGAAGTGAAGCAGAAGTATTCTGGAAAATGTTCTAGATTTCCGTTGTTTTCTCAGTTTAAGATAAGCAGTCTCTGGTCTTATTTTCAACAAATATAAATCAGAAGAATTGCTTAACAAGCAACTGAGCATAAAAATAAGTCAGGCAAAATTCAGGATGTAGGTTGTATAGGAAGTGAAACAAATAGAAATAACTATTTTTATGTTGGCATTCTGGCACATTTGTTATTTAATTAATAAGCTGGCCTTTTCCCTAGAAGTACCACAATTTTAAAAATAGATAATATTTGTACAGCAAATGTACTGTTTTCAAAGTTTTTGTCACTATTTGTTTCTGAACACAAGATTTTATTGCCCTCTGCATGTATTTTTAGTTCATTTGTGGCATCACTGTAGTTTCCAAGATGTAGTTTCTCGTGTAGATAAAACTTGAAGTGGGTTTGGTAAAGGGTTAAAAGGGTATTTTTATTTTAACCTGTTTTGACATGTATGATATAGCTGATTCCCAGACTCTGCCTGCCAACTTGCCTGTTGTCAGCCTCATTGATGTATGTTTTTGCATTTCCATTAAAGGAGGAGGATCTAGTTCATTATGATGGTAGGGAATTCATAGCTTTGAATTCTCCATTGAGAAATTGCTTCTATTGGTCTACTATATTTCTACAGTACAGCATCAGAAGGTAGCTGAGCCTGAAAATGCTTGACTTTAGTTTGAATCATCACCTTGAAAGGGGTCTGGAGATGTTTTTGTGATGGTTCAGTAGAGTCTCAATGCCTTGTTATATTGATTTATGTGTACTCTTGAGACTTTCAGGGTAATAATGGAGAAAGATTGAGAGAAGATGTCTACTCTTTGCATCTGTGTTATATTATCCTGTCAGTTCTGTTCTGATATTCCACTAGGGCTATTTTGTAGAAACTGTCTCTCCTTTATGTCCCTTTCATTTATGAAGTTGTTTGAATCCAGGTCAGGTAATCACTGCAAGTATTGCGGATATCATTGCAAATTATTCCTTCAAGAATATTCTGAGGAAACTGGCACGAGAGAAGCAAACAGGAGTAGCACCACCCTCATATGATGACAATTACATGGGTAAGCTAAGCTCTGTGTCAGTTAGTAATATGTTCTAAGAGCATGGGGCTTATATAAATGTGAAAACAAGCCCTAAATTACTAATGTCCCAATTGTGAGAGGATTTGAACATGTTTTGTCTTAAGCACAACAGCAAATCAGTAGTTTGCTAGTTATTTCAATGGGATTATGAACATCCTTAAAATTATGCACAGCAACAGGGTTTCAGGGTTGAGATCTTAAATGATTCGTTAGGGTTATTATTATTTGATCGTAAATAATTAAGCAGAAATACGAAATTTTCCTGTTTATATATTTTTTCTGAGTTGATGAATTTGTTCTGAGATGACGAATTGATTTTAAAGTAATTGAAGACTATTTCAATTTTAATAGATAAAAGAAAATTCAGTTCTGCAGTATTTTGTGCAGTACTGCACAAATACCCAATTTATTCTCACTGATATTTAAAAGATACAATTGAAGTAAGCAATAACAAAAGTCAGTTTGAAGATACTACACAATAAATAGAAAAAGGGCTCTTTATGAACCTTTTATTACTACTGATATCTAAGAATTTGTGTGATATTCATGTGTCTGCACATAAGACATTTTTCCTCACAAAATTGTAGAAAAGATGCAGTGGAATTTGAAGGCAAAGATGCATCCTTTCATCTCTGCCCATAGATTTGAAATTATAGTCCCTGATACAGTCCGAAAGTCTTTACTCTGTCAATAGCAATTATCTCACAGATTTGCTAGATCTCCAGGAGGTACTTAACTGCATCTTTGGAAATCTGCCTTCCATGTAGAGCTAAAACAGGATACTCACATTACAGCACAGTAACGAAGACCTAAATTGTGTCAAAAACTGTTAGGGCAAACCCCCATAGTACCTGCTGTTTTTTCAGATAAGTTACTAAGTATTAATTATTTAGAAGCTCATTTTTTGAGAAAATGGATAGATTTATTATACATTCAGACCTACAATTCATTTAGTCATAATAATGTGATAAACAATTTTCCTTTTTTCCACATAGTTTTAGTAGAGCAATATTAGAAAATTTGCATTCTGATGGTCAGGTGAACAGAAATCTGATTGTCCTTGTATATTTTTTGAAAGAAATGGTTTATCAAGTGTTTTGCTTGTAATTTGTCTTTAAACAGGATACTCAGTGGCTGCTGGGGAATTTACTGGGGATTCTGAACAAGGTAAGAAGCTATATACTTGAATGGAAACCATATGGCCGTGTATCTATTAAATTCCTCATTTCAGGTCTCTATGCAGGAACATACCTTTTATATATTTGAAACACTGGTGAGACTTAAGCTATCTGTACCCAATATTCTCAGAGGCAAATATTTCCTTAGAAGGTGTAGCATAACAGAGCAGATTTAAGTAACCCAAAAGTCTGAATCTGTTGTCATGTCCATGCATCTGTTCAGCAGTTAGAGCTGTGACAGCATGGTAGGTGGAGCCACTTAATTTAGCCAGTTTGGTGACCAGTAGTAGCAAGTGGAGCCAATAGCGCAGTCCTGTACAGTCTTTTAGTCCATACTCAAGTTACTCACCTGTAGAGAGGCTGCTGGACCTCAGCGTCTGGCTGGCCAGATGCAATGTGGCTTGGAAATGTCTGTGTATGCTGAAAGCACGCTCCTGATTGCCACATCTACGTCACAGCCCAGGCTAGGAGATAACATTCAGCAGCTCCTGGACAAAGATATGTGTCTACACCAGCATGCTAGCTCTTCTTGGTGAAAGCAGCTCTTGGCTCTATAAAAGCTTCCCTAGTTCCAGTTCCTGAGTCTTAAGGATGAGGTGCCTGGGGCAGTTCATTGGCTGACCTTTTTCAAACATATTTTTCTGCACAGGCATAATGCAGTAAGAACAAGTTCCCCGATCTCTTGCTGCTACCCTGAGCCTTATATTTAATAGCAGGAGACAGAAGAATTAAATTCCTTTTGTTAAAACCTGGGCTTGGAGGGAGAGAAATCATCCTACAGGAAGATGAGGTGTTCAGTTAGTCCCTTGAATTAGGAAAAGCTGATGCACGTGAATATAATTGTCTGAATGTAGAATCATACCTGAGACTTTGTAAAGGTTCTTGGATCAAGTAAGTTTGATACAGCACGTATTTAGAATAATTTGCATTTCGACAGCATCTGTCATCCACAAAGAACCAGAAATCTCACAGACTTAATAGCATTGCTTAAAAACATCATCACTGTGAAACCTTCACCTGAAGTGTTTTGTGATCTGTAAAATACCACCTTCTAGGACTCTACATTCACGAATTGATAAAGTAGAGCAACGTGCACTGAGGAGCAGGTTTTGACCAAAATTACAGAATAAATATTTTTTAAAATGTGCAGAATGTCATTACAGAACTTAGAATTCAGCTCAATCACTGACTGCCCTGGAAGGTGGCACCTCCAGTAACATAATTCTGTAATTCTCTAAGGACAAAGTCAGAGCAATCCATCCTGCAGGGGCTAGGTTCAAGCAGCAATAGTTCCTGGAGCACCACTGAGGCTTTAACTAAATACCAACGAGACTTAAACCTCACTTAATTGATGTGCTGAACTCATAGCACAAAGTGCTGTGGCAGGAGAACTAAAAATGAGCTGAATGTTGTCTGATTTTTAAAGTTGTAAGTTTTGTGGGTGTGTTAGAAATTGAACACTAGTTTGTCTGTGTCTCTGCAAGTTGAATCCAGTGTAGAAGAAAAGCTCCTGTCACAGCTGTTTGGTAGAGTATGTTACAAATAATCAGTTATAAATAGAAATTTGTCCATGATTTAGGTCTTTTCAGGTGTTCTGAAATTGTACAGGATTTCAAAACATATAGTTAGCTGAAAATATCTGTTATCCCTGGTGTTTCATACCTTAAGAGCTGTTTCTTGTGTAAGGCTGACAGTCTGTCAGAAAGTATTGCTTAAGGGGTAGCTTTCTTGAAGGGGTGAACAACTCCATGGTCCAGACTCACAAAACCAACAGAGACATAGTACATTTTTGGAAAGGAACCCAGCTCCCCAGAACTGCTGCTGCTTAATCCCTATAGAGATTCCTGTGGCCCTATGGGTTAAAAAAACATAGTTGAGCTGAATGCTATAATGTGGAAAAAAAGATGTGTCACTGGTAATGGAAGGCTGCAGCCACTTATATATATATACATAAAAATATTTATATGCTTTTTTTTAAAATGCATGCTCACATTTTTAGAATGGATGGTTCTTGAATCGGTAAGTTACATGAATGACTGGCACAAAGGATTGCATTGTTGGCTGACCTGGGAATTGTCCTGTGTCCTTTTCAGTCATTCACTACTACTTTCATCTCCTCTTGACCACACACATTCAGCCAAGGGAAGTATATTAACCCAGAGAGGAACAGAGGAATGCTAGGTTAATACAAGCAAGTGTCTGAGGTGCTCTGGTATCTGAAGTTCCTGCTGCTGTCTTCTGATGTGGATATCCTAATGAGGGATGGTTTAGACAGTAAGACTGGAGGCTGTGACTTTGCTCTCTTCTTTTTTCTTCCATTTTTTCCACTCATTGTTCAAGATTTCACCATTGAGCAGAATTACATCATAGCTAGGTCCAATGTGTCATGTTCTTGTTCAGTGGATTCCCCCAATGCTACTCACAAAAATTTCCTTGTAATGCTTTCAGATAGCTTGTGCAGAACTTGTTGAACACTTTCATGGCATCAAGCCAAATAACAGATGAGACGAACTGTTGTGCAGCCAGAAAGAGAAGGGGTATTTGTAAGGACAGTTGTGTTTAGCTTCTGTACTCTAGTGTGTGATGCCACAACTAATTCTGGTTTCATCAATGCACAGCTGTTAGGTAACAAGCCGAATTGTTCTAAGAGCTTTATTATACTGCGCTATGCTAAGTAATTCTAGGCAGAAAGGATCTCTGGATGAGTGTATTCAACAGTTAAGATGTAGTATTTCATCAGCTAGATGCAATGAATGAATGCTAAAATCTTATTAATTAATGTTTTGAAGTGATTTTCAGGCATTTCTGATACAGATAAGAAACCAAAATTGTACGGGTTATGTGTCGAGGAAGAATTTAAGTGGCATGGGATGCATGTTGTATGCACCACGCAGCACAACCAGTTCATTGTTGATCATTTATCTTTTCAGAGTTGGTTGCTGGAGTCCCGAGGGGAGCACAGAACTTTGGCTATGTATGTACTGGACCCACATTTTATTCTTTTTATAGTGAGAAGGCAGTTAGACCATTTGGAAGATTAAAGTCTGCATTATATTTTCTGTCTCTTTGATCCTAAACTTTCTAATCAGAGAAAACTGCCACTGACTTTCACCCTCAGGCTTACCTGGCTGGGTTGAAATGCCTTACTGGTTTAGGCTTTGAATATTAAGCACTTAATATGAAGTTCTTCAGTAGCCAATTACAAGCATGCTTTGAGTATGATTCAAGCACTGAGTGTTATCAGACCTAAGCTATCCATAGGTTAGCATATTTCATGTGCAATGCTGTGTCCACAGTGGAGCAAAGTCCAAATTCAGATTATTCCTATCCAGTTTTTATTTTCAGTGCTCTAAGTATATACACTGAATACCGGATGCAAAGAGGCATGATATGCAGTTAGAAGTGAAGGGAGAAAACAATATACATGTGTGGATACATCTGTTACCTCGTAGGAAAAGAAAAGTTTCAGAACTAACCTGATTGGGAAACAGAGATCCCAGCTGCAGACACGTTCTCTAGTTTTGTGGACCCAAAACTCCTTGTGTCTCTGGGACTTATTCATACCATTTTTCAGAGGAAAGGTGTGTATGTGTGTGTATATATATATGCATGTACATATATATATTTCTTTATGTTTTAAGTTCATGTTTTCATGCATACTAATGTAGTCACTGACTAGCTGATAGTCTGTGATTTGCTGCTGTTCACAGTGTCCAGTAAGGGAGGAAAATTTTCTTTTCCCCATTTTGTTCATGGGGGACCTGAGACTCATTAAATCTTCGTGATTTGTTGAAGATCAAACAGGAAAACTCTGGTGAAATGAAAGAATTGTTGTTTTTTCTTGGCCACTTAGACCATCCTTCAGTGTGTCAAGCTGGTCTGCAGTGGTGTTACACTGTAGCATCTCCATAAGTGCTTGAAACTTTCCATATTTTTCTCTTACCAGGTCTCAATTATTAATTCTTCAGACTTGACCTTTATCCAGAACTTCACTGGTGAACAGGTAATGTCAAGCAACTGCGTGATGAAATGTTATCTCTAGAGGGTATAGTTTCATTAACATAGTTTCAAGAATTTATAAAATATTTTTTAGAACTAATGAACATAGAAACAAAGAGGATTATCAGTTAAAAAAATTAAAAATTGTTATCTGATATGAAAGCCTATCTGTTGTTTTTTATTTCCAGATGGCGTCTTATTTTGGGTACACTGTTGCAGTATCTGATGTTAACAATGATGGGTAGGTTACCAAATATATTCAGCTCCACTGAACATTCATAGAAGCAATGCCTGATATTTATTAATAAACACAGGTTTTCAGGTGCTTCACACATCAAAATGCTTCTCTTCACTTCTCTGCTTTTCTAATTTTAATTGTTCACATAGGCTTATCTTTGTGCAGTCACAGTGGCCTGAGTATTTGCAGGCCTAGTTTGGGTGAGTTTATCTTCCTGAATATTTATTCAAAGCATTGTGGCAGAGCGGGAATGTCCAAAGTCTTAGGGAACCGATCCAGGAAGAAGAACAGTGAACAAACAGTGCTAGCTACTGTTGGGAAAAGATAGGTGAAAGTCAAAAGTTCATTCTCCCTTTCTCAAAATCAGGTAAGTCTTCTCCTATGCAGACCATCCATAGCTTCACTTCTTGATTTTAAAAGGTTTTGAATATCAGCTCCTCATTCCAGCACCTGCGGGTTGGCCCCCCATTTTCATCCTCCAGAGGACTAAAAAGTGTTTATGGCCCATAGTTATGACAGGCATTGTGCTTCTCTGGGGGAGAATGCTGCTTAGCTCCCAGGGTCATGCCTAAGGCACTCAGAGATTTCAGCCCTGTTGAACAAAACGCTTGCTAACTTTGAACTCATGTAAAATGTGATTAAACGTTTTAGAAGATCGGGACTTTAGTAAGTGAATATTGATACTAGCTTTCTAGCAAGGAGATAAAGATCCCTGAAGCTCTAAGCCTTGGAAGTTTGTACAAAGGTAAGCCAGGATTATATTTACAGCTGTGGCATACTCTTGCCTATTGCAAAATTTCTCTGATGTGTCTACTTCATATTCTTTTCTTATGATCATTTATTATTAAGTGCTTAAAGATAGTGCATTGAATAATTTTTCTGGGCTAAATCATTGCTTCCCATCAGTGACCAGTGACCCTTTAAAGAGTAAGAGATACAAGAAAAGAGAAAAGTAACAAGGTTATAAAATGTTATTGCAGTTCCAAAACAATAACAAAAACAAAACAAAAAAAGAAGCTGCAACAGTTTCTGTGGTGGCTTCACAGAACTCAAATCTTTGCAAATTTCTGAGGTCAAATTTTGTTATAGTACCATACCTTTTGAAAATTCCTATTTGTATGATATACAGCATCAGGATTAATTTAGTGCTACCATAATGCATTACTAATGTGAAAGGGTGGAGAAACATTGATCTAAGTTACAATAGAAACTCATTAGACTTTCGGGGAACTGGCTATTTAACTTCTCACTGAACCTAACTATTTCCTGTGCAGGTTATTTCCTGTGAACATAGGGTTACTTGGCAGGTCTCGTATTTTCTGTGTACCTCTAAGACCACAGTTTATGTCAATAATATAATCAAACTACCATTGAAGCCTGTGTGGTCTCCCAGTCTATATCTTAAAAGAAATCTAATGTCTGTCTCTGAGATCCAAACATCCTACAGAAAAAAAAAAACCACAAAAAACTCTACTTGATAAACATGTCTGATTAGATACGTAGTCTGTCTTTGCTGGTTTGCACATATAGTTGGTAGAAATATTTATCTGAAAGGGAGAGTAAAACAGAGAGGGGGGAGAAAAATGAAAAGGGAAATGACCACTTCAAATTCACTTGGAATTTTGTGCAGCTAAGGACAAAGGAGGTCAACCTTCTGCTCCAGCAGTTCTGCAGGTGCTCCAGGGTGACTCTTGCAGTTTTATCTGCACCACATCAGGATTGTAGGCAGAACAGGGAAATAGAGAATATTGTCTGAACTACCATTTAGTTGCCCACTGCTAATAAAGAGGAATCCACAATGAAACTTAAATCAAGCTTTGCCATCAACTTAGAGACTGTGTTCCTAGTAAAGAGGAAAAAAGAATCACAGAATCACAGAATCCCAGGTTGGAAGGGACCTCAGGAATCATCTAGTCCAACCCCTCTACGAAGAGCACAGTCTAGACAAGATGGCCCAGCACCCTGTCCAGATGACTCTTGAAGGTGTCCAATGTGGCCGAGTCAACCACTTCCCTGGGGAGATTATTCCAATGGTGACTGTCCTCACTGTGAAAAATTTTCCTCTGATGTCCAATCACAATCTCCCCAAGAGCAACTTGTGTCCATTCCCCCTTGTCCTCTCCATGTGACTCCGTGTAAAAAGGGAGTCTCCATCTTCTTTGTAGCTAACCCTTAAGTACTGGTACATGGTGATGAGATCCCCTCTGAGCCTCCTTTTCTCAAGGCTGAACAAACCCAGCTCTCCCACTTTCAATTTAGACTGAACCAGTCCAATAAAAATAGTGGAATAAACTGTTTACTGGTCTTTTATTTGGCCTATATCAAAGCTTCCCATAGTTATACTTTCCCCTACTCCTGCTTTTTATTGCTCGGCAGGATACAAAGAAACTGCATACAGTCTTAGCAGGTGGTCAGCTTGCGCTTTTTAAAGATTTTTTTTATCGGAAGGGAAGCAGTACTGGCTGGTTACCTTTCTGGGCTGGAGCAAAAAAAAAAAAAAATTATGTTAACTGCAACATCTTAGTGCAGTAATGAAATAACTGTAAGGAACCAGTTCAAAACACCACTGCAAACTGAACTGCACTTTATGGTTTCAAATTACTGTCCAGTGGCTTTTGCTTTTGGTTTGCTCTTATGGCCTTCTAAAAGGGATCACATCAACCTGAATTTGGCTCAGAACTCCAATTTCATAAATATAAACTCCTACAATCTAAAAGCCAATTGAAATATCCTCTTTCACCATTAAAAATGCATAATTCTAATCATACAGGTACTAATAACCCAACAAGTGACTCCCCTGGACTTCTTGATGTCTAAATACTTAAACTGTAGGAGCTGGAAGGTAAAATTAACTCTAAAGCATGGTAAGCAGCAATTGCTTGCTTATTACTCACTTGGAGAGAAACCAGGAATAAGTAAATGAGAATCAGAGAGAGCAGGGTAGCTGAAGAAAGAATCCTTCCTCTCTGGCTATAGCACACTGCTGTGACAGTGAAAAAAAAAAAAACAAAACAAAACACCAAAAGCCTAGAACTGCCTGAGGGAGAATTCCTTGTAGAGGACTTGCTGTAGAGAGCTGCCGTGACCTACAGAGCTCAGCACTGACAGAGAAGGGGGGAAAATCAAGAGGGTGAGGAAAGGAAGGCTTTGGCATGGGTGGGACGTGCCAAGACTTCAAGGGAAGGCAAACCAAGTGCTGCAGGTGTTCCAGGTAGCTCTGCTGCCCGTAACCAGTTTAGAGATACCAGTCAGTGTAATTTAGGTAATTGCTTTCCTCCCACCTTTCCCTTGGCACATCAGAAGATGAGCCATCTTAGCTACTGGCTTCTGGTCCCTGCTCCCTTGACTATGGACTCATGCATTTTATACAATCATTGTCATTTATTGTAATAAAGTAGAAATTTTCCTAGAAAAATAACCCAGCACTGTGCACTTCCAGCTGAGGTGCTGTGATCCCTGCAGAACAGACTCCAGCTCCTGTCTACTTGCTTTCTGTGTCACCTGATGAATCTTGTATTGTGGGTTAGGCGTCTGCTTAGACAAGTTTAGGCTGCTGTGGATGATAGATCGTCTGTCTCTCTCTTTTCACCATTTTAGGCACCCTCAATATTGCTCTGTGGACCAGAGTTTTAAAGGTATCTAGGTATCTACTTATCTTACATTGATGTACTGGGAGCATCCTGGCTCTGAATCTTTTGGTTCTTTACCACCTCTGAAAAACATCTTCCCTTAGTCTTGCAATCCTTCATTTGTAAAATATTAATTGGAGCCAAGCTCATCTTTTCCGTCTTGGTTTATGCAGCACATAACACCATGAGGTCCCAACCCAACTGGAATATCTGGACTGTGATGTAAGAAAACAAAATTGATGATAATGCTATTGTGTAACGCTTTTAGTACATGGCATACATAAAATACTTGTAAAAAGAGCATTTATGATCTTGTTTTGTTATTGCTGTTGTTTCATGGCAACTGTTTCAGCTGACATTCTGTCCCCACCACGAACATCTTCCATTAGTAGAGAAGGATTTCTGATGTTTAGTGTGGAAGGAAAATCCCAATTTGATGTCAAGTCAGCATCTGCTTCCTTCCTTTTTTAGTTATTCATGCCATGGGGTAAAATCTGACATATAAAGAACAGAACAACTGCACCAATGTGGCCTGACATTTTGAATTACAGTTTCCTTTATGGAAACATATTATAAAACTTAATAGAAAAATATCATTTCTAGAAGTACTTTGTCACAATTTATAGAATGTGTAAGTTGTACAATATGATTGAAAGGCTTCTAGATGAGATATTTTGTACTAAATTGTATATATCTTAGAACCATAGTAAATTTCTATGGTAAAGTACTAGCTGGACTACTCCTAAATCATAAGGGTTTTTCTGACGGGATTGGGAAGAAAAAAAAGTCGTAAAATTTTACTAATTAATTTAGTAATGGATAAAGTCTTCGTGAAAACATCCAGGGTAGAAAGCTTTCTACAAGCTTTACAAAGTTTGAACAAAGTTTCATGTTAGAGCAAGAGAATATGTTCTCCAAATTAAAAATTCTGAGATCAGGTAGTACTAGTTATTTGCAGTAACAGAGTTCCTTAATATGGACAACTAATGTCCACTGAATATAATGGGAATTGTCCTACTAGTTTATACATGTTTGAGCAACCTTCAGAAATTAATCTGATACTATAATATTTCAGAATAGTCTATTAAGAATATTTCTGCTTATTATGTGTCTATCAATCTTGCTTGATTTTATTCTTTACTGTCCAGTAAAGGGTCTTTTTTCCTGCTAAATAAATGTTGGTAACTTGTTTCGAAACACCCCCATTTATAACAACGACATGCAAAATATCCTTTGATTAGTCTGTCTTCTTTTATTGATTCTTCTTGGAGCAGCAAAATAAGCCTTATATTTTTGTAATTGCATGATGTCCTTTCTCTTTAGTACTTAATGCATCAAATTATGCGAGCACTGAAACTACTCATGTACCTAATATTCAACAGAAGTGTTCTGAGAAATAAAGCTTTGGCTTTGTCTCCCAGCTTCCATTTGAATTCATGATGAGGCATTCTCTATTAATTGATGCTCTACCTGTGTTTCATGTATATTACTTAAAAATCTGCTAGAACGTGGCAATTTTTGTTCTGTTGTTCACTTACTGATGTAAAATTTTTTACTAAAATTTGTCTCTCACTAGCACAATTAGCAGGATAGATCTACAGAATTTTTTCTAGTAACACGGAACCCCTCTGAGTTAACTCCTGACTTCTGGATCATGAACTGCAAAGTATAGCTTTTCAGTGTGTATTGTGGGTATAAATTGAAGTGCAAGAAATTCCATTTAAACCTAGGAAGAACGTTTTTGCTGAGAGGGTGATCAAACACTGGAAGCAGTTGCCCAGAGAGGTTGTGGAGTCTCCATCCATGGACATATTGAAAACTGGAGTGGGCATAGCCCTGGGCAGCCTTCCCTAGTTGACCATGTTTTCACCAAGTGTTTGGACTAGAAGAACTCCAGAAGTACCTTCTTATCTCAGTTAGGCAACTCTATGTCTCTATGATAATTATCAGCTTCCTGTTTAACAAATGCATGAACTGTCTCGGTTACACTCAGTCTCTCAGTGACACTGGTTTTTGTTTGACTGTTGCAGTTTAGATGATATCTTAGTTGGTGCCCCTCTCTTTATGGAACGAGAATTTGAGAGCAAGCCTAAAGAAGTTGGGCAAGTTTATCTATACCTGCAAGAAAGTGCTTTCCTCTTCCAAGATGCGCAAATTCTGACAGGCACTGAAGTGTTTGGTAGATTTGGCAGTGCAATCACACACCTTGGAGATCTCAATCAAGATGGATATAACGGTAACGTATATGTAATGTAGTAATATATATCTCTGTATAACACTGAAATTAAAAATGGCTAAACATGAATATGAAGTGTCTGTGCAGTGCCTGAATAAGGCTTTTTAACATGCAACTGCCTTTGAAAGTCATGAGAATTTACATTAATCCTAATGAAACTGATATTGAGGGCCAAACCATGAAAAGCTTACCTACAGGAGGACAGACATATTGACTACAGAGATGCTTTTTACTAAATATTAGCATGTTCATTTGAATAAAAATCTTATATGTTGTTTTATGACTATAATTACATTTAAATACTTAGTTAATATATTGCATTTGTTTAAAAGCAGAGGAATTCGGTCCCTTCCAACCTGTGATTCTGTGATTTTGTGTAATTTGATGAGGCTCAGTAAATGGAGCATTTTGCCCACAATGAAAGAATTGGACAAGTACAGATGTACTATTTTGGAATCAGACTTCCATTGGTACTTAGGCACTGAAAGAAACAGGCGCATAATGGGACCTTTTTCAAATGCCTGTAGCACATGCATGCAACAAAACATTCGTGTAAGTTAGCTGGGAGCCTAAATTCAAGATAACAGTCCAAGTAAACAAACTTGCTTCGTTATCTGAGATACCCTGGATGCCTTGAGCACCTAGAGTTAGCCTCCTAGACATGGTCAGTAACACTGTTTTTCCCTGCATGGATTTCATTACCTCTTATTTCCAGGATGTTAGGAATCTGCAAAGCAGGCATCTCTGCATCTAAAACCCCAAGGAGTTTTTCCTGGAGGAGGTATTTTGCACAGTAGCCTGAAAGATAGTTGGTCCACCAATGAAAAATTAATGGACTTAGCTCCTCCTTAACTTCATGTTTTTCATGGTGGTCTAGCCACTACACTCTAGGGCAATGTCACTAACGTGTGGCTTCTGTGCAAGGGATAAGTCATGTCAGGAGCCATAGAATTGTATTGGGGTTCAGGGTATGCAAAATCTGAATATCCTGTGGGTAGAAGCCACTGGATTGTGACTGCTGAGAATACCCCTACTGGGTTGTCCTGGAATCCCACTATGGAGCTTAGCCCAGCTGGACCCCACTGTGGAGACTTCCTGTTTTCTACCTGTGAGTAACAGCAGATGCCCTGAGCTTCTCTGGGCAAGGAAGGTTTGTATCCCTGCTCTCCAGCATTCTTGTGAGGCAGGGAGGAGACATTCCTGCTTTTCTCTCTCCCTGTATAGAGATGGCTAAGAAGGATCTAGAGCTAAAATCTTCTGCTTTGTAACTGAAGATCCAATCATAGAGCTTTGGTGCACTCCTGCCTTTAGAGTGAAGGTACAAATTCCAGGTGCTGAAGTCAAGTTTAATAAAGGAGTTCAGCACCAGCCCCTAGATCAGAACCTAAAAATGAGAGCTGTAGGTACGTATCCTTTTCTAGTGTTTCCTATTGGTTAGCTCAGCTAGCGCAGCTGTTGAATCTCAGTCTAGACACATGATTCTTTCCATATCCCATGCGTAGGAACAAGAGCATTGTGAGTTCCACTTCTTGGATATGGGACCTCAATTTTTAAGGGCGGCAGTGCTTAATTGCATAAAGCCCAAGGCCTTCTGTTAAATTCCTGTCTCGGTACTGTTCCCATTTCTCAATAAGACGTTGGCTTGATATAGATGAAAACATTATATTCCAGTGTTCTCTTTGCCTACTAAAGCACTGGATGTTTGAGGAGGGTGGATTTTTTTGTCTGTGTTAAACATTTCATCTGGAAAAAGGAAGTTCATTTTATCTAACACCTGTTTGATATTAATTAGGTGATAGAGGAAATCAAGGCAAATTTGTATCAGTTTAAAAATATGGAAGTAGAAGTAGGCATTCATTAGATCTTGGTTTATTAAAGCTTATTAAATGCCCCAGAAATATGGTAGAGGAATCCATATTTCTGTACTTGTCCAATTCTTTCACTGTGGGCAAAACAGCCAGTGTGGACTGGCTATTCAGTATAATGCAATAATCCCATCATAGGATGATTTTATAAGCTTTTGTCTTGGAAGTTTGACACAGAAAAGACACTACAAACACTTTTCTATATTTGCTTTAAAACTAGAATCCATACAGAAGTACAGAACATTGAAGTTCTTGCATGTATGTACCAGAAGCCATTTATGTCTGTTTTCCTGCAGGGACTTAATTTTTGCTGTATTTTAATTGTGCCGATTCATTTTATTCTTTTATTGCACTGCAGACATTGCTATTGGTGCACCATTTGCAGGAGAAGACAGAAGAGGGAAAGTGCTCATTTATAATGGATATAGTAATGGGTTAAATGCTAACCCTTCCCAGGTTCTCAATGGAGCGTGGGCCTCACAGTCCATGCCTTCGGGATTTGGCTTCACTCTAAGAGGAGACTCAGATGTAGACAAGAATGATTACCCAGGTAAGATTTTTACATTAGAAAGGGAATTTCATACTTCTATTCTCTGGAAAATGCATCATGCCTAAACTGCTCCTTTTGGAAGGCAGAGGTCAGAATAAAGAATAGACATTTTTTGATAGTTCTAGCTTGCTTTCCTGAGAGTTAAAATCAGACAAAACAAATACTCCCTTCCCTGTCAGAAGACATATTCAGAAAGTCAAGAAAGGCCTTAAATTGTTACATTAACATAAAACGTGAATTTTACAATAAAAAGTTTAACCCTTTCCCCCTACTTCCAAAAATTGAATGCTCTCAGCTTATTGAACTGTAAGGTCTCCTTCATCCTGGCATTCTTTCTTAATTAAAAACATGTTGTGTTGTAGAAGAAGGGATTGATTTGTGTGTGTTGCTGAGTTGTTTTTTGCTGTCTGAAGAGAAACTGACCTATATATAGGTTCTAGATGGCTTTGATTACATTACAAAAAAGCAGAGAGAATGCAAAGACATTGCTTAAGGGCAGATACTTCATTTGGGTCTTTTAATCCCTTTCATGCTTTCATTCTGCTATATAGACTCCTCCTTTTTATGTTAGCTTTGACTCTTATTAGTTTATCTGACATGCAATCAAATTTATCAAGTTTGTAACTTCAGTTGAGTGAGCTGGAGAGGTATTTATTATTTTAAAAGCATGTTCTTAGCGTCATAAGTAGTCAGAATGTTGGAGGTATTTTAAATGTCCTTGTATTTATTCTCTCTCTCCTCTGGAACCAAATCTGTTCTGTTTCTTTTCATCATGGTTCAGAAGCCTTAGCAAGGGTGAGCAGTGAAATGTCACATTTTGTTATTGTGAAAGGTTCATCCACAGTAAAATGCTAATAGTCTTTACTTCCCTAACTTACTATGAAATCACTTTAGTTAGCCTGGGTTATTTCAAGGCTAGTGTTCTTAAAAGTTGTATTGTTTCAGAAGTGAAAACTGTAATTTTCAAAGGGATGGATTGTAAAAATCTTGAAAGAGATGTCTTTTTGCAAAAGCAGAAGAGAGTTTCGGGGAAGGGGTGTTTACAATAGAAATAAGGTTTTACAAACACAAAAGCTGACTGAAGAGTAATAAAGTGAGGCTATCACAAGACTGTAGTGAGAGGATCCTTAGCATGTGATGAAAGAAAGGGTTTTTAAACACTGGGCTGACTTTTTGTTTGCCTATTGTTGATGTTGCTATTAATAGTCTTTCATTGTCCATGACTAATGAGGTTCTTCTGGACAACAGAACTCTTTATTAAAGTTTCAGCATTTAAACATTTCCTAAAGCACCCACAAGGGCCCCCAGCAAAACCAAAGAAAACAGAATATTGCATTCCTGACATTCCTAAGATTGAAAAGATAGAGAGAGGGAAGGGAGAGATTCTTTCAGGTCTTCTTTGAGTCACATGGGGAACGCAGAAAAGTAGAAGACTAGCTAATGTATCAGCATACTTTATGTGGAGCATCTTCTAAGCTAATTTGTGAAAAGTCCGGGTGGTGGGTCTCGGTCTTTCTAAATGTGTACTCAAGAACTGCTGTAGTCAATTAAGTTGGGAGATTTCTTGGAAATTATTCTATTTATTATTCTACTCGTCGTTGTTGGCTTCACTATGCATCCTACTTGCAGAATTTCAGTGATATCATCTCATTATGCATTAGATGGTTTGGTTTTTTTACATTAATTACTTATTTTAGAAAAAAAAAACCTGCATTTACTGTAACTAGCTTTTCCCTCCACCCATCAATTGAATATCTGGAGGAGCAGTCCAAAGTACTGGTGAGAATCTGTCAGCTAATGACAGAAGAAAAAAGCCTTACTGTCAGTCAACGACCTCTTCCTTAATTCACAAAGACTTGAAGCACCAAAACAGAGCTGTAAAAATAGCACAACCATGGCACAGTATTAGCACAAAAATAGAATGCCTTCCTATGGGAAAAGGAAAAAAAAGAAAGGAAATAATATGGGGAATTGCAAGTCCAGGACAAACACTAGGCAGTGAAGTATGTAATCCTTCTTATGTCAAAGAGCTTTTCTTCTTCACCTCCTGATGGAAATGCTGAAGGGCAGCCTCTGTACGAGGAGGAAACAGGGGACTGAACTTGGAACAAATACGAAGGACGTTTTATTTTAGGTTTCAGCTGAGAGGCAGAGTATTTGCTGACTATAGGTCTAGGAAACTAGCCTTTAATTCAGTGCTTCCCAAACTACTGGTCATGACTGTGGTTCAAAGAGGGTTGTGAAAGATTAGAAAAAATCTTAAAATTTTTTGTTTAAGCTTTTTAACGTGTATATTATAAAAACAACCATTTTACAAAAAGAAAATGTAATAAAACCAAATTGTGCTGACTCATCACTCTCAGAAGTTCAGCTCCCACAGACTGGGAAATGAGAACCAGCTATAATGTCTGGCTGCAGTTGCGACAGTCTAAGGTGAGATTCTCCAAGCAATTAGCTCTTCCATGGCTAGAGTTCAAGTGTTTTGTGAAGACAAATGAGCTCAAAAAGGGATCATGCTTGCAAGAAGTTCAGGACTGACACCAGTTTGTGAGGACTTATATAACTGTAGCTGTGCTTGTACTATTTACTCAAGCTCTTGGACCTAACATTGTTCATGAGGCAGGCATATTCCTGCTAGGAAATGAGAGGCTGAGAGATGGGAGTTACTCTGCCATTTCATTTTTAAAGCACTATTTAGCTTTTTCAAAGCTTTTAGAGTTTCAGTCCTTCTTCTTTAAATCAGACCATGCATTAATGTTCTTGGAGCAGGTCACAGACCTGGAAGCCAGAAGATACCACCTGCTTGTGTGGCTTCTTATCACAGACCACTGAGCTTCATCCTGGGCTCGCTGTATTGAGCCCAGGAACCAGTGCTCTTAGAGCCTGAGGTACAAGTTGGGGAATACAGTTCCTAAAAAGTGGTGATTTTTTCTCATACGGGACAAAGGTTAAATCCTCTCTTGCTTGGGAGTTCGATTCAGGCTGAGATTTACCTATTAGCCTTCTGGGAAAGAGCAGCCATTTGGTACAAGAAGTTATATCTTTCTCTTTTCATCCAAATCCCAGAATAAACTCAGGAACAGAGAAGGAAATAGGGAGCAGACAAAGGCTGCGTAATACTCAGCACTGTTCAATCCCCTAGCTTTCCTGTGGATGGATGGAGGAGTGGTTTCTCCTTCCTGCAACTCCTGGCCAGCAAAGGGAGAGAGACCACCTCCTGCTTCCTGGTCTTATCTAGGAAAGGCAGAGGAAGACCCTCTTGTCTCCCAGGACTCCAGTTGCATCATAAATATGGGAGAAAACTGATCACAGACAGAGTTAATGGTGGAGTAGCAGAGCAGGCAGGGAAGAACATAATACATCCATACTGATACACTGATACAGATGAAATATCTGTCTAGCACCATAGCATGTCTCCAGCAGTGGCCAACAACAGATATCCAGGAAATTGTACAGTTGTTTTGATAGTTCCCAGAATATTCACCCAGCTCTAACCAACTGGAGGAGCATGTTGAAGGTGGCATCTTCAAATTTGATAGCCCTTGACAGACTTTTCTTCCATGAATTTGACCAATCAGTTGTAGAATTCATGTGAACTTTTGGCACCCACAGCAACCTGTCTCAACAGGCCCCACAGCCTAACTGCCTGTTTTGTGAAGAAGTAATTCTTTTCACTGCATCCTATTTAAGTCTTGAACGTTCCACTGGACAGTTTCTTTGGATGTGTCCTAGTTCTATTACTGAAGAGACAGTAAACAATTCTTTAGTCCACTCTTATTTCACAGACGTCTGCCAGAATCCCTCCCTCAGCCGTATGTTTTAACTGTCCTGCAGAAGGAACCCTAGTTTACTTGTTTCTTGTGCAGAGGCAAATGGCGTACCAGTCCTGCTGTCCCAGATGATGGTCCAGTCTTGTCACCACTGCTGCCTCTTCTTCATACATTTTTATGTAAAGAGCATTATGTAAAGTGTGACTTATGTCCAGCTAAAGCATTGCTTCTAGAAAAGATTTTAGCATTGACCTGGGCTTCAAACTTATCCAACATCAAAAAAAGCTGTATCTTCTCTACTGAGAAGAAAAATAGAATCGGTACTTGACAAAAACTAATCCCAAATCTTTTTCATTGGTATTAGTGATTGTGTTTGTGCAAGAAGATAAAGTGAGCCAGAAACTGTGATCTGGCCTTGAGGCTACATGGCATAGCACAGCTCACCATCGTCAGATAAAACCATCCTGCCAATTGAAACAGGATGGCCATATCCAAACTGCCTTTTGGGAAAGGTCCTTGGCCCAGGCTGGTCCCCAGACCATTCCTGGCCACTATCGGGAAGAGTACTAACTTGCACAGGCTAAAATCAGACCAGAGTCTGTGCTAACAATATAAAAATCTGGACAGTACTGACACAGTGCTCAAGCTCATGCCCTGACTTTATTTTGATTTCAGTTGTGTAGCTACTCACTGCGCAAAGCACAGGATACAGGCAGCTGAATGGCCACCTAGTCAACATCGTGCCTAAAAATGCAACTTTCTCTAGTAGGGTCAGCAGGCAGACAGGGCTGCTTTTTCTTCTTGTTAGCAGTCTTTCAGTGTAATGACCATCCGTCTTCAGCTGCCCTGGCAAAGATGTTATCACTATAACAGTAACAGAACTCTACTCTCAGCATTGTGAAAATACAGGGATTTTTCTAACCTTTCAACAGGGAAGATTTAGTTTTTGTTATTAAGCACAACCCTTGGTTTACATCTCCACAGCTTTCCAGGGAAGGACTTCTGTAAATTTTGTCATACTTGCAGATACTCCAGATGTTATGTGCCCAGAACAGTTCTTTTATCAACACAGACAGGGGTGATAATATGGTGGTCCCTGCTTTGCAGGCTCAGAGATAGTGGGAAACTTTCAACTCTGGGAAGCAGCAGAGGCAGAAAACTATGCTGATCATCCTAACAGCTGTCTTGCCCTAAAAAACATTCAGCTGCCCTCTCTCTGTTGGTGTTCATCAACTTCAGCACCAAACAGAGCGCTGTTCCTCACCTAGCAGAAGAATTGCAATGCCGAACAGTGGTGATGGTGGTAACAAATGGATGGATGCTCCTTTCTCTGTAGCCATGTAAAAGTTAGGCAGAACCTGACCAAACTTTATAGTCGAATAAGACTAGTGAGAGGGGAGCAGTAAGAGGAAGGCAAATGAAGCATGTCAGTCAGATAGATTGAATGTACCAAGCCAGCTCTGTACTTTTGGATGTGACTATTCAGGGGAACAAGCAATGTGCAGCTTTCCTAGTCTTCCAAGCATGACACTGACAAGCTTTGTACCATACTTACCCGAGATACTCATTATCTCTCCAGGATACAATATGTACCCAGTATCTGAAGGAAAAGACCAATTAATCATCTTAAGCTACTTCTGCACTATAAATATGCTGTTCTTTGGTGCTGAACTGTCACTGAACAGTCCTTATCCATACTATCAAACTCACTTTCTTGCCAAAACAGGGGTGCTGCTTGCGTTCTTTTGGAGACTAATAATTGGCATGGGCCAACTGCCATTCTAATGGTACCACCACTGACAGTGTAGGTACAGCACACGGGCACATTCTCTGGCACTAGTTTACACACACTGATGTAATTGTAACATCCTTCAGCAGATTTCTCAGTTTTCTAACAACTCATGTTCTAAGGCCATACTCGAAGGAGAGGATCCAATCTCACCTACGTTGCTATAGTAAATACTGATTTAATGCAGTTACTCTGGACTGACAGTCAGGTAAAAAAATAAAGGGGATTAAAGAAATAAAGGGGGGGAGCAGTGAAAGGAGTGTAAGTGTAAAAGTTAAGTGTAAAAGATGGGCTTTTTTCATTAATTTAAGTGCAAATACAGTGGCAGTTGGAAGAAATTATGTGTGAGATTCTGTGCTGCACTTTTCGGTGCTGAGGTTAGGATGTGGCTAAGCAGCATCATGCTGTATCGAAGCCATACTGGCAAGGCCCATAACACAGTTTATATAGCCATAGGATTCTCTGTAATACTAGCTCTTCGAGGTTTGCCAAGATATTCTGAAATCCCTGCCTCAGCACAACCTTCCTGGCTGTCTTCTATGCTGGAATATCTGAGCAACATAATGGTGACTTTCAGCACAGCTTCCACTCCATTCCCCAGTAAATCTGGGGCTTTTAGGGCCCCTTTGTGCCATCCTGAGCTTTATTTGTGTCATCAAAGCCTGGACCAGGGAATGAAGCCTCAGCTTAGGCACATATTTTGAATTGTAGTTTATTTTATTTATAATTTTATTTGTCTTTTTCTATTAGCATAGTTCAGTTTTCATAGAAACAAAAGAAATCCATAAATTTGTTTAATGGGAAAGAAATTTGTTTCTTTTGGCTTCTGGGCATCTGTTCAAAGTTGGTCCCCACGGAGTGTTTGGAGTCTGTGATTATCTAGGTGATGGTGCCGCACTTCCAGCTGGTTCATCTACTGGTGCAGGGCTTAGGCATTTGGAGGCTGTAAGGTTTCCAGCCTCACATTTCAGCGTATGTTCAGTCACTTGGTGGCTGATTATAGCTGAGCAAATAGTTTATAATGAATAACTTACTCAACTTGCTTTCTTCTTGTGGCATATCCTCCAGCAGACTGTGGTTTCTTTAAGTGTGTTTGTGAACCAAAGTGTGGATGAATTCACTACTCAAAGACTGTTGATTAGTTAATTAGTTAATTCCGCAAATAAATCATGCGCTAGTGTTTCTGCTCCCTGCCTGTTTAGATGCTTGTAAAATTCTTCCTTATTAACTTAGAGAGTAACCCTGGAGTCAGTGCCACTGAAGCTTCATCTTCAGGGTAGCTCACTTTTATACAAACATAGCTGTTGGCCTGTTCTTTTGGTTATTCTTTTCAGTTAAGCCTGGAAATGTATAAAGGCATCTTCACACCTTGTTGTTTTGGACTCAGTTATTATCTTAAGAATAGCAGGTAGTTAGTATTAACAACCGGCTCTGGAAACATTTTAAGAAGGAAACAAGTGTAATAATCAGACAAGATGTCCTCAGAACTTCAGTAATCCAGTCTAATCTTATTAAAATAGGAGTATTTAACAGCTCCATCTGCTAAATTCATTAACGCAAACAGTGGGAAGAAAACCCTCAAGTTTCTGAGGGGCAAGGGTTCTTCAGCATTCTTTTTTTTTTTTTTTTTTTGAGAACAATAGGCATTGTGCCAACAATATCACAAATGGTAATCTAGTGATCGTTAAATTATGAAGTTGGTCCAGGAGATTTGTGGAAGACAAACAAATGAAATCAATGAGAAGCTGCATCTCCTCTGGTAAGAGAGGACTGCTGAGCATGGGAGCCAGAATAAGGGCGTGGGTTCTGAGAGCAAATGCAGAAAAGCTGAATTATTTTTACCAGCTAATTATGTTTTCACATGAATAATCAATCAAAAATGTAGTGACAAGCCAAGAATCTCCTACAAATGTGTTAATTTTATGACAAATTATTATCTATGTAATTTACAGGTATTTTTTCTAAAATTCTTTCAGATACTTAATGAAATCACAATATTGTGCCCAATGGAATGTAAGAATAAAGCAATTAATCCCTATAAATAGTGATTTAGTAAAGTGATAGAACATTAACTGCCCTCTTTTGGATTTGTTTGTAGTGTAATGAGTGAATAACAATATTGTATTATAAAAGGGAGTCATTCAGCAAAAGGGGAGCATCGAAATGAGTTAGCCTTAGGCGTTATCCTTAACAGGCCTGCTACAGAATGGTTGAAAAACAGAGAAGGATCAAGGCAGTTGAGAATGGTAGGATTGGAAGAAAGTGGTTCTCTTTTGGGTGGAGGTTGTTTGTAGTATTTAACTAAAATTTTTGAGTAAAGTTGGCTGAGCTGAACAATCCTGGCCCTTCATTATAGTCAAGCTTGAAATAATGGCCATTTAAAGGAAATTTTATTCTGGACCTTTCCTGCTGCGATTGGGAGTGTACTGCTCTCTGAAATCCTAGAAAACAAATAGAAATCTGATTACATTTTTGACACCTGACCCACTGAGGGAAATAAAAACCAAAAAGGCTCACAAAGATTTTTTTAACAGGGTTTCCAGTTATGTAGTTTTCTCACTCTCTTTTATGAAATTTCCATTAGCACCTGTACTCAGGATTCTAATTGTTTTCCAGTTCCTATTTATACTATGCAATTAAACTGTCAGACTACACAAAGTGATGTTTAAAGCTGTCAGCAAATCATTCTGAGTCCATAAAATGAACACTTTCTTGCCTGTATCCTGGTAGATTGGTGGTGGGAAAGTGACTCAGCTATCCATTGTTTCATTTTTGGGTTTCTCACAAGTGAAGCATGTACTGTTTTACTTGGCCGCTGCCCCCCATGAAGGGAGATGAGATACTGTGCCTGGCAATTTCTTTTGGGACTGCTGGACAGACTCCAACCAAGTGTGGGGTGCTGAGGTCACTGCATGCTCCTCCCTGCTCAGGCTCCCTGAGCATCTCTCACAGAGGATGGAGATGTCCTTTAAAAGTACCAAGGATCAAAGAATTTGCTCAAGTTAATAAATTAATTTATCTTGTTGTAACTGGAGGTTGGACTTTGTTGTTCTTCCAACTTCCTCCAGTTGGTTGAAGGCTTAGTCAGCATCATGGCAAGTTTCTGCCCGTTATCACATGGTGTTTCAGGTCTGGCACAGCCACACAGCAGAAGGTGCAGGTAAACAGACCAGCGTACAAAATCCAGTGTGCCTTTCAGTGCCATCTGTGAATACTCTTTCCTTAACTTTTTATGATAATTTTATCTCAGAATGTGGATTTTCTTCACCAGACAACATCTTGCAAGCCTTTCCTTCAGAGCAAAGTAAAATTTGAAATAAACATTAAGGTTGTTTAACTTTGCACCGTGCCCCTTGACTTCAGTTAGTACATGCCAAAGACACTTGTTTCAGGATTAAGCTCTGTGAACTCCACCAGTTGGGATTTCAGTGATACAATCCTCAAGCTGTGTTGAAATGCAAGTTGAAAATTCCTTAGGAGTCACTCTGTGCTTATTTTCTTAGTTTTTGCAGTGTGATTGTGACCCCACAGCTCATTTATTCTACAACAGAAATGAGGCAGAAGCACACGGCTGCTGCCACCAGCCCCTCCTCACAGATCTCTGCTTCTCTGAAGGGTAGCAGCCAATAAAGGATCTTCTCAATGAGATGACATAGGCAAAGTAGTCATTTACTTAAATCTATAAGGTCCCTGATCCTTCTGAAAACACGAAATATGAGAAAAGGAGTAGTGAAGTATTCTGATACATTTCTGTCTGTCTTTATTTCTACACATTTTAATCTGGGCTTAAAAAAAAACCCTCACAAATGCAAAGGAGCAAAGGTTTTCATATGTTTTTCAGGCTCTGTTTGGAAGGGTTATAAGTAGTTAAGCTGGCTTTTTTTGCTATGTAATTCCAAACTGCTTCTTAAACCCTTATTTTTCAGCTAGTGACCTTTGCATCAGTGACATTGTGTGCACAGCATTATCAAGCAATGAATAAAGACAACTTCTCTCTATTTTTAGGAGGGGAGAGTTGCCAAACTCAGATAATATAGACATCTCATGCATTTTTTCATAGAAATTATTAGTAACTTTTCTTCTTGCAGAGCATACAACAAATTCAAAACTTCTGTGTATAAAAAGTGCTATGATTTGATGCATATTCAAATCTCATGGATTCATATCAATGTCAAAAATGTTTTTTTTCCAATGATGGGTATAAGAGTTGCACCCCACAAAGCAATGAAAGAAGAATACAACTACTGCTCTGTAACAGAACAAGTAGAAGCAAAGCAAAATCCCTAATGGATCTTCCAGTGAATACTCTGCTTCAGTATATAATGACTTGGTCCTTATATTAGATCATAGATGTCACTACTGGGTATAAGTATGTTTTATTGTTTGCATATTCATTCTTAATCCACTTTTCCTACTGAGTAGTTTCACTCATTTGAGCTCTTCAGGTCAAGAATAAGCATGGTTTAGACCAGAGAATAAAGGACATGTCAGGGAAAAAGTAAGAGCTTCCAAAACAAGAGCAGGATGAGCACAGTCCTGGCTGCCCTTAGAGTATGCTCAAATAGGGCCTTTGTGATGGTGCCATTATTGAATGTCCTCATATTTTTTGCTGTGTCTCCAAACCTGGCTGAGGTGGCAATGCAGAAAGACTGCTCATGGAAAACGAGTCTTTTGGTGGCTGGAGCCTATCATTGCTCCTCTAGACCCATTACCATCTGTCTTCAAATAAGCTGGGCTCTTTCCCAGAGAAACCAGGATTTAACTATAAAGCAGATGTACAAAATCCCCTTTAATATTAAAGTGGGAATGCTGAGATGGTGGGGGCCTAAGTCTCCACAGCTCTATATACCGAAATGAAGAGTTCACTTGTACTAGCGAGGCTAACAGTGTCTGACAGACTCTTTACCTTCAGATTCAAACAGGCCACATTTTATTAACCTTACTCAAGTTGTGGGTTCAAGGTTTTCCTTGCGCCCATGAAGGGTTGGAGTGCTTTATTTTTTAGTGAAAGATCAGATTATAATATCATCACAAGACCAGGATCTGGATAAGTCTTGGATATCTACCTGTTTTTTCTCTGCCATAACATAACTCTGTACTGAAACCTTTTGAGTTACCACATCTAGTATGAAACAGTACAAATCCTAAGTTAAGTCTTGCAGAATTCATAAAGAGCATCCAACTGGTAACAATAGAATGGAAACCCCTTCCTTCTTGTCTTTCATTTTCTGTTCCTAACAAAATGTTTCTTTTTCCTTTATAAAAAAGAATACACACCCACACCCCCCAGAAAAAAAAAAAAAAAAAAAAAACGCCAACCCCAAAACACAAAAAACCCTAAACACAAAACCAAAAAAACCAACAGAACATTAAATCTTTTGGGGTTACCATGGGTGCTGCTATCAGGGAGCTGCCAGGAAAAGTTCTGCCATATGCATTGTGTAGCCTTTATGATGATGGCTATGTCTCAATCGTTTATTTAACAGGAAAATATCTTTGGGTTTTGGTATTCTGCAAGTTGTCTATAAAAGCTGCTAATGAAAAGGACTCATAAATGTCCCAAA
Source organism: Phalacrocorax carbo (assembly GCF_963921805.1). Lineage (NCBI taxonomy): Eukaryota > Metazoa > Chordata > Aves > Suliformes > Phalacrocoracidae > Phalacrocorax > Phalacrocorax carbo. The sequence goes on along the minus strand of NC_087514.1, from coordinate 144,685,297 downwards.
AAGGAGATAGAAACAACACTCATTTTCTTCTGCTATTTAAAGTGCTCCTGACCCTGAAGCATATTTCTCTAAGGCCAATGGAAGTAGAAAAACATAAATGTTGTACAAAAAGAGGATCCGACCCATAAACTGTCCATGTCTGCTCCTATTAGGACATTATTCAATGGAATTCACTGTAAGGGACAGGCTGTTGCCCATGTAGAGTACTTGTTTAAACTTGTGAAATCCTGGCCGTCTGAAAGGCAGACAGAGTGCTGGGAAAGACGCTGCCAGACCTGGCCCAAACCCACCCAGCTAATTAGCATCGAAGCTTTGTATTTGCATCACGCTAGATGACTTCAGGGCTTCTTAAGCAAGCTAGTGCTCAAACTATGAAAGCAGCAAGTAAGGGTTTGTTTACAACCCTGAGTACTGGTTTAATTAGCTCATTTAGGTCAATTTAGGCTGCCGGTCTGTACCACTGCAAGGTCTGATGTAAGGCTCGGTCTGCTGATTTGGACATGTGTAAATCAAATTGTATGATAACAATAGCAGAGTGAAAAAGGTGCCCACATGGACACTAGTGGGTTTGAAAATGAAACAAAGCTCTTTCCTTTTCTTGAACTGTGCTCCAGCTAGAGGCAGCAGGAAAGTTGATCCTTTATCCTCACTGCTTGGGTCCAGCTTTTCTCCAGCAGACCTGAGTGGTCCAGCAAGCCAGTCTGGATCTTTCCAGAGAGCCCTGTGTGGGGACTCCAGGCAAAAAGAGAAAATATTTGGGCCTGTAGATTCCCAACCCTGGCTGGTGTCCAGTAACAAAGATCTGCCCAAGGTGTGTATTGTTGGCTCCATCTGTTCCAAATGGTGACTGATGGGGCAAAAGATAGCTTTAGACAGATAAATATTGTAAGTCTTAGCACATGCAGCTACAATGCTGAAAACGTTAGAAACCATGAAATCAGCCATCCTCTCACCTGTGCGTTGTATTTATGTACACAGAGATGTAATGCTTAAATTAGTGAACAAATTACTTAAAACACAAAGCAGGACGAGGAGGATTGTCAGGAAGGAACACCATAAATTTTCAGCATGACTTGTATGATAGCGATGACAGTGTGGTTTGCGTCTCTTTGTGTAATGGGCAATTAATGGTTTAGAATAAAATATATAGGGGTTAATGGCATCCTTTCCCCCCTTTAGTGCAAGTTGGAGAGGAGGGAGGTTGTAGCATGGGTGATGTTGTGTTAAATAGATTGGCACTTACTGGATACAACCAAGACATTTATGAAACCATCTCTGTATATGTGAAATGTTGTCTTTCAGGTACACCGTTGAAAAAATTACTTAGAAAGGAATTATTGCATTTGGTTTATGTCACTGCATTTTTAAGATGAATAATCTAATTTAGGCTGGGAAAAAAATGTATGAGGGGCTTCTATATAGTTCTTCTGAAGCTGTTTTGTTTTTCCAGATTTAATTGTAGGTGCATTTGGAGCTGGAAAAGCAGTTGTTTACAGGTATGTGCTAAATACAATGGATTTTTTATTTCACAGCTGCGGTGGGAGATCTGCAAATAAACAAATTTCACATTCCTGTGTTTCCCTGGTGCAATGTGTAAAAGATGCTCATAACAGTTGATAAACTAAGCATCGTGTGAGAAACAAATGCTTTTTCCCATGCCTAAAACTTGTCATTTTCAATGAAAAATTCCATGCTTAGTCTTAGCTCAAGAAACTTCTTCTGGAATGTTTGACTCCTCAGTTAATTTGAAATAAGAGAAGAAGAGAAAATAGTATCTTTTCTACCTTTAAAGCGATGTCACACATGTTTTCCTATACAGTCAAAAAGTTCTTGCTACAGCTCCTCAGAGAGAAATATAAAAAGCAAAAAATTGAAAATTTATTTCTTTCCTGGGGGAATGGTACTAGTAAGAAAATTTGAAGTGACTCTGATTCTTTGGAGGATGTGCACATTAGGATGTGAACTATTTATTGAAAATAAAGACTGCTGCTTTTATCTTCGGTTTAGAAAAAATGTACGAGATCCCATTTTACAAATCACAAAGTTTTTGCTGACTATGGATTTTCACTAAGTGCACTGTTTGATTAGAGGTATAAACTAAAACTACCAAATATGTAAACAAAAATCTGCTGCTGCCTTCTTAGTCCAGCCATGCTGACAGCTCTTTGCATTTAAGTATTCATCACCTATTGCTGCGAAATATGGTCATATTACTTTATTCCTGTCTGTCTTGTTGTCTGTATTCCCAGTACCTGACTGAGAGAAGGCATGTTCTGCTACCCAACTAATCATGAAAGCATAAGAATTTTGTAAAACAAGAGTGTTACCTCATTTTATCTAAAACTGTAGGTGTAGTGAGTAGATTTTCCTACTGCCCTATTTAAGAATCATGCAAATACTTTGCAGTACATCATTTTGCAGTGGCATGAATGACTGCACAGGATATGAAACATCAGAGAATTGGATCCAGTGCATATTTTAGATAGCAATAAAAAATGTGTGCTATTTAATTTAAGAAAGTGAATAGCAGGAGGTCCTCAATCTTTCCATTTCCTGGCCAGAGTGTATCAAATATGCAACTTGTCATATTGGAGAAACAGAATTTTATTAACTGAAATTTGCTAGGAAAAATGTTTTCCTCATTGCACAAAAATAAGGAAAGTAATTTTATTTTTCAGTGTCTTGCTGAATTAATATAGAGAGGTAATCATAGAAGCTCAGCTGTGGATTAAAATACGAGGAAAGTAATTTTGTAATAAGCTCTTTTTTCCAGAATTATGTAAGATACTGTAAAATAGTAGCACTGTCTTAAAAAACAGAATTTAGACCCTTTCTTGTTTTCATTTGTCTTCTAAATTGCTCTCAGTTCTAGATTATCTCATTACTTAATGACAGATTGTTATTCAGAGGGATGGTTCCCATCACCACAACTATATATTCACATACTGAGCAGAATTTTGTGATGATTATTCCTGGTTTCCAAAGGCAATTGTCTCAAGACATGTCAGAAAGAGTTTACTTTATTATTGACTCAAGATATTCTAGATCAACTTCTACTTTAATCAAATTATGTTCATTTTTTAAAGAATCTTAAACAGAGATAGCAAGTCTGAATATGTCAGTGTTAACGGAGACAGTATAAAACAGATGTGACAGTATAAAATAATGGCAAAAGGACTGCTGTAAATGCCAAAAGGCAGACTCTGTCCCTTTGTGAAAACCCAATGTGATGAAACGTGTCTGATGTGCCTCAGTCTCAGGACACACCTATTGGTAACTATAGGATACTGTTTCAGTGATGCTATTAACCTGTGATTTTTTTGTGAAGAACTTTAAAAATGTCATAGGATGAGATATCACACTTTCTGACCAAAAAGGAGCAGCACTATAAAAGTGTTTTCTCCCGGGTAACCCCACATTTCCAGCTTCTTAGTTAAGTGTTTTCTCTGCTGCAACTTAGTTACTAATGTGCTACATCTTTTTCCAACCTTAACTATTCTATGATTCTATGATTCTGTATTCAGTGAACCTTATTTCTGTCCCTCAGAGCCAGACCTGTTGTGACAGTGAATGCTCAGCTCCTTCTGAATCCCATGATTGTGAATCCAGATAATAAAACTTGTCAGCTTCCTGGCTCTCAGCTTTCAGTGGCCTGGTAAGTTCATGATTAGACAAAAGCCACCCTCATCCTCTTTCTCAAATAACTTCCTATTCGTAACTTTTCTTGCAGCTTTTTGTTGAACACGTTCAAAGATAAAAAAAAAAATATGTTCAAACATGCTATGAGCACAACAAAACACGCTTTATAGAACAGAGTTCCTTTTGATATCTTCCAGTACTTCACAGATTCTCCAAATGAAGTAGGTAAAAGTTGAGTCCTTTGATATGCTGAGTCACGTTCTGCAAAGGAGGATGCTCAGTGTCTCCTAGGATCAAGCTGCAAATTCATATGCAGTGTTTGAATGAATGAAACATGAAACAGCTAAGACAGACAAAACACAGAAACAGTGACCTGTCAAAACAGGTTGTTGAGAAAATGTAACAGCGAAAGTGATGCAAAGAGCTGGTGGGCTCACCATTTTCTGTTAGAGAAAGAGATATCTCAGTCCTTTGTGGAAGAGAGAAGACATGTGGCTGTCCATCCTGAGAGCGGTTCAAGGAATTGTTTCTGGCTGTCACTAGTCAGAGGAAAGCTTTTTTAGAGTGTCGTCCAGGGCAATGTTGCATATAACTTTAAAAGAGAAAGCCCCCACCACAGTAGCATTTAACTTTGAAAAGAAAAAATGCATTCACAAACTTGAAGCTAATTAAAACAATATAAGATCAGTAACAAATATAAAGTGCTTGCAGGACAGTTGGAGGCTATCTAATAACACATAATAACACATAAAGGCACATTTACTGCACTAGAAAAAAAAGAGACTTAGAAAGGACACCAGGAACAGTGGATAAAGGAGGCTATTACAAATACGTAAAATACTGTTTAAAAGTGGAAATCATAACAAATGAGGAAAATAAAAACAAAATAGAACATAAAGACATGCAAGTTGAATACAAAATACTGGTAAGTCCTGTCAGAGAGACTGTGAAGAACAGATTTCTAAGACATAAAAACTAGTCATATCATTTTATTTAAACACATTAGAGGCAGAGACCCTGCTAGGATGTGGGCTGGATGAAAAGAATAACAAGGTGTAAAGGAGGACTTGCAGAAATTTTGCACTGCTTTTAAACCACAGGTGGTCAGAGGGATTCCCCACATTGGAGACGTTCATTATAGGAGATGAGTTTTAAAAGTAATGTCAAATGCAAGGGTCAGCAAAAGAGTTTTTAGAACTTAGAAATTGATAAATATGAACTGTAAAAAATAATCACAACCAGAAGCAGTTAATTTAAGGGTCATAAAGGAGCTCAACTCTAATACACATAAACTACTAATTACATGGGTTTTCAATGCATTTGACAGAATTTGTGACTCAGGAAGTTCCTCAGACTACTGATTGTGAAAATCTGTGATGGGGCTGTCAAGAGATTTTCACATTTACTCTATTCTTTTACACTTTATGGGACTTCTCGTATTTATCATAAGGTTCCTCATTTCTACGTCCTGTGTAGAAAATCACGCATCTGCAGAGTAATGTTGAATGCACGCAGTAGAACTACGCAGTCCCAGAACTCTAAAAAGCTTTGGGCTTTCTGGAGTAGGATCCAGATCAAGATCCATCCTGATTTTTTGATTCAAGCACCTTTTGTTTTAATAGTTGACGTAGTAGACAATTTACAGTATTATCATTGGGCTGAAGCATGTTCATTGATCCAAATTATGTTTTTTCAGAACTTCAGTTTTTAAGACTTTTTAAGAATGCTTTATGCCATAACAAAAAGATTTCAAAACCATAACATTTAATGACGGTGTACTGAGAGAAAAAAGGTGGGGGTTTTTTTTCACAAGAGAAATAAATAAAAACATACCTGTTGAAAAAGTATTCCTGCTGTGAGATATTGTTTGAAAAAGGGAGAAAAAACAAAGTATGCTCCTTTAACATGTAGTTTTTTCATTACTTTTCATTTTTGTGTTACAATAAGTCAGAAGATGTTTGGTTCATATCTACAAGAGTTTTAACAGGAGCATAATTTAATTTCTGTCTGCTCTATTCTAAAATTCTGTTCCCTAAAGATTTAGTTCATCTTACAAAATGACTGACGAGCAGCTGCTATTTTCCATGCCGTAATTTTTCTCCTTAGTTGATATAAGCTTGTATTGTACATATGAAAACAATTAGTAGGGAAACTCCAACAGGCAAAGAATTCCTCAGTCCCATGGGATAGATTTCTGTATCTCTTAGCCAGCTGTGCAACTTCTATAAAATGTCTGCGGACTGACACTGCAAAATCAGAATAAAAGCAAATCTCCTACCAGAAAAGTTTCAGGAAGTGTGTGTCTATGAATAACGTGGATTATTGTACATTTTCAAGTATTAGGAAAATATTAATTTTGCTGTGATATAAATCGGGAAGCTGAAGCACAGGGGAAACATGCACAAATAGTAATTTTTATGCACAAACCTAAGAGAATTGTTCTGAACTTCTAGAAACATATAATTCTTTCTCTGCTATGTTTAAAATGTGGCTGTTCCTGAGTTCCCAAAACTAACAAATTTGGAACAAACTCTGCAACTTTGAAGCTAGAAGAGAAACTGTAGAAGGACTCCTTTTTGTTTCTTTTAAGGTATGAAAGTTGCAGGTTAATTTCTGTAAAAAAAAATCAAACATTTACATTTTTCAAAAGCTGTTTCCACATCATACGGTTTACTAAGTCCAAGACTAGGTTCCAGCTATCAAGAGGTCTAATTTATCTGTGCATTGGTATTTTTATTACCATTTGAGATCTGATGATCCACTAACTACTTTGCTGCTACTTTGTGCTTAAATTATATCTGCAAATTTTATTTACTTCACCTCTCACTAACTTAAGGTAGTGTACAAATACTGTTACTTCCATTTGGCAGAGGAGCAAGAGGTCAGAGAAGTTACCTGACCTACCAAAAATTAAGTAGCACAGAAGTGTCCAATCATGATAAAAAGTCAATTTGCAGAATATAGTTTTTATTTGTTAGTGCTTTTCAGGTTTGGATGCCTAATCTGAGATGTGCCTTGTAGGCTTCTTTAGGGAACCCAGATATCCACCTTCTGTAATCCCACTAAACCAGAGGCAAGCTGCTTAAAATTTCTGATCCTCAAGTTCCTACTATCAAAAAGTAGTTTGAAAAGATTTTGTGATTCTTTTATCACCAAATGTGTTATTGTTAAAACAGTAGTAAAATTTACAATCTCGAGTCGGCTGGATTCAGTAAATTAAACATTTCTATATACACTCAAAAAAAAAAAAAAGCTGCATACAAAATTCCTGCCAAAAATGTAAAATCCCAAAATAATAATGTTTCAACCCTTCCTACCTGCAGAATTTTCGGATTACTTTTCCAATTTCCTCGTTTCTACTGCTAGTATTTTCTCTTCCCATTGACTTAATTTGAAACATGGGTGTGAACCTGAGGGACTTTGTACTTTGAGACAAATTTGTGTGAGATTTGCCATAGACTGTTGGCCAGCCTGACTCCATGAGTCAGATAGCAAAGTTATATGGCCAAGCGTCAAAAATGCATAAATCACACCTCAGGGGCTGATGGGAGGGAAGTAGGCAGGTGGTAACATTTGCTACCCAGGAAGCCCATTGCCATTTTGCAGACCTCTGCTGTGCCAGGAATGCAGCTGGGTAATTTGATGGTATTAGTTTTAGTAGCCCTAAAGACATCCAAAGGACGTAATTTGAGTTATCTACCAGCCCTTGTGTTACCGCAGCCTGGCCCCGTGATGTAGTCTAGCTGTGGAAAGTCTTCAGCATTAGAACTCCATGTTGGTCATTGTGGGTCGCTGGGTTAGGCTTTGGCGTAACAAAATCTCAAAGCAGGCCAAGTATTAGAGTATCATAATATAAGTAGAGTGACATGCTTTTACATATTACTCTTCAAAGAAGAAACAATTTGTTTAAAGATCATTCATCGGTAGACAAAAACAGCTTCTGCTGTCCTTCTGTAGAGGTTTGTGACCTTGCAGTTTGTGTATTGGCCTCACACAGAATGGAAGTCCATAGCATCAGAGCTTAAAGTGCTTTTCTCCTAAGGCATTATCTATTCTTCCTCTCCATGTGCAATCCTGTGTGCTAAAGATATTGTCAACAGTGACAAATGGTGTCTGATAGGATCTGGTAGTTCCTTGCTTTTCACTTCCTGAAGTAAGTTTCCTATTTTTTTCACCTACTAAAATAGCCAGACCAAAATAAATTCTTTCTGGTACAAACTGCAGTCTGGGAAACATTGTTTGTGGGTACCTGACTTTTTTGATTAACCATTTTGAGTAATACTAGGTAATTTGGTTTGACTTCTAAAGAGACTACTCCCAACTACGCCATGAATAGTTTTGAAGGAAAAGGAATATTTTTCAGCTTCTTGTTCTAATAATATTAAAACTATCTACCTGAAGAACATAAAATGATTTGAAGCAAACTGCTTCCTTTCTCCAAGATAACCAGGAAAAGCTAGCGTGTCAGTTTTGTGGCTTTCCCTCTATTTTCCAGCTGCAGTCACACACTGTTCAAACCATAAGCTTATAGTGATGACAGACACTGCAGAATAAATGCGATGTGGGGACCTCTTCAGAGAGGCAAGACTGATAGCACGTAAAAACTCATGCTTTAGGATGATGGACTCTGTCCCAGTTGTTTCTTATCTACTGAAGTTTTCTTCCTTTGATTGTTAATTGTCTTGTTTAGTTGATTGCTCCTACAAGCAAGCTCAAAATCTCAACTATTATATTTCTTACTATACAGAGGAGTCAGATCACAAATCTCATAAATCCTTCAGACTCCTGTCCTCTTTTGTGGTCTGCCTTTTCCTCTGGTTTTCTTTTTCTCACAGCTAAAGCATCCCTCAACATCTCCACAGCATCTTCTTGTTGAAGTGATAAGCATATCTCAATTTGTCTGGGTTTGTGACAGAAATCTGTGATGTCTTTAGAATTATTTCTGAACTAAATATCCATAAAATCACAAACGTGTGGTAGAATCCTGCTAAACCCCTAATCTTGCCTCTTGCATGGCCAGAAGCTGAGAGGCTAATAAACTCCGAACTTTTGGTTTTTTGCACTGCCATTCCCTTTTTGACATGTTCTGCCTGGAGTGGAAGGATTAAATCATGGCTCTTACAGTAATACTTAAGAACATGACTTTGGTTATCAAATATGTATGATGAATTATTCTATTCATTACAGTAAATATACACTGAACATACACAGAAATTGTGCTGTTTAACAAGTAAATCATTTCAAGCTGAATTTTTGACTTAACCTTTCTTAAAACATAACAGTGCAAAAATTCTGTGAGACCTCCAAAGCAAGATCACTGATTTTAATACATGATGTCAGTTCATGAGTTTATATTTGAGAAAATATACTCTTATGATATGACACGTGAGACTAACCTGTGAAGCCTGATGTCTAAATTGTATTTATGCAGTTACACAAGCTTTTCTCATTTTTGTTGTTCTTGTGTATTAGGAAATAATTGGTTCTTCATCTCTTAACTCGTAATTGTAAAGAAGTAGGAATATGACTGAATTTGCAGATTCTGCATGAAACATGAATCAACAGTCGTAATGTCATTTGAAGGCTACAATTAAGTGCAGTTTAATGGCATAAGGCAATTTCTGTGCCCAAGAGGAAAGTGTTTAATAAGGTATGAGAGTAACATGAGTCCCAGATGTGGCAGAGTTTCATTACATTTGTCAGAGCAAGCAAACATGCAATTAGAATGTGATTACAGGTTATTTTAAAGGTTATATTACTGGTTTTGAATTCACTGCATGGAGAAGTTAATATATAGGATAACGGTAGGGAGGAGATTAAGAGCAACGACCAATTCAAATATGTTTTTATTTAACCGAAGCTGATTTCACATCTTCCAGTTACAATCTGCTGAGTTACAAACCATGTTTAGCTGAGTCTTCCATATACAAAACAAAACATTTTCTGAACCATTAAAATATTCTGTAAGAATGACGGGTGACCAGGGACAGTTGCAAATTTTAGTAAGTCCCAAATCTTTCATCTGAGCAATTTTGTTACATCATACGGGACCTCTTTGGGAATAATGGTGCAGGGATCTAAGTCCTTGTGGAGTGTGACAACAGAAATGAAATGATCAAACGTCAAGACCACGTTTCCAGTGACAGATTTCTTGTTTTGTCACCGATCAGGAAAGTACGCCCTGCTAATTGCATCACCAAGCATCAGTATAACTGTTTCCCTAGCCATCCAGCATGATTTGTGAAAGCTTTTTTAAAACATGATTCAGATAAACATTTATATAGCTTGCATAGATTCTTTACATAGTGAAACTTTTCTACAAGCATTTATAATTTTAGGGGTTTTTTTAAATTTTTACAGTGTCTTATTAGAAGGTATCAGCCAATAAAACTATAAAAGGCTTCTCCTGTCAGTTGTTGAGTATAACTGCTAATCTGTTGCCTGTCTTACAGCAAAGTGGAAATAAATGCTTATTGAACATGTTTACTGACATTATTATGTGAAATAACTAATTACAGCTGAGGTGATGTTTGTGTACTATGGTTATAATTGTAATGTGAATATTGCGAGGCTCAAAAAAGCTTGCTATAGACTATGAACAGGCAAATGAAAAATCAATAACTTATAATGTGTTGCACTGTGTAGCATGTGTTGTAGGCTGTCTCAAAAATTAATGGGAACAGAGACTTTTCTTCACATCTTTCCCAGGAAGATACTCAGACCCTGTCTTCCTTGATTATTAGTGTAGCCTAGGACACTTGCTAACTTAGGGAATATCTTAGGTAGCTAAATAGAGATCTCAGTGACCATCTTTTTAAGAAAAGGAAAGACAAACTTGAAAGGTATGGCTTTGGAACTGCTGTTTCCCATAGCTCAGCTCTCTTTCTGCTAATAATTACTCCTTTTTTTTATATATAGCTTTATTGTAAGAGTCTGCGCAGACTTTGAAGGTCAAAGTATTTCAGATGAGATAGGTAAGAAATGTTCTGTATTCCTATAATTTACTCTGGCCCACTCAATTTCAGTTGTATCTTTTCCTTACACCTTGAAATACAATAGGAGTGAGATCCTCCTAAGGCAAGAAAATAGAGTTAAAAATCTATCTATCTATCTATATATATATATAAAACACAAAGCTTTTATTATTCACTTGATGGATTTTTTTATTCAGTTTAATCCATTTCTCAAATAAAACCAAGAATATACCCTGTTGCAGAATGTTCTGTTTAGAAAAAAAAACATTAAAAAAAACAAAAATTGAAAGACAGAAATCCTGTACACATATGATCTGTAAATGAAATTAGAAAGCTTAAATTGCATGTATTTCATACTTCAGACCAAAAACTAGTGTGCTGCTGCTAAACAGGCGGGCGCTTAAAGCATGGATAAGTTTTACTTGGAAGACTTTGTTAGAGTAATTAACTATAATATATATTGAATTCTTTACTATTTTTTCTTTTCTTGTTAAATGAATAAATACTTGATTTACTTGTATCCTTTAGTGTTGAAAGGTGAATTGCAATTAGATTCATTGAAACAGAAAGGAGCTGTTAAAAGGACCCTCTTCTTTGATTACCATCAGTCGCATCATTACTTCTCCATTGTGATAGAAAGACAGAAACAGCTCCATTGCCAGGACTTTCTTGTTTATCTCAGAGTAAGTTGTTTAAAATATTTTGGACTGTCATCATCATTTGAGTAGTATCAGGCATTTAAAGACAATAATAAAAAAAGGAGCCACTGGAAAAGGAAGATCAACTTCCATTGTTCTTAGATCCCAAAATTACAGAAATGCAAGATAAGAAAGGCCTCATCTGGGTGTTCAGAACCTTCTTCTACCTGGGCAAATTTTCCTATGTAAATATTTGACTCATCTTTCGTCAGTGTAAGTATAAAAAAAAGGCTACCTTTGAAGAAGAGTATACAGTTCCTCTGTGTACAAATACAGTAATTTTGTGCGGAATAAATACTGCATCTCCTGATACAAAAATGCAAGATTGCTCTCCTTACAGTATTCACAGTGGGATAATGAACTAAACATGTTAAATGTCATGCCAATTCAGTTTCAACAGATATTTTAAATGAGTGTCAGCAGCAATATTGGCCTATAATTCATATATTTGAAAAAATACTTTTAGGATATTTTAAAATTATTTAGAAAAATTAAAACTGTGGAACTGAATTTCTGGAGGAGAAAAGGTCATTGGTTACTCACTTGCAGCTGGAATTACCTCATGCAGTTGAAGCAAATTCCAAGGCTGGTCCTAGAAATGCCACGTGAGGTGAAATGGAGGAGTCTCAAGCAGTATGTGAGGGAATTATCTAGGCAATAAAGGTGGTGGAGTTTTACCATTGCTAATCCATATAAATTCTTGGTTATGGAACAAACCAACAATATTACCTCCACAAATCCACACATGCCCTCCCTCCATTCCGAAAGGAAGGAGGGCAGTAGCTGATAGGAGTTGGTTCTGTGTGTCTCTTTTTAAACAGCTTCATTTTAGGCTAATGCTTTGAAAAAATTCTGAGTCTACTCAGCTCAGCCAGCTTCTTCCAGATGTGGGGCTGTGGAGGCAATGTGTTCTGGGCATTCCAGTTACTGGTGAGTCACTTTGCTTTCCTAATGACATTACATACAGCCAGAATTTGGCCAGCAGCTGTCAAAGAACCGTATCTTTACATTCAATAAAGGCTGAAGTCTGAATCTGTTGCCGTATCATACTAATCTCAAATAATTATATTAAACCATTGGTTTTTATTATGTGATTGTCACTCACAGGATGAAACAGAATTTAGAGATAAATTATCTCCCATCAATATAAACTTGAATTATAGTTTGGATGAATCCAATTTTGAAGATAGCTTGACTGTGAAGCCAATACTAAACTATTACCAGAAAAGCTCAGTAACAGAACAGGTATGAATTTTGCATGCCACATTTTCTGTATATAATCGTGAAAGCATTTACAAATACTATGTATGTTATCTTCCTTAAAACAGAATATCATGCCCAGAAATTACACAACAAAGATTTAATGAATTCAAAATGTAAATTGAATATAAATATAGAACCAGACAGGCCTTTAAAGCATTTCCAAAACTTTTTTGTATTCATAGTTTTGATTGCCTTTTAGAAAATGTAAGCCAAGTTAGTGTGGAAAGGGCCTGAAAGATTATATTGTTCTGCTAAGGATGTAGTTGACAGTCTAAATAGTCTCCAACTACTCGTGTGGAAAGGAACTTACAGAAAGGAGAAAGAGATTAATTCACTAGGGCAGTGCTCGTGATATCTAAAATATTTAGGTTAGTGATATTTAATGAAGTGATCTGGACTTCGAAGCATGTACTAACTGTATTCTACTTTTTTTATTTTGCAACAATACAGGCTTACATTCTGGTTGACTGCGGGGAGGACAACTTGTGCATTCCTGACTTGCAGCTTTCTGCTATGCCGTAAGCTAAATAAAATAAATGATGCTGTATATAACAAAATCCAAACGCTTCTAACTGCTTTAACAGAATTAAATACGTAGAACACAGTTCTGTTGTTTGCTATGTATACTAATTCTTACCTGATTTTCAGATTTTAATTTGCACATCCATTTCATCTAGAAAACCAAGCAATGGAGAAATATACAGTTAAAAAACTGTATCTTTGTCAGACACATTCACGGTGTTTAACAGTTACCATAGAAAATATAGTTTGCAAGTGTGTGTTAGGAGTGATTCTAGTTCTCTGAATGCCAAGAGATAATACAAATTATTGTTCAAAAGAGATTTGAAATTTGTTTATTTCAGTATGCCAGTGACCTTGTACTTGGGACACAGTTCTCCTGAATTCAGTATACAGTGAAGTAAATGAATCTCAGAATAAAAGAATTTGAAAACATGGCAACAATTCCTCCTATGGAGGGAGAAATATGCTAAGCAGGACAAGTGGGGAACCTCTGACGGTTATCTGATTCTGCGCCACCAAATCAGTACATAGCTGTGAAAGGAAAGGGCACAGTGCTGTTGTAGTTCCCAGGAGATCTTCTGTCATTGTTCATTTTACAACAGGCATGAGGGGAAAACTGGAATCCTATCACTTTGTGCCCTCCAGAAAATAATGCCAATGGGACCCCTGTGGCAAATAATTCCTCCACTAGATACTTCTTTCTGGTTAAAAAGTAATCAGGCTCTGAAATTTTATACAAGCAACATTCAAGTTCTGTGTTAGGCAACTTTGATTGTCCATGGTAGTGTTTTCTCTTGATCTCACTCCTACCCAGGTGCTGGCATACTTTTCCATGGATTCATTTTCTACAAAAAAGTTCTATTCTGTGTTCACGGAATATTTTCCAGAGCAAATGCCATGAGACAAAAATGTCCTTCTGCTTTATTCATACATAAATCATAATTGTGCATGTTTTAACTCCTGACAAGTAGTATGTTCTATACAGAGATAAAGATCAGCTAATAATTGGAGGAGAAAACTATGTCATGCTCATAATAAATCCAAGGAATGATGGGGAAGGAGCCTATGAAGCTGAGCTACATATAAAGATTCCACCTGAAGCAGATTATACGGGGGTTGAACGCAACAATAAGGTAAATGAAAATCAAAATGTTAGTGATATTAAAGCAGAAGAACTGAGAGCAAGGCTAACCTACATAGGCTGCACCAGCTGAAAGCAGAAACTAGAGAGGTGCCTCTTAGGCAGGGAGATTCCATTGACCATCAGCTATCCTTGCTCACGTAGTCGAGGCTAAAGATTAGCCATGTCACCAGAAGATGGGAAGGTCAGGACCATTCTGTTCAGAGCCAGCTCAGGTGCAGCTCCCTGATATTAAATTAGTTATAATACCACACAAATACTGTCACATTTCTCCTAGGGCTAAAGATGTTCACATAATTCAGTTTTTGAACCAGTAAACCCTACCAATGGCAGGGAGTGATAGTGCAGAATCCCCTGAGTGCTCCCAGCCTTGGATCCCATGGTACCAGCTCTCAGTTAATGAGCCCTGTTGAAGCCCAGGCAGTTGGACACCTCTGTCTCGTGCTCCCAGCACACCAGCATTTTACCATTATTGAGAGTAACCCAATCTCTGATACCTGAATAGTTGAACATTAACTGCAGTATAAACTTGAAAAAGTTTATTTCCTTTGTAGTCAATTATTTTATCTTATGGGTAGACCAAAAAAGAAGTTATAATGTAAAATGTGCCAGTGTTCACAGAAGGACTAATGTTGACTGAAGTCCTGCTGAGCTGTACTGAACATGCAGTGTTTCCTTTTTGGGTCTGTTTGTTTTTTAAGAGCAAAGATGAAACACTATCCTGCAAACAAGCAGAGTGCTTATGTATTCTCTGTTGGATAGCAAATCTGGATCGCCTCATCTGCACATAAATCTCCCAAGCTGTTGCAACATGAGCTTGCTTTTTTCTGTCAGTGCCTGGAATGTTCAGAAGGGCCTCAAGGGTGGGAGTGGGAGAAAGCAAGTTAATTTCCTTTCTAAAGGCAAATGTGTTTAAGGAAGTTGAAAGTAACTTACAAGGTATTTCCTTATTCTCCTTCTGCCACTGTCTTTAGTAGTGGGCTTTTAACCCAGTTTGAAAAAAATGACAAGCATTGATGATGTCACCAAAGATGAGAATATGGAAATTCTCTGCAACCTCACTTCTCAGAGCATGTCTTTGTACACAAAACAAATAAGTAAAGACACCAGCATCTTTCTATTGTCTATTTCTTTTGTTCTCTTATCATAGCTTCTGTTCCTTCAGACTGTGATCTACAAAACTTAAGTTCTCTTTAATATACTGCACCTGGTTATATTTTTCCTTTGTTGCTCTTCAGGAATCTTTGGCTGTTCTTTTGGCCATTACCAAAGATGTCATGGGAGGCATTTATTCCAAAACGCACAGCACGTAATAGCACATATCTATCATTTGGACTGGACAGAAATCACTCAGGACTTTTCATTATTTCAGGAAAATTTGAATTTTGTAGTGCCAGCAGGGTACACTCATGGGGAAAGGAGGGAAAAAAGATGTGGGAGACTCTGGTGCTTTGGAAGAATAAGGAGACGCTAGAATGGGTTGGAAAAGAGTGCTAATGCTCTTTTTATTTTGCAAATAAATTTTTAAAAGCCCAGGAAACATAATGCAATTTTTTCATTTTCTTCAGATTTTGTGGAAGATAAAATACATTTTTGACAAGTCCAATTGTGAATACTTCTGGATTTATAGAAAAATTCCTTTTGTTTTGCCTGCATTTACTTAGTTCACTACAACACATAATTTATTTCATATTTTCTTTTCATACTTACTCCATTCAAAGAGATGTCATGTTTTTTCTGAGGAGGATCGAAACATTAGTTCAACTATCTATGTCATTCTTAGTGTCTTCCCTTCCACACTGCAGGTACAGTTTTCACAAAGATTACACCTGGTACTGAAAGCAAGCTTATTCTTTCTATTGTTTTTAAATTGTAAATGTAGATTTTTAAAAACTATGGTCTTCATGATATTATGGATTCATTAAACTAAAAAATTCACTCCTAAGTGCATTTGGAAAAGAAATTGATATTGTAATTTTCTTCAAAAAGACAAGCTAAAACTTGCTGGCATTTAACTGCTGGTGGAGATTGGCTCTTGTATGTATTCTGTTGCTTTTCTGTACTGCCATATGTCACCTAAAACTGCTGTGAACCTGACAAAGGACATACAATCTTTGTAATTTAAAAAGAAAATTTAGAATGATAAAACACACTTTTAAACTCAGATATACTTTTATGTCCTTCCTGTTATGTTTTCTCATTTAATACATTCTGCCTAAATGTACAAATTAAGTAATTTGACCACTCAAAACAAGAATTAACAGGGTTTTTTTCAGTTTTTTTCCCCAGAATTATCAAAATCCTGGCTATCAGAAGTTCATGTGTTACCAGGATGACCAAATTCTATGGGGTCATAGTATAAATGAGTATAAATTAGAGACAGACCCAATTAATTCAGCCTATAGGGCTTTTAAAAAAATATGGCAATTTGAACCACTGGACAAGAGCACAGAAGAAATTATCACACTGGTATGCAGTAAACATGAGGTATATGAATAAAAGGTCTCAGTCTATAGATACTTTGAGGTATGGACCATAGGTGAAAATTAACATTTTGCCATCAGTTACAGTAGAGTCAGGATTTGACTTCCTATTTTTGTGTTTGCGCTGCACCCTGCCAATGGGGCACCTGTGACTGCTCTTGAAATGTACTTCATTTAATACAGAGTAATTTCAGCAGACAGGTGGATTTGTGATAGAGCCTGTTGCAGTCATGCTCTTAAAGCTCTGCATCTAAGGATTTCATTGACTTTTCGATGTATCAGTATTTACAGTCTCCTGTGTAGCTGTTTTTCTCCAAACTTGAGAATTCCTTGTATTAAGGCAGAGATAATATTCACCTCAGAGGCAGCAAAACAGGTAGGCTGAGAGCAGAATCAATTAAATGTAATGAGATGAATAAATCACTTGATACATTTCTGATGGAACTGAAAAATCTTTAGAATCAAATAATTCTATTATGCTGCCATCATTTCAATGTAACTGTACTTACAGAGGATATTAGGCTACTTTATTATGGGGCTACTCTGGATTCAGTGTGTCTAATAGATACACTGATTTATTCCTAAGTGCTTCTTGTCCAACCTGATTTTATTTGGAACAATTTATTGGGTTATTCTGTATCATTTGAATTACACTTGGAAAGTATTAGAGTCAACAAGTTAAGTGAAAGTTCACTTGCCTTCTAACTCTTCCCTTCAGCTTTATGGAATACAATGTTTGGCCTGCTTCAGTTGTCATTATCTTGTTATTTCAGGCCTGATTCTGTAGCATAATGTACATAAAGTGTGTAATCATATCAAAAAAGTAGCATTTTACAGAGATGTTCATGATCATACGCAAGCGGAGAGCCAAGTGAATGCGCATGACCTCAAAGCCTGAGGTCAAGGATATGATTTTGAAGTTTCATTGATTCTTGCACATACTAATACTTCCTTCAGTCAAAAGCTGATTAATGAAATACAATGACTTACAATGAAATCAAATGTGTTATTCATTAGTTGTATTGTGGAAACATTTAAAAGCTCCAGAGACCAGGTAAATGAGTAAATTACCACAGCTTTACAAGTTACTGGAAACCTGTTGTCTTGTAATAGCTGCCCATATGCAGTAAGTGTGGAGTTACTGGAATAAGCTGCAGTGAAAAAAGTATAACCTCATTATATTGCCTCACATTTCCATGGACAGCAGTAGATCCAGAGACAGTAAATACTTGCTGTATGGTGTGTTCTTACACTACAATGGCATGATTGTGTGTTTGAACCCCCAAGCCGTTGCCTGAATAATGTGCACTAATCCTTTGCTCAGTGAAAGAGTTCCCCATATTGAACAGCTCTTGAACTGCCTTAGTAGCAGTGGCTGGAACCAAAATTCACATGGAATAATTAGTAGAAGTAAATCAGGCAAATACAAAGCCCTAATAGGCTTTGTTCCACACCAGAAACATTATGTATTTTGGCATAACTGTCTCTGCTTAGGCTGGGAGCTGCAGAGTTGTTGCAGATCACAACCAGATTTCTATTGCAATGGTTAAGCTCTGAGCCATTATCCCCCATGTCTTTCTGAACTAAAGCACGACACTCTCTTAAAACAGGAAAAAGACCTGAAACCTTTTCTTACCTGAAGATTCCTATAAGTACATGGTGGCTGGCTAGATGAGATGTGATTTGAGCCTTGTGAGGACAAACACTAGTTCTTCACACATCAGCTAGATGAGGAGCTAGATTCTGGCACCTGGTACCTAATCCATCCACTTTTCCTCAGAACTTAAGCTTGGAAGGTGCTGATCAAGGAAAGAGAGAGGGTGTTTTACTCTGCAGCCTGTTGTGCTTAGGTATTCTGGCATCAATTAGTAATTCATCACAAAGACCACCAGAAAGAGTTTCAAGTTTGTAGGCTGCCTGGATTACTTAAAGCATCCAATCATTTTCTAGTTAAAATGCACCCTGGGAGCACACGTGTTAATTGTTGGGGTTTTGCTTCTGCTCAAGACTGCCAAAAAGACCATGTGTTGCTATAAAAATATAAATTACTACCAGTGGCAGGTAGAAGGGTTTTGTGGCAAAACCTTCCATCTGGCTGAGTTACATATGAACTCAATGATACTGACAATACTGGGTGTGTAAGTCTCTGCTCTTGCTTGCTTCCTGCCTGGTTTTAATTTTCCTGTTTTGTACTTAACCACCTCAAAAAGGTGATCAGTGGAAAAACAAAGGCAATAAATCTCAGTATTGAAGAAATTCTCCCACAGCTGTCCTTTTGTCACATCTTTAGGCTGCACAAATAGCCTAGAAATTCTGTGCCATTAATCATTTTCAGTCTGAAAGCATAGCCTCCAAATTGCAGAAAACCTACTTGGAAAACTCCTCTATTTGCTCAGCCTTTGAGGGACAAAAGGTTGTGTGATGAGGGCTGATACAGCATTAACAAAGAAACTGCAAATATCAAATATAGATTAATATTTATTTTGTTACATTTAGACCTCAATTTCACACACCCCGGAACAAAATTAAAACTATAAACCTGCACATCAAGCTAAAATAAACAGTTTTCAGACAAGTTTGGTTTCAACTGTGTTAACACCATCTCTTCTCTCATATGTTGCTTCCCACCTCTAATCAACCGTCTGAAAAGAGTGTAAAAATCCCCCACCGCCAGCCCTGGAATGGCTTGGAAAGGCTATTAGTGCACTGGACAAGCTGTGTAACAAACTTGGTTTCCTCCTAACAAATTGTAAAAGTGTCAGTATATAGCGAGGTGTATACTGAGGGCAAGCTTTACATCGGCTCCTTTTAGGACATGCCCTATCTTTTCCTTTAATCTCAGGAAATGATAAGGTCAGCATGTCCATGCTGGCTTATACAGATAGGAATGAATTGGTAGTCAGTGGTTTGGAGATTTCCCAGGTCTTTTTTGTATAAAGAGCATGACCTTGCACATACTGCTTAATCTGTGAGATTAACATATGAGGGGAAATGTAGTGGGAGAGCTTTATAGCAACAACTAGGTGCATCCTGCTTTTACAAAGTTGGTTTACTTCTGCACATATATGGAATTATTTTCTTTTATTGAATATGCCAGAGGGGAAAACAGAAAAAAACTTCAAGCATTTTGTTCCTTTGTCTTACTTTGTATCTCCTAACTTACACTACTCTATAGCTGTTCCTCCTTTTATATGGTTTGTTTTGTTTACAGATGATAATTAAAGACTAAAGCATTAAAAAAAAAAACAGCAAACAAAATACGGGATAGATTTTACATTAAGAGCTTTAGAGGGAAACTATATGAGCGTATCCTCAAAGTTGTCGAACAATACGGCCTGAGAAATGTTAGGTACAAACTGGACTTTGAATTAATATTGCTGGGAAAAGTTAAATTTTACTTATTGCTATAAACAGTGAACAAAAACCTTAATTTCTGATAATGTGAAAATTTATCTCCCTTGTTGCTAAATCATAAACACAGGAAACAACTTATGTTTTTCAAGAAGTATTTAATTTTCTAAGTACTTTACCATAGACTGGAAAATAAAGTTCTAGACTTGGTTCATAATACAGTTCT
Source organism: Phalacrocorax carbo (assembly GCF_963921805.1). Classification (NCBI taxonomy): domain Eukaryota; kingdom Metazoa; phylum Chordata; class Aves; order Suliformes; family Phalacrocoracidae; genus Phalacrocorax; species Phalacrocorax carbo. The sequence continues at coordinate 144,665,000 of NC_087514.1, read as the reverse complement.
GCCAATGTCAAAATTTCACTACAGAGGCTTCTAGTCATGAATAATAGAACTATTGCAATAAGTGTGAGGCATGTTCTCCTCACCCAGTTTTGCCTACTCTTTTTTTTTTCTCTGTTGAGTCATGGCTATAGGAATGATTCACAACAACAAAGCAGTATGTTAAAACTAGAAATAGAGTGATCTCATCATGGCTCTTAAGGTACTGGGAAACTTTACTGTTTGTTTTGACCTGGCATCAGTTTTCCCCATTGTCTGACAATAACCAATTAAATGTTTTGATAAGCGCACTGAGCAGGTGTCTGAAATCAAAAGAAATGTCATGGTCAAAAAGACATCACTTTCCCAACTGGATACATTTCACTGTGATCTCTGACCTTCATATTGGTGTCCTTTTGTTACAGGCACTGCGTGTATTGAGCTGTGATTACAAGATGGAAAATGAAACTAGAATGGTGGTTTGTGATCTTGGGAACCCCATGGTGGCTGGCGCAAATGTAAGGGAAAACCAGATGTATTTACTGATTTTTATTTAATTGAATTTAAAGGGGAGCAAATGGAAAACTATTCAATTCGCAGAATGTGTCCCAATAAGCAGCGTCTAAACCAAATTATGTACTTGGACAGGAAATTATTGGTGTAATAAGAGACAGAACTGTGCTTCTGAAAAACTAACAATTTTTGTTCTAAAAGATTCATGATGCTAGAGCCTGTTTTATTTCACTTACTTTAAGGAAAATGAGGGTGACTCAATTAAAGTCACAGAAGTTGCACTAGTATAATGAGAAGAGAACCTCAATCCATAATGTGATCTGTTTATTTCTCCCTTTTAGTATTCTTTCTACTTATGTAAATGACAGCTGCTTTAGCCTGATTCTCATCTTAAGTGCATAAGGTTTGTCTTATCAGCTTATATAATTATTTATATGTTATATTTATATATATGATGTAGTTGGAGTCAAGTTTTCCTTCAAGTTATTAGTGTTATTCTAAACAGTTTCCAAGGACAGCTATTCATGAATCGTACTACACGTTGGATGGAACACTGGTAACGTTGTTTTTAGACAAAAGTGGAACTGAATAATGACTGGTGATGAGCAGCAGATAATTATTAAACATAGGTTTGAAGATAAAAAAAAATGCTACCCATTCCACAGCAGTCATCACTTGTCCCTATTTCATGACAAACCAGTTCAGGGCAATCCCAGAAGTGTTGAACTCAGGAATGTTCAGCCATGGATGCCGTTGCAGAGGAATTCAAGCACTGCTCATAAATTCATAAATGCTTTTAATATTTAACTAAAAACAAATAATCCAAGCCTTTATACCTAGATAAAAAGCTGTCCTAATGAAAATGAAGCAGTCAACAGCATGAACATATATGAGGAACAAACAACAGCTTTTAACTCAAAACTACTGTTTGCGTTTCATATTGGGCCTGGGGCTTTTCAAAGAAACAAAAGCAAATATCCTTAATATTTTCAAAATCCCTACTAAGTTAAGGTTTAGTCCTATGGAAGATCAATATTCACTCTTCAGACTCTCTGTGGAAGGGTGTTTTCCTGGCCTCTTATAATCTTGAAGCAGTTCCTGTCTGACCCTCGATAAAACAACCAAATAAGTCATATGTTAGGAGACTGGGATGAGAATAAGCCTGCTTGGATCATAAGGTTAGCTTCAGATCAGCCATAGAGCTTTCAAAAGTGAGTGTGAGACCAGGGGTCTGTCGTGATTCAGCCTCAGCTGGCAACTGAACACCATGCAGCCACTCGCTCACTTCCCCCCCCACCCCTGTGGGATGTGGAAGAGAATCGGACGAGCAAAAGAACTTGTGGGTTGAGATAAGCACAGTTTAATGATTACAATAAAATGATAATAATAGTACCAATGATTATGATAATAATGACAATAATGTTAATATAATAAAATGGAAAAGGAAGGGAAAGGGAAAAAAAGGAAAAAAAAACACGGAAACACAAACGATACAGTTGCTCACCACCCGCCGACCGACGCTGCCCGTCCCCGAGCCGCGATTGCTGCCTCCCCCCCCGGACAGCCTCTCCCAGGTAACATACTGGGCATGACGTTACATGATATGGAATATCCCTTCGGTCAGTTTGAATCCACTCTCTTAGCTGTGCCCCCTCCCCTCCCAGCTTCTTGTGCACCCAACAGAGCATGGGAAGCTAGAAATGTCCTTGACTAGTACAAGCGCTACCCAGCAACAGCCCAAACATCTGTGTGTTATCTCAACAGTTTTTTTTTTCCATGCTAATTTCAAAGCACAGCACTATACCAGCTAGAGTGAAGAAAATTAACTCTATCCCAGCTAAAACCATGACAGGGTCTCACAGTTAACTGCCTTCATGGTCACAAGCAGTCCCAGGTAGACTTTTTGGGGTTACAAGGAAATGGAAACCATTAAAAAATGAACTCCAGGTGATGGATCCACTGGCAGCAGGAACCTGCCTGGTGAGGATCCTTCTCTGCAGAACTACTATGAACTAGAATTCTGAAGGGGGTACTAGAAAAATGTTCTGAGAATGACATTGCACTAAGAAGGCAGACTGGATAGACACTGGAGTCAATGAGTATAGAAAAGATGGCTAAAAGGTTTTATAGTTTTTGTTTTATTCTACTAAATGAAAATTCTAAAAAGTAAGAGTAATTGAAAACATTTCTGAGGAATGGAGTTTTCACAAGGGGATGATGGCAAGCAATGATGGGCCAAAGCACTAGATAAGTCCCAAGTCAAGGCAGATAATTTCTTGTATCAGAAACCAGCAAATCCAGATATCTGCTTAGTGGTTTCTCAGTTAGTCTCATGGCAGGAGAAAATTCTCAAGGTACAGACAAAAGTAGAAAAGATTCTTGTGGATAATAGGGGTGCAGTGGGGGGAAGGAGAGCATGAAAACCCAAGGATTTGGAAGAGAAAAGGAAGACTAAACACAAAAGACACTAACATTGTATATCAAGCTAGGAGCAACTCTTTGTGGTTTGCATATTACCATAAACACAAACAATGGAAAGGTCTGAGTGTGGAGGTATTAGACTACAGCCCCTCATGCTTCTGCCTTTGAATCCAAATCCCTGTTTCCACATCATCCTTGACCCAAAATGGTAGCTGTCTCAAGACTTCAGGAATGCTGTTTTGTGGCCACTAAAGGAATACTACTCTCACCCACCTCCTTATGAATTCTCACACCACAACTACTCCTGTTTTTCTTCAGAATTCGCTCTAGGGCTGCCATAAATGCACTGTTACCAAATATTCCTAAGAAAAGTACTTCATAAAGATAGACTTAGAAGTAGCAGAATAAAACAGCAGGGTTCATAACATCTTTAGGGTATTCTGGCTTATAACAAAAGAATCCCACCCTTGAAAATTAAGGTGTATGAAGATAGAATATTACCAAGCCAGATGGCAAACATGTTTAGTTATAGTGAGTGAAAGCTTAAAGCCTGACTTTATCTTTGAAACCAGCTCTCCTGGAAGCTTCGTAAAGGTGAAAGGACTTGAGCTTTTTCAGTCCAAATACATTTATGATGGCAAGCGTATTCCAACAGTGAAATACCAGCCCTTTGTACAAATTGCATAAATCACAAAAGGCTGCTCTGATCCATTTCCAATTTTGCAAAACAATTCTGCTCTGGCAAGAGATTAGTTATTCTCAAAATATTCGGTCAGAAAGGGACTCTCTGGAAGTTGTGAGAAAGTGGGAAGGGAGGGTTAGGTCAAAACCAAACATTCCTAAAACTCTTAACTATTGAGTCACTGCAATGAATTTTCAGCACCCTGAAATCCTAGAATTCTTGAACTCTTTAAGATTGGCTTCTGAGTATGAGGGTTATGCTGGGATTTTGTGATATAACCAGTGGGATATTACTGCAGTGGGCTACAGGGTTGTCTGACACTTCACATCTTCAAAATGTGTTATTGTCATAAAAATTGGTGTATCTCTGACTTTTTAAATGTTTTAAATGTTTAAAATTGTTTACAGGCCACAAAAATTACTTAAACTTTTCAGTAATATCTTTGTGGTTAAAAAAAAGATAGAAAGATAAAAAGGAAGATAAAAAGAAATGGGAAGGAAAATCACACCACCATATGGCCCAGAATGCAAACTAAATACCAGTGATACCATCTCACTGGCAAAGATTGTCAAAAGTACTTACTTATGACATTGAAATGGATCTGACTGACAGGCTTCCTTAGGAGGGCTTTAAACTGAGGAACTTGGGGGGAGGGGGACAAACTGGCAATGCTAATGCCATCACATACAATGGGGAAATAAAACAGGACAACCTGAGCAGTGATGAAGGTGCCGTAGCAGCCTCATGCGATGGCAACCAAGAGACCAACCACCTCAAGGTTTTGCATGGCTATAGTGGGTCCTTGCACATCCCTCCGGGGAAACCTGTGTGCTCAAGCACATTCCTGGAATGCCTATACACCAATGCAGGGAGCATGGGGAATAAACAGGGGGGACTAGAGGTCTGTGTGTGTTCACAGGGCCATGATCTCATTGCAGTCACAGAGACATGGTGGGATCGCTCACATGACTGGAATGTGGTCATGGATGGCTACAGGCTTTTCAGGAAAGACAGGTCAGCAAGGCAAGGGTGGGGGGCAGTTGCTCTTTATGTGAGGCAGCAATAGGAATGTATCAAGCTCTGCATTGAAGTGGAAGGAGAACATGTTGAGAGCTTGTGGGTAAACCTTAAGGGACAGCCAAATATAGGCAACAACATTGTGGGCGTTTGCTACAGGCCACCTGATGAAGAAGAGGAAGTCGATGAAGCTTCTACAGACAGATGGAAGTAGCTTCGCAATCGTAGGCCCTGGTCCTCATGAGGGACTTCAACCACACTGATATTTGCTGGAAAAGCAACACGGTGAGCCATGCACAATCCAGAAGGTTCCTGCACAGCATCAAGGACAACTTTTTGATGCAGAGTGGTAGAGTAAACAAGGCGAGATGTACTGCTCAGCCTTTTCCTAAAAAACAAGGAAGGGCTGGTTGAGGATGTGAGAGTTGGGGGTAGCCTTGGCTGCAGTGACCACGAGATGGTCAAGTTTAGGATACCATGAGGTAGAAGCAGGGCTATGAGTCGGGTTACAACCATGGACTCCAAGAGGGCCAACTTTGGCCTCTTCAAAGACCTGCTTGGAGGAATCCCATGGGCTAGGGCTCTAGAAGGCAGGTGGGGTCCAAGAAAGCTGGAGAGTATTCAAGGACCACTTCCTCCGAGCTCAAGATCGGTGCATCCCCAGGAGGAAGAAAGCAGGCAGAGGAGCCAGGAGACCTGCATGGATGAGCGAAGAGCTTCTAGAGAAACTCAGATGGAAGAGGAAGGTTCACAGTATGTGAAAAAGGGACTGGCCACTTGGGAGGAGTAGAGGAATATTGTCAGGGCATGCAGAGATGTGACGAGGAATGCCAAGGCCCACTTGGAATTAAATCTGGCAAGGGATGTCAAGGGTAACAGGAAGGCCTTATTTAAATAGATCAGCAGTAAAAGGAAGACTGGGGATACAGTGGGCCCACTGCTGAATAAGGAAGGGGCCCTGGCGACGCAGGATGCAGAGAAGGCAGAGTTACTGAATGCCTTCTTTGCATTGGTCTTTTCTGCTAAGGCTGGCCCTCAGGCATCTCAGCCCCCAGAGGTGAGAAAAAAAATCTGGAGAATGGAAGACTTACCATCGGTTGAGGAGGATTGGGACAAAGATCATTTAGGCAAACTGGATCCTCTCAAATCCACGGGCCCCGATGGGATGCACCCACAAATGCTGCGGGAGCTGGTGGATGCTGTCACTAAGCCACTCTCCATCACCTTTGAAAGGTTGTGGACGACAGGGGAGGTGCCTGAGTACTGGAGGAAAGTAAATGTCACTCCAGTCTTCAAAAAGGGCATGAAGGAGGACCTGGGAAACTCTAGGCCAGTCAGCCTCACCTCCATTCCTGGAAAGGTGATGGAGCAGTTCGTTCTGGAGGTCATCTCCAGGCATGTAGAGGAAAAGGAGGCTATCAGAAGTAGTCAACATGGATTCACCAAGGGGACATCATGCTTGACCAACCTGGTAGCCTTCTGTGATGGCATGGCTGCCTGGGTAGATGAAGGGAGTGCAGTTGAGTTGTTTACCTGGACTTCAGCGTTCGACACAGCAAGGCATTCAACACTGGCTCCCCTAACATCCTCATCGGCAAGCTAAGGAAGTGTGGGTCGGATGAGTGGACAGTGAGGTGGACAGAGAACTGGCTCAACAACAGAACTCAGAGGGTCGTGATCAATGGAGCAGAGTCCGGTTGGAGGCCTGTCACTAGTGGTGTTCCCCAGGGGTCTGTGCTGGGTCCAGTCCTGATCAACATATTAATCAATGACCTGGACGAAGGGACAGAGTGTCCCCTCAGCAAGTTTGCTGATGATACCAAGCTGGGAGGAGTGGCTGATACACCAGAAGGCTGTGCTGCCATTTGGTGAGACCTGGACAGGCTGGAGAGCTGGGCTGAGGGGAACCTCATGAAATTCAACAAAAGCAAGTGCAAGGTCCTGCACCTGGGGAAGGAACAACCTCAGGCACCAGTACAGGCTGGGGGCTGAACTACTGGAAAGCAGCTCTGTTGAGAAGGACCTGGGAGTGCCAGGAGACAGCAAGCTGAGCCTGAGCCAGCACTGTGCCCTTGTGGCCAAGAAAGCCAACAATATTCTGGGCTGCAATAAAAGGAGTGTGGACAGCGGGTTGAGGGAGGTTATCCTCCGCCTCTACACTGCCCTAATGAGACCACATTTGGAGACTGTGTCCAGTTTTGGGCCCCCCAGTTTAAGAAGGACTGGGAACTGCTGGAGATAGTCCAGCAGAGAGCTACCAGGATGATTAGGAGACTGGAACATCTCTCTTATGAGGAAAGGCTGAGAGACCTGGGTTTGTTCATCCTGGAGAAGAGATGATTGAGGGGGGAATCTTATCAGTGCTTATAAATAGCTAAAGGGTGGGTGTCAGGATGATGGGGCTGGACTCTTTTCAGTGGTGCCCAATGACAGGATGAGGGGCAATGGGCACAAGCTGGAACTCAGGAAGTTCCACCTCAATATGAGAAAAAACCTTTCCTGTGAGGGTGCCAGAGCAGTGGCACAGGCTGCCCAGGGAGGTTGTGGAGCCTCCTTCCCTGGAGACATTCAAAACCCACCTGGATACATTCCTGTGCCCCTTGCTCTAGGTGTGCCTGCTCAAGCAGTGGGGTTGGACAAGATGATCTCCAGAGGTCCCTTCTAACCCCTACCATCCTGAGATTCTGTGATACCTGTTCAGCAGCCTCAGCAAGTGAGATGTAGGTTTTATTATAAATTCTGGTAGAACAATTTGGAAGTTAATAGAAATTTATAGAAGTAAGGTTAGAAGTCTGGGAGGCTTGGAAGATCTTGCCTATTTCTTGGTATGTACCAAACTGATTCTTCAAGAGCACAGAAGCTTTATCTTTCATATGCACTGTAAAACATTTCAAAAAAAGCTAGCCCTCTGTCTCCCAGCATACTCCTAGATCCTGTCAAATATAGTAGCAGATTAAAGCTTATCAGCAATAGCAGAAATGTCATGTACTTCAAAGATAAATGATGTTACTAGTGTACAAAATAATGCAAGTTTAACGAAACTAACTTCACTTGGAATATTTTAAACACAATTTAACTAAATGATAAAATGAATGTCCTGCTAAAATAAGGAGTGATAAAAAAAATGAGTGATTGCTAAGTTACAAGCTCAAGCAAATTCAGCTCCTTTGGCCTCAGTGGGTTTTCATCAAGGGCATGAGAGCATTTTTGACCCATCAGCAGTAGTAGTGTCAAGGGCTACTTGACATTACAAAGTCATACAACCTTATGAGAACAACAATACAAAGGCAACATCTGCAGCTTATTACACTTGTACCCTAGGAGTGTGTTGCAGTATTAAATAAGGGATTAAGCCTCAGGAGTATAATTGATCATCAAAACTGCAGCTCATGTTTGCTTTGAGGAAAGTTTTTTTTTGGTTCATCAAATCTTTTTTGTGCTATAAGTGGAAACAAATTATATATAGACTGATTAGTAAAAACAGTAAGAGAAATGCTGAGTTCGGTATTTGGAAAATTTTGTCTCAGAGATTAAAAAAATGATGTTATATTTTTAAAGGAGAATGAAATATCAATACAGTTGTTAAAATTATCTCCAAAAGGTGGTCTTAAGAATAGCTTCTGTCTCAATTCCAAGTCCGCTATTCAGGTTCTGTTTAATTTAATTAGCATTATTTTTTCATCTTAAAGATTTTACTTGCAAAAAGAGATATTAGCTAATACTATGTCATTAATATGGTCAGGATTTAAAGATTTGAACTTGCCATTTCTTTTATGATGACAATATTGCTTTCAGCACAGGACAACTGAAAGACTTAACAGAAACACATTAGCTAAGACTTGTTCTGGAGACGGGTTAAGATTCAGTGATGCACCACTGCAAGTGAGGAAAGAAGGAGAATTGAATGAAAATTTAAAAAAAAATAATGCTTGGGAAAAAGGAATTGCTTAAACATCTGAAATTATATCCACAGAGAAAAATGCCTCCTCTTCAGTGATGTTGAATCTAGGTCCCAAACAGAAAACTCTACATTGCTGTGTCTTGTCCCGTTGCTGACAATGCTACCCCAAGTACATTAAGGAAAGTATGCCAAGCAGACAACTCTCGTACTTTTTTTTTCCTCTCCCCCCGCCCGCCCCCCCTGTAATCTAGTCAGATATTGGCAGAGATGAAGGAATGAAGTCCTCATTTCCTAATGCCTTTTGATTAATTTCTCAGGAAGATGGTTTCTCCACATGGGGAATATGGCTGTATATAACCATCCTTTTTGAAAAACTGAAAGCACAGTGTGCAACTTATCTAGCAGGAAGTTCTACCATCAGGCAATAGGGGAGGTAGGGGGGAGTGAGAAGTTGAACAAGATTACCGGCTGTAGACTTTGCTGTCAGTCTCAATGCAAAATTTGCATTTCAAAAATTACCAGATTTAAAACACATGCTGTTGAAATGAGGCCATTAAAAACATTAATTTATACATTGCAGTACAATTTTATTCATTTAACACGGATGGCAGATGGCATCTCCCCTTGCTCCCTTGCCACTTGCATACTATGTCCAATGAGCAGGTTACAAAGACCCCACCATATGTTACTGTATATTCCTTCTCTAGTTACCCCTGCAATTCCATTCTCTCTTCTGAATTAACTTGTTCTGCTTTACTCTATGCCCTCCTTGGAAAGTAAATGGAAATTATGAGAGCAAGGAACCACGGTCTGCATAAACACAAGGGAGCACCAGTGGAAGCCCTTATCTCCCTGCGTTTTGGGAACTGTGTGTTTTACCCTCTATCTTCTGTGGTGACACACTGCAGGTTGTGGCAAACTGAACTGCAAATATAACTCTGAAGTTGTATTCCTCTTAACTGAACTGTGGCTCCCAGAAGCTGCAATGAAAAAACTCAAACCAAATCAAACTAAAACATCAAGCTGCTGCTAATTTAGCCTCTTAGAAGAAAAAACAAGTGATGAGTTAGCCCCACAGCACCTAAAACATGCAGCTTATATGTCAGTTACAGAGACAACGGGAGGAGCAGAAAGCCCTGGAGACCTGGACAAAGGCATGCATGGATGGAGGCAGGGATGAGAGGTGCCAGACAGCTATTATTTTCTTTTGGCTTGGCAAAGTAAAGCAAAGACTGTCTGGATGAAGAAGGGCCCACCGCTGTGTTCTTGGGAGTATGCTTCTCTGTTCCTCTTGATCTTTCCTCTGTCCAGCCAACTTTTCCATCTGGCAACATACACAGACAGGATGGTATTTTTTTTCCTGAAAACAAGTAAATTATATTATTTCATACTAATTTTTAAAAGTAACAGTATCCTATACAAGTCTGTGAAATGCAATGTTGAACAGTACTGCTTTCTCAATATGGAAAGATCAAACCATTTTTAGTAACCTGTTGTTTTGTTTCTTTCCCAGTTCTCCACAGGCATTCGATTTTCTGTTCAGCATTTTGAAAATGCAGATTTCAGCATCAATTTTGAGCTGCAGATAAAAAGGTTAGATGTTTTGTCAAGAGTATGGTTGTTTAAAACCTGAATTCCTGTTGATATCTGAAGTTTAGTATATAAGAAGGTCACTCTAATTCTTCAGTGTCAGTATTTATTTCCTGGGCTTTCCTATGGTAGTTTTCTTCAGGAGGATTTGTGGAGTTGGAGCCTTGTTAGCTGTTAGCAAAATCAGTCTTAGAGTTATTCAGAGTATTTTATTTGGTAAAATTCAGGGTAACTGCTTTTAGTCAGTGGTCCAGGGATCTTCTACAGATTTGCCAAATTTGCACTTTGTTCTCCACTACAGGGTTAACGAACAGTGATCACTTTGTAACAGTTCTGTATTTAAAAACATATCATGCTCTGAAAATAAAAGATATGCCACTTCTACATGACAATTTAGAAAATAGAACCAGAGCAGTTAAAATCGGCTCAACAGATTTACTGGCATGAAGAGAGGAAATCGTTTCAGTTTGATAAAGGTGAACCTTTGTCATTTTTCCATTAGCTTTCTCCACATTTATGGGGCTGAAATATTACTGTGGGAGAATCTTCTGTTTTATGCTGAGCAGTACTTCCTCCACAGGCATTAAAAAGCACAGGATGGGCTGCGTTAGGATAACAGCAAGAACAAACCTGGGACTTTTTCAGTAGGTGGCAGGGCTTCTGGTCCATCTGTCCTCATCAAATACACACTGGAGTTCCTGCTGGGGCCCTCCCTGCCCCACACACAGAGACTTAATTGCTAATGTCTGGCCTTTAATGAGGGTCTTGATCATGTTCACTACGGTAAATGACTGAGACATTTAAAATGTTTAAGTCATGTTTCCAGAATGTAACCCTTGAAGGAAACGACATGCAGAAACTTAAGAAGGGCACAGCAATGCCACAGAAGACAATGAGATGCCTGGTCAGGCCTCAGGCCTCTCCCAGGGGTCTGGCTAGCAAGCTGGAGGCCATGCAAACCTGACACAGGCTCCTCCAGAGAGAGATACAAGATATAAAGTCAAGCTTGTAGATCCTCTGTCCATACCACTCTTCACTCTCAGGTCATTAAAGCAAGCAATACAGTTTTAAATGGGTATCAGATGCTCTCCTCACTACCCTTTTCATGCTGTGAAATTGGGGTGGTTCAGAGATTTTTGGGTAGCTAGATCTTTCTTGGTAATAAGAGTTGAGGGTAGGTCACTTTTCTAGAAGAAGTGGCAAGGCTTTACTGAGGAATCAGTCTGAACTTCAGGAGACAGGAACGTCTCATGCTTCCTCCATGAGTGGGACTCACTAAAATATAAATGGAGGAAATCTGTTGGGCTACCAAAAAGGACAGTTTCCACAAACTGGTACCAAAATGCAGAAGAGCACCCAGCTACTTTAAAAAAAAAAAAAAAAAAAGGCAAAACTTCTTGCATAGGGAATGTGCCCTACAGTTAAAACTCACTGCTTTGTACATTCCTTCTCAAGCAGCACCACAGCCTGTGCATTTCTATGTCCTTAGTGAACTGGTAAAACAATCCTAAAGGAAAAAGGAAACAGAAATTCATAAGGCAGAAAGAGGTAATTACCTAAATGGAAGGGAAGGGAAGCAGAGAACATGTCTGAATTTGTCCTGGTCTAAGTTATTCAAAAGAGGGACCTTTAATTTACTCTAAAACATCAAGTGGAAAATAAATATTTTGGTTTGCAAGACTGAAGTTCATTACTTATAGGAAATAAGCATGAGGTTGAGTAGTGTCTTGAAATCTGATTTATTTTCTGATGTGGATTTTGCTAGGCGATTATATACCCCTTAGGGAGGGAGATGTCCTGGAACTTTTATTTAAACTATTTTCTTCTCTACAAAATACCATAAAGCACAAACAAGATTTGAATACCAAATATATATGCTCAAAATCTGTATTTTAACTCTATGGAAAGTAGTACCATTATACAAATCGGAGAGCAGCTTATTCTAACAAATCAGTGGTATAGTAATTTTTATACTTTAAGCAATTTTTGTACTTTTGTACTCAAAGCAATGGATATAGAGGATTAAATCAGAAGTTGAAATTATGTTTGAGGGGAATCTGCATTAGTTTACAAACAAATTAGGGCTGCTCCTAATTTTAGCAATCTGCAAACAGAAAGCCTGGATCAAAGCAGTATTGCCCTTTACTTCTCAGGAGTCAGTTGCTGGGAATGCTGGCCTCCTCTGAATGTTTCCATTTGACTGATGCTACCCAGATGTGATAGCAGTAAACTGTGACAGCAATAGAAGCTTAGCCTTCATGAAGCAAGGAATTACTTCCTCACTTGCTTGGAAAAAACCTCCAAAATAGTATCATTAATCCCATGATTAAATAAATTCTAAGTCTGTAATTATTTTCACTATCAGCTTCATTAATTTGAACCTGCAAACCTTTCTTTACATGAATAGGCTATAATCATAGGAATGGCCTTTTGAAGTAAGAGAAAATACCTTCACCACTAGGGATTTGCAATAAGAAAAGACAATAAAATGAATGAGAGCACTAGGCTTTAAACACAGGGATCTGTCTTCCCTGCTAAGTGGATTGAGAGTGCAAACAATTTCTGGATAGGAGAGGGGAGAAAATAAGGAAGGTAAAGAAACAATTTATTTTGGTTCTTTTTCTTCAAAGACACTGTCATGCAGAAGTCACAAGCTTGGAAAGCAATAAAAGCAAATTTTATTATAACAACCCTATCTTTGTCATTAACACTGCCTTCCTCCAATGCAGGAAACACTATTCTATTAACACACTCCTATCCATACAGATAGCCAAGTTGAACAAGGGAATTTACATGATATTCTGAGCTAAATAAGTTTGTATCATCATATTCACGCACAGGATTCTTTAAAGGAAGCTTGAGTTGATTAAATTATTACACATGATGAGCTCAAATAATATCAAACTTAAATACCAGTGTCCTACAAGACTGAAGAGTGGCAATAGCAAGCCCATGCTGTAATACATCCAATGACATCACTTCCTAGTTGTAGGCCTTGTAGTATTCAGTGCTGTATTTAGTTCTGCTAAATAACCTTTTTTAAACGTTGTACATATCTTTTCCAGTTCTAACAAGATTAATCCCACCAGCAACTTAGTTAACCTCCATATCAACATCAGTGCTGTGGCTCAAGTACAGATCAGAGGGTAAGTGTTGGACCATTTCAATTCATAATGATAACTATTTTTTGTATTGAATCTTTCCACATATAATAATCCCATATATTGAATCTTTTGGCATATTATAATCCCAAACACCTTATCCACGAAGAACACCTGAGAATTCCCAAGGAGTCTCACCCCTGCAAGCCTTGCAGGCTGGAGCTACCAAAGACTTACCAGGTCATTTAGAGCAGGACTGCCCACATGGACTCAAGTAAACTTACTGAGTGTCTGTGCAAATGCAGTATACTGTAGAATCCTACCCGGTAGTAACGCCAGTCAGATCCAACATTTTATTTGGCATTCAAATTGTGTATGGATGTTACTAGTGCAAAATGCCCGTTCATATGTGTAGGTCTGCTTGTGCAGCCGCTTAGGCACTTAATTCTGAATACCAAGGCAGAATCTGCTGCTTTTGTTACTGGAATAATGAAACATGTTATGGCAAGGCACATAGTAATAGAGAGCAGAGTGAGACCTTTGGAGAAAGGATGCATAAGGAATGAGCTATGAAAAGAGGTCAACCAGCTACTACTGTAGGATTCTTACATTTCCATCTGAACCAGGTGCCTGTCCACTGACACAAGGGATACCAAAAGTAAATAAGCACAGGATATGATCAAAGATTATTATTTCTATCTCTGTTTTCACATACAGCTTGGTTTCGGAAACTATAAAATGCAATTAGGTGATAAGAATCTCAGACTATCCCGTAAAATCTTGGAACTAGACTCCTATCCTGGCATCCTAGAGGAAGTCAGCAGGATGTTCTTGTAAAGCAAATCATTGCCCTAAATGCTTTTTTGTCTGGGATCTCAGATTTCCTACATCTCTTCTTCTCAAACTACAGCTCTGGCCCTTAACCATTCTCAGCTCTGGAAGGGGAGAACAGGAGACACATGGCCCAGATTCACTCTCACAGTCAGGCCATGAGGCCCGGGTGATGCAAGAGGGGTAGATGTCTCTCATATGATGCTCCTCAAGGGGCTGCCTTAAGTGTGAATAAATAAAAACGCATTTATTTATGGTTTTATGGATTTATAAAAATCCATTTATTGTTATCACCTCTAAGACAATACTTTGACTACCTAGTGCCAGCAGAGAGTCCAATCTTTTTGCAGATCACAGAGATCATGTTTTCTGCTCTAACATTCAATCTAAATCAGAGAGATTTTTAAAGTATTTTTCATCACATTTTTAAGTGTTTTCCAGGTTAAGAAGACTAAGCCTAAGGTGAGAGTCAGGTGAAAAACAGATGACTAGCACTCAAAGACTGTGTGGATATATGTTAATTCTTATATTTCTGAAAAGGAGCAGTTGAAAGACAGCATGTTTAACAAGCACAGAAATTAGAGTATCATTTCATTTTCTGTAGTTAGTGGTGATCTGGGGAAATGAGCTGGATAGGAAAAGAGATGAAAAATACAAAATGAGGGGGAAGGTAACACAGAAGAAAGAAGTAGAGAATGAGGAATTAAGAATCGAAGGGTTTATTCGGTGGGCTGCAGATGTGTGAGAAAATCTTGGGAGCCAGCAACTGCTAGATGTTGCCATGGGTGGAGTTTCAGTGCATCCATGAAATGGTTATGGATGCATACATGAGACTTCTCAGTAAGGGATGCTTCCAGTGCTGTGGATTCTGCTTTTTTTCAGTGAGGTTCTCATCACTTTCATAGAAAAATCTTAAAACCTGTTTGAATTCTTTGCAAACTTTTTTGAAACTTTGCCTCCATCATGTTCTTTCTGTGTCATAGACATGTTCTTTTCAATGAAAAGTTCTGTAACAGGTAAATAGATGGACACCAAAAAATGACCAAAATATCCTCAGTTCTTAAAAGAAGCATGCCACAAGTGGAAAGTGGCTTGAATTGTGCCTGTGGTGCTAAGAAACAGGTCATTAAATACAGAGGAATTACTTAATTGAATGACTTCCAGTTCTTTCCTCTTAAGTCTTTTAGTTTTCTTATTGGCTACAGCATGCATGTACAAAGGAAAATTTCCAAGTGCTTAGTTGACTGATTTTGCTAATTACTCAGAGCTGCTAAAGCACACAGCTCCAAGGGAACTATTTGCTCACAATTTCCTAGATAAAAATGAGAGACTGTGTCCACATTTGGACTGGAAAACATCTTGCACTGGTTCCCCTGCTGCTCTGCGCAGGGTTGCATGAAGTGGGACTGGAATCATGGTACATTTTGTGTATGCATACATGCATATATACTAGCACAGTAGACCCATGCAAATAATGCTTCTATGAGAAAGGAAGAAATCTTCTTCAGTATCTTATTCAAAAGAAATCTAAGATAACTCCGTAGATGATAGTCCATTCAATGAGCAGTTGCTCTGATAACTGAGATTTGATTATTCTGATTACCTTTTTTTTCTATAAAAATGTAAGAGTTGTATAGTTGTGATTGTCATTTTCCACTGTTGAAAGAGCACTAGGGGAATGAGGGATTCAGGAAGGAAGTAATTTGAACTGGGAGGATTTGCAGCTGGCACAATTCTTATTCCATATCCCACATAAGCATTTTCTGTAGAACATGCTTCCTTTATCTTATTTTTCAGTGCTGCTGTTTGACTGTTCATCGTCACCTAAAAGTCTAGGAAAAATCATTGTCTAATAAATCAGTCAAATGTTAAAATATTCTCAGTTAAATGCAAGATAAAATAGTCAGAAGAGAGGATTTCTGTTTAATTTGACCTGATTTTGCTACTTTCATGTCAATAGTAGTCCTCAAAATAACTCTAAAATCTGTTAAAATAAATGTTCTTATATACTTTATTATCATTTTAATTGAATGTCTACATTTACACTTTGCATTTTGTAACTCTGTGGATTAAAAAAAACACTGCACGGGGTGTTACAGGAAACACTGGTCATTGAAACCTCGTGCCTGCTTCTTTCTGTCTATGTACACTTTCTGGTTTGCAAATTTTTGCGGTAGCTTAAGGGTCTCTGTTTCTTGGCTTTTGTAATAACACAGGAAAGCTCCTATTCTCCAACAATAATTTATAATTAAAATTCTGATTGGAAACAAGGCCATTTGTAAAATATAACAAGTTAGGCTAAGTACCTCATCTGAAATTACTTTTTAATGAATATGTTTCATTTCCTTTATTATTTGGTTTGGTTTGTAAATTTCTCCTCTGTCGTACAAAGTGCTGGCCTTTTGAAGTCTGGGGAAGTATTTAGAGTTAGCAGGATACTCCAGGATGCCCTAAATTTCAGGAAGAGTTGTACTTTAGCTGGATGGTATTAAGTTGTTCTTCTCTGGGATCCCTTGCTGCTTTGAGGAGCTGTATTCTGTAGAAAAGTTTCTATCAGACACTGAGTTCATTGTATATGACATAAGAGCTGGAAGCAAGAACAGTTTGTTTCTTCCTAAAGTATTTTGAAACGTCTGCATTTGCAACAAAAACATCCAGTCTTCTGTTCTCTTTTTCAAGGGACTGTCTCCAGTGGTGCTTTCTCTGTTTGACTCAAGGGAAAGTGAATTAACATCAGTGGATAAAGTCCATCATTTTAGTCAAATGTTACATTTTGGAAAAAAACCCACCTCATTAGCAATTATTTTTTAACAGTTTTCTGTCAGCAAACTTCCAACTTTGGCAGAACAAGCATTGAAATTTTATGGCTTTTCTTTAAGCTAAAGATCCTGGAAACTGAGTGAGACTTGACCCTTCTAAAGAAAGGGTAGTATCATTTTAGCACCAAGAGCTACTTTCAGTACTAGCAGATGACAGACTTCTGTGCCAGAACTCACCTAAACTCACCACACTAAAACAAAATCTTGGGATGTGATTTCCCAACTTCTCAACAACTGAATAAGGTTAAAGTTGGCATCTGAATGGGATCCCTCCAAGGAACTTCCAGTTTTTATGGGAAATAAAATGCTGTGATTCAAATAGAAGTGTTAACAGAAGACTACTTGGTCCTTTCTTGAGGTCAGACAGAGAAGGAAAGAAAAAAAAAAAAGCAGATGGAAAGAAAGGTGTCAAAACTGAAGATACTGTTTTCCTTATGTTTGATTTACACCTTGCAAGTTGCCGCAGCGTTTCAGGGAATGCCTTAGCCGACATGTTGTTTGCAAAGCAAGTGGGAAGCCTGGAGCACTATTTCAGGCTCTAGTCCTGAATTCAGTTTTTGATACACCAATTTCCATTGTGACTTTATGAAAGTCAAGGTACCTCAGTTTCGCACCTGTAAGGCACTATTTTGCAAGGTTTTTTAATGGAATAGTGACAGAGGTTATTAGGAATTTTGAAGCAGAGCAGTTAAAAAAAATCTAAAAATGTATTGCAGGGAAGGAAGATGCATAGGATTAAATATCTACAGGCTTTAAATGGAAGTGAGAAAATACATTTATTTACATATCATTACTCTATTTTTATGGGTAATGTATTCAGATACCTCATCAGTGAGAAAGATGTACATGATCAATAGACTGCGTTCCTTTCTCCAAACAGAGGAAGAGTCACTCCCTTGTCTGGAAAGGCCCATCCATCAGAGGAAGTATGAAAATAAATGCACACCCTCGCTAGTTTGTAAAGACTGGGTAGTACTTTATGGAAGCATTGTATTGTTCACCTCACCTAATTCTAATGAATGTGTCCAAATAAAATGCCCTTAAGGGCTCAGGTTTCTATAGTGGTCTTATAGTGGTGTGAAGTAATGCAGCCGATCACTGGCAACAGTTACTGTTTTAACCTGTTTTGAATATTACAGAGTGTCTCACCCACCAACAATTATTTTGCCTCTTCACAACTGGGAACCCAAAGATGAACCTACAAAAGAAGAAGAACTTGGTCCTTTAGTAGAACATATCTATGAGGTAAAAATGCTGCTACAGGACCTCATGCTGCTTCCTTTGAAATCCAGATAAATTTGCTTTATTGTCTTCATCTGCAGCTAGATAAAACCACAAATGTAAATATTCTGACTTTAGCACATGACCCAAATTTAATATGGGAATTCACAATCCCAGTATCTGTTCGTGTTAGTGGAGGAGATATTAGTTTATGCTAGGAGTCTGTCTGACATTTAAGGGATCCATAAACATTTTGGGTCTTTGACAAGAATTAAAAGCAGTGCTTAAAAGCTCATTACAATCAATACCAAATATTTTCAGGGATTTGACTAGTTTCTCACGGGGAAAAAAATGTTTCCTTTAGCATTTAGCTAACCTGAAAAAATCTATAGACATACGGGTAACCTGTTACTTCATTGCTCAGGAAATGTTCTGTTGAAAATAACTCTTAATGTTTGAAGTATACATATTTCTACCTTGTATTTTGTTGGTTTCTTTCTATGGATAATTCATCAATTAGAAGAGTTCAGGTTAGAAAAAAAAGTGGATTGAGAGAACTACATGAAATACAGGCCATCTTTGGACTCTGATGGATGACCTTTATTCTAGGGGGTAAAACAGAGTGCTTCACATATGGTTATAATTCACAAACTAGCACTCAAGAAAATATAAGCAGCTGAGCTTAATCAGCAGTGTAAGATTGCAATTTGCATGACTAATGCTAAACTATAATGAATCAGACTGTAAAACACAAAATATTATTTGTGAATTCCTCATGTTAACGCATATCTCTAAACTGAAAAATCTCTAACAAATCTCCCTGTCTCAAGCGTTTGGGCCATTTGTGGTGCTATATATGTGACTTCAAATGTATTAAAATAGTTACAGTGATTAAAGAAACTGCTTTCATGGCTTACTGATATCAGCAAAGCATAAAAAAAGCCAAAAACCCTTTACTGAAGGAGGTGTAAGATTGAAAGTGGGTTTTATTTGGTTCTAAATAAAGCTCATGAGTCACAAAAATTCTACACATTTTAAAAAAGAAAGTTCTCACATCTCTAGAAACTGTGAGTAAAGCTCCATGGTGTTCTGTTTCTTTAACTCTCAAGCCCAGTGTTAACACATATCTAAACTTTCTGTGGTCATCAGATATTTTCAAATTGTAAACTGGTGTAAGAAAACTGTTTTAATAGCCCAGATTTAAAAATTTCTATTATTTCTATCTTTACTCATTTTCTCAGAATAATGTCCTGGGATGCTACTTTAGGAAAACCAGTTCCTTTTTTCTCTTTTGGGGAAATTTGAACTGAGAAGTGTTGAAAACACACTTCTTAACCACAAAAACTAGTTTAAGCTCTTCTATACTTTCTGTTCCTGCACCCTGAAATGTGATTCTTTTGTGTTCTGAAGTTCAGCTAATATTTTCAAGTATGTTCTGTTAAGGTTAATTGTATGTATTTGTATAGCGTATTTTGCTAGTGTGTTTTGGTTTGAGTTTTTTACACTTTTTTAGGTAATTTCAGCTCTTTCGTATGTAGGAAAAAATGGTAAAGGTGATGGATTTCTTTAATACAGACTCAGACAAAAAAGGTTGTCCTCCCAGATTAGCCACTGGCTTTGTGAATAACATGGAGAGGTCCTTTTCCCCCATCTGCCACAGATTCTCCATCAATAAAATGATATTAATAATCTATACATCTTTCCCAAAGTATTTCAAGGCTGTGGAGATGAAGAATTTGAAAATGTCTAAGTGGTGGTTACTGTGGTTTTTGTTGTTATTTACTGCCTTGGAAAGTACTGATGGTATTTGTTTGACAGCTGCACAATATAGGACCCAGTGCCATCAACAATACAGTTCTCCGTGTCGGTTGGCCTGTTTCCAGTCGAGAAGAATTTCTTCTTTATATTCTTCATATTCAGACACATGGACCATTGCACTGTCAAACGAGCTCTCCTATTAATACAATGCAAATAAAGGTAAGTCAGCCCTTTTTATTTACATCCTTGTTGTCATTTTCCTTTTTCTCTCTACACTTCACAATGGGATGGAGCTTTTGTGGAATTTTTCACAATAACCCTGAGATAATTTCCTGGGTAAGACACAAGATATAGATAGTCTATAATGTTTCTAGCGTGACGGTTGTATTGCTTGGTATGTGTTTGGTTTCTGTACTCTTCTTATCAGAAGAAACTTTCATTTTGATTAGGTATCGCAGTATTAGGTACAGGATAATTTTTTTAATGGACATATGCAGGGTTTTCCTTGGGGGTCGTTTTAACACAGATGACACAAATTTTTAATTTCTCTTGGGACCCTGAAAATTCTTGTGTCCTGAGAAGTACATTAATTCAGAAAGATATCTGTACAGCAGTGCTCAGCAGATGAACTCCCAAGGGTGACATAAACTTTTGTTATGTCAAGGGATGCACATAAGCTCTTCAGTCAAGTCTGATAGAACCTAGTACTGGTTTGTTTATCAAAAGGTCTTACATCTGAACCTGTCAGCAGTGGGGAGAATCCTTTATAGCACAATAATGCAATATTAAATTGAAAGACATGAACTTCTCAGCTGTTTATTCAATAGACAGCAGCCAGCCACCAGGTATTGTAGCATTAAGTATATCTAAAGGGTGTAACGCAATTTTAGGTTTTTATTCTAATACAAATAATTTACTGCTAATTTGTATGGTAATTTGTTTTTTTAAGATCATAGGCTAGTTCAGGTTGGAAGAGACCTCAGGAGTACTCTGATCCAACATCCTGCTCAAGCAGGGTCAGCCGTGATCTCAGACTAGGTTGTTCAGGTCTTTATCCAGTCTGATCTTTAAAACATCCAAGGACAGAGACTTCAAAGCCTCTCTAGACAAATTCTGCTGCTTCTTGATTGTCCTTTCAGGGGAAAGGCTTTTCCCTACATCCAGTCTGAACCTTTCTTGTTTCAACTTATGCCCATTGCCTGTCATCATACCACCATGCACCTCTGTGAAAAGCCTGGCTCCATTTTTGTGCTCACCTTCTCCCTCCGACAGCCTCAGTCCCTCCAAAACTCTCTCATCTCTGGGCTGAACAAGCACTGGTCCCTCAGCCTCTCCTGGTAGAACAAGTGCTTCTGACCTGAGCATCCCTGGGGGCCCTCCACTGAACTTGTGCCAGTATATTGATCTCTGTCTTCTTCTGAGGCTCGAAAACTGGATGTTGTATCTACATGTGGTCTAATGAGTGCTAGGCAGAGGGGAGTAATCATTTCCTCAGTGTAATGCCTTTGCTCCTGTTCAGACGGCCCATGATTCTGTTGGCCCTCACGGCTGACAGGGCACACTGCTGACTCACGTGCAGTTTAAGCCAGGTCTTTTTCTGCACAGCTGCTTCTTAGCCAGTCAGTCCTCAGCATGTTTTGTTGCCAGGGGCTATTTCCTTATATTAAGTATATAATAAGATACATATTTTTATTATCATACGGTATATTTTATATTGTGGTTAAGTTCAACATAGTATGAGATAGTATAATCTGTAAAATGGGAGTCATTTTAGAAGCCTATATATTTTTTACCTGTCTTAAAGTGTTAATTATTTTAATTTTTTGAAGGACATACTTTGAATGTCCTCTAAAGTGAAACTATAAACTAGAATTCTGCATGGAATGTACTCCAGAAATTGAAGTTTTCATGTACTGCCACTCGGTAAAAGGATTCATACAGCCTGCAATTATTTTATGACTTAATATTAACTCATAAAAGTTATAACTTTGTCAGCAACATGACAGTTTTTTTGTTTTTCTACTTGGAAATGATTCTATAATTATTTTAATCAAACCAGCATAAAGGAAAAAATTCCCCTACCAGTTTTTTTGTTTTACTCCTACATATTGTTTGCTGTCCAATTTGCTTCCCCTTCCATGGACATGGTTATTCTTTTATAGCAGAACTGGAGATCTCAGAGTTTGGAGGAAACACTAACACGGGGAAGCCTAGTAGCAGCCTCCTCAGCAAAGTGTTGATATGCCAGTATCTAAAAGCCTGTTTTAAGATCTATGTTTGTGATGGCAGATCCCCCCAAAAGAGCTTGGTTTGGCTCAAAGTCAGAAGATTTAGCAAAACACAGCTCTACATATTATCTCATCAAAAACAAGGTATCCAATTTATTAAGCATAACTGATTCCAGACACTTCTGGAGTAAACAATGCTTCTTGGGTTTAACCAGTAGCCTGTTAAACATCTTGTGGGGAATGCTGCATTCCAAATGCAAAAAGTGCTATACATCTTTTGCATAGGAAGGTATATATACCATATATATACCACAGGAGCTACAAGTCTTTAGCTTTAAAGAGACAGAACTACAATATATACTTAGAAGATTATAGAAAAACTGATGTATACCAAATATATGATGTCTAGGTTTTTGTGTTTTCACCCAGGAAGCCAGAGAGGGCTTAGAATTCCACTCTTTTATTTAGTTTCTCTAGAAGCAAAAGGAAATGAGGGATAGGGGATGAAGAAAGAAAATGTGTCCATTTTGTAGGCAAAAGACAGCAAGTTTGGAAACAGAGAATTTTTTCTATTAATCATTTCCACCTACTTTTCAAAAGTAGTGAGGCGCAAGAAGCTGAGCTGCTGGGTTTCCATTTGCAAGCCTAGCATCTCAAAGCCACCGGTCAGCTCAGGTTGCAAGTGCATGAAAAGGAGTTCAGCATCCCTCCTCCCTAGCCATTGTGTTCTGTTTTAAGTTTCAGTTAAGAAGCTGAGATGGGAGCATTACTGTCAGGAGGGCAGAGCTCCTGGGGGGAGTAGTGCCACAGTTCTTAATGACATTTTCAGGCATTATCTTCTTTTAAGATTTTTTTTTCAGTTCTTTGAGTTCGTTCTTCCTTATCCTACTTGATAATGATTACATCTGTTACATAAACAAGACTGAATTCTTGTGAGGCTTGTGTGAAAACTTCCTGTAGTAATGAAATAATGGTCCATCTGTCTTAGCAGAATATGGCTTTAGATGCCCATCATTA
Source organism: Phalacrocorax carbo (assembly GCF_963921805.1). NCBI lineage: Eukaryota > Metazoa > Chordata > Aves > Suliformes > Phalacrocoracidae > Phalacrocorax > Phalacrocorax carbo. Next base: position 144,641,925 of record NC_087514.1, on the reverse strand, counting down.
CTGCAAGAATTTAAACATCCTTTCCTTATTTCAGTTTTTTCAAAGCACTGAACAGCATGAATACACAAATCAGGTTTCAAATATGTAATGCTTATCTATTGCTTCAGATGGAAAGAGGATACAGAGGCAGCTTCCTTCAGGTTTTGTATAAACAGCAGGATGCCTGGCTCAAATTTCCAAATAAGGCTAAGGACATTATATGCCTGGCTCCTGTTGGATTTCAGAACCTAGATCTCTTAGGGTGCTTGGGCATTTCCCCTTTGAAATGACTTAGATTGTTCAGTTTTGGTTAAAGCAGTATATTCCTCCCCGTTTGCTGAACTGCTGGTCTTGTAGAAAGGTTTCCTTTGTGCTTTGTTGTTTCTTCCACAAAAGATAAACCAAACCTGTGCACACATGGGAAGACCCTTATTTAGGGACTTTACCTTTTCTGTAGCTTATCATTCTCTGAAGGCAGTGAGGGATGTGAAAGGATAATAAAGTTATGAATCTTGCAAAAGGTGTAAAGAGGAGCAAAAGGACTGACCAAAGACATGGAACAGATTGTCTTGCACAAGAGCTCAGTAAACTAGGATGCTTCAATCTAGAAAGGAGGTGACTATGCACAAATACAACCCGCAAGATCAGAAGTGGCAGGAAGAGTGTGGGAGGGGATTGACTGCTCTCTGCCTATTCCTGTACAGGAATGCAGTGTGTTCACTGCACAGGAATTGGAGCATCAAATGAAGCCTGCAGAGCCAGATACAAAAGAAGCAAAAGGAAGTGGTGGTTCATGCAACAGGTATTAGATGTCTGGAACTTGTTGCCAAAGGAAGGAGTCAGGGATAAAAGTTTACAAGTTTTTAAGAGGAAACTGGATAAATTCACAAAAGAGAAGTCCAGTGAAGATTAATAAGTGAACAAAAACTTCATGCCCATCAGGAAGTCCCTGAGCTGAAAACATCTGGAAGGTGAAAGTTATTAGGAGAGAGCATTGTGGTATGCATGCCTTATTCTTATTCCTCCTTCCACATCTGCTTAAAGGCAGTGTTCATGAGGAGAGGGCTCAACTAGATGGACCTTTGGCCTGAGCCAGTATTCCTGACGAGTTGTTGTTTTTTTTCACAGGCTGCTGGCAAAAAGTAGTTTTATGGAGCCAGGGCCTATAAATACCAGAGGTACAGGCAGTGGTTTCCAACTATGGTAGACGAAACAGGGTGACACACATGGCACATTCTCAATAGCCCAGCACTGTAGTACCATGAGTGAGCCATCTGTTGGGGAAGCAGCGAAATAGCAGCTAAAATCCACCGCATGGGTAAGGTGCACCCACTAAGATGACTGTCAGGAGCTAACCTCTGCCAGAGGCAGTGTCTCGTCATGCTGCAGAGCCATTATTACTGTGTGTAAGTCCTGGTCTGGAGAGAAAATAATACCATCCAATGCATTGCTCTTGAATGGTCGCTGACACCTCTTGCATAACAGCTTTTACACAAAGTCCTCTTCCAGAACCTTTCTGGTGGAGTTACACATTGCAGCGGAGGGTATTGCCTGGCAAGAAAAAGAGGAAAGCTAAACCAGGTTTTGAAATGAGAAGTGAGGAACTGGAGAGATCTGGAAATCTACTCAAGGTGACGAGTCTTGGGAGGAGAAATCAGTACAGTTCCCTGGTGAGGAAACTGAGACAGTCCATTGTAATTAAAGGGGGGGAGCAAAGATTTGTTTAAAATAACGTGTGCTAAATATGTGGCGTGTAAAGTAGCTACAGAGACAGAGCTGTACAATTCCATGCCACAGGCTCAAGAAGGATAAAATAATATCTTTAACCTGAACATCTGGGCCACTGGAGAAATTCTGCTTTTAAATTGTTGCAGAAGACATGTATGTCTTCTTTTAATCACAGAGGGCTGGATTTGAACCTTTGCTGTAATAGTTCACTACTGAAGATGCTACCACTCTAGGATCTGTGAAAAAATAAGTAAATATAAAAATCATCTAGTAGTCAAATGGATCTACGTATCTATCAGTTGTGATCATATATTGAGGGCTTCTTCAAAGGCATGTCATTGTATTGTGGTTCTTTTAATTTGTCATCATTACGGAAGCCTATATATGCTGGCAAAAGAATACTGGGAAGAGAATTCCCATGTTATCACATTGAGACGGAGAGATTTACTAGCTATTTAACTGTTCCCTTATTGTAAAAAGGCAATTTTAACCTAATTAAGCAACAGAAAAAAGAAGAATTCTTACTTTTGCTTAAGGGGTTTTTGTCAGTTAATAAATTGTAGTATCTTTCACTTTGCAGGATGCTTTTGACTGAAGATCTCAGACAATGTCAAAATAGTTCCTTCTTTAGCCTCATCATTTTATTCAGATGAATGGTACAAATTTTCCAAATCTAATACTACACAGCATTAGTGCGTGGAAGGTTTTGTGTGTTTAAAGCTGTTCTCTTCCCTTTAGTGCTACAACATGTCTTACAATTACAAACATTTTATTTGGGAATTTTTTTGTTATATTTTTTGTTCAGAGGTTAAAAGAACTGATAAGATGGATCTGATGTAGCTTTTTATAATCTGATGCCCTTAAAGAACAGTCTTGTCTATGTTTGGATGAGTTCCTGTTGAGAACTTATGACAAAGTTCACATATATTTTATTGTGATTTTACATGATTGGATTGTCATAAATTAGAATTTATCTTTCTCTCCAAAGCAATTGAGCTCCCAGGAGTTCTCTGAGGGTCCTTGAAAGAAGCCATAAATGCTAAAACAATAAAAATAGGCTTTAATCAGAGAATAAAAATCAGTGAAGGAAAAGCTGAAGAGAATGCATTTTAATATGAGATTAAAAATGAACAAACTGTTTGTATTATACAAAGTTCTTACCAAAAGAAATCTGTAGCAAGTAATGATCAAAAGTTGTGTTGCTAGAATTCAGATTTCCTTTTTTTTCCTCTTTTACTTTCTAAAGCTGGTAAAGTAATAATATTTCAATAGGCAGATTCTGATCTGAACTAATGGCCAAATTTCAGTGCAGCAACTTTGAATTTATCCTGTTATAGAGATGAGAATCTGGCCCCAAGAGTCTAACAAAATTAAGTACAGCAGTGAAATTGACACCAGTAAAAAGTGGAAAAAAATGTCATCTGCTGTAATTCCTATAACTGGGCAATATCTCGCTGTGCTATTGCTAATCATGATCCTAGCTGAAGACAGTATATTCTCATGGCTGTGTTGCTAAACTGAAAAAACAGTGTTAATCCACAATTCAAGACCCCTGAGAAGGGAACAAATCTGTTAGAACCATTGTATGAGTATGTCATTACCATTCACATTTTTTCTCTTTGCAGTTTGCTATTCCAGAAGACACTCCTGAACTTGCTGCTTTTTTATACAATTCCACACTTTCTCATTACATCAGGAGAAGGGATGTCACAGTGGCAGAACCTCACCGGAAAAACTCTGCAAAAATATTGGTGAGCTATCTAAAAACTATAAACTGGGATTATGCATACAATATATCAAGGTGGCTGTTGGTTTGACTGCAGTTTATTTACAGACTTTTAAATACTCTTGTAAGTGATCTTTAACCTTTCAGTTTAAAATACTGTTTATTACCTATCACCATGCCACAGGATGTTGTCTTACAGATTTTTACATTAAAAATCACACATGCCAAATTCCTGGCTGTCTCACTCCTGGCTGTTTGCAGACAAGCCTCTATGGTGATGCAATGGCACACTTATCACAGGGAATTTCAGCACAGTTTTCGAGAGTGGACCCCTCTCCCATGAATTAAATTTCAGATTCTGACTTTTGAAATTTGGGTCTCCTCTTGCTAATTTGACTCCTAGCATTCTGGCTCTTTTTGTAAAAAGTAGCTCACACTTAAAATGAACGTTTTCATGTAAAGTAACAGTTCTGACGTACAGATACTTTGGAGCATATTTGGAGTACTTACTTACACATGGAAGGGTAAGACTCTTTCCCTTTACATTACCACAGGCAAGGCAAATCAGACAGGTCACTGCATTTTTAACATTCCAGACAATGCTGGAGCAAGAGCAAAGATCTCTCTCCCAGGAAAATAGTTCTGATTAGTCAGTCTGGTGCCTGAGTATTTGGATTTGGCTGTATTTTCCATTCCTGTATTCAACATCCCATCCTTAGCATACTTCAGCATCATAGGTATCTGTTCCCCTTGCCTAGAGGCTGTGTTCAGACTCAGTGACCTTGAGGTCAGCCATGGGATTTGTGCAGTCAGTGCTTTCCATTTATTTTTATGGACCTCGGGCAGAGTTTCTTTCATGCTGTCCAGTTTCTTATTAAGCTGTTTACTGCAAAGCTCATGTTTTAATTCCTTGACATCACTAGAATTCAGTAGGAAGAACAGAACCTCACAGACCTAAGCATTCTGGAGTAAGAGAATAATTACACTGCTTCTGAAAGTTAATTTGGCAATTTTTGTAACAGGAAGAAGATAGAATCTGAAAGTAATGAATACCATAATGTTATTAAGAACAAAATCACAGATTAACCCATTTTAAACAATAATCGCTGTTGATTCCTATGTAATTCTTTCATCAACCTAATACCCTGGGAAGAATCTGATTCCACTGGGGCTGAAGGAAAAATGCCTGGGCTTTTGAAGACATACCAGTCAATACCACAGAACACTTAATCCATTCATCAGTAATATATTAATTATCAGTTATCTTTCTCAGTGATTAGTCTCATATGCTGCCAACATAGAAATTGCTGCAGCAACAGAAAGTGGTTAACAAAGTTCTTAAATGTGTAACGTGTCTGCATCTTAAAATACGAAGCAGAGATTTTTCAGCTGCTTGATGTAGACAGTATTTAGCTGAGTACTTAGTAACATAGAATTGGCACTGTGATGAGCAGTCTGCTAGTACAACATGTTTTTGATAAGCACAAATCAGGATAAGATTGGGTTGCAGTGCTTACCACTGGATATACAGGAGGACTTTTTCAGGACAGGCATAGAAAAGCAATATGTGATTTGTTCAGTTAGAAAGGTGTCCTAAATCTATGTGCCTTTAGCATTGCATACTGCAGGTCCAGAAAAATTGGTTGTTTGGTTTTTTTTACACATTTGAAGTATACATGGAAAATAAATGTTGCTCTGGAAAATGACTAATTAGCAAAAGGTAATTCTTTGTTAAAATTTGGGGGGGTTTTGTCAGAAGTTGTAAGTTAATTTCATGTTCATCAAAGCATTTTCACAGAGAGGAAAAATATTTGGAGAACCTTTTATTCTATTTATACTCTTTATTAAACATTTGGTTTCTCTTCCATTAGTTCTAATGTTACAGTGCTCTGAAAATCACTACAGGCTAAATGCATTACTAAGAAAAATAGAAATATGTGTAGAGGTCCTAAAACGTCAGCCAAAAGTAGACTTTTTTGCATACTAATGATTAATTTTGTTAATATGTGGTTTTGGTCACTATGATTAATGGAACCAGCTCTCCTCCTTCCTGCAAGATAAATAAATCTGGTTGAAGGGTGTTTAAATATGAAAAGCCAAATAAACAGTTACTTTGAAATATTAATTTTAAAAAAAGGTTTGTAGTTTCATTTTCAGACAGAATTAGAAAACAGTGATTAAGCATACAGCTTCTACTTAGAGATTTGTGGGGAAAGCTGTCTATAAAGATCGAGGATTCTTTAAGAGTGTTTTCAGATCTGTTACATACATCGTTATCTCATTTTCTGAAGTATGGACTTTGTTAGTGCAGCCGTTCTCACTCTGCCGAGTGAATGTACTTATGAAAGCCTTGCTTTCAAGGTTGCAAGACCTTCTGTCATGAGTGTTAATAAAGCACCTGTAACGGAAGGATTCCCTGCTTTGTTATAAAAATATGAATCAATTAAAACCTCAGCCTTCCTCCTAAATCCAGCTACAACTTTTCAGGTAAAACCCATTTGTAGATATAAACCTATACTTTTTTTTTTTTTTACACACACTTTAAATAATTTTTCTGTGAAATCTTTCTTTCTTTCTATGCCCCAAACAACCACATCATTTCTGTGGTTACCCCATGAGACTCTGCTCACTCCCTTCAGTGGCTTCCAGTCAGCTTTTAACCTTTATTGTGACATTCTTCTGGCAGACTTTAACAGAGTATATAGTTTTGAGTTGCATTGCTTGGCTTTTGTCTTCAACCCTGTGTATGAGCCAGAATCACTGCTCATCAAGAACATTTCATGGACAACAATTTTCAAGTAGAGAAACTAATGAATCTCAGCAAATGTTCTGGCTGTTATAATGTAAATATCAGTAAGAAAACCAGAAGACTTAGAAAGGGGAAAGATTTAGGAACATAAATAAAGACTTTAGGCATAGAGAACAGAAAAAAATGTGTTGAAATCACAAAATGACTGATAAAGGCAAAGCACATGCGTCAAAGGATTGGTAAGTACCTGGACATTTTAAGATTCCCTTAGACTAGATATTGTTGAAAATTATTACTTTTCATTACTACAGGTAGGCGGTTGTATTCATTGGTGGTGCAAAAAAAATCTCCCTCTTGGTTTATGGTTCTCACAATGACTTGTGGGGTATCTCATGTATATTAGATTAAATTAATGATTTCAGACTACTTAACTCTTTAAGGGAAAGTTGATTTGTTTTGCTGATTTATAGCATTAGAAAGTTATTATACACATTTTTAAAGAATAGGTATGACTTCCCTTTATTTTGTACACAGAACTGTACAAATGTGAAGTGTATCCTAATTTCCTGCGCTGTGGGACAGCTGGAAAGAGGGAAGAGTGCAGCGCTAAAAATCAGGTCCCGGCTATGGGCCCAAACATTCCTGGAGGTAATGCACACAAAAATCTCTTTCTATACACAAAGACCCCTGCATCTTTTATTTGACCAGATATATAAGAATACGAATTATGAAATTAAATGGGCCAAATGCAAATCCTTTTTGTTATGACTTTCTTTGAAGATAACATCTCACTAGTTCCTGTTCAGGTCACATGCATGTTGCTTACTTTTCTTTTTCTCACTATCGCTCCCTCTCAGATTCATGTCCTGAATCTAACCTGAGAATTCCAAGATTATTTTTAAACACCTTTCCTGGAGTGGCCCAAATCCCTTGGGTCTCCATGATATGCTCTGCATTCATCACACCTTTCCCAATGACAGGTTTTTCTTGAGGCCACATAGTAGCTGGTGTACACTGTGTCCAGCTTAAAAATTCATTGTTATTCATTCTCCATTAATCTAGGGAAGAGTAATGTGTATCAGGCTCATATGACATGCAACACTCATGTTGTGACAATCTGTGTCTTACCACTTAAAAGAAGGGACAGTGCAGACCATGGAAAAGATTAACTTCTCTTTGCAAATTCTTGCATTTGCAATTTATCTGCTCTCAGAATTGTAACTGCACTGTGAGCTGTTACCTCGCAGCTGACCATGTGTCTGTAGTACTATGTTGTTGTCATATCTTTAACACTGGGCAGTACATTGAGAAATTTATAATTCAGTTTGCTGTTACTGGGAAGTAACTGCAGATCCTATCTTGAAACTGACTGATTATCACCTTCCTTCTTCAAGGAATTTAGAATTTGCCAGTCTTTCTACCTGGAATGCAAGAACATTCCCATGTTCCCCATAGCTGTGGGGGAAGAATGATTTATCCCCACAATACCTTTTACCCTAGCAAGAGAAGAATTGAGGATCTTCAGCTTACAACAGGAGCTTTAAGCTCATCACACCTTTTAAATTAATTTCTCCCTTTCCTTAAATGTGAAAGTAGATAAAAGAAATTCTTCCTCACTTAACTTGCTTTCCTGGAGAAACAAGACAGCCGATGGGAGAGTATTTTCAAAAGTTGAATGCCAGCTCAATAGCTAACCATCATGGCTCCAAATCCACAATGGGTGCATACTTTAGAAGTCATGGGACTCTCTTAGTGTACTGGACTATGGCAGTGGTTACCAAAAGGACGACTTGAAAGATCTTTTCCACCTAACTGTCAGGACTTAAGATCCCATTCTGTGGTTCTTCTGCAACAGTTGTTAGCACCATTATGAAGAGAGCATAGAACTGTCTGGCCTTGCTTGAGAGAAAGTGCTTTATCTCTAACTCAGTAAAAAAATACATCCTTTCAGATACTAGGTGAATTAATTCCTGATTTGTCAGTACATTTTCTTTCTATTAACAATCAATCTGAAGAAAGTTTAATATCCTCTCTTCAGTTCCCTTAACACAAATACAATGCTTTTGAAAGGAGGTATATTTAGCAAATGTGCTTGAAAGCCAAACTGGAGATACTTAATTTAGGTTTGCTCAGTGAGTCATCTGATGGCAGGGAAAAAGGGCAGGCCCTGGTTCAAATTTAAGCCCAAAAGCTTGACAGCTTGGATGTCTCTCTGTCCTTCCAAATCTGGGTAACTGGGATGGACATCTTCTGGTGTAAGCTTTTGCAAAGATTTTACAAAATATTGCAGAGAAAAGATCAGTATGTAATCATCTCTGCACTCGTAGGAAAAACCTATATATTGGAAAATATGATGGGAATTTTATTCCAATTTTTTCTAATTCCAGTAAGAGACTGACCTTCGCACACTGGCTAGGCCATTTTAAGTTCAGTTGAGAACTTAACTGCACTAATTCACTGTTCCTAACACATAGAGACAGGCAGAGATATTATCCTTGGCTGGAACAATCTGTTATAATTTTGACCACTGCAGTGTCCAAGTAATATCACACTGAACCTTTCCCAACTTCTTCACCAAGCAAAAGATAGAGCTTAGCTCCCTTAGCTAGCTACCTTACTGGGAACTGAACCTGACATATTCCAGATCCAATCAAGTCTTTCTGTTCATCATTCTGCTAGTGAAATCTAATTAACTCTGTAAGGGCCAGAAACAAGGTTGAAAAAACAAACACAAAAATGAAACCCCTTGCACAGATCCTTAGATGCCAATTCTCTGGGCTATTTACAGCTATTTCAGTAGAAATTAGCCTCATAAAAGTTTTTCTAAGTCCAGTTTAGTATGTAACAAGAAGTAACTATGAGAGATTAAAGCAAAACAAATTTAATGAGAAACAGAGGGTGTTTCTCTGAGTTTTTGTTTGTGACAGAGAATGTCTAACAGTTGGAACAAACTAGCTACAGAAACATGAAATCTCCTTTTCTTAGTCTCTTAATAAAGACAGAATCTTTTTCTAAAATATAAGCTTATTTAGCCTGACTTAGGTTCAGAAGAAGGATAGCTGCATGAAATTCAGTGGCATATTTAATGCAGGAGCAGTGGGACTCTTACCTAATTTTAGTCATCTAAGAGTTAGACGCTAAAGCTGGTTGCCTATCTGTAACCAGTGGCGAGACAGAGAGGTGTCTTCAGAGGATGCTTCATCCAGCTGATCTAAAACACCCTCCTCTGCCCTCCTTCTGATCTGGATGGTGGAGAATGGTCACAGGTGTGTACAAACACACCAGGCAATGCCAGTGCTGCCGTTCCTTTGTCTCCCCCTTGCTCCTTAATAAATCCTGCTTGCTCTTCCGTTACCTCGCTTTACTCAGTGAGCTCAAGGCAGAGGTGGAACCTTACACCAGCCTGTGGGCAGGGGCAAGGATGAGCCATCCTGTAGGATCCCTGGGTGCAGAGGCCTCATGGAAAACACTCCTAAAAGTACATCTTCTGCTTACTCCACTGTCCTTACACATCCTTACTATCAAAGAAGGCTTTTTATGGGCTGTGATAATTTTACGTTTTATCTGTATCCTTAGAAAGCATTCCTGTTTCCTTCCGATAGTAACTTACAAGCCTTATAAAGGCTCAGAAAACTCCACTTAAAGCAACAGGATTTTTTTCTAAGTATAAAAATGTAGTCCCCAGAGAACTGTTACATCCTCCCATTTATGTCTAAGAAGCTGCCAGAATAACATGACCCTTGCTTCACATGCAAACTTACATACTGAGAAGAAAGAGAGAGCAAATAGTGTGCTGAGATCTGGTTGCCGTCCTCCCACACACCTCTAAACAGTTTCCTTTTTCACAGCCCTTTTAAAATTAACAGTTATACAGCCATCACCATACCAGACTGTAGAGCATTAGTTTCCTAAAAAGGGCATAATCTGCTCTTAGTAAGCCTGTACACTTCTAGTTCCTAAGGTTATTCCAGAAGCAAGCTAAAGTATACCTAAAAAACAATTGCTGTTATCTAGGCTGAAATCTGCGGATTCAAACTGAAGATTAAAATACAGTCAAAATAATCAGGCCGTAGTGATTCTGAATCAGGAAGGACCATTCAAGGGCCAGACTGAACCCCACAGTCATGGTTTTGTAAAGAAACTTAGAGGAAAAGTTGCTCTCTCTACAGCAACATCCAAAACTTTTTTGCACATGCAATTAATGTACAAAATTTTCATATGCCAAAGAAAGCAGGATAATGGTGACATACAACATTCTTCAACGGTGTTGTAATCTAAATGAAGATACGATAATCTGCAGAAGAAATTGTTTGTGCTCATAAAAGCTGAGAACACACTGTAATTATGTGTTTTCTTCTCATAGATAGGCCAATGCAAACTGATAAGAATTCGATTGAAAGTGATTGATTATTGCTAGGATAAAATAATTCATGCTTCTCATTGAAGTTATATGGGTCAGCCTGCATATTTTGTTGCCACAAAAGAACAGTCATGTATTGAGTGACTCCTTCCTCTTCCACTTAGTTTAACTGACAACAGCGGACCTCTTTGCCTCTTGACAGTTGTAATATGTCACCTTAAAACCCAAACTCCCGTAGCAAGTAACGGTTAAATGACATGCAACGATTAGACATGTTTGAGTAAACAAAGCAGCCCAAATTTCCCAACCAGCCAACAAAGATAGAGACAGACATTGTGCAAAGGCCAAGAAGAATCACAGTCTTTTTTGGATTAACTTCAAAGCCTGTCTGTAAATTTGAACCCTCTAGTAAAGCTGACTTTTGGATTCAGACTTGCTGATCGAGCAAATAATACCCTGATTCATGCAAAAGAGAAGCAACCTTACATGGTTACATTACGTTGTGTTCTGTTAGGGCTCTAATATGTCCCCATTTGTCTAATCATGGTATTACTGAGTCATCAGGGGGAAATCCAAGCAGATCTTGCCCAGTGTACTTTGATGGGTACTTTTTAATATAAGACTCAGGAGTTGGCTAGTAAAACATCTGTTTTGAAGATGTATTTCTAAATGATGAAGCTGTACCATCTGCCTGATTTGCGACATCCTTCCAGACTCCAAGCTTTTTGGACATTTACAGTACTGTGGGAAGTAGAACTCAGCTCATTCTTGACTATTATTTCAGCCTGTATTGCAAGTTCCTCACAATGATAAAAATCTCCTTCTGGGAGAACTTGGAGAAGCAGTAATGTAAAAAACCACAAAGGGTGTGCGAGGTTCCCAAGAGGTTTGAAGTTTATTTTATTTTATTTTCATTTTTTTGAATATAATTGTATTGTTTCTCTCTTGATTTCTAGACAGTTACAATTTGGCACCCCTGACTGCATGAGCTTTAATAGCTAGAAGGGAGAAAAATCTAGTTTTAGTCTGAGAAAGCTGAAAAGCAACAGAAACATGGCAGACACACTGTAATCAGGTGCTCCATTAGTATACAAAGCCGTGGTTTGGCTTCTCTATTAAATACTTGCTATTTCAGTGTTTCTGAACATGGGCTGCTCCTGTTTCTTTTTAGATGCCTAAATATGAAAATATATGCTTGACGTAATAAAGGTGATGAGTGCTGTGACAGCCACATCATAAGTGCCTGGCCCCAGACTGGAATCCAAAACCTGAAACTAAATATCTAGGCTCCCTACACAGCATATGGAGACAATGAGGTACCTCAGACAAATTGGCTTGCACTAACCATCAGGGTGGTGCATGAGGGCTGTCCCTTATCAGGAGGATAGGCACCCAAATCAGAATTAAGCAGGAATATTTCTACCTTCTCAGAAGGCAGAATCCAAAAATTACTCAGGAGGTACCTACAGCATTAGTTGAAGTACTTAAGGAGGACTTTGTTTATTCAATGTTCAGTGGCAGAAGCTAGAACTGGCATCTAGTGATCACAGAATTCACAACTGAAAGACATGAATTCAGTTCCCTTCTCAGCCTGAGAAACCCCACATCCCTGCTTTATAGAATGATGGTGTTCCCTTCTGCTGAAGCTGCACCTCTACAAGGACAGAAAAAGAAACTGAGGTCTGGAGCGGTATAGAAAATGAGAACGATCCTGATGTAATACCTTGTTATTTTGGGCCATCAGCTAGAAGTCCTCCCAGTCCTCTCATATCCCTTTGCCTTCATTGCCTAGCACCTGGGGCTATCATCACTGTTAGAGTGCATGCTCTAGTTGTATTTCCTTGATGAGAAATTTTGTTGAGAATCTCCATATTTTACTACTGGTGAACTCAGCGAGTCTTTTTAGTGTGGTAGAAATCCTCTAGGCCATGTAATGCTTTTGGGACTAGGATTCAGTTTAGCCACACAAAGGCCATTGGAAGCAGAATGCAGATAACCAATGTAGCATCCTCTGTGCAGGATGTGTGTGTTTGCAAAGGCTTGGAAGTCAGAACAGAGGTGAACTGGTGAAAGTGGTCCAAGACAGGTGAGAGATCTAGCTTTTGCATAGGTTCCTTTACTGAATCACTTTCCTCCCTCTCCTGTTTACTATGGGAGCAATTATTCCATCTGTAAGTGGGATATGACCCCAAGGAACAATAGTTTCTATCCTCAGCACAGAACCTCTTTCTGTGCGCAGTGGAAAACATCTCAGTCAAGGGAAGCTTGCTTAATATTTTCAAAGCATGAATCTGCAGCCAGGCTGAATTCCCTATCTGTGAATGGAAGTGGGGAAGCACCAGAAAAATTAGTGAGAGAAAGATCTTGGTCTCTCACTAATTGCCATATGTAAACTTTATATGGAATTTTAAGTAGATTATTTTAATTAAGACTGAGAATTAAAAGCCATAAATTTGATGCACTGCCCTTCAAGCCACATGTGATAACAAAAGGAGGAAGTCATCAAAGAAATTCACCTTTATGTCAAAAAACTGTTGTTATTTGAAAAAACAAAATAAGTAAAAAAGAAGACTGTGTGTGGCCAAAAATACTGTATTATGCTGGATTTGATTGTGTGGAATGAAGGCTAGAAAGAAAGAGACCTTGGCACTGGGCTGAACTAGCTGGAGGTTTTCTGGGTGTGGGCTAGTTTTGTTTTCATTCATTGTTATTTAAAATAACAGCAAAATGTTAACAAGAGCAGAACATAAGACTCTTGCTAGATGTGCTAAAATATAAGTAATGTTAGGTATATGAAAAAAATAAACAGTTTAAATTGATAACCATTAATATCTGTATATTAAAGTGTTCTGAAATCACAACAAAATATCTGCCTCTATTATAATTTAAAATAGTCTGTTTAAATGAATGTAAAAAGATACAATATGTGAAGCATTAAGAAGTTAATCATAGAGATGAGGATGTGATGATTTTCAGATTAGTTGTATTGTCTTTGGTCACAGATACATTTGGGTGAACATACCTTCTTGTTACAAATAGCACAAGTACTTTGTGACCATGCACAGAATCATACATACATTTTTTTTAACAAATCAATAAAAGAACAAATAATTGTATGACCTCTACTCTCAGCATTCATGTAAGCTGCTCTACTGGCAGTAGTTCAGGTTTCTGGAGGTATGGGTCAAAGAAAGAAAGCTAATGAATTCCCAAATCATATATTTAAAAGGTAACACCATATTGTTACCCTCTTGTCTCTAACATGTGCCAGACTCCAGCAGGCATGAAGGGAAACAAGTTTTAATCAAGCAGGGCCAATATTGTTAAAACAGCACTGAACTCTATATGCAACAGACGTAAATTCTGGGGGGAAAATTCCACCACAGCATGCAGCTTGCAACAGAGAAAGTACATGCCCTGCAGTTAGGGTGACTTCACTGGGTGACTTCTAGCCAGAAAAAAAAGTACTTCAGAGAAGTTGAACAATCTTCTATAGAGGCTGTGGAACAAAGTCATTCTGGGGAGCCTCTCCAGTAATTAAACTCTTCAAACCTGCAGAACAATGACCTGTCAGACTTCTTTAAGCTGCTAAGAGTTTGTTCCTCCTACCCTCAGTCTAGCTCCCTGTGGGCCAGATTTGTCCCTGCATTCTAGTCTGCTGTCTGACTAAGAAACCTCCATATGCCTTAAAGACACTTTGGGGAGATTGCAAGTCTTTGAGCTTCCTGCAGAAACCACCAGCATTCCACTGGGGCCTGGAGAACTCTCCTTCAAATTGTCCACGATTTTCCAGCACTTCCCACATTATTTCTTTTGTCTCAATTGTACTTAGGGAAACACTGCACTGAATATTTATTGGGAAGGCTTTCCTTCATTTCTAGATGCTTCTGTGTTTTGCAATTGTTAAAGAAGACAAAGGCTTCAGTTCAAAAATCTCTTTGTAAAACAAAAGTGGAGAGAGAGAGAGAGAGAGAGAGAAAGAGAACCCTTAATAAGCACACCAGCAGGGATCTACCACCCAAGCAACACAGGGGATGGCCATGTTCTGCCTACTTACCAGAATATTGGCAAACTGCTGTCTCAGCAGAGTGCACGAGAGCAGGGTCTGCTTGTTCTACCATAAGGGAAACCTCAAAAGGCCAATGTAGCAAGGGCTAGGCTCCCTACTGTTGGTCATTAGGCATGACATTCACAAATACCAGATTCCTTCTTCCCCCTCCTCTGAGCCATAATGAAGTCTTCAGCTTGAATTGCAAACCACAGGTCCTGCTGCTTCCAGTAAACACTGAACATTTAACCATATGCTATTTAAAAAATTATATGGTAGAGAAATGCTATTTCTCACAAATGACTTGAGAATTATAAAAAAAGCTGTAAGAGAGACAGCTGCCTGTATCTCCAAGGTGTTGGTACAAGTAAAAATCCTGTTTGCAACTGATGCTGACCATAGTCATTATTTTGAAGCCCTTTGCCACAAACACATCATTCTGTGAATGCAGGGAAATACTCTCTAGTCTTTTATATTCTCCATTCCTGTAAAGCAATGGAGATGTGCAGCATTTCCAGGAGCCTAAGGAAGGGTCAGGGAGAGTTGACAGCTGTGGGCACAACCCAAGGTTATTAACCCCAGCCAAGCATTAATCCACAGGAAATACCCTCTCCTGATGTTCTTACTGCTCATATAAGCTGAAAATTAAATAAGCCGTGTATAGTAGGTGAAAGGATTTCTTTTTCTGTGACTGCTGCATTTCCTTTATATGATGTTTCAAGAGAGTTAATGCCTTTACTGCATCTTAGCCAATCAGGCTGTGTGTCTAATGTCTACTTCTTTAATAATACAATATACCCTGCCCTCTCCATTATGTATTGCTTTTATAAATTATATAAAACATTTAGAGAATTCTTTTTAATATGAGTTGCTTAGAACTGAAAACATACGGCTTTTTTCAGACTTTTCCTGGATGCAAATCATTGCACAACTACAGAAACACACTCGGACTGTATGTGAAAAGTCTAGTGCAGTAGAATAAAAGATGAAAATGGCTAGAGTCTGAAAATGGAAAATAATCAGTGTGATAAGGAAAAACTATTTTTCTGAAGACCATCTCATAGGTGTTTAGCACCATGAAAGTGTATAAAAAATACTTATTTGCCAAGTCTAATATTAAATCAGTCTAATTTTTCATTTCAAACACCACTAATAGAAAAGGTTCATTAGATGCAATCTATGTTAAGGAGCTGATTTTACTATCCTTATGTAGTCACATGAAGCAGTTTGCTTCATATTGCTCATTTCTAATATAATACACAAGGAGAGGTTAAATGTTCTGATAATAAATATTTGGCTGCTATCAATATTTTAAAAGAACAACATCATGGCATAGCCAAATGAGTTCTAGAAGGCAATAAATGTGCTGGTTTCATGTCACCAGTAAACACTCACATATCTGAAGAGAAAACTAGTCGTTTAAAAAGAAGACAGAATGGACAAGGCAAATACCAGAACTACAACCCTGGACCTCAGGAGAGCAGGCTTCAGCCTTTTCAGGGATCCACTTAAAAGAACCCCATAGGAGACGATCCTGGAGAAAAGAGGGGTCTAGGAGAATTAGTTGATTCTGCAGGATCACCTCCTTTAAGCTCAAGAACAGTCCATCCTGACATGTAGGAAGTCAAGAAAAGGTAGCAGGAGGCCTTCAAGGGTGAATAAGTTGCTGGTGGTAAAACTCAAACCTAGAAAGGAAACATAAATGAGTAGAAGCAGAGCCAGTTGACCCAGGGTAGGGACTAGGTGGGGAAAATAGAGACGCTGTCTAAGCATACAGGGACAGAGTTAGGAAAGTAAAAGCCGACCAGAAGCTAAGCCTAGCAAGAGACTTAAAAGGGCATCACGGAGCTTCTACAAGTACATGAGCAGCAAAAGGAAGGCCAAGAAAAATACAGGTGTTCCACTGAATGGGACACAGAAAAGGCCAGGTTAATGCCTCCTTCACTTTGGTCTTCACTGGTAAAATCTTCATACAGTCATATGAAGCCTCTGCAACCAGAGAGAAAACCTGCTGTAATGAATATTTACCTTCAGTGGAGGAATATCAGGTTAGGGGAACATTTAAACAAATTGGACATACAAAAGTCCAAGGGACCTGATGGGATACACCTACACGTGCTGAGGGAGCTGGCCAATGTCAATGTGAGACTACTTAATCATCTTTGAAAGGTCATGGTGATTGGGGGAAGTTCCTGAGGACTGGAAGAAAGCAAATGTCACATCTATCTTCAAGAAGGAGGATCCAGAGAACTACAGGCCAGTCAGCCTCATTTCAATCACCGAGAAGGTGATGGAGAAAAAGAATCTGGAAGCTATTTGCAAATATCTGAAGGGCAAGAAGGTGATTGGGAGTTGATGGTGTGGATTTACAAAGGGGAAATCATGCTTGACCAACCTGATAGCCTTCCGTGATGAGATAAATTAGGTTCCTCTTGGTGGAAAAGAGGAGAGCAGACGTTTTTCGTCTTGACTTTAGCAAGGTTTTTGACACTGTCAAAATGAATGAAGATAGGTGGACAGAGAGGTGGATTCAAAATGGACTGAACCGCCAGGCTTAAAATGTTGTGATCAGCAGCATGAAGTCCAGCTGGAGGTCCATCACTAATGGTGTACCCGAGGGTCAATACTGGGGCCAAAATTGTTTAACATCATTAATGACTTGTATAATGGGACAGAGTACACTCTCAGCAAGTTTGCAGATTACAGAAAAGTGGAAGGAGTGTTTGATACACCAGATGGTTATACTGTCCTTCAGAGGGACCTCGATAGGCTGGAAAAGTGAGTTGGCAGGAATTTCATTAAGTGTGACAAAAGGAACTGCAAAGTCATGTACCACAGGAGGAATAACCCTATGCACCAGTACAGGCTGGGGGCCAACCAGCTGGTAGGCAGTATTCTAGCAAAGGATCTGGGGGTCCTGATGGATGCCAAGTTGAACATGAGCGCACTGTGTTAACCTTTGAGCAAAGAAAGCCAACAGCCTCTTGGACTGCATTAGGAAAAGTGTTGCCAGCAGGTCAAGGTGACTCTTCCCCTCTACTTAGAACTGGTGAGACAGATCTGCAGTGCTGTGTCCAGTCCTGGTCTCCCTGGGACAAGTGAGACACAGACATACTGGAGCAAGTCCAGCCAAGCGCCACAATGATGATTAAGGGCTTGGAGCATATGATATGCAAAGAGAGGCTGAGAGAGCTGGGACTGTTCAGTCTGTAGGAGAGAAGGCTCAGGAGGGGTCTTATCAATGTGTATAAACATCTGGTAGGAGGGAGTAAAGAAGACACAGCCAGGCTCTTCTCAATAATATCCAGTAACAAGACAGGAGGGAAGAAGCACAAATTGAAACACAGAAAATTCCATTTAAACTTAAGAAAATACTTTTTACTGTGAGGATATTCAAACACTGCAATAGGTTGCGCCTAGAGTTTGTGGAGTCTCCATTCTTGGAGCTATTCAAAACCCAGCTGGACATGACCCTCAGCATACTGCTTTAATTGACCCTGCTCTGAGCATGTGGTCAGAGTCGATGACCTCCAGAGGTGCCTCCCAACCTCAGCAGTTCTGTGGAAACTTTAGTCGGGCCATGGTCAACCAACTACATCCATGCTGGCTCCCAGGTTTAGGTTACGCTTATTTCAGGTCATGCTCACTAACAAACCTTCCTCCATCAGTGAAGGAAAGAAACAGTAGCCCAAATGATCACGGGATCTTCTTACCTCAGTCTTTGCTCCACAAACCAGCTAAAGGGGGAGAAGCATTTTTTAGAGAGGGTTTATGTCTTAGATGCAACAGTAAATTCCAGAGAAAACCACCACCTAGCAGGAAGGAAAAGTTGTTGAGTAATTACATAGGAACCAAGTCTTGTCAACGGAACAGAACTCCTAAATCTTCCAGAAGCAGAAGGAATGAGAAAGAGTTTTGTAGAAGGGGATTTAAGAAGTGACAGTGACTTTCCTAATACACTGGACTGTAAGCAGCTGGGGCCAAAATGAAAGACTGCTTTACTCACAAGGCTCTGTCTTTCAGTAAGCCAGTAGTCAAATACTGTGTTGAATTCTGATCATCGTATTTCAAAACGGATTGAGACAGGTAGCAAAAATGATGAAGACCTTCAAAAATATTTTAATTCAAAAGATTAAAATGGTTTACCTCAGGGAGTCTAATGTAAAAGGGTATAATGACAGTCATAACTCCTAGACCTCTGGATTCCAGTGGAAATATTAGCACTTAACTATCTAATGCTTTTCAGAGCATATCAAAGCACTTTCAAAGGAGATCCATATCATTACCCCAACTTTACATGGGATGGGATATACAAGGTAAGTTGCATGTAGTGTCACCCAAAAAATCAGTTGCAGAGATGGAATTAGAAACAGGTTTGTTGACTTCCAGAAGAGCATGGTAATCACTCAGCCATCCTTCCTTGGGATAAAAACAAGGAAAAAGACGCCATAGCTTGAGTGCAGGATCTTCTGTCTGTAACAAAATAACAGTCAATGAAATCCAAATCCAAAGTGAACTAAAGGATTTACTTGATACTTGATGTACTTAGCCTTCAAAACCAACTCCAGTGAGATATCGATGATGCCAAGAGGTCAACAGAATTCAAAGTATGTGTGTGGAAAACACTTGTATCTATTGTAGTAAATGTTCCAACCATTAAGATTCTTTGAAGGGACATGTGCTTTCACATGTCAGGGCTTATGCCAGTTTATAACAGATTTAGGCAGATATTTTTCCAGCACTTAACAAAGCAGGATGTTATTGTCAAGGTCGGAACAGCACAATGAGACACACAACTGGTAAGATGTAGTGTGTCAGTGCCTACCTGGCTTCCAAATGAGGTGAAAGCACTAACCAGCCTGGAGCTCTACCAGCCTGGAGCTCTACCAGCTTGGAGCTCTACCAGCCTCGTCTCAGTGTAGGCCACGAAATCTCCTCAAGATACCCGTGTCTGCTGTTGGGCTTTGTGAGCAGAGCCAAGGTTTTAAAACATAGACACCCCATAAACCTCCCCCATGCTTCAAATGCACCAGTCTCCTATTTCAGAGAGAAATATAAGAAAAAAACATATGCATCTTTCTGCACATCTAACCCTTCTTCCACATTTGAACATGCAGTCTTTGTATTTCAGCTTCATGCTGTATTATATGTCTGTCTTGGGGATACGTACAGGTCCCAGGATTGCTATATCCTTTACCAGAAGAAACCATCTTTGCCTTAGGAAATCATTGCTCTGTATTTTTTCTCTGCTTATTTCTCATAATGCCTTTAAGAACAAACATGGTTTTTAATAATTTCTTTTATGTAATTTTAGAGAAAGAATGATTTCTATACTCTTTCCTCCAATGTGTCCTTCGAAGTTAAGAGCATGCCATATAAAGTGCAACCGGCAAAGCTCCCTGAGGGAAGCATAGCAGTAAGTAACTGAAAATTACATCTTTGTGTGAAGCACATGTATTTGGTCATTCTGATCACAGCTGTGAAAGTTCTTATATATTAAAATATTGGGATCAGTCTTTTCTGTGTTTCTAGTGTAAGTTCCTGAAATAATACCTAAAGGAAATACCTTTATTGCTTTCTGTGGAAGTTGCTGATATATGATACTAATTCCATTTTTAAATAATTTCTTGCTGCATTAATGTGCAGACTGCTCTGTTACACTCAGGATGGATTTTTCACCCAGACAAAACCAACATAGCTGTGAAAGCGTCTAATTACTTTGTTTGGGGTAAAATATGTCTGAGGAAATTTTTGTGCAAAATCCAAAATCTTGTTTTTGTCAGGTTTAGAGATCTCACTCTTCTCCCAGTCAGCAGTTCTCTCACACAATTGTATGGACTATCTATGGCAACTTCTCTCGTACCTGTATTAAGCTTCTTTGATACCCTGATTTTCAGAAGGGTCTGCATGCCTCTCTAGGGTTTCCACCCTACAGCACATCAGGTGCAAGATATGAAATTACCTGGTAATCCCTACAGATGTGATAGATATATACTAAAGTACTTACCTTATTTGCAGAGCGAGATTTCTATGGCCCTGGATACTTATATGAAAAATTAATCTTGAAGGCCTAATTTGATTTAATCGTTTGCTGGTGCCAAAGCATTGAATTTGGGGAATGATTTAAAGGAATTTGTTTCTTATGATGTCTAATACCATAGTTAAAATTCACTCTTTTGTCATTACTGATGGAAATAAAGTAAAATATGAGTGCAAAATTTGATTCTAGTATAAGAGTAATATCAAATTTGAAGACTTATTGTTCTCATCTTTATAAAGATTATAATTTACAGTTCTTTAAAAAGGTAAGCTCAGCAGAAACTTCCCCTGTTAAATCCTGGTGCAAATACATCATATCAGTCTGTTGAGATCTAGTAGTAGGGAACAGAATATTTTCTTATATGGAAAACCAAGATAATAAAACCCTTTACACGGAATATATTTTAGAGGATACAGACTATAAAGTTTTGTTTTGAACAAGCACAGGTTCAATGGTTGATTGAAACTTGCTCTGAGTAGACACAAGGTAACCTTGGTCCTATAAGCTCAGTGACTCCAACCTCTAACATCAGGGGAAGCATGATTTCACCAGAGAGATTTGATGCTTAATGCAGTATTCATCCAGAAAGGTTCAAAGGCTCCAAGTTGACAGATATACTCAGGCTCTTTTTATTTTCTTGCAGCATGTGTTCCATACCAGAAACACATGTTGTGCAGAACTCTGTTGAGAGTGGTGCCTTCATCTGGACTGAAGTGCTTTATCCCAGGTGATAGCCTGCTGTTCTCAACAAGTGTCAGATGATCTACCAAATGATCAGATAAGCATTTTATTCTCTTACTCCAGCCAGTATAATGCTTGTTATTTGCTGCAGATGATTTACAGCAAAATGCCTGTAATGGCAACTGTAAACTGTTGAAAAATGATGGCGCTTTTATGTCGTTTCATATCTGGACATGACAGTGGATGCTTGCCAGCTCTACAGCTTGATGTGTTATATGCACAAGCTCTTTTGATGTTCCACTTGCAAGAAGAAATATTTGCTTTAAGTTGGGCAATGCTTAGTATTTTTGCTCCTTCTGAAAAAGATTACTGGTTGTGTTTTAAAAGTTTTCAAAGATTTATTTGGAAGTTTATGGTTTTCTTTCAGACAATGCAAGGGTGGAAGTGGAATAAAGATTTTAATATTTTAAAATTAATTGTTAAAAGTATATATTTAATAATAAGCTAACACCTTACAGTCGTCTATATAGTGAAGAGACTATATTCTAAAAGAATAGATGTCCTTCATTTAACTCACACAGCACTGCATTCCAGTTTTGCAGGCTGATATGTATATTTATTTTCAATGGTATAAATCCCGTACACACTGATAACCTACACAGTCATGTATGTATGTGCTTATGTATTTGCAGCACTGAGGTCTTTATTTCCATCATCATGGAATATAGGTCTATATCTTGAACAGAGGGTCATTATTACATAGATGTGTGGAAGTCTGTGTAAATGTAAGAAAATCTAAATCTTTATAATAAAACATTTGAGTGAAAATGGCATCAAACAGGGAATTAGCTTGGAACTAGTGGGGCTTAAACCAAAATCCACTGAAATCAGTAAAAGTATTTCTATTGATTTTGATAGGCTTGGAATTACAACTGATGATGTACAACTGGTTGGATTCCCTTGCTAAGAGCTACATCATTGAAGAGAAAATTGTAATTTTTTCATAGAGGTAGTATTATTATTATAAATAATACTATCCTACCTGATGAATTTCATGTGCAAGGTGAAATAATACTTTTTATTATAAAAAGTATAGAGTTAGAATCAGCAGTAATTTGTTCCATTTTTATTTATAATTCTTGAGTCAGTTTTGGAGTTTAATAAAATATGATTGCTTTTCTTAAATGCTTGATGGGATCTTCAGAGGGGATGCCTTTAGTATAAACTGTTTGAACAGTGTCCTACAATGAGTAAAATTGATTTCAGTCTAAGGCTTTTAACTTTTTTAGCTATTACATGGTGATGACTACTTTCATTTTAGAAGTGCTTATATTCCTTATGAAATATATTTGCACAAACATTTGCAAAGTGCAAACATAAATGTCAATATTAATTATGACTCCAAGCTCAAGAGAGATTTTATATTCCATTTTGAGCATTTTTTCAGAACATAGGGGAACATCATGCTGCAAAGGTTGGATGGGAACATGTAGGAGTCCTAAAGAGTTCCTATTTCTCAGTTTCTGTAAGCAAAACGAGTGAAGATTAGAGGAAGGTCATCATGGGCAGTAAAAGGGGTAGCATTAGAGTAATAGTTAATATAGCTACTGTTTCTTAAAGTAGCAGATTAAACAATGGAGAAGTTAATTTTATTTTTTTAAATGTGTCTTTTAAAGGCCAAGAGGGAAAAAATAGCTTTGTAGTAATCTCCCTAGCAGGCACTTCATTCTGACCATTGATGCTGGATGTTGGCACCAATAAAACCTAATTCCCATCTATCCACAAGGGCCTGCTAATGATCCGGCAGCTTACCACGCATGCTTTTCACTGCATTGTGCTACCTTCCAGTGGAATCAAAGACAGTTTTGAAGCTACATTGAGTAGCACCAAAATCAGGAGCAAAATCCAAACTGTACAAAAATCAGTGGCAAAACCCCTATTTTTTTTTATTTTTATTTTTTCTTAAGAAAATATGTCTAACTATGGCACATTAAAAAAATGGAAAATAAAATCCTCCCTATAGAATTACTTTGATGAGCGACAGGTGACTTTCATGGAACCACAACAGTGATCCTGAATTTAAGACTATCAGACAGTGTCAGTGCTAAAATGAGCTTGGATTTTCCAACAGTAAACAAAGGCTCTGTCTGTAACTGTCATGTTGGCTTCAACCTCATCTTGGTGCTTGAGTGAGATGGCATTCCTTGTCACCCCTTTGCATACGAAGGGTATGAGACATTCAGCGGTGTGAAAGGCCAAAAGTCAGACAGCTTCTCTCAAGTCTGAGGTGTTCTTTTCACCAGCCTGACAGAGAAGCAACTGCTGTTTTCAGTGTTCAGTATAAGACAGTCTTCTAGCCCTGAACAGAGAGGAAAGCCAACATGCATCTAAAGTAGAGTGCCAACACTTGTGTAAAAATTCCACTTCTTCATATTGGCCACCTTAGATGAAAACAGATAAATCCCTCCCAAAAATGTTCCTTGGCTCTGATCTTGCAGTACTAAACCTACCACATGGAGAAGAACAGAAATCCAAGCTGAATAATGCAAACTTGTCTTAAATCAAAATCATATGTAAAACTGTTGTGGACAGCATGGGGTGGAAGAGGGACAGTCTTCCGTGGAAATGGTGAAATAAGGCAGGCAAAACTGAAGGGATGCTTTGTTTCTTTCTTCCCCTCCAGCTTCTGCCTCAGCTCTGTGGGTGTTCAAGACTTGCAGTGTCAAACTGTTCAGCAGGAATTGCATTAGTAGCCCTGCAAGTCTTTGTTTAGAGTATAAAAGGAGGCAGCCCAGGGGTGTTATATTCTACTGGTAATGCACACTGACAGGAGCGAGGCTGACAACTACATATAATCCTCTGCTCATGAAATAGATCTCAAGGACTTAGCACAACCCTTCCCTTGCTTCCAAAAACCTAAGACAAATAAGGATTCATGGGAAAAGGGTGTGGGTGTGACAAGGTTGTTTTAAGATTTTAGCAGGCAAATATTTCATTTAGCCATTGGCCTCACTCCTACAAGAGAAGAGAGATGCGGCAGTTTTACAGCAGCTTTCTGCTTGATACAGGATAGACCTAATTTCTGCTGTCTGTTTTACTCATTGCTGATAATCTAATGATTATAAACATGATGCTCTGCACTTCGGTAAGATTACAGTTTCTTGTTTATATTTCAACATATTTCAGGCTTCAGCTGAGCTACTGAAATTACACTGTAAATTGCACTCTACTGTCTGTAAAGGCAGAACAACATAAGGAAGAAGGGACAGAGGATTATGAGCTCACGCAGTGCAAGCAAGGCTGAGCACTGCTACACCACTCGTAATTGATTACAGTTTGTCCTCAGGAAGACCCAGATGTCCATATCTGGATCCTTGCTGATAGGTACTCTATAGATATCACAAGAACAAGGTGGCTGTATTGTTTTCAAAGCCTAAGAGGAGAGAAAATGCAACACACAAATGCAGCAAACATCTAGGAAGTGCTGCATAAAAGAAGACATGGAATGGCTATATAGCTACTTGTAGTTGCATACAGTATTATCAGCTTCATCAAAAGCCTAATGAAATCCACCATCCCTAATTAAATCGACTGTTTCCACTAATTTCATCAGGATCTCAAACATGCTTTGAGGTCTGGTTTGACCCTACCTAATTTTGAACAGTGAACTGAAGCACATTAGTTAAGAGTCTAGTTGCTGTGCTCCTGTGCAATCAGTAGGCAGCCCTATGAGCTATTCACATCCTAGGCAACACCAAGGAGCAGCTTAGCTCACCCATCAGAGAGCACCTACGTTGCTGAAATCATTAAGTTAGATTGGATGAAGGTGGACTTGGTGCCCAAGGAGACAGCTGTGGTTCAGTCAAATACTATCTTAAAAAATCTGTAATCAAAAAATCCTTCCTACAGAAGACCTGCCCACTCTGATAATTTCCATATTCAGGATGTACAATTTCAGTAGACTGTCCCTCTGCCAACCCATCCATAGCTTGCCAGAGTCTTTTTGTTCTGGATTGCTGATGTTGTACTGTCTGGCCCAGAGCAGTGATGCTGACTCTATTTCCTGTTGCATTTATCTCAGTCACATTATGCCACCTAGGAATTTGGCTCAAGCTATCAATACCAGAAATTACTAAATTTAATTTTGCCAGCAAATGGGTCTTTCCTTGGGTCTGATCTTAACTGTAAAATGGAGTCAGTCATTTTGGCAAACTCAAGAGGACATAAAACCCTGCTTGGATTTTCGTTTTGCTGTTGTTTACAAATATTTGTTAAGATGATTGTGGTAAGTGGTCTATCACTTTACTGCTTCAACTCCACAGCAACATGCTCAGACAAGTGATAGTGTTAGAACAGAAACTGTAGTGAAGCTCAAACCTTAAGCAAGTAAGGTATATCCACTGTATGTTGACAGTTTCAGGTTCTTTTAAAGTAATTATTTAAAAAATTATAACCTCTTGCTTGTGGTAACAGAGCCTTTGCCAGCAGAGGAAGTGCACAGTGTGGATGAGTTGGGGCTTTTTAATCAATCTCGGGTTTTGCTGTCTTGGGGCCCATTGAATTTTTGCACTCCCCAACTCTTGTGCTATATGTGATCAGGTCTTCAAGGCTTGCCTCAGGGCAGCATTCATGAAGATTTTCAAGCGGTAGAAGGGAGATGATTCCTTCTTGGACAGCTGAGCTCATTGCTTGCTACAGGCTTTGTGCAGCCCATCATGTCTGCATCTGGTCTGATTTCCCTGGTCAGATAAGCCTTTTACTTGCATACATCTTTTTCCTTAACTGGCTTTTCTTTGCAGACAGTTCAGATGACTTTTATCTCGTTTTCTCTGCCCTTGCATTTTAATGCCAGATACAGTACCACTCTGAGACACAACGACAGCTGTTCAAAAAACATTTTGTCCTTACTAAATGAGCATTGCTCTTGCTGAATCTAATGGTACAGAGAGCCTATAAAGTTCTGCAGTGGTTAAGAAGCAATCCAAAGAGGAGGCTGGGGAAGGGAACTGTGTCCCTGCAGTGGCATAGTTGATCACTTGATCACACCAGCGAGATACCTGTTGGGACTCAGGGGCAGGATTTCATGGGGGGTTTTACTAATTCTGTTTGCCTTGAAATAATCTTTTCTTGCTTTAATTGGCTAACATGTTTATTCTTTGTATATCCTATCTTTTTGAAGGCTTTTAGAGTAATAACTATTTATAGCTGCAAAAGAGAAGTATATTAGCTGAATGCATTTGTTAGATCAATGATGGTATGGCCAGCACTGCAAGCACTTAATCTTCAGGGTACAGGTCAATGTTAAAGTGCTAACCCCAGAAGCACTGGGCAGTGTCCCGGAATTTCCTGTGTAACCATCAGTGTAAGCTTTGGCAGAAGGCAAGTGGTATCTCACATAGAAAGTTTGTCCCTGATTTCAACTATGATCTGTGTCCCATAACAGTGAGGGATATTATAAAAAATACATGCACCAGGAGACCTCACCAGACCGCTCTCTTTCTAAATGCTGTGTCAGAGTAGGGGACGGTTGGCTGCACAGATGAAGTAAGTGAAAAGGACTATTCCAAAGTGTCTTCCAATTAACCATGACAGTAGCTGGGAGACAGATCTGCTGGTGCTTGGAGAGTGAAAAAATCTAGGAAAGTATGCTGATTATAAGAAAGCATGTGAGAGGAAAGGTCTAGATGTTGCAGAAAGGCTGAAATTTGCCATCTTCAAGGAGAAAAGTGAGAGACACAGAAATTGAATTAATTTTGAACTGGACTAGAGAGTTGTGTCCAGTCTTCAAAGTTAGGATGCTGTTCCATGAATGAACAAATTAGCGTTGTGCTAAATTCCAGGTGGAACAACCAGTGAGTTAATAGCAAAAAAAAGAAGTAAAAAGAGGATATGCAATGAGTGCAGATCAGGGACTGGGCAATAGTCAAGAAACTTATTAAGAAGAGCAGATTTCCCAACTGTACCTCGAGCACTGAAGAGGAAGATCATTTGAGAGTTTGTGTAACCAGTTTGCTTTGCAAACCGATTTCATCATCATGAAGAAAATAACTTCCATCTGTCACATACTTATGCTGTTTAGGGAGACTAGTAGTAAATGAGAGAGATCCAGCAGAAAACCCGAGAGAGAAATAACTTCCTAGGCTAACAATAAAGAGGAAAGTTTGACAAAATAAACTAAAACTGAAGGGACAGAATTGTGGCTGAGGAGCTAAGGAAAGCTCAAACTCATTCCTTCCCACTTGGGAGCAGCAGGGAAAGAGCAAATATTCAATGAGACTGACAGGGAGCCTTCCAAGTGGAGTCTGAGAGTGTAGATTAGATTTGGTACAAGGTATGGAAGGGAGATTGAGGAGGAGGTTACTTACGTGGATGGCCCCAGAAGGAGAAATACGGAAGGGTTATTATTAGTCTTTGTCAAGATGAACGTCTAAAGAGAGAAGTTTGCCAAGTCAATTAAAGCATTTGATAACTCGTTATACACACCTGCTGCTTTCTAGAGCCTCAAACAACGAGAAAGAGCATTTCATGCTTATTTCCCATTTAGGTAATTGTCCGTGTGCTTGGCTTCTTTTAAGGAGTGTAACATCACACTGCACGTTAGGCTTCATCACAAGGACAATGCACTTTGCCTGAGTTTCATTTTTGGACTGCTTAGCTGAAACACAAGTCATAGGAAAAAATGTATACTCGTGTGTCAGCAGAAATTAAAATAAGGCTAATGTAGCTGATATCTATTGTGGTTTAAATTAAGAGTTTTGGATTAAGTCAACCATTGTTTCAGGGTAATATGACGTAGGTCAGTTATACTGGCCTAGGCTGTACCAGCACACGTGTCAGGAGAACTTTGGTCCTTGAATCTTCTTGAAGCATCTGCACAGAAGGGTATTTTTTGCTACTCGGTATTAAGTGAAAATGATTTGTATGTCCCGATACGACAAGACTTTTGTATATGTGCAAATCCCATTTCTAGTAATTATCATGAACAAGTGGAAAGGAACCTACATTAAATGAAACCAGCATGGGAGAATTCCAAGCAATGTGTATTTCTAATCTGCAAAATGCTATTGAAGTGAATGCTTATAACCTCTGTATTCTACTATGAGGTTTGCTTTACTCGTTTAATTTTGTTTATTTAATGTATTATTTTCATTTCAGATCAGAACATCTGTCATTTGGTCCACTCCAAATGTCTCCTTTGTAATCCCTTTATGGGTTATAATACTGGCAATACTTCTTGGACTACTGGTACTAGCTATGTTGACCCTAGCTTTATGGAAGGTATGTTGCATTATTACTGTTACTGTTGCCTTAAAAAAAGCCTGAAAGGTACTGGAAGATACTAACAGATGAAAAAGGGTGGCTGGAATTTTGTGTTCTTTAACAGTTTGGAGGAAAAGCAACAATACACATGTGTCTTTTTTGTTTTGGCATTTCTGACATGCTAGTGTCACTGACCTTTATGCAGGGAACTTGTTTTCAAAGTCCTCCTTTATTATTAAAGTCTGGTTATAAATGGGCGTACAGAGTTCGGCTCTGTTTCCCAAGACCTATGATCCTCTTTTTCAGGATGTTTAGGTTCAGAAAGAAGTGACTCTGTTTTCTCTGAATACTTCAGGAATTTCCAGTTTTTGTCAGCATGTAACAACACTCCCAGCTTTAAGAATTAATTTTTAGAAGATTTCCTTTTATATTAGCATGTTAGATCTTCTGTTTTCAAAGTTTCCTACTTCTGTGTTGGTTGTTACACTCCCTTCAAAAGTTCCTGGAAACTGCTACATTACAGGCAGCCAACGTAGCTTTTGGCCATATTCTCAGTTTCCATTAAAAAAAAATGTAAATAATTTCTTAAGTTAGGATAAGGCTTATCTGCCTTTAGCTGCCTAGAGGTTGTGGGTTATGAATTAGGTGTCCAGCCTAACCTAACGTTCCAGATTCACCTAGTCAGTAACAACAGCAAAAAGCTATGGGAGGATGAGAGGAATTACCTTTTGGTGGTACTCTCCTTTGACCTCTTGTGAAGCCTACATTACTTTCAACCTTTTGACCAAAGGGGTAACTTTTAGGCAGTTAAAGTTAGGTGAGAGGAATCTTATCTTTAGTGATCTTTAGTCTAGGTCAGAACACTGTCCTGTGCACATTTCCCAACATATATTCCACCTCTGTTGTTATTACTATATGTCAATCTAAATATTTTTTCTGAATGTCTTGCTAAACTGAAATTAGCAGTTTTCTCATCAGAGTCTGTCAGTATCAGCATTCAGACCAACTTTACATCTCCTGCAAAGACAATTTTTATTTAAATTTTTTAAGCTATACTTTGGAACGCAGTGCCTTGCACCTAAAACTTTAAATTTTCATAAGGAACAATTTGAATAGAAACAAAAAAGCTTCACAGTCTATCAGCCTGCCATAGATTGTACCTGACCTTTCAAGTTCACTGAGTGAAGAATTAAGCTGCAGCTGAGTCTTCCTGTCGTTGTCTTACCATGACACCTTTGTTGATTGTTTTCTGCAGTGTGGCTTCTTCGACAGAGCTAGACCTCCTCAAGATGACATGGCTGACAGAGAACAACTGACAAATAACAAGACTACTGATGCATAGAGGAAGAGAGTGACAGTTCAAGTCAGAATCCTGCCTGAGACTAGACACATGATGAGGATTAAATGAAGGATTCCTTCCACAAGTCTTCCTTTGTACCTGCAAGTGACATAGTGTCATAATCTGATCTATGCAATGTTCTGAGAACCTGCCACATGATGGCCATCCTTGCCAAAGAAAGCAGCTTTATCACTGCCTTACAAACACATTCACCACTGAACAGAACATTTATCCCATATTCCAGTCAGTCTACATTTCAGCAGATGCTTTTGAGCACGTGTGGTATACTGAGATGCTTCCAGAACAAGCCCAAATCTCCCAAGGAACACCTGCATTGCTATATTGTCTAGAAGATGGGCCAGGACAAAACTTCTGAATGCTACTGTATCATGCAGAATACCTTTGACACCTCCCTAAGAACTTTTATGAAATTATGGCTCAGGGAGACAAGCAATATGTGAGTACTGTGAAAGTACTTCTGAAAAACAAAGGTAGTCTATAAAGAACTTTATAGATGGGGCACAATTATTTATTTTTCAACCTTTTCAGGATAAGTATCTGATATAATCATCAATTTAGATTTTGAGAGAAGAAAGTAAAAAAATAGAAATCATGTACTTACCTTAACTGTAAATAAAAAAGTAAACCCATTGTACACGCAGAACACATCTTTCATGGCTACAAGGTGTTTTGCAAAGCAGAAGATTGTGCAACATTTTACAAGATAAGACATGATAAACAAGTGTATGTTGTATCTCTTTCAACCTAGAGCAGGCAGTGTCACACCTAGATAACTAAATCCATGCACAGTACAGAGCAGGGGATGAGTTACTCTCTCACAGCATTGCTGATGGCTGCCACCTGTACGGCTGACACAGGATACAGTCATTTGTGAAACACTGATTTAAATTATCACAGCCACACTGGTGATATCGAGAAGGCTTGGGGGTTTGGGGCTAGGATAAATTTTCTTTGCCATTGCCCTGTTACTTTGTTGAAATGGCCTTTGAAAATGGAATGGCTACTGCCATTGTACCTTCTGTCTAATTTGTGTCAGAGACCCTAAGACCTAAGACCTAAGACCTAAAGAAATCTTTGCCTTTTTATTTTATTTTACTTTACAGACTACAAGCTGGCAGCGTATTTAAAGTGTTGATTTCAGCAAAGTTTAGGGCTGAATATAATTATTTCTTAAGCAAAGTCGTGCAGGGAAGGTGGGCAGGATTTGTATTTATGCAGAAAAATAGGGCGCCAGCCAGCCCAGCCAAGCATGAACAAAAAAAAGGAAGGTAAAGAGTCAAAATATACATTTAGGATTTTATTTTTTTCTGGATCGAGGATTCTGAAGAAGGGAGGCTTCGTTCTTTCTCCTTTATTAGCAAGTGATCCTTATCTCAGCAGGGGCTCTAAGCTCTCATCTCCACAAATTTGTGCCTGAAAGCTTGAGTCTTCCAGTGCTGCCTGTGAGTGTGGTATTAGCTATATTGTGTAAATTTTAGGGGGGATTGTTCATTTTCTGAAATATACACCACACTTTCCTTCTCCTGAGCTCCTTTTCTTTCCAGTCCATCTCAGTTTCTTACCTGGCAAATGGCTTCATCCATCTGATGTTGCTTGGTTGCTTTTAGGTAACTGCTTCCTAAGACTTCAGGACAGGACTAGCCATGAGACTTTGTCACTTCTGTCAGGCTGAGAGGAGATTTTACAGTTTTACCATTTCTTGCATGCAGGCTGACCTGTGAAATCCAAGCAGGAGCTAGGAAACCTAAGCAGGTTGTGTTCCATCTTCATATCTAAGGCAAATTTGCAAGACGACCTTTATGGAGTTTTTAGCTTATCAGATGCAGTGTGCCCATGAGATTTAATGAGAGAAGGAGACACAGAGGTGCTTCACCTCTGTTTTCTGAGGATGGGGAGGCCTGACCACTTCCTGGACCCCAGAAAACCATTAACAGATGCCTTCCCCCAAATGGGTTCGAGAAGACCCCTTGTAGATTAATCAGCTGATAAATACCACCACAAAGCAAGCCTGTCCCATATTTGCCCACCTCTGTGTCCCATACATTCCAGGCAAAATCATCCTCCCAAAACTACAGTGAGCGTCTAGCTTTTGTAAATACTGAATTGTTGTGTGTAGCTTGTGAAATAAGATCAGCTAGCTCATTACAGTCACGTCATCTGCACAACTCTTACTCTGATGAAATAGCACCATAAGGAGATATGGAACATAGGATTTTTGTATGTGCAATACTTTATATTACTTGTATAACTGAAGCATGTTTACACTGGCATTTGTGGTTGTTTTTTAAACATTTGAATATGCTGATTAATGATTACAATAAATATGAAAAAAAAAGGAAAAAAAAACCAAAACCAGACAAAGCTCTGTTCAGTATTTTTTGCAATGTGTTTTCAATCCTGTGTTGCTCTGAGGATGGGACTAGGTGACCTAATAAGTTCTTTGCAGTTGTAACATCTATGGTTCACTTTTGAGCAATTACTCTCCATTTTAATGATGGGCAAAACATGTTCCGATACTAAATTTAAACCAAAAAGAACCTCAGTGACTGCTGGGCCTGGCTGGAATCCATTGGCTACAGCTGTATAATGTCACTGGAAACCAAATTAGAGGCACATGATCTGACAAACAGTTACATTGAGCAAAACTTTGTTTTATATTTCTACATCTTTGTAGATTAAACTTCCCCCATGGAAATGTCTGGAGCCGTGTGCTGTCAAGGACTGTAGTCTTGGGTCTCAGCGTTTGTGGATAGCTTTGGCTGCAAATTGCAAACAGCTTTGCAAAGGAGATTTCTGGGTTTCAGTGCTTGCCAAGAATGTTTATCCCCTGGGGAGATTGCATCCTGGATGAGGACACTAGCAGGCAGTTGACATAATCTTTTCCCGCAGTATATTAGTAATGTGCTGCCCGATAACCTCTGCCACATCCCTACATGACTGAACTTTTGTTTCAGTGATGTCAGCCTTGTAATGAGTTACTAAATGCAGTTTTCTGTAAAAGTCATTCAGCCTTACACTTCCAAATATATGTGGTGAGCTGCTAATTGCTGAGAATATAGAAGTATTAGAATACAGGAGAGCAGAAAAAACGGGGTTACTTTATAAATTAAAGCCTTTTAAAACTGTTTATTGCTATGACCACCACAGTGGTCTAGTAAACAGAGACATTAATCTTTTATTTCACATGCTTCTTGCCAAATTTGAGAAAGGCTGTCCAGTTATTTCATCCACGCATCAGACTTAAGAGAATGAAGTGTCAAACAACATTTTCTGTTTTATGAAAATCTCAGAATTTCCATAACAGGGACTAGTGCATTTGAATATGTTGTCACTTCTAGATTTAATCTTTAAAGTTATTTAGCAAATAGAATTTTCATTTAACCACCAGACTGTTGACAAGAAATTTTTCTTGTCACCATTCTGTAACTCATTTACAATTTTTTCTGTCTTCTCCAACGTTTTTGTCCTGACAGCTTTTACAGGTTTCCCACTTTAGACATCTCTTGCAAATGGCACTGATTTTCTCTTTTATCTGTGTTTTTTTCAGCCATTAGCAAGAAGGATCTTCTGGTAGGCATGGCATAGATTAACTAAAAAGCGTCTTGGGAACTGACAAAACACCTAGGGATATGGAGGGGGAAGTCCCAACTAGCCATGGCCTACGGTATTCTAGTACATTGAGGCAAACTTTTTTTGATGAAATACCATCCAACACACAGGCTTTAGGAATTGTTTATGAGTGTTTTATTTATGATTGTTGGCAAAGATCCATATTAAAATGTAATGTAATGGTAGTGCCTCTTGACAATAAAAAGTCTTGAATTTAGCTTATGCAGGCGCCATGATGTGACACAGCAGGAATGCTTTTAATATTGAAGGACTGTTCTTGTTTTGCCTGTATGTTGTATTTGAGGGGCACTTAACAATTCAAGATGCTACTCCACTGTAACAGTGATTTTTAGAAAAGAAGAATGGAAGTAATTGTTCAACTCACTTTTCAGATGGTTTCATTTGTTTTCATCATGTTGCTGTACTTAACTGATGCACCACATTTCATTTGGTTGTGTATTGTTCTTTGTTTCAGTAACGGTTTGTAAAGCGGACTCCAGCAACTCTTTCCAAAACTGGACTGCATCAGGCAATATCACTTTTCCAGAAGCCAGCTCAGGATAAGCGCAGCAGAGCAGAATATGCTATGCAAAACGGTCAGTGCATTGCAGGGGCTGGCTTACTTTTTAGCAGTTTACCCAAATTAATATTCAGAGTCCTATTAACAAAACATCAACCTTAGATTCCCCGTTTCTCCTGTCAAGGACGGCCAGGGCGTGCCCTCTTTTATCATCACTGTAAAGACCAAATACCAAGCAATCCTCACAAGCTGGGGAGGGGAGGGCATATTTTATACCTGTGCAAGAAAAATGAAAGGCAACCAAATCAAGTGTATGGCAAAAGCACAAACACCACCTGCCTTCTGATGCTCTCCTGGTCAGGAAGGTTAATATTTTCCCACCAAAAGCAATCCGCCATTTATCGCATTAGACCAGCTGCACCAGAAATTAATCTCTGAAGTTGCAAAAAAGTATAAAACTCATATCCCTTGTAGAAATTTTACATTTTGAAGTATATATGATAGTTCTTGGCTCTTCAAATAGCCTTACTGAATTTTTTTTTTGCTGGTTTTTAATATTTTAATAGCTTTTAGGAAAAGCAAGGTCAGCATAGTAGAAGCTGAAAAAGAAAATACATTTAAACTAACAGTGAAGCCTCACAGGAAACCCAGGCTTAGATCTGGACTTATCTTTTCCAGTTTTAGGCACAGAAGAGGCATCAGGAGATCTCTCGGGTGTCTGCTGAGACTTCCAAGCGTGTTACGGCTTTGTTATAACAAACCCTCCCATGCCAACAAACGTGAAAATCAGCGCATTTGATTTTTAAAGAACCAACAGTCTATCATCCCCTGCTATATGCCCTGTATATGAGAACAGGCAGAGCATGGGTAAATGACACCATTAAACTCGGTGGTAGGATGAGACATTCACAATTCGACACAGTACACCGGAAGGAACTTTTCCTGTGGAAAAGGACAAGGACTGGATTTCCTCAGTGCCTAAAATGAGGAAGGATTTGTTTTTCTAGAGGAAAACATGACACCATGGAAGCCCTGCCCTTCAAGCATAATGGGTACAAGCATAAATGCAAGGTGACTGGGCATAAGGGACTTAAGCAGTTAAGGAGGCTGCAGGATACTACATTAACTATAAATGACTTGGAAGGAAGGGCTAGGAGGCTCTAGAGGAGGAATCAACCTTTAAACACATACATATTACCACAGAGTAAATCAGGAGCAAGAACGTTGGTTAGTAAGATGGATGGATTGGAAATAAGGCTCAGCTACAACAGATGAGAAGTTGTGACCCAGAAGATAACGAGACTAATGATCTACTACAGTGATTTTGGTTTGTTTTTTTTTTCACAATGACCAACTGATTCATTGCTCATGCAAAGTTTGAGGAAGACCATTTTCCTAGTAATTAGATAATGAAAGGAAAAAATATCTCTGCAGCTGTGACATGACTATTGAGTTATCTGTGAATCCCTCTCATTCTTAAATGAAGGGCTGTATTCACTTCATTGACTTTGAGAGAAGGAAGGAGGTGGCAAAGACATGAGACTTGAATTTGTTCCAGCATCTGCTCAAAGCTTCTGGCTTCACTGCTGTTTCAAAGTGACTGTTTCAGTATTAGCTGAAGCTGTATGACATCTTTCACAGTAGTAGTACAGACTGTGCTGTCCAAAGGTAACAGAAAGACTTTTTTTTCAAACCAGTAGAAATTAAATCTTTCACGTCTGGCTTATCCAGGAGACCTGAGGAGTAAAGTGGGGTTCAAGTGGGATTTTTTTTTTTTTTTTTATTTATCAAGTGTTGTTACATACATTAAGAAGCTTCTTTATAAATGTAGATGGCTTCAGTCTTTATATACAGTTTTAAGTATTTGAACTGAAGTAATTCTTTGCGAACATACGAAGGAGGCACAACTAAATCAGCAATGAAATTGGAAAGTTAATTGATGGGAAGATGACGGTGATCCTATTTAAGTTTGGCTGTAATGAATGTTCTGCTTGATATTTTTAAAGTTTACTATTTCTTTAATTCTACATTTAATATATTATTGCACTAATGAGGCGCTTAGACATTAGTAACAGTGATATTGGTGTTTAATGTAACAAGATACTCACTAACAGATAGATGAGGCAGGAACTCAGAGCGAGGGGGAAGGACCATGTTCTTCCCTCGGTTGGGCTGCTCTGACAGCAGCCGTGGCTGACTGCAAATGCCCGGCACTCCGCAACAAACAGTTACCCCTCACAAGAGGGGAAAATGCTGACACTGTAACAGTTCTCAGTCCTTCAGACATATTCCCTCTGCCTGGAAGATTTCTGGAGCATCTTGCCCTGCTCTGTTGGGTGCTGCTTATTTATCTGCTCCCTTGGCTCCTCCACACTCAATTGGTTTGGGTCACAGAGAATCAATGCCATCTCCTTCCCACCTGCTTCTTGTTTAAAAAGCTGAGGATATCTCCTGTCTTATGAACGTGTCTGCAACTTTTCAGTAATTCTCATATGATTGATGAGAATATATTCTGCTTGATTTTGGGGAGAGCGAGTGTTTAGTCTCCACCCCACTTTTCTAATGCCCATATATACACAAAAAGTCAGTCCTGTGGTATCTATTACACATTATTTCACTAAGCAACCAGCCAAGTCTTTGTTCTGTAATTTAATAGAACAAAGTAAGCCTGAACTTGACCCTCTAGCCATTTTAAGCAAACAACATCTGTGTGAAGACGTTAGGTTTCCAGTACAATACATTGACTCACTGCAATGTCTTTAAGAGCAAATCTTCTTGCAAAACATGTTGTAGACTCTTCAGCATCGTCACTGCAGTTGGTATGCTTTGTCAAGCATATACTGATCTTACATAGATCATGTTTAGCTGGTTTTATTATCTCAGAAATTTTTTTCTGGAGAGTGGGAAGTGCAGGGAAGAACGTAAGGTGTCTTTTTTAAGCATGGTCAGAAAGAGCTGGTGAGCTTTCAGCTACCACCCCCTCAGTTAGTCCCTCAAAGGGACATCCTAAGCAGGTCTGCAGGAGAAGGGGAGGTGGTAGCGAGGAGTGTGAGCACCACCGAGGAGAAGCGGTGCCTGGAAAGATGCAGATTGGCTCCAGTACATAGCATTGCCCCAGACCTGGCATGGAGAGGGGCTTCCTTGGCTGCCAGAGGACTGAGGGGCTCTGTGCTTGCCCTCCCTGTTCCCTCCCTGCACTCTCTCCCTCTGTGTCCATCCATGTGCCCTCACTGATCCTGCAGGCAGATGGCCTTCCCAGCCACCTCGCAGCTTCTCCCTGTGCTTCCAGCCATAAAAGCCTCTGGCCTCCCACACCGCAGCAGCAGCAGCTCCCCAGTTCTCTCCCCCCACTCCTGACTTCACCAGTTGTTTCCTGGCCCTGAAATGTGATGGGGTCCCAGCTGGGCACCACAGGTCTCCCAAAGGCTGGTGTCACCCCATGCCTACCCCTCTCCCCCTTCCCAGGGAGGCTTGAGCAAAGCCCAGTCCTGTCAGAGAGGGTCCAGCAACCACATAATTCTCGCCGGACTGCTGAGTGGTTATATGAGGAGCAGCTTCCAATGGCCATGTCATCACAGATGCCTGAGCAGGCGATGGGGACAGCATCCCCCAAATCACTCATATCCTGCTGTTTCACACACACATATACCTTCTCAATGATAAACCATCTCTCTGGTCTTCTCTTGTTGCTCCATGTAATACCTCTTGCCCCGTTTTTCTTTCTGGCCTCATCCCCCATGTCTCAGAACAACATCCCAGCCCAATCCTTGCAGACCACCCCTCAAAACAACCTCTCCCAGTGACCTTTCCCTAGCCGAGCTCTGCCTGTTCCTCTTAGCTGCTAAGGCAGGCCCAATCTCCAAAGCTGCCCATGTAATATGTATCCTGGAGCTTTATTAGCAGCTTTCCTGTATTAACAGCATCTCCACCACCACCCCAGGCCCTACAGCTGCTGTTGCCAGTGTACATCAGTGACATGGGAGGGAAGGGATGGCCTTGTTCTTCAGTGCAGGGCTAAACTTGGGCAAACGCTGTCTGTTGGGTTGCCACAAACTTCATGTAATTTTGAGCAAAGCATCCCTCACGTCCTCACCTGCAGCAGGGCCACTGAAGAACACTGGGGGATACATCTTGCAGATAATAAACTCTTCAGGTGGAAAACAGGTCCCTCCTATTTCTCCAAGGCTGAAGAAAACTTAGGATGCTGTATCAATGCTGAATAACATCAGCCTCCTGGGAGCAGTTACTGCAAGTCCAAGTGCCTTTATTGGAGAAGAATATGCCTGCACCCTTTCTTTCCCCACAGACTTGTGAAACCATTTAGGGTTATTTTTTTAAGCTGCTTATTCCTGCTTTATTAGGGGCATCAGTTATAACTGGTGAAATAAAGTAAAATGAAACTGATGAGGAAAGTAGTTGCGGGTACTGTGATTTAAGCTATTCATTCATCTCAGGCCTGCTGAAAAAGTCTGCTTATTCCATTATCATCAATCCAGCTGCACATAAAGCTACTGAAATATCATAGAGATAATAGTTTTCCGAGCTGTTGTGTAGAACAATTTAGGTGGGAAGAACTACTAATATTAAATACTTTTCAAATTTGGATTCATGGATACCAAAGGGATCATGCTTGTTTTTCTTCTGAACATAGAATTATGGAGGAATTACATGTAATTTCTAGAGCTTCTCAAAAAATTACTCTGGAATTTTTCAGCAACCAGTTAGAAATGTAGAGCCTTGCCTTTGGTCTACTGCACACCAAAGTATTGCCTTTTTTGTCTCTGTAACTGAAAGGATGCACAGCCCAGAATAGGAGTACTGATACACAAACAACCATGAATGACATAATCAAAGAGGATTTTGGGGAAGGAAAATGAGTCCCT
This sequence comes from Phalacrocorax carbo, assembly GCF_963921805.1. Lineage (NCBI taxonomy): Eukaryota > Metazoa > Chordata > Aves > Suliformes > Phalacrocoracidae > Phalacrocorax > Phalacrocorax carbo. Next base: position 144,602,982 of record NC_087514.1, on the reverse strand, counting down.
GAGCAACATCCAGGCTGGGCTGTTGACTCAAATAAGTAGTGGTTGAAGGTGAAGTAAAGAATCAGACCTGCCTGAAGCTGAGCTGTCAGAAACATTATGACACTTGAAAATCTTAGCCCAGGCACAGCTTTTTGTTAACCTAGCAGGATCACTTCATATTGGCATCCAAAGCCTCTGTGAAACCACCATGAGCAGAAGAAGGTGGCAGTGGAGCCTGTGTGTTAATGTTCTATTTCCTTGTTTTGGCTGGCTTGTCACAGATGTAAAGATGACATCTAATGGTTTTATGAAAACTTTCTTCTCAGCCTACTGACAATGATGTCTACAGCTTAAAAAGACTCATAGGAGAATCAGTCTCTTAATTTGCCCTCCAAGTCCTGAATTTTTTCTGCCATAGATAGCAGATACCAAACAACTCAAACGTTGGCGCTCAAAGTGGAAATGAAGCATTCTTCTGAACTATCTACTGTCTCAACTATTTCATTTAACTGTTAAGCGCTTCCACCAGGGGCTGCAGGGGAAAAGCAGAATGTGGGTGTTGGCATGCCTGTACTATGTGCTAAGCACAGAGTGAATTTGTGGCACAGAAAGCCTACGCTTCAAATATAAAATATGGAGCAGCAGATGGATATAATAAAACAGGAAGCATACGGAAACAATGACACGATTATGAACAGCATAATAAGTAACGGTCATAGCACACCAGGGCCATAAGCAGACTTCCTATTCTGGATGCCTAAATTGGGCATCTTAGTACCTAAATAGCAGTCATCTGGCCCATCAAGGCAATCCAGAGCATCTCTCCTAGTTACTCCAATGCCTTATACAGCCAGTGGAAGCGACAGCTGTGGATTTGCTCTCCAGCAACTCCCTTGAGCCCATCTGGCAACACTCGAGTCTGGTGCCAAGGAGGAAACAGCAGGCGCCAACTTGGGTTTTTTTTCCCTGCCTTGCGGAGGGCTGAGGCACTGGGTGCCAGCAGGATGCACCATCCGAGGCCATGTCTTCAGGAGCGCACTGGTGTGCAACACGGGGGAGGTGAGCGGCCAGAGGCTGTGGCCAGCAGCTCCTCTCAGCCCTGCATTGCCTACTCTGCTCTCAGCTGTGCGGCAGTTTGCAGCAGTCCACAGTGCAGCAGGACCATAGAGCTGCAGGGAGAGGGAGTGGGAGGGTCTGGCTGCAGTCCACCGATCAGACTGATCTTCTAGAACTTAAAAGTTATGGTCTGTGCTCATAGGAGTCGGCATTTTGCATCTTTCGTATTAAAAAATGCAAAAAATGCTTTGGGCCTGCATTAAAAAAGCAGGCCCAAAGCACAGGCTTTTACCCACCCTCAGATGGTCCCCTCTCACTGAATGCCAGAAGGATGCTCGCTCTCTTGTGGGTCCCACGTGTCCAGCATCCTTTTCTGCACCAATGGTGCCAATGCCATGGGTGGGATGAAGTGCATGTCTCTTCCCAGACATGTCTATCACCCAGTTGTGCTCTTCTCCTGAGAAATAAATGGTTATTCAGATCCTGACAGGTTGAAAAAAGCCTAGGATCCACTTTGCTTTGTGGTTGAGTGCAGTAGCCAAGAGGCTGTTATACGTGCAGTGCCTCTTGCTCCTTTGGTCCTTTCCTGAGCCTGTCGGAGTTCAGCACAGTCTGAGCAGGCTCAGTGGCTTCAGGCCTCCCACAGACTTTAAGTTATCCTGCACCAGTTGCAAAAACTCTGGCAATGAAGTACTCAGGCTGATGCGCTTCTGAGTATGTGCAGTAAACTGTAAGCATCTAGAGAAAGCTGCAGTAGAAGCACTGTTAAGGCTGGATACCTCCACGGGCTGGCAGCCCCAGCTAGTGTATGGTACAAATTGCTCTGTTGAGCTGGGGCTCCTACATTTCCCTTAAATCAGCCTTAGGTTTGCTAACAATCAGTCTAAATGTGATGCCTTGCCAAAAACAAATGAACCTGAAGAAGCCTGGAATTCCAACTATTCTTTTGAGATTCCCAGTGAATGTCTTGGAAAGTTTACAGCCTTGCCATGTTCTGCTAATTGTTTAAGCATTTAACTTGTCAGATACTCAAAAGTTCACCATTTTCATGTTTCTTTCCTGAACCTACTGGCCAAAATTTTTCCAATCTGATTGCTCAAAACAAGCGCCTGTATTTTTATGTAGGCACCTAAATCAATACCTTGCTCTGCCACACTCTGAGCCCACCATCTCTGAAAATCAGCTCCTCTAGATACCTACATATGGTTTTAGGGACCTAAATTAGGCAGCCAAATTCATGTTTGTGATATTTTCACATGTTTTTAATAAGAATATAAACATAAACCAGACCAAAGAAAAAGAGAAGAGGGCTGGGGGAAGAAAGAAAAACAATACTTTGTAGGATATCTATGTGCTGACATAAAATATGGAATAATCCCTGCCTGCTGCATCTGTGTATGCAGATTTTTCTTTCAAATGTGAATTATTGAATCAGTAGTTCAGACTTTTCTTGAAGGAGAGCTACTGTATCTCACAGCTACCAAAACAGCAGGCTCCACATTGAGATGTTTTGTGGTGGTGATTCAAGTGCCCATCACACCTCAGCAGAACATCTTTACTTGTTCCCACGTCCTTACTTCTATTCCTGGGCCTTCTCAAAAATGTTCTGTGTCACTGATGAGTAAAGGTTTTAATGTTGTCTGTTCTTATGCTATTGTCTTAGTGGTAACTATTCCTGGACAAGAGAATTAAACTTAGTGTGTTCACATCTTCTAAAGCTTCCTTTCAGAGCTCATTTTACCAAAAGGGTGAAGGAGCAGCAGCCTGAGGGCAGAGGTCAGCTCTGGGCATCAGGCCCACTCTGCAAACAGACAGCCTCAGGAGGGCTTCTGGATGAAGAAAAAGTTAATGGTATGTGCTGGTTTTGGCTGAGAAGGGGTTATTTCTCTTCACTGTGGGTGTCGGCTACCTTTCCAGCTTCCCACGCTCTGCTGCGTGGCGGGGGCGGGCTGGGAGGGGCGGGGCCATGGTGGGGACGGCTGACCCCGACTGGCCAATGGCACGTTCGTTCCATACCACGTGACACCGTGACCAGTACATGAAGGGGGGACAGTTGCGGCTCGGGGAGGCGCGGCGTCGGGTCGGCGGGCGGTGGGTGGCTGCGGCACGTGCGCTTTGTTTCGGTGGTTCATTCCCCCCTCCCCCCCCCCCCCCCCCCGGGTTTCGTGCCTCTCGTTGTTCTCCTTTCCATTGCATTTTTGTTGTTGGTTTTTTTTAATTTTAATTATTAAATTGTTCTTATCCCAACCCACGAGCGTTACCCTTCTGATTCTCTCCCCCATCCCACCGGTGGGGGAGTGAGCGAGCGACTGTGTGGGGCTGAGTTGCCGGCTAAACCACAACATGGTATGATGCCACATTTGGCAACATTTAAGAGATGCCCAATGTTGATGGCACAAAAATATGACCTGGTTCAGCTATTTCATTTCAGTGGGTTTGTTTTTAAATTTACAAATGTGGTAGGCTTGTTGACTTACTTGCAACCTCAGGAAAAGCTAAATATCTGCCTGGAGGTCCCTTGGCAAGCTGTGCTTTACCCACGTGTTCAGAGAAAATAAACCTACAGTTCTTTCATTAATGGGGACACACAGCACAACAATACAACAGCAGGGTCTGTACAATGGATTGGCAAAACACTGTGAATATTTTGAGACGGCTGCTGTGATTTCTCCATCCAGTAGACTAAAGTCCAAAAAATCCCCAGAGTTCTTCTGGGGACTACTTCCTTCCTGCAACTCCCCTCTCTGCTTAGTTGGTTCTCTAGTTAGTGGCACAGCTGTGAGAGCACTTGGGCACATCCATCCACAGCTCCACTGGTGGAGAACAGCGGCTGGTGAGTTCAATCCACACTTCAGTTTTTACCACAATGCTGTTACTCACCACAAGGCCAAAATAGCACACCCGACTGAAGTCCCCTTGCCATTGCCCTTAGTCATAGTGTCAGATAGGGCTCCCAGGCTGGAGAACTAAAGATGTTTTACAGTTTTGTTGGGCCTAGGCAGAGGTTTAGATGCAGTGATCCTCCAGCCATGAAAAGTGGGAAGTGTTCTTCACACAAAGACTGGAGGAGCATGTGCCTATACCCAAAGCTTAAACTGAAATCCAAAATAATCACCATACTCCCACCAGAAGAACACTAAAGAAGTGTTAAAATGGAGCACTTTCACTATGTACCTTCTTCCTGGTCTAAAGAGCGTCTACAGAGAAGCATGAGAGCTGTGGAGCTGCCACAGCCTTGTATGTACATGTTTGCTGTGATCAAAACCTTGCAGGCAGGATGCATGCAGCACCTTCAGCCTTCGATCTGGCCCAGAGTTTGCAGCAGGACCTAGAGAGGCCACAGAGCTCTTTGCTCAAGCCACAAATTAAGGCAAAAATTTCTCTTCCTGTGTATGCACCAGCTCACACATGCTCCTCTCTCATGCAATGTTAAGCAAGATGAATTTCACCTAGACAGAGGCATCTGATGGCGTTTAGCACCTCCATGGCTTTGTGTGCGTGACTCAGCTCACTGGCTGTAGTCAGATGTTGTATAAAGCCGCCTTCATTCTTTACATTCAGTACTTCTCAGTTTGGTCTACACCCACCAAAAATCTTTTCCATGTTTTTCTTCCTTACAAGGAAAATAAACTTGTAAAGAGGGAGAAGTGAAGGGTTACATCTGGAGAGAGTTATGGCTGTGGCTCAAAGGAACAACTGGAATGTCTGTAATGTGGAAGTTTCTTCCATGCAGCCATTTTTCTCCTCTTCCTGGGAAGTACAGATACATGCTGCTGCTGTTGACAGAGCGCAGCCCCAGCGCAAACTGCACTGAGGGACTGCAACAGCATCCCTGCTGAGAGCACGGGTGGTTATTTACATCAGTGTTCCCCACTCGGCCTCACGCACATTGTCAAGAGCATCTCAGCAATAAAAACTTTACCTGTCTTGAAGCTAATTATAAGAAGCCACAGCCATAGTAGTAGCAGAAAATTTTATAGTTGGTTAATTCTGATACTTTTTGGTATGTATTTCTGACAAGCTGAGTGCTTGCAGACCCCACTGAAGTCAGCTGGCATCAGGGGTGTTTGGCAGAGAAGACGACCCTTTGCGTATGTGCAGTACCGAGCCTGCCACAGCCTCACAGCTTCATTCACCTGTTACATGTTGGAGGGTGACATCTTCCACCTTCAGGCTCAACTCTGAATTTCGAGGAACATATGGAATGAAGAGACAAAAAAGCGAAATATTTTCTTTGGTCTAAATTAATGATGTGAAGGCTGGGGAAACACACATACAGAGGATCCAGCCTGCATCTCTTGCATGGCTAGGATATCTGTCTGACCACAATTCTGAAGGTTGGGGGGTTTTTTGTTTCATGAAGGTGAATGATATGCAGTTCAAAACCACTCGCTTCTCAAGCTGATGTATATTTTTTAAACAAAATATTGATTTCTGATCCTGAAATTCAAGTGTTTATCTGCATCTGGTTTTATTTTTAAATCCCTCTTTTAAAAGAAACTTGCCCAGATACTTAACTACTTAAAACCAACTCAGTTTCTGAAAAGCAGGGTCAATGTTTGAAGCCCTTAATATTTATTTAAGCAAAAGACAAAAAGTCATTTTAAATTGATGTGCCATCTGTAAAACCATTATCTCTGAAATTTTTACACACAGTATAAGTTTGTTAGTTTATAAACAAACTGATTTTGGAATAACAAAAATCAGAGAAGAGAAAAAAAACAAGCTATGAGGCAATAAAATCTACAGTGATAGATTTTTTTTTCCCATTCATAATGCCTGGAGTATTTGTAATATACAATACCTTGCACACTGTTCTTGTTTTGCTTTTCCCACAAGCATGCCAGTCTCAAGACAATGTTCTGCGAATAAATATTGAACTCTACTTGTTTTTTAAATTGCCATTCAGTGGAGAATGGAAACCAACCTTCCCCTTTGTGGATCTTCTTTTTTGTCTGAGATATTCTAACTTCTATCTGCAGTCACTTTTTCTTTCCTTTCTAAATTGTCTAACACGGAGCAAAGCTATTCCAAAGTGAAAGTATTGATTAAGAAAAGAATTTGCTATTCACGTCAGTTTAGTGTATTTTTGGAAATAATTGTGAGCAGAACAGCTACCAGTATTCCAAATGAGCAACATCTGCAGTGCATCTAGCAACTGGCTTTTCAAACATGCCTATATGCGCTCGCCTTGTTCCCGCACCATCTCCAGCAACTACTCCTCGTAGTTATGTGTGTCACCAGAATGGATGTGGAAGAGAAATTGTGTTTAAAAAATGGTGAAAAACACTGTGGAAAAGCTAGGACAGAGACATGGAGATCATCTTGCTCACACTTGAAACAAATCCACTAGTTCCAACATGACAGCTGTGAAAGCACTGGCCTGACAGTCCATCATCATGAAACTAAAGACTATATTGTACCACAGATTTTGTCATTCTTCATGCTTGAGTGTTTATCTGCATCTCCTGAACATCCAATTACGCAGGAATTCATTACACACTATGTTAAATTCATCTGACAGATACTCTGATTAGGTGATTTGCCAGCTATGTAGCTGTCCTCAATGTTGAAAGTCCATGACTCATTTGCAGTCCAATTTTGTTTAACTTCAGCACACGACTGCTATGTCTTCTTACACTTCTCCTTTGGATGGGGAGTTTGTTATCAATATGTTATATTGATATCAATATTTGTAGATGTTAATATTATAGTAATTCTTATGTTTCCTACGGGAATATTGATAAAAACATTAAATCACATGGGAGCAAAACTGGATTCCTCCTAGAAATACACCTGCTCAGTAACGACACTCCATTGCCAATGTTCTCCTGCTTCTAAATTATATTTTGACAGATATTGTCTATTTAGTTGGTGATCCACTCAATGTGGGCCACGCTGATTCTGACTGAAGCTACTTTGCAATTGAAGTATTCTACAATATCAAATATCAAAGAAGTCTGCCTTCCATCAGTGCTGCAGCTTTTATCAAACAGATTTATAGTCTCATTTTTAAGATACAGTTAGACAAGAACAGATTTCCCATCAACTGATGGGGATCATCCACTGCTGGGTTTTTTGATTCAAATCAACCAATGACTTGACCAATCAAGATGCCAGCCTGACTAGCAAAAAAAATAAATCTGTTACCTCCACTGCACTGTTAACACACTAATGAGCTCTTTAGCAGCAAGCTTAGACATCAGAGCCATTAGCTATGCAGAACACAGGGTTACTCAGGAACTACAGGACTTACTCCAGATGGAAGTGTTTTATGGCAACCTCCTCTTGAGGGACTAATCTAACCCTAACAGTTAATGCAGGATCTTTTCTCGACCTAGTGAGGTGACATCCAGCAAGGAAGGGACAAATCATGACTGGCTTATTCACACTAAGAAAATGTGTGCTGCTGCCAGTGATGGTTTTAGTCAGTCCCAATGAGAAAGACAACCCTGTTTCCTTCTTGGTAGAAGGCTCCTGTGCCCAAACTGGTCATCTCTGGGCCCTGGGTTTGTAGAGGTGTCTGTTCTGCTTTAAAGAATTTTTTCTAGATGGGAAATGCATTGGTCTGAAACCAACACAGAGTGCGTTCTGAGGAGCATAATTCAGGGAAGTGGTGTGCTGTGCAGGCAGAGCAGGAAAAGCATGTGAGCCGCTGTGCCACAAAAAGTTAATTCTGGACTTGTTAGTCAATTGTAGAAGAGAATTCCTGTTTGGAGGCACTAATTTTAATGATAATGCTCAGCTATAAAAGACTCAGGAGCACTGAACCCCAAATTACATCCCTTTGCCATCACTAAGTCAGAGCTGCTACCAAAACCTCCCTTCTTCTCTCCACATGGAGAGTGGGGTGGGGTGGGAAGGAGGAGAGGGATTGTGTCTTTGTGGGTATCTTGGCTGGGCTGGGAGAGCAGCAACTGTGAGCTATTCTCAAAATCTTCCATGGCCCTCTTAATGAACAAGGAAAGGGAAATTGGAAGCTGAAAGTTGATGAGCATTCTAGCTTCCCCCATTTTTGGCTTCTTCATGATAGAAATACCCAAAATATAGAGGGAGATATGATGCCTTTGTATGACATTTCTGTTGTAAATGTGTTAAGAGTTATAACTATGCATGCAGATATACTGAAACTTAAAATGGGTGTTATTGTACTTAAACAGTTTGGCCTTTACTCCTAAAATGGAAAGCAGCCATGGAATTATTTGCCATGACAAGAATAAGTTAAATCTTGCATGCAGCATAGGTTTGAGGGGAAGAGGAGAAGGGCTTGATATATACCCATGCACTACAGTTTGGCAGGGCTTCCACTGGTTTTCCTTTGGGAAATGTTTCTTATCAAGATGGCTACCTGGGATCTTTCTCATTTTTTCTGTTCCTTAGAGTTTTTTTCCTTAAATAAAAAGTTTTAAAATTCTAGATATAATCATAATTTTTCTCTTTATGTTTTCAGACTCAGAGGCATCCTAGGTTCTGTGCTCCCCAACACAGAATGCCAGGTAGCTGGAGGGAAAACTGCTTCTTTATAAATTGAAGCTCTTGTTTCATCCCTTCTTCACTCCCTTGTCCAGTCAGCCAGATTAATTCTGGATTGGGAAGATAAATTAGAGCATTTATTGCTTTCCCTCAGGCCAGAGGACACTTATTTTTTAATGGAAAATCTTCGTAAGTAATACTTTGCTTAAAGACGTCTGCTGCAGGATCTGAATTGTTGTGAGCCTTTTTCACCCAGGTGGCCTGCAAATGAACAGCATCGTGGAACAGATCTCATCACTGGGGCATGAAGCCAGGACAGCAGTTGAGATGTTTTACTCAGGTAGAGTTGGTGGGATGGTTTTCTCAAGTGTGACTCACAAACACAGCCACTTTGCTGCCTGCGTATCCAAGGCAGCCCTACTAATCCCTGCTAATCCTACTAATATCCTGACACACGCCACTTTGTGTGCTGATATGCCATGGCCATGTGCAGCAGAGGACACCTTGCAGTAAACGAGCTGGCTTCACAGTGCACAGGGGTTCATGAGCCACCCCACCTCTGGGACCTCCCTGCCACGGCAGCTGAAACACCAGCCGATCCCAGCAGTACTCGCTGCCACCAGCAGCACAGCCCTGCCATGCTGCGAGAGCTGCTCCTTCCCCTTCACTCCCACTAACAAACATCACGCTGATATAAATGACAAATGTGTTGAGGGGGATGAGATTAGATAAGGAATAAGAAAGAGGGAGGAGGCAAAACAGAAATACACTCCTCCTGCTGACATGTCATCACTGGAACATCTGTGTTATGTCTGGGTGTGCTAATGATCTCTCTGAAATCCCACTGTGAGACAATTAGGGCTGATAAATCACAAGGGGTTTTTTTGGTTTTAAGTTCCCAGATGCTATGGTGGAAAAAAGCGGGTAGAAAGAAAAAGAATGGACACTTTATCTCACCTTGAATCTGCTGAGTGCTGACACAAAAAACGTAACTTTAAAAAGATAGTAGAGTGCCATAAAACACAAAAAGGGCAGGTTTTCTCCACTTTTGTCTGAATTCCAACTCATAGTCATGACATTCTTCATGACTCTCCACTTTTTTGTGGAAAAAAAAAAAAGAAAAAAAAAAAAGGATCCTAGTCTTCCTAGTCTTTAGGAGTTGTGTATATATGTTCTTGACTGATGAACTCTTTTATGCACACATGAGCTCGTTCACCCAATAAAAAGTAATTTTAAAAAAGCAAACCATAAATTATAGGATGATTTCGTTGCAAAGGTTAAGGGAAAGTCAGAATTGTTTGCTAATGTTTATTCTTTCCCTCTCTAGGACATACTCAATAAAAGCCAGTAAGTATCTAGGGCTTTTCCAGTTGTGTTTGTACACACTGTCTCCCACACCCTCACGCAGAGCTAGGAAGCAGAGTACATACTGTTTATAAAGCTAGAGCTGGACAAACTATCTACAACACATAGTGTGATTAGCCTGAGCCTCCACCCTTTTTGTAAATTCTCTTATAGCTGATCCTGGCATTTCCAATTAGTTTGCTACTCAGATTTGTCCAAGCAAAGGACAGGCTGGAGGAGTTGGGTGTCAACTGCACCACTGCTCTGGGGGAGCTGTAGCAGCTCCACACCTTTCAGAGACCTGGGAGGAACTGACTGAGAAGTTTACAAACACTGAGCAGCAAGTTATGCACCACAAAGAAGCCACTAATAATAATGAAAGCTCAGCTTTCTCAGGACTAATAAACATTGTCTGGAGTCAGGGTCTGCAGTTTGTTAGTACAGAACCTCCCTCTCCAAATATTTCAGGAAAAACAGCTTCCAAAACTTCAAGATCTGTTGCCAAAGCAAAATAAGGACAGGCTCCTGTGGAAAACTGCCACTAGAGATCTGTTGGTCTTCAGTGGTCAGTTGCTCCCTGGATTTCCTTCATTAGGAGACATCTATGGTACTTGATCATCCGATGATGAAGTTCATGCTAGGGTAACCAAAGAATTCCTGTGGATGGTTTCAGTAACTGCAGGTGCCATATCATTAACAACATATGGCAGTGCTGGTGTCAACTGATGTCATATATGTGCTCTCTCCCAAAAGATACCACGGCCAGAAAGAGTTGGCTAAGGGTCCTTCTGGCCATCTACCACCCCTGAAAGGGGATTCTCAAATGCTTCTTGTGCAGGGGCTGGGGCTAGTCATGAGCAAGAGGGTTGCCCACAAGAGAAGGAAAATAGAGGGTGAAGCGCCAGCTCTGGAGAAGATGTTTTCCAGAAGTCATGCCTGTTAAACCACCCTGCAGCTGCTTGTCTTTTTTTAAGTCAGAGCATGACTGCAAATAAAAACAGAACAGTACAGGCAAGCAGGGGGGAAAAAAAAGTGCCTAGGAAGGAAGTTACCGGTGGATGGACTGTTAGAAAGCACCTTACCACCATCTCCGCAGTTGTGGTCATTCTCGTTCAGCTGGGAAGGAGAACTCAGAAAGCAACTACCTTGCGTCTGCCCAAAGACAAGGACTTAGATGAGCACCAGACATGTATTATAGCCTGTAATTCTGTGATTGATTACTAGGGAATTATCTCCAATGCAGTGTTTCTTCCAGCTTGCATGTCCTCAGGGAAAGAAGACTGCTGGTGAGGGCTGGGGATGAGGGGAAGCCAGTCAGGCTGGCTACAGCAAACTAGAGCGTGACCCACAAATACAAATCGGATGCATGCCAGCATGCAAACAGGGTGGCTTCTATGTGAAGTGACTGCAGATCAGCACAGCAAAACATCCTGGTTATTCTCAGCAGAGTACAAAGAAGCTGGAAAAACACCAAAATAATTCACAATGCAGATACCACCACACTTGGACTGTAAAAGGAGAAAAGCTGCACCTCTACTCATTGCCAGTGTTTTTTAAAGATATGATTTGATGAAACTCAGAGCTGCATTCTAGTAACTTCATTACTCTAAAATTACAAAAAGTTTGCAGAAAAGCAGACTCTCTGTAGCTGGACAAATCTGCTGAAGTTGGCCATTAACATGATATCCTAAATGCCTGCTACTGAGACCCTGGTGTCTCCATAAAGAGTCAAAGAAGCATGAGATAGAGAAGACCTGCAAGGTCATCTATCCATCTCCTTGACAGTGTTTGTTGTTCTGTTCCTCCCTGGTTTCCCGTGTCTTAATTTAAACTTTTCCTTATTTCCTTCCTCCTTATCAACCATATGAATCTCCTTTAAAATAACTGCCCTCCTCCTCAGTATCAGATCAGATAATAGAGTACACATTTCATGTCTTTCTCTTGTAGAACCTAAAATTAATCTGTTTCCGTTAAGAGCTCAATTGCAGTTAATTGCTATTGTCCCTATCTCTTCATTTTTGCTTGTTCTGTGCACTTTGCTTTTTGTCAGCTGTGGCCAATAGTCCCTCTCTCCCTTACCCACTCACCTGTGAACTTTCTCTTGCATTTAGTCAAATAACTTTTTAAAATCCTCTCTTTTAGGATTAGTGAATATTAGGATTTGCATCTGAATTTATTTGCAGGAAAGCCAGCAGTGATGGGCTTCTTGGACAGAGATAATATGCCTGTTTTCACTTGTTCTTAGTCCGAATCCTACTCTTCCTTGCTTGCAGGTTCGTTACTTTGCTTCCTTTAGCATTCCCCTGAGGCCAGCAATAATGTTTTCTCTTGCTTCTTCTTTCCTTGTTCCCACTGGTAAACATTTAATCTACTTGTAATGCTTCCATCATTTTTTTTGTAAGACTTCCATTTTCACCCCAACGCCTGGGTTGTTGGCTGCTTGGCAAGGCTGTCCTGACATTTTCTAAAGGAAGCTGACCTCAGGATAACAACTGCTAGTTACACCTAAGAACTAACAACCAGTCACAATTAACTGCCCAGTTACTAACAACTCTTTTCTTTGACCTTGTCTTCTTAATTATGCTAATTTAAAATGTTACTGAAAATTAGAGCAGTTTTTAAATAGATTTCATTATACTGTAGCACAAAAGTAGAAAAAAAAAATGCCATTACCAGCTCCATTAGTACTCTAATGTGTAATTATCAGTTATAATTAATTGCTAAGGTAGCCTTGTAAGTACTCCAGTTCCTGAAGTAGGAGAAAATATAGTAAAGACAAGTCATTTTCTCACCTTTGCAAGCTGGCTGTTCTAACAGCCATGTAAAGACATGAATCTGAATCATCACTATGTCCAAAAGCCAAGGAGCCCTCAGTATTTTGCAGTACCTTTAACTACACTATCAATTTCCCAAGGACACAAGAAAAACTGAATATACTAAGGCCATTTACTTTAGCTTGGTCAAAATGTTTTTAACATACTGCCACCTTAAACTACGGAAGACTGGACAGGCTTATCATAGTGCCCAATGCATGCAGGATGGAGGAGCTGTCCTCCTCTACCTCTGTTGCAAGTATCTAAGATTATCTTTTTCGCTGACCTTCAGAACAAAGATGCATTCCAGTATCCCTGCAGGTACTGAGGATTTTTAAGCTGCCCCTTACCGGAATGCTTTAGTGGCTTTTGAATTACTATGAAGCTGGCCATTGGTGCAGAGTTAGATTCCAATGAAGTACTGCACCAGCTTGCTTGAAAAAACAATCCATGAGGCTTAAGGAATTAACACATCCTCCAGAGAACAGGCTTCCATCATATTTGTGTCAAAGAGCTTCCAAATAAAAAGCTGAAACAAAGTCCTTCAACTTTATCAAAATGCTCTGACTTCATTGAGATTAAATGTTCTGGTAAGTCCACTTTGGTATTCCCAAAATTCAACTTTGGGAATATTTGGTATACGGGGGAGTATGAATTTTGACTTTTCATTCCAGCTGGAGATTAAAGCAAATTCAGATGGCTATTCCCACCCCCTCTTTCCCCCCCAAACAGAACTTTAGCATTTCAACCAGCTAACAGCAGATTCCCATTTACAGTGCTGAGTTCCTCTCTGCTCTACAACCTTCTCGAGGAGTTTGAGACTAAAACTTTCTCCTCCCCTCCTCAGTAGATCAACTGATTAAAACAGTATCTGATCCTTAGTAACCAAAGGCTATAGCTTAAAAAAACCCCATCATTCCCCTCTGCCCTTTATTTTTGTTTGCCCAAGGGAGTGTAGAAAAAGCAAATATCTACAGATTATTTTTTTTTTCAGATGCCACATACACAAAGCTGCACACAAACTCCTTGGAGTTGCAACCCCTTTCCCTATAGCTCTCTGTGATATCTCGTATATCCTTCCTCTCATTATTTGTTGTGCATCTTCCAAAAGAAACACAACTGCAGAACCACAGGATAGCTTCAGATTGCAAGGCTTAGGATCAAGAACTATATTGGCTTTAGGCAGGAGGCAATGCTGCTGCACATGGGGATTTGAGTTAAATCTCTCTAAAAGGCTGCTATTTTTTCTGTTCCCCTGTAAACACAACGCTTTCATGTTTCTCAAGAAGCAGCAGCCACTTGGTTTCACATTTTGATGAACAGGGAATGTTTCTGTCACAATTTTTAGTAGGCAAACTTCATCCCATAAATGCACTATGAAAGAACACTTCAGAGGATGTGGGATGGTTACTGGTATAGTCAGGATGGCAAAAACCTGTTCTGTTGGGCTTTGTTTGTGTTTCTCAGATGGGAATGTGCGGAAATGGAATTCCAGTTCAGATTGTTTCTGTGTAAATTAATATGTGGTTGTGCATTGCACATAACAGCATAACCCATATGCCGCATTGCCCAAGCACCCAGCATGAAAGAAACAAGTGGCTTCATATCATCATAGCACCGTTGCTCAGTTCCTAAATAGCCTCTTCAAATTAAATACCAGTTCCCCAGACTCCACAGGAGAAGGGAAATTGCATGTGAACTCTGGCATATCAGCAGCAAGACAGTTGATTTTAGAAGCTTAGCTTCAGCTAGTAAACTCTGAAGAAGATTTGTTGTTTTAAAGGTGAATTAGAAATATATGGAAATCAGTACCATTTGCATAAATGTGAACCAGGACCATAGGGCAATCCATATATTCTGTGTGATAATGCATTTTCTTACCTTCCAGGAAAGTGGAGAGAGAGAGCAGATGGGTGCAAGTGGATACATGTTCATTCTGCCTGCACTCTGAGCTGTCAGGAGAGGGCCAGCTCCATCTGGAAGCTCCATCGCATTAGTGTGGCACTGTGCCCAACCTGATGTACACCACCTCTCAGCACTTGGTCCTTGTTATGGGCCTGTTATTCAACATACTGTTCACTGTAAGGCCCCATGACTCCAGTCAAATGTGGGAAATGGATACAACTTCTCTGAGAGGACATCGAACAAATGAGCATCACGCATCACGGGGTTAATTGTATGCCAATATTAGATTAGGAAAAGAAAAAAGGACTGAATATATTGTAATTAAAATTTCTTCTCTTCTAGGCTATACTTTTGACTTACCTTCTCTTGACTTGCCTCTCAAGGCTTAGTCCTACTTGCTCTCCAGCCACCTGTACAGTCTTCCTATAGAACATGAGCAAATATAACCTGGTGTTCTGATGTAAAACACAAGCATAAAAGAAAACTTTCTGTGGCTGTAGGACTTTTCAGATTTCTTTCAAGGAACAGCTCTCACGATTCCCTATTTTATACCATTGTATAAAATTGTTGTGGAAGAATGGAAAAAAATCAGAAGTGAACTACAGACCTTGGTATTTCTAAATGTTTTCTCTGCTTTAGTATGTCCTCACTTGACAGTGTAATTCAAGGCAGACAGATAATATGAATAAAGATGTTTTATTTCACAGAAAGGTAATGTCAGTTACAGAAAGTGTCACCCCTGTAGGTGACACTGTCTTCCACTAAGGTTAGCATACCCTCAGTCAGTGCTGCCTTGGCACAGCTGAAAGTAAAGACTCAGCAGAACTGTCTAAAGATTAGAAATACCAAGCAACACATAGTCTCATTTCTACCTGCTTATGATATTTCAAGAAGTCTCGGGGGGGGGAAAAAGACATTAGCTGTTTATATACATAATTTAAATGTCACTTTTAAAAGAGAAAGCTACACAACAGCTTTGGCCAGAAGTCAGGCTGACAGCTGTAGCCAGCTGCCCATGACTGGTGGGCCTCCCAACTCACTCTCAGAAGTGCATATAGTATCCAGAAAGTCAGAATTCCCTAATTCTGGACCAAATATAGCTTGGCTGGGATGAATAAGATGTGCTGGCACAAACGAGCCCAGCTTCCATTTTATACTGGGCGTGCTTTAGTCCGCTGTGGAGACCGAGCTGGAAGAGGAACAGGGCCTCAGTTAGGGGTTGTAAACAGCACTTCTGAGCCACTTCACCAGCTCAAGGATGTTTCGGGTAGTGCACAGTCAAGCAGCAAAGTTGAAAAGATCTGTCATAATATTCAAGTATTTGTTTTCACCATGAGTAAGACACAGATGAAATATGCTGAAGTAAAAAGGCAAATAAAAATATTTATAACGATAACTAGAGGGTGCTTATGCGTACACACAAACCAGAAAAAAGCACTTTTCCTGTTTGCTTTGAGAGTAGAAATAAAATGCAAAAAGCTTGGAGTAGGGCAGAAAAACAGAGGCGGAAAAAAACAGAAGTTAAAATAATTTTTAAATGGATTAGGTGAGACCAAATAATCTGCTTTTTTCTTTAAACCGGACCACAAAATAGGTGTCTGCCCTGCGGCCAAGAGCGCTCCTCCGCGTCCTCCAGGGCCCCCGCCCTTCCCCACATTTGCCCACCAGACCCGGCCTGTGCTCCCGCGGGGTGGCCGGGCAAGGGGGCTTGGCGGCCCCAGGGCCAGCGAGGGAGCTGCGGCGGCCTGGCCCCGCCGCGCCCCGCGGCCCCTCCGCCCTTGGCAGCCCGTCGGCGGCACGGCCAGGGCCACACGCAGCCAGCACCCCGAGGCTCCCTGCGTGGGCCACGGGGACGCCCCCGGCCTGGGGCTTCCAGTGGAAAGGCCGGGTGTTCGCAGGGGTGGGGGAGCCACAGAGGTCCCTGCTCGCTGCACGGGGCTGGACCAGACGGCCTGTCACGGTCCCTTCCAACCCAAACTACTCCATGGCTCCGTAACCAGCCCGTGACGGCCGGCGGTGCGGGGCCGCCCCAGGCCCTCCAGGCCGGCAGCGCCGGAGGGCTCGGGGACGGGATGAGGCGGGACCAGGACCGCGGTCCGCGGCGCCCATGGCCACACGGCCGCCTCCGCCCAGCGGGAGAGGCAGGAGCCGCGCTGCGCCCCGACGCCTTCCCCAGCCCAGCCCCGGCCCCGCCGAACGCACGCCTCCCGCGGCCTCGGGGCGGGCCGGGGCTGCGGCCGGGCCCGGCGCCCTCCCCGCCCTCAGGCGCTCTGGCCGTGGCCTGTGGCGCGGCGCCCTCCGGCGGCCGCGGCGCGGTGCGGGCCTGGCGGTGGGGCGAGGACGGCGCCGCGGCTCTTCTCTGGGAAGGTCAGCGTTCTTCCCCCGGCAGCCTCCTGGGCTGGCCCCGCAGCCCGCTGGCCTGTGCGGGGCTGGAGTGGGGGCCCTCGCTTTGAACTGTAAGTCTTGCCATGTGGAGGCACTTGATAAACACAGAATGGCAGGGTTTGGAAGGGGCCTCTGGAGATCACCTTGTCCAACCCCCCTGTTCTGGCTTAGGTCACCCAAAGGACTGCCGCTCCTGCAGCCGCCCCATTGGCCGTACCTGCTCTGTAGGGCAGTCAGGGATCAGAGACTCCCAGCGCCACTGTATGTCTGTTCTCCCATCTCTGGGGGCGATGAGTATCTTGAAAATAACAGTGCACCAACCCTGCAGTACAACTAGCGGGCATCCAGTTGGTCCAGAGAAGTAACATCAAATATTCTTACTTAACTATTTGCTATGAAACAAAGTTCATATTTGCCATTATAAATAAACTGAAGG
This sequence comes from Phalacrocorax carbo, assembly GCF_963921805.1. NCBI lineage: Eukaryota > Metazoa > Chordata > Aves > Suliformes > Phalacrocoracidae > Phalacrocorax > Phalacrocorax carbo. Next base: position 144,585,591 of record NC_087514.1, on the reverse strand, counting down.
TTTTTGAGAGCTTGAACACTTAATGTGACGTTTGTCAGGGAAAAACAGCCATCCCGAGGCAAAGTCACTGGTGTGCACTTCTGGTGGAAAATATGTTTATCTGATAGGCTATGACCAGTTTTGTCTCTGTTTTACCATGGAAAAAGCCATGGCTTACTTCATGAATATAAAATTTGATGAGCTGCAGCAAATCAAATAACAAGAAACTTGGGCGACAACTCCTTTTAAAATAGGTTGACTTTACTACGTTTTAATCTCTATAAAATAAACTTTCCCTTATTCTGTAAAACAGGCCACTTAGCTGATGGTAACACTTCTGTAATTATTATGTAAACCCAATCCAGGGGCAGCTCAAAGGAGAACCATGCAGAAAAAAATAGGAAGAATGAAGAGGTGTGCTGACATCCCACCTTACAACTACTGAACATTTAAAGGCTAAATTCTCCTTGTAAATGTCAGTCATTTCAGGAAAATTAACCCTGTGTTTTACTTAATGTCTGCTGCTTAGCTGTACATGAGCTGCACCGATTAGTCCATTTCATACTGGCAATCTCTACTTCCTTAATGCACAAATCCATTGCTGAGGTATAGTAATAAATACATATACATTATGTTGATTTAAACCAAAGATGTTGGCTTTGGTGATTATTCCTACCTGAAAATAATGACTTGTAGTTCTACTACAGGGGATGTTTTCGGGCTGGTTATTACAAAGAAAGACATCACAATGAGCTGAAACGATTTTGCTTGTTGGTCATGATTTCTAAATTAGTTTCTATAGTAACTACTAAATATATCTACTATATCTCAAGATACCTTTAAAAAAAATAGACAAAATTTTAGAGAGTTTTCAGCATATGTGCGCTGCTACGCAACATAAGGGATACCTTAAGTGGCAGTAGGCTTATTGATCACTTTTTGCATTCTCCATCCTCATGGTACACTGCAGGTTATTATAGTTATGGAGCAGGCAAAACGTTAATAAACAAGAAAAGGTCCTAGTGAATATAAAATACACTGTGTTTTGTGTAGAAACCGAGGCTGTGGAATTCCAGGAGGCTGTTGAGGAAAGTGAAATATGTCAGACCTTTTCAAAAGCAAAGAAACGACAACCCCCATTGCCACTGACATCATTGGAGTCATTTATTGAGCAATTAGGACACTGTCAGCTCTTCCAAAGTGCTCCAGAAATTATATGGAGAACCATAACGTGAAGTGAGAGAGGAACTGTCAATGGAAGGTTCTCAAACCCACTGTGTACGTCTGAGTGTAGTCTTGCAAGAATAAGCATTAGTTCCTTTGTTTTTCCTAAAGGAATTGAAAATAGGTGTTCCTGTTCACTTCATCAAAAGATCCTTTTGCCCACTTCACATAACTCAATTACTGTACCACTCAGGAGCTGAGGCCAAGGCTGCCTGTAATACTGCAAACAGTGGTCACTCTCCAGCGTGTAGTGGAAGGCTGTTGGTCACAGTAACCATTCCTCCCGCTGCACTAGGAGGCAGTTCTGAGATCACATCTGCAAATCATTCAGATAAGTGACTTGATTCCACATGAAATAATTTCTTACAACTGTCCAGTTCTGGAATTTATATGTGGTTAGTGTGATAAATGTTAAATGATCATATATATACACAACAGACAAAGGATAATCATAGGGTCAATGAAAAATGATAGTGAGGCATAGATATTGTGTGATAGGAAACAGCACATTTGTTACACAGCTCATTTGTGGCTGTCTGCAGAAAGGAAAGGGAGGGTGAGAGTCTGCCCACGTGTTAGAGATAGCAGCAGTATCAGCTATAAAAAATTCTAGATGCACTAAAAGCAGACAGAGCCTAAGTCCAGATAGTGTATATCCATAAATTTTTAGGAGAGGCACATCTGCAGTCCTTTCACTGACATTTTCTAGAAGTTCACAAGGGTCAGGAAGAGATTCCTGAAGATTAAGAAGTAGCAGATTTGAATCCCACATTTTAAAGAGGGCAAAGGACAGGAAACTATAAACTAGCAAATGGAACATTGTTTGCAGAGAAACCTGGACACTTCTTAAGTGATTTGGCTAAAGAACACCTGGAAAGGTTCACTCTGATTAAGGAAAGCTAGAATGGCTTATAATTCGTTATACTGTTTGAGGTCTTTGGGGATATTACTGCTGTTGGAGTTCTTTATAGGTGCGATGACTGCTGTGATTCAGATACATTCATTTGTATCATAATAATGTGAGTATGGTTAGTGTGAAGCAACAGCACATACTACAGCTTTTCGATGCTCCAGCTGAAGTTTCTGTGGAGGTGCAAGAAAGAGTAAATGCTAGACAGAGGCTGCTGTTTTCAGTGGTAGGAAAGAGGTTAAAAACCAAAGGCTATTAGAATACCTTTTTTCTATGGATTTCTTTCATTATCTTTTTAAAGCTCTGTTTACATGAACATTTGGGAACATTAAAATAAATCATTTTTAAAATAAGTAATTTATTCTTCCCTTGGTATTTTTTACAGCAACCGAATGAATCCTAGTATCTTGCAGTCAGAACAAAATTAATTTCTGTGGCAAAATCCACTGACAAGGCAACGCATCCCCTTCCAGCCAGAAGTGAGAATTTGGGCCAGGGAGGTCCATACATAGTAAACACACCAATGCCCCACACAGACCTTCTGCAAAGGCAGTTCTGCATTTGTTGTTGCTCTCAAGAGTGCAGGGTAAAATAGACCTGCACCAGGAAAAGGCGTTTCTCCACCTGGCCTGCTTGCTGAGGCGCGTTTTTTCTGCCAGGCTTTGCCATCTCTGTCAGAGGTGATGTTTCGGTAGGCCTCTTTTCTTACAGACTTTTCCCCTTCTCTCCTGAGTGTTGTTCTCCAGCCGTATCTCATTCAAGTAACACTGCATTAGGGAGCTATCCCTTTCCAGTCTTCTGTCAGGACATCAGTTTTGCTTCCTCCACCAACCCCAGCCGTGTGGAAACAGCAGAGGGAGAGGCAGGACACTGCTGTGCAAAGCAGACCTGTCAGGGGAAGCTGCTCTTCTGGTGCATCACAGGTGCACACAGAGTCAGATTTTCTAGCCCTAAAAGATACTGTGTTCAAGGAGCAAAGAGCAACTAGGACTTCTGGACACTTCCCACCTTCTAGCAGTCTGATTAAACAGGGCTGGCTGCCAATAAAGAAGGAAAACAATTTCCTCATTGAAATTTATTACCACTGTGTATTGGAACCTACTGGAAAATTACTTACTGCTCAGCATTGTCATTAACTCAGCAATAGATTTTCATGAGGTTTCCATTTTCACAGGCTAAGGGCCAAATTCATCCCAGATGTAACTTCATTAGTGCCAATACAGCTACACTGAGAATAAATTTGGCCCCATGATTTTAGGATCTCTGTGTGCGGGGAATCTTCCATGTCACTATTTGTGTCAAACCATGAAAAGGACAATCTCCTGGAGTCACCTAACTGTTCTTCAGCAGAGATTTTGTTGAAAACTAAAGAGCTCAAGGTCAGGTACCTCTCCGGCAACAGGAGCTCCACAGCCAAGAGCGGTTTTCCTGGTACAGCGTGAGGAAGGGACGGATTAAGCTGGCATGTAGGTGGGAGGAGGCTGTACAGCCCTGCAGCTGTGTCCCCCCCATCCCTCCCTCAGGACTAATGGATGTTTAAAGCCCACTCAGATTTTGTGATAATTCACTATTTCTCAACTTCATATGTGGTAACTATAGTTATATAGGAGACATAGAGAGATCAAATAGGTGATCCTAAGAGGGGGACACAGATTAAGATGTAGAAATTATTTTGAAGCAGAACTATTATGGGAAAGTCAAGAATATGGACCATCAAATGTTCCCAGAAGTCTCCATATTGATAGTTTGCTGTGTTAGATTAAAGTAGCATATCTTTCAGGCATTGTATAAATGGAAGAAAACTTGTGTGTCCAGACTAGAGAGGCTTTTTAAAAGTACAGTGATGTCTCTGACACTGCACACTCTTCTGAGTATCCTCAGGCTACGCAAGGTTTCACTCAGGTACTTGCCAATGAAAAGAGTGCTGTTAACGTTTTATGAAGAGTTTAGTTTCTGAAGCCAAAGACTCTGCACTTAGTACAGGCCTCGGTACACTCAGTACCCAGCGCTTCTTCTAATGAGAGCTCAAACGGCTTCTAAAAAAAAATACTGTTGATCATAATTTTATATCCATAGCTCAGACGTGTCTTTCAACACCCTATTGTGCTTTGGTATTATCAGTGATGAGGAAAACTTTATACCACTCTTCAGTCAATGCTCACATTGACAAACAAAGCCAGAGAGCGCTCGCTCAATTTCTGTTCTGAGGCAGTTAAATGATCTCCACACAGTCATTTAATTTCAGTGTTACATTAATGGAATTTATTCACCTCCTTAGAGTTTTATGTGTGTATCTGAACACAGAATCAAGCTCAGATTTGGATTTAATTTAATTTCAAAATATTGGTCTTTCTTTCCTTTCCTTTTAAAAAATTGTTCTTTGCCAGAGTTTGTACCAAAACAATACATTTGTTTTATCTATTGCTAAAAGGGTTACATTTCACTCTGCTAACTCATTTTTGTGGTACTGCTCTGGGTCCAGTCTGCCTTTAAATGCTTAAAGTTAAGCAAGTGCTTAAAAATTTTGTGAGGTGGGAGCCTCAGGCCCCACAGAACTACCGAAGAGAGATATAAGCGTTGTTTCTCTTTTAAAAAAAGGTAAATGAGTGATGCTTGAGGGTATTTAGTGTCATGAAAGAGCTTAGGGCTTATTCCTGGACAGGAACTTTCTGTGGTTAATTTTGAAGACTTAAAGTTATGAAGGGAAAAACAAAGAATTATGTAAGAAGAGAAGAAACATGTTTGGTTTGGTTTTGGGTTTTATTCTGTTCTTGTTTTAAGTCTGACAGCTGAAGCTGGAAATGTTAGGCAGTTTCTGGAGTAGTTCAGAGGTAGTTCCTGTGCACCATCATGACTGGTGGTAGGCCCACGATGCTGGGAGCTCTCTGTCATAGGAGGTTTCCCAACTGCAGTTTACAATACTAAGCAGGTTGATCTCTCACCCTTGTCTTAGGAGCCTCAGCAGCCTTAGGAGCTGTGGAGACTTCCTACCTGCTGAGGGTACTATGATCTGTTGCCGCCTGGCCCCAGTCCCTCATAGTCTTGAATTCTTATCGGACATTTTCTGCATCAGACTTTCCTTTAGCTTTGCAGCTTACAGGTTAAGGCAGGGAGCGGAACAGAGAGTATGACAGGGCTAAGGGACACAAAAGTCCCCTTCAGGCAGTGATGCCTTTCTTGATGTGTCTCTTTCCTTTGGAGGTAGGGCATAGGTGGGACTTCTTAATCCTGCAGATTGCTTCTCTGTGTGCTGTGGCAGTGATACATCCCTGGAGCGCAGGTGAGCAGGCTGGAGGCAGAGCAGGTGCCAAGGCTTACTTTGCAAAGGAGAAAACCGTCATCTTTTCTCATTTCTTTCTTTTCAGAATGACAGAAGTGGAACACCCCAAGGAGGTGTTCATGGTGTTTCTTTCTCATGCATTTTAGCACTGGATGGCATCTGCATTGGTCCCAGTAACTGCTTTCCCCCTCTCCTACACATTGTCATAAGACAGGGCATTTCTGGCTGTCCTCACATTCTGTGTCAGAGATGTTTAGTTATGTCACATTTGATTCACGATTTATCATTTTTGCCTCTGTCCTCTGTCTTCTCCCTTTTTCTGATGGTTTATTTTATTTTAATTTTTGTGGGTTTTTTTTTCTCAAATGGCCCTTGTTTAAAAGTTAAGAGGCCGTTTTCATATTAGTGTTTATATTTTCAACATATGTTTATTTTGCTGCAGAACACTCCAAATGACCTGGCAAAAGAAGTGTCAGCTTTTATAAATAAAGCCATTACTGTGATTTTTCTGATTTTTAACTTACACTGTATTTTTATGTGACTTGAGAGATGCAAACAGAAAAAAAAATCCCGGCCACACTTAATCAAATAGCATTATTTTGTTCAGCTGTATTATGAACAAGAAAGTCTGGTCTTGGCTCACTGCAAGCTGACTTTTATATTTAACACCAGAGGCTTTCAAAATTTCAGCCTGCTTCTTTCAGGTAACTACACTCAAATATCCTGGCTTTCATTAAGATTGTGGTAAGACATTCTTTTTTTTTTTTAACTTAGCTGATTTTAATTACAGGAGGTTTTACTGAGAAGGTAGCTCCTTTAGGATTTGGATCCAGATCGCTGATCGTAACTTCCATGACTTCTATAAAAAACTTCACTCTCCCTAGATCCTTTACCTAGCGTGGCTCTCGCCTCCCACATCAGGCAGTTCTGGTGGAGCAAACACTATCTGCAATGATGTTTTGGATTAATTTCCCCCTCCGTCCAAAGCACACTGGATCCAGCTCTATTTTTGCAAGAGAGTTCAATGAGTGAAGGACTAATTGAGCTTCTAAGTTTATGAGTTTATAATGGAACGAAATTCCTTTTGGACTCTTATTCTAGCATTTTCTTTCTAGTGCTGGAAAAATGTGCAATGATACAGCAGACGGTATTATGCACACTACAATTCATTTCAGCCGTATGGCTTCTCCAAGCAGCCACACACTTTGTTTTAATAGAGAAATAAAGAGAAAGGCACAGCTAGGAAAGAGCATTCATGTAAAAGCAGCCCATTCATGTTATGTAGATTTTGTAATGAACGTTGCATTGTGTGTCCATCGGATTTATGTTCATAAAAGCCCAATGTTATGCTATAAATGAGACCTACTTTTCAGTTGTGTCTAGCATAAAGCACTTATCAGTCAAGTGTAAAAGTGCTTTCTGTTAACCTTTTGCTCTCATGTTCTTTGATGGATTTTTTGTCCATATGAGTGTAAAAAGGCTATTGCAATGATGATCTCAAAAACCAGCAGAGAAGAAATTCAGCATAAATATTTGATATACTTTGTGGTTATCCTGCTGTGCGACTGAATCTCTGACTGCAATTCCAGTATTCTTCTGCTGATGGCCCAGTCTGCCACCAGCATCTTCTTTCTGTATCATTCTTCTCCCTTACAATCTTTGTCACCAGTTTTTCCATGTCTGGTAGAAAATAGTAGACATTTCTTTGGCAGCACTTCTAACTATATGTTTCATAGGACTCAGGATATGCAAACTCACTCCTTTTCTTTACTTATTACCTGTGGCTTTCTTATTTGGACTTGGACCTGTTCCTCAGAGAGTTTTTTACAGTAATGAAAGACCCTTTTTGCTCTTTCCATTCAGGTTTTCTCCTATAGATCTGACTTTCTTAGGGACCTATTATTAGCATTCTTAACACAAAAATTCTTGTGAATGAGAGATCCATAAGAATGTTATTAAGATCTTATAAGGCAAGAAAAGTGTGGCCCCCACTGAAAACTGTACTATTACATGCCACCTGTAGGAGAAAAGATGGAAATTTTGATAGTTTCACACACAATCTCACAAGATTACAGGGGTCAAAGTAGAAGAGTATTGGGTTTTATGACAAATTTTGTGCGTAGCCTATTTTTATTTGCTCTGTTTTGGCTTATTTGTCTAAGAAGGATTTTTGTTGCCTTTCGTAGTAATTTGTGTGAGACATTGTAGGAGGGAAAAATTAGTTGGTGGCAGTTAGACTTTTTCTTTGGGGACTATTCTATAAAAAGCCACAATACTTAAAGTGAGCTTAATTATGGCTATTCTGATACAGCTGAACACATTTTTCCACTCAGTGAGAGAGAGCTGGCCATATCTGAGACTTTCTTAAGAGCAGGGCCCAAATAAAGTCACTTACTGGACTGGAACTAGAGCTCCGATTGTTCTGCAAACAGCCAAGGAAACTATAGGTGCTGGTAAGCCAGTGTGAACATGCTCAGGGGCAGTATGCCAGTCTAGCTCCAACGCCATAAATTATTTTACAGTGGCAGAAGGTCTGTGGGAGTGTTTATGTTTGCTGTCTGACATCTCTCTATTTCATTTTTATGATGTGTGATAGATGGCATGTTTTTATTAAGCAGGGAGCTTTCAGGACAGCTTCCCTTTAGATAAGGAGTCGGTAAGCCAGAGAGTAGTGGCCGTCCCTTGTAAACTGCAGCCAGGAGGGCTTGGGGTGAGAGACTCCAGCATGTATTTTCAAGGACCGATTGAAATTTGTTGATGCAGGGGAAAATTAGGAATTTGGAAGAAAAAGCAGGGCTCTATAGTCCTTAGGCAACATCTGAACAATCAGACTTGACAAAGTTCCTGCATCCAGACTGGTAAGTCTCTTACCAGGGTGAGCCGTGGATGTATGCCCTACCAGTCCTCTTCTTCCTGCCACACACCATGTTTTTTGCAAGAAGGAAAACCGAAGCCCATGTTGGAGCATGCCAGTCAATTCCACCGTCAGGGATGCCCCACACATCCATCTCTCCTGGTCTAGCCTTGGATCATACGGTAGCTACCAAAACCAAGCTCTTCTCGTACAGCCGGTAGGCTTCCTATGTCAAAGAGCCATTCACAGACTCAACTTTGCAGCTTTGGCCCAAGCAAGGTCTGTCCAAGCAGCCCTGTGGTCCCAGTAGCCCACGGTGTTGAGTCCAGCAAGGTCTTCTTGTTCCCCAGCCTCCCTCAGGGTCTCCGAAGCACAATGCTGTCATGAAGGGCTACAAGTCTTTTTACAGGCCTTTCTAAATCAGCTGTAAAGTTGTCTACAAAATATGTTTACCATATTTTAAATAATAAAAAGAATCACTCATTTTGTGAAGAAAAAAACTGAAATCCAAATTTTTTATCTGCTAAATCATGAATATGTCCAATTTTATGCCCAATCTATGCAGTTGTATGTTGTAGGGAAAAAAGGTAGAACAGAAAGCTCTGAATGGCTTTGCAAGAGAAATATCCAATAAAGAGCTCAGTTATTGAAACAACACATTATTTTGGAAATGTAATAATTAGATGACCAAACTGTATTAGATAAGCAATAAGGTCTCAGGAAAAATTTTAACTACATAGGAAATTGCAGTTTCTCTTTTATAGTCACTTTATATGCTGAGGATTCATAGCTTATTCTGTAGGACACGAATCAATAAACAACAGACTTTACAATAGTTTTTAAATTAATGTTTTGTATTTAAACATAAAATAAGATGATTAATGTTTTGTATTTAAACATAAAATAAGATGACCATTGAATTTTTTTAGATTTACAAGGATGCTATTACAACTGGCAGATGTGAAATTTAACACAGACAAACCACCTTCTGCAAAGATTCCATTTCATTTTATGGCATTCACCTGAGAGTTTGCAATCCTCAGTTTGGAGGTCTTTCAGCAGTGTCAAAAGCCCAGCTCCTGAGCCTGAGTACCCAAAAAACCCACACGTGTAAAATCACACCCGTGATCTCTCAGAGCTCATTTCCCACTCCCTCACTGTAAACCCACAGGGTCTGAAAATGAAACAACTCTCAAGCTTTAAAAGTGAAATTCACTTCACCTGCATGAAATCATAGTAATCAAGTTTTTATGGGTGAACTATGGCAAGGGAGAGGGAGGAAAAATTTACACTACTGAAGTGTGGGGTCAAGTCAGGAGGTCCTACATAGTCCTTCTCCCTCCTCCCTCTCTTGCAGCTGCTCCTTTTCCTGGCCTGTTGACAGTATCAGCAGCTGCAATTCTTCAACAAGCACGAAAAGCTGGGTCTCCGGGAGCTGCAGACAGCCTACAACCAGGAGCTCTTTCTCCAGCCCACTGTGGCCTCTGCTGTAGTCTTTCCTAGGCAGCTGTCCCCCTGGGGTCCCATCTATTCATCTTTACCTTGAGACTTGCTTGATATTAGCTGCCTGTTTAATTGAACCATTTAGGTCCTAATACAAAGCTCCTGAAGGTAGTAAGAGCTTTGCCAATGAATATGAAATTTAAACTCAAGGTGGGTCCCTTAAAACAAGCAGGGTGATATGAAGTGGCAAAATGGCAATAACTGTGGAAAATCTGGGACTGCTACTTGACAAAATTGTGCGGGTTCACCAGCAACGGTAAGGGCAAACCGGATTGTCTAAAGTAGCCGCCAATCAACTGTATTAACACAGACCTCCTACAGCAGCAGGGTAAAAACTGGACATTACCAGTAGATATGCTAAAGGTACTATCAGAAATTAAATAAGTAGAGGCTGGTCTATGGGCATAAGAATTTCATGTCTTTATGGGAAAATATCATTACATGAAACTGACTGTGGCCATTGCCTCAAGGGGCATTGCAAACACTGTAATTAAAATACAGAGATACTTCTTATCCATATGCAAATGCACGGCTTTCAAACAAGGTACAAACTTCTAAGAGCTGTCAGAAGTACAAATGCTGTCTCTGCTATGGGACAGAAATTGCAGCAAAGCCAAGCAAAAAACCTTGATTATATGTGCATGAACCTGATTTTAGAACATACCCTGGATAAGACGGTGTCAGGTAAGATTTGCAAAGGCTACAACTGATGATGAAACCCTGCAGAAAGGAATTCAGACTATTAAAATGGGAAGGATTGCACTGGATTGCCAGTCTAGTTTAGCAGGGTGGTGGCTCCTGAATTCTTGTAGAAAACTATGCTGTGAAGAATATGTGAATGTAATCAGAGGATGAAACAAGGTAGAAGTGATGTTTTTTAATATTCTCAGATGAACAGTGACGTTAGGGAAGCAGTGTTAGACATATGCCAAAATTCAGGCCAAATTAAGCAACAATGTCTGTGATGTGGTAGGGGAAAATTGGCCCCTGGGAACAAAGTAACTGTAGATTTCTGTATGTTGGCTGGAATGTTTCCTAAACTATTATTCTTGCTTCTTTGAGGTAGTCTTGCCTGAAGAAACTACAGGTGATTCTGCATACCCACTTTGGTTTTGCTACATATGTTTCAGCTGACCTGGAAGTATTTGAAAGCAGCTAAAGGGCACAAGATGTGATTTAAAATGCTTCATACAGAAACAGGCTGCTAGATACATCTTCTTATTTCCATGACCACCATATGACAGGTTCTTGGGACAACTATGTCTGAATTGTAAAACAGCCTTGAAAATAGTTGTAGAGTCAGACACTGATCATTGTTTAGCCCTTTGAAGATACAGCAAAGCGTGAAAGCTGGTTCCGTGAATGCCACCATGGGCGAGCTGTTTCCCTTTAAGCACCAGCACTGGATTTTAGGAGTTTTGGTCCGGAAAATGCACTTCCTAGGCCAGGAACTGTATTGCTGGCTGTCCTTCTGGTTGTGCAAGGGGGTCATGGCTGAAAGATCAGGACAGTGTCATCTCTAAAGCCACAGCCATTTAACGTGCTCACCCTGGCACTGCCTGGGGTAAGAGCTGAGATCTGACATGGCGTTGTTTCAAGTTGTGTGCTTTGTTAGTGCACACTCATACTGACTTATAACTGATATCCTGGGAAAACTATCAAATGAAACAATGGTTTTAAAGACTGAGGGGCTAAAATCAAGTGTTAAATTTAGGATGCAGTTTTCTGAATTTACATTTTTTTTCCATGCCTTGTTTCCTTATGTCATTTTTAACAAACACTTAGACCCTGTGAGAAAATCCCCAGTGCCCAAGTTTCAGTTCCACACAGGGTTAGCAGCTAATCTGGACATTTATATGACTTGCAATAATTTGGAGGACTGTTGGTCTATTTCCAGTGACTAAAAAGTACATTGCAGAAATCTGCAACTGGTGGTGCTTATCATCACTTTACATTACAGATTTAAGTAAGAAGTTAATAGTACCAGGGAGGAATTAACTGAAACATTTGGCACCTAAATTATATTCTTTAACAAGCAAAATAGAAATACAGCTATCTGTGAAGGTAAAGGAGAGGTTCCAAATAATTTGTAAGAATACCTTGCATGCTAAAAAGTCAATAAAGTCAATAGCTTTTTTCTATTTTATGTTATCAATAAGATTTAAAGTAGTTTTCCCATCTGCAGGCTATGAAACAAACGACTGTATGAAACCAGAGTACCGCTGCCTACTCCAGACATTGCCAGTATCCTCAGTACCAATTACTTAGTCTTAGACCAAAAGGCTCAGCAGTTACACAGTTCTCAGTTCCTCCCTGACAATAGTGTTGCAGAGAGAGTGCCGGGGACCTGTCTCACAGCTGTGCTGTTCTCGTCACCTGTACCTTATTAGAGGAAAAAGGCTCCAGCACTAGATGCCAATATTTTAAGGAATGTAACAGACCTTTCCATCTGTGGGAGTATTTCCTGCTCTGCTTTCTCTGATACAGCCTGTGGTTCAGAGAGAGTTCTGGGTACAGACTGCATCTGTAGTATTTTCTAGCTGTATTCCCAGCAGAAACTTCAACATCTAGCCTCCAGCCTAGCTGGAGCAGTTGATGGTCAGTCCATATATGAACTCTTAGATCTTTCCACAGATGAAGTTTCAGGTGGTTGGGTTTTTAGTTATGGTAGGGTGGGCTTTTTTTTCTGATTTTTATTATGCTTCCATCTCAAAGCCATTGCTGTTTTCCCAGTAACCTTCTTTCTGCTTAGTCTTGCTGCATACTTGGGAAATTAAGAGAAAGATGTTGTAACCCTGTTGGTCCCAGATATAGTGGTCTCATTTTCAGGTATCTTCACAAGAACATACCCACTCTGGTGACTGCTGGTATCTCTAGAGGATAGCAACCTGCCAATAATCACACACTGCAGAGCCTTATTGAAGGTTTTAAACACTGGGCAGGGTGCCTGTGTGGTCCTGCACCCCTTTCCTTGCCCCACCTGGCACCTTGCACTGCAGGCAGCCCCTTGTGCGCACCATATGCCAGTCATGGTGCAGAGCGTGCATGCCAATGCACCCTTACCTTGACACACAGCCAAAGGGGTGAGGCAGGCACCCCCAGCAGCACTGCTGTGTGTCTGTCCGTGGGGGTACTTAGGGCTGCAGCCTGTCCCAGCAGGTCTGCCAGCTTGGATCACAGGCTATCCTGACTGCTCAGGGCTCTCTTGAATGCAGACTTTGCATGGGGGTGTCTGAATGCCTTCGAATAGCTCATCTACTTTTCAGCAACAACTTGGGTTTTTTCCTAATAGTGCTTTTGCGAGATTAAATAAGTATGGAATAGGCATTTGTATGATGCCTGTCTATAAGAGATGTTATCTGCCTGCTGAGCTTCCCTCACCTGTTTGCTAATGGGAGTCAAGTCCTTCCATTCACGGTGGTAAATTTACTGTAATCAATTATATCTCTGTTCCAGTGCTGTCTTCATAATGGGTAATAATTGTATATTCTGTACAGATAGATGTTCCTACAGTACTGTCACAAGCATGCCGGGGCTGGGATATGAATAAGCTCCCAGAGGTGACTGAAGACTGAAGTTTCAGCTTCATATTGCAGCAAGGAATCAGACCACTACTATTTATTTCATTTGTTAGGAACCTAATACTTTTTTTTGTAAGTTTTTCATACGCTAAGAAACACAAATTGCAACAAAAGACGATTTCACACGTGACCCATTGCCATATGAAGTGCAGAATGCTTATACTCAATAGATACAGTACAAGAAAGGTTTACAAAGCTATTACCATTAGAGGTATTCAGGGGAAAGATAATACTGGTTGATTTTGTTTGCTGCTTTGTTTTTCAGAGGGACGAGCAGGAACTGAATTTCTGTACCACTAGAAACTGTAGGTTTGATATCCAGATATCTAGGTATTTAGGACAATTGCAAAATCTTTATCTAAAACCTGTTCCTTAGGTTACCATAACTGTATAATAATTATCTCCCTTTACTGTTAAAGAAAAATAGCAGCATGGTGTGCTCCAAAGCACATGGATGACATACGCTCGGTCCCCCTGACAGGCGAATGGAACCCTCCCTGGAGCCACGTAGGGCTATTGATCACACTCTGCCAGAGCAAGCCATGGCTGTGCCTGCAACTGGACCTGTGTAAGTGAGCAGGCTGTGTTACAGACCTGACCCTGTAACACCCTGTTTGTGTGTGTAAACAGTACGTCACACTTTTTACTGCACATGTAACTTGCTTTCTGGTGAGCAAGTCCAGTTACGACTAAAGATCCCTTGGTCTTTTTTCTAGCTTGGTTGCTAGTCTAGTAGATCAGCTTCTGTTTCACTTAATTTGTTTCTTCCTTTCTTTGATTGTAGATCAGGGGTCTCAAACCTGACTTCTTGACAAATGCTGGTAAAAAGTACTACACAGAACTAGGTGTTCATCTAATTAACATGGGGTATGACATCTGACTTCTTGAAGTCTACTGGTGAAAAGTATTACACAAAACTAGGTGCTCATATAATTAACATTACTTATTCAATTTGTAAAAATAACAATAACTATTTGTATTCTAGGGCTTACAGTGGTTCCCACCCTGCTAGAACTTTAGTGTTATAAAAAAACCACTGCAAATATATTAATTTTTTTTCCCTTAACCTGAACCATACTTGATGAAATGGAAGGATTTCTGGACTGAATTTTGTATACCAAAGAGAAGTCTGGAAAACAGTTGTTAACATTTTACAACTGAGTTATGAAGTCTTGAAAATATGAGCTTTCCTTCAAGTTTAGCAGGAGAGCATACCCTCTTACTAATCTGGCTTGCAGGTGATGCTGGGTTTATTAAGCTCAAACACTGTATCTTTCAAAACTTTTGAGCGGTGCAATGCCTGTGTCTGTTGCTCTGTAGTTATACTTCTCAAGATTTATTTATTCACAGAGATTTCTTTTTCACTTCTGAAAAAGTGATGTAACTTACATTTTTGAACTTGCTAAAAGTAGAATTTCAACATGGTATTTAGGGGAGAAAATATAATCTTAAAGGAGCTCTGTGTGAGACTTAAATGTTTAAATTTGTTTAACCTCTCAAGGGATGCTGCAGCAGGCTTGTGTATTTGCCAAATAAATTTCTACACGAAAGGCTACTGTTGCATCCTTTCTTGTGTTCTGGGGAGACTGGGTGTGAGCCTGCTGCAGTATGGAAACTGAACATTTTGGATATGGTATTATCCAACACCTAATGACATTTTCAACCTGTCAGTATGGACAGAACCTAAGTTGTTCAGATACACATTTTCCCCTTGGCCAAAAGTCATTAGCAAGAAGTAAATAACAAAACTTCTCCTTTGGGAAGGATATAATCTGTGGAGGGCTTCAGAGAGATCAAAATGGGATTTTTCCAAGTCTTATATCAAAACATTTGGGAGATCCTTGGATTAAAAATATGTTTAAATGATGTAGGCACCAAGGAACCAAGCCAACATGAAGATGAAGTCTCTAAGTCTCCAGCAGTGATTCATGCAGCATTCGAGTTGTGCTTTGGAGCCCTGTGGCCCCTCTAGCAGGCTTATGGGTGAAAGCTACAGAAAATGGTGAAACAAACAGTGAAGAGACAGCAGTGAAATGTAACATATTAATGAAATTAATGAAACATAACATAATATTATGTATTTCTTTTTTAAGAAGTATGGATGTTGGCTAATTTTTCTTGGTGTTCGTATGGCATTAATTAACTCAAATAATGACGTGCAAGTGCGACACACTCTAAAGAATACACTATGAAATTTTTGTTTCTACCTACCCTGTCAGGACCTTGTCTCCTCATGTTACTGTTCTGTTTTGCTGCAGTTTTTGTTTTAGTTTTGGGACTTTTGGCTCATTTCAATAAATTGTTTAAGCTCAATGGCAGCTGGAGAGAGTGAAATGATGAATTCGTAAGAAAATCAAGTAATCAAGAGGAGAGAGCAATTCTAAATCAAGCTGCTTAGCAATCTCTGCAGAGCACTATTTAACCTTATTTAACATTTAACAAGAGCTTCATTTACGTAAAAATGATGCAATTAAGGTGCCAGAGCTACTAGTAAAAATCCCTGAGGCTTCCTGCAAGCCTTGCAGCAAAACCAAAGAATATTAATCTCAGCTTTCTTGATCTTTCTAAGGGAAACATTTTGGACTCTTTAGGAAAAATTGAAAACTTATTTAGAAGAAAATACCTCAATTTGTTGAAAAGAGTTTCTGTGAAAATTTTGTTTCCTTTGAAAATACAAAAGTTTCCATTAAAAATGTGTAAAGTAAAAGCACAGTTTATCCAGTTTTCTGCAAGTCCATCTAGAAAAAAAATCAGACATACTCGATAAAACCACTGTATTTTTAAATCTTTTCATAAATTGAATTAAACGTCAAAGATCAAACACACATACACAGAAATCATGAGTATTTATAGAGAGGCAGATAAATGAAGGAGAGGTGAGGGGGCACAGAGGACTCCGTGGCGGAGGTGGCTCAAACGCAGAGTGAGCTGCTCTGGGGAGGACCCCAGTGCCCACCCACGGCACGCACCAGGTGTGCTTAGAATCCTGGAGGATGATGATCGGCATTACCGGTTCTACTCCTCCATGAGGACAGACTGTCATTTAGATAGGCCTGCACAGCAGACTCCAATAGAGAAATAAAAAGGCAAAACAGATTTTGGACAGTAGAATAGAAAGTAGAAAAGTTCTAACTACATAGAGCATCATATATATTTTCTCTGCCTCAAACTGGAATAAGGCATACTGATGAACACTTGCATCTTTTTCTTCTGATGCAACCTTTCACAAGCTCCTTAGGGCAGAGAATGTCTTTAATTTCCCCTCATAAAACTTCAATGATAGTATTAAACAGCAAATAACCTTAAATAACTACACATATATTGGCAGACAATTAAGTACTGATCTGTTTTTCAAAACAGTACATCATTTCTCTATGACCTGTTCTGTTTCAGAAACCATTATGGATAGGGCTATTTTTCTAACAATGACCTTACTGCAAGATACAATTACACTAACAAAACATACATGCCAGAAGTGCATCTACAGATTACTTATGTTGAAAAAGCCCAATAGCAGCATACTGATCATATAGTTCTCAATCTCAAAATAGCCTCACAGCCCTTTTTTAATATGTCCTCTAAATATTTCAGTGAAACAAAGCTATGAAGGCAGATAAACTTGGAGAGTGGTGTGAAAAGGCAAAGATGGCTGACTCTCTGAAGCATACTGTACTAATCTAAAAAACATAATGTAAGTAGTTTGTGCAGTGGTGTGGAGGTTTCTTTATTATTTTTAAGCTGGATTGCTGTGTTTTCCTGGTTTTCTACAGTCTACTTTGTACTAACAAAATAGTTTTGTGATCCCATTATGCAGATCCATCACTATGAAAGTGAAATGTACTCCAAAACTAAAAGAAGTAGGAAAGGAAATTAGTTTGAAGTGATTTTCTGAGCAAAGTTGATTTTCAGCAAAAGATGATTCACATTTTTTTCCAAACGTCCCCCACAGGACAGTGTTTCATAAAAAAAGAAGCTGTTAATTTCAGGCAAATGTCAAGGTGCATCAAAGGACCAAAAAAAATATTGTCTGTCTTGGTGAGAAATAGGTCTTTGTAAAAACCGCTGAGGGCAGCTGACTCCCTTCCGTACAGTTCAGGCAGTGGCAGCCCTAAGGGTACTCTTGGGCACTGAGTCAATGGCCACTGGATGCATTATCCTGCAGTACAATTACAATGATTAAACTTTTTTCCTTGTCAATGAGAGGCAGAGAAAAGGAGGCTCTAAGCAGCTGGAATTTTCTTTAATCCCATTAAGTGAAGCTCCTCCTTTAGCCAAAAATAATCATATCCCTTGTGGCATTTTGTGATGTAAAGCATCTCAAAGCTTGTTTGTGGATTTTTTTTCCCAATCCCTTCCCACAAAATAAAGTGGAAGATCCAGGCACAGAGGCAGGCAGGGCAGCGGCTGCCCAGCCAGCTGGGCAGGAGGCACAGCAGGAAGTCCAGTAAATGCTTCTGAAATGAGTTAAGGTATGTTCCTGAAATACTAATCTCCCCCTTTCATTCAGAAATCCTCACAGGATAAGCTTTGCTGACTTGAGGGGGAAAAAAGAAAAACTTTTTCTTCCTGTAAATTCTTAAGCAGAAGGGAAATTTCACAGGGGAAAATCAACATCATAAAGATCATAAATCTTTAAGGAGTTTAGTAATACAAAGCGTCTGGAGTTAAAGAATCTTTTAATATCACCTTAGAGAAACTAGAGGTCCCAATCCTCAGCCTTCCTGCTCTTCAAGCTACCTTCCCTCTGACGCTGAGAGAAAAATGTGGGAATTATTACTTCCTTGCATCATTGCAAAGAAAAACTACCCCATGACATTCACAGGTCTGGCCACACAAGCACAAAACAGTCCTGTAAGTGGCCCCTGAGTGCATATAAATCCTGCAATCCCATGTTCTATCAGCACAGGCCATGCATTTCATATCCTTCCAGCCACCTCTGTTCTCACTATTGGCTGGTGGATGGTATAAACCACCCTCTCCATTTTCAACAGGATTTTTTGTTTTTTAATGGTGTGGCAAATAATGGTGATTGGTTTAAAAGTTAGAAATTAAGTTGGAAATAGCATAAGTGAGTGAAATGAACTTTAAAACTTAGTTTGAATTGCTTTTGTTCCCTCCCTTCCACCCATTTTGGTCATTGGAAGCTTTGCATTGGGACTGAATTACCTAGAATTATATTCCTGGTCCTGCCAAGACATCCAGACTGGATAAGGATGACCAATATCTTTCTTCGCCTTGTGAATCTGCAGAATTTGCTGCTGCCTGCAAGGTCTCCTTCACAAAAATAGAAAGGACAACTGCACCAGCTGCAAAGCATCCTTTTACACTGAAATGTCATCAGTCTGAGTACTGGGGAAAAAAATCAAGTGAGTTAGGCTCAAATCTTTTCCAAATGCCAATTCCACTCCTCTTGATAGGCCCCAGATTGGAAAGATTCATACATATTCATAGAAAATTATGAGAAGATTCCTCTAAAATTGTTTGTAAAGTGAGAGATCCCAGGCCTTTTGACGATGTTGAAGCAAAAAATTTTCAGAAGTGATGGACACTGCTGAAATTGAATGTCATAGATCTTATAGGCTGCAAAAGGCAATTATAATTTCTCTCTTGTATTATCAAGGTGCCTAGGGACCCCCAGGCAAACCATTCCTATTAGTTGTAGTAGATATTTTACAGAGGACAGGTCTTACTGCTAAGGCACTCTCAGCTCTGAGAAGAGACAGTTCTTCCTTTGGGTCGATCTGATCTTCTGCTCCAGCTAGATCTGCGCTCCTGTCCGTGAAACAGTGCTTCTGCTGCAGCAGAGAGGGCTGAGGACACTCAGCTGCCTCTCCAGTCTTTCCTTCCAGAGACAAGAACTGATACCAGCTTCTGCAAGCAACATAGTAATTCCATACATCTGGAAGTGGAAGAAGCAATCTCATACCTTTGTGTCACATCGTATCCATGGAAATGGTGTATGTGGAGGAGAGTCTGTTCTGCTTCCAGATAACAGAGCAGATGATCTTCCATTGAAATTAAAGACACATCAGCTATAGTTCAAAGGACTGTCCAAGGTCTGGTTCTAGTATTTTTTTTCTAATAATTTGTATGCCTGAAAGGAGAGTAGGCTTATTAAATTCACAGGTGACACCAGGCTGGGAGAAACAGCAGGAGTAATGGAGGACAGGACTAAAAGTTAGAATTATCTTGACAAATTAAAAAGTGTTCTGATAAAAAAAAAAAAAGGTGAATTCGGTAAAGACAAGGTACTTAGGTAATCAGGGGTAAGCAACCTAACAAATGCAGGGTGGAGCATGACTGGCTGGATCGCATTTTGCAGAGGGAAGAGCATAGAGAATCCCAAGTCAAGCATAAGGCATGGACCTGAAATGTCATCTCCTGAGCTGTATAAACACAAGTACTGCCTACAAAACATAGGAATATTTCTTCTCTTATGTTGGCAAGTCCTTGGCGGGACGGTTACATCTGATATGGGGCAGCATATGAGAGTTGCTGTGTTCTGAATTTTGAAACACTGATAACGCCTTCCTGGTGTTTCAGGGTGTGCACTGCCCTTCAGACCTCCCCAGCTCCTTTAGTGATGCTCTGGCTTTCACCTCCGTCACAGCCACATCCAAGTCATGGCTTTATGCTGCCGAAGGCGGCTCTGAAGAATGGGGCAGGAAAGCAGCTGCAGGTTTTTCTATGTTTCAACCTCAAAACCCATGTTCCCTATTAAAATAAAGAAGAAATACAAGAGCAGGCAATGTATCACATGTTTTTAATAAGGCATGTGAGATTTGAGGCTTAACCATGGGAAATCTGACATTATAAGGGATGTCTGGCAACTGAGTAACAACAGTTACTTTTGAGAAAAATGTGGATGATCTGGAAGGGGTCCAAAGGAGGGCAGTAAGAATGATTAGCTGTCTGGAAAGATTGACAGCCAAAAGAAGAGAAGACTGAGGAGGGAGACAGCAATAAGGTTCAAACTTTTAAAAAGTTGCTGCTGCAAAGAGGAAGGAAGTAATCTGTTTGCCCTGTTCATGTTGGATAGGACAAAAATAAGAGTCTTATATATCACTGAGGGAGATTTAGGTTAGATGTTAGAAGGTGTTTCTGAACAGGCAGGGCAGCGAAGCATTGAAATCAGGTTGCCTGGGGAGTGAATTGGGACATAGGGTTCTGGTCACCAGGGATGGCTGAGAACCGGCTGCAGAGACTGAACGTAGCCTAAGGCAGAAGAATGGCAAAGCAACCTCACAGAGTCCTTCCCAGTACTGAGAGTCTTCCCGGTACTGTTTATAAATCTATCAACAGCAGCAGAAAGAGGTAACCAGATGAGTGGCCATTTCAAAGTATTGTCTTGAAAAATTCATCAGGTCTTCAGGCAACAGGAGAGTTCCCATAGCATGTCTTGGAAAGTATGAAACTTACCTTTAATATTCAACGTTGCTTTCTTTGAAACATTCTTAGATGGGGAATAGTCTGCACAAAATAAATTGCTAAATTCAACTCAAAGACCAAATTTTGGCTTTTACTGTCTGCCTTTCTTTGCAAATAGGCATCATCCACAGGAACAAGGAGTGCAGTACTGTGCCTTATAACATGGTAAGGAACAGAGGGAGCTTGGTATTTTTTATTGCAATGTTGAAAATTATATTTTTCTTTAGGTAGTGCCTTGTCCCTGAATCCTCAGTCATGCATCTGCCCAAGAAAAACAGATTTTATGTTAAATGGATAGGTGTGATAACTAACGTTCAGGCTACATCAAATATATATATATACACACACACACGCATCAAATATATATTTATTCTTATTCTGCAATATTCATGTCCTTCATATTCCTTAGAGGACTTTTTGCTCCATCTAGTTACTGGAGATACTTAAATTTAGACAGGTGAATTTTCTTCAGCCTTTGTAGGGTTAGAACTTCCATTTGCATGAAAAACCTTGTGACTCTGTACAGAGGTTCTAGGCCCAATTTATCAAGAGTTCATGACTCTTAGATTGAAAACCAGCAGACTATAAGAAAAATAGACATCAATTAAGGAGGATCTGTCATGACTATGGTTAGCTTATCATTTTAATTATGCTGCGTGATGAAACACCTATATTAAATAACTTCACTAATGACTAAGCCTTACAGTACAAGCTGTGGTATGATTTTTCCTTAAGATATTAATTTAATTTTAAGACTTGATTTTTTCATGGATAATGTTTCTGCACTGACATCTTCCTAGTGCAAAATTAATTATGTCTGGGAAATCATAGATGAGTTTCTGAATTCCTTTGTATTTTATTGTGTTCCCTTTAAAATATTTGAAGGTACTATGAAAAAATATTTAAATTTCTCACTCTTTCACTGCTTCATTTCCTTTTGAAGTAATACATATTTTCCAGGACCTAATAAAGGAGAAACTGTTCATAAAAGATTATTTTTATGGTTTTCTATTTTCTGTATTCAGTCATATAAAGGTCATATCATTACCCTGTGGGGATTGTGGTTTTTGTTTGCAGTGGCACCCCAGAGACAGTATAAGGATGCATTTACATAGCCATTGCACTCAGAAATGTCATATTATCAAGTTTAACTTACTAAGCAATAAATTCTTACCAGCTTTTAAACCCAAAAGGGGCAGCATGGGAATTACTTTTTATATTACATCTTTAAACAAGCGTTTCTTTTTTCTTTTCTAGGTGATAGAAAAATTACAGTGAAGTAGGGAGGGAGGAAAGGGGAAAAAACAATAATCTGACTCATGGTGGGAAAATCCGAAAAGGTCATTTCTTGTTTCTGGCCTGCTAGTCTTGGGGCACATTTTCCTCTGTTTCACTGCCCAACTTTTACTAGCACTTTTGAGATGAGCAAAGACTCATCTACCTTCATGATGCAGTTCTGTTTCTGGGTGAAGATAGGACCAAACCCAAAACTGAATAGGAACAAATACTGTGGGAAAAAGCTTTCAGCCAAGTCCTCTGGACTTCCCCCTTCAATTCTCTTTTCTGACACCAGATTCTTCTTCTGACACCAGATGCTTGAGGAAAAGGAACAGTTTGGATCAGCTTCCTCACCCTGTTCTCAACTACTAGTTCAACTTTGACTTACGGCTCTTTTTACCTCCATAATAGGTTTTATGCACAGCCCAAACGAACTTGCTCTTTTAGCTTTGATTGTTCATGCACATAAGCCGTCATTTAGGCAGCCTTTCTCTCTCCCTTTTAGTCAGTTTGACCTAGGAACTGAAAAAGCGTTGCTTTTGATGGCACATGTGAACCCCAAATTAAAGGTATTAGTATGGTCCTGTCACTGCCCAGTTCTGGAGTCATTGTGTTTAAAATTGTAAACAAAAGCCTAGAAATACTCAAATATACTCTACTGTTAAACTATGCTTTCTACATTCTACTCATCTGTCATATGTAAATACTTGTAATTACAGATTCCCATTACAGCAACTGGCAAATCTGCCACCTGGCCAGTGGGTGGCAAACATGCTTAACTGGAAATGTGATCTGCCCCTGCTATATGGCCCCCAGTCTACAATATTTTAGATATCGCTTTCAGCATGTCACTCCCATCAGAGTTCCTGCTCTAAAGCTTCAGTGCCTGTACTGCTCAGAAAGGCAGCTCTAATCCACACATTTCTGGTCCTGGTCCAAGACCTGACTTCTTCCACCCTCAGTAGAGGCCCCAAGATCAATACAGTCCATCATCATGACAAACACACTGGCTCCAGATGCATAATGCCATATATATCCCTAAGCGGAAGCTCTAAAATACCCGCAGCAGTGAAAACAGATCAAGTTGCTGAGATACAGGCATGCCAGAATCCTGTATATGAACCAGCTGCTATAAAACAGGTGAGGGATGTCCCCAGTGCTCCTCCTCTCCATCCTACCTGCCTGGGAGCAGAAGACTGAAACCAGCTCCTTCACTCTCTTCTTCACCTCCACATAGATGCCACTGTGACAAAGTCAATGTGGGAGGGGGAGTGGCAAATAACCATGTTGGCAGGACTTCTGCAGTTTGACAACTGCGTTAGGGATCTTCCTGCTCTTTATAGTATATCTCCTTGCTTCTTTCACTTCATTAGTATATGAAACCAGCAAAAGCTAAAGGACTCTTTTCACACAGAATAAAGATGCAGGATGCTGGAAAAGGAAGTTTAGAAGTTTCCTGAAACTCTGGGTGGGGGTGGGGGGGAAACAAAGCAGAACAAAAAAGAAAATACAAGTTTCCCATCATGCAAAAGAGGCAGATATTTAGCATTTCTCATTTCTTAATGTTCTGATATATTAAGAACCCAGTCATCTCCAAGACTGTTTTGCTCTAAAATAAAAATGGTTTAACAGCTAGGTACTGTCCTTGGCCAACTGCATCAGGTGACAGTGCACCACCACCATCTACCGATCAACTCGCTGTACTACCAACAGAGGCCCCCGCTCGGACCGATTTGGATTTGCAGAAATTCTAATTCACACATTAAACTTCTTGTACTGAGCCAGAATTTGTCACATGTTGCATATGCCTGAAAAGGAGAGCAAGGACAGCTAAATGAAAGAATCTAGAAGAACCATGAAACTGAAAAATTTCAGGGAGCAACTATTTAGGTTTTTTTGGGATAATATTGAGCTACTGCTGGAAAACTGCAGACACAGGTTATTTGAACAGCATTTTGCTTTGACTTACAAATCATGAAGAACGTGACAGTAGGGTAGGCGACACTGATTAATGTTTCACCAAAAGGATTAAAAACTGCTTTCTCTTCCTGCGCTTTTACTCATGCTAATGAAAATCATAAGAAATACTGTGTAAATTATCTTTCACAACTCTTCCAAAGTATTCAGCTATCTGCATCCATTTAAAGTGCTCAGTAATGTAACGCATTATGTTGCATAGGACACATGTTTGATTCTTTGTGCTAAGCTCAGCACATTTGTTAGGAGGAGCTAAGCTGTCGCTTCTCGGTATGTCTTCTTGAATTTGACTATATAAATTAACAATTATTTCATGGCAAAGCATTTTCAGAGTTATGAAAGGGCTAAATTGATGACAAATTTTTTAGCTTAGAAAGGATTATTTTGGTTCATATTCTTTATAATATCACTTCTTTTTATAACCTTTCAAGGTATCTATGTACTTAGACGAGCTATTCCCTTTGTTAAGTGGCTGCACAGATTCTTTGTCTGCCTCTGTAGCAAATGGAAGAATTTTACTGGAAAGGTTACTGGTATTGAAAGTGTGATCTCTCATCTTTTCTTAAGCTATTGAATCCTTTTGGTCTGATACTGCTGCAAACCACGTAATTTTCAGTGAGGATTAGCCTGGTGTAGTCGAAGTTGTGTAGAAGTGGGAGACTATGAACAAGAATCCTGCTGGGTAGCTTGTGCAATAGCTACACCTCTGCTAAGGGATCTATCAAAAATACCCAGTCAGAGCACAGAATTCCACATCTATTCCATGTTGTTGTAAATGTCTGTGCATTGTCTATGAAGAGGCAGACTGGTGCTCAGAGCCATTCTTTCCACTTCAGGTCCACTGCTTTTTGTTAAAGTGCTCCATATGGCTACCTCTTCAATCCACTTATCTTCTTTTGTCTGTGTTGATGGAGTTGTGCCAATTTACAGCAATAGATAATAAGGCATCATGCTCTATGCAAGTGTTACCTCTGTGTTTACTTGCTGTGTCTGTGCACTAACTTAGCTGATAGGTGTTTGAGGCCAGTCGCCTTTGATTTACTGTTGAGGGTGCCATGCACATCTCTATCACTGTTGACACAATAAACAGTGTGATAATAACAACTTACTCCCCTTGAACAAGAAAGCAGACACATTACCTAGTGGGCTGTCTTGTCTTTGACTGCAACCAAGGGAATTTACAGGTGTTCAACTGGCCACAGGAGGGCTCTCATATTGTTCTCTAGATTCAGGAAGGAATACAATGTGAACAAAGACCTCATAATTCAGATCAGATAAATTCTCTCTATTCCTAGATTACACTCATAGCTTATGAAAAATAAAGTTTTTTTAATAGTTCTTAAACAAAGCTTTTCCATCAGGGTGAAGGCCAGCTGGGACCATTAGATCATGTTACAGAATATGAATCTGTTGTTCCCAACATTTTTGTAGCCAGAACTTCCTGCAGCCACCTTCTCCACTTTCCCAGTCCCTGGACTTCATCTTTGTCTGTCTGGTCCTTTCACTTCTGTTTTCCTCCTTGTGCTCTCCCTCAGTTTAATGTCTCTTAACAGCAATAGCAGGGAGGTTGTGCTAATTATCCCAGCAGGGTTTATTAGCCTGGACTCCAGTCATTGCCATGCTTTGCCTCTAATGTCATGACTCTATTCTGAAGCACACCTTAGTGACTGGAAAGTAAGAACATGAGCTGTAATATTTTACCAGTGTGCTTTTGTTTTGTCAAGATGTTTTTGCTGCATGTGTAATGTTTGTGTGCCTTTACGCAATACAGTCACTTTTAAAGAATTTTACTAACTCCTCAGACTTTAAAGTGAGCAAGCAATGAAAGTCTTTTACTCAGTTAACACTTTTCTTATGTATATACATATATATATATGCGCCTACCAGTGGCATGCACAGATACAGTTATATGCATACATATATGTATTTATGTGTCTTGATATATATCTATGCATAGATTAATAATATATACATAGATTGAAAAAGGACAGTATTCCACAGTGACATTGCAAACTTACAAACAAATGCTTTTCATGGAGAGGAAATACAAGAAAAGCATGCTTGAATTATACAATTTCCATGTTGGTACTACTGGATTTCTATTTTCAATGGGTTGTGTGCATGCATACATGGTTAAGCCTAATATTTGAAGAGTTCCAGTTGCCTACAGTCAACATTTCAGTAGTGTTTATCTAGGTTGTGACCACCCTGAGTTCCTTAATTTTAATGGGAACTGTGTGTCTAAACGTTCCTGAGAACATTCCCTGACAGTTAGAGGTACTGAAGTCCTTCAACTGAAAGCCAGCGCATCTCAAAAGCAGGCTGGTACACACTAAGCCAGTCTGAAATAGGCAGACAAATCAGTGTGTGTGTGGACAGCGTAGCTTTTGGGAGTAGTCTAAGTCACTCCCACACTGAAATAATGTCCCTGCAACCAGGCCAAATACAGGCCTTCCAGAGCACCTCTCACTCTCCACAAGTATGTGATCCAGTTTTGGGCCTGTCTACCTTTCTGGGGCCAAATCCACTCATTTTTGCCCTCATTTTTCTCACGCTAGATAAAAACACATCATCATAAGATACATGTCATGAGTTCACATCTCATTTTCTGGGTTTCCACAGGAAAGTTACATTCATCGTGCTCTGGAAAACATGTTGCAATGGATATCTTTTAGTTGGCGTAATGTTTTCAGTTGAAAGCGGAACAGCCTGCATCTCAGTTTTTGTGGCACACTGGTTCTGTACTCTGTTTGATGGCTGTACCACCTCTGTCTATGAGTGAGCTCAATGTATTTTCCCAGTTCCTGTCTCTGATATTGTTCTTTTACAGTGTGCCAGGGTTGTAAGAGAAGCTGAGTAGCCCTTGTGTCCTTGAGCCCTGCACTATGGGTATAGCCTGGCTCTTATATATGGACATTATTTCACAATCCCACGCTCAGCAGCCCTGTAGGTTTCTTTTCTCCTGGGGAAAAAAAAGGAGATTTTTTAGATTTCTTGTTAGTCTCTACCCTGTCTTCCCAACATATGGCCACAACTGTCTTGCCTTCAGTAGTTTCCTCTGTGTTGGATGGAGGGGCTGATAATAACATATCTTTTTTTCTTTTTCCTTTACACAAGGCATACATTCAGCTGGAGGACTGTTCCCGGAGCAGCATGGAATGTAGGAGTGCTCAGTGAGGGCCTGTGAATGTTCCTCAGGAAGCAGCACAGGGTTTGGTATAAGTTTAAACTGGGTAATCCATAACCAGAGCAGGCATATTGTGTGTCAGCACGGTGGGAAACACCAACAGATCAGGCAGAGGCTGTGAACAGAGCTAAGGGGAAGGGCCTGGGAAAGCCAGAAGTTTGCTGCCTTTCCTAGAAGCAGCTGATCCCTGCTTCAGTGACAGCAGTATTTTGTTGCTCCCAGGAGTCTGCTCTGATAGGCAACTATCCACTTTGCCTTTATCAGAACCAGTCCTGCCCACATTAGCCTTCAAAGGGTTCAGAATGCCAGACACAAAAGCAATTTCACAATGCTTTAGCCCCCATCTCCTGAGGCCTGTGCCTCTTGAGAAGCCTCAATGTTTTCCTAAGTAATCATTAAATGAGTCCCTCCCAGCCAGTTACATTTATGATGAATTACAATGCCTGATCTTATTCACTCATGAGATAAATAATACAGTCCTGCCCATCATTTCAGTATTTCATATTTCACTGTGTTTATCTTGCATGCTACTTAAGTTCTGTCTTTTCCAGATATGAGTAATTCAGGCAAAACCACCTGCAGATGCTCCTTCTCTCATTCATTCTCCTCTCCCTTTGAAATCTGTGGCAGCATCTGTTTCAAACAGACAGTCCTCCAAAAGAACGGGAAGAGCTGATTCTCAGATAGCAACTGAGACAATAACCACTCTCCTATCTTTTTAATGTCATTTAATAAAGATTTCAGCAAATGTTCAATTCTGGTACATTTCTAATCAACAGCACAGATGTCAGGGTTAATTAGCAGTCAGTGATGGGTCCTGTATTTGTGCTTCGGTCAATATGATGTGCTGTATATCAAGTATAATGCAAACTTACAGTGAAAAGTATTGCAGTTCAAATGAACAGACTATTCAAGCATATCAGCATGCTATGGACAAATATAGGGATAAAATGAAAAGGACAGAACAGTGCAGACAGAGTTCTGTGCATTTCTAATAAGTATACATGGAAATACAAGGGAAGATATGCAAAACCTGACCTGGAAAAGTCCTGGCACAAGTGTATAAATATTTGCCAGCATGGTAATTAACTTCTGGGCTGAATCTAGATTGCAGAAAATGTTCAATCTCAGTGCACTCAGAAAAGAAAAGCATTGGACCAAAAAAAAAAAAAAAGGTAAATATAAAAATGAATTGCCTGATAATTTTTTAGTCTTCAGGTGAACCCCCTTCATTTTCAGTTCTATCATTTGCATTTTAAATGCATAGTGAAAGAGCTACTATCTCTTTTTCACTAAAGCAGGGACTAAGTTAATTCGCTGCTAAACTCTAGCATATAGAACACTGTCATGTCTTCTTCCCCTAGCTTACAAAAACACTTACATTGTTCATCAGTGTGTTGGTCACCTTCCTCCAACTGGTTTCTGACATTGCCTTCCTTCCCTGCCAGATGCACCTTTGACCCTTTGCTTCCGATGTGCTCTCTCATTTCCATCGCTTCCTCCCTCTTTGCTATGCACAGAGAGGGCAATCTGAAAACAGCACGATGGTGGCTATCTTTACTTCCATGCATAAAGGTTGCAGGGAATGGCAGAATCTTAAGGGTGATGGGTTTGGCTTTTGGTTACTTCCAAAATGACGGGAGATGGCAGGACAAGGAAAAGGCAGAAATACACCAAGATGCTTCCTGAGACAATGAGCTCTGGAAACTGCAAGACTCAGAATAATAGCAAGTAAACCATCAGAACCATTTATAAGCATAAATACATGTGAAAAAACCAAGCAGTTTCCACAAACAAATCCCAATATTCATACTGTAGAATTTAATACTTACGTGTTACGTGAAACGAATTGGTAGTAAACTCTGTGTGAGCTTGAAGACATTAATAATGAACTTAAGTTTAGTGACAGGGGGAAAAAAAATAGCATTGCAATGTACATCATGGTAATTGTGGTGGGAGGGACACCTTTTAGCACTAGTGAATTCAAAGCTGAGCCCTTGGGAGCTAAGAAACTAGTTGCATTTGCTAGCACAGCTGTAGCTGTCTAAGAGATTACTAAGCTGTGATGGGATGTGTGTGGCGATCAGATGCAGCAAACCAGTCATTTGAGAAGAATTACATCAATAATTGCCTCGATTTTTTTTACCCAGGTAGATAAAATGAAAATAGCCCAAAATTATTTCCATTAAGGGCTGGTGGCATAATATGGTGAAATGAATACCTGAAATATTTTAAAAGTCAAGCTTAGATAGACCCTGGAAGGTTATTCTTTTCAGAGGTTCCAGGATTACAATATAATTCTCTGTCTTTGTAAATTAACAATAACTGTGAATTATTTTTAAGCTGCTACATAACTGCATTTGAAAAAAACCTGAGCTTTAGCTTTAAAACTTTTAAGTCTCCAGTTCTTATGAATCAAACTGATGTAGTGTTGTCTGTTTGAGTCAGCAGGTGTATTGACACCAAAGAAAGGTAAGGGGTGAATTCTGATCAGTCAAAACCGACCATTCCTCAATTTAGATTAAAAAAGAGGTTGAAGTAGGAAGGTGGGAGTGGATGGGGAGGGACCTGTAGTCCTTGAGTTTCAGTAAAACTGCTTGAACAGGACTGTGGCAGTGGGCATGTTTAGGATAAAGTAAAGTTTAGAAAGATAAACTGGGATAAAGCTATGAGATAAAACAGATGGGAAGAAAGAGAGAAAAAAAATGTAAGTGCTGTTTAGAAGCATAGGTGAGAGGTGACAGTAAGCAGGTTTTAAGTAATAAAAGAAAGGAAAAGGTTTTTGAAGAGAAGGTTATAATTTCCAACTGTAAAGCTGATGTGCTTGAAACTAAAAGGTTGAAGTAACAAAAAAAGTTGGAGTAGAAAGATAAATGAGATTTTGATAATGTAGGCAGTAGCTGAAACTGTGAGAACAAGTGAAGTGTCCTAGGTAAGAGGAAGTCTGAGAGCAGAGGTAGCAGGCAGATGGGAGGAAGGGGAGCCACAGAAAGATGATGGCTGACACAACTGGCTGGAGAACTTCAGTGAAATTCAGTTTTTAAAATCTTGCTAAGACTACAGCTTCTGAGAACAATGCCTGCCAGTTTTGTATTGATTTATAAAGTGGTTTTTTGTTTTATTTTTTTCCAAAAAGACTAAAATCTATACAGAACTTCCTAATGACAGCTCAAGGCCATTAAGCAAGACTCTTTTGCATTTTATTTTTGCTGACTCAAATGGAGAGAACAGAAGGAACAGTCATCATGGGCCACATGGAAGCACAGGCACTCACAAACTCCCCAAACAGAGCTGTGCTGGATGGGTGTTTGTATCTCCATCAACTTCCAGAAAAGCTGTACTGCTGTGGCGGCACGATGGGAGACAACTGAAGAGATTCGGTGTGACTCAGTGGTGAGGAACTCAGATCTAAACTGCTTTGAATGTATTTCATCAAGATGATTAAACAGAGAGTGGAGGCTCTTAAATTTAGTCAAAAGCCATTAAGAGCTTTAGGGAAGACAGTAGTTTTAGTAAGGCATCACACCAAAATGACACTTTAGAAAGCTTCTATTTTGCTGGTATGCTTTTGCCATCCTTCGATGTAGCACATAGATAGTTCAGTTTATTTAAATCTGACATATTTTTTGTCGTATCATAAGAGCTTTGTGGCAGTTCAGATAACCACGTAAGTAGCGTCCAGCAGAGTTTAAATCTTCTTCAGAGGAAGTTTTAAGTTCTCCTAGCTCATATCCAAATGATAGAGTCATCCCTTCAGCTAAATAAATGGAGCCATAAATAACAGAAAAGGGAAAAGAAGGATTTTTGAGCTGAATAACAACTTCCTCTTAATTATAGTCTGTGTTAACCTTATGACAATCCTTAGTATGAATGTTGTCGCCTTTATTTTATTGAGAATTTTGTTATGTTGGTGTTCTTACTAAGCCCTTAGCTCTCAGAGCCAGGGGCTTACCCAGGACTCTCAGAGTTTTGTTGTTTCTTTTAAATTTAGCTTTCAGAAATTCCGGGAGAGGCTGGAAAACATATCTACCCTAGAGGTTAAAAAAAACCCTTGCCAGTCACAAAATGTGCAAAATAATTCCATTTGGGGATGAGAAGAGGTGAGGTGTCTGGTTTTTAATTGGACATTTAGGTTTAGTGATACTGAAAATCTGAAATTAATGCAGTAGAGTAAGGAAAACAACTCTGTATGTGCATGTGCACTTGATGTGATATACATGTTACTATGTTTTCAGGTATACAAGAACTGAATCTCAAGCCCAGGACATGCTTAGTCTCTCAGCATTTAGCGAGACTGAAGTTTTGTATGTTTATATGAGAACTGGAGCAGGAACTGGCAGAGGTTAAAAAGAATCATAACTACAGTTTTGTTTTAGAGCATCTGTGGTCAGATACTGAGACCTTGATTTGCTTGTCAGTGCTCTAATTTTGGATTATCTTAATGTTTTGTCTTTCAATTAAAGGAAATCCCATCAACCTAGAGCTAATGGGTTCTTGCTTGTTTGTTATTAGTAAGCTGCCCATGAGGCTATATGCCTTCTCTGGCCTATCCTCTGCTCTTATAGAACTTCATAGTTTGTAAAATAATAGTTTGATCATATCCCCATGTGTGGATTTTAGCATCTCCCTGTGTTTTGCAGAGAGACTTCCAGCTGCTGCACGCTCAAATATATTCTGCCCTAACTCAGTGGTTGCAAACTGAAGTATCCATGCCTGGCTTGTCAAGCTTGGGAAATATCTAGGTACCAGGACTGGCATTTCTGCATTGGACTGCAGCAGACTAATGTCTGGAAGCCTTTTTCATCATATGCTGCCATCAAATGTTTTCCAGCCAAAGTATGGGTTGCTTCAAAAAAGTGATAGGTTATTGTACAGTATTTCTGAACTTGCATTTTCCCCTTGAGGAAATGCTGAACAGCATGTATAGAGAGCTTTGTTTTTTGAAAACGTCTGCCCTAGATTCCATAGAGTCCTTGGGGTCAGTCCAGACCTTTTCTTCTTCCAGGATAGATTGAGTATCTTTCAGCTCGTTGTTTCAGTCCTCAGGGGAATACAAACACTGTGCCTCAGCTATTCTAAGGAGGCTTTACACAAACAGGGTCGACAGCGAAAACTAGTTTTTGATGTAGGCAGCTGCCTGGAGCAGCAATCTGCAGGACCTGCCATTCACCCCAGTAAGGGACAGATGTTTCCTCACAGCACACCTGCCAACAGGGGTAAGCAGAGCTCACTGCTCCCAGAAATGGACTTTAGTTTTTGTAGCTATACAGAGGGCCAGACTCGTTGCTGTTCCTGCTAAAGGAAGGGCTGAGGTGGAAGGGATGGTGGCCACTTTGAATGGTAGCCTGCAATCCGCTGGTCGTGGCAGTGCCTACTCTCTTGCATCTTCCCTGGTGTTGCTCTCTCGTTCCATTGCTCTCAGCCCTGAGCCTGGTCTTCACCTTCATGTGTTGTCTCCCTTGGTAAGAGCAGAGGCTGCTCTTTCTCATAAGAGGGAGAAGGTATCTGGGAACGAAGACAGCAGGGATCTACCCATCTTCTGAGCAGATCATGCTGGAGGGAGAGGCACAAGCTCCCAGCTGCTGATATCTTCCATAGCTCTCAAAAGCTCCACAGACCCCATGGAGCCCCTTTCTTCATCCTTCCTTCCCCTGCCCCAAAGCCCACTGACTCCTCTGTCATCCTTTCATCCCTCCTTCCGATCTGCCGCTGCCTCCCAGTGCTTTCTCAGCTGCTGGAGCCCAGCCTCCTAAAACCCTCATTTTGAGTTCAAGACTCCCTACCAGCCTCTCCCTGCAACCTTTAGGCAAAGCTTACAGACTTTTTTTTTTTAAAAAATCTCAGCCTATTCCTATTCTGGTAGCTGCCACAAGAGAAATATTATTTTATTTAATAAAGAAAAGGGGCAGTGAAACCTACTTTTGCCTCTAATATTTTTTAAAGCCTTGAGCTGGTCCACATCCAGTTGTCTACCAAGGGATTTAGTGTGCAGTCAGGTATGGGGATGTATTTCACACATAACTGTTCCACACTGACTTCCCTATGTAAACAAGTACTTAGGTTTTGCTTAGGCAAACATTTCTTCACTTTATGAGCACGTATAGGCACTAGTTCACTTTCATATTAATAGCACAGCATGTGTGTGTCAATATTGAAATTATATGAGATCTTCAGGGTAGAAGATTTGTGCCAAAGACAGCATTATGTTTTGGTATCCACACTCAGCATGGTTACAACTAAAACAACAGTTGTAGTCAAACACTGCTAGATTTCTGGTAGGATAGGAAGTTATCATTGTCCTGGCCATAAAACTTTGCTTTTCTCTTTGAAAGATCCAGGACTAAATAGCTTCTATAGTTTTCATGTGAAATGTTGAGTACCACGTAATCAGTAGCTGGCTCAGCTTACCAGGAACATTGCAAATAATCTTCAGGGCTTTGTACTCTTGACATTCACATTTTTTCGTTTAGATTTAGTTTTGTGTGATCTTCCATATGTAAAGTGACTTGTGCTCTGCTAGAAATTATAAAAGTACTTCAAAGCCATTCTCAAATGCACAGATCAGTACTACCAACCAGAAAGGCTAGATAACAGCTTGCTGGAGATGTGTCTTTATTAAAAAATATTTGCACCTCTTGGTTCACTGAATTCACTTGCTGTATGGAAAACATTTAACTGTTAAATCACTATAGATTTGTCATTGGCTGTCTGAGCACTGCTTTTATAATTTACATTTATGTATGTGCAAATAATACCACATGAAAAACTGTACTAGAAGTTATGAGAGAGAATAAAAAAGAACTGATTAGCCCAAATTTTTGCTTAGACATATTCAGCCTACCGTTCAAAACTGTCTGTGAAATTATTCATCATAGAAAACTGAAGATTTTAACTGTAAGCCTAACCTCAAAGTAAGCCATATACTCTTCAAGGCACTCTCTGAGCACATCTATCTACTAACGATTGGTACAGAGAGCCTCATTAATAGCTAACCATGTTGCAAGTATATTAGTATGTGTGACTTGAATGGTCAGCTATTTGGAAATGTTTTTGTTTGTACAATTTAAAATGTAATTTACATTATTTGTACCATGTAAAAATGTACAAAGTATAGCCTCAGCATGGGCTGGACAAATAGGAAATGCTGTAGAAAGGAAACATTTCTTTTCCCACCTTGGGGTAGTAATAGGTCCAGCCATCAGTTCCCACTGCACCTTGAGTCTTAGGGCTCAAGTATGCTTTCTGAACAGAAATCACAGAATTACAGAAGGGTTGAGGTTGGAAGGCACCTCTGGAGGTCAGTATCTCTGTGAATGGGGACTCCACAACCTCTTTGGGTAACCTGTGCCAGTGCTCAGTCACCCTCACAGTAAAAAAGTGTTTCCTGATATTCAGAGGGAACCTTCTTTGTTTCTGTTTGTGTCTGTTGCCCCTGGTCCTGTCACAGGGCACCACTGACAAAAGCCTGGGTCCATCTTCTTTGCACCCTCCCTTCAGATATTTATATATACTAATAAGATCCTCCCCTGAGCCTTCTCTTCTCCAGGATGAACAGTCCCAGCTATCTCAGCCTTTCCTCATGGGAGAAATGCTCCAGTCCCTTCATGATCCTTCCTTGGACTCTCTCCAGTATGTCTCTGTCTCTCTTGTACTGGGAAGCCCCAAAATGATCACAGCACTCCAGGTGTGGCCTCACCAGTGCTGAGTAGAGGGGAAGGATCACCTCCCTTGACCTGCTGGCAATACTTTTTCAAACGCAGCCAAGGATACCATTCACCTTCTTTGCTGCAAGGGCACACTGCTGGCTCATGTATGACCAGAGTTAGAGCTGTGCTCTCACTAGAGGCTGACTTAGGTCATATTATTGTATCAGTGTTCCTTACTGGCACCTCTCCTGTGGTGTTTACTCAGGCTGCAGTAAATGGGCTTCTTTTTCTCTTTAGAGGTGTCTTGCCCATGGGTGTCAGCAAACAAGGCATGAAAACTTGGCTGGCATATAACTGATATTTGCTGAAGTTTGAAGAGGATTTGAATTGAGCTCTAAGACATGAACGGTCCCATGTTTCCCAGGGAACGTTCAGCCAGGAATCAATGGCATTACCAATACATCAGTGTTAGATACTTCAGTGCTCATTGAAGCAAGGGAGCAAAGATCATTTCAAGAAAAGCTATCTGGAGGAATAGCTCAGTTTCTTGACATGAATGGGTGCATTTATGATAATGCTACCATATAATTATATATATAAATTTAGCTTATTCAGGAAGGAGACAAGCCCTGTGTTCCCAGCATAGTCTATAAGCGTATCTGGGCTGCAATAAAGAGGGCTAATGCAGGGAGTGTGGTATTATATATAGCTTGTGTTTTCAAAATCTGCATAGTCTATCTAGGATCAGGTATCCACATCTTACTTTGGTAGGTCAAAATATTAATGGGAATATGATGAAAAAATGTGAGTTTTCTTTTCATCCTCTGCCATGTTGTTGTTAGATGGGGTATTATAATATCAAGACCTAGACATTAACTTATGCAAAATTTGAAAAGAAGAGATTTGTGAATAACCACTTCTGGAAAAGCTTTTATCCTTTCTTCATGTCTAATAGGCTTTTGTGAAGCAGTAGATGTCATATGGTGAATCTCTTAGTCATGGAATCCACATAGGTGGGCTATATTTCCCAGGCTAAATGAAACCCAAAAGCTATGAGACCACCAACCTAATGAAGTTGAATTTCATAACTTTAAGGTAGTTTACTCAAGTTATGCAGCAAAACAACACAGGAAGGCCAAAGCAGTATGTAATTCCAACGAGTTGTGGTAGTTCCCAACACACAGCCACAGGAGAGGGGAAAGCGCTACGGAGGGTGGTTCTAGGCAGTGTTCTTTCTTCTTTGGAGGAAGAAGGCAATGATGAAAAGTTAACCTTTCAAAGGCCTGTAGCTTGTAGTATGAACTAGGAAACATCCTTTGTTTGGACTGCAAATCCACTGCATAATGGGTCAGGTGAGTAAATACAGGTAAAACTGAGTCTTGAAACAGACCATTTGTTTACTAGTCATAAAGCAAAATTTTGTATTTTTGTAAAAGATGATTAAGAGAAGGGCCTATGTAAATGGATTTCTACTTTCTTAAATGTAAATTCTAGACAAAATTAAGTGTAATATCCTGTTTCTCAGTGCAGTATCTCATTTCTTTTCCAGCGTCATCATTATGTGTTATTCACTGATGTTGCAAGGACCCTGGTATCTCTTTTTTGTGAAAATAATACAACCATATTCAGGAAAATGCATATTCCTCTTTGTAACAAAGTGCTCTAGCTTTCCTTGTGGACATAAATAGGTTTTATATAAGTTTCTAGCTATGGGCTCATCTTATTTATGCTAATTTAAATCCACTGACACCCAGAAAAAGGGAAATGGGATCTCAAAAAAGATGCTATATAATGTGTGATTATTTACCAGGCAGCCAACCTTCTTTCTTTAGGAGGGAGTTGCCTCACAGTCACTAACAGCCCCTAAACTTTGATCAGTTTTGTTACAAATCCACTAGGCTCTTCAGACCGTGCTTGGTACATGATAACTGTTTGGCCATGACATGAGTTTACAATATTGAAATCTTTGTTTTATGATAAACAAGAATAAGATCAGATGATCTCTGTTTGCTCATTTGGTCTCCTCTGTGAACTGAATAGCCTTTTTGTACCTACTGTTCTTATAGGACCGAGCTTTACAAATAAATCCTCTGAATTCTCAGGAGAAAAAGTTGCAGTGTCTACACCATATTTACCAACTCTCAGAAAATATATTTTAACAACTTAATGGTAAAACCAGAGTGAAAAATATTGTAACCAGTTGGTGTGTCTCTAAAAAGGAACAGGAAAACCAGTTTTAACGCTTCTGGGGTACAAGAATTTCACAAAATTCATAAAAGGAACAACCTGTAGCTTATGGTGTAGCTACTCTGGTCAAATACTGAAGTGACAAGGTAAACAACTGTACCGCTTTCTAAAAGTAAATGTACAACACATTGCATTTTTATGGCAGATTTTATTTTAAAATAGACGTTCAAATAACACCCAAAGCTTTAGGACACCTCTGTGAGAGCTTAAACTTGTAGGTATAAAAACTTCAGTCTTACAGGCAAACTGAAGCACTGGCAGTGTTTGGGAGCAGATCGTGGGAAATCCATAAGCCGGCGGGGCAGAGGCTTTGCTTTGCACAGCTGTGTAAAGACTTGCCATAATAGCTGTCTGTAGCAGCAACCTCTGCGCCGGAGGAAACATGAGGAGCGCCTGTTCTCCCTCCCCTAGGAAGCATAAAGCTCAGCAGAGCCCGGGAAGGGAGGAGCGAGTGCTGTGGCCTTGTATTTTGCCTCTGCTGTCCTGGAGGAAAAGTACATCAAGAGATGCTCTTACAGATGGTGCAAAACATACCGGAGAGAAAGCCCCCGGGGACACTGTCCCTGCCCGCGCTACAGTTTGCCCAGTGCTGCTTGTGCCGTGCCCTGCCTGGTGCAGGGGTGGGAGGGCACGGCACCGCCACCTCCCCGGGGATCCTGCGAGCCCGCGGCACAGCCGCGGCTGCCCTCAGCCCGCAATGCCGGCATTTCAACCACGAAGTTTGCCTTTCGTGTGCAGCTTGCAATAGCATTTTTTAAACAATTTTCTAAAAAAAAACCAAACCAGTAGATGGGTGCGTTTTCTGTTGTTCTGTGGTTGTCTTTTAAAAAAAAAAAATAATCAGCATAAATACAGCGGCCGGGGCAGGGGGCCGTGCGGGACCCTGTGACTCGACACGTCTCAGCCGTACCGTTATAAGCCACCACGTCCGTCTTCCCCCTCGTCTCGTCCCTCCCGCTGGGCTGCGGCTGGAGGCGAGCGAGCCGCCGCGGCGGGGGGCACCGAACCACCGCGGAGGCCATTTTGCAGCCAGCCAGGGAGGGAGGGAGGGAAGGCGGGCGCGGCCGGGCGGGACCCGGCCCCCCGCGGCAGGTAAGGGCGGCAGCACCTGGCGGAGGGGGCGGCGGGGGGCAGTCCGCCGGGGCCACACGCCTGCCCCCGGGCGACAGGTGGTCTCGCTGGGGCGACCAGGCCCGGCGGGGCCGCCCGGCTGGCCCCGGAGCCGGCCCCGGAGCCGCGGCCCCTCGCCCTGCGGCGGCCCGGGAGGGCAGGGCTGGGCGGGGCCGGCAGGGGGCGCTGTCCCGCCGGGCCCGCCGCGCGGTGCGGGGAGGCAGCAAAGGGTTAAGGAGCGGGCGGCGGAGCCTGGCGGAGCCTGGCTGCCCCTGCCGGAGACGGGGGGAAGAAAATAAATGGGGGGAAAAAAAATTAGAAAATAAAACCAGACAGGCAGCCGGGGCCGCGGAGCGCTCCCGCCTCGCCTGCCCCCCGCCCGCCCGGGGGGACAGCGCGGGACGCGGAGGCCGGGGCGCAGCGGCGGGACGACAATGCAGCAGGCGGAGAAAGCAGGAGGGGCAGCGCACAGCAACATGGAGGGAGGCGCGGAGCGGGCCAGCCCCTGATGCGGCTCTTTCTCCTCCTCCTCCTCCTCCGGGCAGCGGCTCCGGCGGCGATTCCCTCCCTGGCGGCGGCTGGCGGCGGCGGCGGGTGGAAATGAGCAGGTCGGCGGCGCTTCTCCTCTGCCTGCTGGGCTGCAACGTGTGGAAGGCGGTGACCAAAACCTTAGGGGCGCCCGAAGCAGCTCAAGGTCGGTACGGGAAGGGCGGCGGGACTGGCCCGCTTTGTGCGGTGGCCCCCGGGGCGGCGGGGGGCTGCATTGTGCGAGCGGCGGCAAACTTGGGGGGGTATGGCCGGGGGTTTGGCGGCGGGGGAGGTGGCAGCAGTGCCAGATCTCTCCCGGCTCCCACCGCCCGCCGGCTGCGGGGCGCAGCGGGGGCGCCGCCCGCTGCAGACCCCCCCAGGCACGGGGCGGTGAAGGCAGCCCCGCGGCGGAGGCGGGTGCGAGCCCGCGGCTGGGGAGCTTTTGTTAACGAAAGGGGCAGGGGCTGCTGTTGGCCTTATTGTGCTGCCCCCTCCCTCCCTCCCTCCCTCCCTCCCTCCGCGCTGCCGGAGCTGTTGCATTGCGTCCTTCTCCCCCGGTTCTCCCCTCTCCCCGCCGTGCCCCCTGCAGGGCCCGACGCGGCGGTGAGAGGCGGGCTAAGGGGTACCGGCGGCCGCAGGCCCTGCCCCTGGCCGTGCCGGGCCGTTGGGAAGTCGGCTCGCCCCCCCGGGCTGGCGGCGCGGCTCGGCTCGCCACCCCGGGACGTTTCCGGGCCGCGGCCGGGCCTTTTGTTCGGCGCGGTGGGCTGCCCGCCGGCCGGCGGGGGCCTGTCACGGGCTGCGCCCCTGGCAGCCGGGGAGAGACCCTTCCCCGGGCGGGCAGCGTCGCCGTCCCGCTCCGCCCGCGCCCGGGCGGGAGCGGAAGCGGTAGCGGGGCAGTGCCCGAGCCCCCCGGGAGGCCGCGGCGGGGCTCCGGCACCTGGGGCAGCTCCGGGGCCGGACGTGGGCTGCTCTGCCCCGATGCTCACAGGTGCCTGGTGAGGCGTCCCTTCGGCGGCGAGGTGCACCTGCCTTCCAGCCCTCACCCCCCGGGGAAGCTCGGCGGAGGCAGACGAGCCGCCGTGCCCCGCTTGCCCCTCGCCCTTGAGTTCGGTGGTGGCAGGAGGACAGCCCCCGTCGGCCTCCTCCCGCCGGGCTCCGACAGGGATCCTGTGGCAGCGTCGCGCCTGCTGTGACCACGGCTATGTTAGGAGGCAGAAAACTTGTCTAGCTAAGGGTATGAAACGTGCTAGGAGGAATGCGTCCTCTCCCGTGGCCGGCGTGAGCCTCGTGGCATGTGCTGTCCAGTGGCTACATGTGTCATCTGGGGTGAGAGATCGTACCGGGCGATGGGCTGCCAGCATCCTTCCTGCTGCGGTGGGGTGGAAGTACACCACGCGGAGGGTACGCTTGTGTCCCGTTTCCTCGAAGCTTTCCTGTCTTGCGTGTCAGTAAGGTTCAGTAAGCAATGCTTGCCACAAGAAGGAAAACGTTAAAAGCAACCTTTTGAGCTCTCTTTTGTGGCTGTATTTGCAGTATACTAGTAAGATCTAGGTGGGCCTGTGCTCTCATGCAGTGTATTCAAAAGGTATTGGTATCCTGTAGCAAAACCTACCACGGTAGGCAATCTGATGTCAAATGCCATGTCAAATTCTGCCTTTTTAAAGGACAAAACAGTAGCAGCTCTGGAAGAAGAGGTACTATAGTTAAAGGCCAGTAAACTCAGGACTATACAGAGTTTATTGATAAGCGTGCCAGAAAAACAGGATTGTGTTTGTCCCTTGATGCTAGCACTTCAGATACCAAAGTAATAACAAAATCTATTGTAATTTCTGTATCATGTGGAAAATCTCTTTCATATATGTGATCAGAGTGGTGAGGTATTGGCAGAATTAGTGCCTTTCAACTGCCCTGTCGATATAATCTCTATTGTCGAGCTCAATTCATGGTATGTAGAAAGACTCATCTCTGTAGCTGCTACGTCCACATTAAGCCTGATAGCTGATTATTTAAGCAATAGCAGCTATGTCAGTGAGTAGATGAAGTTTCTATCTAAACAGTATGGTCTAATTTTATCTTCTGGGTAAGAACATCTGAGTTTTCATAGCATAATTTTCCAAAGTCTAATTACAAGCCCTATCTTTACTCTTTGGACGTGTATGTTGGTAAGTGGATATGTAGAGCTAATCTGATATTGAAGTGTATTCTGCTCACTAGTTAACAGCTACTTACCATGGGTGTTTTTTTTGAAAACTTACGTGATGCTGGCTTGTAGCCTTGAATAAGTTCAGGTGTGAACATCATCTGCAGAGAAGAGTTTTAGTACCAGGTACAGTGCTTGTTTATATACTGAGCACGATAAGTGCTGAATGGTTGTAAAACCTAAACCAACCATTTTTCTCTCTTGCCTTTTTAGCACTGCGGTGGTAGTCATAGCTGCAGGTGAAGGGCTGTTGCCAAAGATCAGGGATGTTTGCAAATGACTGACTTGCCCCTTGTGGCTGGGAAAAAACTAGTGAAAAACCAAGGGATTGGAATGAAGGTGGAGGTGAGAAAACCAGACGACGCCATCCGGGAGTAATTGTTTCAGCTGCAATATTTCTTATTGGACAGGTTACAAGAGGCTAGGGCAGAGAGTCCTCCTTATTGTGGGACAGATTAGATGAGACTCAGTTAAGGTGTTCCATGTCTGTGTTAACAGACCAAATAAGTAGGTCTTAGGTTTGGAGCTGTTTGAAGGTGGGATTTGTAGTCTGTAGTTAAGGAAGGGATGAGGCGTGATGCTTTGCATGGAGCGTTTCTCTCTTTCACTGCTCTCAGCTGTGTGTTCAGACAGTCCCAGCTTCAAATTCTGCTCAGCCAGACTGATTACATAATTCGCGAATATGGAAAGTACTGGTAATTAAGCTCTGTATTTAGCACCCTATTTAGAAAATTGGATGACTTTGGCACGCTGTTACCTTATTTGATTCATTATGCAGATCTGTTGTGGCCTCTGAAGGTCACAGAGGTACCCTCTAAGTTTCAGTAACTCATCTGTGTGGATTTTAACATATTAAAGAAAATTAGTTGTTTATTTTGTCAGTGTTGGCGCTTAGAGCCCCAGTGAGGTTGTTAGAAGTCCATAAAGGTACTCTTCAGGATTGGTAAAGCTTTACCCCTTTACCTTTTCTCAAATACTTAAAACCTGACAAGTATTTCAAATGAGGACTAAATTATGATTTGGAGGCTTTTTCGTGGTTATTGTTTGTTTTTTAATTGTTCTATCAGGTATTCCAGAATGTAGATTGGTTTGAATGCTGAAATTAATGTGTAGAAATTTTTAATTAAAACAAAAAACCAGCCCAACCCTTAAGCTGCATTCTTATTGGGAATTGGTGATTTGTTTGAGTACAGACAAAATACGCAGTGAGTTTTCTTCATATGAACAGATCCCTTTTAAACTTAGGGAGCCTTGGCAAATAGGAATTTAAGAGTTTTATGAAGAGGTAACACTAACCCAGGGAGAAAGTAAGTAAAATCTGTGTAATTTGGTAAGGGGTTACAGTTCTTTGTTGCCTGTAAACTTTGCTCTGTAATAGAAGATGATTCATTCGTAGATGCTAGGGAGGCTCTTTTAAGAGAAATCCTAGAATATTGTGTTGTAGTGCAGAAGCCCGGTATGGCTTTTGTCTGCTGCAGTGGACATTGGTTTAAATTCATGTCTTCATATTTCATTAGTTGTTCAAAATGAAAAAGTTATGAATAATAAAATAACACTTGAGTAAGGACTAGTCTACTAGTAGATGAATGTGCTCAGGATATCCTACCTTTGTAATCCCAGAATGACATTAGGCAGATACTTTTTTTTTTTTTTTTTTTTCTCCTAGTATGATGGTGAATAAAAGTTTGGCTATTGCTGCTTAGTCAGAATCCACAGTATGTTCTCCCTCTGTGTGCACAGAGGGTTGATGCTTGAGTCCTACTGTTTGGAATTGCCTGTCTGCAGACAGCCATTACATTTCTTGATGTTATGAAAGCTAATTTCACAACCATTTCAGCTGGAAATTTTGTAAAGACTTATCTTCTGGACATCACAGTCACAGCTGTGAGGAGACCCTCAAGTTCTTGGCTTTTTTTTTTTTAAAGCCAGTTATCCCAAGCTTGCAGTTTTAGCTGTGATGATAAAGTTTAGGTGATGCAGAAATAGTCTTTCTGTCTTTCATCTTGCACTGCCATACTATCTCTTCTCAGTCAGCTGCAAATTGCTAATGACCTTCAAATGCCAACATTTATTTCATTGAGACCACAAATGGACTTATAAGAGTAGAAGCTAAATTGCTCTAAAGCAGTACAAAAGATGTTGTTTTATTTTAGTGGAGGAACAAAGTGTTTACTTAGTACTAGACAGTATTGTAAAATCTTAATGAGGATGAGGTATTCATTGATTTCATCGGTTATCAGATCCAGCTAAGCACTAGATTTTTTTTTTTTGCATGTTTACCTTGAACTACTAATCCCTGCAAATGCCTAGTAACTGATTTCTCTCAGTCTGATGAACAAGTTATTTAAGGTGAGCTGAGGGTTTAAAACTGCAGTCCTTTTCTGCTAAACACTTGTGCTCACCTTTTGGCTTGTAATACCTTGCAGTAAGTTATTCTACTTGTCTTAAATAATGTGTGTATGCACTTGTCAAGTGACAGCAAACTCACATGCTGGCTTTCCTTGTGGTCATTTGTTTGCTTGTGTCTTGAGTTGATATTAATTGCTGTGTGTTACCTAACACAAAGTTTGAAACAACCTTCTCCCTCCCCTCTCTTTCGTCTTTTTTTTTTTAAACCTCACACTGAGGCACACTGGTTACTGCTTGAGACTAGAACCTGGTTCATGAAATTTTTAGGGATGGCTGCCTTCTCTGCCAACTTCTGGCCAAGTGAATGGTTTCAAATAGTGCAGTCCTTTCTCTACAGGAGAGGCTTCTGGTAGCAATGAAATGCAATTTTACCATATGCTTGTTAATTTAACAGAAGCCTGGTATATGTGTTTGTGTGCTGGGGTGGAAGAAGGATTGTGCTTTTAGGTTTGTTGGAAAAATTAAGACATTTCCAATGGCTTTGGAGAGTGGAGGAGCAGAAATGTCACTCTGTCTCCTGTTATTGCAAACTTCAAATTAGTTTTACTCTTGTATTCTGTGGGTAATAACTAGCCACAGTCTTGGTGTGTGAAGAAAACAGGAAAATGCATGGCAAGGAAACTCGATGCATAGGTCTTGTCAATATAGGTATGCACAGTACCTGGCAGCTTGGTGGTTCAGCTTTAATGGCATTTCTTAACAACACTGCTTGAAGCTTGCTGTTGGATAGCAGTATGGTTGGGAACGTCACTTCTCCACATATATCAAATTCATACAATCACAGAATGGGTTGGTTTGAGTTGAAGGGACCTTAAAGATCATCTAGTTCCAACCCCCCTCCACCATGGGCAGGGATATCTTCCACTACACCAGGTTGCTCAAAGCCTCTTCCAACTGGGCTGTGAACACTTCCAGGGATGGTGCATCCACAATTTCTCTGGGCAACCTGTTCCAGTGCCTCACCATCCACATAGTAAAGAATTTCTTCCTTACATCTAACCTAAATCTACCCTCTCTCAGTTTAAAGCCATTACCCCTTGTCCTATCACTACATGCCCTTGTAAAAAGTCCCTCTCCATCTTTCTTGTAGGCTCCCTTCAGGTACTTGAAGGCTGCTGGAAGGTCTCCCCGGAGCCTTCTCCAGGCTGAACAACCCCAACTCTCTCAGCCTGCCCTCATAGGAGAGGTGCTGCAGCCTCTGATCATCTTTGTGGACCTCCTCTGGACTTGCTCCAACAGATCCACGTCTTCATGTCTGTCTTGTGTTGGGGTCCCCAGAGATGAGCACAGTACTCTAGGTGGGGTCTCACAAGAGCAGAGTAGAGGGGGTAGGATCACCTCCCTTGACCTGCTGGTCATGCGTCTTTTGATGCAGCCTAGGA
This sequence comes from Phalacrocorax carbo, assembly GCF_963921805.1. Classification (NCBI taxonomy): domain Eukaryota; kingdom Metazoa; phylum Chordata; class Aves; order Suliformes; family Phalacrocoracidae; genus Phalacrocorax; species Phalacrocorax carbo. The sequence continues at coordinate 144,540,868 of NC_087514.1, read as the reverse complement.
TATGTTTGGCTTTCTGGACTGCAGGCACACATTGCCAGGTCACGTTGAGCTTCTCATCAACCGAAAGGCTGCTCTCAATCTATTCTCTGCCCAGCCTGTATTTATGCTTGGGATTGCCGCAACTCATGTGCAGGACCTTGCTGCTGGCCTTGCTGAAGTTCATGTGGTTCATATGGGCCCACCTCTCTAGCCTGTCAAGGTCCCTCTGGATGGCATCCCTTCCCTCTAGAGTGTCAACCTCACCACACAGCTTGTGTCATCAGCAAACTTGCTGAGGGCACTCAATCCCACTGTCCGTGTTGCCAAGAAAGATGTTAAACTGCTAGTCCCAGTAGTGACCCCTGAGGAATGCCACTCATCACTGGTCTCCACCTGGACATTGAGCCATTGACCACAACTCTGAGTGTGACCATCCAGCCAATTCCTTATCCACCATCCATCAACTCCATGTCTCCCACTTTAGAGACCAGGATGTCATGCGGGACAGTGTCAGATGCTTTGCCAATTCCAGGTAGTTGACGTCAGTTGCTCTTCCCTTGGCCACCAATGCTGTAATGCTGTCACAGAAGGCCACCAGATTCCTAAGGCACAATATGCTCTTAGTGAAGCCATGTTGGCTCTCACCAATCACATCCTTATTTTCCTTGTGTCTTAGCGTAGTTTTCCCGGAGGATCTGCTCTGTGATCTTGCTGGACACAGAGGTGAGACTGACAGGCCTGTAGTTCCCTGGGTCTTCCTTTTTTCCCTTTTTAAAAATTGGGGTTACATTTCTTCTTTTCCAGTCAGTGGGAACTTCACCAGGCTGCCACGACTTCCCAAATAGCATGGATAGTTTCTTAGCAACTTCAACTGCCAGTTCACTCAGGACCCGTGGATGCATCTCACCAGGTCCCATGGACGTGTTTTGGGAAATACCAAAGAGAACTGAGTGGCTTTTTTTTTTTTCTTCCAGAAATTCCAGAAACATTTTCCTGTAAGCTGGTTTACATTAAGTTTTCAGTTAATGTAATATCTGGCTTGTTGTGCATGGGTAATAACCATTGTACACATGCTTTTTACAGACACCATCTTTAGTTTTATTGGAAACTGGAAAGATACATATATTTGTTAATACAGAGCCATAAGAATGTGAACGTACTGTAATTTCTTGTTGCTTTTAATAAGTGCATTGAATCTTTCACTTTAAAATACTAAGACAGAATCATGTTTGACGTAGTGGCAAGTCTGAGCCCTTGAATGTACTATTTAAGTATATTTCAATATAGAGCTACATTTTCATTTGATGTAAAATGCCAGTGTTCTGGTTCAGGTAGACCTGTGTCACTTTTTTGATAGCTTGAAGAGCAGCCCATCTTGGGGTAATCTGAAGGAAAAAATTGTTTATGTACAGTATAGTCTTTAAATTTGGCTCCCTCACTAGCTACTTGGTGGATTGGGTGTATTTAAACAGAACTGCTGTGGATATAAATTATGTTTTGAATAGAAGCAGTCTCTGTAGGCAGGGCACAAAAGTCCCTGGAAATCCAACACTGAAGGTATCTTTTAATTGTTCCTACTCTTAGCTTTTACAGTTCTGCGAGCTGTCGCTGCCTGTGTCGTACTGTGGAGGCATACTAGAAATCCTGTCTTTATCCATTATCTGTACGCTTCAGGCACCAGGAGGTGAAGCCCCCGTCATGTTAAGTAGGAACCTGCATCATGGAAAACTCTGCTATGCTGCTGTAGTGGTTATTTTTTCAGATGGGGAGGCAAGGGAACATAACAGTGGAGGGGACCCCACATAAGCCTTGCTGGACTTGGGGTGACTCTTGTAGGGGCCACCCTCAGCCTTTCTGCCCTGTGGGAACCAGACCTTGAGGAAACACAAAGGCAACTGCAGTTAGCAGGGAGGAAATGGGGTGCGGGGGGATAGCCGAGAGGAAGGAAATAGCAGCGTCCTTTTGGCTTGGGGACAACAAAGGAGCTGAATTCAATAAGGTGCAAAACGCTTCCAGTTTTCTTAAGTTCTGGCTGCAAAAGTGCTGAGACCTACTATACGGTGTGGTAGGTCTGAGTAATACAATAGCAATGTTTAACAGTAAAGGTGAGCTTACCTTGACAGTCAGTAAGCATTCAGATAAATAAGAGGTGGGGGCATAAGGTACTCCTGCTTCGTTAAAACAGAGGCTTTTCTTCTTCGTGCAGTAATTAACAGAAGTGATAGCAGTGTAGGGAGCTCCCTCTTGTTTCATCCCATCTTTGTGATTGTCATTACTGAAAAAATGGTATCTTTAATCCTTTTTAAGCAAGGGTGTATATTAATACAGCAACAAGTATTTCTCAAATTGAGAGACTTGTTTGATCGTAAAGTAACAATAAATTAAGGTAAATGATGTATTTGGACTGCTGCTGGAGGAAATTAAGGTATTGGCAGTTTTGTCTAGCCCTCTTGCTCTCCACCATACTGTGAACAGTTGTGCGAAGTGTAAGGTTAAGATCCAGACAACTCATATCTCAGTCTGTACTTGATATGTGAATGTAAAACTTATGCGAGGGGTATACAGTTGTCATCCAGGGTAGGAGGCATCTCGCCTAACTCAGGTGTCTGCAGTCTGCAAGCGTCTACATCTTAGCTAGTCATTCACAGTCCTTTTACAGACATGAAGATCTAATCTTTTTTTAGCTAATGGAGCCAAGTGTCATTCCTGTCGCCTGGACTAATCACATTTGGTCAGATGAATCGTGCTGTGTGGATCCCCACTGACTAGCATGGCAGCCTAGACAGTGCTGTTTGTACTCCCATTTGCCTAGATGAATCCTCCCTCAGACGCTGTAACTGGAAGTTTCATCAGCACGGTGTTGCCCTCTGGCTCGGCCTTAGAGCTACTGAACATATACCATGTAATAAGCTATGTGAAGGAACACACATTCTTTGATTACCTGGATGGGTTATCTTGCATTTCTCAAGACTCAAACAGCAGTTGTCTATTTACATTTCTAAACCATTTGTCTTTGTTGCATTATGCTTATGAGCCTAAGTGTTTCACCCCCAAGAGTAAATAAACAAAAAGAAAGGTTTAGAAACAAGTAAGGAGGCTTGCAGAGTTGTTTGGGCTTGTCTACATGTTTTTTTCCATGTTTTAATTAGCTTTGTATTCCCAAGAGGTGATTTATTCTGGATTAAGCTGCATTGTTACTCTCACCTTTGTCTGTTTTCTCTTACTGGCATTTGTATAGCAGCATGGTAAACCAGATTGAGGAAGTTACCCAACTGAAAACTCCTGTATGCACCAGTTCAGTCTTCACCTGGATCACTTCCGCAGCTGGATGTGTTGGGGATTACACAAATGCTGTTGCTGGTGCAGAGGAAAGGGTTGAGAGGAGCTGATAAGGGAAAACAAGGACTTTCTTGTCAGCGGTGCCAGTTGATGCAGGATTGAATTGTTTGTAAAACTATAACATAAGATATAAGGTACAACTTTAGCAAGTTAACTGTTTTAAAAATTATTGCTCAAATGAGATGGCTATTGTCTGAAAACACAATACCACCCCATTCCTCAAAGAAAAAGTTTCAAGAATTTATTGAAAACTAATTTGCCTACAGTAGATGGAAAAAATTGCATTAGAGCAGTGAATACTGGCAGATGATTCGAGATGCCTTCAGCTACAACTGTCTCCATTGGGACAGGTTTTTGTCCCTGCCTCAGTCTAGTTTGTACCCTGTGTGGAGTTTCAGCTCAAGTGAATTGTGAGGTGCATTGCTCATGGGCCTTTCTCCCAATTGTAGCGTAACCGCTGGGTTAGTAACCAAGCCATCTTTTCTCTGCTTTCTGGATTTCCCAAATGGCTTGAGAGGAAATAATACACTTTGCCCCATTTAAACACTGAAAAAATGTGGAGGGCAGTACCAGGCACTTAGCATAGCATTTTGGTGGGGTAACTTTTGTCAGCTAGCCGTGAATGTATGATTTGGCATAATTAGTGCATGATGTCTGATAGTGTCTAGTCCCTCCTTTCTGAACTGCCTGTCAGCCAGAGCGATTCCCACTTTCCCCCAGGTAATTGCCTTTCTTTTAGTTACTGCACTTCTGCATTGATGTCTGCTAGATTAGGGTGTCTGAGAGATAAGTTTTCACTCCTTATCCTACCCTTCCTCCTTCTCTCCCTGTGTTGGTCCTCTCATATCATGAAAGGCTTGAAGTGCCTTTGCTGCAGGCCGGCAGGAAGGTCTGCTAGGGAGTGTTCATGGCTGTTTCTTGTTTCTTTTTGAGTTGGGCAAGCACTGCTAGGGAAGTGAATGGGACCAGGAGCTCTGGAGACGGGACTGATGGCCTTTAGGGGGTTAGGTGGACGAGGGCGGGAACAGGCCGCTGGGCAGCAGGGTGATAAACTTGTCCAGGCGCCACATTGTGTTTGCAGAATGGGTGGTATTAGCTCGAGATGGGAGCAACGGTTGCTCTCTTTGCTTCCCTCTGAATTGTGCCCCTGGCAAGTTCTGAAACCTGCTGAGTAGCATGCTGACCTGGACAAATATTACAGTAGTTTAAAAAGCTACTTGTGGTAATAATGTTAACAGACACAGTGAAGTACAGCAATATACTTGTTCTTATAGCTTTACTGCTACTACCCAGAGTATTCTTGCAACTCAGTTTATTTCAGCGTGTGGTGCTGGAGTCGAGGTCCTGGCAAATAACTCAAGTTTAAGCTAGTCTTTAGGTTCATGATATATGATTTACAGGAGCCAGGAACACAGATGTTTGAAATGAGAGCTGTATTTTTGTTGTTTTGCAGAGCACCTGTGTGCAGGGACTGTTACTTTTTTCCCTACTATTAAAGTTTTAAATATGAAGAAAGTAGTTTTCTTCAAAAGTCAAAATTTCCTTTGTTTTTACAGGATAGTAATTTCATTCTTTAGTATTCTGCTAGTTAAAACTTTTTAGAGGGAAATATTAAACTTGGTGTAAATATTGTTGTTAGCAGTCCTTGTGAAAACTGAAAATACACTTGTTTCAAGGAGCCTGAAGCAGTAGGAGCAAGAGCTTCTAATAGGATGAATTTCAAGTTTACTTGTTGCTGGAAGCTATTGAGTTATACCTGCAGCAGGCTTTGGAATATTAAGCTAGTAAAAGTACTTTAAAAATCAGTTGTTGTAGGAAGAGAACCTGAAGTAATAATTCTTGTTGAAAACTATTAGTTTTTCCAGACATTTGATTAGATAAGGACTTCCTTCTTTAGATCAGATATGAATAGCTATCTGCTCTGTGAAGCTTTACCTCAACGAAAACTTCTTGGCACTCTTTAGCTATATTCAAAATCTTGCTGGAGATCTTGTTTTAATTAGTAATTTTACCTGTGAGTATGTAGGTACTCTTTCAGTAACATTCTCTTTTTTTTTTTTTTTAATTTAAATCATGGTTTACTATTGCTGCTGAAAGAGCTGAGTGAGCCCTCTCAGAAGATGTTGTCGCTAGAAAGGGCATCAAAGCAGTGTCATGTCACAAGCTAACTTCTGCACATAAAAATTGCTTGGGTTTTGAGGGGTGGGGAGCTAGGTAACAGCGTAGAGCAGTTTTTGAGGTGGTGTCCTAGAAAGGTGATGGTTATTCCCACATGCAAGTTAATGCATATTTTTAGAGTGAATATTCCATACTTTATAAATTCTTATGTGGTGAAGAAAAATCAAAAAAGAGTGTATATAAGCTCTTGGGATCAAACCCTTATAAATAAGTGATAACCCTGCAGATTGCTTCAGAGCAGTAGAGGAGATCTGTTTACCATGGATGATTGCACATGTACAAAGATGCTTTTTAATATCTGATGCATTCAAGTATTGTCTTGCATCAGTTAGCCACTCAGAATGATCAAGTGTCATCTTCCCTTACCTGTAGCCTAACTGCATGGTGAAAAAATACTAAAGCTTGAATTCTTATGGTCAAACTTGCTCAGGTATTTCTTCAGTCCAGATATTATTTAATCTGCGTGCCTGTGCCTTACAAAACTGTGGTGATTTTAGCATTTCCAAGAAGGTATGTATTGAATTCAAGGAAGAGCAAATGCACAGCAGTGATTCCTCACCATGATGTTGACGTGGAGCAGAAATTTCATTGCCTCAGTGTTACTTTATGCCATTCTGTCTACTGCTATACAGATTAACAGCTAGTAAGGATATACTCTAAAGAATCCATCATGAAAGATGGGGCTGGCTATAAACAAATATTATCTGACAGTATCAGGTTACAGGGCTGATCATTGCTTACTTTCTGGTGTGTCTTTGTGGAGATAGTAAAGTGCAGCCTTCATTACTCCAAATCTTGTTAAAATTTGGAAGAGCTTTTAACAGCCCAAAGGTTTTGAATGAGATGCATACGTTTGCCAAAAGAAATAGCACTTTCTTGCTGAGTTGCATCTCTTAAGTTATTCTTATAGCATCCTGAGTGTATAATAAAAGTTAGTATTAATAAAAGGGTGTATCTTCTTTGGAGAAGAAACACTCATTGCTTACTCTCTAGTCACAGTATGAGGAAAATACTTCTATTGTGCAGAAGATAAATAAGGTCAGCAGTAAAGAGAAAGTACAGTGACCAAGATTGCACGCTGTCTAGGTCAGGGCTGGGTAGTAAACCAAGGCCACACAAGAGTTTGGTCTTAACTCATGCTGTTTTAACCTCAATTTTTAGGGAGCTTTTTACTGATACTCAGTCGTGGCAGTTTCTTCTTGGACCCTTGTGGAACGATTTTCAGATTTAGTCACCCTTTTTTTGCCTTTCCATGCTTTTCTTTCTCACACTTGCTTGAGAGTAAAGGGTAAAGCCAGAAAGCTGCCTGGCAGTGGGCAGCGCAGTGGTGCATCAGCAGTTGGGCTTGCTGTTGGCCTCCTGGGAAGGCAGACAGCCCCCACCTGCTGCAATGATGTTCAAATTTGAGGATTTTTTTTTTGTAAGTAGATACACAGCCACTCATCCCCAAAATGGATGGCAAGCTTGGTTTCTGAAAAAACAAAAAAAAGTATGTAATGAAAGTAAGGAGAAGAAAAAAAGGACAAAAAGTATAGAGATGATAGGATGGCATGTTAAAGTTCCTATATAAGAAATGGAGTTTGAATGGGTTCTAGCTACAAGTACTGAGAATCTTCTTCCTTTTCCTCTTGCTCATTCCCTCACCTTCCCTTTGCTATTGAGTTGAGCTTAATTTTTAACTTTATTTCAGTCTGCCAGAAGACAACCTACATCTTCAAAAGTAGTCATGTGAACAAATCTGTATTTCAAACATACAAGCTTGATATTGCTAGAACATAAGAATCTCATTAAGAAGCAATTATTTTAATTCAAAGAGTGCGGCAATGCACATAAATGTTGATTTCAGATAAGTTTGCTGATAGCTAATTGAACTTGTACATAATGTCTGTGTGTTCCTAGTACAATATTTGGTTTAGCTTTTTTGTTTTAACCCAGACTGATAACCCATGATTTTATGAGGTAGCCATGTATTGCATTCACTGAACCTCTTTGCCTGAGGGGGAAATAAAAATATTGTATGTTTTGCACCACATTAAACAGAATAGAGGAGAAGAAAAGAACTTAATACATCCATTGATCCTTTTCCTTGTCATGAATTATTCAGATACTAGCATGCTTAGTTTTGTTAGGTTTTAGGGATTTTTTTTTTAAAAGCCTCATAAAGGGGAGAACAAATACAAACCTAACTAGATATTATATTGATGCTAAGTATTATCTTCATACCTTAATTTATCTCAGTTTGTGTTAATTATGAGATTTCTGAGACAAAAGTAGTGAGTCAGTATGATTAGCTTTCCTGAAAGACTCTGAAAAACTATGAAATTACTGGTTACTGGAATCCTCCTGTCTTCTCCTTACTTCTGCTAGAAAACTGGGATGGATACAATTGTGGGTTGGAAACCTCAGCATTCACACACACATGTGCAGACGTGCACACATGCCTGTCTTGTAAGGCCATATGGTATGAATCAAAGCTTACCTCACAGTAGTAAAACTGTAATGCATTTTCCACCATTTTCAGTTATGTGTTCATGGCATGATTTTCTGTACTTTGAACAACTTACAGTGGTTGTCCTTTTGCAAATGGTCATTATTCTATGAAATTAATGTATTATCCAGGATACTTGGCTTCAAATTTTGTCCTTGGATTGCTGTGGCTATTTGAGTAGCACCGCAAGTTGTGTCTTTTCTGCTCACTTGCTTTGTTTGAAGCAGCTTTGGCTTGCAAACATATACAGATGTGTTTCTTATTTCTTGTCCATGGCAATAGATTTGAAATAAACCCTTGCTAGCAGAAAGAAGGCATGTGAATTAACTGAGTGTATGAGTATCTGTACTTCCTTGTTTAAGATTTTTAAACAATCTGTGAAGCCTCTAATTAAGGATCACTGGCTTCTGGTCTTTTCCCTGCAGTTTTCATCACATTTGCATACTACTATCAGGAGTTTTTACAAATTTCCAACTTTCTCAGAAAAGTGGGTTTTAATATTAAGCTCTTAAATATTTACGTAAACCTATATCACTTAGAACTTTTTTCTCTCATTCTGGTAGCTCAAGACAATTCAGCCTTTAATCTGTGATAGTGCCTTTAATATTATTAAAAAGTGTCCGTTCTAAAAATACAAATATGCTTAGCATTAAAACGAAGAGCTGACCTACTTTATATCCTTCTATCTGTATTAAGATAAGTAGGGTTCCAGAGGTAGTTAAGATACCCTAACAACTGACCAGATGTTGAATCAGAGTGGTTGCGGTTGGAAGGGACCTCTGGAGATCATCTTGTCCAACTCCCCTGCTCAAACAGGGACACGCAGACCAGGGGGCAAAGGAATGCATCCAGGCAGGTTTGAATGTCTCCAGGGAAGGAGACTCCACAGCCTCCCTGGGCAGCCTGTGCCACTGCTCTGTTGCCCTCACAGGAAAGAAGTTTTTTCTCATGTTGAGGTAGAACTTCTTGAGTTCCAGCTTGTGCCCATTGCCCCTTACCCTGTCATTGGGCACCACTGAAAAGAGTCCAGTCCCATCCTCTTGACACCCATCCTTTAGATATTTATAGGTATTTATGAAATCCCCCCTCAGACTCCTCTTCTGCAGGCTGAACAAACCCAGGTGTCTCAGCCTTTCCTCATAAGAGAGACGCTCCAGTCCCCTGATCATCTTGGTAGCTCTCAGCTGGATTTGCTCAAGCAGTTCCCCGTCCTTCTTAAACTGTGGGGGCCAAAACTGGACACAGTGCTCCAAAGGTGGTCTCACTAGGGCAAAGTAGAGGGGGAGGATAACCTCCCTCAACCTGCTGGCCACACCCCTTTTAATGCATCCCAGGATACCATTGGCCTTCTTGGCCACAAGGGCACACTGCTGGCTCAAATGTATTTTTGAATCAGATGTATTTACCCAGAACTGGTGAATTCCGTGTATTTCTATTTCTTTTTCCCAACTCAGTGGTGCTTTGTGCTAGATCCTGTGTGATTCTGTATTGGTGCTTTGTGACCAAAGGGAGGAAAAAAAAGTCATACTTCCAAGATGATATTACCCTGATGTAAGGTAAGGCATTCAATTAAAGCCACAGCACCTGACAACAAGAGAATGGGAATTTTGTGGATATTCTTCATGCAGGTAAAAGTGACACAATAATGTCTTATTCTACAAATTATGTTAGTGAAAATCAGTACTAGTAGGTTCTTCTCTTTGGTAGTGATACTAGGTCTTTGGTTTCTATCTACTCCTGTACTCCCAGCATACCTGTCTGGAACTGCTACATTGTAATTTTTCTTTATCAGAAATATGAAGTATCAAATAAAATTATGCATATTTAGCTAACATAATGAGCCTTCTACATGGATCTTTTTGTACGGTTTGTAAACACTCTGAGCTACCTTTCAGAATATGTCTCGTGGCTGAATCTTCTGCCACACTTGTCATTTTTGACAAGAGGACTACTGTTGCCAGTAGCTGTGGTCTAGAAATTGGCCTTGGTGGAGTGGCCAGCAACTTCTTCACACAGTCATGACCACCTTGACTTTCAGAGGAGATGAATGTGTGTCCTCCTCAGCATGCTCCTATGGTTCCCTTAGAGCAAGGAGCATACTCAGGCCGAAGTATGGAGATTAACTAGTTTGTCAGGGAGTTGTGCTAAGACTTACTTAGTTGTTTCCAGATTCTTGTTTCTGGTGATTCTGGAGACATGCTTTGTCAGATTCCCTTGAACTTGCCTCTAACCAGTGTTTCCAATTGTTGTATTACTTAGGTGTTTACTCATGAGTTAGTTGTCCCTGACAACTTGGCAATGTTTTGACCTGTCCTTCCAGTTGCTTGAAATACAGCTGGGTTTCAGCTCCTGAAGTATTGTCATCCATGTGTCTTGTTCTTCTCCCAGATTCTTAATCCCCATAAGAAGTGATTGGGAAGAATTTCGTTGCTCAGTGGTTCCTGGAGAGAGATGCTGAATGTGTAGGTGGAGTAAGGCATTTTGCTGGCCTTTACTGCCACGCAGGGATGTGCATAGATGGGGCTGTAGCTAGAATGCTGTTTCTGTGTGTGTTTTTCCTACTTAAGGGAAGCTTGGTTAGCTTGACAGCCATGGCAGTCTCATGGCTACTAACTGTTATGGTGTTGGCCAGTCCTTTGTATTCATTTTGGCACATTGCACCCAGACTTAGGTCTGTTGTATTGGCTTTCTGCCAACTGAGGATCCTAAACCATGGCTTCTTTAGTGTGCGCTAGTGTGGCAGAACATATAGCAGTGACTAGCCTGTGCTCCTGTTCCTCACACTCATCCCACCCCCACTGCTGGTGCTTTTTGAGTAACTCTACATCCAGGTCGTATGGATCTGTGCAATAATTAAAAGGATGATTCTAATTAATATTTTGTGAACTCATTGGGGGAAATGAAAAAACAAAATCATCTTATTGGCTTCCGTTCATCAGAGTGGTGGCTGCTGCGCAGTTGTTTTTGCCTTGCTGCGTAAACTTGGAACAAACGTCTCATTGTTTTGCTCTCAGTACTTGCAGGAGGCAGATGCTGGGCTTGCATTGGCTACCACCGCTGTAACTTCTTGCTTGGCTGTTATATATGTGTTAATAGCAGTAACACATGAGGGCCTCAGCTTGTGGCTGGGGTTCTGCTGCTGGGTTGTAATCTGTCAAGTCGTTGTGCTTTTTTATTTTCCTTTTTCCATTGCCAGGGAGCGAAATAGTGGAAGTTCTGCTTTGTGACCCTTTCTAATGCTGTAATCTATGCAGTAGGGAAAGACAAATAAGGTAGAAACAGAGGAAGAAAGTTCATATGAAAATGCAAGTAGTTGGAAGAGGTAAACTAAATAGAAGAGGATACATGAAAGGTACCCATCTGTGTCTTGCTGGCTTTGGCTGCTTGTTCTAAATCGGTGAGAGGAGAATGTGTCCACCCTTATTTGCCGACGGCTGACATGCTCGGGACTGCTTCAGAGCTACTACCCTGTAATACTGAGTAGGAGCTGGAGGGTAGCTTACTGTTCATTAGTTGTTGCAGACAGCTTGGGGTTGATGGAAGTGGATACTTCTAGAGGAAATAAATTTAGTGCAAAGTTGTGAAATGATGGGGTAGCAGATTATCTATCTTTAAATGTTAGCTTTTCTATCTGTGTTGGGTTTCTCTGCTTTATGGGGGTTTGTATTGCCCAGATATAGGGGCTTGATGTAGTGATAACATGATGTTTGTATGATGGAATAGCCTTTCTTCATAGGTGCAGAAAACTGGAGCTTATGAGGAAAAAGGATATTTGTTTGAAGAATTATAAACGTAAGCATTTCTTTTTCTTACTCAATTGTGCAAAAGCTTCTGTCCTATGTATCCTTTTCAAAGAGTGTGTGATAACTATGTGGCGCTTGCCCTCTGGGTCTTGCAATGCTGACCTCGTCTCTGATCTGATTTCACTGTGGCTGGGTTTTAGCGCTGTACGTTGGTCTTTACTTTCTGAGCCCCTTTAACAAGAAAACGGTGTGTTGTGTGCCTGAATGCTGCCTTTTTAACAGTAGTGCTCAGGGTTTTATGCTCTTGTTTGTCCCTTTCACTGTAGGGTGCCATTTGGCTCTGTCCTTGTCCTTCCTCTCTGCCTGTCTTCTCCCCCTAAGAAATTGTACTGCTTTCTTCCGCCTTACCCATTGCTTCTATATAGGTCATGTCCAATTCTATGTACTCTTTTAATTTTGATTTCTCTGTCTGGTCTCAGTCAGCTCCTGGCTAACCATAATTTATTACAAGTGACAGATTTGGAGGAGGAGGTCCTCTGCTGTGTCGTATCTCTGACTATTGTACTGATGGCAAACGATCATACTGTGACATTCCTCTGCTTGGGTGTTTTTAAAAAAGTTCCAGGGTGGAGGAGCTGACATGGTCTGCAAATTATAAAACCCAAAGGAGTTTAAAGTAACAGATGCCAAACAGCTTTAACTCCTTACATTCCATCTTGGCTTATATTATGAGTGAGGAATTAAGGTTAATATTTTTTATTAAAATTTGGACTTCATTGTGAACTGATGAGAATCAGATGCTAACTTTTTATTGTGTGATTCTTTAAAAAGAGTTAAAACATGATAGCAAGGGTGTTAATCTAGCAAATATCTTCTGTTCATGTTTTAAGCCCAGCATGAACAGACATGGATGTTTTTAATAAAAAGACAGATATTTAATTCCAAGAAATATCCAGGTCTTATGCCAGGATAAATGCAATTTGTGATTTCTGGTTAATTTTATTATTATTATTGTTTTAGAATTATTTCCTCGGGGGCCATTTATGGTCTTTGGAGCACTTCATAACTTTCAGTAATAGTCTCAAGGTTTTGTATATTACATAAACTTAGATTTTCTTGCTAGTAATCAGAGATTATTTGACTTTGCTGGTGCCTATAATAGCTTTTACAATAGCTTGATTTTTTTTTTATTACTGATTTTTAAAATTATTATATATTTAATTTTTTCCCCCACTTCTTTGGTCTAACAGATCTACCTTGTCTCCTTTGCTTTCAGCCTGGAGCGGGATGATTGCTAACTGCAGATTTTGGAAAGCAAATATTTGCTAGCTGAAAGTAAAGGGAGACTGTCTCATTTCTCCTTTTTGGTGTGGAAATTGATTGCATGTTTTCAGAGTGAGTAGCTTGGTCTGCATGGTTGCAGTTGGTGTTTGTATGCAGAACAGAAGGGGGGGTCTAAGTGAAATTACTTAGTGTTATATCGTGGATCATACCAAATGGCCCTTCTGCTGTCTGATCTGTAAGCATATTACTGCAGAAATTACAGGTGGTGTACAAGATGCGACCACAACTCTCTATTGTAGATGTGGAGAGGTAATGAAGTGCAGCAATACGTGGACTTCTGTGCTTGACCTAAATATGTTTGGAATGCAGTTTTGAATATGAATTATGAGCCCGATAAAAGTGTAGGAGTATGTGACTGGAACAGACTCGATTGTCATCTCTATAGCGGGTGCCATGTGAGCTTCTCTTGAATCTGATTGACCGCATCTTAAAACTGAGTTCTGCTTGATTCCACCATTTGTGAATCGGAGGATATTTCAAAGTATTTAACTGTTATTAGTAATATTGTACTGTCCAGTGCAAAGTTTTCAATACTTTTTATTGTATGAGTCGTAGCTCATGAGTGACCCAACAGCTTGATCCATCTAGTTGAGTTCAGTGAAAGTTGCAGTTGTACAAATGCCCTTGTGTGTGTGGTTGTTTTTTGTTGTTGTTGTTGTTTAAAAAAAAACCCCAAAACGAAAAAACCAAACACAGTGAAAGTGTTTGGAGGGAACCTTCTGTGTTTGTTTGTGCCCATTGCCTCTGGTCCTGTTACTGGGCACCACTAAGAAGGGCCTGGCTCTGTCCTCTTTATAATAAAGCAGGAAGTGAGGAAAAACTGTGTCATGATATTAGCAGAATCATGCCACATTTAAAGCTGTTTTTTCCAAGTTGAATTTGCTTAGAAGGTGCTGCTACTGATAAGACCAGAAAGAGTGGAAAGACTTTTGTGATCAGTAAAAGTTTGATAATTTTTCGATTATTCATTCAGTAGAAGATACCTGTCTTGGAAATCAAGCCTTGCAAATTAATAAAATGTAATATTAATCCAAATTATTCATTCCATACCAGAGCCAAAAAGTTGCCAGTATGCCAGGTTGTTTTGAGTGAAGTTGTATTGCTTTCATAGCATTTGTTGTTAAGACATAAACACTAAAGATACAAGGTGGACTGCCAGAAATTTTGGATGTCTAACAGTTGCCTGCGATCTAAAATGTCTCAAGGACAACGTTTTCACACTGCATCTGTCTACCCAGAGCTCTGGCTATGTAGAATTTAATGTACAGGGAGTTGTGGTAGGATACTGCTTGTATGTTTTTTTAGTGCCATATGTGTTGGCGTCTCTATCTTACTTGATAAGCAGTTTTATAACATACTCCTTATACTGTTTCCTCCTTACAGTTAAGATATGATCATACTATCCTTCCAGATTTAGCAGAATCTGCTTTGGATGTTGCAGTAGTTAGTGAGAGATTGCTGTTCTGCAGTTTGGATAACTTCAATTGATTTTCACCAAAAATCTGTCAGCAGTATTGGTGGATGGGGTCGCTGCCTGCCTGCATTTGTACTGATATAGATGAGGTGTGCTCAAGTAATGCTCTGCAACCCTTCAGCTCTAGGAGTAATAATATGCAGACGAAGGATGGTGCTAGGCAGCTTGGGTATGATCCTCTTCATCTGCTATTGATGTTTGTGATTATGCCATTTCATACACCTTCGGTATCCATGATGAGTAGCTTCTATAAGAGTATTTGATCCTGTTCAAAAAGCAGTCTTATTCTTTTGGCTAATCAGAAGTGAATGTTACTTACCTACACAGGAAAGGTGGTTGTTGCTAGCCTGAGGTCACGGCTTTGCGAAGCCATGTGGGACTGTGTTTATCCTCTTGATGTCAGTTTGTGCAACCTGACACAGCTCCGTGATATTTATTTTTTCCTCCTTTCCCAGAAAGGAGGAAACAGGCACTTCAGGCCCTGAATAATCATCTAAACATCAGTGTGTGATGATTGGAAAAACTAAATGAATTATTAAACTTTATTTCATGTTTGTATAATGTTCATTGCTACCTAGCTTTTGAACTACAGGTGAACTTGCACAGTCACATTTTTTTTTTTTCTTATGGGATAATTAACTTAGTTTTCCTCTAGAATGGATTGCTCACATAAATCATTTTCTATGATAGATTGTGTCAGCATTTCAGAGTATATCACTGCCTTCTTTTCTGACTTTCAGCTTTCTGTGATCTGATGATGTGCCCTACTTGCAAAGCTGTCTATCCCTCAAAAAAAACCAAAACCAACAAACCTGAGAGGGGAGGAAGGAAGACTTCTTAACATTTCTTAATTGAGCTGTTTGTTTGAAGGCCAGACCCTGCCATCCCCAGGTTAATCCATATGACATGCTGCCTTTCTTCAAGGATTCTGGATAATAGCAGGTGCTTGAATTCACACTATGCTCAGGAGCTATTTTCACTGCCTCCACACCAGAGGAGGTATAGCTGGAAATTCCAGCTATCTCAGGTGCTGGGCATGGAGCCGGCGACCCCTGCAGTTGGTGTCCCGGCCACTGGCCAGCCTGGCACAGGGCACTTCTCTCAGGGTTACGCTCTGCTTTTGCGGTACTTGAGACCAGACCACCTTTCAAAAGCACTTTTTTTTTTTTTATGAGTTGTAAATCCCTAAGACTTCTGTTCATCACTGTTCAGCCTATTTACAGCATTTATTACTGTAATGCTGAATTTTCAGTTGTTACAAATAGGAAGCTAATTCTCATATAAACTTTCCTAAACTTTTTTTATCCCAAGATCTTTGTATTCTCTTGCTTATCTTACTGTCCTTCACATTCTGTGGTTGTAGTTACACAGTTCTGCTTTTCTTATGGAGTTGAAATGCTCGTTTCAAAGTTGATTACCAGAAAAGTATGTGCTTGCTTTATGCCATGGTTTTGTTAATGGTAGTCACAAAATGAACCTCATAATATTAAACAGCATAAAGACATCCAGTCATATCCCTGTCTTTCATTTAGCATATGCATTAATGGTCTTGAAATAAATGGTTTCATATTACATGCAACCCACTAACATGAAGAAGCATCATATTTATTAGGATCACTTTGCTGCAAAGTTTGACTCTTGTAATCTTCTATCTAACTTTTAACTTGATAAAGGCTTCAACATGTCTTCAGGTTGCATTTGTATTTAGACTTCCAGAACTGATGCCTTTGGGTTTGGGTTTTTGTTGTGTTGGTTTGGTTTTTTTGTTGTTGTTGTGTGGGGTTTTTTTTCTTGTTAGGGAATTTGTCGTTTTACACTACTTCTGCTCTTTTATTTGTAAGAGTCATAAAATGGCTGTGTCAAAGAACATTCATGACTGTTTTCCAGTTGTTTTCTACAAAGCTGAAATTTTGATTGATAGACTCTTGTAAAAGCTATTTTGGATCTTTAACATGTTTACATTGCACATAAGCTTCTGTTAATATGGAATGTGATAATAGTGCTGTTCCTCTTAAGCTTATGGAGCCCAAACCTTACTGTACCTGCAGTAAAAAAGCTGTTAGTAATGTGTCATAAGGATTTTGCTTTCCATTTGGCATTGCAAAAGTATTCCTGTGTGACCAAACACACTAGCCTGTGGTTTTTTATTCACACTTCTAATAACATTTATAAAGCTTTAATTTGATAACATTCTTTACAACATGAGGTAACTGTATTACAGTATGAGTTTGTGTATTTCGGGACCAATAACAGGAATTTCTAAGTTGGAGGCTCATCAGTTGTTAGTTAGAGAGTAAGAAACAGATATGAGAGTATTGGTCGATCACAGTGTGTTTTATGAGCCACCAAAGTGATTCTGCTATGGAAAAAGCAGATGTGATTGCAGAATGTGTTGGGCGAGTTCTCAGCAGAAAGGGTGATATTAATGCTATTGTAAAGACATAGGCAGCACCTTCTCTGAAATTCTGGCTTCTGTTCTGCTTCTTATTTGGAAAAGATTAGTTCAGACATTTGAAAATACCTGTTATGTTGAGAAAGCAAAAAAGGATATATCTTAGTTAGTGGAGAACAAAAAAAAAAGGGACTTATCAAAATGAAGAGTGAAATGTGATCGCTCTCTGCAGATATAGAAAGGACCTGTTTAAGGAAAGAATAACACTTGATAGTTTGACCATGAGAAAAGTATGCAGGTAAAAGAAGTAGCTATTGAGGAGTGGGGTTCCGGCACAGCAGCTAGCGGCATAGGGCTGGAAGATGTGTAATTACCTTTTTAAGAAGGAACTTGAAAAGCTTGAGCTTTTTCTTATTACATGTGTTTCTTGTGGTGGCAGAGGCCTAGATTTGACTACCCACAAGATGCCTTTATGACCTTTATTCTAATTTAAAACATTCCTACTAAGGACAAGTGAAAAGAATAGAAACACGGAGAGATAGAATAGTACAATGGAGATCCAGCTAAAATATTTTTCCTTTGTTTTTAGTTTTTGTTTTTCAGTGGAATACTGAAAAAAAACCACAAAACTTTTTCTAAAAACGGTCTGAGGTGACCCAGTAGTTAAATAGAAAACTAAAACCAACACAAGAAGTTGAAAAAATTACTCTAATTTCTTGAGATTTACACTTCCTTTTGTACTTGTATTGCAGTTTATTAGGAGTTATATGTTAGTATTTCTTTATGATTTCTGTATAGATTACTTTTTTTAAAGCATAAGTCATTTTTGTCCCTTGTTAGAAGAGAATTCATACTCTGTTGAAAATAATTACTGTTTTATTCTCAGTGCACATGAAAGTCATTAATGTGTGGATAAGGGACTGAAAGGAAAAACATAACTGCATTTCTGTGCTGATTTGAATGACTATTGAACATGGAAGAATTTGCTTTCTTGTTTGTGGTGTGTTTGGTTGTTGTTAATCACCAATACAAAACCACCACTGGATAGCAAGTGGAATATGAAAACCAAACCAGACCTGTAAATGCAGCTCCTAATTTTAGGAAAATTTAAATAGCTGTTAAAAGCCTGTCCTATGATAGGTGTGACTACTGCAGATGTTGTCTTAATGAGCTGATGGAATTTACATAATGGTGGCTGTGTTCTTCAGCAAACCTGCTTGCAGAACGCAGTCTGTGGGTTTTGTTCTGTGCTCATTTGTAGTGTAAAAGGCTTGGGTGATAAAGTGGCAAAGGCTGAAGCTGTAAATAGACTATTTAAATATTCTCAACACTTGGGTAAGAACAGAGCTACTCTAGAGAGCTAATTGATGTAGTATTTAGCTAGAGTTTGATGTTGTAAACAGCAACCAAGATAATTCAGACTTTTAGAAACGTTAGATTTTTTTTTTTATGCAAAATGTATAAAGTTTTAATAAAGCTCAGCTCATTTAGTATACAAATGAAATTGCTTTAGAGAGGAAGTGGTCTGATATGTTTCAGGAAGTTTTCGATGGTAATTTGTTCTTTGCCATTTGTAGCACCAAAACTGGGACCCTGGGACGGGCATTGACTTGGGAACGTTGTATTGCTGAGTTTCACAGGAGAGCAAAAGAAGCCTCTAGTTTCTGTCTGTGGAAAACCATGATCTCAGAAATAGCTAATGTCAGTCTTTCCCTCTGAAATGTTGTAATTTGTCCTGGGAAATTCAGTCTACTCTTCATGCTCCTTTGCCTTTATTTTACGTCCACGTTTAAAATTGAATCATATTTTATTTCACCTCAACTTTTCTTCATGGTTCTTGGTGGGAATTGTACTTCTGGTATTTTGCAGGAATGCTTTGGGTTATGGAATACCCTTCTTCATGAAGGCCCCCACATAGTCTGTCCAAGTTTACCGCAAATAATTATTTAATTATTTTTAATAATATTTAACATTTTAACTATTTTTTAGCCAAAGAATGTTCTGTTTCTACATTTGGTTTGACCAAATTGGTTGGTAGTTGAAAACCGATCCAAAGTGAAATTGCAATAAAAGTAGATACCAGTCCTTTTTCTGCTGTGCCGCCTTGTCATGTGCCTTGCTTACAGCTCCAGTGTGGTACATACAGTCCACCATGGCTTCCCTGCAAGTCAGTCTTTTCTTGGATAACGTTCTCAAGCATTTTTCTTTTCTGGGGTGATGGGTTGATTTTTTTTCTGGTTTCTTTTTCTTCTTTTTCCTTTGCTTCAGAATTTTGTTGGACCCCCAACAGACCATACAATGCCGTCTCATGGCTGCTGTGTCTACCTACAAGAAAGGTAGATTTGTAACCTAGATGAGTCTGAATTGAGCAGTTCTTTGCCTGGGAAAGATTTTTTTTTTCTTAAATCCTAATAAAATGGATTTGGGAATTATTTCCTGATTTATCCAAATAACTCCCTCCTGGGGAGTTATTTGATAACCATGAAACATCCTGAAGGGTATATGATGTGAGTGACTCTTCTCATCTCCCAAAATGTAAATCTGAGTAAGAAGAATGAATATATTGATATTTCTGCATACATGGAAATCAGGGTACAACTCCACTGTTATTGACCCCCATCATTTATCTGTCTTCTCTACCACCTTTTGGCTGTACTGGTACTGCCACCACCCACTATACTTGATCTGGGTTAAAAACAAATCCTCCTCCTCTTAGTTAAGTTTTTTTAACTAGGGTTTGTTAACCAGCGCATATATGTGGAGAAGTGGAGGGAATTGAAGGCCTACAGAGTTTTTCCCTACAAAACTCTTAAGTGCAGATGTACCCTGGTAAGTCCCTTCTGGAACCACATCTGAAGAAGGTCTCTTCTTGTACCCACTGGAAAATTTTTTTCCCCCATCAGTTCTTTTAAAATTACTTTATCGGATATAAGTGCATGACAGATGGAGTTCCATCTGTCATGATCATTATCCGTTGTATTTCTAAATCTGCTCTCACTTGCAGTGCTTTTGAGAATACTTTGGCATTGTTCTTAATTGTTCCTTGGTCTGCTTGAAGTTGCTTACATAATTTTATGTAAGACAATACACTTCCCTTATCCTTTACTCTTTTGCATTCATATATGTATGTTATGCAACTTTTTTTTTTAATTAGGCTGACTTTGTCACTTTCTTGCCAATCTGTGGTATCGAGCCAATGCCAAAGGCAAATACCATGTTAGATACAGTAGTGGCCTGATCTGGTGTAATAAATCCTATTTCCATTCTTTAATGAATGGGTTATTTTAGAAAAATGTATCTGTTAGTGTAAAGTCTGATTTACCTAAATCCAAACCAGAGTGAAATATTGCTAATTACTTTGTAATACTTGTGTATTTTGAGGCTGAGTATAGATTAAGCGGTGTCTAAAAGCATAAAGTAGTGTATTGCCTTTGGGACTGTCAATATAATAGTTTAATCAGGTGAATAGATTTAATTGTTTTAGGAGTCACACTAGTAAATTGCAGAACCCAGCAAAAGATAACACAGTTTAGGAGCTCTGGTTAAACTTCAGCCCATATACATGGTTCAGGAGTCTCTGATCTGTAAAGCAGTATTTGCTGCTACCATTATAAACCCACCCAAACTGCCCAAAGGCACATTCTAGTGGTTCAGCCTCATTTTCCAGCTTTGATACTTGGTTTTGGTCAAAGCAATGTCTGAGTTCTGTCACAGAGGATCTGTCAGGTGGACTGTATCTACCCTCTGGCTCTGGATAACCCTAAATTTGTAAGCAGAAATCAATGGATTAGTCAATTCTCTGCCTTGCTTCTTGTCAGTGAAAGGACACTGTACCCTGTATTGTAGCAGGGGAATAATTGGCAAATATTTGTTTTGTTTAGGATAATGCAGTCCTGTTTTTGAAAAAGTTCATTCAATAGTGGAGTTGGTTTACCTTTAATATTTTGCAATGCTTTTGTTAATATCTTGACAAATATAAAATGACTGGCCAGTTAAGAGAACACCTGGTTTTAAGTGGTAAGTTGAAGAGGCTGATGATAATTCATGCTGCATTCTAGATGTTGCTTTTGGTTTCAAGATACAATTAACCACACTTGACAATGACCTACACTGAACTTGACTTCATACAGTCCTAGAACTGCCTGGAGGATTGTTTTCTTATCGGATAGTTTTCTTATCTTGAGGAAAAGCCCTTTTCAAACATCTTATGGCTCAAGAGGCTACAGCCTTCCTCTGGGTCAGTGGCTAGAGCTGGGATGTCTAGTTGTCTCCTTACATCAGCAAATATGTTCATTTTGTGCTTTTTCTAACCTGTTGAAGATACATTCACTGACAAGATGATTAGGACATGTGGAACATGGAAAAGTTGGTATTTGAAGTCACTAAAACAGCTATCCTGACTCATAACAGGGAGGTGAATCTACAGAGTAGACATGTGAGGGTTATTGATATGTTTTTATCTGTGTAACTCAACAAAGGTACAGCCTATCAGATATTTTTTCAGACTCTTCTCTAACAACCAAAGTAGTGTGTTGAAAGTTACTGAAGTTAATTGTGGTCACCTTTCATCTGCCTGTCCTTGCAGCTATTTGGCTCTCCTGTAGCTCTGGTAGATACACTGTAGATATTGCAGTGATACTGAGCCTCATCTTGTCTCTTGGTAATATACATGTGCCCAAAGTACAGAAATTGGACTTTCTTTGTAGAATCAACACTAGGGATGCAGCAATTTGAGTAAAACCAAGGAAGAGCTTGACTTTTTGCTGCTTTTTCATGTAAATGATATTGCCAAGAAGTAGAAAAAAATAGCTTATAGTTGGACATAAGAAGAGAGAAACAACAGATCTTCCTGTCTGGAAAAAATGAAGGATCTGTAGACTGAGTCAAAATCTCATCTGGAACCTCATGAAGGTCATCATGCATCAGTATTCATAGCAGGTTTCCCTCCTTCTTTACCCACCCCCCACTCACTCACTCTTTTTAGTCACAAGCCAGGGCTTGGAAAGAATAACAACTGTCATTCCTGAATCCAAGATGTAGAGCTGTCCTTGTAGTGTTACTTCCTGTAAAGTCAGAGAATCACTTCATAGGATCATGACGCTACTAAAAGGATAAATATCTTTACTTAAAGTACCCATGAATATTAACATTCTTAATGACTTTTTTCTCCTATTATCCAGACAGTATAGCTGTATTCAGATAGCATTGATAAAGTTATACAGCAAGACAGGTGCTGAATGGACAGACCTGCAGGCCCTCTAGATATTTCTAACCAAACTTCCCTTAGAGAACAGGACTGCCTTAATGGTTCACTACCTTGATGTTCACCCTTTCTGTGGTGTGTGTTGCCTGATCTGGTGTCCCAGACTGGATGGCATCTGTGTGATATTGCAGAAGGACCTCAGAATAGTTCTGATCCAGCCAAATATGGGGCTGTGTCTATTACAAGTTAACTTGCTTAAAATGCCCGTTGACTTTGTACTTGCCTTTCATCAATACCTTGGAGAAAAAAATGTGACCAGTTTAAAAAAATGGGGAAGTAATAGAATTATACCTCAAAAATCCTGTATGCTTTGCTTCCATGTGATAATTGCATCAATGCTGTTTTCCAGTGGTGCATGCCAAGAAGAGGTTTCTGTCCTCAGGAGAAGGAAGCCATGCACAAATTTTCCTCTTGTCCTTTTCCCCAACCCAACACACAAAAGCAGAAAGGGGATGAGGGGTTGAGAGCTGCAGTATTCTTGTTTTTTCCTGGGTATACAACATACATCCATTCAGTCAAATGTCCATGCGGATCATTGAAGAAATTTTCTGAAGATTTAAATTTGCTCTTTCTTCACTCATGTAGCTTTTTTTCCCCCCCTCTCTTCCAAAAGTAGGCTGACTGAAATCACGTGTACTGTGTAGCTTATAAACACAGGCTGATGTGGTTAGTAAGCCTTTTCTACATTCAGCAAGAAAGTCTAATTTAAGGCATCCATCCAATAACTTTCCTAAATATTTACCAAAATTGTGGAAGTTTTAGTCATTTACTATAATGCTTAAATCGGTTAACAGTCTTAAAAAAGAAACCTTAAAAAGACCACAGAAAACAAGGTAGTGGTCTAAGCCAATTTAGGTTGACTAAATGTGAAAGATTATATGCAGTATTTGGGGGAAAAGTACTGTTAAGCAATGGGGGTCTGATTTATGTTATTCTTGGCAGGTAAGTTTTGTTGCTTTTGCATCACCATATTGCCTTTTCACTTGCTTGTATCATGTTGACTTGTGCGCAACCATATTAACTTTACTTGAAAGTGACCATTTCATTGCTCTTTAAGCCCTGTTTGTGAAAAACATGCTTTTAATGAGCACATGCATTTAACTGTAACAGATTGAAAACAGGAGGACTCTCACAGTAGAAAAATCTGTATTTTGAAAGCTTGCCCACTACTATCCTTTGTTTCCGATGCTATGGTAAAGTAATGCAATGTTACAGCTCTGGCTTCTGCTTGTGGTTGGGCTTTTGTTGTTGTTTGGGACAAGGGGATTGGTGGTAATTAAGGGATATATCCATTATATTCACATACAGGAACTGTTAAGTAAGGTACTTTTACCATCAGCTAACATTTAATGTGTATGTTAACTCAAATGTCAAATAAAATTGAGGTGCAAATGCAGTCATTATTGAAAAGATCTTGAGGAGGCATCAGGAATGAAAGCACTCCAAGGAGAAGTGGAATCCAATCGATTTTAAACAGTGGCTTGATGATGATAATGTTCACTGTTAAGCATGGAGGAAAAACAGATTGCTTTTTAAAGCAGTGTGGAAACTGGTTTAGTGTTATGTCTTTTCCATACTACTCTTTCACTGTATTTTCTCAAAGGACATCTTTCAGCAAGATAGCTCTTTCAAGGTGGTTTAGATTAAGACAACTTATTGCAGCACAATTTGAGCGAGGAGTGTTTCTTGCTATATAAAATTGTACAGCATCCACTTTGCTTTCTTGTTTAAACACAGTGGACAGCAGGCCAAAACTGTATGGTTGCAAGATATGGGACATCTAAATTAAAATCTCAACACTATTCTTTTCTAGGTGTAAGTAAAAGGAAAGTGGAGCATATAATGCAAGAGTCCTAATTTTATAGGCAGGCTTGTTTGTTATAAATATATTTGTGGATTGACTTATCTCTTGGAAGCAGGGCCATCTTGTCTAGACTGTGCTCTTCCTAGAAAGATTGGACTATATGATGCCAGAGGTCCCTTCTAACCTGTGATTCTGTGAGGATTCTAGGAAAGCTGGAATTCAACCATATGAATACTAGAACATCACTTCATCTCATTGCCTCAGTGTATTCTCTTAATTAGGAGATGATTTTCCTAGAAAACAGTGTGGGTTTTATGCATGGCTTTCATCCTCATAGTGGTACCAGTATTGATAACAGGCTGAGTAACTACATTTTTAGTGGCTTTGTAGTGGCCAAAGCAAAGGGAGATAATACCACTGATGGTTAAAGATTGTTTTGTGAAATTGTCTAAACTGACAAATAATGGGTTGCTGTCTTGGAACATCTGTTAAATAAATGAATACAGCTGAATTTAAGTCAACTAATGGGAATGCTGCTCTGTTAATCAGTCTCCTTTTCCCCTTTGCTTACCAAGTACTTGGAGAGAGAGTTTGACTAAAAACCTTTTTTCCCCCCCCAATTGCCACGTGTAATTTCCAGTTACCTTTATGTAAGTACATGAAATGGTTTTTCCACATCAATTTTAAGCTAGTATGAGCATTTAACTTGCAAATCGAAGTACCAAAATAAGCATGCTGTATTCTTTGCATTGTCACTGGAGAAGTGGTGCCTTTCCCTGGAGGTGTTGGATTTGAATGCTTGTGACAGCCTAAAAAGGATATAAAACCTCCTTGTTATGTGTCCAGTGCAGGATTTGTACACTGTTAGAGCTTTATCTGATAATTGCAGCACTTCTGATCTGCAAAGAAAAGATCTGAAAGGCAAGTAAATGCCGGGGAGTAGCAGTCCTGCATTGAAGAGTCCTGTTGCTTTCCTGTGATGAAACCTCCGTAGCCCCTGAGGAGCTGTAGTCGTGGGGAACAACCTCAGTAGACCTAGAGGGTAGCCAAAGACTGTTGTGGTACAGTTGTCCTGCTCACTGCACTGTGAACAACTGGTTCATGGTGTCTGGTTGACAAGGGGGAAAGGTGAATCTTCAGAGTTCTGCTTCTGCCTCTGTTGCTGTAGGATTTTACATTGAGGTATTTTTTTCTCAGTGGGCATGGTGTGCATGATGGTGTGATTCAAGCAGCCGTACCACGTTGCTGGATCCACCCTGAGGTGTGACATATTTCAATTCTTAAACATATTGTGTTCATATGGTACTGAATAAATATTCCTCACTTTGAGCTACAGTACTGAGAACCTTCGAGTCCTCAAAGTGTCAGATACAATAAGTTTTTGCTTGCCACTTAAAATTAAATGACCGCCAGAGTGAATGGTGATGAACTAAAGTTTGTCTAAAATTGTAGCATGATTAAGGCCTTTCTGATTGGGTTTCTTAGCTCTGTATTAATAACGTATGATGAAGTGTTCTAGCCCTGAAACAAAGCCCATGTGAAGTGGAAACTGTGGTTTCTTGACTTAACTGCAAGGAAGTTAGTCGTCGCTCTCCTTTATGCATCTGAGCCAATACTTCTATTCAAGGTGAAATGCATAAGGAGTGTAATGCATAAAACCTACAAAGTTTTGTAGGAAAATAATCTCCTACTTAAGAGAATACACTAAGGCAGTGAAATTAAGTGATATTCTAATTTTAAGATGTTTTAAATCTACCTTGTCTAGGATGAATGAAATTATAAGCTTCCCATTTAATTGTTTCCTTTTTATTACATGACTCATCTTAAACAGTTTTTCCTTCTCCTGCACAAAAATGTAATTTTAAGATAGCCAATGTGGTAGTATCTATAAAAGCTGTAAACTGTATGAGGGTGTATACTAATAAAATAGGCCTCTATGGTGGCCAAGTTTTCCATCACCTTTTGCGTAGACTGACAAAACCACTTGGTGTGCAGCAGTGGGCTGTCAGTGCATGACCTGCTGTGATGAACTGTCGCCTTCTCCCTATACCACAGATGCCATAGTAACCTCCTCAGAAGGGAAGCTGCTACTTTTACAACACCACCCACAGACTGAATTTTCTACATTGCAAAATCTCAGCAACCTATTATCTGTTTCACTAGCTGTCAAGGTATTGACTGTGAAAGTTTATAATGCAAAATTAAAAACTGTATCTTTGTAGACCTGTCAAAAAAACCTGCAAATCTATTACAAGTGAAAAAAGCAAAGAATAATTAGATGTCTCTCTGATCTGCACAGCCTTCCTTTGCTCTCCACCACTTCTTTTTTTGTAAAGGGAAAAGAGGCAGCAACATCTCTGCAAAGCTAGGCCGAACCCCAATCGCAACCTTTGTTTTCCATTGAGGTGCTGTGTAAGTTTATAGGTCTTCCAGTCTGCCTAAGGCCCTGCTGAGAAAGCAGTGATCTCCTCAAAGGAGAATAAAAGTCAAGAGTATTTTTCTTGTCTGGTATGGGCTTGGCTTGAGGATGGCTGTCTCCTTTTGCCTGGTTCTGCAGCGTAACCTGAGGCTCCATGTGCTGCTGAGGCTGATTCATTGAGAAGATTTGTGTAAAGAAATGTTTGTTTCTGTTTATGATAAACCCAGCATAACCTCTTTATTACTCTCTTGATATCTTTGCCTAATTAATTTTTAAGAAGTCAGCATCTCATCCTTGCCCACAAATTGGACAATAACCACTGATCAAAATGAACCCAGTCTAAAACATTGCCATGTAGAAATCAACTTAGTAGATTTTTCATGGTGGTGGAGGGTGGGCAGGGGTGTGTGAGTTTGAGGCTCCTCTTCATATTAGCCTTAAAACAAACAATGTCTTCAAGGAGAGGCCCACAGGTGGTAGAAGAGTGATTCTTGGTTCCCTGTCTGTTGCTGGGTCTCTTGGTTTCAGTAATGTAAGGAAATCCATTTTCAGCCCTCCCACATGATGGTTCCTGTGTTGCTGTGGCAGCAAGACAGGGTGAGAGTTGGCTTCTGAAACAGGCACATGAGGGGTTCTGCAGTGAATAATCAAGGCAGCGATTAGTGCGTCACCAGATTCCTGCTTGTTCTCGCAAGGAGGTTGTCATCCTCAGCCCACTCACCCCATTGCGAGCCCTCTTGTGAGCTAGCTTTGAATAAAAGAGACATTGTGAATGTACTTGCTGGGTAGGCAGTCTCCCCTTCAGCACAATGAAGAAATACTTCCATGTGGTCGCTACACAGTTCACAAAATATCAAGCCCTTATCAATCTCTTTTTTTTTTTTTCTTAAAAACTAAAAGAAAAGTTAATAGAAACACCCGTTCCCCTGCAGTTGCCTGGTTCTCTGTTGATCCCACATGTCGTGCTGTAACTCCTCTGTCACATTGCCCTAGAGTAGCAATGTGGGAAAGAGCATGTTAGCTAGATGTGCAATACAGCCAGGCTCCATGGCATGAGGAGTGTCTAAAACTGAGAGACTTCTCCCATGTCTGCCCATTGTCTACTCCCTCAAACCCCAAGAGTGCTTGTCCTCCTTTCTTCCTTACAAAACTTTAGCCAGTCACCTTCCTACCTGACTCTGTCTCCAAGTCTGGCCAGAACCCAGGCTGGAAACTGCAGTGATCTGGTCACTTGGGGAACTTCACAGCTGGTTTTTCTACATTAAAACTACTATTAAAGTAGTATTCTTAGAATTAACTTTCATACACATTAGATAATTTACGTTTAGGTTTTTTTTTAAAGACTAAATTCTGTGAAGAAAGGCTCTCTTCCTAGATATGAATTAAAAATATGAATGTAGGATTTTTCAGACCAGATATAAGAAAGAATAATTTTAAATACAGTATTTTGTGTGGTTTTTTGAAGCTTTTTTGTACACTATGAATTTATTGTGTGTGTTCTATTTAAAAACGCAAGTCAGTTAAATCTTCAGATTGTTAGTGTGTAAGGTTTGAATTACATATCTGTTTATTAATAAAGCTGTCCTCACTAACTGTGCTTTTGAATCTCTCAAAAATCCCGGGATAGCAAAAGCCAAAATGCTGCAAATGAAGCCTATGAGTCTGTAGAACCCTAGGTATGATAGGCAATGCTACTCACGCTTCTAATGCTGCTGACCTTGGTGGTGTTGTCCATGTGCTTGCACTGTAAAAGCTTGCTTTTCTGGGTGCTCATTTATGGTGGTTTGGCAGCTGGATGTGAGGAGGGTGTAGAACTGAACAGCTGCCTGGTGAACACTATGTTCTCTATGGTCTCTGGCACTTCAAAGTAAAATTGCATTAGTGTTAAGAACTAATTATTTTCTTTGTGTACTTACTCTTTGAACAATTCAGAGCTACTTTCTTAGGTGTATACCTAAGCGTTCAAAAATAGGAGCCTAACCTTACACGCCTAATGTTGCTTGACTTTTTCCCCCAAAGGTATGTGGTGACATATGAGCATGAATCCCTACAACCTTTGGAATCATGGAGGTGTATACAGACTACTCAGAAAACTTCCGTTTCCAGACTTGCTAAAGCTTGTGGTTTCTGAAGTAGCTTAATCTGGAGTGAGAGTGTCCTGCAGTTGTCCTTTGCAGCACCAGCGAGCATTTCAAATAAAATTCGAGCGGAAAATATCTGTGTAGAAGCTAGCAAAAAATCATTGTCTGTAGTTATTTAACATTCAAAAAACCACAAAGAGTTTTGGAGTTAAGGTGGAATAGAGAAAGTGGCCGTGACACACATTTTGCATTTAAGCATATTAGTTTTACTATTTTTCACTTTAGGTTTTGCTTCATATTTGATTGCTGATGTGTTTCTAAGATGTATAGATGACCTCCACCACTGTTCATCACTGTGAGTGACCAGTCTGGTCCATTTGACTTTTTTTTTTTCCCATAAAGCAATGTACAGATCCTTTTCTAGCGCTTACTTTTAGCTGCTTAACCTATGATTTACTTAAGTGTTTGCGAGAGCCATGTTAGATGCCTTTCTTGTTGCGGCTTGTTCTGGTTTTATCTTGCAAACTGCAGCAAGTGGCCCAGATGCTCAGTGCTGTCACACAAGTTATGCTGAAGCTTCAGGGGGTGGACAGGGTCCATCATGTGCCTTGCAGTTCTGGCCAGGGCGGGACCCAGATGGTTTACAGCTATTCCAAAATTCAGTCTTGTGGAAGGCAAGTTGTGGGAGTTGGAGGGGATGGCATACTCCTAGGTCTCCTCCCAGCACAGGACTGGGATCAGCTGAAGCAGTGCGTACAGACCGGAGAGCCAAGAAATTTCCCTGGGCCCCATAGCAGAAGACTGGGATTGGTGATTTTTGCACAACTCAAGTGGTTTCAGGGCATGCTGTTCAATATACCTCCCCCACCCCCGATACCCTACTGCTGGTTTTGATGCTTGCCTGATGTGAAATCAGTACTTGTGTGAGTCATTCTGTGTCTCTGGGGGAACGAGGGAGGGAGGGAGAGATGGCTGTAATATTCCTGCAGTCCCTGAGCACCATCAGAGCACAATGTGTGGGTAGAGGAGTGTTTGTATCTCTTAGAGCCTGTTATGACTGCTGCAAAGGGAGAAGGCAGAGCCTTAGTTTATTTTCCCTCCCCTTTCCACTTCACTTCCTTACCAGCTAGCTGGCAGCCCAGAGATGGCTGGCTGAGGGTGGTATCTGTGGGTACCTGTAAGAGACCAAAACAACCCTATGGGCCTGCAGGAGGGTATGCCAGCTGCTGAGCAGAGCTCCCCTGCTCTGTGACCTGGCTCCGCGACAGCATGGCAGCGTACGGCCCTTGGACCGAAGCATCTTGGGGTGCAGCAGTAATGTAGTCCTGTGCAAACCAAGGGGAGCAGCCCTAAAGACTCAACTTTTTGTTTGGTTTGTTTTGTTCTGTTCCAACACTCCCACATCCAGGGGGAGATGATACTTCACATATACAAACCCCAGATGTGTAGGAGGATCTTAAACTTGAACAGCCAGCTGCTGTAATAAATAAAAAGTAACAAATGATCCCGAAGGAAAAGGGGAGTCAAAAGGCCAAGGTGTTCTGGCCTAAAGCAGATGTTAGCAGTATCTGGGGTGGGTGTGCTGGAAGAGCGGTGCATCTTGGATGATATCAGTGAAGTGTGGAGGTCCAACAGTGGGGGATGAGGCAACCCCCCTAGCAAAGCACTAAGGAAGCCCAGCTGCTCTTTGCTATCTGTAGGGAACATAGCTGCGTGCTGCCTTTGCTGCCTCACACCTCGGTCCTGAAGAGCTTGGCAGGTAAGGAAAGTGGAGCGATGGTGGTATCGGTGAGCAGGGCCTGTGGCACTGTGCACTGTGTAGAGGTTATACTTTCACTGCCACACCAAGGGAAAAATATTTTCTCTGTGTATTGCTTCTCTTGATGCTCTTGGATCAATTTTAAGGCAAGTCCAAGTAGGAGCAAATTGCAACAGTCAAATCTAGAACTGATGGGAATTACTAGAATATGATAAAGACTTATAAAAGAAGGAGGCTCCAATTCCTTTCTTTTTTAAAAAAAAATACTCCAGCGAGACAGAGGGACAGCATCTGCAGACCTATGACTTTCCCACAAACATCTCTTCTCGTTCTCATTTCCTTGTTGCAGTGGATGTCTTTCTGTCCCCTCCCATCCTGCCTAATCTGACACAGCAGGTAACTGGGTGGGCTCCCAGCTGTGCTAGCTGTCTCTGCCTGTGGGGTTAAAGTCCATTTACTGCTCACACTGGCTCAGCCCAAAGGCCTTTCCCTTCACAAGGATACATTCACTCATCTTTTTTAATCTGATATGAGATGAAAGTCCCATTGAATATGAAACCTTGTGTAGATCCTCTGCAAGCTAACAAATTGTTAGAATAAATTTATTCATAGGCTTTAACTTAACTCATGCAAAAGCTAGATGCTGCCCTATCTTCATTACATTTTTACCATCTGTTATTGTGCAATTTTTCTTTCTACTAGTTTGGAACTCCTTTTCCTAAATGGAGTCTGTGAATATCTCCTCCTTAGGAACCCCAAACCAAGAAGCACTGTCATCTTAGTAGGCTTCCTTTATGATTCAGCAATAGTTTTCATAAAAGCACAAAGGCTGGATCCTATTAAAAATATTAAAAATCCCAGTAACAGTAAAAATGCCAGTGTAATACCGGTGGGCCTCATGGCTTGCTTTTTTTAAGACTTGCTCTCTTCAGGTATTGTTTGTAAATCTCTTGATGTAACCTGTAGGTTCCAGGGCCTTGCACAGAGCCTGAAAAAAACTGCAATGAAAAACAAAACAGACCAGTAGGCGATTGCTTTCTTTGAAACGGAGTAGGTCAAGTACCCATCTGGTAACTGTTGCAAAGGAGTGATATACAGGAGTAATTAGGGCTGCCTACCCAAAATGAGAGGAAGATGCTGTTTTTGTTGGGAGTCAGCTGGAACCTGTTTTCTTCACCCTAGATGTGGGAGCTCTGGGGCTTTGGTATATCAAGTGGCTTTCCTGCTGTTCTGAACTTCATGGTCATATCTAACACCATGCTCGAAATATTCAAAATATTGTGCTACATGATTTTGTGGGCTTCTTTTAACTCTGGATCTCACTGATTTGGGAAAAATATTTAACTTCAGAACTGAGCTGCTACACTTGCTGGAATCAGTGTGCCTGCTGTCCCTGCAGTAAGTGATCTAGAAAGGATGCATATTTTCAAGAGGACTCTCTTTGGGAGCAAAGTTAGCAAGGGTTGCAATTAAGCTGTTGAAAAATGAGTAGTCTTACTTTAAAAAGCAATTTCAAATTTCTACGTACTTGGTAGGATGAACCTCTGAAACCTGTTTTTCTCTGCAGGTTGGTACTGTCTCATTTGCAACTTGGATGGGTTGTTTCAAACTTCTGCAAGGAGAGCCAAAAGTAAAATATATATTTTATTAGGTTGGGGTTTTTTTTTTTTTGTGACAGGACTGCTATTTAAACAGATTTGCTATAATTAGCTATAACAATTTACTTAAATAAAACTAAGCTTAAACAAGACGTATTGCTCTAGTATAAATGCCTATTCTTTTTTTTTTTCCCCAGGTTTTTAATTTTAATCCCTTGATTTAATTAATCTCTAGGAGAACTTTCTTTTTCCTTTTAAAAATATGTATATCAGTGAGTGGAGTTCTGGAATGGGAGGATAGCAGGACAAAGGCACCTAAATATGAAGCAAGGTGTTTGACAAACAGCTCTGAAAAATCATAGCTGAGGTACTAAACACATCATCTCGTCCAAGTTATTTCAGCAGTAGTTTATCAGGCCAAAGAGGTGATTGTTTTAAGCCAAGATTGTTTTAAGACTTCAGCGCAAGAGTGGATCGCCAAACCAGGATTCCTGGGTGAGACCATCAGCCTCATGCACCTTCTTATGCTGCGCCAGGAGCCTGAGCTGGGGAAGATGTTCTGCAACTGCTCTGCCTGCTGGAGAGGCTTCCTGGCTTGGAGTACAGCTGCCTTTTGCAGACCCTTTCCTCATTCTCTCTGACGTAGCCTGGGCAGCAGAAAGGAGAGAACTATCAAGGCCAAGGCCCTGTGTCTTCAGAGTCCAGGCTTTGTTACGGATGGCAGTCCCGAGGGCATTGTGCCAGGAAACCCCTCTAATTTGTGGAAGAGGATAGGCGTGGTGCAATAGTAGTTTATGGCCCACAAAGCCATCTGCTCCTACCACTGTCTGTGCTGATGGCAAGTTTAGCACTGCATCTGTAAGTGAATCATGAAATTTCACCCATTACGCTTCACAGGCACCTATTTGATTTTTCTATGTGTCCTTTCTACCAGAAGGACTGGAGCAGTGGCTCTAGAAAATGTCTGCTAAGGGTCCTAACTGAAAAGAGATTTTAATAAATTCTGCCCACCTCACTGCAGTTTTAACATGGCAGTAACGAAAATGAATTTCACAAGCAGCCTTCAAAGTAGACAGCAATGTTTTGTATGTAGGCATACTCATTTAAAAGAATACAAAATATATTTTGCTTGGCTTTGGTACTGCAGGTAACAAGAATGATGAGTTATTATCTTGCGTATTGCATGCTGCTTATCATCCCAAGGTTTTGTGGTCCATGTGAATATAACCGCAAAATAACTTCAGCCCAATTTTAATATACATTTAATGGCCAGAAAGATTAACTTAAAGTTCAAATATTAAAGATTGTTTCCTTCAAGTTAGCTATTAATGATTGTTACTTGCCACCGTTTTTCTTTAGTAAACTGCCCACTCAGATGGGAGTATCTGATTGAATGGTCCAAAACCAAAGTTAAAATCCTTCTTGCTCACACTGAACATCTTGGCATTGGCGTAACGCAGCCATTTCTGGGAGAAACTTGAGTCTGCAGATAAGCTGTTTTACGTTGCCATTTAAGGCAATTTGAAATTGATTTTTAACTGTTTTGTCTCTCCTATACTGCATCCACATGTATGTGGGTAAAGGACGTTAATGTGCCTGTATAATTGTGTTGTAACTACATAAAATCAGAACAGTCGCTGCTTTGCTGTGCTATGTTGACTGATACTGTACTAGAGCAGCGGAACCAAAGTCCTTTTCTCTTTGTAAACCTCTAAGGCAACTCAGCTGACTGTCAGCATCCTTGGAGGATACATCCAGTTCCAGTGCTGCTAGATTTCCAAACCTCTCTACTTTGAAAGCTCTTTAAAACAATGCAGGTTGTGCTCTGCTAGCTGATGGCTAGACATCTCTGTAGTGGTAGTATGGTAGCACGAGGCTGCCTGGGAATTCGGGCTGGCTTGGAGCAATAATAGCAATCTCCTGTCCTTTCACTCTTCCCTTAAGTAATTTTGTAACCTCAAGAGAACAAATGAACACTTGGGTTACAGACCAGTAGTTGAAAAGCAATAAAAATGCTCGCAGCAGCTTATGTGTGTGTATGCATGCATACACACGTTGAGTTATGTGTTTAGGTTTGGGCATTTTATTTTTTTTTCCCAGGACCTAACATGAAGAGGGAAAAAAAGTGAAGAGCAACTTTGATTTAGAACATATGCTCAGCAAAGCAGGAAGAATACCTTATTTTTGTATTGTGAAATGTTAATTTCACAAACCCCGGGACATGTTGAAATTATCTGAACTTTAAGTGTATAGTAGTTCAGAGAAGTGGATGTCAAAATAATGCGTAGCATGATAATGCTAAAAATCAGTATTTGTAGATTTCCTGAAGCTGATAAATTTTGGAAGGAAAGATGAGGATTCTGGTATCTCTATTTTACATATTTACAAGGTGTTTAGCACTCCTGTAGTACTCACTGGAATTGTATTTATGGTACAATAAGTTTTAAATTTATTGGGCTGGTTTCTTTTAAAATATTGGTAACTGTTGTATGGTGATATTTTTCTTAGCAGTTCCTTTGTAAGAGTGAGAACAGAATTATTTGCAAACAAACAAGATACTGTATCCCTGTATGAAATACATACTTTCTTGAACTTAAGAAAACATCTGTAAACTTCTCTTTAGAATGATTTTCAGGGCAATGATATGGACTGATAGTATCAAGGAAACTTTTAATAAAATGCTGTCGTTTTTAGTGTGATTAGCTGCACCTTGTATTTTCAGTATAATTTAACATACATATACGTGTACATATGTGCATAACATACACGAACGCTTCATCTGCTAACCATATATTCATCTTAGGCACAATGTAACAGAGTATATTTTGCCTGTTCAGAAGTTGATTATGGGTCTTGTATATGTACTTTTTCATTAGCTTACCAGTGAATTTCCCCAGCAGATCCTGCTAATGCAGCTTCTGTATATAAGTTTAGCGTCTGTATAATTTGGTTATTTAGAAATTCCTTCTTCCTGCTTCCCCTTTAAACATTTCTTGGACGCAGTAGATCACTTCCCAACATACAGCTGTTTGTTTAAACCCGTATAATACTTTAAAATGCTCACTTAATGCATAGACTAAATGGCCTACAAAATGTTCATGTTGATGTCTGTGCCAAGGAAGCAGAGAGCACCACTGGAATGTTTTCAGTTCTACGTATCTGCTTGTTAATGGGAAAGTGGACGTATTTGTCAAACTAAGAATGCCAGCAGCCCTTTGGGATAGTGTTACTTTTGAACAGATGTGTGTTTTGCAGCACAAGTATAAGAAACAGAAGAGGTGAAATGAAAGAATCTGAGGGATTCTGTGCTGTGGGAGAGAGCTTAAGCAGAGTGATGTTCACAGCTATAAATATTTAAAATGGGTTTATGCCAAAGCATAAGCAATAACCCCTTTCTGTTGTCAAATGGACAAACTAGTAAATAATATGAGCATTTGTCAGAGTCCAGTACTTTCTGACTGGGCTCTTTTAGGTAGGCCAAAAGTGGAGGGTTTAATGTTTAATATCAAATGTATGTATTTCAAGATATTTAACTTTACATGGGATTTTCAGTTTAGCACAGTGACACAAAATATACTGAAATCACAATACCGGTGTAACTTGCACTTAGCAAATAGGAAATATAGCAATGACAGTAACAGTTCGGTTGCAACACCAATGTGATCCCTGATGCTGATCTCTATAATATGCTTATCATCATGACCCTGGGCAATACCAGCCACCAGGAAGAAATACATCTGTTAAAACCAGCTCAAGCCCATTGTTCTCTTTGAATTTATTTCAGTTGCTCAGTTTTTATACTCTACGCTGGGCTGGGCCATGTATGCACCCCCTCACCAGGCTGGTCTCAAAGACTTTCTCATTCTTAATGAGCTGGGGAGAAAGATTCGATCCACTCAACTGATACAGCTGTTCATCTGAAATGAAGGCCACCCTCGGGGGGGTCCCATTTGTGTTGAGATATAGTCAGGTCTATTTGCTGCAGCTGTGTTAGTCGCACCCTGCATTACTCCCGGAGCTCCAGGGCACGTTGCCCCTGCCCATCTCCTCTCAACCTTCTTCCATCATTTATTGGCCAGTCACAGCGTTTTACATTGAGAGTTACCTCTAAACAGATAATTCACTGATTTGTTTGATCAGCCATTTCTGATGTGCTTCATTGGTTTTCAACATTCTGATTTGTGAACCCCAAGGGTCCTTCAGCAAAGTGCCATCCCCTTCAGGCCCCCTTAGGCAGGCAGGCAATTATACGACCTAAACAAACCTGCTTCTCCAAGTCACTTCCACACATTCCCAAAGTCTGGACCACGGATCTCTGGCCCTCCATGTTGAAAACATGTGTCTCCTAGCTACAGTGGTCGTCATGGGACTGTGGTAAGCACCACTGGGAATCAGAGCTGTGAGGTGACCAAGAAATAGAGAGATATGCTCCAGTGCTCTTCCCAATCATGGAAAGCAATATAAGCTGGATGAGCAGCGTATCAAAACCCTGGTCATTGTCTCTTTGTTTTTTTTTTTATATAAAATGAGTCTATAAGAAAGATGAACTTTCCAAGTAGAACTATACTTTCCAGTCATGATTGTGAATTTGTGGAAGAGCCAATAACTGCTGATTTACATAATTGGCTTCTAGTGTAGGGGAATAGAAAGTGAATTTTTAAAAATTACAATTTTAGTCTGATTAGAAATTTTTGTCTCATGAAATCTTAATAGCCCTAAAATTAATCCCCTGCAAAGAATTAAGATCACCTTGGCTGTTATGACAATTTAAACTGAAACAAGTTTTGGTCATTGAAGTCAGTTGTTATGCTCTGCATGTATATATATGTGTAGTCATCACAGATGAAATATAGACAGTACAGCAGCCTGGTTCAAAAATATTAATTGAAAAATTAATTGACTTGGATGAGAAGGCTTCTTCTCTGTGACTGAGATTGGATGAAGGAGTAAACAAAGGGTAATGACAAATGGCCATGTGTCAAGGTGGAGATGCTTTACAGTGTTAGGATGAAGGGAACTGTAGTGGATCCTATTTTATATAAAAGTCTTTGTTCGCTATCTAGAAGACCTATGTCACAGGTTAAATAATTTTTTTAGTTATTCCAAACAAGGAAAAGTTTACATTGTTTTGAACAGAAAAATCTCAAAAACTTGGAAATATATAATAAATATTTTTGGAGGATAAGAAAGTTTCAAAATAGACAAGCTGGGGCCAACTAATCCTAGTGCTATAGCGAGGAGAAAACAGAAGTCACAGGAATTGGCATGTAGAGATGTTAATGAAAGCATGCTTTTTAGGCTTAGGAGGAACGAACAGTAACCTCCTCCCTCCACCCAGACAGAAATGCCAGCTGTGGCTGTAGAGGTTTTTGGGTGTTCAAAAGCAGTTGTAAACCCTGCATAGTGCCTGTGTGAGAGTCCTCACTGCTCCAAACCAAGTGCTTCCCTGGTGGTGTTACAAACATCCTATCCTTACAGAGCCAGGAGATTTTACTGCTGCGGCGCCGGTATGCAGTGGTAGCGGTACTGTAGGTGGGAGCTTATATGGGTTTTGGGACTAATGTAGAATGAAGATCTACTACAACTTTTCACAACAAATACTGACCTAAAGCTTGTCTAAGTCAGGAGGGGGACAGGCAGCCTTCCAAAGTGACTGTAGGGGTGCAGTTACTTGAGAAGGCCTCTCGGGGTGTGGTTCAGTGGTATATCTGAGCTGACCTAGTTGCCCATGAACCAGCAGGGGTGGTCCCGATTCCCTTCTTTTCCTCCTTCACCAGTGTTGCACTTGGCCAGAAGATTTCATGCCTCTCCGCCCCCACACCTGCCCGTTCTGCTGATTTTGGCACTTGAGGCTGCGTTGCTTCAGCAGTTCAACCTGATAACCTGGCAACAAGCCATTCATTTTGTTAGGCTGGTGCTGTGCTGGGTTAGTAAATGGAACCAGCGTGGTCCAAGGAGCAGCACAAGAGAAGGAGCAGGAGTGCACAGCCAGGCCACGGTCGTGTGAGACGAAAGCATTCTCCTGGTTTTGCCCTTGAGTAGCCAGCAGCAGTGCTGTGCTCCTTATCACTCTCTGTGCTTGGGCTGGCTGAGCTGGAGGAATGAGGTTGTTACCATGTCTAGCTTCACCTATGCTTAATTTTCCTGTCTGCCAGCTGGGGATAACCTCTTCAAGGAATGAAGTGAATATAAATTGACTATTTAGTTATTTGAAAAAAGAGAACATGCAAGTACCTAGATAAAATTTTAATGCAAGAATTTGCCTCTGTACCTGTATTAGCTTACATCAGTGGAGTACTGAGATGAAAGTGGAAGTCTTCACTGCAGACTGCAGTGGGAATGTAGAATCACTTGAGTTGGGTTTGTTTGAATTGTTACAGTAGTATGTTTAAAAAAAAAAAAAAGAGAAGTAAAAATACAGTCTTCCAACCAAAGTGATGTCTTTTCTGCAAAGTGATGTTTGCTTTCACAACAGGTTTTGGAAATAATTAAAGATTAAACCTAAGATTAAAGCTACTTGGAAATAAGCAAAAAGAAGTGCTTGTCTCCTCCCTGCCCCATTGCACATACACTGTTTCGCTTAAACCTAGAACACATCTGCTTTAAATTGTTTTCATGAGATGCATACTGTTATTAATAGAGTTAGGAAAAAGTTGTTCCAAGAAAATGTAATGCATCCATTCGTGGCTAAGCAAATCCAAGCTTTCCCTTTCTGCCACCCCCCAAACTAGACTGGTGATGCAGTAGGTATAAAGTTGGCTTAAAATCCCTGCAAGCTGCACAGCAGCTGAGCTCAATGTGTTGTTACCCTCAGAGCTGATGTTGCAATATTAGCTGTGGTCTTGTTTGAGTCAGTGGAGAGCTCTAACGCCCAGCAACTGAAAAATATTGGTACACTCACTTTTCATTCCATATTGGCCTTGAAACAGAGTTTCAAAGGACTCTGTTAGGAAAAAAAAAAGGGTTTTAAGCAGGGATTACTTCTTTATGTCTTGTAAAGAATACATTATGCGTGTGGCAAGTTAAAGCTTTGAAACTCAACTTCCATCTGTGCTCTATGACAGTATCTTTATATCATTGCATGTCTAAAAGACAAGGTTTGGAAATGAAATTAGTTTGTGTCATGCACAGTTCCTGTAGAGATCAAAGGCAGACCTGTTAATGCAACTATTGCTATTCATGAGTTTCATTTCCATGTGAGTTTCAAGTTAATTATAAATGCTTGTTTAATCACTTAACAATAGGGTATCAGAGTCTCATCTGGGCATTATGTGTATAGCTCTCACTTTTTTTAATTAAAGCAAATTCTTGCCTTTTTTTTCCAAGAAATTAATTTCGGTGGTAATGCTCTAGGCTCTAGCAGGTCAGGATATGCAAATCCTCTTTTAAATGTTGGACAGTTGTGTGATGTATGTCTTTATTTTATTACCCTTTAACTGCCCCTCCCTCCCCCTTGAGTACATGGTTGTGTAGCAGCCTGATTATCATTGGAGATGGCATAAATTGCTCTAGTTCTTATACTAGAGTTCCTTTCGTAACATTTTATTAAAATTTTTATTATCACCAGGAAATAATGTATTTTGAAGTAAACTAATGGCTTTGTTTAATAGATAGTAAGCCTGAAGAGGCAAATAGTGCACCTGTCTGGCCACTGTCGCAGACCACTGTGCTTTATTTGAATATTGAGGATTGAGTCTAATTATTTTAGTTAAACCATTTCAGTCCCATGGAAATTAAATTCTTGTGCACTAGAGGAACCAGCGACAGTGACAGCAATGCCTGAGGCACTTGCAGTGGCAAGGAATGTTAGATGAGAAATGGAGATTAATCAAACTGTGCTGCAGAGAAGGGTGAAAAAGCCTTAAGCGCCCCCTGAGAGCAGCTCCTCCACAGCCCGGATCCTGCTTGTCCGCTGAGATGAGGTGAGCAAGGGGCATTGATCAGGGATCACAGAGGGGCTTCTCTGCACCAGCTAAGGGACTGGACTATGCAGCTCCTCTTGCATCAGTTCTCTACTGTTTCTGAGGAAGAGCAAGGGAGAGGACTAAAAGAAAAACTCAGAAATCACAGTCAGTTGTGCATTTGGGGGAAAAAGGTTCCTTCTTGACTTCTGAGGTGTGAGAGTTAATTATAGTCTTCACACTACAAGTACTTGGAATGTGCAGAGCACCACACTGATAGTCTTCCCCATGACCTGTAAAGCAGAAAAGTGTTTAGCAAACTCAGGCTGCAGGGCTAAAAAGAAGCACCACAGACAATCATTTGGGCTGGCTTCATAAATGTTCTAGAATCAAATATTGATTCTCTCAACTCCAGAATTAAACATTAACTGTAACCCTTTTAATTAAACACCTGGAATTAAAAGTAAAGATTTTTTTTAAAAAAAGGAAATAAGATTTATTTCCCATTTTGTGTCAGCACAAGTGAATCTGCCATCTAGTAAGCTGGTTTCTTGTTGCTAAGAGATGACACGTAAATTTGCATAAGTTCAGTGTACAGCTCTTGGGTTATACTGTATCTCTGTCAGCAAGAGTAACGGTCCTCAGCTAACTTGTTTTTTGCAGTTTCCGTGTTATGCACAGTAATCCAGCCTTCTCTTTCATTAACTGGAGGAGGTTGGGTTCTTCAGATGCCGAGTCCCAAGGCTCTTCCCTGATTCCTGGATTTTTATGTGACTCTTCTCTGACCCCTCTGCTTTCTAAATACTTGAAGTCCAGGCCTGAGAACCAAGCCCTGCTGTGTGGTCCTTACTACAGTTTTGACCAGTGCTGTGGACAGAAGTAAGGGTGCTTGATGCCAGGGGCTGCAGCGGCCCTGGTATAATCTCAAGAACTGCTGAACAGGCAATGAGTAGAAGCAGTTCTCCTGCATCTCCTGCATCCTACCCTCTGCGTGATTTCTCTGGAAATCAGTGACAGACACTCACCCTAGTTGAAACCTTGGTCACCTGTGGTGGAGGGGAAGGCTGTGTAGCACCACTGTGCTGTAACGTGGACGAGAGCCTGTTCTGAACAGAGAATGTCAAGATCTTTGCTGTGAATCTTCTACAAGCACACTTAGTTCACCATTTGAGGTGGTACTTGGGAACTTACTTTTAAGGTGACGACATCGATAAAGATCATTCTGTGTACTTCTGGAGGGATTTTATGTACATGTTTCCTTTTTCTTCATATGAGCTAATTCTGCTACTGTTTTGAAGTGTGGTTGTCAGTAGAGCCTTCTCGATGCACTACATTAGACAGATATGCCAATACGTAAATGCTTGAGTTGGCATCTGTGGCTAGGGGATGGGGAACACTCCTTTTTCTAGGAAAATGTTTTCCTTTAGATAAATGAAAATCCTATTGTTTGGTTGAGGAGTGGCCTTGCACATGGGCGAAAGGTTAAGGGGCAGAACGGTTTATCCATTTGGCGTGCAGGAGTCAAAACCAGGCATGTTGCCAGTAAGCTCAATCAAGGCAGAGGATGCAATTTTAAATAAAGTTCATAGTGGCATTTTTTAAATGAGCAGGAAGTTTTCTTTCTCTAATCAAAACCCAGATAATTTAAATATTTCTTTCTTTAGTAATATCCTGACATTGTCCATGGATAGGGGACCCCCAGAGGAAAAGAGAAGTGATAACGGCTGCCTGTGTCAGCCTGTTCCCAAAAGAGATCATCTGTCCAGCAGACGTCAATGGGAGTCTGCCTGACAGAGGGGTGTGTGCCAAGAAACCAAACTGCAGGATTGGAATCTAAATAAGTTTGTGATCTTTGACTTCCAATCTGTGTCATAACATTTTTCTGCTTATTTCAGTATTTGAAATCTGACAATGTGCCATCACTCAGATTGCTCAGGATTTTTCTTTCTATGTAACATCACTGGCTTATTTTAAAAGCAAACAAATGAACAAACAAACAAGTGCTTTTCACTTTTCAGGAGTTTGGTTACAGAAAACAGTGCTGATGGTACCGCTTCTGAAGGAAACTGTTCCCAAACTGGGAGTTCCCAGCAATATAAAGAGCAGTTTTGAGTCTAAGAGGGGTTGCAACTGCAGAAGTAGTTGTCTTAAGGTTACTTGTATTTCAGAGGAAGCAGTATGGTTCATAAAGCAGATGGCACAGGAAGGATTGCTCAGAGAAAGTTTAGTCTTAGTAAAATCTCAAGAATCAGATTAAGAAGACAGATGGGACTCTGGATTGGAATACTAACGTGAGGCGCTTTTTTTGTCTTTTTTATTTCACTTTCCCAAATTATAACTTTGGAGATGCTAGGATTTTTTTTATATAGCTGACAATAAATTTAGTACTAGAAGACTGGGAGGGAGTTACATTTAAGCAGCTGTTTTTACTGCAACTGGTAGTTTTGGTTTGCACTCATCTGAAAAACAAAAAAGATGTGATTGCTGAAAGAAGACAAAGGAATGCAACTATAAGAAAAGATACTTAGGCTAGATTTACTTGCTTGAGCATACACATGCAGCAGCCTTGATCTCTTTGTGGAATGTAACCCTGTATTTGCTGTTTTCCCCTAACCTCTTTTTCCCACTTTGCTTTGGGCTTCTTGAAGCAGAGTTCCAGGGTTTCCCATATGGCTTGCACTATTTAACATTTGCGAGTGGCCCGTTCCTAGCTGCACTTTCAGACAGGGACACACAGTCTTTTTGCCCATCCAAACAGGATATCTTTGCCCATGATTTATCTCCTGGAAATGAACAGTTATCGTAAGTAGCTCTTGCTTTGGACATGAAACATTCCTGTAGGAATATAATGGCAGGGCATGCGCTAATGGTGCAGGCAAATTACTCTGGCTCTACCTGTGCCCACCTGCATCACGCTGCAAGCCAAGAGGGATCCACAGGCCAGACAGCCCAGGTCTGAAAAAGCCTGGTTCACAGCACACTGGTCAGGACCCAGGTATATTAGGCAGGGCTATCAGCTCAGGCATAGCCTCTCCTGAATGTGGCTGGCCTCTCTGGGGAGGTGAGACAACAGCTGCCCTGGGTGAGTTCATCAGCCCGGGGTCTGTCACCTCAGCCATCTCTGCTTTGCTCTGCAGTGAGGAAACATCAGCACTGTGCACCTTTATGTCCCCTTCCTTCCTCCAGCATCTCACTACTATCACAGAGCAAAACTCTTTCAGAACTTGGTAAATGAATATTCCCACTGTCATAAATAATAGAAAGCACAACAGTATCACAAATCTGTTGAAGAGTGAAGCACGCTTCTCTTTAGTGGTTCACGTTCTTGGAGTTCATCTTCTGCAGTGCTGTTGGTTCCCTGCCTCCATCGTGTTCCCCGCTTACTGCAGATGTCCTTCCTTCTCTAAGTCCATGGGTCTTTAATTCCGTGTGAGCTCCTTGCTGTGGTAGGCTGTAAACCTCAGGAATAATGTATCTGCTTTATCCCCGCTGTTTTGCTGAGAGTACCAGCTAAAAAGTTTGCCAGATATTTTAAAGACTCTATTCCTTAGCTAATAATGAGTCTTCTAAGCGGCTTTTTCTAACTAAATACTTCTTTTAGTATACCTAATGCTCCAGTCTAAGACCTCCGTATTAATTTGAGGTCACACTGATCTTGGATTGCTTGCTTCCTTACTCTGCTCTCCTTCCCTTCTTCAGTCCTTGTGTTCTTCAAGAAGTGCCTGAATATCTCCTGACAATTCTGAAACTTAATGTATAGCTTTAAGTTTTCATAGTGATCTCTCCTTATGGATTGTTGTCATCACTCGCTGTTTGAGAGGAGGTTTTCTTCAACAATTTCTCTCCAGTTTAAAGCTTGTAATCATTCTGTTGCTGTGGAAATTACTGTGATAATGCAGGTTTAGTGTTCATGACTTCACTGCTGCATTAGATAAGAAGAAAAAGGAGCTGTTGCGTGGGAGAAAGCCCTGAATTAAGCAAGTTGTATACATTTCACGCGTATGTCAGGGAAGATAACACATGAAAAGGATTTAGGGTTGTTCAGGCTGCTAGGCTTTTCTCAATCTTCTCTGGAAAAAACAAGTCTAAATATTAAAAAGGAGGAGAAAAAAAGCTCAGTGTTTGATTTACGGGGCTGTGGTTTGGAACACCAGTTTCAGTCTTTTGCTTTTCAGGACTTCAGTCTTCCACCTTGGGTGATGGCCTTTGTCATTTCCATTTGGAAACAGGAATTTGGAAACCCTTCTCCTTCCCTGTCAGAAACTCTTATCCTTCCTTATCAGTAAGAGAGAAAGATGCAGACAGAGGCCCTTATATAGCTATAGAGTGAAGGATAAAGGAATGTCCTACTGGAGATACACATGGCTAGCTCTCTTGTTTGGGAAGAGAGCACTGGATTTGTGTATTCAGGAAAATTTTTGTTTATCCGTCTTTGCCTCTTTATCAATAGTAGTAGTAGTTCCTATTCTAGAATTTTATATGTCTATAAGGACTTAAATAGATTTGATACTATTGTAATTTTCTTATCCTCTTCCTTAATTA
Organism: Phalacrocorax carbo; assembly: GCF_963921805.1. Taxonomy (NCBI): domain Eukaryota; kingdom Metazoa; phylum Chordata; class Aves; order Suliformes; family Phalacrocoracidae; genus Phalacrocorax; species Phalacrocorax carbo. The sequence goes on along the minus strand of NC_087514.1, from coordinate 144,496,564 downwards.
GTATTTAATATTCCAGAGCTCCTTGGTTCCTTCTTAGCTGTGTTTTTTTTTAGAAAAGGCTAAACTTTCATGTTACTGAAATTGCTAACCACAATGTTTAGCTTGTCCTGTTTCCTTGCTTTTTCTTTAATGCATGACCCATTATTCTTAACCGCATCTGTTCTTCGGCATTCTTTGCCAGGCAATTCAAAGTGGGAAATGTTAACAGCCCAGTTATCTGGCTTTGGATCTAAGCATATTGTTCCTGCACATTTTGAAAATAAAAGCTTATATTGCTTTTTGCCCTCATGTTTGTAAATACATGTACAGATTGTAAATACATAAATACATATGCATTTCTCCTTTGATTAATGTGGCTGCCTTTCACACGCTCAAGATTTTACAAGTTGCTTGGTGGTCAAGGCAAGGTTTCTGAGGAGGCATTCTGTACATGCACACTAGTGTATGGACACTGTTTTTCCAATATACGTTGTTTTCTTTGACTACTAAATGCAAAACTGGGAAGAAGTCCAGAATCTTTAATAGCTAGAATGTATTTCATGCTGATCCCCTCTAAATTGGCATCCTCCATTGCCAAGTTCTAAAGTGAGGGCTGCGATGATGATGAATTTCTCTAATGGGGTTTTTTGTTCAGAGATGCCTTATATTTTTTGTACTGTAGGATTCAGACAGAAGGTCTCCACTTATAAAAGGGCCCAATATCTTTCTGGCTGAAATGCCCTTAGGACAGAGGTGCTGATATTTTTGTATTAGATCCTGACATCCTTTTAAAATTTTATATTGTTACAGTATGTTTCTCAGCATATTCAGTTGTGTCATTTCACTACTGAAATTCACAGCAGAGATTTTGTTAAGTTCTGTGTTTTTCCTGGTGTTATGTCTTGTTGGTGCAGGGCTTACACCAAAATAAATTCTTAAAATCTAATGCACAGTACTAATATACCAGAACCGTACTACCACTACTGTTCTGCAGAAAGCAATGAATTGTTTTTAAATATGTATGAAAAGGAGGTCATGCTCTCTTTTATGGGCAGCACATGAAGAAATGAGTTACACATAGAGTGTAATAATCTTGCTTGTTAGCGGCTGAATTCCTCTGACACGAAAAGTGAGTTTGCAAAATATTGTCTGCTACCTTGGGGAATGGAGTGAGCTGAGGAAGGGGACCTCGTGCAAGAACAACAGGATTTCCAAAGATGAGGGTGAGAATGAGAAAAAGGGGAGAGAGGGAGAAAAGAGAAAAAAGGGTGGTAGGTACTCATTTAGGAGAATAAGGCAACTGTAAATGAAGAAGTCCAAAGAGTGGCTTGGTGGAGGCATTGGACCGTTGTTGGGTCTTTTTCAACACAGCATTGTATTTAAGTCATAGTTATTGAGGAAAGGCAACAGCTGCTACTTTAGAGCATGAGGCAGAGGAACTATTGGCGGGACAGAAAAATAATCGTAGATATAGAGGAATGCCTTCCAGAGGGACTGTCTTGCACAAGCCACTCCACTTTATATAACAAAAGCCTGGTGACACAATGCATGGTTTAGTCATAGAAGTGCCCCGGAGTGGACAAATACTGTACATCTGGGAACGTTTAAACAAGTAATTAGTTTCTGGAAAAACAGCAGATTACTCCAGGAAAATGTAGTCCATTGTGTTAGCTTCTGACTGTGTGTCTGCAAGATGTATGATTCTCCTGACTGCCTTAACTGTCGCTTCTTTGCTTATCATACCCACCAGTTGTATGTGGAGACAGGTAATGCAGTAGTGTCAGGGCTGACAAGCAGGTATCACCAGGGGCTGTGATGTTTTTGCCCCTTTGGGAAAAGGGCCAGTGAACAGGGAGGCAGGATGGAAAGTGTTCCTCCCTACTCACTCCCTCCTCACTACTAGCACTCTGCATCCCACCTGGTCATCCTGTGCTTTGAGGACAAGGACCTGATCCTGTGGGATTTCACTGTCTTGGTTAGACATCACCAGGGAAGTCCTGTGCCAGCTGGGGCAGTCTCTTCCACCAGGGTTCAAAATCTCTGACTGTAACACAGCCTGCTCTGTTGCCTACTTTCTTCCTGGGCTTCCATCACAGCAGATTTCCTCTGTTCCTTTGCTACACAAAGAGAGGAACGTTTCGAGGAAGGGGTGAGGGAGCACAGCCCACTTCCAGCCCTTCCCTCTCCCCTCTGCTGGTGGAGAAGGCTGGCTGGAGCAGGGGCACAGCAAGGCGGGGACATTACAGAGAGTTACAATGCCGTGCTATCTGGAACTAATACATGATGTTTGATAGCACGCACATTTAGAATTATGATGTTACCGTGAGATTGATGTGTTGCCCATCAAAAGGAATATTGCCTGCCCTTGGTGATATGCTGCCCAGCTGCATGTGGGTCATAGGTGGAATATAGATGCCTCCACAGCCAGAGTTAGTAGCAGGGCAGTAACTCAGGACCTGGTCTGGCTTGTGGCAGAAAATGCAGTGTCTCTAGAGAGTGACTGCCTGAATTGGAGAACTGCAGGCCAGGACAAGAGGTCGTACTTGGCACCGAAGTGACAGAGGTTAGCACTGAGCCCTGTGTCTTTTTAGTTATTGGTGTGCTAGCATGTTCTAACTGCTGCCTCCTGCAGAAGCTTTTTGGATGGTAATTGCTGTGGTTGTTTGTCATTACAGAAGTAACGCTGAAGGTCCATGTAAGTGATGCCAGCACACATCAGCCAGTGACTGAAGCCTTCATTGAGATTTTTATCAACCAGATCTCCATTGCATCTGGAACCTCAGGAGCAGATGGCACTGCCTTCCTCAAGTTTCAGTATAAGCTGGGCAATCAGCTGATAGTGACTGCTAGTAAACATGCATATGTGCCAAATTCTGCACCATGGAAACCTGTAAGATTGCCTGGTAAGAGATCTTTATTTTTGTTCTGAGGTAAGATTTTGCATCTAAAGGAAGTTACATAGTTTTGTGTGATGTGTTTTAATGTGTGCAATCCTGGGTGGGCGGAAGAACATCTGTGCGGTTCAAAAAAAGCAAGGTTTCTTCCTCAGTTAAACCATGGCATCAGGGCTGTGCAGAGACTTGCTCTCCTCCTGGCTGTCCTTGATACAGTGCTACATCAGTTTTCAAACAACTGTTGGTGCTCTTACAGCTCCACAAAAAGTACAAATTTATTCAAGATCTTTTTCTTTATGGGAACTGTTTCTAAGTGCTTTGTTTCAGCAGCTGTGATGTTCTCATTCATTTCTCTCCCAAGGTGTAGCAACAACTGTTGCACTGTAGGCTGTAGTGTGCAAAAAAACTCCTGGCCTTTCAGTTCTCAGCCATGGTCATAGGACAGTTTTAATCTACGGTTGTGTTATCCAGATGTAAGCATTTTTTCTGACTTAATTAGCATGGTTTGTTTCTTCCACAGGCAAACAAATATAACAATAATACCTGCATCTTAGTTTTTATCAGAATGCCTCAAAATTTTATGGGACATGGGAGACTTCACATTAATTGTAGAGGAGGGGAAACTGAGTCACAAAGACTATTTCTGTACTGCTAAATAGAGCAGATCGTGGGTGGCTTTCAGACCTTGAGACACAACATCTAGATGAAGGTCACATCACCAGCTTTCATCTGCCTTTCCTCTAATTCCCAGCCACAGTTAGGGTCCAAGTAGTTTGGGAACAGTCTCAGGCTTGTATTATACCCAAAACACATCTAAATATCACCTCAGATTTGATAATTAGCCCAGACCAAAGCCACGCCAGGTTTTAAGTGCACTAATATTCAAATAGTACAAATGATCACAGGGCAGTGTTCAATGCCATGCCTTGGCTCCATTTTATTTATTCATATCAACATAGCCAGAGGGACTGTGTGTCTTGCCACAAGGTCAAGCAGCAAATGTATTTTCAGATGGAGAAGGGAACTTGAACCTCTTCAAACCTAAAACTATGCTTTAGGCATTTCAACATGCTGTTTACTTATCTGCATTCACTTGCTTCAGATAAGATAGATTGACTTCTTCCACATTTCCTCTACTATATTCTGCCATGTTTTCCAGCTACTTAATGGAGCCATAGTGAAGACTAAGCGAGGCTCTTAGGTGCACCGAGAAAAAATAAGAAGCAACTGAAATGAGTTGCAGCAAGGACAGTTTCAAATAAATAAAAGGGAACAATTCCTTACAGCAGCAGTAGTCAAAGTTAGGAACAGGTTGTCCAGAAATGTTGTCAAATCTCCATCTTTAAAGATATTCAGAACTCAGCTGGACACCCCCCTGCTTGGTTGAAGCCCCAGCTCCAGAAGCCGCTTCCAACCATAATTGTTTCATGACTCTGTTTAGAAGTTTCCTTGATAGTTTTTTCTGTTTAAATAAGATGAAGTGCAGCTTCCCCAGCATACTTCATGTATTTCCTTAAGTCACAATCATATATGATCAAAGCATGCAAATGACCTTTTCTTGCCTGAACATTTTCTTACCTTGTGTCTCATATCTTTCTGACTCATACCTTAGATCTTTTGAATGAGACCTATTCTTCCATGGCCTGGAGTTTGTTTCGTTCAGTTTTTTGCTTGTTGCTTTTTCTTAAATACTGGTTTTGAGGGCAGGGAATCAAACATGGTATTATTGGTTTTTGGTAAGTCATTGAAGTTTAAAGAGCAATAATTGTATACAGTTTCCACAAAATCTTTCTTTCCACGGCTGAAATGTGAGCTTAACTCAGAAAATAGATTCCTTTCACCTCTGATCTTCCCCCATTGAAACTGGTAGATAGTTTGCCATTGATTTAATAAGGATTAGAATCCTTCCTTTTGCTTTCTGTACCTTGAACTTAATTCTTTATTTGATTAAAGAAACAAGAAGTTATGACTTGATTTGGCCCATGTAGATTTAGTAGGGTTGTTCTTTGAATTACTCCTTAAAAGGGACATGACAGAAAAGTTCAGGCCCAGGATACTTAGGCTGTTATTTTTCATATTGACTAAGATGCCTGTAGTCTTTAAAGAACTTTGCAAGAGCTGTTCGTATTTAAATGCCCTGTATTTAAATGCCTTTCATGCTTGTAACCAGCACAATATAGAAGTTTTGAAAACAATGGAAGTTTTGTTGTTCTTATTTTTAATCTGGGTTGAATGATGGGGAACAGGCAGCATATTTTAATCTTGGATCTGCAGAGTGCGGTCTGGGCACACACGTACAGTGGGATCCTCAGTTCCCAAAAATGCCTTTTAACAGTACTAGTAGTTGTCATCCCACAGAGCAGATACACCATTCTGAGCAGTGTTAAACCCACGGCAGTGGTTTAAGCTAATGTGCCGTACTCTATGCTGTGGTAAATGAACTACGGACACATTTACTTCAAATGCGGAAATGATAACCACAAGCAGGGAGTAGGTTTGAAAGCTATAGGGTGGTAAAGTTTAAAGTGCTGTAACAGGGCTTTGCCGAAGGATCAGGATTCTTCCATCACAGTCAATATGCATTAATTATAATCTTATGCTGAAAAGCTGTGCAGCCACTGAACTCATGATATTATTGTAATACCTTTAAGGAGTAAGCATCAAGGGTTTTCTGTTCTCATAATTCAGCAGAAACTAACTTTTTTTATATTAACCAAAATAATTATAGCTCTTTACCACTTAAGCAGGAGGATTATTTATTTACATAGTGATAAATGGTAGGAGGAAAAGATTAAGATCTCTTCTTCCATTAAACTATTTATCAGCAGAGCCATGGCTCCACTTATTAACAGTTCATTAATTTAATATCACTTGAGTTGTTGAAGTGTTCATGATGGAAGATGTGCTCATCTCTCTGCTCATAGCTACACATAGATTTTTCTTTGTACATAATTTGGAAGAAAAGAATTTGTGAGTAGTAGTCTGTATTTAAGAGGATGTTTTTGGAGCAGTGTGTGCAATGAAGAGAGGGAATTTGCTGAGGCAACACAGTTCAGAGTAGCTGATAGGGTCAGTCAAAGCAAACCATGGTCTTCACTGTGGTGAAATATAGTTCTAGGAACAGAGGATGCTCGTGGTGTTTCTGGGAGAGGAGAGCTCATCTGGAAAGCAGTGACTCTGCAGAGAAGACGTGTGAGTCATGGTAGATGAACAGTTGAAAATAATCTCCCAATGCAGCACTGCAAGAGAGCAGAATAATCTGATCCTTAGCTGTAAAATAAGGTAAAGTCTGAGAAGGCGGAGTATAGTATTTCAGAGCTTGTCCTTGGTGCAGCCACTCAGGGAAATGTGTATCCAGTTCTGGTTCCACACTTCAAAAAAAAAACCAACTTAAGGCTGCAGGGTTATATCAGGAGTGATTAAAAGATTGGAAAATACAGCTTACAAGGAAAGACTTGGAAGTGCTTAATTTATTTTGTTCACCAGAGAGAAAATTTGTAGGGTAATTTGATCGTAGGCCATCAGTACCCACATAGAGAACAGGAAACAGGTAAAAGAGAGTTATTCTGTCTAGTGAGCTTGTGTAAAAAGATCAAATGCCTGGAAGTCTAACCTCAATAAATTTTGATGAGTAAAAAGGCACGTAGTTTAACTGCCCTCGTAATTACTTACTAGAACATTGATGTTGTGGTGTGTTCTTTACCACTGGACACCTTTAAAAGAAAATTGGATAGTTTTTCTACAACATGCTTTCTAGCTTAAGCACAGCTATTGGATCTGAAACAGTAATTAATTCAGAGGCGGCTGGAGTTTCACAGGAATAAGACTGGATCATCACAGTCGTCCTTTTGGCTTTAAAAACTATGGCTTTCTGCCTTTGTCATGCTGAGAAAAGATTGTGCGGAAAAGCCCAAGGGAAGTTTAGAAGTTATATATGCATTATAGTCTAGCATATATGGAAGAAGACATTGGCATGGTTTATTGTATAGAGTTCCCCAGGGTGTCTAAATTATATTAGCTTTCTTCATACAAATTAACTTATTGTAGTAAAGACAAACAAATTTTGTAATTGTGTGGCCTTAGTGCTACTTACACTAGGCTTTCTTATTTTTGTTGCCTGATGTGTAGATCTTTTTCGAATGTAGAGTGTTGGAAAGAAAATTCTCAGCTGTACTTGCAATAACATAATTTTTTAAATTATTTTTTAAATGTACATATATGTTGTTAAGACCATCTTTTAGATGGCGGTTCTTATCAGTTTATTCTCCTTTCTCCTGTATTTCTCCCAAACAGTAGAATTTCTTTAAAGAGCTAATATAGTTCTCAAAGCAGAAATAGTGTACAGTCTCCCTATTTGTAGCTAATATCTATATCGTCTCTTGGACTAAATAATACATATTAATTTAGAGGAAATTTATGAAGCTCCAGAAAATCAGAAGAGCTTGTGTTATTCTTTTATTAAGCAGTTCTGGAAACGTCTTCCTCAAGTTTATGGTCACTTCAGAATGGGATCAGTACTTTTCAGGTGCAAATGTGGGATGCTGCCCAGTTACCAAAAGTTACGTGTCTGCATTAATCTCCTCCTCTCTTTCTATCTTTGAAAGCCATGCATGGATGTCAGGCAGGTCTACTTCTTACTGTTTCCATGGGTGCAAGAGTCAGGTGTGCTCAGTGGCTAATTCCATACATAATTCTGGTCTTCTGGGCCTGAAGAACTTGGCATGAAATTATATCATGTTCTTTGTTCTCCCGAGATGTGTGTGCATACAGACATAGCCCCCTCTAAGGAATGTCAGCATCCAGTGGCAAAGGACGTTTGCAGATTTCTTGCAGCAAATACTTTTTATCTGTCCTCTTTTGCACCACTGGTAGAATGACAGTAGTTCTGCTATATATAGTACTTCTGTACTGTAGGTGGTGACTCAGTAAGGACATGCTGTATTTTAAAGCAAATTATTCAGACTTATTCATCATACTTTGCCTTTTGTATGACTTCTTATGTAAGCATCTCTAAGTATTAAAAAAGTTAAATTTCATAAAAATCTCCCCGAGGTAAGAAGTATAGCCATTTCACAGAATAATAATTCAGTCAGACTGAATTAGTGTTTCACTCCTCTTCATGTAATAGTAAGTCTTTCTGTGGAACTGGGAATTATAACCTGAAACCCTGCTTTACACCCCATTCTTCTGTAGTTTGAGCTACCATGCATGACTTGCAGGAGTCAAAGCATAGAACATGTTGTTTAGTTCAATAATAATTACCCTGGCAATTTAATTATTTGGTTTAGAAAATGCGCGTGGTTTCTGTCATGATACAATATGACTTTAATAGTGTGGGTGGCCTGCTTTTGGAAAAATGTAGGAAAAAGTGCGTGCTGCTGTTGTTGGGTTATGTTTATAAGAATTCAAATATATCCCTCTTAAACCACTTCTCTCCCACAGTGTTTTCTTCATTGAGCCTTGGCCTTCTTCCGGAACGCTCAGCTACCCTAATGGTCTATGATGATGTAGTCCAGATAGTCTCAGGATTTCAAGGTATGCTGGTTTTTGGAAGGTGGAATTGAAATTTGAGTGATGCTAAACAAAAAGTCTGACAGCCCGATACCTTCTGAGCTCTATCCCATGGGTGAGACAGGTATCTTGTGGGGAGTTCTGAGTTCCCTGAGGAGTGCTTCTCTCTGGGGTGGTTTTACCAAATTGATTAATAGCTAAATTCATCCCGAATCACTGTGACTAGGGAATTCAAGTTACCTGGTAATAAACAAGTTTGGACTTTAGTGTGCCATTTGAGAGCTAGAGTTTAAGTTTCTCTCGCTATCTGTTTTATGTTTTTTCATCTAGCCTCATTTAACCATCCTTGCAGTAAACATTTTCTGATGTTTTTATTGTGTAAGAATTTTCTCTGGGTTTATTTTGTTTCTTGCTTCCTACTGTGAATGCCTTAGAAATTTGGGGCATTGAAAAATTTGAAATTTCTCATATCTGCATTGTTGTGTACCCTACATAAACTTGCTTTTCTTAAGTACTTCCTGTGGACCCCTTATCAGACTTCCTGCAAACCCACATACTACAGGATGAAACCCACTGTATTAGAAGAATAAATTCCGAATCACCTTTTTGCAAGGCCAAACACATTTAAAGCAACAAGTTAAAGCAACTGTAGTATAAGTCAGATGAACACTGTGTTTTCTGAATTGCACAGTAAAGAATAAAATGTTCAGCTGACCTAGGGATCTGACCTAACTTAGCCCAGTTGATGTGATAGCTGAGGTAAATCTGTTAACAAAAGAACAGAAGTTTATAAAGATACCTTGAGGCAAAACAAGAGTTCATCCTTCCTGTGAGCCCTCTTACTGTGCATAACCTGTGTCTTATTCATGTGTATTATGATTTCCATAATTTTAAACTCTACAAGATAGTTAATAAACAGGGGAGTAGTACCTTCAATAATATTCCAAGATAACCTTGTTTTATCTGAGGGAATATAATACAGCTATGCCTTCCTGACATCTTTTTTTTATGGTCAGAAGCCATCCAGACACAATAGGCTTTTCATTAATGATAGCACTAGATACGACTGGAGCTGAAAAAGCACTAAACAAATTAGGTAGCTGATAGAACACTCAGAAGGAGCTGGAGAACAGCACAGCTGCCGTGCATATATTCTGCAGTTTGAGAGCTGACATTATCTAATGGGGTAAATTAGATGGACGGTGAACTGTGTTAAACCACAAGGGATTCCATTAGACAAAACATGAAATGTTGTTTACCAACAGTATTCTTCTAGCATGGCATATTAAATACTTTTATTCTTATGCAAATGTGCTAATATTATGCAATTAACTTAAAAAGAACAATCGTTTCATGTTTACAGCTTCCTTTCTTCAAAAAAACAGGCGATGTTAAAGGGCTAGAGGGACGTTTAACAGCCAAGTGACACTTATAAATATTTTCCACATAATCTTGCTCCCTTCAGTGAATTGATCCAAGGTGTTCCCAATATATTTAAATTAGAATAATATAACTGGTTCTGCTGGTATAGCAAAGAAAGAGGAAAAAGGAAGAAAGTGGTACCGGGAGTATTCTAAGGGTTGGGATTTGAATTCTCAGTCTTGCCCAATAAAAACTATTTTATGGGACCAGCCCACACTCCTTTCCTTGGGAATTCTTTTGTGATGAAACCTAAATGAAAGACAGCCTAGACATTGTACCAGCATTTGAATGGAGCCTCTCTAGTCTCAATCCAAAATCTTTGTGACCTAGTTTTTCTCTGTTTCTTCTCCAATTTATTTCCCAGTAACTTCACACTGCTTCAAAAGAGCTGGTCAGGAATTACCTTAGTGCAAAAACAAGGGCAAAACAGAACTCATTATACCAGGAACAAACTGGGAACACTGGTGTTTGAAGCACCAGTCAAAGGGAAAGAAAGGCCTGTCTAGTACAGTAAGTTACCAGTTGCTTTTGAATAATGAATCAAGCAAGCGACTTACTATGCAATTGAGAAGTTTGTCTGAGTTGATGCAGCCAGCTTCATTTTCATGATGGCATTACAATCCGCTGCTGTGCTCTGTCAGTAATTGCGAGGGATGGAGCTTGCCAGACACTGGGTCATTTCAGTTATTTAATACCAGCACAGTGATGAGCTGAACTTCAGCATTCTGTGAATGGGAGCTGTATGGGTACCCTCTATCTGCCTCTGATATATGAGCAGTCAGACCATGAACTGATGACACTTCAGATGTTACCTCACATAGATTGAAGCTCAAATGCTGGTCTGGTGCCACGTGTCATGTGTCCAGCATGACAAGAGGTGCTTTATAGGGACCCCTTGAGATGCTTACGTGTTCAGGTGTGCACTGGCAAAGTGGAGCTGACAGCATTTGAACCATGGCCAGTGTGTTGACAAGAGGACATTTAAAGAAGATAAGATCAGTGCGCAGCAGTCCTTTACCTCATGGCACTCACCAAGTGGAGAGAGCTCACGTGCCAATTTTATACTTGAATGTGTTTGGATTTGATAAGTCAAAACTAGGTATCTTCAGTAATAGAAGAAATAATAATAATCCCCTCCCAGTGATAAGTGTTGGCTTGTTGAAAAATGCTCTAGGTTCTGGTCAGCACAAGTCTTTCTCTCCATTTTACCACTTCCAGTTCCTTCAGTAAGTTTGTTCCCAAACATATGCCCCAAAATTCTCTGTGAACACTGCTAAAGGAGTACATTGGATCATCTTCTAGCAAGGTGGTGAGAGAAGGTGAAAGCCTTGGTAGCTGCTTCCCTCACAAGCCTTTTGCTTGTAGCTCTGGGTCTTCTGCACCTTTGAAGTCTCTTGCTGGGTTTGGGTAGACCCAACTGAGGAGCTGAAGGGGAGAGTCAGGGTGAGTGGCAGGTTTCGGGTGAACATCAATATCAAGGAGTTTGTTAATCTAGAGTGTGAATTAACTACTGAGCACTGTTTTATTGATGTATACGCACTATCTAAAAAGGAAGCTGTTTCTTCCACCTTAAAACTTGCATCCGAGTTGATTGCTGCGCAGGTTTCCTGCCAGGTTTGGGGCTCAGCCGTAGGAGCGCTTTGCATTGCATGTGGGATTCAAGAAACTGAGGTTGACGTTCCGAGTCCTCCCTATCTAGTTAAAATTTGGCAGCTCATGGCTCTCCCAGTGCTACAAAGCAACCGTATTTTATAGAAAACCTAGAGCCTCTGCATAAATTGCTGCGTTACAGACTCAACAACAGTTACTTTGTTTTCAATTCTTAATTAGGTCTGATCTTCGGAAATATAACACCGGTTCTTGGCAACTTGAATAATTCATCTTAACCAGAGATTTAGACAGCAGAAAATCCTACAATTTTACATTGAACTGTTAGTGATAATGCTACTGCTGGTTTCTTTGTTGTGGGGTTTTTTCGGTTGTGTTACTGTGGTTGCTTTTCCCGATGGATTGTAGGAGCCCACTCAGCAGTGCAGTCAGAGGTTCCCAAGTGCTTGAGCAGATAGATCTGTCCCTGAGGTACAGCAAACTACTACAGTATTGCAGAGCACTCAGGAGATATAAGTCTTTCCCAAGTTCATTGCAGTCAATTTATTTAGTCTTTTATGTTGTTTTCCATTAAAGCCTAGAAATTGGGCACGGGAGGTTTCTTCCCGTTTCACATGGGAGTTCTTTAATGACCATCTTAAACACTTAAGGATACTGCTAGTCTTGAGAACCTGCTGTAAATGCTTAAATGTTTCAGAAATTAAAAAAGAAAAGTGGTTTTGTAGCTTTTTCTTGCAGTATTACCAAAGAAATAACCGCTAAACAATGACCAGCTCTTTGGAGATACTTCCCCACCTACGTAGCAATTTTTGTTGGCGAATACAAAGTTTGTTCTGTGGAATTTTATGTTTTCACATAGCCAGAGCTGCTGCTAGAAAATATTGCAAGAAAAAGATCCAGTGTCATGGTTAATGACATTGCCAATTATAAAGCTTAAGAGTTGTGAGTAAAGCTCTTTAATCTTTCTCACAGTAAAGTTACATGTAACCTAAAAGCGCTGCCAGAGACTAACAGGGGAAAAGAAGCAGAATTGTTTTGAGTTGACATCTTTGAACTGCATAGTCAAATGTGAATTAAGAAAGAAACTGCTTGCCTCTTGTTTTTGTGTTGTGTGTGGAGTGTTCTGTGACTATTCAAAATGAGCTCTGGAGAATACAATAGCTTTTGATTTAAAAATTAATTTGCATGTTGCACACACAAACTTGCAGATGGAGTCTTGCTGTGTGTTGCTAAACAGTATTAACTTTGAGCATCCATTGAAAAAGACTATTGACTCCATAAACTGGGATTTAAATGAGACATGAAATGCAGTAGTGCATGACACAGGCTTAAATCATGTTGCAGCAAAGACCCTTCAATTAACACCTAGTGATCTCAAAAAAACCCACTCAAACTGTACAAGACAGAGGAAAAGAGAGAAATCTCATATGCCAAGTAATCTGGCTCTGTTTAGATGTGTTCTTTGTGTTGGAAAATATGGAATCTCTGCTCACCCAGGCTTTTTCAAGTGAATCTTTTTATCCAGTGGTTTAAATAAAAAGTGACCACTGTCTCAGTACTAGTGATAGTTAACGTGGCCAAAGCTTTGTAAAAATTAAATACAGAAATTACACAAGTTAACTGGGACTATGGGTAGAACTGTAGTCTCTTAGAAAATCCCTTTAAAGAGTGTAAGCAGAATTTGTCTTGCTATTTCAAGAAAAACAAAATTTAAACAAAAATGGTGTAGTGGATGCTCTTCTAAGCTTTCACATGCTCTACCTCTGAACTCAGTTTTAGTTTCAGTTATATTCACTGTAAGAAGAGTGTGAGGAAATTTGACGTGATCCTGGGAAATAACATGGTCAGAAAAGCTTCTAACATTAGATGCTTTCACAGTCTTGCTCAGTGATACTTGTGGAAAAATAATGTCAGCTGCAAAATAAATGTGAAAATAATTGGTTTCCTCCTCCTTTGTAATAGCCTTCTGATGTCTCTGTCCTTCTAAAGCTATTTCAATTTATAATGATAAAAACTGTAAATGTGCTTCCGTAAATATGAACACCTAAATGTTCTGCCCACCTTTGATATAAAGTCACTTTTAATTTTTTTAGGTGCACGGACTCAGCCACAAGTTCACTTTCAGAGAAGATCTGTGAAATTGCCAGAGAACACTAGCTACAGCGATTTGACAGCATATCTAACTGCAGCCAGTTCACCCTGGGAAGTGGACAGTTTTCCTTATTTGCAGGGATTAGATGGAAATGGAACAGGTAACCCACTACTTTGGTTTTGCTCTGATTTCATTTTGGTGAGGGATAAACTTTTGACCATATCATTTTTTCTATTCCCTGTTCCAGCAAACATTCTTTAAAATTTGGTTCATTCTTTAAATTAGGTTCAACTGCCCTACCAAAATGCTGTTCCAATAAGCAAGAGATCAAGGTTCGCTATCCCTTAAATGGGGCCACTGAATAGCAAAGATGAAGACTCCTTGGCCTTGGGAGACCAGAAAAGTTTGTTACACTTTTAGTTGAGAGTTAAGTCTCAAAATATGTTGCATGTGTACATACAAAAATGGAGATTAATATGAAGGGACAAAAGAAAATCTAACTTGAGGACGCCATAAATTCGTGATCAATTTTTTTCTAAAAATAAATAAAATGCCTATATATGAAGGATTTAATACTCTGTTGTTTCAGCTAAGAGTTGTTTCAATGGCTTTGTTAATACTTTTGAATCTAGCTTCAGCCAAAAATGTGCAAATTCTTTTAGCACCAAAGGGAAAACAATGAAAATTCACAGTAGAGACACAGCCACTGTTAAATTCAATGCTGTGATACATTTTTATGACTGCAACTGCTGGCTACTCTTCTTCCACTTCTCATTTAGTCTTGATTGAAATAATTGGTGTTGCGTAGGCTACAGAAAAATAGAAGAATTGGGTACAGAAGTCTTTGAATTCTTAAAATGCTGCTGTGAAAAGGAGAATAATGTTTTCTCTGTGTCCATATTGGGTTAGAAAGCAAGCAGTGGACTTTGCAGTTCAGCAAGAGAGAGTCAGCCTAGTGATTAGGAAAACCTTGCTACAGTGAGGGTAGTTTAAGCTGTAGAATCAGTTGCTTGAGGGTGTTGGACAATTAGACAAATCACCTGTGAGGATGGCATAGGCGTAGCTGAGTCTGCTTTGAAGGAGGCTAAATAACCCCTTGAGGTCCTTCCCTGCTGTTTCTCAGGATGCATTTACTTGTGATGTGTTGATCTAGGTGACTTTGAATGCTAGGTCGTGTGTGTAAATGGTATGTACTGAGCTTGCTAACTTTTCCTTAAAAAAAAAAAAACAGGAAAATAAACTTCTCCTTCCCTTTGTACACATCTGAATATCTCCTTTTCTGTTACAATTAGATACGTGTCTGCTACCTTACTCCAATCCTTCTGTCTGCTCCAGCAAGTACATCTCATCCTATCTTATTCTATCTCTCTGTCATTTCCCTATTTTCATCTCCAACCTTCAGTTTTCTCTGGCTCTAAATACTCAGACATGCTCAAATACCTCTTCTTTTTTAAAAAGAAGGAATGCACTTGATCTCATTCTTCTGTCTACTTCCTCATCTTCTTTCTTTTCATGTCTAAAACCACTGAACAAACTGTTGACAATGTGTGTGGGATTCCTCTCCCAAATCTTTCCTTAGTACTCTGCAACCCAACTTCCCACCCTTGCATTTATTTAGTAGATACAGGTCTTGCCAAGATTTCAGATGGTCACCTGTCATGCAAACTACACAACCAGGACATCATCTTTCTCCTGTTCTACCTCCTAGTCTCCTACAAAACAGATGAATGCACCCTTTATTTTTTAGTCTTCTGTATGCTTGCATGACGGGAACATTCCTACTTGAGCATGGGGTCCCTGGATTAGACTTGTATTAGCCTTCAAGTAAAAGTATGTCACAAAAGACCAAAATGACTGGCAAAGAAATAGGGTTTAAGACACTGAGAAGAGCCTTGTTTTCTGAAATCTGTAGTATTTAGTATGGTATAATATAGACTACAAATACAATATGTTTGTATATGCACTATAGTATAGGTGAAATGTCCTCTGTTTTCAGCAGAAGTTTCTCCTGCTGTGGAAACATTAAACTTTAAAATCCTCAACTTGGATTGACTTCCTTTCCTTCATCTCCAATTGACATGGTGAAGATTTCTCCTGAAAAACTTTGGAATGAATAAAAAAAGGAGATTAACAGCTGCTGGGGATTTTTTACTATTTCTGTTCTCATGAGAAAAAGAAAAATATGTACAAATTTTAGAATTCTGAAAAAACTTAGCGTTAATTTGCAGGGGAAATTTTGGCGTGTTCCTGAACATTGCCCCTTCTCCCCTCTCTCCTACCTCTTCTTCCCCCCAGTTAGTCTTCTGTTCTTTCATGGTTTGTTTATGTCTGTAGAGTTTTGGAGAGGTCCTCCTATTTGTTTCAGTCAGCTCAGTTCTCTGGCTAGTATTTATCCAGAGTGACTTTACAGTTGTTTTAACTAAAACCTATTGTCCATGAGTTCAACAGTTTTCACAGAATCCCAGCTGGGTGTTGTAGTAATATGGAGCAGTGAAAATTCATTGCATGGATCAGCATGTTCCAAATATAAAAATTCAAAGAATCTAGCTGCAAGCCTATATAGTGTTAGCTTATTGTTTGTATTAATCACCAGCTGAAGAGCAGTAGGATGGTTTCACAAAATTTTGTCCTTTTAACTAAACCAAGCAAAACTTTCCATCATCTGCAGTAATGGACCAAGCTGGCTAAAAACCATTACTCCTGCTGGTTTTAAAAGCTGTTTGTTTCTTTATGAAAAGTCAAGTCTAAGTCACAGTGGATTCTCCTCTGATTATTTTTAGAGCTCTTCATAGGTCACCAGATGCCAAAAATGGCAAAAAATAAATGAAAGCTGACATTTATTGAAGTCCATTCCCATTTAATCTGTGCATGTTCTTATCAGTTTTATAGCATGTGAGAGTTTCACAAGCATTGATTTTAATTTACCTTCACAACAGAAAAGAGAAAAATTTATCTTTTTAATGAGCATTTACATACCATGCAAGATGTCAAACTGAAGGATTATTTCTTCTTGCTAGACGTCAGTGGATTTCTGAAATCTCTTCATCTTCTAATACAACTTGTTCAGCCTGGTACTGAGCAAAGCATCAGTGCATCTTAAGTAAAAAAGATGCAGTGTTTCCCCACCAGAATGCTTTCTCTGTGGCTGAAAACTCATTTTTACAGATATTAGGCAGGTATGCTTTATCAAGACAGTAATGAAAAAAAAAAATCAAAATTTTCAGTATTTAAAGATAAGTATAAAGTGTAATTTAATTTTAGATATGAATCTAAATGTTTCTAAAATCTGAAGTTATACCTTTTTTCATTAGAGATTTGTATATGCCGGAACATCGTCAGGTTATGATACTTAGCAACAGGAATTTATTTCTCTGATACCAGCCTGAGAAACTTAGTGGCTCAAGTCTAGTGACTTGGGGACAAGGATCAGTCTGATGGAGATACAGGTGCATGGCAGTGGCAGTGGATTGAACGATCAGGAATAAAGGAACAACTTTTCCCCCACCAGTTCCCTCCTCTACCTCTTTGTTTTACATTCTAAGGCTGTAAGGGGCTGATATTGTGCACCATTGGAGCCTATAACACAAATGCTCGGGTAGTCTGGCAGCCTTCCCCTATGCCATAGCTGCATTTCCAAACCTTATTTTTCTATTCTTTTCTGTCAGCTAGCCCTGTGGCTCTCTTATGTGGCCATCTTCAGAGTGCCTGTTTTTTCAGCACTTTAGTCCCTCTGGAATATATGCTTCTGCCCCTCAGTTCACAGTAGATCAGAGTGTATGCCCTTCGCATGTGCTCTCATCCATCCATGGCCTGTCAGCTGTGCAACAGTGACACTTGCCTTGAAATCTGGGTTAAATGTATGGCAGAGTAGATGCTATAGTAAATAAGCCACATGCAAAGTTACTTCTGGTTATTTTCCATGCCTTCAGTTTGGTACTTCTTGCAAAATCCAACTAATTTAAAATTCTGAGAAGTTTGTCTCTTTTTTTCCCTTCCCTTTGCCACTCCCCCCCTCCACCCCTTTCCTGGTGATGTCTTAACTTTGGTGAGCTGTTACTCAGAGACATCGAATTTAATAAAGGCCATTCCTTGAGTTTTATTCAAAGAGAGATAAGAGAAGTGTTAAGAGAAATCATGAAGGTCTTAATGCCTTCCCACCGTGCCTTTGAATGTACTCATCCTAACGAACACTGGCACTGAGATACTGCATATTCCTCAGGATCCCTTGCTGTGCCTTCGTGTTGCAGGTGGCGTACCACTGTTGAGCGCGAATGTACTTTTACAGGCAGTTCATGCTGATGTAAGGCACCAGGATTACAGGAGGGGCAGTACCCCACGCTCTGCCAGCCAGGCACCCCTGTTCCTTCTCCAGGATTAGCCCCGTAGCAGGACGCGTGGCTGCACAGCCCCTGGAGGCAGCACAAAGGAGGCGGCAGGGCTGCTGCTCTTAGCAGCAGTGCGGACCCGGATGGCTCAAGCCCCTTGCAAAACTCAAAGCTCCATCTCTTCCAATTTAAACTACTACCACGACTGCTCTGAGCTCCAGATCTCCTTGGTTTTAAACCGCAAGCATTTTTTCCCCTAAATGCATATTCATTTCTGTGGTATTTTTCCCTGTCATTGATTCCTTTTGTTAAATGGTTGAAGAGTTATAACTTTTCTTTTAAATCATGTTGTCATGAAGGAACATTGATTGGCATGCAGTTTAAATGTAAAGAAGAATTATTATCTAGCATAGATAAGAAGATAACACTGTGCATCCTAATAATCCATTTAGCTCGGTTTATTTCAGTGAAAGGCCAAAGGAAATACAACCTGGTGTTCTTGAATTTATTGACCGATCATCCTTGCAGTGTCACTGCATGTTTGGGTGTTTGTTAGTTATAAAATGGGCATGTGAGGCTATAATAGATGCTTGTGAGATTTTTTTTTTGCCATGATTATGGCTGTGATGCTCGTACATATTTATTTAAGATGAATTGAGAAAATATATGCAGGAGATTTTTGCACTGTAGTTTTTTTGTCTTCAGAATTTTCCAGAATAAAGTTAAAAATACAGAAGCATCTACCTCTTGCTTGTTACAAATTTGTAAAGCAGGGAGGATAACTACTACCATCCCTTGAGAACTATATTGGTGCGGTACTGCGGTGTTGAACCACACGTGTGTATCTTAAATTCTGGGAAATTCTGTAGTCACAATGTTCATTCATTCTCTCGGTAGGAAACAGCACTAGGTATGACCTCACCCCTGTCACTGCAGTCAGTGTTCATCTCCTCAACAGCGATGGGACCCCAGTCCCCGTGAATGGCCCCATCTATGTAACAGTGCCTCTGCCAACAAACAGCAACCTGAAGCACAATGCACACGTTCCAGCATGGAGGTTTGACCAAAAATTTGGTAGGTAACACCTAATTGTGATTCCCTAGATGGCTTCATTTGTCTGAAACTAATGTCTCACTGCATTTATTATGTTAATGTAGTAAGGTCTTAATCGGAGAGTACACAAATCTTTTTTCTGTCTAAAAGGAGAGAAGACTGAGTTTTGTTGATCAAGATTTGCATATAGTGTATGTGCAAATATACTTGAGTAGCATTGTTTGCAACTTCTGGACAAAATTTTTTGTAAATGTAACACTTCAAAATTATTAAATATTTTACGTAAAAACTATATTGAAAGAACTTGATTTCACCCAGAGACTGAGAAGCAGAGAGGCGTATTTGTTGTGGCATTGAACTGGAAGTCTGGAGAAATGGAAACTAGCCTTATCTTTGCCAGCAGCCAGCTACCTGACCTTTGGTCCATCTCTTGTCGCTAGCTCAGTTTCCTGCCTGTCACATAGGATACAAAATAGTGACTTCTTTTGTAAATCACTTTGAGATTGACTAATACTATCATAAGGAAAGTACATGTAAATGATTAAAAAAAAAAGCAAGCAAAATTCCTGAAATATTTTGAAAGGACAGAATGACTAATCAGCATAAGCTGTATAATGCACTCAGTTTTTTACATTTCAGGATAACTTGTGCTGTTGTGAACAGGAATTTTTCCAGAAATATATTATTTAGGTTCTCTGTTTTGGCTTGTGTTTTTTCATTGCTGGTTGGCATACTGTGCTGGCCTTCTTTACACCTTCAAAGTGTAAAGGATTAAGGGTGCATAAGTCTTGTCCTGGTGATTCCCCTTCAGTTACTCCACTGTGCCTTCTGAAGTTAGTGGTTAAGAAAAAGAATTCGAAAAAGAAGAACGGAAGGTGTGAAAGGCAGAGACTGTGAGGAAGAGAAGAAAAAGGAGCCAGAAATGTGGATCCATGTAGACAGTCAGAGGGGTTTTGTCCCTGCAAAGCAAACGTTTTGAGCCAGTTTATGATCACATCCAGAAGTAGAACAACGAGCGTGAAACCAGCATATCGGAGGAAGGAGAGGGGAGGGGGGAAGAGAGAGGTGAAGGGGGAGATAACGTTTTTGCTTCCTTCCTGCCTCTTTTTGCTGGAAAAGGTGATGTATTTTCAAACAGCATGCCTGATAAATCTTTTGTCAGAAGTTGGCTGTATTAGAGAGTAAAACAGTAGGATTTAATAAAGAATAAATGTGAGTATGATATAAAATTGAACAGTGGAAAAGAGTCTGATGAATGGATTTGGGGTTTCCCTTAACTGTGGAAACGTCATGTTTTCTTGTGGTGCCCTGGCAGTAAGTTTAATCTCATTCTTCCTGAAACTGATTTTGATTTCTGATTCTAGAAGCTATTTAATTTTCCCGTGTTAAAAAAAAAAAAATATGGGAAAGACTGACTCATGTTTACTTTCTCCACAAGAAGCAGTCCATCCCCAACCCTTCCTGTCAGCTGTGTTATAGCTGCAGCCCGCCTCATTGCGAGTTACTCACTGCTACTTAAATGGTTCTGATTTTGATTATGGAGCTTTCTCATTTATGGCCAAATTTCCGTGCCCCTGTGGTGGAGCCACAAAAGCTCTCTCTTACTGTGGAATATGGTTGTTACTGTTGCATAAAAAGAGCTAGTTATCCTATTGTGTGCAGTACATATTAGTATAGATCAATACGTGTTAGTTAATTAGTGCTGCAGGCTTGAGGCTCCCAATCTTGAGACAAGTTCAACCTTGTTTGCTTCATGAAAAGCTGCTGGAGCACTTGTGTTGTTTGGAGGGAAAGGCATGAGGACAACTAAACAAAAACGGTTTTTGTCAGGCCACTTAGCTTCACCAAGTCACGGAGAGGAAGGTATTGAAGACGTTACGCTTAGGCTCCAGCTCACACTTCAGCTCAAGTAAGCATCTTTCCTTGCAGCCGAAGATGTTGAACAAAGATGCATTTAAGCCCTGACTGCGGCATGCCAGTTCTAGCAGAATTTTGGTCACGTCCCAACCAATTTAAATTAGAGTAGCCTAATTTAATAAGTAGAGCAGCCACTCTATCTTGTGCAGGCTACATTAGCACCCTAAGGGCTGTCAAACTAGCCATACGTAACGTGAACATGATGGTACCCTGTCATTCCCCATCCCTGTTGTGCTTGGACTGTGAAGGGAGGAGGATGGATGGTGACTGAGATGGCTCCACGCTGGAGAAATCCTTAACTGGCAAATAAGTTGTTGTAACCCATTTGCCCTGCCAGATCTGGGGCCTGTCAGGATAAGCCCTCTAACCTCATTATTCTGAATTTGTCTTTCATTTCAGGAGCTGCTTTTTTCAGTGCTAGTTATGTTGCGGTCTCTCCGTAATAGATTTTCAGTGGCTTAAATTTTCACACTTGCATCTGAAAATTGAGAAAATGCCAGAGAGGGAGAACTATGACTGCATTACAAGGCAATAATGCAGAGCTTCTCTCTAGCGTATTAGCAGTACAGTGGGTGCTTGTTCGTGCAAGCCATTGTTTTTGTTTAGAATCCATGTGGTTGTCATCATTACTGCGTGAAGCATAATTTCTGCTCTAAAAAGCAGAAATACTTTTCACTTTCAGGGGAGGAAGTGGATAAGGGACAGAAATACTACAAATATGTTTTAATCCTTAGAATCTCATACATTTTGCTGAGCTCATGATGTAGTAATATAAACCCAGTGGCATCTGATGGGAATTGCAGAGATT
This sequence comes from Phalacrocorax carbo, assembly GCF_963921805.1. Lineage (NCBI taxonomy): Eukaryota > Metazoa > Chordata > Aves > Suliformes > Phalacrocoracidae > Phalacrocorax > Phalacrocorax carbo. Next base: position 144,474,955 of record NC_087514.1, on the reverse strand, counting down.
TTCATAGTTTCTAGAGAAATTATGCATATTTGCATATTACGGCAGCCAAAAATAATTAATGGCTTTTTGGGATGTTTACCGTAAACATTCTGTATTTTCATTACCACAGTTTCTGTCCTTGAGAGAGAACTGGGGAGAGAAGGGGGAGAAGCAGTATAGTCTACTTAAGGCTGAGGGTGGCTCCACTGACACTGATGAAACAGCCAGCCAGAAGCAGCAGGCTGACATCAAAATAAGGCAATCTGCTGCATCTATTTTATACTGTTCCAAATGAAATTTTTCATTACAAAACAAACTTGCTGCCTTGTGTTGCACAGCAAGCAAATTAAAGCAGTAATACCTTTTTGAATAATTAATAAAATGAAGAGCAACTATGCCCTGGAGAAGTTTTAGGATAAATGAATACATCCAACCTTGTTCTTGTGTTGGAGATGCATTCCACCATCTTTCTCTGCAGCATTTCTTGGTGTTGGTGATAATAAGCACAGATGCACTGATGTTATGGAGACGTATACACTACAACACAACTTAATCATTCCATGCTGTTGACATACCCATGTCTCTTGTGTTTCACAGAACTGTGGGAGAGTGGTTTTATTTCATAGTACACACTTAAAGGTTTGAACATAAGAGTTATGGATTCTCATTTTTATAATCAGGATGGCTCAGTGGGGTTTTCTGGGTTGTTGGCTTTTTCCCCCCCCCCAAGCACTGTCTTGTTTTTCTCTAAATCTTAAGGGGCTGAAAAACTTTTTTTTTTCTTTATCCGTAAACAGATGGTTGGGATCATGACTCCCTCCCTGTATATTTGCCTTGATGTCAGTAGGATTTACAGCAATATAATTAATCTCTCTATTCTTGGACACCAAATTTCTGTCCAAGACTTCTTTCTAGTCTTGTCCTCTTCAGTCAGAAATGAATACTACATATCCCAGTAGAAAGGAAACTTCGTACCTCCTGTATCATTTCCAGCTCCCACCAGCTGGACTGAATAACACAGCACTTGCTCAGCTGTATTCTCCTCAGCCCCCATTTAAATTGTTTATGCTTTATGTTAAGGTGTCTGTTTTCCATTTGATTCTGTGAGCAAAACTCCAAGACAAGCGCTCTCCATTTTAAGTCCTCAGTTTCCTCCCATGTGGTATGGAGGCATTATGTTGCACCTAGATCTCTAGATCCAAATCTAGAGCTGTATGAAGGACTTGAAAATATTACCAAGTATTACAGAGTGCATAATATGGAAACGTGATCTATTCTTCAGTGACAATATTCACGCATCTGCTAGTTTATTAATCCCACCAAATAACAGGAAAAATTTTCAACACTTTTCAACCTTGTGTGGCAAATTACTCTGGAGTGAAGGGGTTAAATCTTCACCCTTTTGCTCCTCTTCCTTAAAATGTGTTATTTATTGTGCACTATGTCTAAATGAAGTTGAGAGTACTGTTTCTCTCTTCTTCCTCCTCCCCGAACACTTGGTGTAAATCTTTGACGTGACCTTGTTGTCTTTAAATTACTAGCTTCTTCGCAGAGGAGGCTGTTTCCCCAGTGCCTGAAATCTCAACCATTTATTAATGTAAAGTGATGGCAGAATATGGAGAAGAGTATCTTGGGGAACTCTTTTTATAGCTTTATAAAGCACAATACTTTATGTACTATGCTGTGCTTCGTCAGTGCTTTCTGACTGCATTTAATGCTGTAATAGATTTCTAAATATATTTGAAAGTCTGGTACTTATTTTCAGTGGTAAAATTTCTATTGATTTTTGTAGAGCCAGAATTTCCTGATGTTTCTTCCTCAGAAAAATGAAGATAATGTTTTCTGTGCTCAAAAGAAGTTGTGAGGATATGTTATGTGTAAACAATACCGGTGCCTACTCCAACTTGACTGCAGTATGATTTCGCTGTATTTCATGGAGGTGAAATGATGCTTGGTTTTTGTTCATAGTGTTCACAGGGAGAGAGCGACAGCCACTGTCAGACAGAAAATATAAGTGGGTTACTGCACATCTACCTGTGTAGTTCACTGCACATTATTTGTAAATAAGATGATTTGTAAAAGTCTCTGGTTTAAGCTTCCCACGTGGTAGCAACAATTACCCACCCAAAGAAAAGATTGACTTATATTTTCATAATTTAAAATGCATTAATTTTTGTTGTGAATTTGGTTAACTTCTGATTGCCGTGACAGACAGAAAATTATCATTTAACAAAAGCTTTTGCAGTCTGTTACTTAATCTGAGGCTCAGTATGAATACATGCCTCTGAACTTGGATAGTTGGCCTGCGTTTGGACTACATGCAGCTGCACACATAGCCTGGGACTTCATGCACTTCTCCATGGGTTTTGTTGGGTTTTCTGCGTGTGAGAAATTGAAATATTCAGGAAAACACATTCCCAGCCCCCAAAAGTTTGAATTTAATATAATCAGATCCAGAACATTTGGTTCTAGATCAGATTCACTGGTAATATGGAGATTTATTTGCAAATTGCAAGGAGAAAAATCAAGCCTCCACAAAGTTCAGTTACACTATTTCTGTAGTTTACAAGTTCCTTGACAATTTGATTTTGACTTCCTTTTTTATCTCAGCTGTGAAGGTTAAATTATTCTTGAAGGCTAAATACACTGAGGAATACAGATTTTTAACTAACTGCTCTCGAATAATTTCATATTTTGTGTGTTGCCATAGAAATGGCAGCTACCAAACCCAGTTTTTTACCATGTACGATGTCTGCGTAATAGGTGCAGATATAATTGCAGAGTAGTAGACAGACCTCAGCATTGAAAGGAAAAGAAGCTGTTTTTCTGATGCTTCACAGTGTGGCTCACTGAGGTATGTTCTCACTATCATGATTGCTCTGGAGAGGAGTAGTGGGTCAGAGGAGGCAGTTGTGCTTTTTTATCAATATGTATGTTGTTTTTAAAATGGATGTTGTGGCTTACACATGTGAAAGTGATGGGAATGGATTGTTTGATCCTCTCTCCACCTCATATCCCATCTGAGTTGCATTTGTGGCAAAGCAGACATGGTACGGCATGATGGTGGAGCTTAAGAGGGTGTTGAAGGAATCAGGTTATTGCCAAAGTGTAGTGATATATGCAGGTAATCTGCTATTACGTAGTCAAGGAAATAAAACTGGAAACAAATAGCATGGCTTCTGGGAACAGATTTTAATAACAGACTGTACCTTGTGTCATGTAGACGGCCCTGTAGCTCCACCTACAGAAGCCATGCAGTAGAAGGTGGAAAGAAGTGGACATCAAAATTCAGGAAGTGGAGAAAAGACTGTTGTGCCTGTGCAGCTGCTTGAGTTGGAGAGGGCTTGGAGACTGGTGGAAGCATAGGCAGGAATGCATGGAGCAGGAGTGTGAAGTGTCTGGGTGGGGCTGGAAGAAGCTGAGGAGGACTGGGACAGCCTTCCTCTGCGGCCTTGGCATGGTGGGTCAAATCCCAGTGTGCATCTGCGTCCACTTCCAGCTTGAAAAATAGAAACTAAACGTGAGCGTGATGTGACGCTGAATGAAGGAAAAGGCATGCACTGTTTTGAATTGCCTCTGCTTTTATTTATTACTTGTCCTAATAATTTTGTCAATAACTGACTGAATGTGATTAATAATGTGAAAGAGCGAATATTAAAGGCAGTATCTTTCACATACGCTGAAAACTAGGGATGGTGATCCAGCAAGCATAACTAAGCTTTTCCTTTTGAAATATAATTATTAACCAGTAATTACTCATGGAAGTAATTTTCTTTAATAAGTCTCTTCTGTTCTGGCATTCTGGAAGGAAATGCTGAGGGGACCAAAGCAATGCAGGCAGTTCTACGTACGATGTGTCCTGCCTTTTGCCCAGATGTAATTAAAATTATTAAATAATGAAAACTGGCATGTCCTTTTGTTAAACACTTGACAGGCTATCTATGGGGAAAAAAGAATAGAGATGGCAAAAACTACAATGCTTCTCCAACACCGGTAATAAATCGAACTGTTAAACTTCCTTGCAAAAACCTTCAATGTACAACGTTAAAAGTGTTTGCCTTACAGTACACCAAATAATGGTGGTGCTGCTAAAACAGTAGCAGGATTTAGCCCTGGAAGGCTTGTGTAACAGATTCTGTAAGAGTGGAAGAATAATGAAGGTATGAGCTCAGAGCAGGGACGTTTATTTTTTCAATGTTGCCTAGCAACTCCAAAAACAAAATTGTAATATTAACTTAAATGCTATGAATTTTTAAACTTGTGTGTGTTCGAGGGGAGGGGAAGAGGAGGGTAATGTCTACCCATATTCAAGGAGGAATTTTTCTACTTCCAATTTCAGTCATTTGTAGCTTTTCAGAAAATGAACAAAAGTAAAACCAAAAAACCCATCCTTCTGTAGTAAAACTTCCCATGCTGATGCAGATTAGAGGTCATTTTCGGTTGGAAAAAGAAGAAATCTGATAAGCAGCTTTCAGCTGGTAGAATGAAGCTACAATTTATGTATGTCAGAACATGCTTTAGGGAGTCATTTTCACAAGCCTGCCCTTGATTGACTCTCCATAATAACACTGCCATTTGAAGCGTCTAATCAATTACTTCTAGAAACACTGTTAGTATGTTTTGACTATCCTTTGCTGTCCCACACTGTATGACAACAACCTGCCTCATTCCTTTTGACACCTATATCTCCACTTAACTGTGAATCTCTGCCTAAGCAGGGAAATCTTACAAGACATTGTAGGCGTCACAGAAGAGATCTGTGCTGAAAGAAAAGCACTTCTCATTAAGGAATATTTATTTAAAACACCTATGCTGTTAAGTAGTATGGTTAAAAGTATTTTTCTTTTCTTTCTGGAACTCTTTTGTCCAGGGAAGATAATCTGGTGAATAAAAATAAATTCATATAATGGGATTATGCTTAATTTGCTCTCTGGCTAACTAAATCCTCTAATTTGTCAAACCCATTGGATGGAAATAATTAGTGCTGTAAATAGCACAGTTTTGGTTCCCTGCTTGAGTGGGATTGGATGATCCTATTGCCAGTTAAAAGAAACAAAATTAAAAGCAAACGGTATTTGATAAATGGAAGAGTTTCCTACCAAAAGCTCACATGTAAAAGTAATTTATGGAAAAAAAACTACCATAGCTACTATATATTTAAACACAAGCAATATTTAGACTTCATGACTGTCCTTAGGGGAAGCTGCTGGCTACAGCACACTCCTCTGACAGTCATTTACCAGAACTGTTTTGATCAGTGATAGGAAAAATACACAATCAAAAGTCAGCAGAAGTCACTGCAGCAGCAGTGATCTGAGAGGCTCTGAAATGGTCAGCTTGGAAAGTTAAGCGTGAAGCAAGCAGTATTATACATCCTCCCAGAGAGCCGAGTTCTGTGCTGGGGTGCGGGCATGCAAACTCCCCTCGCAGCCAGCACACATGCTTAAGAGGGGAATTTCTCTGCTTTCTTCTTGACTTTAATAGGAGTCACATGGATCTCTCTAGAGCAGATGGCCCGGTGTGGCGGTCCTGCCTGAACAAAGTGCGGTCCTGCCACGTAGGCCAGTAGGAAGTTTGCCATTTGCTTGAGCTGGAGCATGCATTGTCACACACATGGAAGCCAGAGAGGCGTACAATTCCCTGGATTTTACTGCAGATTAATGTAAAATAATAAGGTCTAGCTTTAAAATATGGAAGTAATGTCTTATTCAGAGGCATTGTGCATCTAGACTACAAAAACAGATCCATTCATGCTGCCTGGATCCAGCAAGCTGTCACATTGAATAGTTAGTGTCTTTGAAGACAATATGACGACTCTTTTCTGGGCAGACTGGCCATACGTGCAGTGACCTGATTGTGCAGGGAAATAGTCTAGAATAGCTGTTATGTAATGGTTTTTCTGCAATAGCTGCCCATCTGGACACTCCTTGCTGAAAGCGCCATTCTTCAATCTGATTTAGAAGTAAACTAAATTGAGTTACAGAAAGGCATTTTCAGTGCATAATGTGTGTTGAAATGGAGATTTAATGTGCAAACCTTTTTCTGTTAAATTCACTCACGATAACCCCTGCTTCCCCCATTGGCAAGTCCTAAAAGCTGCCTGAGATAAATAAGCGTGTTCATCAGACTCAAAGTTACTGCAGAGATGCTTCCCTCTAGCAGAATATTTCTCCTGCTCTGATGAAATCTTATTTGTCTCTGATATTTGGGCATTTTTGCAGCCAGATGGAGCTCAGCTTTCTTTATCTGATTATTTTCTGATTTGATTTCTTCTAAAGTACTCTTATTTTTATATTTTTTATAGTGTTAACGATGGGAGTTCTCTTACCTTGCTTTTAAGTTACGTATACAAAGAAGTGCTGGATAGCTGTTTTATAAGCTTTTTAAGACAAAATTTGTTAGATGACACCATTTATTCCAAAAAGTCAGTAACAGTAAATATAATTTTGGTGACGAAAGAGTTAAGAAACTTCTTGGTTCTTCCCCTGCCATTAGTTTGAGCCAGGAGACAGCTCCCCTGACTTGAATCCTGGATCAGCATGTTGGCTCCACTGAGCAGTAATAGAGGAAAAAAGAGGAAGAGAAATGTAAAAATGATCCATAAGCAAGAATGTTTCTATATATAGAAGTTTTCCATGAAGCACCAGACACTCTATAAGAATTAGTGGCAAATTGGCCCAAATCATGCAGTGCTTACAAACTATACTGAACTTGCTGTTTCTGCTCCAAAGATATGTTGACATGTTTTCTTTGGAACTACACAATCAGGCTTGAACAAAAATGATCAATTCATTACATGCAGTTATTTGTACTGCTTTTTATTTATAATCCTGTATTGCCTGTTACTTAATTATTGCACATCATGTATAAAAATAAGCAGTGAAGCTAGTTGATTATGCTGATGGGGCAGGAGGAAGAAGTAGATGTTATAGGGCATTTGGAGAATAACAAATTAAATTATCATAACACTTAGCCATGCAGGGAGGTAAGACGTCTCTTCCCTCCTAAATCCTTCTGCTTACTTCTCCTGCAGTTGCAATCCTGCCTGCACAGAAAAAAAAAAAAGACTGCTGCTTCCCCTTACTCCATTTGCAGGCTAGTGGGTAGGAAAGGACAGAAAAATGGAAGAAGCTACTTACTCACTGCCCCTCAATCTCCTCCCTTGCTTACAAGAGCAAGTATGAGAGGGTGCAGAAGAAGGTAATTAGCTGCATTTTTAGAACAGGAAAACATCTTGTTTCCCGCTGCAAGGAAGAATCTGGGATGGGATAGGGTATTCATTCTCGAGGCTGCACAGCAATGAACTCCCACTTACTCAAAGCAGATTGATACACTAGGAGCATAGCCAGTAATGTACAGTGCGATTGGGTTTTGCTCAGTAGAAGGTCCAACATAGTCGTTACAGCAAGGCATTGCATGCAGGGAGCTACAAGAACACTGCTTGGTGTTTAGTGATAGTTGAAAAGCAACCAGGAAATTAGAACCTATAAAGGATGAAATGTGAGGGACACCAGGAAACACCCCAATGGATTTGCAGAATATGGAAGGCACATCAGTTCCCTCCAGTAATACTATGTTGGCTTTCAGCTATTTGATCACACAAGAAACAATACAGGACTTTGTGTTTCAACTGTTTCCACTCAAACCTGTTTTACTGCTGCTGTTGTGAAGGATGGAGTTCTTTGTTCTCTTCATCTCACCATGTGGGAGGATGGTCTGATTGCTAAGAGATGGTGGAAGTGTAAGAGGTGAGTTTATCACCAAAGTGTTGGAGCAGGAAAGTATTAAAAAAGGCAGCTGATGAGATTGTGTACCCGTGGTTCCCAGGAATCCACCCTCAATGTTGTCCTGACGAAAGAAATTGGGGCAGCGCCATTTAAAAAGTAATTCTTTTCTAGCTGTCATCACATACTAATATGTCAACATGGACAACAAAAGCTTCATTGCTCTTGCTTAAAGATGACCAATATCAGATATATCTGTTACACTTTCGAACTTCTTAACTATCCATAACAGAGAGAGGGAATTATATTTTTCCCTAGTGTTATAGAGGCCAATACATTTCCTTGAGTATATCCGGTGGTTAGCAAAAATGGGTGGCCTAAATGAGCACAAGACAAGCATGAAAGCTGACTGACCTTGTGCTAAAATATGAGCAATCTGAGCTGCTGCTTGTTTGGCAGGATGGCAGCTGAGCTTTGCTTGCAGCGATAAGACTACAGCCTCTGTTAGCTTCTTGATCGCTGCGTTATGCAAGCAGCCTATTACTGAGCAAAAAGGCTTTTAAAGAGGCATTAGGAGGATTGTCTTCATTAGAATGCAGTGTAATGTGAATAAGGCAAGCTGGACGCAAGTTCCCCCTAGTGAGGGAATCAATAATTGCTTCTGCTCAAGGAGGTAACTATAAAAACAGACTACGAAAATAATGAACTTTGCTAAATTACATATGTATGTGTTCTGCTCGTGTGTGAATTTAAAGGGCTTAGAGACGGTAAGAGAAGTATGGGAAGCATGATGAATTCATCACCCAGGTCCTTCCATTCTTTGTTTTTTAACCAGCACTTTTATATCCCTTTTAGTCTTAAAGTTTTATTTCACATTGTTGCATGTTTGAATAGTTGGTGTATATTTTCATTGTCCGAACCTTGCAGAGAAAAAATGACAATTTAAGTTTACAGGAGTTTTCTTACCAAATGGCATTTCAGGCACAAGACAGGAGGAGTTTTTGACCCTATGGGTTATTTTTCACCTTGTGGTGTAGGGCTATTAGTATGACATCTTCCCCAAAAGTGCATGGGTAGAAAATCTGAAGGGGTAGTGGCCATCTTAGTGGAGAAAATAAATCTATTTTTCCTAGTTTCTCCAGAAACTTCACACATAACTGGGCAATTCGATTCTGTTTGTCTTGATGATAACATTTCCCGAAAAGAGGTAAACTAATGGCTACATCAGGGTGTTCTGATATGACAGTTATGGATGCCATCCATCTGTGCACAGATTTTGGTCCTTTTGGTACTGTGAATCAAAATGACTTGTCTTGTGTGACTTCATGAAATAAGAGAGTATTGCTACCCCGTACAGACTGGAAATGATACTTGGGAGAGTGAAAATTACGTCAGTAATTACTTTCCTCTGTTGCCCAAAAATTCAGCTTGGTTGCAAATACAGAGTCACTGCCTGACAATAATTGTTACATGATTGAGAGGATTTCTAAATCTAGGTATTTTTCTAAACCTTTCACTATATTCAGATGGGTTTATTTTTAGCCAAGGACAGTGGACTTCAAGGGTTTACTTACATAGGAAAAATCAGTAGTAGAGGGAAAATAAATACTCAAAAAGCCATTCTCATATGTACAGGGTATGCACAGATGGATAATCTAAGGAACACAGAGGAAATCATCAGGATCTCGGTGGTATTAAAAAAAACAAAGCAACAGCATCTCTTCTGTGTGTTCTGCACTCACTGCTAAGCATTCAGACAACTGTCACCCACAAATGCTAGTACTTAGTCCTGAGTGCTGTCTGAGGAAAAGCACTATCTTGGGAATTACATGCAGGGGACTGTTTAAAGGAAAGGGAACCACAAGTACAAGATGCAGCTTGCCTTTAAAGTGAGCATTTGAAGCTGAGTAAGGTAAATGGAGTATTCTGTCCCCCCTTTGCACAGAAATACAGAAAAGCAGAGGGGTTCACCCCTTCTCTGTACACAGATCAGCTGTACTGGTAGTGGCCACCAAAGCATGTGAAGAACCTCCTTAGTGAGTTAATGCCCTCTGTTACGGCACCCACTGGAGATGCCAAGCCAGGACTGCAGCTTCAGGAAACACTGCTTGGCACCAGGGCTGGCTTTCCAGCGACTGCTCTCAGTGTCCAGGCCAGCAATTCTGTGTTTCTTTCAAAGAGAATAAATATGGGAGCAGTTTACAAGCCATATCGGACATTTAATATATCAGAAATTAAGGTGAAGTTTTTCTCCTACAGCCCCAGAATCAGCAGCCTTAATGAATTACAAAAAGGCATACAGCTGATTCTGTTGTAAAGGTTTTTCATAGCCCAATTATTGCAACAAAATTTATCTTCTGAAAGCAGAACAGCTCTCACCTAGTGCAGATTGCCAGTCTGGACTACTTAAGGGTTATTTGTACTTCAACACATTGCTTTAAAATGGCCAATCTTATTTGTTTTGAAATAATCATTTGATAATTTTAAAAGTTCTATTATTTTTCCTTTGAGAAACATGTTTTAAAAAACTCATCATCCATTACCAAGCAATATTCCTGGATGTATACACATCCTGAATGACTAACGTTGCTGAATCAAAGTGACGGTGCAAGTTAATTCTTGGCAGTTACATTCATAAGCTTGTTTTCGCTGTAGGAAACCAACATTTTGACAAAGTATTTTCTTCAGTCTTCTGTAAGCTGACAGCCAGAGCCGATGGAAGGGTGGTGTGCAGAACTCACGTGTGGTCTAGGAGATGTGATGTCTCTTGAAATACAGTTTTTAAGTGGGCTGTCTACATATAATCAGCTTCAGGAATATCCTTCTTCAAAACAGGGGAATCTAATATGACAATCATTTTCTTTTAACTCTTTTTGAAGATCTGTTAGTTTTATTTAATCTTAAATCTAATTTTGTGTACAAAGCTTTGGAGAAGGCCACGGGGATGACTGCTTGTGGAAGCTCTCCCAGCCAGTGACAAAAAGGCACGATCTCCCACTTCACAGCAATGCACGCGAAGCCTGCAGCACATCGATAGGTTTTGTTACTGCTTGCTTTTCCGCTTGTTTGCAGAGGAAGGTGTGTGTATATCTGTAACACCTTCCTACAACCTTTACATTTACAGGGACATGGCTGAAGAGTAGTTTGGGCCTTGTACAACAAGAAGGAAATCAGTTGACTTGGACTTATATTGCACCTCAGCTGGGCTACTGGGTTGCAGCTATGTCACCTACTATCCCAGGTAAGATGGAATTGAATTTTATTGATATTTGCAGCATTGAGTAATTATTTATTCATACATAATGTTTATATTTTTCAGAATGACCTCATCTGAGATGCCACAGCTTGATCAATAATGGATTATTAGAAAACAGAAATCTGAAAGTAAAGGGCTAAAATCTTTTGGGGATTGTGGGGGGCAACCCGTGTGCTCAAAATCTGTGAGTCATTTCAATGGGAAACTTTTTAAAGTGTTCCTCCTTTGATGCATTTATGTCACCACTGCCTGGTAGAGCCATTGCTAGAAAGTGAGGGGAGTTAAAACATCAATATATTGGTGGTCCAGCAGATAGAAAAATACATGCTGTGAAGTTTCTGTACAGAAACTCCCAAAGAAAGGGATTCGCCTAAGACCAGGATCATCCTGGGTTAGACATTTATGAATAGATTGGTTGATTGTAACTTTTTTCCTTTTACACTGAAGATGCCCATTTTGCCCTGACTTATGCTTTGCATCATCTTGGTGACTGATAAACTTTCACTGCTAATAACTTAGTGTAGAAGTTCTAGGAAGTGTGTTAGCAGAATGGCATTAGTAGATGGGCTGACTGGTTGCCATCTGCAAGCTTCTCAGCATAACTGTAGAAAATCACTTTGAACAAGGCATTATGGGTACTTCTGTGCCTGTGGAGATTATTAATGTTGCAGCTTGCTCTTCCATTTTTCTATCTGTGGCTGCCTCAGATTTCTTATTATTAGTTCCTCAGCCACCAATAATCAGAGATACCTCTGTGTATAGAAGAGCCAATCAAACAAAAAACTCCTCCTCCTACAGATTTTCTTTATTAGGTTTTCTGGATGAAAACCAAATACAGTAGGAATGAAAACATTCTTGCCTTGGCTGTGCAAGCTAAATAAACTATACCTAACCAGCAAAACAAACTCTAACATGGGGACTGTTTTTAAAGTCTGCTTGTATATGCCGTGAAGTTGTTCCGTGATATGCAGAGCATTTGGAGGTTTTTGCTGTGTTATACCTTATGCAAGCTTTTTACTTGAGGTTATATTAAGTTAAACTGCTGGAATATTCAGCTGATTCATTGCTGACCAGAGTTTAGAGGCAGGTGCAGATCTGAGAAAACTGTCATATTGAAATTAATGGAATTTTACAAAATAATTGTACTTTAAGGAAAAGCAACTGCTCTGAGCCAAACATCTCCCAGTACAGCTCTGTCCCAGACTGCAAGGAAGTTACACTAGTCATAAAATTGTGCCTCTAACTCTTAAGGTTAGAAGGCCTGTAACTCTTAACAGGAGAAGGCTTATTTGTCCTTGCAGTTTAACTTGCATGGAAGATTTTCTACTTGTATTTTATTTTTCCTTCTTTCTGAGGGCTAGATCTGGGTTCTTAAAACTTTGTTGCTATGGGAAGAATATTTTCATGAAAACTCAAGTGACTTATCTCTTCTTTTTGCTTAATGTCCTGAAGCAACAGTATCAATCAATTATGTAAAGAATGTATAAATGTATAAATATTTAGATTTCCCAAATGAGATATACTTGACGTTATTTTTAATCAAGTTGATGTCTTTATTGCTTATTTTCATTTCCTCATTGAATCTATTTGATTTCTTATCTCAAAAAATGGACAAAAATGAACTTTGTATTCCTAGCAGTGGCTCTACAGACCACTCAAGATCCACAGGTGAGGTTTTACAAACCTCATGATCTAGAACCTTAATGTTGGCCAGGTTTGCTGCCCTTCACAGTACATGCATGTTACTCTGTCAGCTGGTGCTGTACCTCCTTGCCTGCAGATGAAAATTTGGGCCTTTATTTCAAAATCAAGGTTTTTACAAACCAACAGGGTTACACATGCATAATTGTGAACAGATGCTGTCCACAAGTGTGCATTCCTTTGTATGTTAGAACATCTACTAAGCATTATTGAAACCTGGAGTTACAACACTGTTTCAGTAGTGGCCTGTTTTTTAAAGCTACTGAAGATGTGCTTGGCTTGCCTTGATCTAGTCGTCAGACCACCAACACATCTTCCAGTGAATTCTGTACTGCACTGTATGTACTGTTTAGTGCAAAACACCACAAATGTTGTTAAAGAGAAGTTGTTGGCCACTGTGCTGGTACATGCATTACAGTGCTGGAAGATGCTGTGATGGCTTTTCTCCAGTGATGAGGGCTTTGACGCACTGTGTCGGCATCAGGACCTGGAAGGCAGCATTCACTGATGCATGTCCCAATTGAAACTAACTGCTTTTCCACAGAATGATCCATTTGGACTTGCAGTCATGAAAACCAGCACATGCTTCCTCCACAACTTGCTCCCTTCGCCAGAGGTGGTCTGCTCAGTAAACACCAGGGCTATGAGCGGCAGTGTTTGTCACTTAGCACCCTGATAACAGGGGAAGATGTCCCTCTCTTTGTTTAAACTGTTGTTGCTCTTCCTGTTTGCAGGTTGTTACAGGTCTAAATTCTCTTTTCTGACCTTCCAGGTCCCGTTGTAACACACGACATTACCAGCTATCACACAATGTTTCTTTTGGCAATTTTAGGAGGAATGGCTCTCATACTTCTAGTCTTGCTGTGTCTGCTTTTGTATTATTGCAGGTAAGATTCACCATCCTGGTTACTTAGTTGATGTTGGAAATGTAAGCTTTTTTGTGCTCAGGAAATTAAAAGATTTTGTACTGAAACATTTTTACTTGGGGGTGGGGTGGGGCTGGGGTGGGGGCAGGGGGCAGGGAAGCAAGCAAGCACTTGGAGAAGAAAGAAACAGATCAAATTTCATATGTTCCTTGTTACATGCAGCATATACAGTTGCTGCTTCTGGTAAGACGGTAGTTGAATTAATTGCACACACTTGTACCTGTGTTTTCCTTGTAAGGTGTTCTAAAACGTCCTGTTGAACATAGGCACAGGTCCAAGATCTCTGTCATTGTACCATAACAGTGCACTTGCAAGTGATCTTTTTATTACTTTTGTATTGAAATGAATGTTAAACTTTTATCAGCAAGTGTATATTAATGAGAGATTTTGTATTTGCCTCCTCCAGACATTTGCTGCAGTTTCTGATTGGTGCTCGAGATATTTCCCAGTTCACATTAGTTATTCTTTAATTTTATCTTCGCTGCTGGGACAAGCTTTTAATTTTTATGTTATGTAATAAAAGCTCAATTCCCCTAATATTAATCACTGCTTAAAAATCTCCCGTTAAGACACACTTGCTATTCTTGTTTCTGTGTACAACAATCATAAATGTATAACTTCTTTTGTTACCACCTTTTATAGAAGAAAATGTTTAAGACCACGTCAGCATCATAAGAAACTGCAACTTTCCACAGCACTGGACACTTCTAAGAAGGATCAAGCAACCTCTATGTCCCATATAAATCTAATATTTTCACGTCGCGAGTCAGAATTTCCCGGCGGGCTGTCTGTTGCTAGCAATGGACACACTGAAAACTCAGGTGCAAAGGAATTAATCAGTGCTGTCCATATGGAGATGGTATCACCTAGTGGAGAAGCAGATATGCATACACCTATGCTCAAACACTCATTCAGTACTTCCCAGGAGTTTAGCTCCCGAGAGGAACTACTCTCTGACAAGGAGAAAGACAAGAGCAGAATTTCCTTGGATGACCTGACGCCCAGTGGGTCTCTAAGAAAAGACTACCACAAATCAGCAGATAGTTTTCCTTTAAAGCCAAGAAAATCTACAGAAACAGCTGAAGGCTATGAGTCCCCTATCAAAGATGAGTATAGGAGAAGTTACAATGCTATGCTGTCTCAGCCTTTATTTGAAAAGCAAGAGAGAGAAATTCAAGTATCTATGAACCATATTGCTACTGGAAGTAAATACAATATTCAGGAACAAGCATACCCCACACCTTCAGCCCCTGAAAAAGAGCTGCTGGACTGCAGACCTACTGATTGTATGATGTCTCGTTCAGTTGATCACCTTGAAAGGCCTACTTCTTTCCCTCGACCAGGTCAGTTAATCTGCTGCAATTCCGTTGACCAAGTCAATGACAGTGTTTACAGAAAAGTTTTGCCTGCATTGGTCATCCCAGGTCATTACATGAAATTGCCAGGAGAACACCCTTTTGTTAGCCAGCCATTGGTTGTCCCAGCTGACCAGCAGATAGATATAGAAAGACTTCAGGCTGAGCTTCCTAACCCTCACACACGGCTTTTTCCACATCCCCCCCAACAGCTGCAACCCCAACAGTTAGCATCCCAAGCAATATCTCAGCAACATTTGCAAGATGCAGGTGCAGCTGAGTGGAGTCAACAAAATGCTTCCATGTCTGAATCTATTTCCATTCCTGCCTCACTTAATGATGCGTCCCTGGCTCAAATGAATAGCGAAGTGCAGCTTCTTACAGAAAAGGCTTTGATGGAATTAGGAGGTGGAAAGCCGTTGCCTCATCCTCGAGCATGGTTTGTTTCTCTCGATGGACGTTCAAATGCTCACGTTAGACATTCATACATCGATCTCCAAAGAGCTGGTAGGAATGGGAGTAATGATGCCAGTTTGGACTCTGGTGTTGACATGAATGAACCAAAATCTGCCCGAAAGGGAAGAGGAGATCATCTGTCTGCGCCACAGAGTCACCCACCAGTGCAAGAGCACCAGCAGAGAGAGCGGAAGGTTTCAGACAGCACAGCTTACACACAGCTTGTGTACTTGGATGATATGGACCAAAGTGGCAGCGAGTGTGGAACAGCAGTTTGTAGCCCCGAGGACAATGCTCTACGATGCCTACTAGAAGGCACTAGTAAGAGAAGTGGTGTGCAGCTGCCCAGCCTGCAGGAGGAAACAAGAACTGTGGATACCAAACCAGAGCCATTAACTAGTCCTGAACATGGAACATCAGTTCAAGATGATGAGGAGGATGAGGAGGACGAGGAAGATGACCAAGGTGAAGATAAAAAGAGTCCTTGGCAGAAACGAGAGGAAAGACCACTAATGACTTTCAATCTGAAGTGAGCTATTGTGAAAATCCACCATTCAGTGGAGTATAAAATTGCCAAATATTCTTTCTGTGGAAGTGCTTGATTGTTTTTTTTCTTTTTTTGTTGTGGAGAGAAAAGAGAAAAACAAACTGTGGTGAGCAACATTTGAAAGAACTTAAATGCATTACTGTGTAAATGTTAGAAAAGAATTAAAATCATTCCTCTGATTCAACGGCTGCCTCCAGTGAGATAGCTGAACAAAGAGTGTGATTGTTATTCCATATACTTGATATTGGTCATCCAGGATGTTGAAAATACTGACAAATTGTTTTGGTTGGTTTATGACCTCAATCTCCTTATGAATGGGAGCTGGTAAAGCTTTTGTTTTCTAGGCCAATTTTATGTTGATAATGCTACTGAAAGTATCTTAAAAACAAGAGTTTGACACATGGTGTCCAATAATGTGCATTATCTCAATGAAAGGCTATGCATTGCTGCTTTTAGTAATATGTTGCTTATACTATACTTTTCTTAATTTTACAAGTTGGTTGTAAACATTTTATGTCCTTTATTATAAACTACTCAGCAATTTATTTTAATGCAAAACTGCAGGAAACTTGAGTAGCATCCCTTAGCATTGAAGCCTTTTTATGAAACCAAACTGAACTTTGTGTCGACTAAGATTCCTCCAATTCTGGTCCCATTTACTCAAAGTGCCTTTTTTACAGTAACAATGAACAGTCCCTTCTTTTGCTAAGTCCTTTTAATTGACCCCATTTGGGATTTTATAAACTTCTGATCTTCTACCTTTTATTTTAAGCTGCATGCCAAGAGTCCCATTTTGTGCTGAGCATTTCTCATTTCAATACAGTGTATTCTGTAGCTATCATGTATATTGTGGATTCTGTTTAGCCAGGATAGACTTAGAAGACATTTTAAAGGGCCCAGAGTAGCCAAGAAGATAGTTTCATTGACTGTATATATTGTTAGTTTCCTCTGGAATCATATGAGCTAATCATGCTCATATAAAATGGACTATAGACCGAGCAAGTGGGCTGAATGTTTCTAGGAAAAATTTGGGGGGTGGGGAGGGGTGGGGGAAATGTACTATCCAAAAGTGCCAGAATGACTCTTCTGTGCTTTCTCCATACAGAGCTGCTTGGTTATCCAAAAATTATAATTGAAAATAAACTGCAAAAAATATCTTTGTGGATTTTTTTCCTCTGTTGGTGTCATCACATTATTTTATATTATTTAATAAGAAAAATACTTTGGTTTCACTTTTGCTGTGCATATTTATGCTTGTGACTTACTAACACACTTTCTTATGCAGTTCTCATGAACTTCAGTCAATGCTGAAATTATGCCCCTTTTCAGAAAAGCATCCATCCTATCTTGATAAATACGTATATATTTGCTTAATATCACGGAAGACTTTGGAAATGAAATCCATGTGTCACCAAAATTCTCTATGGAGTCATGCTTCCTGTGGGACCAGTTTTCTTTCTGAGGTTTCTGCGGGTACTCACACTTCTTGCACACTTCTGATTTCTTCAAGAATCAGGTTCAAAGAAAGTATGTGACTTCCACTTTTGTGGATCATTCATATACATTGAGTTTATCATGTTTCATTCAATTATCTTTATGCAGCATTAGTAGCAGCCATGCTTGATAAAGTTAATTATAATGTAATCTCTAAAGTGATTAGAGAAAGTGTTATATAGTTCCTATTTAATTTTTAATAATAAACCCTGACTTGGATTCATTGTGCTTTTTTTCAGCAGATTTCAAGTTTTTCTTAGGAGGCCTGTTTTGTAATTTCCGTCTTACTGAATGTCTTACCTGGGAGTCTGGGCTTGAGCCAGCAACTGAATCCCAATTTCCTAGTTCCCAGTTCAGTGGTCCTCTCCATTCACAAAGCCACCTTGCCTCTGTTTTGCTTTAATTCATGTCTTGAAGTGGTATATGTCATAAAAGAAATCTAAAATAATATTTGTGGAGTGCATTGAATATTGAAATCCCTGTATTAGCTGTAAGTTATGTTTTAGTCATCACATGCGTTCCAGGTCCTTTCCTGTCCTGTTTAGGAATTTTGCTACGGGCCACATGTGAACTGGCTCCGGGGTCTGGGTTACTTTTGTCGGTCTGTGCAAGGTTGCTGAACAGAACAATACTACTTTAAAAGAACAGTATCAAATGTCAGTAAGTGCTGGTAATACAGTGTCACTTATTAATCAGAACGCTGCATCAAGTAAACATTCTGGTTAAAATTTCTGCATACTAGAATTATTATGCTATTTAATTTTCAACTTTCTGTTGGCTTAAATCTGTCATTTTTAGTTACATTATTTTTCTGATTCCTTTGCGAAGTTTCCGTCATTATCTTGTAAAGTGAGATTGTTGCTATTAAACTGCAGTGGTCTGTTTCTTTAATTGTGTTGGTTTTATGTTCAAAGCACATAGTTTGATGGTTTGATGATTTGTGGTCCTAATACAGCAAAGATATTTGCACAAACACAATGTAGATATTTTGCAAATGCCCTTTAAAATAGCATTTTTTTTTAAATTACTGTGATATCACCAGCCATAGAGTAGTTTGATTTTGCAGAATATATAGTTTATTATGTGTAATTCTCAGTATATCCAACATATCTGAGCCACATGTTAGATGAAATTGTAACAGAGTAACACAGATCAGATTATGGGTCGAGATTAGAGTGTATCCATTGTACACACTTTGTCTGATCTTACAGTCCAGTGACGAGTTCTGTGTTTTAATTTTCAAAAACATACTGAGGAAGATACTTTGGTAAAATATGAAGAAATTTTGTTGCTGATATTTTGCAATTGCACAGTGAAGCAGGTACCAATAAAGGTTACAAAACATAGAGAACAAAGTATAAGTTGAATAGGTCTTGGCATAAGCAGTTCCAAGTGATCTTAGTCCATGTAGAAGATAATCTAGAAAAGCAGTTGTTCTCTTATTTTTTGATGGCAAGTATTATGAGGAAAAAATGTGAAAGATTGTCATTACAAAAGTAATGAAAATATATTGGACTTAAAAAAATAGTAGGAATGGGTCTTTAATCTATCAGCAATCAGGATTTTGAAATGGATAATGAGTGAAAGATTAAAGATATTTTTTATATCTTAGGTTATATTATCCAAAGTCCATTTGTATCGTAGGGCCTGTTGGGAGTTAATACACTCATTAAGAGTCCATTCACTTCATGGTTTTCCCCCAGCTCCCACTTTGTTCCTGCTGAAATACTTGATTCTCAAAGCTTATTAAACTCTCTGTGAAGTACCTTGACTATTGTGATAATGACCTTTTATTATTTGATTAAGTGCTTCATCAGGGTACCAGCATGCTAAAACCTCTGCAGACAGAGGAAAAAAAGAATGGTTCCTGGCTCAGAGCATTTGCGATCTAACACATTACACAAATATACAAAATTGTGACTGAGCTTAGATGAACAGCTTACAAAGAAACTCCACCATTTAGAAATTGCTTGTGATGCTTTTCTCTCTTACAGGAAGGATTAAGTAGCTTCAGTAGAGTGAATTAGGCGCTCTTGAAATACCTTGGCAGTGTTTTCATGTTCTGTCCTTCATCCTGCTGGATGTCAATATCCTAAGCCAATGTGGTTGAAATTGGTAAAAGATTGCGTGTCCCGTGTAGGGTTTAGCCTATAGAATAGTACAGGTGTAAATGAGCAAGTGTTGGATTAGATATTTACTCTTTCTCTATGAAGGTCCCTAGTGAACCAAAAAAAGCATTATGTTTTTCTTAACCAAGAAGAATTCATCTGAAGATTAAAGCTTGTTGTAACACGGTACCTCTTAAACTATCAATAGGCTGTAAGGTGGGGCATGGGGCATGGTGGCATCCGTCGCATACATCCTTGGGCTTGGTCAAACAAGAGCAAGAATTTCCAGTTTGCTTTTCTAAAGTGTGTGGGTGACAAGTAAGGGTTTTTTGAATCAGTGCTGCCATTTGCATCTCTAGCATTTAAAATTCTTAAAGTTGGAATATCTGCCACCTGGTGGTGAACTGTTTCTCCATATATACTGTGTATAAAACACAGTTTATCATTGCAATATAAGAAGAGTTTATAACTTCAGTAACACCAGCAGGCAGCTGGCAAAGGATCATCAGTTGTTTCATGGGCCTGCTGTCAGTCCGAGTGCAGCAATCCCTGTCAGCTTGAGACACCTTGCCCAGCATCTTAGCTGGGGCAGTACTGAGCTTATAACATCTCCATTGAAACCAAAATGCATCATCACTGATGGCAGTGTAGTATGCTCAAGTGCAAATGTGCCCGTTTTCTCTCACGTTTAGATTAAAATAAAGTTAAAATTATTTTAACTACTAATTGTTTCAAAAGTTGGGAAAATACGAGCAGCTCAATTATTATTCTTTTCCTGTTCCTCTGCTTACAGACAAATGTAAGCTGGCAGGTTAAGTGCTAACCTTACACATGTAAGTGCTAATCTTACTCATATATATATGATATATGATATATGTAATATACAATATGATGATATATCCTATATCATGAGAGATATATACACACGTGATATTTTCATGATATATGTCTGATATTTTCATTTCCAGGCTGCAAATAATTTGGAATTGGAGCTTCGGGTAGACAAGTAGGCAGCGACCAAGTGCCATTTTCAGACTAGAGGAGCATTTTTTTATGTAACTCATGTAATTCCAACTAATAAACTGACACCAGTTACCGTCTTCTATTTGACAGTAGTAACAGAAAGAGTATCTAGTTCTTTTTAGCAGCAATCCTCTGGTATCCACAGATTATTAGCTTGCAAAATGTGGCGCCTGGTCTGTTATCACTTAACAGAAGTACTTCTTGTTTTATTGATGTGCTTTTCTTCTAGGAATAAACAGTGCCAGTTAGTATGTTTGATCACTAAATCTCTCTTCTGCCTTGGAAACTTAGAGCCGCAGGGAAGGAAGATGTGATGACAACAGGGAGGTACAAATGAAACACTTGGTTACTGTTTATTTTTGTAATTCTGGAGAGAAGGACTTTGTGTTCACATGACTGGAGACACGGACTCCTGAATAAACCCAACTAATGAATAGTCCTGCCAGTTTTATATTATAAAGATAGGAAATAGTGCTTGAAATACTTCTGTGGAATGAGGAATCCCACTTTCAAAGGAATGGCTGGTCCTCCTGCAAGAGGCGTTGGGCATTAAAGCTGGAAAAAATTATTTCAAAGGACTCCTGTTAAAAGTATTAGTTTTAAAGGGTTTTGGGGATCTCATGCTTGTAGGGAGTCTGCATGAAAATAACACAGCAGGAGATTTGCCCACACACTACCCTCACCTACACGCTTAGGGCAGGGCCTTTGTCGCAGTGTCCCCTGCCTCTGGAGATGAGAGGAGCTATGGGTCTTTGCTTTCTGCTCCCCTGTCTGCAGGGAATCCACCTTCTATAAACCCACCCCCCTGATTCGACCTTCGGTTTTGTGCCATGCTGCGAGGCCAACATCAACGGGACATACAATGTGACACTCCAACGACATTTCGGCAAAGCTATTTGTAGGCGTTGGTGAGAGTGAGCTTTGTCAAGCTATCTGCCTCTTTGTCTCTATGCCATTAGCTCTACCTTGAATTTAACACCTCGTAATCCTATATCAAACAATACAATAATAATGAGGGAAGCACAACACAACAACCAAGTTCCCCCATATGAGGAGTGTTTTCATCTGAGAGCTGGATTGGTCTTTCATTCCTTGAAATCAGCAAAGTATACCTATGTAAATGTATGCATATGCATGTGTGCACGTGCACATGAATGTCTGTAAATTCATTTAATGTAAAAGCCAGCTTAAATGCTGGTTACAGCATTTTGACATCAAGTGATGCTAAAGGTCTCTCACCTAGGCTAACTGGAAGAACTGGCACAAGCGCTCATAAAGGCTTGTATTAATTAACTTAATTGTCCTTGTGGTCTGACATTGCAGTGTCAAAGCCATGCTTGATGCTGACTTTCTGCTGTGCCTATGCCCCTGACTTCCATGAGTTTTATTTACACTTGCCTACTAGCCTAGATGCAATGTCTAAACTTTGTGATTAAAGCTTGTCTAATGTCTATATTTTAAGTAATTTACTCTGCAATTGTTGCAACATTTGACGGAGGCTTTCCTTTTGCAGAAAGTTGTAAAATTCTGAAGGGTGAAATTTTAATGTAAAATCTCAAAAAATTTTGCATAGAAATGGAAGAGTTATAATAGAGTCTGATTTCCCATTTTCTTCATAGGGCAGATACTGTGTCCATGAGACAGTTTTTAATTCAGTGTAATTCTCCATGCAGTAGGTATGCATCCTGAACAATGCTGTTAATCTGCTTCTAACCACCCAGAAGGAATGCAGAACCTTTATTGGCATTATCCGTTTATCTGATTGGTAAGTTAATGGGATACTTCTAATTGGAGCAATCTGCAGAACATTGGAAATTATTTTCTGTTTGCTATCATGGAAATGTGGGAAATACAGCATCTACCCTGAAGTAACAACACACTGACCCTGAGCAGGTTGTCACCACGAGGAGCATTCTGTTCATCGTAAAATACTATTATCCAAGGTCTGCTTGTCTTTAGGCTGCAATCTCCCAAGACTGGAAGAGCACCTTTTCAAATAAAAGTGGTTTATGCTAATGGAAATAGGTAATGAATACTAAAGCGCCATTTGTTTGGGGATAGCAAGATTTCGGAGTTTCTTTCTCTAGACCTGAACTTTGAGAACTATCCTACTGAATATTCTCAAGGTTTCCAGACGCTAGTCTCCATTTCAGGGTGTCTAACAGTGTTAAATACCCTAGGGCAAACAGGACATGTAGGAGCACCCTAATAGTTCTAGTCTGTTACAAGCACTCTGACAGCTGTAGTCAGGCTGCCACCTCTTCACTCTAGCAGGAAAAGATGTACATCTATCACAGGAGAGAGTCCCTTTTTGTTTGGGGATAAAGAACTATAAGAAACACACAAAAAGAAAACTCTGAAAACTTTCATTTTGGAAAAATACTGAAATAGTGAACAGATGAAGAATAATTCATGTATCTATTGCTCCCTCCATCCAGAATCAGGGAAAAAATCCATCTTGGCTGTACCTGCAGCTCCCTCCAAAGAGGAGGAAACAGCAGGCGCATTGATACAGGGGAACTGTAAAAGGCTGATGGGAGAACTGATTTAGGAGCTGACAGGAGTAAATTGGATTGCTTTAGAGATTAGATGTGCAGAAGTAATTGCTCAGTATTGGTCAGAGCTCCTGCAGCATCAGTGTCAACACCATCATTGTCAATAAATCTGTCACCACTAATTCTCATTCACATATAAAGTTTGAGAAGGGTCTGAAAGAGTTAGAAAAAAATAGACATGGAAATGAAAAATATGTATGCATTTGTAATAATCATTATTTAAGAGTCAGTTCTGATTATTAACTATCTTTTAATGTAAAACATGATTTATTTACTTTTTACCTTTTGGGGCTAGAGACCCTAAGAACAGAGGAATTGCGGTGCTGGAACCGGTTCGAACCTGTGTTTGATCTAAGTCATCTGCTTCTAACAATCATCAAAAACAGATGCTTTGGAAAACTGGGGAAGAAATCTGTGCTAGTGATGATAACTCCACAGGATAAAAATCTTGCTATCCTTATTGCTTATACCCTTAAGCACGAGGGTTTGTATTTATCATACATATTTTTTAATGCTATGATATGTGTCCGCTATGCATGTAAATGCCTAACCGTTTTTTAACATGGTATAGCCCACAGCCGTCGCCAATGCAGACACCAGTATGGAGAATTAGATGCTTCAGTGCAAAAGTTAAGACTTAAAACAGAAGAGGTGTGGTATGAGCTGCATTTTAAAACAGAATTTGACAAAAAAAGTTGAATGTCAGAGTGCAGCAGAAAGAGTTGGCTGTTCTGAGAGTGCTCGTCCCCCAGTTTGAATGCTGCAGCCAACACAGGCCAGCAGCAAGTGGGCTGTGGGAGACAGGCAAGGCTGCAGCTCACCAAGGGTGGTATGCAGCAGGAGGCTAAAAAGTGGGTGAGACAAACTGTAAAGATCAGAGATGGCATCACACAGGTACAAGTGTGCAACACATGGGACCACAAGCTCGTTTCATTCCCTAACATATTCTGATGTTAGCGGTGACAACTATATAGGTGTGTTTTGGTGCATTTGTTCAGTGTATTTTGAAACTGTATTATCTTCCCTTTGCATCTCATTCAGGATTGAAGCAGGCAGTATTCAAGTTCTCAGCATAAGAAGCAGCCAATAAAAAAAATCGTTGTGAGGTAGTACTAGTAGGCACTTGTACAAAACAAAGTCTAAATGTATTTATTTGCTCCATAAGTTTTGGGTTTTTTAAATATTTATTAGGAAAAAAGAGAAAATACTAAACTATTAGCTAATTTTCAAATTAGATCAGTTTTGCTTCCAATTTACAAGATTACAAAAAGCCCACAGCAAGCTGTTTATTATTATTACTTGCAATATCAAGTCCATTTCAAATTATAAAAGCCATGAATATTTCAGTGTGATGCATAAAGGCAGGAGCAGCCCTACAACTGCACAAATATTTTGGGCACTTTTCTTCTGCAGTCTTTAATACTCAGAACACATAGACTAATCAGATGATGCCAAATAGTCCGGACACTGTATTATAGATCACTAGCTCACTGGGATGTAATTAATATGTATCACTAGTCAGGTAAACAAATCTGGATTATGTCTGGCCGCTTGAGGGAGATTGTATCTGTGACTGGCTGGCTTTGTTCAGTCGCAAAGAGAAGGGTACGACCCTGACCATGTACTAGACAGTCTCACCTGATGGTTAATCCAATAAGCGAGATCTGACAAACCCCCCATACAGACGTGGGTGTGAAGGCTTCCCAAGCCTCAGTATTTCTTACCGCCAAGCTTAGATGGCTCCTCCCTTGGTAGCCTAGGGTTCTTTGGAACTCATGTCAGCCACTGAAATGCCTGAAGTATTTGAGAGTTTGTAGGGCTTCGTTTTGAGTCCTGGATTTTGCTGTGGGAGTCAACTAGGAAAAAGCTAAATGTGGCATCACCAAAGCCCATTTGTGGATCTGGGCCTGTACTCATATGCTTACATTCAAGCTGGCTCAAAGCCTTCCAGAACTGTAGGCACAGGTTCATTTTGTGTAGCCGCGACAGGCCCATGACTGCAACTGTTATGGAAAGCAGAGAGACAGAACTGGGGAAAAGAAGTAGGATGGGGAAAGATCTAGAAAGCTGGGATTTGTGGTGGTATAGAGGGTGCCCTACACAGAGGTCTGTTCCTCAGTGGCTCACAGTGGTGGGAGCAGCTAGTCAGAGCTACATCTGTAGTGCTTTACTGACCTTTCTCTCCTGTCTTCCAATTTGTTGCCGTAAGCAACTGGATATTTTGGCTACATCTAGCAGCAAACCTAGACTCACTACGAAAGCTCTAAGGAGACCTATGAAAATAACCAACCAATGAGTAATTAATCAAATGCTGGAATCATTTTAATTGATTTCTGGATATGCTGTTTAGTATTACGTGTATCTCCTGATTAGGAAGTCTGGTTTCCTTTATTATTAATTTTTAGCTTTTGTGTAAAATGACTGTGCTTTCTTCTTTTTAATCGACATAAAATAAAAGGCTTTTATCTTCCTGATACATCTAGGAAGAGGTCTTTTTAATCAATTAAAACCAGTAAATTTGCACCTTCACAAACACAGGCTTTTTACCTGGTAAGTTTAAAATGAAACATTTCCCATAGCTTTTGACGGTCTGCTTAGACTGATGTGAGTGTGTGGGTTGTATCTGCATCGCTCGTATGCAGCAGTTTGGGGACTTCCCAGACATACCCACCAGTGACAACAGAGATCTTAGAAGGACAGATGCCCACAGACAGCCTGTTTGGGCACATCAGCTGCCGTCCACGCTGCTTACTGTCCTAATGGTACATACTGCATGAACTCACTGTAGTTGAGCATGTGGGGTCCTGAAATTCAGAGGCACATTTTTTCACCTTGCTGCTCTGTTTCGGAAGGACACCTATACATGTGATAGCCAACATCTATCAAGTAGTGCAACTGCTGAGCAGTGTCTGTAGAGTGAATTTAAACACTCCGGGAATCTGTCTGGTAACTTCAGAAATGCAAAGCTACATCAGAAGTCCTCAGTACAGGTCAGATGCATACCTCTTGCTTCTGGTCAACTTCTCTACTTGTGGTATAAGTAAAAGTTGCATATTCATGAAATCCAAAGCACAATTCAGTGTTGTCATTTGGCCTTGTAACAGTCGAATCTGGAGTATAAGCTCGGCTATGCCTCTCAGGAGATAAACTGTAACATCCATAAGGATGTTCTTCGCGCATGCTATGAAATCTAGAACAGCAGCCGTTCTGCAGCTATACTTGTCCTGATCCCTTTCCAGGGAGACCTTCCAGCAGGGGACAGCAAGTAGTAGCTTGCTGAGAGAGATTCATATTGCCTCTTTTATCGTCACTGTGAATGGCACGAAGAGTCAGGATCCAGGCTTCCTATACTCCATTTGTCCCAATGAAGTGAGGAAAATTGTGGTAAAGGACAGAAGATGGTTAAACCCACAGTTTCTTCAACAGAGTGATTCAATATAGCTGTTTAGTCATCGACATACTGTTCCTCACTTTCTCCTACACATTATTGTGAAGGGAAAAAAAAATCATTAGCAATCACTGGATTAACTTCTCTCCAGGCTATGGAGCAGCTGTTCACAATTGGTTTTTGTTATTGAAAACTGTTGGGTATTGTGCCTTTGTTTTGAGATTTCCTTTCCTATACATTACAACTGACTGAAGGTTTAATTCTAAAGATCATTTCAAACTGTGGTAATGTGGTAGGCACGTTTACCCTCTGAACTACACGATGGCTTGACATTGGGAGGTCATATTTGGCCAAGTGTTAATTACAGACTCTGTCAATTTTGCAATAGTTGAGGGTAGGCCACCTGTGTAGAATTTTTTTCTCTTTCCCTTTAGTCATTTGTAGAAGGTCAACACCACCTTAACAATTCAACCATATCCAGGTTTTTAAACATACATGTGCTGTCACAGTATATTTTATTTGGAATGTGCTGGTTGAATATCTTCTAGCCTTATTGATTTAGTACCCTTGAATTTTCCAGTCACTGCAGCTAGTATTTCAAAACTCTCAAGACAGAAAATACCTGTCAGATGATGGAAGTCCAGCATAGACTGCAGTCACTGAAGTTTGAACACAGTCATGACACATCAGAGTGTACCATGACAGATCATACAGCTGATAAACCCATACTCCATTACCCATTCAGAATTGTGTTTCCCTCTGTCCTTTCACAAAGCAGGAAGGGCTTCCACAAGTCCACCTGTGGCAGGAAGCAAATATTCAGTAATTTTAATAGCGTGGGGGCAGCACTTCCTGTATGATATAACTGACTACTTGGTTAGACCAAGAGGAGTTGGAAGGTATTTTGGGAGAAATGTTACAAAGTAACAAGACTCCGCACAGAAGCCTTTGAGAGCCAACCCTACTGAGAACTGAGCAAAACGGTTCTCCAGGAGACATCAGCCATCCCTCTATCGTGCAATTATATACTTCTGCATTATAAAATCAGCATTACTGTTACTAGCCTTGTAAAGTACAGCTCATAGGGTGACCTGTGCCTTGGATTTTTTTATCATTCCATTGTCTGCCTTTGACTCTTATGCATTTGCATTACAAGTTCCAGTTGCAACTGGCATGTTGTAAAGGACCAAGTGCAGCAGGATGCAGAGTGGCCCAGGGCTGGTGCTCAATACCCGCAGGTTCAGTGTTCAGCTGTGAGGGGCATGGGGCTGTCTTCTGCTTGGGCAGCGAGATCTTTTACTTAACATGTCACCTGCAATATCTGACAGAGCAAAACATTACACTACCTTAAACTAAAAATAGGAAAAAGTAATCCAAATCACCACCTTAAATCAAAACAGGAGGAAGTAGTATCTTCATGTTAAATGGCTTTCAAGAGGGCAATAGTGATAAGGAGAAATTACAATTGATGCACGCTATTCTTATGTTTTAACCTGGTGTTTGGCAGCACTTGGAAATTCTGAATCTCCTTCCAGAAGTCTTAATACGACCCTGGAAATCACAAGAGTTCAAATAATTCCTGCAAGTTTCTCTTTATTTGTTTTCCTGGGTCCCGATCATTAGCACTCAACTCCAGTTTTTTCCAGCATGGAGCTTGTAGAAATACAAAAGGCTTCGGGAAAACCCGAAGCGCTGCCAGCGCCGGCGGCCACGGCCGCGCAGGGGGATCGCCACGGCGGCCGCGGCAGCGTCTGCCAGCAGCAGCTTTGGCGTCCCAGGATTTGTGGTGTGAGAAGGCAGGGCTGGGAGCTGGCAAAGCGCGCTCCGATGCTCCTGAGGCCCGGCAGCTGCCGCCCCGCCGCGCCGGCCCTCGCCTGCCTGCAAGCCCCGACCCCCCGACCCGGGACGGCCGCCTCGGGCCTCCCCCCCTGCCGGTAGCGGCGGCCCGGTGCGGGGAGCTGAGGCCCGGGGAAGGCAGGGGAGCAGGTTAGATGTCGGCTACGAGGGGGTCAAGCGGCGGCCGGGTGTGAGGGGAGGGCAGGGCGGGGCAGGGCGCCGGGAGCCGGGCGGTGCGGTGCGGTGCGGTGCGGTGCCCGGCGGGGAGCGGCCGGGCAGCCCCTGCGGCCCCCGCCTCCTCCGGCAGCACGGGGGAGGACAGCAGCTAGAGGGAGCTCCTCCGGACCGCATCTGCCCGTGCGCCCCGGTTCCTTTCACAGGCTCCCCCGCCCCCTCCCCTCCCTCCTTCCCCCGTGATGGCGGAGGATAGCGAGTCTGCAGCCAGCCAGCAGAGCCTGGAGCTGGATGACCAGGACACCTGCGGCATAGACGGCGACAATGAGGAGGAGGCCGAGCACGCCAAGGGGTAGGGGCGCGCCGCGGGCCGGGCGGGCGGGCACAGCTCAGGGGGCAGCCCCCGTGTCTGCCGCCGCGGCAGCGGATAAGGCTGGAGGTGCCGCCGCGGCCTCGGTGCGGGCCGGGCCAGGCTCCCTGTGCGGGCTGGGCCGGGGTCCCCGCGCCGCCCGGAACGGGCCCCGCGGCGACGCGTGCGGGTACACTCCTGTCAGCTGGCGGGCGGCCTGCACGGCGCGGCCCGGCCCGGCCCGGCCCGGCCCGGCGCTCAGCCGCGGCGCCTGCGCCTGTGCCGCCCGCGGCCGAGGGGGACCCGCCGGCGGCTGCCCGCGCCCCGCTCCCGGGCTGCCTCCCGCCGCATCTGGCGGCGGGCGGGCGTGGGAGGACCCCGCCGCGCCGCCCGGCTCGGCTGCCCGCGCTCCTCCGGGGGCGGCCTCCGCCGAAGCGGGAGGCGGGAGGCCGGACCCCCGCCTGCGGTGAGGGGGGCGGTGGAGCTGGCGCTTCCCTTCCGGACACCGGCCTTAAAAGAGGGCCTGAAAAGGGAGGGTCGATGCTGTTTTGTTGTCTGCTTTTTCAGGGTTTGGGGGCTTTTCCTGGGTTTTCCGGCCTTTAGGAGGTCCCCGGTAGTAGGTCACGGCGCTCTGGGGACGTGCCCCCGTGCCCCCTTGGGTCGGCTGGTTCCAGCTGAGTGGCTCCCTGGGGTCGGCCCTCGCGATGGGCACCCCCACGCACCCCCTCACACCCCCTCACACGCTCCCTCCCCGGCCTGGGGACCTGTCCAGGCACCGTCTGTGTCAGTCTGTCCTGCAGACGCTCCTCCTCAACGTCACCTATTGTCCAAAAGGAAATATTACCTCTAAATCCACATGCTGTGGAGAGTAGAGCGCGTGTTTTACCAAGGCATTAGCAGGAGCAAACGCTGTTGTTCTGGTTGTAGTTCCTCCTGCGCTAATCTTGCATCCTAAATCTTCCCACGCCGTGGATCAGGCGCTGTCTCCAGTTGCTTTGGGAGCTGATAGGAGAGACAGCCAGCATAAATGTGGCCCCTTGCACCCCACCGGTGTTCGGCTGCATGCAGCGTGGCTCCATCTGAGCACAAGGTGCCAAGGGTCTGGCTTGCTCTGCAGCTGGGGGCTTCTGGGGCAGGAAAGCGGGAGGAAGGTGTTTTAAAAATCGACTTAATTTGAATTTACTTTTTCTACTTTCATTGAGGGGTTAGAAAATGTGATTGCAGAGAAAACGCTTTGTTGTCGCAACTAGGAGTGGCTGGAGTAATCTGAAATAGATTAATCTATACACTGCTACACAATCACCTTCCTCATGAACTTCTGATTCATCAGGTTGAGAGCATTTCTGTAGGTGACTGATGTTTGTGGATGTATGCTTTTTGTCGCCTCCTGCCCCTAGGATTTGCTTGGCAACAAGCAGCTCTGCATCTTAAATGTGGCAAGAGAAATGTAAGAGAATTAGGTGGACTGACTTGTCTGAAAGACAGGAAAGGGGAAGACTTGGATGCTTGCTGCTCCGCCAGTGAATTCATGGCATACACACTAAAATAGTTGTGTCAAAAATAATTACAGTGAAATAAGCCTGGGATATTAAAAAGGGATGAAATAGTGTTTAATTATCTTGAGGCTTTTGTTATATTTTTCTGCATATATATGCCACAGTTGATTCCCAAACATGTAAAAATAACACTGCTAAGAGCAGAGAATGATTATTTACTGCTCTTTGTAGGAGCCAGTCTGGCGTGCCAGGCAAGACTATTTGATAGCTGGGTGATGCCTGTCTAGAATTCACTTGTACCTTATCTCTACTCCAGTTTCCTCTTCTGTTTGTGTGTGTGACCAAGCTGTAGCTGCTCTCTGCATTGTAGTGAGGCTTGCAGCTACACGCTCGGGCTGCTGTGACAGCAAGTGTGGAAGCAATGTGTAAGAAGCAGTGGGGGAACAAAGAATTGCACTTTGGTGTGTTCTGAATTGCACCTTACTGCTCTATTCCAGCTTGGGTCTCGCAGAGCTCTGAGGGACAGCGGCCGTGGGCTGTACATTGTTCTCCCAAAAACTTGTTTTTATTGGATATCCTGAATGTATTTAATGAGTATTTCAAAGAAGCAGCTCTATTAATCTGTGAGTAAGAAAGTGAATGCTTCCAAGTAATACAAAGTTTAGTTAAATTAGCAGTAGATCATTCCAGCAGAAAAAGCCTCTAAGTATTAATATCCGTTTTCTATAACGTTTCTGATGCATGAAGTCTAATACTGACTTTTTGATTACTTTATTTTCCTGTAATCTTTGAGAATCTTCTTTGCTACTGTTTGTCTGCAGGCTCAAGTATTCAAACGAAAAGACAGACCTTACATTACACTGAACAAAAATATCTACTCTTGATCTGGGAGATTAATAGGAGCCTAATTATTCCCTGTTTTCTCCCTATCGCAGTATATTAATTTTTGAGGTAGCTTTAAAGTTTGGTTTGAGCTTTTAGATTAGATTTTATATACCTAAGCAATTTATGAGCAGTCTTACTACTTGAGACTATGACTGTGTCAACTGACTTGCTAAATTCTGGATGGTCTCCATTGCTGCCGATCATTATTTAATCTCATGCTATTTTAACCCTCACTTTTTTAGAAGGAGGTGGAGTATGTGTTGCATGTCTCTAATAGGATTGCTTTGTAAATGAAGTTACTTTCAAGCTGTTTCTTGACATTTGGAAATAGGTCCTTATAATACTGACCACAAAAAAGCTATGGCTTGTATATATTCTGTATGACTTCGAATTTTTTCTTAAAGTTGCTGGGTTTTTTATGTGCTTGAGCTCAGAAAATACCATTTTCTACTTCTCAACTGTGCAAATGTCTTTGTGCTCTGTTTCTGCTCCTGTTTTTTAGATGCAGAATTATGTATGTTTTGTGACTCATTGCTGTTCTATTCTGTGTCTGCAGCTTGCTCCTGCTAGTTGCATTATGCTGTACTTGTGCTGTTTCATAATAAAGTGTTGTTTACAAAATAGCTTTGTTAGTGTGTATGTAGAAGAGAATGTATTTATTGCACCTGAATCCACCCTGCTGAGCCTAGCTTTGTAAGGTCTCTCAGTTCATTCTAAATAGCTCCTTATGCTCAATGGCAGAAAGACTTTGGGCACAGAACATTTAGTAAACAGATGAGAAAAAAGTATGACCTTTAAACAACTACCCCCAACCCTCAAACAAATTATTTACTTTGAATGTTTTAGTAGTATATCCTTCGATTATTGTTAAATGGCAGCTTTATAACCAGCACTACTTTTAGTTTAAAAAAAAATAGAATAAAAATTAAGGTACTGGAGGCAGTGCTCGGTTTTAGCAGTTTTACGTCTTGGAGTACAGCCTTACAGACTTGAAGGGGGAGGCAAAGGAAACATACAAAGCTTTGAGTATCTGTTGGGTTAGGTTTTAAGCCCTTGCTACTAGGTTTTCATGCTCAAAAAACCTGCATTTCCAAGTACTGAAATGTATGCAAATGAAATCTTCATCCAGAGAGGTTGTTAGTAATGGTAGTTTATTAGTAAGTGGAATTTGAAAGACATAAGCCCTTCTGGTCAGGACCTTCTTATTCTCTTGAAGTGGTCATAGTCTAATACAGCAGTGGGAAAGCCCTTTGCATCTAAGGCTCCGTTTTCTTTATGAACCAAGGACAGCCCTAGTATAACTAATACTACTTTGAAATTTTTTGGAGTCCTGCCCATCTACATGAAATCTGATTTTTGTGATCAAAAAAATCTAGATAATGTCTTCAGAAATGTGGTTTTTCAACCTCACTTACAGAGAGAGAAAAAGTACTGTGAAGGCAAAACCCACACGGGCCTAGGCCTTTGCAGCTTAAAAATAAACATCTGAAGTACATGTTTGGTTTTTAAATTTGAGAAATAGCTAACTTAAAATTACCATTCCATGTAATGTAAAACAGATGTTGATATTACAAAAAGCTGTTTCTGCTAAAGCAGAATTTAGTGTCCAAAAAGGCAACTAAAATAACACTGACGAATATTCAGTGGGAAAGATAATCTCAAGCCGAAACCAAGGAAGCCAAAACAGTTTGACCACCTGAGCAGAGTAACCGTCACGCTCCTCCTGATTCTTCCATCTCAGCTTTTCATGATTTTGCTCAGAGCTCCACAAAATAAGTTTCTCTGCCTTTGCCATGCTCCTCCCCAAATGCAGTAAGTATCCCCATTTTTCAGTTAAAATAACCCCAAACCAACACATGCAGGGAGAAGCAAAAGTCTTTTTTTCACATTTATGCAAAACACCAGATGTGTGTACATAAGTGGAAAGGTACGTGGGTGGGATCATGGGCTTGCATTTGTAACTTGCAGACAAAATCATAAAACTGTGGGCCTAAGTGACTGTCTTAGAGTCATATCCACAGCCTGTTTCTGTGGCAAGGTTAAGTCTTTTTGGGGCAGAACGAGGTCTTTCGACTCTTCTTTTGCCTTAGCTGAATTTTGGTTTGCACGTCACTTTTGTGCTGGCCTCACTTCTTTCCTATTCATCAGACTGACAGAACAGTCATTGTGGATGCAGTTTAAAAGTATCTTAGACTACGCCCGTGCTTAGGTACTCCTCAGCCCAAGTGTGTAGGTTTGCCCTCCTGTCAGTAAAGTGCTCCTGGTGTAAGCATGTCTCTACTAGGCTGACACAGTCAAAGTCTTCCCCCAGTCTAACGTTGAATATTTTTCTTAGTATAACCAGTTGTGGTCTATGTGGTGGGCTGGACCGGGGCAGATGTGTTGATCTGATGCGTGAAAATGTTATGTTTCCTGACCTGTCAGCTAGATGTAGCTTTAACCTGAGCTGCATATCCTTTTCCTGCTTCCCGTGTGGGACCTGCTCTCTGAGTTGTCACTTTGACAGTAGCAGGGTAGTTCAGCAAAAGATTTCATGTTTAAAGGTCAGCTTTCATAGAAGTAGGAAACTTCCCCTGCCCTGACTTCTAAGGGTGAGATACAAGCTTTTCAGGAGGGATGGGCAGGGCAGGCGAGGCGGGTGTGTGGCATTGTATGTAGTGGAGGAGCTGGAATGCACGGGGCTTGCAGTTGGCAATGGCACATTTGAGACCCTTCTGGGTAAGGATTAAGGGACAGACATAAAGCAGATGTTGTCGTGGGAGGCCACCCAGCCAGGATGATGACACTGATGAGTTATTCTTTAAGGAACTAAGGGATGGCTCTAAGTCATCTGCCCTTGTCCTTATGGGGGACTTCAACTTGCCGGATGTCAACTGGGAATACCACACAGCTGGTGCAAATGGGTCCAGAAGATTCCTAAACCATCTGGACAATAACTTCTTGGTACAGGTACTAAGGGAATGGACCAGGAAAAGTGTCTTCCTCAATTTGTTGCTTTTTAACAGGGTTTTGTGGGTGAAGTGGCAATTGGTGGCTGCCTTGGCCACAGCGACAATGAAGCAGTCACACTTAAAATCTATAGTAACAGGAGGAAAACTGTCAGCAAGACCTCAACCCTGGATATGAGGACAGCGAACTTCAGATTGCTCAGGGAACCACTTAGTAAGGTCCCCTGGGGAAAAACTTTTAAAGGTGCTGGGGTCCATCGGTGCTGGTCACTTTTTAAGTACCACCTCCTAAGAATACAGGAGCAGACGATTCCAAAATGTAGGAAGTCAAGCAGGTGAGGCAGAAGGCCAGCTTGGCTGAGCAGGAATCTTCTAGAGATAAGGTGAAAAAAGAAAGTATATGGCCAGTGGAAGCAAGGTCAGGCAACACGGAAGAACTACAGGGATGTTCTTCACCACTGCAGGGAGGAAATTTGTGCGGCCAAAGTTCAATTGGAGTTGAAGCTGGCCAGTACTGTGAGGGACAATCAAAAGGGCTTTTTAAAATACATTAATGGCAAAAGGCAAACTGGAAATAACATTGGCCTGTTACTTGATGAGCATGGTTACCTCACAAACAGGGACATAGACAAGGCAGAGGTATTTGATGCTTCCTTTGCCTCAGTCTTCAACACCGATGGTGGGCTCTGGGCGTCCCAGAACCCTGGGCTAGAGAACTGTGACTGTGGGAATGATAAACTCCCAGTCAACCCTGAACTTGTGCGGGACTTGGTGCTCCAGCTGGATCCTGATCAATGCTTGGTCAATGGGGCCCGATGAGATTCATCCAAGGGTACTTAAAGAGCTGGCTGATGTCCTAGCGAGACACTCTCAGTGATTTCTCAATGCTCTTGGGAATCTGGAGAGGTCACAGTTGACTGGAAGCTGGCAAACATTGTCCCAATCTTCAAGAAGGGCAACAGGGATGACTCCAGTAACTACAGCTCTGTCAGTCTCACTTCTGTGCCTGGCAAAATTATGGAGAAGATTATTCTGGGAGTTATTGAAAAACACCTGAAAGACAATGCAGTCATTGGTCCCAGCCAGCACAGGTTCATGAGGGGAAAGTCCTGCTTAACAAACTTAATTTATTTCTAAGACAAGGTTACCCATCTAGCTGGCCAAGGGAAGCCAGTTGATGTGATCTTTTTGGATTTCAGTAAAGCTTTCGATACTGTCTCTCACAGTATCCTCCTGGACAAAATGTTCAGCGTACAGCTGGATAAACAAGTAATACAGTGGGTGAGCAATTGGCTGATGGATCGGGCTCAAAGAGTCATAGTAAGTGGGGTTATATCAGGCTGGTGGCCAGTCGCTAGCGGAGTTCCACAGGGATCCATCTTGGGGCCAGTACTGTTTAATGTCTTCATAAATGACTTGGGTGCAGGACTTGAAGGAATATTAATTAAGTTTGCTGATGACATGAAATCGGGAGGAGCTGTTGACACTCCCAAGGGCAGAGAGGCCCTGCAGAGAGATCCAGACCAATTAGAGAGCTGGGCAATCACCAACCATATTAGGTTTAACAAGGGCAAGTGCCAGATTTTGCACCTGGGGCACAGCAACCCTGGATGTTCATACAGACTGGGGAACGAGAGGCTGAAGAGCAGCTCTGCAGAGAGGGACCTGGGGTTTCTGGTTGACAGCACATTGAACATGAGCCAACAGTGTGCCCTGGCAGCCAAGAGGGCCAACTGTGCCCTGGGGTGCATCAAGCACTGCATTGCAGCTGGTCGAGGGAGGTGATTGTCCCACTCTGCTCTGTACTGGTGTGGCCTCACCTTGAGTGCTGGGTGCAGTTTTGGGCATCACAGTGCATTAAGGATATAAAGGTACTAGAGAGTGTCCAGAGGAGGGCCACGAAGTTGGTGAAGGGTTAGAGGGGAAGCCATATGAGGAGCAGCAAAAGTCACTTGGTTTGTTCAGCCTGGAGAAGAGGAGGCTGAGGGGAGACCTCATCGCAATCTGCAGCTTCCTCACAAGGAGAGGAAGGAAGAGGGGCAGGTGCTGGTCTCTTCTCTCTGGTGACCAATGACAGGACCCAAGGGAATGTCAGGAAGATGTGCCAGGGGAGTGTTAGGTTGGATATTAGGAAAAGGTTCTTCCCGCAGAGGGTGGTGGAGCACTGAAACAGGCTCCCCAGGGAGGCATCACGGCACCAAGCCTGACGCTGTTCAGGAGGCCCTTGAACAATGCCCTCAGAGACGTGGTGTGAATTTTGGGGTTGTCCTGTGCAGGGACAGGAGTTGGACTCGATGATCCTTGTGGGTCCCTTCCAACCCAGGACATTCTATGATTCTATGAACTCAGATCTTAGTCAGCACACAAGAATTTTTAATTAAGAGAAAAGCTTTTAATAGAAGTCTGCTTTTAATCTTGTTACCTTTGCATTTCCTTTGTTCTTTCATGTCCAGCACAATTACTACGAGTTGAGCAACAAAGTTCCTCTCTTCTCAGCCATTCTAACTCCCAGTTTTAGAGTCTTTTGGTTCTTTTCAAGACAGAGTATGAGAAAGACAAAAAATCCTGAGATATTTTGGTTTTGCTTTTGCCCTAATTTGCTTGGTATCTCTGGTTGTAACTTGTGTTGGACAAACCTGTTTACTCAGTAGAATTTTCTACGTGCTGCCTGCTGCCAAATCTCAGGTTGCAGGCACGCCTGAATACTTGAAGGACGAGTGGATCTTTCTTCAAATCCTCTTTTTATATTCTGTGGACTGTAACAGTAAAAAAAGACTGACCCAAGAAGGAGACTGCATAGATAACTGATCTGAAAGGTCCCTGGATAACCTATCAGACAAAGATACCAGTATTTATTTTGCAAGAGGCAGTACGGAAGCTCTAAATCTGAAGGTCATAAGCTGAGGACTGGGACTTCGGAAGATTTAAAAAAAAAAAAAAAGAAAGAAAAAGAGTAGTTTTAAATGCCATGCATATTTTATAGCAATGTAGTCCTGTCTTCCCTCTTTCCCAGCTAAAAAAATATGTATTTCTATATGAAAAAGACCTTGAGCTGGTCAAAGAACGAACTAAGATTATCGTGGTAAAAGTACAGTTTAACTGTGGATAACATTAGTAAAGCTTGGCAAAGCCGCTTTTTCTCCACAGCTGCCAAACTTTTTTTTTAGTACAGTTGTTCATTATTTCACCAAACTAAATAAAACATTGACCCTCAGGTAATCCCAGTGAGCAGAATTCCCCTGTGGTGTAATTGGGGCCGGCTCCTGCTGAAAGGCAAGAAGGTAAGTGAGCCTCACTGGTGCAACTCAGGGCTCGGTGCCTGCTGAGGGTGTCTGTTTGAGAACAATGTTTGCTGAAACTCCTAGTAGACTTATGTTCAACACAAAAGCCCTTGGGAGTCAGCTGAAGGACACAGTGGCATCATCTGTTTGCTGTATGTGAGATGTTACAGGAAAAGGCGGAAGTTTGCGGACAGTTCAGGAAAGTAGAAGAGTACCTCATTAAATGAATCTTAGAAAAGGTGAAATCGCTTTCCCCAGTATTTTTAACTCAGTTTTGCCAGAGGTGGTGAAGTCTTAGGTCTTGTACAGCTTTGGTTTTTTTACTCTCCCGCATTTATAACCTCTTGCCTGGCCTCTGGGTCTGTTCTATGTTTAAATTCTGTACAAAATGTCAGCTTGATATACAGACCTTCAAATAGATTTAAATTTTATTATTTTAAACTGAGAGTGTAGGAATTGCTGACAGAATTGTCTAGGTGGTCAGGCAGTATCTTCATTCTGCAACAGAAAATTTTCTTCCTGCCTCACTTACACAACTCCATATTTTGTTTCTGCAGACTTCTAGTAAATACTACAAATTCTCTTCTCTCTCCTGTGTGAGTGTTTGGTCTGCTACACTGTTGTCTGTTGAGTAACTCCTTTGTCGGACCCCAGAGTGTGCTGCATTTATAACTCTCCCCTCTTTCTGGGAGCATAACTTAATCCAGTGTAACTGTGAACGTTAAGGACTTCTCAGGGTTGATCTTTCACTACAGGCTGTTCTAGAGAACAGTAATGATCTCACAAAAATGGGTCCTTGTTTAGTTGCATGTTTGATTAATTGCAGGCTTTTGGCCCCCAAGTTGGTCATTTGGGTGTTTTCTTGCTGACTTCTGTTTTGACAAGGTAGAGGTGCTAAGACTGGGCATTGTAATCTTGAAAGTGATCATGTTACAGTGAATAACATGGTCCTTGCGAATGTGTTGATCTTGGTAACTTCAGTTATGTTCTTCTGAGTTCTCTTTTTGTTGGTTTGCCGGTATCGTATGTGATTTCCCCCCCCCCCCACACCCTCCAGAATGAAAATAAACAGCTACTTGTTGCATTGACTTTTTTTTCCGGTGAAAAGCACCCAAGCTCCCAAACCCCAGTATCAATCTTTAGCTCCATTATATACGTATGGCTTTGCTGGGCAGTTAACCTCTTGAAGAGGATTCAGTGTTAATTGACTCATTCCCTCCTTATTTGCCTTCCAACTAAGAGTTGCCAACACCTCCCAGCTTGGCAAATTCTAATCTAATATTGATTCCATATCTTTATTATTTGGCAGATTCAGATCTCCTTAAAGGAGGAGTCAAAATGTGTCAGAATCTGCAAGTGCACTTTGGTTTTTTTGGTTTTTATTTAAAGTTGACCCCATTGTACTTATTGTTTTAAAGCACAAATATTTGGTTAGTTTAATGTTGTTTCCTACTGAGATTTCAGCAAGGCTTTCATCACTAAAGTTAGAAACAAAATTCCCTGAAAAAAGAATGTTTTTGTTTGGATTCTTCTCAAATTCAGATGTGCCTGATAGTTGAGCATGCAGGGGGTAAAATATTGGGCCACTAATAACTACTGAATTTCCAAGAAAGTTGCTTTCCTCAGTTCCTGCACTTTCCTGAACTCCTCTCCACCTTGTTGATTTTGGTCGTTTCATGGTTGTTCTGGGTAATAGCCTGGAGGAGAGCACTGGCTGTTACATAGTGTCACAGTTTGACACTAGTGTGTCAAAAAGCCTGGTTGTGCTTGGGGTCTGAGTATAAAACAAATCAGAAAGCACTTGCAGGAAATTTTTCATCAACATGCTCAGTTCCCGCCTCCCTTCCTTTCCCCTGCCTTTTCTTCACATTCAAACTGCTGTTAGATTTGAGGTATTAAAATGCTGAGTTTTCCATATTTAACTTTTTTTTTAATTTTAAGCTCAGTGGTACTGATTTTTCTCATTGTATGTTCTCTGATTCTCTGGCAGAAGTCCTGGAGGGGATTTGGGAGCAAAGAAGAAGAAAAAGAAGCAGAAGAGAAAAAAGGAGAAACCAAATTCTGGAGGCACCAAATCAGATTCTGCGTCTGATTCCCAGGAGATTAAAATTCAACAGCCTTCAAAAGTGAGATCCTGGTTCTGTTTTAATTTGTGCTTGCTTTCTAATTTAATTTTAATTTGTGTGTTGCTTTTTGTAAAAGCTAGTTGGTAGTTCTGCTTTAACACATCAGAATTAAGCAATTGGTTACTGTCCTGAATAGAGGCAGAAGCAAGGTAAGACCTGGTGTTTG
Organism: Phalacrocorax carbo; assembly: GCF_963921805.1. Classification (NCBI taxonomy): domain Eukaryota; kingdom Metazoa; phylum Chordata; class Aves; order Suliformes; family Phalacrocoracidae; genus Phalacrocorax; species Phalacrocorax carbo. The sequence continues at coordinate 144,435,182 of NC_087514.1, read as the reverse complement.
CAGCCTGCATGAAGTTAGCCAGAAGGTTGTCGTCAGCACCATGGTGTGTGCTGTGAGAAAAGCAGAGGAGGAGGTGTTTTGTTTTTCTTTGCCAGCAGTTAGAACTCAGGCTAGTGACAGCTTCATCGCAGGGAATCTTAATCTGCAGCGGTAATACTTTTAAATAGATTTTGTGCTTGATGAATTGCTTTTAGTTTAGCCACCATCTAACTTGGCTTAGTGCAGTTTCAGTAACTTGTGCAGCATAATGCTATCTCATGGCAAGCATCAGCAGTAGGAGAGAAGGTGTACCTACTGTGCTAACCAGACTCTCATTTGGGCAAACAAGCAGCATGTCATCTTATATAAAATGCAGTAATCTCTAACATGGAGATACAGACTGAAGAAACTTTTTGCCATCTGAAAGGTGTCCACTGTAAATAATAACGCAAAATTACGCGAGGGGATGTACAGTCTTTGTGGGCTTTGTGGTAAGATAGCATTGTCTGTGTGCTTTTGACTACCATGTTCTAAGTTAACGGCGAATAATACGATGTGGTGGCTTTTTAACATACAGCTTTTATCTCAAGAGAAATCTGAGCCTGAGAACTGAAATTAATAACATGATTGTCTGCAGGATGCAGAGAAGGCAGAGTTACTGAATGCCTCCCTTGCTTCAGTCATTTCTGCTAAGGCTGGCCCTCGGGCATCCCAGCCCCCAGACGTGAGAGAGAAAATCTGGAGAAAGGAAGACTTCCCCTTGGTTGAGGAGGATTGGGTTAGAGAACACCTAGGTAAACTGGATCCTCACAAATCCATGGGCCCTGATGGGATGCACCTACAAGTGCTGAGGGAGCTGGCAGATGCTGTCGCTAAGCCACTGTCCATCATCTTTGTAATGTCATGGAGGACAGGAGATGTGCCAAGGACTGGAAGGTAGCCGATGTCACTCCAGTCTTCAAAAAGGGCAAGAAGGAGGACCTGGGAAACTCTAGGCCGGTCAGCCTCACCTCCATCCCCAGAAAGGTGATGGAGCAGTTTATTCTGGAGGTCATCTCCAGGCATGTAGAGGAAAAGGAGGCTATCAGAAGTAGTCAACATGGATTCACCAAGGGGAGATCATGCTTGACCAACCTGATAGCCTTCTATGATGGCATGACTGGCTGGGTAGATGAAGGGAGAGCAGTGGATATTGTTTTCCTCGACTTCAGCAAGGCTTTTGACACTGTCTCCCATAATATCCTCGCAGGTAACCTTAGGAAGTGTGCATTAGATGAGAGGGCAATGAAGTGGATAGAGAACTGGCTCGGAGGGTTGTGATCAGTGGGGCAGAGTGTGGTTGGAGGCCTGTAACTAATGGTGTTCCCCACGGATATGTGCTGGGTCCAGTCCTGTTCAACATATTCATCAATGATGTGGACGAAGGGACAGAGTGTAACCTCAGCAAGTTTGCTGATGCTACAAAACTGGGAGGAGTGGCTGATACACCAGAAGGCTGTGCTGCCATTCAGCGAGACCTGGACAGGCTGGAGAGCTGGGCCGAGGGGAACCTCATGAAATTCAACAAAAGCAAGTGCAAGGTGCTGCACCTGGGGGAGGAACAATCCCATGCACCAGTACAGGCTGGGGCTTGACCTGCTGGAAAGCAGCTCTGCTGAGAAGGACCTGGGAGTGCTGGTGGACAAGCAGGTTGACCAACGGCCAGGAATGTGCCCTTGTGCCCAAGAAGGCCAACAGTATCCTGGGATGCATTAAAAGGAGTGTGGCCAGCAGGTTGAGGGAGGTTATCCTCCCCCACTACTCTGCCCTAGAGAGGCCACATTTGGAGACCGTGTCCTGTTCCAGGCTCCCCAGTTCAAGAAAGAGAGGGAACTACTGGAAAGAGTCCAGCAGAGAGCTACCAAGATGGTCAGGGGACTGGAGCATCTCCTGTATGAGTAAAGGCTGAGAGACCTGGGTTTGTTCATCCTGGAGAAGACTGAGGGGGTATCTTATCAATGCTTATAAATATCTAAAGGGTGGATGTGAAGAGGATGGGACTGGACTCTTCAGTGATGCACAATGACAGGACATGGGGCAATGGGCACAAGTTGGAACACAGGAAGTTCCACCTCAATATGAGAAAAAACTTCTTCCCTGTGAGGGTGACAGAGCAGTGGAACAGGCTGCCCAGGGAGGCTGTGGAGTCTCCTTCCCTGGAGACATTCAAAACCCACCTGGACGCATTCCTTTGCCCCCTGCTCTAGGTGTGCCTGCTCGAGCAGTGGGGTTGGAGAAGACGATACCCAGAGGCCCCTTCCAACCCCCACCATTCTGTGATTATAAGAAAGTTTATGGACCGTTGAGCATGTTGAAGTAGTTATATTTGCTTTATCAGATTAATGTGGAGGAAGTTACACTGTTGTACCAGTAGTACTATTTATCCTGTAAGATTTGTCAAGTACCTTGGGGCTGCCAACTAATTTTAGGGAAAAAGTTGTGTTCTGGCTCGTTAACATCCTGATAGAATTTGTGTTGTCCCTTTCAGTCTTCTCTGTGTCACCCCCCATTACTTTGAGTGAGCACATTTGGCATAGGGGACACTTTAAAATATGTAGAGAGATCTTGAGTACTTTCTGATCTCACCACATGTTTTGACACTGTGTTTCTATAAAGCACATGGCATGAATTGGTAATAGAAGAAGATTGCAAGTGACAACCAAGTAACCTCAAACTCTTTTAAAATTGGAGGGAGGTCAATTTTAATGTTAACATAAAGACATAGCTCATTGCTGTGATATCTTGGGAGTTCCTTGGTTCCCTGCTGACCAAAGTTATTGTTCCATATGTTGCCTCTAATTGCATTAAAAGGAAGCTGCTTCACTTTTTTTGTTTTCATTTGCAAGATTTTAGTCCTCAGCACCTTGCAGTCTCTGCATTTCTCTGGCATGATGTGTTTTGCAAATGTGGAAGCCTACCCTTGTTCTAAGTTGTATACTTACAGTGGCATTCTGTGATTATGTTACTGCCACAAAAAGTTTACCCAGTTTGTTAGCAATGTTACAAAATTTTGTCTCCTATTGGCATGAAAGAAAAGCTCTTATTTAAGTGTTTCTTTCAAGCTCTAGGCAGCTAAACTGTTTTACTATTCTTATATGGCTTTCACTTTCCTCTTGTTGCAAATGCATTGGTGTTGGCTGGTGGTTTTTTTGCCTTCTCTGCTGTGTTCCAGGTGTGCACTGATAAGTAGATGAGTTTATCTGTCTTGGACTGCTTTCCTGTTTTAGATTTTTTGAAAGCATCTTAGACTGCTGATCTGGATCAGTGTGGAAATGTATATTTATTTTCTCTGCTACTCAAGGGATATTTAGATTTTGTATTCCTTGTGCGATGTGAAATACATTATAGAAAAAAAGCTTTTAGCATTTGCTTGCTCTTGGTTGCAAAGAGGTTTACAAAATATTTCAGAGGAAAGTGACATTGTACACCTTACCTCTAAGAAAATATATGCAGCATCATCAGGTAGTACTCAGTGGGACTTCTGAACTCATAGAAAATTATTTTGAAAAAAGATTTTGAGGTCAGGTGAGTTTGTAAGCAGGTGTACCAGTTTGGAGATGAGAAAAACAGAACAGTAAGTCTCCCTGGCTTCTGCCTTTCTTATTTTTGATATTGGACTTTTTGAACACTGGCATGTGTGTAACCACAGTAATAACTGCTTGTTAGCATTGTATGCTTATGGTGACCTTTAGGATGCTTCATTGCCCATCTCACAAGACTTTGATCTCTCCCTATTACAAGTCCCAATGATGTAGAGTATCCATACTGACAGAAGTGAAGCTTGCCAGATATGCAGGTTATCAGTGGTTATTGTAGTCACTAATGGCCTACACAGTTTAGTCACAGAATAGCTCAGATTGGAAGCGACCTCTGGAGGTCTTTCAACTAACCTCCTGCTTAGACCAGATCCAGCTAGATTAGGTTGCTCAGGTTGTTTGGTGTCCAAGGAAGGAGGCTTTACAAGCAATGTGGTCAACCTGTTCCAGTGTTTGACTACACTTGTGGTTAAAAAAATAGTAATGCCTTATATCTAAATGGATTTTGCTGTTTTGCAACTTGTGTCTAATGTTTCTTGTCCTGTCATTTTTCTCCTCTGAAAAGACTTGGCTCAGCTTTCTTTGCATCCTCCCATTAGGCAGCAATAAGATTTCTCCTGCTCCCTTAACGTTTTCTTCTCAAGGCTGATCAAACCAAGGTCTCTCATCTTCTCTGTATGTCATGTGCTTCAGGCCCCTAGTCATCTTGTACTCGCTCCACTATGTCAATGTTTTCCTTGTAGTGGGGAACCCAAAACTAAGATGTGATCTCAGGGGTGCCGGGTAAAGAGGAAGATTTGCTGGCCAGTCTTACTGGTACAACGCAGTATGCAGCTGTCCTTTTTTGCTGGCTCATGTTCAGCGCTCTGCCCACCAGGACCTCCAAGTTCTTTACTGCAAAGCTACTTCCTAGCCAGTCAGTGCTGGCCTCTGCCTGTGTGTGGGCTTTTTCTATCCCAGATGCAGGACTTTGCATTTGCCTTTGCCAAACTTGATGAAGTTTCTCTTTCCAGCCTGTCAAAGTAGCTTTGAATAGCAGCTCTGTGGTCCAGCATATCAATGATTCTTTCCAACTACGTATCATCTACGAACTTGCAGAGAAAGCACTGTTTGTCACATCCAGATCGTTAAACAGTATTGACCCCTGAGTTCTCAAAATTCTTCCTCATGCCTTCTTGAAGATAGGTGTGACATTTCCCTTTTTCCAGTTGTAAGAAACCTCCAGGAATTGCTATAACCTTTTAAACTAGATAGATGCTAGTTGCAGTAACATCAGCTGGCTCCCTCAGCACCCTTAGATGTATCCGGTCAAATTCTTATGGACCTGTGCATGATTAGTTTGCTAAGCGGTCCCTAACTTTCTCTCCTGCTGTGGTTAATGGGAATCTCACAGGCTGTGCTACAAGGATCAGGGGCATCGAAGGTCTGAGATCAGATCTTGTCACCAAAACTGAGGCAAAAAAAAGCATTATGTACCTCAGCCCTGTTGCACAACAGTGCTGTCTTTTTGCAGTGAAGAGAGACTTCCCTTAAACTGAAATTAAACAAAAACACTTGTCTTTCTAATTAATGTGAAGTTCTGTGTACAATTTTCTTGTTTTCCATTAAAGGAAAAAAAAAAAAGCTTTGAAAGTAAACTACTCAGCCAGGCTGATCTCTGAACATTTTGAGAGGAAAGTAGATTCCTTCCAATGTCCCTACCCATGTTGTATTTAGTACCAGAACGTTAACTTTTAACTTTACATGTGGAATTAAGATCTGTTTAGAACCTAATATTCTTTTTTTAGATTTTCTGTTTTCTTCTTAATGTAGAAAAAACACTAGAGACTTAAAATAACATACAAAATAAATTACAGTATGTCAATATTTATGTATGATTTCATAATGTACTGATAAGATTTCAGAATTTATCTAGTGACATTAGAAGTATTTTTAGCACGCCAGTGTGTAATAGACAAATTGGTTTTTAGTTGAGAAATATGACTTATGCCACTGTAATCCAGATCTAGAAATAGGGAAGGTTTTTTATGCTGCAATAGTGTTGCTCTAAAGTGTGTAAATATGTTAATTCACAGCTGCTCAGATGACAGGTGTTTAAAGCATGGTCACAGGTAAAATTTTGCAATACTTAAATTATTGAAAGAAATTGCATAAAGTTTAGAGAGTACAAGTTTTTATTACAAGTAGAAAATGATGGCCTGCTTAAGCTACAGGCAGGGAGTTTTACTACTTTTGTGACTGAGGATACTAGAGGCAGATGCCCATTCAAATGAAGCTTTACATCATTATTATATGTAATTTATGGTGGTTTTCAACACATGAATCCTAGGAAGAAAATAGAATATGGAAATATTGATCCACTGATATTCAATAAAAAAAACCCATCTGGCTTGAAATCTCTATGCAGAATTGCTTAAAGTTTTCCAATGCATTTGAGACTATTCCTTCAAATGTATTTATTGCACTGCAGTCTGGGAAAACCTGAGCAGAAGCTTGTTAGTATGCCTCGGAACAGGATTTACCACTTGGGAGATAACAAAATGAAACAAAGAAAAAGATTAAAAAAGAGAGAGGTAAAAATCCCTTTAGATTTAGAAGTCTGTTACCATTATTCCCCTGTACTTTCCTATGCAAGTAAAATTCTCATTGCAGTTATGCTGACGCAAAGTGATCAAAAGTGAGGTTTAAGAGCTCAGATTAGAAATGCTTAGCCTTAGGTTTTATGCTTTTCAAATAACTTTTCTGTGAACGATTTTCAACTTTTAAGTGGAAAGTTGGTTTATTTTATGTGTCTTTGCTTCTATCATTTAAAATTGTCTTTAGTTGAGAGTGTTGGCACAGTTGGCGTTAGTGGCAAGATCATTAATTCCTACATATGATACAATGCAGAAAGGTACCTACTATAATAATTGCAAGCTAATAGAAGGCAGATACAATATAACTAAGGTTAAAAAGTGGGTATTTGTAGCAATACAATGTATCTGAAATACTGAAACATAGTGAATTTAAATATTATATTGTACGTGTGAAGTACAACTTCAAGAATCTCTGTGTACCAATGGAATCTTTAGATTTTTTTAGATATCTAAGCTGATCTGCTTTTTGCTGTTTTATTGTATTTTACCGGGGGGGGGAGGTAATATAAGAAGCTTTTTATTGTGATACTGGTCTCCTGCCTTAATGCTGCAGTATTTGTGTTAAAACCACTGAAGTTTCATGGTTAAATGCAAGCACTACTCAAAACTAAGTATTCTGTGAAGTCGTTTGTCTGTTGCCCACTTAACTTTCCACCTTCCTGTCTCCAAAGGTTATACCTAAACTAACCACGATGAGAAGAATACACGAAAGAATATGTAACAGTAAAATAAATGAACATGTTTTTGCAGTTTGATCAAAGTAAACATACTAAAAAAGCTTTCTCTTCGATTTGTCTCTGTGTGCAGAATCCAGCCATTCCAATGCAGAAGCTTCAAGATATCCAGAGAGCAATGGAGCTGCTCTCTGCATGCCAAGGCCCAGCAAAGAATATTGATGAGGCTACCAAACGTAAATACCAGTTTTGGGATACACAACCTGTACCTAAACTTAGTAAGTTTAACCGGACCTGGGCATAAGATCTGTCTTACTGACCACTAAACAAATGTGTGCCAGCTCTGTGGCATGTTTTCTAAAAGGTGTATGAAGTTGGACTGTGTGCAGTAGAGATCCTTGATCTTTTGTGTAGTTTATGTGGAATTCTTGATGTTCTCTAGGAAAGTGCTTCCCCCCGCCGCCCCCAATGATATGCAACAAAATACGTTGTTAATAAATCCCATTCTGATGTTCTTTACAAAAATGGGAAATGCTATTGAAATAGCATTCCTTTGTATATTTTAGCTCTGAACTTTTGAACAACAGAATGTAGAAGTCTTTTCCACTTCAGGGAAAATAAGAACTCTAAGTGGTGACAAAGAGTAAATGTTGATTTTATTTATTTATTTATTTTCCTTTAAGTTGTTGTTTTTTCAATAGATGGATTTGCTATCACAGAGATAATGACTTTCCTGCTGTAGGTTACACTGTTTTCCTGCAGCTTTAAGTGGATAATGGCACTTCTCTCATGCGTGAACAGTTTTATTGCTGTGTGTTCACATGAATCCTCCACGTTGTACACTACCTTGAAGACTTGCTTTCTCACAGTTCGTTTTCTGTTCTTGGTACCAAGTGAGATGGTGAGGTGACCCCTCCTTTCCTTTGATTTTGTAAGGAACTCGGCAGATTACTTTTCATACTGGACTGATGCCTGATAACAGAGTTCGTAAAGCTTAGTCTTTGTTGGAGAAGATAGTTGCTGACTCTCTTGCTTTTTCTGAATTGCCTTCTGAACATTCTTATTCCCCCTTCATCATCTTCAGGTTAAGCAGCTGTAGCTCTTCAGTGCTAGCAAAACTTGGGGACCCCACAAGTAAATTATTCTCAATGCAGTAGCTGTTATTGTTCTGTTCTGCAGGTTTCTCTCCATGGCATTGGAGACTGGTGTAGAATAAGCAGTAGTAAGGTAGAGTCTGAAGTACAGGAGCGTTCTGCTCTGTCTCTCCACAGGGCAGCATTTCACATTAATCCATTTCTATAGCTTAGTCCACAGTGATCTTGTTTCTACCTGACTTCCTTGCATGGGGGTGTCCGGAGCAGAGTCCCTGGATGCAATATTTTCCACTGGATTGAACTGCCCTGCCCTGGCTCTTTCCCATACAAACTCTATCCAGATACCTCTGTATCTGTAGTAATGGTCACAGTAATCCTGCCTAGGTGGAGGAAGAGCCTAGCCAAAATAAGTTGATCAGTAAGTAAAAAAAAAATACTCTGGCCATAATGAAGCTTTTTCAGAGATAGTTCAGGTGCCTGAACAGCCATTCCAGGAGTTCAGTTCAGGTTAGTCACAGCACTTCTGTGTAAGATACACAGCACAGCGTACCTTACAGCACTTCTATAGAGATGAGGGTGTTACTTCCAGCCTAAAAGAGCCAATACATTGGCTCTAAAAATTATTTCTTAGTGTTGTTCAGTAGAAATATGCTTTGTTGAATTTGGCTGGGAGAGGTGTTGTTCAACAGTCTTTATGAATGGAATCCTCTTGAATCACATTTTTTTGGTTTGATTTTGATTTTTTTTTTTTATGCTTTTCCTTTATCTGCTGAATGAACTATTTTATATGCTGGATATGTTTAGGTGGAAAAAGAAATCTGTTGATTCAAGAAATAGCTCTAGGGATCTTTAGACTAAATTAACTTAAGAATCCTTCTGCCTTCTAGTTAAGGTTGTTAGCAATGGGTGCTTTAGTTAGGCCAGGTCTGCCATGTAGTGGCGGTAACGTTTAGGCTGTTGATACTTTCCAGAGTTTGCTTAACGATGCTGGTAATAACGGCCTTCCAAACTGGATGGCAGGCCATAGCTATTTGTCAGGATTGCACATCATTTGAGAAAAGTTCATACTACAAAGGAATATTTGACTCTCTAGAGCTTGATGATGGACATGATAGGGTTAGGTGTTTATGGGTAAGAATCAGGGGGAATGCCAACAAAGCAGATATCATGGTGGGAGTCAGTTACAGATCACATAACCAGGATGAAAAGGCAGACAAAATATTCTGTAAACAGCTGGGAGAAGTGGCACAATCACTAGCCCTTGTTCTTGTGGGGGACTTCAACTTACCAGATGTCTGCTGCAAATACAATACAGCAGAGGGGAAATGGTCTAGGAGGTTTCTGGAGTGTGTGGAAGATAACTTCCTTATCCATCTGGTGAGTGAGCCAACTAGAGAAGGCGCCCTGTTGGACCTGTTGTTTGTGAACAGGGAAGTACTTGTGGGTGATGTGATGGTTGGAGGCCATCTTGTGCATAGTGATCATGAAATAAGTTTTTGATTCTTGGAGAAGTAAGGAGGGGGGCAGCAAAACTGTCACCTTGGACTTCTGGAGGGGAGACTTTAGCCTGTTCAGGAGGCTGGTTGACAGAGTCCCTTGGGAGGCAGTCCTGCAGGGCAAAGGAGTCAGTGAAGGCTGGACATTCTTCAAGGAGGAAGTCTTAAAGGCACACGAGCAGGCCGTCCCCCTGTGCCGGAAAACGAGCTGGTGGGGAAGACAACTGGCCTGGCTGAACAGAGAGCTTTGACTGGAATTCAGAAAAAAGAGGAGAGTTTATGACCTTTGGAAGAAGGGGCAGGCAAGTCAGGAGGACTGCAAAGGTGTAGTGAGATTATGCAGGGAGAAAATTAGAAGGGCCAAAGCCCAGGTAGAACTTAATCTGGCTACTGCCATAAAAGACAATAAAATATGTTTCAATAAATACATTAACAGCAAAAGGAGAGCTAAGAAGAATCTCCATCCTTTACTGGATGAGGGGGGAAATCATAGTCACAAGGGATGAGAAAAAGGCTAAGGTACTTAATGCCTTCTTTGACTCAGTCTTTAATAGTAAGATCAGTTCTCTGCATACTCAGCCCCCTGAGCTGGAAGACAGGGATGAGGAGCAGGATGAAGCCCCCATAATCCAAGGGGGAATGGTTATTGACCTACTACACATGTAAGTCTATTGGGCTGGATGGGATCCACCTGAGAGTACTGAGGGGGCTGGTGGAAGTGCTCACCAAGCCACTTTCCATCATTTATCAGCAGTCCTGGCTAACTGGGGAGGTCCCAGTTGACTGGAGATTAGCAAATGTGATGCCCATCTACAAGAAGGGCCAGAAAGAGGATCTGGGGAACTACAAGTCTGTTGGTCTGATCTTGGTGCCAGGGAAGGTTATGGGGCAGATAATTTTGAGTGCAATCACATGGCATATACAGGATAACAAGCTGATCAGGCCCAGTCAGCATGGATTTAGGAAAGGCAGGTCCTGCTTGACTAACCTGATCTCCTTCTATGACAAGGTAACTTGCTTAGTGGGTGAGGGAAAGCCTGTGGATGTTGTTTACCTGGACTTTAGCAAAGCCTCTGACACCATTTCTCACAGCATTCTCCTGGAAAAACTGGCTGCTCGTGGCCTCACAGGTGTACCCTTTATTGGATATAAAACTGGCTGGGTGGCTGGGCCCAAAATGTTGTGAATGGAGTTAAATCTAGTTGGCAGCCGGTCACAAGTGGTCGTCCCCAAGGCGCAGTATTGGGGCCAGTTCTGTTTGATATCTTTATCAGTGATCTGGATGAGTGTGCCCTCAGTAAGTTTGCAGATGACACCAAATTGGGCAGGAGTGTTGATCTGCTTGAGGGAAGGAAGACTCTGCGGAGGGGTCTGGACAGGCTGGATTCATGGGCCAAGGTCAGCTGTATGGGGTTTAACAAGGCCAAGTGCTGGGACCTGCACTTTGGTCACAACAACCCCATGCAACACTACAGGCTTGGGGAAGAGTTGCTGGAAAGCTGTCTGGTGGAGAAGGACTTGGGGATGCTGGTTGACAGACAGCTGAACATGAGCCAGCTGTGTGCCCAGGTGGCCAAGAAGGTCATCAGCATCCTGGCTTGTATCAGGAGTAGGGAAGTGGTTCCGCCCCTGTACTCAGCACTGGTGAGGCTGCACCTCGAGTACTGTGTTCAGTTTTGGGCCCCTCACTACAAGAAAAACGTCCAGAGAAGGTCAATGAAGCTGGTGAAGGGTCTGGAGAGCAAGTCTTACAAGGAGTGGCTGAGGGAACTGGGGCTGTTTAGTCTGGAGAAGAGGAGGCTGAGGGGAGACCTTATCGCTCTCTACAGCTACCTGAAAAGAGGTTGTAGCGAGGTGGGTGTTGGTCTCTTCTCCCAAGGTAACTAGTGATAGGATGAGAGGAAATGGCCTCCAGTTGCACGAGGGGAGGTTTAGATTGGGTATTAGGAGATATTATTTCACTGAAAGGGTTGTCAGGATTTGGAACAGGCTGCCCTGGGAAGTGGTTGAGTCTCCATCCCTGGAGGTATTTAAAAGGCGTGTAGATATGGTGCTTAGGGACACGGTTTAGTGGTAGACCTGGCAGTGCTAGGTTAACAGTTGGACTCGATGATCTCAAATATCTTTTCCAACCTAAATAATTCCATGATTCAATGATTTGGCAGGTGCTTCTCTATAGAAGAGGAACAGCTTATGTTTGTATCCATATAGCGAGGGACCGGAGTTGTAAAGTAAGGGAGGAGAAGAAAGCATGCTTTCATGTAGGATTTTAAGAATAAGTTTCACATTTCACCAGCATCCCTTAAATGCCCTGGCTTTGCCATGCCACTGCTTCTGACTAATCCTGTTGAGTTCAAGTCTGTTCAAGTCAGTGGTAAACAGGATCCGAGCCATAGGTTGTTAGCTGAAAGTACAACATGTTTCTCATGATGAGACCGTGGATCTCATGGCTGGCTAAATGCTTTGCATGTGCTGAAAAATTGCTGTCCTGTGTTACAAAATACTAGGTATCAGTTGAGGTAGAGTAGTCCTTTGCATATCTATAGATATTCTAATAAAATAGTCATTAGTCTGAATGCGATCTGTGAGAATGAGAAGTAGTGGAAGTTAATAATACTAATCTTTTTCAGCATTTTTTTAAAACCTTCATGTTCCTATCACATAATCATGAAAAAATCCATGTTGTGACTTAAATGCAATTTTGAGAACTATCAGGAAAGCTAGCCATGTAACTAACTGTGGTGTTTTTTGTTGTTTTTTTTTTTTTCCTTCCATTCCTCCTCCCTCAAAAGATGAAGTTATAACTTCACATGGTGCAATTGAACCAGATAAGGACAATGTCCGCCTAGAGCCATATTCTTTGCCACAGGGTTTTATGTGGGACACTTTGGATCTTAGCAATGCTGAAGTTGTAAGTAAAACATTTTTTTATATGTATCTAAAGTCATTGGAGTTTATTCTGATTGATGTGTGTGGATGACTCTCTTTGTGTGTGTTTTCAGCTGAAGGAGTTATACACACTATTAAATGAGAATTACGTAGAAGATGATGACAATATGTTTAGGTTTGATTATTCACCTGAATTTCTTCTGTGGTGAGTAGAAAGTTCCACATTCTGCTCTGGCTGGAGTGCAACGAAGGGTGTTTTTATTACATCTTCTTAGGCAGTAATTTGTAATTATTTCTGTCATCAATTCTAGGGCATTACGTCCTCCAGGCTGGTTACCCCAATGGCACTGTGGGGTTAGAGTGTCTTCGAACAAAAAACTGGTAGGATTCATAAGTGCCATCCCTGCAAATATTCGTATTTATGACAGGTAAAACGCACCATTGCTTTTGTATTTGTAAAAGAATAACACCATGAAAAAAATTTTAAACTGATATCCATTGCTGTAGAGAACTTAAAAAGAGAGAAGGAGGCTCGCTGACCATAGAGTCAGAAAAATACTATGTATGTAGCAGAGTTTTGGTTTGGATTTTTTTTTTGTTTGGTTTTGTTTTATTTTCCCCCAAAAAAGCGTTTGGGCTCCTTACAATGAAGACCAGTAATAGATATTTAAGGATTTTTCTTATTGATGGATGATACAGATAATGACATAGAATTTTCTGACCCTACTGGAAGATATTTAAAGGGTAGCTAGTCAGCTGGTCTTCCTTTGCCAGGTCTTCATACACCGACAATCATAAAGTATTACAGTAACACTTAATATGCGCTTGGATGCCATTCTGCATCTTAAAGTAAGGCAATTGGTTAAGTCTCGATAGAGCTCTGAAAAAGGAGTGTTACAAACACGTTAGGCACAGCTTGCATACTGCACAATTTGCCATTGCAGTCACAATATCATAGATTAGTATTTGTTGCAGACGTACTTTGTCAGAGGCCAATTTATTTCTACCTCAACTTCTGCTGTCACAACATGGAAAACTATAATTATGCAAATGAAAATATGCAATGTGCAACTCTCTTTAACATTTCACTATTTATTTTCCTTTTAGTGTGAAGAAAATGGTAGAAATCAATTTTTTATGTGTCCATAAGAAACTGAGATCTAAACGGGTAGCACCTGTACTGATTCGGGAAATAACCAGAAGAGTAAACCTGGAAGGGATTTTTCAGGCTGTTTACACTGCTGGAGTGGTACTCCCCAAACCTGTGGCCACTTGCAGGTAACCTAGCTGATGTTCATAATAGTATTGGTTCCTACAGCAGTCATTTTAAAGAACATTTTATATAATTGGCTAGAAAATAAAAGCATAAAATTCAAAGAAATTAAATGTTGTGGCCTTGACTAACCTGAAGGCCTGAGTGTTTGTCATGGTGGGTTTTTTTGCTTGCTTTTTCTTCTTTTTTTTTCCTTTTTTCCCCTTTCCTCCCAGTACCTTGGATAAAACAGCTTCTCAGCCTAAAATCTGATTTTGCATTTGTTTATCCTACCTTAAATAGACTAATGGATGTTTCTGTTGACCTTCTTGTGGAAGCCATGCTAGCAATGGCAGCATTGTATACCTGTGTTTTTCAAGTGTCCTGCTTCCCTGCTGGGACACTTCCTTGTTGACCTGGTTGCTTGCCAAAGATGGCAGAGCATTTCTGGGAATTGTATGATTTGCTTTTTTGAAATACTTTCATCTTTCGTGGAGAAAGGAGGACTTGATTGGCACTTGATAAAGATGGGAAAACAGTCATGTGAGAAGAGTTGTATGTAAAGAAGTATATCAAGTATAATTTAATTTGCTTGGAATGTATTTTACTTCGACTAGGTAAAGTTCAGTTCAAGCCATATGAGTTCATCTGTCTATCCTTCTGGAGGGCAGGGTACTTTATGATTTGAAATTGTGTTTGTACTTATCAACAGTAAAGATCCTGTAAGTTTCTGTAAGGAAGGATGGGAAGAAAAAAAAAGCCATGCTGTGTTACAATAACTAGGGATATTCTGTGGCGCAATGGTCTCCTAGCAAGAGGAGATCTCTTTCAACAAACTACTTAGACTTGAGCAGAGGGTCCTGTCTGTACGAGAAAATTAATGTTTTCATGTAAGTATGGTGAGATTCTCAGGGCTATGGCAAGTCCTAAAATGTTTAGCCTTGTGGTTAGTAATTTTGTGATAAAAAGTATTTGCTTAGATGCAAAATATGGTGATAGCAGGCCTGTTTAAAAGCCATTTCTTGGACATAGCTTTTGCTTATCTTTTGTTGCTCAAGCTTCTTACAGACATAGTACAGGCTTGCTTAGAAACAAATTTGGAGAAGAGAAGGAGCAATGCGAGAAAGTAGAGAAATGGATGCAAGTAAAGCTGACACTTAAAATACTATGTAATCTCATTATTAATTTTATTTCCAGGTATTGGCATCGATCACTGAATCCCAGAAAATTGGTGGAGGTGAAATTTTCACATTTGAGTAGAAACATGACTCTACAAAGAACAATGAAGCTCTACAGACTTCCTGATGTAAGCAGTATGGCTTCTAGAGAATCCCCACAGTTATTGTGACGCCCAAAATAACCTTCCATCTGTCTCTGACAGCTCAGGCTTTTCTGTGGAATGGCAGTGTGTGCAGGACATTTAAAAAAAAAAACAAAAAGGCAAAAAACCCAACCAACTAACCAACCAACCAAACAAAATCTCTAGTTGATGAAAAAAAGCCATAAGGGCTGTATTAAACAGAAGGGACTGTTGCAGGAAATGTAGATCTGTATATGGAGAAAATATAAATTTTGACCTAAATGCCTTAAACAAATGAAAGAACCCAAAATCTTGACTTCATAAACATGTGGGATTGAGCTGAAGATGGATAAAACTATTCTGGGTATGATTGATCTGATAAAAGATTATTGGAACAGAAAATTAACAGTTCATGTATTAAAATTCTCAGAGGTCCATCAGAAAGCTGGCTGAGTACAGTAGCATTGTTGATTCCACTCTAACTCACAGCTTTTTCTGTCCTGTCAGAGAATGTTCTTCTGCAATGAGCAGGCTCAGCAAAAGCCACCTCAGTATTTGTGTACTCTTTATTTGCATAGTCTAGCAAAAAAAAAAAAAAAAAAAGAGTGTTCTGGCATGGCTAGGTTAGTTAAAAATATTATTTTCTCAGGTTTGCAGTTAATAGGCTGACAAAAAGTCTTAGGATGCATTTCCATGACAGGGGAAGTCACTGTGAGTGGTCTGAAATGTACTATTAAAAAAATCTCATTGCTGTAATTAATAGCCTATAGAAGCTAGTCTAAGCCTTACAGCGGAAAACAATTCCTTTGCTTGCAAAAGCTACCTTTCGATTTGGAGGGACTGCAAAATATCCTTTACCTGTACCATATCAGTAAACCTTTTTTTGTTTAAACAAACCCTCCCTTTTGGTTAAAAAAATATATTTTTTTTAATCTCACTCGTAGTACTTTGTAATGATTTAATTGACTTTGGAGAATTGTGTCTGTTAGTTATATTTAGCTTGATGCTGCAGGTTCTCTTACTACTTAAATATTTGAGTAATACACTAAGCACTCTTTGTTATAAAGCACGTGCCATGGTTTGATCTGAACTCCTGCTGCTGTCAGAGAGACTCTGCATGCTGCCTGTGCCTGCACATGCAGATTCTCCCTTGCGTGCAGGGGAGCAGTTTTCAGAGCTTAAGAATTAATAACCAAATTAATTAGGTTTTAATCTTGGAGAACTAAATATAGCTTCCATCAAATGTTGAAGACATTTTTAATGATCTAAAAAAGTGCGGTAGACAATTTCAAATATAGGTTTTGGTGGCAACTTTAGTACTGCTTCTCATGGAAACAATACAGGAAAATAATAGTTTAAAGAATAAGGATCTTACAGTACAAAAAGCGTAACTAAGAGAGTCATTAGAAACAAAAGCAGTTGTACCCTGATCATCTTCCTTTATCATAAAACCCAGATTTCAACAGAAAAATAAATTATGGAAAACAAAGAATACATAATATTTCATTTATAAAATATAGCTAAGGCAAACATAGTGTACAGAGAAGTGCAAATAGAAAACAGGTGCTTTTGAAAATCAGGTTTTAAGACTACGTGATATAGGAGTCCATATGCCTCAGCTGTTTGTTTTTAGATTGGACTTGGGAGATTCTTCCATGGAAAACAAAGATTTAATCTTTGTGCTAATGTTTTCTCTTTAGATCTTGTGCTTTGGGGGTTTTTGGAGGTTTTTTCCTAAGAAAGGGTTTAAGTGCTGTTGAGGAATTTTATCCTCTGTTTCAGGCTGTTACCATAAACAGTGCTGTCACACAAATCTGTTAATTCAGGCCACGCCATCCTGTCCCTCAGGACCAAACACTGTTTCTTCCATTTTAACCTGTTTTCTTAGCGTCCTTGGAATTTTATTCCCACTGGGAGCCCATCTCCCTTTAGGAGGAATTAATCATTCCTAAATCACTGGAAAAGTCCGAATTTAAAAAAAAAAACAACTTTATTTTTTGTATCTATATGTACAAGCACAAACACAGCCTTTGGTGAGGGTGATATTTATTAATTACAGTATTATTTCTGAAAACCTTGTTAAAGTGTTTAATCTCTTGAGCAAGGCGTTTTCTGAATGAGGTAAATTTTGGCTGATTTTAGTATAAGAAGAGGAGCATGTTTGTATGTCTTTTCCTGACTGATTGATATCCTGAGCCAGGATACTTGCATGAGTATATGCCCAGTGCAGCTTGATATGTGGAGCAGAGAAACAAATTTTAGCCCAGTTCTGTACACTTCCCATCACTTCTGGGGCTGCAAATAATAAGTTACTGGTGGCCGTTCAGAGCATTGCTGGGGGATGAAGATGTTCCAGCCCAGCTGCTTTTCCTCCTATCCTGCTCCAGTGTGTGGCTTTATAAGAGGGACGAAATCTTGGAGGGAGCAGAAATTAATCTTTCATATTATAGTTCATAAAGAGGTTATGAATGAAATATGGCATAGGAAGTGTCATGTTGCTGAGTCAGGTGAATACTCTTACAGATTCAGGACGTTTAAAAATCTAGATGATGTGCTGTTGTGGAGGCAAACCATAGTCCTGGGCTGCTCAGGAAAGCAGGAAAGCTAAAATGTAATACACAAGACAGAGCTGTGGCAAAACATGCCTTGGTTTTTCATCTGGCTGCTGACTCCCAGAGCATGTGAATAAATACCTCCCCCAGAATAATGCCTTTTGAGCAGAGCGTAATCAGCTGCACTAATTTCAGGCTTCCAGTAATCAAGTCTCTACCTGGCTGCTCCTGCAATTGACTTTGCTATGATTAATGTGATACGTGCCCAAGGATGTAGCTCAGATGGATGAAGCAGGATAAATGAGCTCTGTAAAGAGCAAGCCTTAGCCTCCCTAAAAGGAAATATTCAGGAAAGCTAACAAAAGCTGGGAGAAAACTTTAATCATCTTTGCTTGTTTAAACATTAATTGCATAGTACTAGAAAGCAATTTTTTCCTCTTCTGCTGCTTGAAGTCAAATAAATAACATTATTTGTTAAAATACTGTAGGTTTTGCATTTCAGGCAGCTGTAAGTTACGAGAAGCTTTCCTGTTACCAGAACAGCAGTTGTGCCTGTATAGAAAGTTGAGTTAGCAAGCGAGTTTGCAGTGTTAAGAATAGGTGGAATTTTTTTGTTAAATAATTTCTGATTGAACCTTATCAGCTGACTTTGGTTTATAACTTGGCTGTAATTCTCATAAGTTTGAATCGCAAGTGTTCATGTCTTCAGATTAACTTCAGATATGCAAGTTGCTTTATGTTTTGTTTCTCTGTCTGGGCCCTAGGTAGTTTAGAAGAAGATAAGAAATAAAGACTGACCTAAAAAAAAAATGCTAAATGCATGAAGTCTAGGCTGTTGGTAGTAGTATCTCTTTCTCTGGAGAAATGAAGTTGTTTCAATAATGAAATATAAATATCGTAGTACCCCAGACTGTCTCAATAATTAGAAGAGAGGGAATTCTGATTGAAAGCCGTTTGTAAAATAGCATAATGAATTAGGTGGCTGGGGTAAAGTAGGCTAATAATGAATGCATTATAGCAAGTGGAGTGATTCTGCAACCTACTTTCAGCCTTTGCTGTGCATGCAGTTTTCCTTTCAACACTGTAACATTTATATTTCTTTTGTTACATCAAGGCCACAAAGACTTCAGGTCTGAGACCAATGGAACAAAAAGATACTAAAGCAGTACAAGAATTAATCAACACTTACTTGAAACAGTTTAATCTTGCTCCTGTGATGGATGAAGAAGAGGTAGCCCATTGGTTCCTGCCTCGGGATCATATTATTGACACTTACGTAGTAGAGGTAAAACATGCCCTAACTACTTCATGAATGTATATGTGAATGTCACTTACAAAAGTTGATATCAGCATCCAGTTTTTGAAATGTGGACAGTATGAAAACCATGTGCTATAGCTAGAATTTGATATCATGACTCCAAGCTTTGTTCTTTGTATTACATTCTGTTAACGAGAAGATGTTTGCTTGTGATAAACTGCAATGCTCTTACAACAGGATATCTTAAAGAAGTATTTCAAAATCTCAAAATATCCCTATCTTGGAAATATTACAGCGAAGAACCTTGCACATTTTAAAAACAACCTTTCCACCTGCATTCCTCCATTTGTTTTTTTCCATGGAGATATGACATGATTATAAGCAGTGGTCTTCAAATTTCCTTTTCTAAAAAAAAGGAAGAATGATACAATGACTGAGATAAGGATTTGTTTGAATTCAGTGTCATTCTCACAGAATCATAGAATCCCAGGTTGGAAGGGACCTCAGGGATCATCTAGTCCAACCTCTCTACGAAGAGCACAGTCTAGACAAGATGGCCCAGCACCCTGTCCAGGTGACTCTTGAAGGTGTCCAATGTGGTCAAATCAACCACTTCCCTGGGGAGATTATTCCAATGGTTGACTGTCCTCACTGTGAAAAATTTTCCTTTGCCATAGTCCAGTTCAAAGGTCTTTATTTTTAAGACCAATTTTAGGGACAGCTGCTGCGGGTATTATGTTTTTTGATGGTCTACTTCAGTAAAATATATTTTTACAAGTAAAAGAGTGTGTCTGTATATATATGTGCCCCCTGCTCTAGGTGTCCCTGCTCAAGCAGGAGGGTTAGACAAGATAATCTCCAGAGGTCCCTTCCAACTCCTACCGTTCTGTGATTCTGTGTGATATATATGTGTATCTATTTATATATGTGTGTGTGTGTGTATGTGTATATATACATATTTATGCACAAGTATATGTAAAATAGAGAAGTAAAAGTTAACGTCCCTTGGCGCTGTTGTGAGCTTCTGTCAGCTAGTTCAATTATCTTGAAAATTATAATCTTTGTCCACTAACAAGATGGAAAGCATCATCTGTTCCTACCACTTACTCTTCTCTCCCCACCCTAGCACCCCCACCCTCCAACCTGTTGGTCACAACGCTCTTGCAAAATAAGCAGTGCAGGAATAGATTAGCATTTGGACTAGAAATCTCCAAGACATGGTTGGAATAGCTGTGGTAAAGCTCGTGGAGAAAGATATGCTCTTCCCTTTGAGTCCATGCTAAATGAGTTGTAGGTATCGTATCTATATAGTGTATTACTTTGTTTAAAGTGATAAGGTTGTTTGAAAGTGATCAGCACTAACACCCTTAAACTAACCAGCTCCTCACAGAAGCTGCAGGTTGTGAAGCTCAGTGTTCCTACACTGTGCAAGAGTCTCAGCTGAATTTAGAAACTTACTGCTGCTGGAGATGAGAGGTCCTGCTCATTGGTTGTCATTGTCCAAGCTTAGCTTTCTGCTTACTCTGTAGTGGGTCTTGTGCTCGACGGACTCTTCCATGGTCTAATTTAATTAATTGTCCCTCCTTTCTCCACCTCCTCTCCTTCTCCCCTCCCTTCTCCCTGGGTTGGTTTTTGGCTTTGTTGGTGAATTGAAGCCTACAGAAGAGTCCACAAGCACCAGGATCATCATGACTGTGCCACTGACAGTGCCATTTTAACTGAACAGCACGGTCTTCATTGCTTGTTTTACATTGTCTCTTGAACTAGTTTTTTACTATACAAAATGTAGGTTTGTTAGTGCCTAAAATCTTTTTAAGACCTGTGTGATCTGGAGAAGTTAGTGTCAGATTTTTAAGTAATCTTTGTAACATGCAGAGCTAAAACCTCAAAATACAAATTCCTGAATTAATATTTTCATGGTCCTTACTGATTTTAGTGAGTGACTTAATAACTTTTCTGTTGTTTGTTGTTAGTTTATCTCTACTACAGAATCTGTACCTGCTGTAAGACAATAGCTTTTTTGCATGCAATGTGTTCAACTCTCTTATTTTTTACTGTAGAAGTACTATCAGTTTAAGGATCCATGTGAGGTCCTTCACTGAGCTCAAAATAGCGGGCACCAGTCATTCAAAAATAAAGCAAGCAAGCAAGAACAAGCATTTGTGTGTCTCCTTTGCCTTATCTTCTTGGAGATATCAGGAGACCCAATCTGAATAGGAGTGAAAATCTGGGTCGTTCTTTTGTGCTCAGCATGTCAGTCACAACCCGTGTAATAATTATTTCCCATTTCCTACTAATCTACATCCTTGAAGAGGGTTAAACTTCATTAGGTGTGTGAAACATTAAGAAAGTTTATGTAGGGTACTTTACATTTCTGTATAAGTACCTTTTTTGATGACTACTGGTCCTATTAGAATTTCAATGTGATTTAGCACTGTTGTCTAGCAAATGGATTGTGCTTGTTGATTAATAATCACTAGAGCTGATTTAAATACACTCTGTATACCAGCACAGTATATTTTTTCTGTTTTTAGAAAGTTGAGAAAATTATTCCTCAATGTGAACTTCATCAGATTTTTAAAACATTCTTTTAAAAATAAATTCAACTGGAAAACATTTTCTATACTTTTTTTGGAAGTGTGCTTTGTTAGCTTGGTTTATAGCAGGCTAAGTCTGGGAAACAAAGGGAAGTGCTTTGACAATTGGTTGTCAAAATGTTATTGGTGTAATAGACTAGAAAAACCTAAATGTTTGTTTCCTTTTCTGAAGTGACCTTTCAGCCTTCAGTTTCTTATTGATGTATAGATACATTCTTGGCAATAATTCAATTTCTTCAAATCTTAGCCAAGATTACCTGTTCTACCATAATACTTAACAGCGTGTAAAACTGTGCTGCATGTATTACTTTCTGTAGAACTGCCATGTTAGACTAACCAATAACTGAGTGGTTACTTCTTATTAATTGACTTTGTTTTTTCCTGTAGGGCTCAAATGGTATTTTAACAGACTTCCTGAGTTTCTACACATTACCTTCAACAGTGATGCACCATCCTGTTCATAAAAGCCTCAAAGCTGCCTATTCCTTTTACAATATTCATACAGAGACCCCTCTCTTGGACTTAATGAATGATGCACTCATTATAGCTAAATTGGTAAGTATTGAGGGGTTTTTTTCTGCTTCTTTCACAAAAATATTCTTAGGAGTGGTGGCAAAGCAAGAATGGCAGCAATTTATCCATGCCATTGCATTCTGTTTTCTTTTACTGTCTACAGCACAGACTGCAGTTGATGAGACATATACTATATATATATTAAAATACAAAACATTATGCTTGTTTTTCCTTTTTACTTTGAGCAATGCTAGGGAATGACAAGTGCATGAAGCTCAAGTGTTTGTAATAGCTTGAAGTGTGTAAACATCCAAGAGCATGCTGATGACTATTTTCGCTAAGTACCAGAAGAATGGAAAGTATCACTAAAATAGTTTCCCCCAGAGATGAGTTACTAAGTTCTATTAAATAATATATTTTTTTTGTCTAAACTATTTTTTGTTTCTACAAAATGTAAAACTTTATTTGTGGAAGCTTCCTCATTTCATATTGTTACTAACTGCTGCCTGTAAAGCTCTGTAGATGATGTCATGTAGCTTTTAAGAACACCTTCGTGCATGGAATAATACTGATAGTTGGTTTAGTTGAATGGAAGGGAAGATACTATAAATGAAGTTTTTAAACATAAGAACTCTAAGAGTTTAGTGCTGTCTGATGGAAGACTAACACTCAGCCCTTCATTATCAGGGTTTCATGGAAGTGCAGTGCAAACAGCAATGACAATATGGAGCTGTGCAGGTGATGCACATCCCAGCACTCTGAATGAATTCTCAGAGACCCGTTTAGCCCTGGCCATACATGGCAGGGCACAGGCTTCATCCAGTCCACATTATGTATTCTAGCAATTATTCCCAACATGCTCCAGAGCACAGTCATGTTTCCTGCTCCTCGGGCTTGAAGCTTGCCCCTGCTAGCTGAGTGCTGCTGCCACACTGCTTGTGGTATTTCCCCTACGAGATGAGCACTCAATGCAAGCAAATGCTAGCAGTGCTCTAGCTGACCATGTTCAGAGCAATCTGCGCTGCACATGGCATGGGGATTTCTGTGTTGATCCTGTATGAAGCCAGTGATGGTCTGTAAGGCTGTATCTGTTCAGACCTCAAGCTGCAAAGAAAGCAGCCGCATAGTCTTCAACTTGTCTGTCTCAGCCATGTTTGTGTAGTGCTGCAGCTAAGCTGATATCTGTGACATGAACTGCTTGCTGAGGCTTATTGACCTCAAAGCAGTATTGAGTTGAATAACTATTTGGCAAGGAAAACTCCTGGAGAGTCATGGGAAATACAGAACCCCATTATTTGGGCTCTAGAATAATACCAAAGGAAGTTCAGAGACAGACTCTGAAAAGTATTAAGATATAGGAAGATAGGAAGGGTGGCTAGTATGATTTTCAGAAATGGCTAAAAATACTAGTACTATTTATTCTTAAAAGTCAACATGGAAAAAGGAATAAAGGTTGGTCTCCGTTTGGAGTGTGGCATAGGGAGCTGAGTGGCTCACCATTCACTAGGCCACGGATGGAACTGGTAAGGAATCAATTACATGGTCTATCCGCAAGGCTTTGCACCTTCCCGTGTCTACACTTCTTTCTGAATGTGATGTGTGATTCTTTTATTTTAAATGGATCACCATATAGTTAGAATACTGGGATTTAGACACCTGTGGATTACCAGAGTATATGCTGGGCCTGTCTGCATCATTAGATGCTTAATTACATTTGCAGATCTGGCACTTGGACTGTAGGTGAGGAGAGCTGAAGCCAGGGAAGAGAAATTGTAAATGCATTCCCATTCACAGCTTTTTGTTTACAAATGTACTGGGTCTGGCTGGGATGGAGTTAACTTTCTTCCTAGCAGCCCGTATGGTGCTCTGCTTTGTATATATGACTAAAACAGGGCTGGTAACACACCGGTGTTTTGGCTATTGCTAAAAAGTGCTTGCACAGGCTCAAGAATTTATTTCTTTCAGCCCCAGCAAGTAGGCTGAGGGTGGGCAAGAAGTTGGAAGGGGACACAGCAGGGACAGCTGACCCCAACTGACCGAAGGGATATCCCATACCATATGATGTTGTGCTCCACAATAAAGGCTGAAGGAAAGGAGGAGGAAGGCGAGGATGCTCCTGGTTACGGCATTTATCTTCCCAAACAACCATTATGCATGCCGAGACCTTGCTTTCCAGGAAGTGGTTTGACATCTGCCTGCTGATGGGAAGTAGTTACTGAACTCCTCTTTTTGCTTTGCTTGTGCATGCAGCTTTTGCTGTCTCTGTTAAACTGTTGTTATTTTGATTCACATGTCATCTTGCCTTACTTCTATTTTCTCCCCATCCCAAGGGAGAGGAGCGAGCGAAAGGCTGGGTGGGTGTTTGTCTCTCAGGTGAGACAACCCACTAGTCATTTCTGTACTTTTACTCCCAAAGGATGCATTTTGAGGTACAAATTCAACTCATCAAGTTACTTTCAGGGTTTGCATGTCAGTTTAATGTTTATTTTTATCTTCATATTACACTGTATAAAATTAGCTTAGAACTAAGTTTAGTAAAATCTTGGCAATTATAAGACAAAATGCCTGACCTCTGTCATGGTTTAGCCCCAAACAGCCACTCGCTCACTCCCATGGGGGAAAGAATGGGGGATGGGATGGGGGAAAGAGTCAGAAGGGAAAAGTGAGAAAACTTGTGGGTTGAGATAAAGACAGCTTATTAGGTAAAGCAAAACAGTCATAGTAATAATGATAATAACAACAATAATAATATAATGAAAAGGAATAGCAAAAGCCATGCACACAAGCAAAGCAAAACAAGGAATCCATTCACTCCTTCCCATGGGCAGGCAGGTGTTCAGCCATCTCCAGGAAAGCAGGGCTCCATCACACGTAACGGTTACTTGGGAAGACAAATGCCATCACTCTGAATGTCCCCCCCTTCCTTCTTCCCCCACCTTTATATACTGAGCATGACGTCATATGCTATGGAATATCCCATTGGTCAGTTTGGATCAGCTGTCCTGCTTGTGCCCCCTCCCGTCCCAGCTTCTGTGCCCCTGGCAGAGCATGGGAAGCTAGAAAATCCCTGACTAGTATAGGCACTACTCTAGGGACACTTAACCGCTACTCAACAACTAAAACATCAATCCACCATCAGCACTACTCTCATACCAAATCCAAAACACAGCATTATACCAGCTACAGTGAAGAAAATTTACTCTATCCCAACCAAAAACCAGGACAACCTCCAAAGCAAAACCCCAGATTTGGAGTTATGCACTTAGGTTCCATGCATTCTGCATGGAGAGAGTGGGATTTTACAGCAGGATAATTCCCCCCAAAACCCTGCATATTTTCTTGTTGAAGCTGACACTAGGTTTCTAGATCTAAACAGGAGAGAGCTTATAAACAGGGAAGAAGTTAACTTCTGAGTCTGCTCCAATGATCTGTAGAGCAGCTGCCTCTCAGGAGATATTAACCTGAACCTAATCTGCTAACGTTTAGGTACTGCATTAAAACTCCATCTGTAGACTTGATCATTTATTTGAATTTTGGGTGCTTAATTGCAGAGCTTCATTAGTGTGTCTGTACCTGCAGTGTGTCTCTATTCTGCCCCACTTCCTGCCTTCTGAGATTTCTGTTACTATCTATTACTAACCTGGAATATTTCCGAATTTACTTCTTTAGATGCCAAGTGTCAAATCCTTGCCACCTCATTTGTCTTGTTTCTGTGTGTTTTTCACAGCACATTTAACTGAGCATAGCTTCATCTGCACACAGAATGATCTTTGTATAAGGTAGTGAGCAACCTTACTAAACTTCCTGTCTGTGCTGTGTGGCTTTCTTTTAAATAGTCCTAAACTGATGGAGAGCTTAAAATGCTCTTTTTCTTCAACCCCCTTTTTTCCTAATATGGGGTGCTTGTTTGAAAGAAAAAAAAAAATACATCTAGTTTTTATACTGAGTAAAGAATGTTCCTCACCATCTTCTTGTGTTTAAGTAACTGAGCATTATTGTTGCATAACTTATTTTTATCTTAGAATATAGAAAGTCCTGCTGGTGCACTGCCTTTGTGCTGTTAAGACTCCAGGATATTAGGTCAGACTCCCTTGCAGTTAGTTGCAAATCAATGGACTTTTATATCCAGACCCCCAAGCAAATTCAGCTATTCATAGATGATGATTGTCACTATGATGGCTTAACTGACCTTGGTTTTATGTTGCTTGTTAAGAGTTCACAGTGAGTTAGGATTTGAGTATGTTTGTGTTGCCACGCAAAACCATGAGACTAATTTGGCTATGTGGCTGTTCTGAGAGCAAAATGGCTCTTTGAGTGGTGAATTTGGGAGGCTGATGGAAAGAGGAGTTGGTAGGGGAGGGAGAGTAATGCGAAAGATTGGAGTTCTAAAGACAATGGCATTTCAGAAAAGGACCAAAATCACAAAAATATAATGTTTACCATTAACAATGATAAATGACTGAAAACCACCATGAACTGGTTTTATGTAGCTTTAGCTGGAATAGGCCATGTGTAAAATGAGACTGTGTAAAAAATGCATATCTATAAGCATAAAATAATGGATAATGTTTTAGGCACTCTTCAGACCTTAACCCCTGAAAGTAGCTTTAACATTCCTACACTTTTGGAGATAATCTTCAAGCAAAGTTGTGCCTTATACTTCACTTTTTATTGGGAAAATTTCTTTGTGTGTGTACCTAATTAAAAGGCAAGGTTTATTCCCTTGTCTTTTTTTTTTCCCACTTAATTAGCCTAGTCTCTTGGATATTTTATGCCACTGTGTAAAGTATCATTTGTGTGTCATTTGAAACTATAAAAAGTAAAATTTAAAACATGTTTTGCTATTGCCAGAAAGGATTTGATGTGTTCAATGCACTAGACTTAATGGAAAACAAAACATTCCTGGAAAAACTCAAGTTTGGGATTGGAGATGGAAATTTGCAGTATTATTTGTACAACTGGAGGTGTCCTGGCATGGAATCTGAAAAGGTAAGGGAGGACAAAAGAGCTTCTGAATTCTGTTAGGTATAATGGGACATTAATCTACGCTGGCCAAAATGGTGGAAGTTTTTAAGTAACTTTTTAAATTGGTCATATTTAAGATCCATAATTGAGGTGCAGAAAACTAATGATGTTTAGATTTATTGCCACACTTGAACTAAAATACTATCTTTTTCTTCTTCCTTTAGGTTGGTCTTGTATTACAATGAGGACTCTCTACGTTTCTAGAACTCTAAGGTCATCGTTTGAGTTAATTTGATCTCCATAACTCTTGGAACGGTATTGTTCAAGAGGAGTAAAAGCACAATGTCAGTGATACTGAAATAGTCCATTAAACCTGAACAACGAAGACATCCATATGTGACCAAATTTATGCATTTTCAGATAGATCAGAAGGTCCATGAAACCCTCTTATTGTCCATGAAAAGAATAAAAGCACATTCATTTAAGTTTCAAAGCTTAGCTTGCACCTTGATGAGAAGAAGGTATTTTTTTCCACTCTGTAGAAAAGACTGTTTTGTACAAACTGAACTTCAGTGGTGGATTAGGGTACAAAAATATTTGCTATTATGTGGATGAACTGCTGCATTTCTATTTATTAAGTGGTGGTGTATGTTTGTCAGTGTAACAGAATGAAGGATACAAACTTGAGTATCTTTGCTTATTTACTTCACATGGATATCATCATTTTGAGGAAAATCATGAAGTACGATGCGTTTGTAGCTCTATGAAAGTCCTGGATGTTTTTGTAACTGGAGCAGTATGACAATGTACTGGTTTAACTAGTGCATTTGTTTCTCCATAAGCAACGCTGCCAAATCAATAAAAATACAGATTTGTACTTTGATCTTCAATAGATCAGTGGATTGATTTAACAGTATCGCACTGTTCAGTGCAGGTGTTACCTATGTTGCCGGAATGATAATACATTACTGTACTTAATTTACAGTTGTGGCACAAAACCTTAGTTTTTCCTCAGTAGAATAACATCAGCCTGTGTGTAAAACTAAGAATTTTAGTAGTGCTATCAGGATGTTTATAGTTTGAATGTTTTCAACGCTTCTGCGAAATTGCACATATTCCTTTGTCTACTTTGATTTCCTATGAAGTCTGTAATTCTAATGAAAAGTATCTTGTGTAAATAGGTATTCATAAATTGTTCCTGGTAGTGTTTTTATCCTGACTTTGGAACAAGAAGTTTTGCTATATATGTGGCTGGTGAGCAGAAGAGAAATGCTCTACCCTCAGTCCTTGGAAGTCTCTGTATTGCGCTTCCTGAATTGTAGGAGGGCTGATATTTGTTGTTGGGGGAGCTGTTTTAATTCCCTCACAAATGCTCGGCAACCAGAGCGGCTTCTGAAGCACTTTATATGCATTCCAGCGTAGTGTCATAGCTAGATATGATAGCAGTTCTTTCAGCTCACGGATGCTGCAGTAACGTGAGCACCAAGAAAATCTGCAGTAAGAAACTGTTCTAGCTGAAAGTGCCAAATTGTGGTAGTGAAGCCTCTGTGCTGTGAGCATCTTTTGAATGTGACTTGAATATCTCATGAAATGCAAATGTCTAAACTTTCCTTTTAAACATGCCTGTAATTCTGACAGCAGATTTTGCTGAAAGTTGCATTCTGTACCTGAAAACATCAATTTAGACAAAGATAAATTTGTCTGTTCTTCATAACTGCTAGCCCTACCCACCACCTTATAGCAGCGCGGTTTTTCTTTCTTCCCACTCCTTTTCCAATGTGTGAATGGTTTGTGGTTTGGTTTCTTTTTCTTGTTGAATTGTGGTGAGAGGATTCTACCCTAGAGACAGTGATAAATACTCCCTTATTGTGTTATAGCTCTGTGATTAAAGCATTCCATCTCCTTCAAACAAAGGAAGGGATTGAACATGGTTTGTCTGACCCCTGGGTGTGCACCAGCTCTGGACCTCGTGAATTTAAAAGGGTTTCAAAGGTGACCTTTTAGACATCTAATGGTGCAGTTGGGCTTTACAACTTTGGCCACTCTGATACCTGTCTGCTAGTACCAGTCATAGGAGATGGTGCAGAGGGAGCTTTGACTCCCTGGGCGAGGCCTGAGCGGAATTAAGTGCCTGAAAATGTAATCGATGGTTGTGATATCTGAGGTAACAAGAAGGATTTAATCTCAACTTAATTTTTAAATCCCAAAAGGTAGGAAGGTGCCTTCCCAGCTGCGCGTTCGCAGTGGAGCACACTGGGACGAGGAGGAGCTTCACCAAGGGGCTCGGTGCATTCTGCTTCAGCTCTAAAGGCAGAGGCTCAGCAATCCTCGCTCAGCTGCTGCCTAGTGTGAGGTGGGACAGCAGGGCATAGCTCTGCCCTCCAGGACAAGGTACTTCCTTGCTAAGAAATGATCACGGCCCAGCTCTCCTTAATCCAGACAGGTGGCCTTGAATGCTAGGTGAATGATATGCTCATGTTCTCTGCCTTCCGTCCCCTAAAAAAAATGCAAGTGGAAGAATGGTAGGCAGACGTTTTTTTTTCTCCTTTCTTCTCTGAAATCAGAAAACAAATCCTCGCCAGTACTATTGTTTAGAAAAGCACTGAGGCCACGATGGACCAAATATGTCCAGGTAGAAGACAGACTTGAACCTGGGTTTCTCACAGCCAGGCTTTCTGCCCTAATCTTGGGGTAAGAGCACATGAAGGAAGGAGCGTGGCCACTCTTGTGCTGTCTTCTGGGAAAACAGTGACGTTTACTTCTGAATCCAGGGGTAAACTTCTCTGTCTTCCTTTCTGACTCATGCTGCACGTTAACTGAGGGGAAGGAGGGCAGAGTCATGCTCTGGCAGAAGCTATGCAGTGCTGTCGCTGAGAGAGAAAACTTCCAGGGCCAGAGAGTGTGAGGAAAGTGGGCATCTGAGCCTAAGTGTTGGGGTGGTGCCTAGAGAGTCCTGTTCATGAACCTGTGTGTGTTACCAAACAGCTGTGTAATCCAGAATGATCTCTTCTGTCCCTATTGAGTGCTCAAACCTCTTGGCTAGCCATGTTCTTCACCTCAAGTGCTTTGCTGAAGTGTTATAGCATCAAGAGGATGTGAATCTTGAAGGTGTCCCAGCCTGCACCCATGCAATAGGACAGTTGCTCAGGAAGTGGAAATTGTGGCAACTCACTCTCGCTTCCTAAGCAGGTATTTAGCCAAATGATATTTTCAGTGTGGGTGCCACTGTCAACAGCTCAGCAGGAGAGGCTCTTCTGCTCTTTCCAAAGCGGAACCTGTCTGCACATTAGGCTTGCTCTGAACAGCTACCAGGTAAGACTCCTCAAAACCTAGTAGATGGTTTCACAAAGGTTGGCAAACTTAAGGCTCACTTCACCACCCTTCCCACCAGTCTTCTGGAATGCCTTTGATAATTTATTTCCTGGAGTAACGTTCTATCTGTGGAGGGGACACAAATCCCTGGAGAGAGCTATGGGCCTGGGCAGGCAGCAAAGTGCTTGAAAGATGATTGCTGTGCTGATGTTCTTTACCAAAGCTAATCCTCATGCTCTGTTTAAAGATTTAAATGTTACAATTACCCAGCGTGAGAATTAAAAACACTAGTTCTAGCATGCCTTCACAATTTTATGCATCCAAAAAGCCAAAGCTTTTTACATGTATGAAGGACTACAAAGCGAGAAAAAGACTTCTATCTCCCTCCCTACTGCCCTCAGCCAGGGAAAGGAAAGATTTTAGCATTAAATGTCTTTGTTTTGTTTAAACTTCGGGGAGTGTCATGACTACAGAATCACTGCTACTTTGTACCCTTCGTAGTTGGTATCTTGAACTGAAGTAATTTCTAAATAAATCCAAACCACAGATTAGCTAGTTGATGGCACTATGTGTCTGGATTAGCAAATCTCTGAAAACTGCAACATGTAAATTCCATCTTTAAGGAACAACAGTGTATCTCAGTTAAGGTATTGTACGCTTTCTTCTACAGTACTGTACTGACTTTTGCTTAAAATATGGAGCACCAAGTAAATTCCTAGGCTGTTGATTTTGGTTGTCTGAATTGCAGCACTGTTTGCATCAGAACTAGTGTGACCAGCAGGAGCAGGGAGGTGATCGTCCCCCCGTACTCAACACTGGTGAGGCTGCACCTCAAATACTGGGTTCAGTTCCAGGCGTTGCTGGAGCGTGTCCAGAGAAGGGCAACGAAGCTGGTGAAGGGTCTGGAGAACAAGTGTTATGAGGAGCGGCTGAAGGACCTGGGGTTTTTTAGTCTGGAGGAGGCTGAGGGGAGACCCTGTCGCCCTCTACAGCTACCTGAAAGGAGGTTGTAGTGAGGCGGGGGTCAGTCGTTTCTCCCAAGGTAACTAGTGATAGGATGAGAGGAAACGGCCTCCAGTTGCACGAGGGGAGGTTTAGATTGGGTATTAGGAGATATTATTTCACTGAAAGGGTTGTTGGGATTGGAACAGGCTGCCCTGGGAAGCGGTTGAGTCACCATCCCTGGAGGTATTTAAAAGATGTTTGGATGCGGTGCTTAGGGACACGGTTTAGTGGTAGACTTGGCAGTGTTAGGTTTACGGTTGGACTCGATGATCTTAAAGGTCTTTTCCAACCTAAATGATTCTATTCCATTCCCTTTCCTTCCTACAACACAACTGTCTATTACGAAAGTGTCTGTAGTCCCCAGTAAAACTAAAGGAAACACAGAAGTTATGATGTGGTATGTTTTCAGTCTTGTAGTGGTTGTAGCTGTGATCTACTTTGCATGTAACAGTATGTGGCTTATCTCAACTTCCTGGGAAATAATTTTAGACTCTGTTTAGAAATCTAATTGAGTTCAGGTTAGGTTACATTTTCTCATGGGATGTGTGTGTCAACGGTTTGCATACAGAAGTCTTTTTTCAAAATGCAGCAGCAGTAGTAATTTGGTTTTGTTCTGTGTTTGAAAATGAAGTTTTTCCTTCAGCATATCAGACACCAGGTATTAGATGGAACCTAAGTCTGCATACACTCCTGACCAAAACAAGTTTCTTCCTCAGCAGAGCCAACTATGAAAGTTCAAAAGGGAAGTCTGCCTGTGGTGTTACAGCTGTTTACCTGAAGCAAGCATTGAACCAGCTTTAAAAGAGTTATACTGGCTCGGACCTTTGTTTAAATAAACTTTCACTTTTGGTATTGATTTGTTTGAATAATTATACTTAACTCAAATCCATTTTGCTTGAAGCATGTTCATCTGTATAAAAATACAAAGTTTGTTTAATGCTTTGCATTTAGTCCAAAGATGTGCTTATTATGTCTTAAATTACTTCAGCCTATTCATTCCTCGTTCTAACCCTGATCTCCAGGTGCAGATGAAATATTTACCCCCAGGTAAAGGCTCACACACAAGTTTGAGCAGTATTCTTTATTACAGCAGAAAGTACCGCAACTGAGTGCAACATAACGTTCACCTTGTATTCAAGTGCTTTACACTGTAAAGCCTAACAAAGTAGTGCAGTTAAAGCCGTACTCCATACTGCATTAAAAAAAAAGATAATTTTAATATGAAGAATCAGTCATGCTGAAAAAGCTTTTTTCTTTTTGCGAAGTGGTTTCTTTATCTTGTTTGGATTTGGAACAAGTTTCTTGATTTTCAAAGGCTGCAAAATTACATTGGAAAGATCGAGCCAATTGCTTTCCGTACGCTTCCGCTTCTGGCTTGAGAGCTCGTCCCCCATCACCTCTGCAAGCTGCTCAGGTTCCTGGTTTTCTGAAGAATCTGTATGCGCATAAGCCACAGATTCTTCAGTTCTGTACTGAAACCACGGCACTTCCAAAGCTGGTACCTTTGGAATTATAGCTTCTATTGCTTGGGTAAATTTATCAGACTGCTTTTTAAAGCCCAGTGCTAAAACAGATGTTAAGCCAAGCAGTGGTGCAACGGTTTCACTGAGGCGGGGAACCTGGCCTGCTGGTGTGGCTCGACTTGCGCTCAGCTGAATAAGATGCGATGTGATCATGGCAGGTTTTGCAGACTTGCACACCAGCAAGAGAAGTAGTTCATTTTTTTCCAATGCTTTTGTAACTTCATTAACTCCAATAGCAAGCTGTCTTCTGATACTTATGTCAGTCCACCCTGTTTTTTGTCGATGGCCTTCTGTTTCCTCTTCTTTAGGGAGTTCGTTGGTGCTAGCATCACGCTTTCTTTCCATTTGTTTTTTTGTAGGGGAACGTTTTTTATTTCTTGGAGTCTCAATCTTTTTAAGTCCAATATGTTTAATCCTTTCTTCTAAGGTCTGCAGTATAAAATGCATATCTTCTCCATCTATGGTTTTCCACTGAAAAACAAAGGGGTTATCTAGACATGTTTTTACAGTGACTTTCTTTGCTTTACGAAGTGTTGCTGTCCCTTGCTGAATTACAGACATCCTGAGGTTCTTTTGTGTTTTGCCACTGTGAAGGGAAGAAGGAGGTAAACATTAGTTCAAATGCTGTACTGTTTGCTGTGTACATCATTACCAGAGCTTCTCTTGGGAATGTAGAAGAGAAACATCGCACCTCGAAGTGATACTGGCAACTGTCACCCTCCTCACATTAGCTCAGTGCTTACCCTTCACACATCTTCCACAAGGCGAGTGCTGTGCTGCCTTTTTTTCTTTTTTTTTTTAGATAAAGAAGCCCAGCAGACTGGACGGCAAAGCAGTGGCAAGAGACCCTTCTGAATAAAAAAACAACACAAAAAAAACCCCCAGAGCCACAAGGCGAAGGACCACTCAATTTTTACTATTGCACAGCTTGATGTGAATAAAATCAGAATCACAACATTAAACAAGCTCCAAGTTCCTGAATTTATTTAGAATTTTTTAAACTTTAATTTCCCTTTTCATTCTATAATCCATGTCTCTGTGTGTCTGCATTTAGAAGGTATGATAGAATTTGCAGACTCTATTAATTTATGCTTTTGGTGCCTCCAGAAAGTTCAGAAGGGGTCTTGTGTCACCTAGACCATGCCTTTAGCAATGAGAAATTAAATGGGAGCGGAGAAAGTGTAACTGTTCTAGCTCTGATTGATCTAGTCCAGAGTAACAGTGAAGACATGAAGGCAGGCCTGATTACAGCCCCTGGTACCCCAGCAGAGTCCCCATAACCCTGCTTGGGTTTACTATTCACCATCTCCTTGCTAAACTAGTAGTATCATCCTTGTTGCACAGCCAAGCTTACAGAATAAGAGCAGCTCAGGTTTCAAACCAGGAGAAATATGATGTGACTCTCTTCTAGGTTTCCCACCCAAGTACACACATGGATAACATTTATGTACATCTCCTGAGGGACAGCCTTTAGGTATTCACAGGTTACCATGTTGCTAGTCGTATCAGTTCTCTGTGTACTGGTAGTAAGCTACCTGGATACAAAAAACTAAGCCAAACCCCATCTTCACTGAAATTCTCCCAACAGTATGTACTGACATAAAGCAACATGTCTGGAGGCATTTTCCCTCAGTTAAACCCTCCTCCAGAAGCCAGTAGGGGAAATGCCTCGGACAGAGCTGTATCAATGCAATGCGAACTGTGAAGCTCTTACCCCCAACGAGAGTCAAAACCACAGAGGTAGTTTTCAGGGAACAGTAAAACTGAATTAAATATTTCAGAATACAACAAAGCACTGTGTCCTCCTCAGCACTGTCAGAAGAACCTGTGAAATGCCCTGCAGGCCACCCAGGTGATGGGCCATCCAGCCCAGCTGTGCCTCGACACAGGGAACTGGGGAGCGCAGGGCTGCCATTCCCCTCTGCTCTCAAGCACCCAGAATGGCTGCAGCAGGGGTGCAAGATGGAAGATCTGCCGGCTTGTTTTCTTCCTCCTTTATGGAGCTATCATCCATGCAGTTATCTGATCCCTGTTGCGTATCATCACAGTAGCAACAAGCAAAAAGTAGAAATGACTAAAGAGTAGAAATGACCACTAGAAATCTTACATGCGACTGAGCTGGGAATGAAAGCTTACGATAGGTTTAAAAGAAATAATTTTTTAAAAAGACCTCTGGGTTATCGTAGTTAAAATCTTTCTGTTAGGGATGCTCTGACGACCTTTTAAAGGGGGCGTCAAGCAAAGTCAGCAACGGACCTGTACACGAGAAAGTAGCAAAACACGGGACATTTCACAGCTGAAAGACTGGGTGGGCACCACTGAGGAACACAAGCATGCAGGAACAGGAAATAAAAGCAACGAGGCCAAAAAAAAGGCCCTCGGCTCCCCCACGCCGCCCGGCGGCCAGGACCCGCTCGCTTCCGGCGGAAGGGAGGCGCGGGGAAGCGCCGCCGCAGCCCCGCGCCCTCGGCCGGCTCCTGCCCCGCGACGCGGGAACGCGGGTGGAAACGCGGCTCCAGCGGAACGTGCTGCAAACCCGCGGGCGGCTGAGGCGGGGGCCCCGCGCGGCCCCGCCGCCGCCTCAGGATCGCCGCCCGCCGGCCAGGCCGAGCCCGCAGCGCCGCGGGAGCGGCCCGGCCTTCCCCACCCCGCCCGGCCGCAGCAGGGCCCGGGCCCTCGCCGCCTTCAGGCGAGCCCTACCTCCGCCGCGGCCTCCGCCAGCCGCCCCGCTCCCCGTGCGCAGGCCGCAGCGCCCCGGCGCGGCCCCGCTCCGCCCCCCGGCCCGCCTCTCTGCCCGCCGCCCCCGCCTGCGCCCGCCCGGAGGAGGGGCAGGGAGGGGGGCGGGAGGGGCTCCTCGGCCGGCTGGGGCGGTGGGCGTGGGGCGGGCAGGGCTCCCCGAGGAGCCGCGCGGCCGCCGTGCCAGCGCCCCGCGGCGGCGCGGAGCGGTGCCGCCCCAGGGGAGGCAGCGGGGACCCCCGCCAGTGCTGGGGGGCTGCGCTCGGCCGTTCCTCACGCTCAGCGCTGCCACAGGCGCGTTATGGGCGAGAGCGGGTCTGCTTTGTCGCGCGTGCTGTGATGAAGCCATGGCCACGTCAACAGGGGTATCTCTCACTGCCGTTTAATATGCGATGCGTTGTGTGCGTGCATCGTAGTCTGTAACTCACAATAAGATGACGGGTAAGAGCTGGTTACGTTCGGTGTTCCCCACAGTCTGTCACGAGCCATTAAAACAAACCCGTTCAGTTTCTATATTCGCGTTGGTGCGCGGCGTGCTCGCACGCAGCCTCCCGCACCTGGGAGCCGAGCATCGTCACGCCACGGTGCTGGAGACAAGGGTTGATGGAGTTGTGTTCAAATGTTTTTTAAAATCTTTGATTTACTGAGATTGAGTCCTGTCTTAACCTGGACTTAAGCTGAGGGGAAAGGCTTTCTTTACCTGGGTTTATGGAATTTAGTGGATTTAAAAATGCTGAAGCATATCGTAATGTGATTAAACCTCAATGAATGGCCTCAAGGAAAAGCTCAAGGAATGATGAATATAAATGTATAGAGGCGTCAATATAAATAATTTATTCATTGATAGATAAGCAGGGATGATTTTTTCCCTTTAACGGTTACAGTTGTAGGCTAGTTGTAAATTAATATTTTTTTTTTAATTCTATATTTAGTAGAGCAAAGAGAAAAAAACCAGCATTCTCAAGGTATTTTGCGTGTGTAACTGCTTGTGCGTGGTATGGCCGGGATGACCCGCGTGTTTTCCAGAGGCTGCGAGGCCCCGGGCGGGGCACGGGCACAGGCAGGGGCTGCGGCAGCGGGAACAGTAGCAGGAACGGGGCTGGTTGCGGCTCAAATCACTCAAGAAATTCCTTTTTCAAAGAAACGGCTTGGAAATCTCGCTGTATCTCTGCTCTCAGGCTGGTGGCCTAATCCTCAGGGATATGGAAACGAGCTCAGGCTTTCTGAGGAACCTAGTGTGGGCTTAGTGCCCTCGCCACCGCCCCTCCCCCGGCGCTCAGCCGCCAGCCGTCCCCGCAGGCCCCGGGCGGCGCAGCGGGAGCGAGCCGCCGTGTCCTGTGCCGGCGTGGCGGCCGGCGGCGGGCGGGCTGCGGCCGCTCGCACCCAGCCCAGCGCCCCCCGCGGAGCCCGGCCCCGTCCCCGCGTCCCCGCCGCGGGGGCCAAGAGGCAGAGGCGCCGCGTCCCCGCCGGGGAGGGAGCGAGGCCTTTCCCTGGGCGTCCTCGCAGCATCATGACCCTCCAGGTAAGCAGTTCTGCATCTGGTGAGACAGGGGCGCAGGGAGAGGAGAGGGAGGGACGCGCTGTCTATCTGTGAAATGCCATGTCAGGGACAGCGGTATTTCTTCAGCATAAGGATTATTATTGCAAAAACGAGGTTACCTTGCAGCACGGGAAATTTGCCTAAGCCTTTGTGCGTTAAATAACACGTTACTTTTCACAAGTGGAGGGCGAGAGACGCGCTGCTGATTTTGAACTACTCATAGGTCGGGTAATTTTTTGGAGCCTCTCCTGTTTAGAGCATGCGTGAATTATTTTTCTTCACATGTGCATCTGAGTTTGCTAGGACTGGATTATGCACTGAAAGGTAGGTACATAGTTATTGTTTTAGGATCTAGCTAGTTACCTGGAGCCATAAAAGGAGGAGGGAATCTTCTAACGCTGAAGCAGTGGTATGTGGGCATTTGGGAAGCATGAATAATTTTTAAGGGAGTTGTGCATATTTTTTTAGGGTGTGTGCATCTTTGGAGTGGTAAATTTTGATGAGCTTGTGTTTTGGTAGGAAAGCTTCTACTTTCTACCTTCTGGCTAGAAAGACCTTCCTTCTACTCTATAACTATAGATTTAAATAGTTCTTGAGGAAATTATCTTCATTGCTGGCTTTTAGCCTCCTACCTTTGTAGCAAACTATGCATACTTCCCTTGTCTTGCCCATGCCCTGATGGATTAGGCTGTTTTTCTTCATTAGGCTTTCTGTTATCCCTTTCACTTCAGGATTTGCAAACCCTTTTATCCCGGTCTCATTATAATGTCTGTCTCAGCTTGGGTAATGTGCGTGTTTTGCAGAGTGAGCAGCATAATGCTCTGACCTAGATGCAGGGAGTGTATTGCCAGTAGCTTAGCAATTTTCTTCTGAGCTGCAATTATGTCGAATGGCACAGAGGTTTCATTGTGGTGCTTTACAGCTAAGAGGAGGAATCCTATTTTTTCAGTGGGTCAGAATTGCCAAATCCCAAACATAAGACCGCCTTTGTTTAATTTGTGGTCACTGAAATTATAGTTTGTTTTATTCTGCCTTGAATTCACTCTAGCAAATACATTCATTAGCGTGATGTTTAAGCAGTGAGCCATAAATCACTATTAGAAAGAGCTGAGTGCAGTATGATATGCCTTTGCTGTACACAATTTCACTCAAAAATCAGTGGCTGAAATATTACAGTATCGTCCACATTCTGCATTACACATTATAGAGCTTTTCTATTAACTGTCGCTTTGGTTGACAGCTACCGTCCATATCCATAAAAATGAACTGAATCAAGCTGTATGGGAGTGATGAAAAAATGAAATACAATCTTTTCATCAGGGAGGCTGTGAAAGATTTATAAGTTTTTCAAACTGGTAAAATATTCTGCTGTAAGTGAAGAATTCAAGCTTTTTTCTTTGCAAAAAGGGAGTATATAAAAATAGTCTGATAATTTGTGCATTTATCTTTAATGCATCTGTGTACATGTATGTCTATGTCTGTGTATATACTTATGCTTTTAATTTGAGGTGTTAAAGGGAATTATATTGGCACATGATTAAAAGGGTATTATATTTTTATAGGCTTCTCCTAAGCATGCTCTATAAGCAAGCAAATCCTAATCAACAGTTTGTGCACAATGATTGGCTAGATGGAGATGAAGAAAGAAGCGTTTAGTATTTAAACTTCATTTCTTTATATTTCTTGCTGTGTAAAATATGCAAATGCATATCCTTAAAACAGTGTCTTGTGATATTTGCCTATAGGTCTAAATATAATAAAAGTCTATGAAGATAAGAAGCTTGTTAACTTAATGGTTTCCTTCCTTAATTTATTTGAGTTCTCTTTTGTCTGTCCAAGTCTAACAAAACTACCAGTTCATTCTTATTCTGAAGTTGAGATCAGAAACAATTCAAGGCATGTGGAAGATTTTCATTGACTTGAATAGTCCTTGTGTGTCAGTGCTGGCAGAGGCTCACATGCAGTATTGGCCACATTATAAAGTTGAAGATAAAACTGATTTAAACTTTAATCAATTGTGGCAACTCAGTTATGTTTTATTATTGATACCACTTCATAATCTTACTGTTAACAGAGCATGAATGCTGCTTTTGTTTGTATGTGTATGGATAATACCAAGAGATATCTGTGAAGTAGGGGTCAGCGATAGGTCTAGTCAAGTATGTCACAGCTACTGGTGTTCGGATTAAGAATGAAATATTTATTTTAATAAAATTTTTACCTGTAAAAGAAATGTTAAGGATGGTGGGCCATCACATTTATCTTCATAAGCAAACATACATCCCTTTTACACACCCATACCAGCTGCGTGAGTGTCACTTTTAGGAGTCTCAAAGTTACACAGTTCCAGTTTCTTTTGGATGCTATTTTTAATTCAGTGAGACGTTAGTTGCATTGCTGATTTTTTTCCCCTCATTGAGTGCACCTCCACAATAAATGCTATACAGCTATTAAAAAAACTTTTGTTAGTGCATATGTAGACGTGTCTTCTATTATGTTGCTTACTAGAAGTACACATGAACTGTGGACTGTGATTAATAACTAAAGCACTGGTGTGTTTTTTTTTTTTTATGGCCAAATATATTTCTCTTTTGACCATCTAGCATAAGCCAAGTATTAAATGATGCACAATTCAAAATATTTTTGTTTGCACCTAAGCTATCAAAGCTATCATTTCTCACGGAAGAATCGAGTTCTCTAATCAAATTTGAGATAAGAGTTTTCTTGTTTGTACGGATTTTTCTTCTATGGTATCAAGAACAAGTAGATGTAAAGAATATCCAGTTTTCACATTACCCTAAGAACTGACCCTAAGAGAAATACTGTTACAGCTTGTGCTGTAAACTTCATACAGTCCAATGAAATTCTAATGCCAAAGCTTACAGAGTCATTAGCGGGAGTTTCTTTGTACTGTTCTTTACTTAATCGCTATTCAGCAGATTCAGTATTTAAAAAAGAAATTAAAATATCTGAAATACCTGTCTGTAGCCGCAGCTATTGCAACCGTGGCAGTGCAGCCATGGTTACAAAGGTTTTGCAGCAGGGATTCCTTAGGGATCAGATCGTGCTACTGTGAGCATCATGAAAACTTGGCCAGCTGAGAAAAGATTTCTAAAGGTTTAGCGTTTACTGATTTGACCTGAAATATAAAGATTTCTATTCTTGTATAATTACGTTCATGAATTTTTTCTATATTTGACTATTTCCTTTTAACATCCACAATTTAAAGGTTTTAGAAGAACAAAAATTAATTGACTTTCACTTTGTGGCAAATACTAAAACTGTCTCCCATGACCTATACATTGAGATATTTCACCACCAGCAAGACAGCAAAACCATCCATTCGTGAATGTATGTATCTGAAGTTCTTATCAATAAGTACTGAATCTACACCAATATTACTGTCACTATTGCTAATTTCAAACATTAAATCAAACTGAAATTATTTTCTTTAGCTAAATTGCCAGAAGTATTTGTTGTTCAGACCTGTCAGAAGGCACAGCTCCTGCTCTGCTCCACAGAGCTTATTACCTTAAGATAATTTCAAAATGTTTGGTTGCCTACTTTTTTTTTTTTTTTTTTTGGGGGGGGGGGGGCGCGGGGGAATACACCCTTGCTTTCAGACTACAAAGTGCCACCCTATACAAGTTAGAAAACGCCTCTCAATATTAGCATAACTTTACAAAAAGGCCATGGCATACTGTGAAGGTTGAGGACTCTCTGCATGCTATTGCATACTTCCTAACCCTCAACCCTCATACAGTCCTGAAAAGTGCTTGCTATTACGTGTAGTGTCCCCTTCTTGAGTTTCTTTCCTGTGTTAGGGGTCCTTCCCATTAATAAGCAAAAGATGATCAGAGGTGAGTTACAGTTATGGAAAGAACAGAGGAAATCCTTATGCTTAGTTAGTGGGTAACAACTAGATGCTTTAATGATGCCTGAAGTGGTTTTTGGGAAATGTTTGCTTTTATTATTATTTAATTTAAATCACTAAGCTGCTAATACGGCTACTTTTTAAATGGGACCCTCCATAGACTTTCCAAGATTTATTTACTTATACCAGTGTGACTATTTATAGGGTACAACCTGTGGAATTTGTACTTTGTCAGGCTTCTAAGGGGAACATCAGGCAACGATTACTGTCGGTATCATTAAAGTATTTGGGAGCCCTAGTCAAGAGCACTTGAGTTCTGCAAACAGAGGGGAGAAAGGTGGTGTGGACTCCAAGAGCTTGCAGCCATCAGAAAAGCTGCATTTGACACCGATGCAAAGAACAGGGTCTGCTCATACAGTATGTATGTAATTTGTGCAGTAATTGTGTATTACTGCAACTTCTGCCTGAAAGGTCAAGCTTATTGTCATATAGACCACTTTTTTTTTAAACTCACTTTTGCTGCAACTCAGAGTGAAGATTTTAGTTTGTGTTTAAAACAGAACCAAACAAGCCCTTCAAATGTTACTTCAACTCTTTGAGGAATTGGGAGAGAAGACACTTTATGAAATGTTTAACAATTTACTCTTTCAGCTGAGGTGAGAAAGTCTGTACTCCAGTTTTCTCGCCTTCCAGGAAAACAAATAATCAGGTTTCATATTTCTGATATTAAATTATGTAGAAGAAAATATTAACATTTTCTTTATCCAGAACAAAGAAGCAAAAGATCCAAGCTGACTAAATCCAGTTACTTCAGTTAAAATAGTTTTAATGATCGGTTTAATGCCTGGTAGCATGCTGGGTTTGTTTTGGTTTTTTGGTTTTTTGCTTTTAAATAAACAATAGAGTACATGGAAACAAAAAAAATGCTGAGAAGAAATGCTGTAAGGTCATTTCAACATTATTTAGTCACCTTTATTTGTAGTCTGGAGCACATGATTTTGGTTTATCTAAATTATGCATAACACATTCTGGGCGTTTTGGGTTTGAATTCTAGAAAAATCCTGTATTTGTCTTGTAGTGCTCCCAAATATTTGGTTGTTTAAAAAAAAAAAAAATCCACAGTGTTCAGTTGTTCTTAAGAGAAATCAGACACAAAAAGTTGGACTTAAAGCTTCATGTTTTTCCATGATTCTATGGTATAGTTGCATTTTATTGATATTGAGAATTATTTTTATTAAAACAGGAGCAAACCGCATAAGCATAGTTAAGGATTTTCAGGCTATAAAGTTTTAGATTTAAGAATATAATTTGGAAGTAATTTGATTTAGAATTTAAAATTTGGCAGAGCTACTGCGTTATACTTTAGCAAATGATGAAGTTTCCGAGCTTCAAGCAGACAAACGACACTTGGAATCTGGCTAATTCTCAGCATTGTACCAAGTAAAGAATGAAGGATCATTATATTCAAAATATCTCCACATAACAACAGCATTTCCCAAACTTAAAACGGATAAAGACTGTTTTAACACCCTGGTCGTTCTCTGTACTCCTGCATCCACTACTGGGCATTTGAGTCTGGGAGGCCTGGGTGGGAATCTCCTGGAAACTTCTCCTTGTCAGTTATGCAGACACTGAGGTTCTTGCTGAGTTGGAAGATTTTTGTCTAAAGAGCTTTCCTTCCATTGCATTTTTAAGGGTGCTATAAACTGACGGAGCTAGAGGTGTGGATTACCATTGCGAGCCCCTCTCATCTAATGTTCTGTGAATTTATAACTGCAGTTTAAAGATGATTCAAGATTGATTTTTAATTGCTGTTTTGCAGGGAGCATTCCTTTGCTAGAACACCTTTTTAATCATACATCATGATTTTTTTTTTTTTTTAAATATCCCTTTTAAATATATCTGTCTGCTTGCTGCTTCTTGTTTCCACTCTGGTGTTACAGGTGTACATCCTCCTGTGGTGAGCACTTTTGTTCTTAGAAGACTTGTGCTTTCTCTTTGTGGGTTTCAAGTAGTAATTTAAAATTTTACAAAAAATTGGGAATTCCTCAGAAAATTTTATCTGGGAAGTTTACTCACTAGCCAAACTAAATTTCCAGGGGGGACTCATTTGGTGGGGGTGGCCAGGTTTCTGTGCAGTGCACAGAACGCTGCAGTGTACTCGCCTACCTGCCCTTACCCTCTTTCACCTGCTACTGCTGCCTTAACGCAGCCACCAGCTGATGTGTCCTTACATCAATGAATGTGTAGTTTCGTGATTCCATGAAGGGGCCTTTCTTTGTAGAAAGATACTTGAGCATGAGCATCTAATTGAATGATTTTTCATTTTTCCTTCTTAAATTTAAATACCGAATTAACCTTTCTCTTGTACTTTCTCTCTGTTTAAATACAGAATGCTATAGTGAACCCAGCTCTCATGGGTAGTTGCTTATTTCTATCACCTGGTCCACCCAACACAGTTGCTTGCCAAGGAAAAAGGCATCAATTAAGGAGACAAATGTGCATTAGGTTTTCTTATTAAAAAAAAATAAATCCCTCTAACTAGAGAAAGGAAAAAGTGATCTAAAGAAGCACAGGACAGGCTGCTGAGGTAATGCCCAGGTCTCAGTTATTTTAACAGAGCTACAGCACTCATGCTGAAACCGTTGTTCAATACATTTAGCACAAAGTTGTAGCCTGGTTTTGTACATATTAAAAGACTGTGTAACAGCACATCTTGCAGGATATACTGTGCTTCTGC
Organism: Phalacrocorax carbo; assembly: GCF_963921805.1. Lineage (NCBI taxonomy): Eukaryota > Metazoa > Chordata > Aves > Suliformes > Phalacrocoracidae > Phalacrocorax > Phalacrocorax carbo. The sequence goes on along the minus strand of NC_087514.1, from coordinate 144,391,672 downwards.
AAATGCAGATCCAACCCAAAATCTAAAATAACTATTGAAACCAGCATATAGCATATTAAAGTGCCTGTATCTTTTTTTGTGTTATAGTAGTGCAGTGACCTGGCAGGTCTGTGGTCACTGTACAAAATCTCTCCCTGAAGTGTCCTGGGCATGAAACAGGACTCCAAATTCTGCACTAAAGTCTAGCCGGAGACCTAATATATATAGAGAATGATGGCTACAGCCTTGGGTTGATGTGAATGTGGGACGCATGATGATGAAAGGAGTAAATTTATACCTTGCTCTTGTGCTCCACTGTGTTTGAGAGTTGGGTGTTGAAGGTGGTCCTGGCAGTAGCACAGCTCATCTCCGTGAGGTACGTCTGTGCCAACTGTTGGTCACCTACCGCACTGTCAGCAGAGACGTGGAAATGGAGGGGGAAGTGGGCAGTACCCCTCAGAGGGTATTTGAGCTCTGCTGCTTGAGTCAACACTATGCAGTCAGGGCCAAAAGGATTCAGAGATTGCTGCTGGGTGTAAAGTTCAATGAATGCCTTCATACCCTCAGTGTGACTGTGAGAGACATATATACTACATTGATTGCATAGGCTGCTTGCATGAATATATCCGTAGATATCCTGCCAGTAGACAGTCTGTAATGGTTCCAACTGTTTAGATGGAAAGAGGTTTATTTTAGCAGTGCAGACCCTATCAGCTAAGTAGACCTACTTCCCTATCTAATAACTTACGGTTTTATTAAGCTTCTTTCATGGAAAAATGCCTAGACTTACCATTAAACCCAAGTGAGTAACTGAGAGTATCTAATAAAACTACTGCGTGTGCCACACTTAATGTTTCAAGCACACCCCTTGAGAAGAAGGCTAACACTTCCTTTTCTTTCATCAGGCTGACTTTGATGGTGCAGCAGAAGATGTAAAAAAATTAAAAACAAGACCAACTGATGAAGAACTGAAAGAACTATATGGATTCTACAAACAGGCTACTATTGGAGATATTAATATTGGTATTCCTATTCCTATATATACTTCACGTTTCTTCCCATATCTTGATGTAATCAAGCAAATGTTATGCTTAATCTACATGATAATCAAAGGTATGTGGGTTTTTTTGGCAGAATGTCCAGGAATGCTAGACTTGAAAGGCAAAGCCAAATGGGAGGCATGGAACCTGAAAAAAGGTGTTACACCAATTAAATTTATATCATGTAGTCATGTTTATAGGGTGACAAATGAGGAACGATAATGACTCCTGCTTTCCTTTGCAGGTTTATCAAAGGAGGACGCCATGAATGCCTATATCTCTAAAGCAAAAGCAATGGTAGAAAAATATGGGATCTAGAATACTCAAAATAATTCCCACTAGTAACTAACTCTTCAGCAGCTAATGAGCTAACTCTGTTGAGAAAAATGCAATACTTACTCCTTATTGTATAGTCTGACAGTAAAATGTTTTAAGCATAACCTGTTTTACTGTAAAGAGTATTTACATACATACTTTATTTTTAGACTATCTTATTCTAAATAAATTTGAATCTAATAAATTAAGCTTTCTGTAAGAATTGTGTATTTTTGTTGGTATTAAATTATATTTAGCATTTTTACAGGAGCACACAGAGACAGAAGCTCTAAAAGTAAAATAACATAGCTGCCATTTTTTGCAAATGAGCTTATGGAATGAAGTGAAGAGTTTGTGCACATGCAAGATGAGAAGAGAGAAAAAATGAAAACTTTTTTATTTTTTAAGTCCCAAAGCCAATGTTTATTTAAAAAAAATCGGAAAAACTCCCCCTTTTACAGGATTACAGTAGAGATCCGGAGGAACAGAACAAGTCTCAGGCATAACAACTGAATGCAACTGTACAGAAAGAATGACTTCTTATGAAGTGCTGTGGACTAATCCTACACCTTCTGCTATTAAAATAGGGGAAATACTTGTAGACCACCATTTTCTATACATCTTGTTATGTGGTTTGTTAAGAAAATTTCATTAGAGGGCTCCAGCAGATAAAATGACTTCCAGGAAATATCTCCACTTGCTAGATTGTGCCAGGATGAAAAAGATATTTAAAGTGTCAGAGAAATGTCGATTGTCGTGGTCATTTTATATAACTATTTCAAAGTTATGATTTAATAATTATTTTAAATCCCATGTCAACTGTTTTGGTTCATATGATGAGACTGCTCTGTTGATTTGTTTAATTTAAGAAGGAGATACAAGACTCTAGAAAAACTCTTCCTTAACTGATTCAATAGAACAGGAAAATGCGTAAGTGTAAGAGGAAAACAATTTAAGCAAAGTATCTTCTAAATCATGTGGTTGATCTTCAGACCCATTAAAGCAGGTACTATCAAAAGGAAATAGGATATTCCTTTCTACCATCTCAAAACTGTGAACACAAGGAAGGTTTTATTACTGCTTTTTAAGGCACCTGTATTTGGGGTTTGCTTCCACATACAAAATAGCTTTTCCTTTCTTCTCCAAAATGTAACAAACTTCAAGGATTAGATTGTGCAGAACATCAGGAGAAGGAATTACTGTATATGTAAGATTCTTAGCTCCCTACCCTACTGCAATTAGGTCTAAAGTTTTAAAGAGAGGATGACCCACTAGTTAGGAAAAAGAGAGCTTCAACCTGCAATAAAAATTCTCACCTACAATAAATTACTATGTTGTCTGCTTATATTCAAGTTCTAATATTTCAGGGCCTTATCAGCATCAGGTTCCTATGGCTAAACTAGGTCCCACATCCAAGAGTGTCCTTGCCTTTGCCAGGGCACTGCTACCTGTTTAACTACTCAGCTACGTGAGCTGCTGTGTAACATCCAGTGAGGACAGCAGTTAGGGCAGAAGCAGCTGGTTGCTCTCTAGATGTGTAGAACACAGGGATTCTTTGCTTCTGGTTAGGCTAGGGAGCCTTGGTTCCGGAGGCTGAATGCAGTGATCCTGAAGCATGATCAGTTGAGCTTATTAGCCTTAGAAAACAATAAAAGATGTGGGAATATTCCTTTTAGTGGCTACTAACTTTGGATCCTAAGTAGAACTGTAATTCTACCATGACCTGTTCACTACTGTAATAACAGTAGTGGCTGCTACAGTAACCAGTGTTTTCATCTAGGGCTTAAATACTAGAACATAAATGGAAAAGCACACAAAGGAAAAAACTATGTTTACAGTTTCATATTCTTTTTATATCAGAAACAAGAACAAATTACAGAGAAAGAAAAAAGAAAACCTGAAATTATCAGACAGAATTAAAACTGTAAAATACAAATATAAATGTAATACAAAATTGTAAAACTTACAAAAATGTCTGAAGAAATCTAAGGTCTTCTCTGAAAGTAAGTATCAGATGTTTCTTAATGTCTTCATTTTGCAGAACCTCAGGAGATGTTCCTCCTAAAATTTGTATATGTGTAAGAACGTCTTCATCTCCTGTATCACATATGGGTGTGCTTTTGATGGGAAGAAATGCTTCAGACTGTCAGCACCAGTCAAAACAGATCAGGGGTTGTATATAACATACTTTAATATTTTCATTAAGAATTGTTTTAGTTAAAAAGTACAGTGATTCTCTGACTCCAAAATGCAATGGCTGATTAGGCTAACATCCACAGGGAATACTTCTTGGAAAGGGTTAGTAGTCTGTGTTTGCTGAAAATACAGATTATGAGTGAGCCAGATACCCTCAAGGTCTGAAACTGCCACAGGCAACCATTAATTTAACTTTGTTCAAAATTTAACTCTCACTGTTGCAATATAACTAATAAAATATTTGAGAGAAAGAAAAGCCTAGCAGTGGCCACAACTCTGACTAATGTAGGACTAGAAAGACCAACTGATTATGGAAATGTGCAGGACTAATAATCACTTCCATGAAGTACTAAGCTCATACGCAGGATTGCTAAGAAGCCCCAGAAACAGGAGAACAGAAATAGCAAATTCTGACTGAGGACAGGAGGACTGGGGGAAAGCCACTTCACTGTTGTTTTCCTGAAAAAGACTAGCAGAACCACCAGAACCTCAGATTAACTGAGGACAGATTAAAAAGCCAACAAAGAATGAGGCAGGAAAGAAATAAATGGACAAATATACTGAGAGCTGGTGCAGGAGGTTTATGAAAGACTAAAGGCAGTTATTTCACATGTTACAGAGTAGGGAGTGGCACTTTGTATTTTTGTTTTATTACTTTTTATTATTAAGCCAAAGGCCATAGTAAATGATAATACAGTAGCCAAAAAAGGTAGCATTACCTCAAGGAGACTGTTCTCCCTCGGCTAAGGTTAGCAGCAGTGAATATTCTATAACGTGAAATTCTCCATCCACCACAGAATTAATTTCCTCTAAGAAAACACAACATTTTTCTGCATACATTCAGAATGCTTGCTTTGTATTAAAGCCAATCTGCATACCATACTGTAAAATGTTGTTTTTACTCTCGGTAGCCAATACACTGTTTTATTCCATACTCTGTTACTTATGTTTGGGGCATGCGCCCCGATACAAAAAGATGGATCGGCTCTAGTCCACACTTCCTTTCAAGTGCAGTGCAACTGCAAAACTGGTATAAGACCCAAAACTGCAGTGAAAAGAGAAATTAAAGCTAAGTAAGCAAAAACATATGTAAAAACGGGAAAATTTAAATAGAAGTTGAATTTCAGTGCTAACTGGCTATCTTGAACAGTTACTGAAACCATATATGACATGTAAATTATAGTGATACTAGCTAATTGACATGAAGTGTATTCCTGTACAGTCTAGTTTTACAAATCAGACCTTTTTTAAATCTCTTTTTCTTTTAGTAGTCTCTTTAATTTGCAGTAAGGACAGTTATTTGGAATGCTTGGGACTAAGTGATCTTCAAAATCTATGTGTTTTATGAATGGTTCACCCCCTGCATTCATATAGAGCAAGCACTGACACAAATATTAACAGTAAACAGAATTATAATTGATCAGTGTGGAAAAAAAACACAAAACACACCACCGATATTTTTAGAAGACATTGTGCCCTAAGTAATAAATAAATAACTAGAATCTTTGAGATCAACAGCATGTTTTAGGATGACTTGACAAAAGACCTTTGCAGAAGTGTGTTCTCCTTGCAAATAAAGGCAAGTAACTCCTAGAGTTCCAAGAAAAATCTTCTTCACCATCTGAAAATGTATACATATCTTTACCTGTGACCAAAAAATGCAAATGGTTTCTCTTGCAATTCTTTTAACAAAACACTTGTAATTTCATTAACTATGGTTGTCATGTCTTTCACAAAAGGCTCCTTATGACGAGGTTCTCTTCTGGGAAGCCTTACGGAGGACACTGCAGAAAAGGTGGAGGAAGGGTGGGAAAAGAATTATAGTTATTTCAGATAGGAACAGTAAAATCATTTTAATTAATTTTTTAACCTATTCTGCAGAATATGTAGGTTATTTAAATTAACCCTTCTTACAGTTGATACAGTGTATTTGCTATTGCTACTACTGTCTTTTAATCCTGTGAGGGTTTAGGTTTCCATTCCTTCCTTTGCTCACAAATGTCACCTCTCCAAATGATCTGATTAATAACTGCCTTGGGTCAAAAATCCACACCGTCCTGATCTTAGCTGAGGTGTGAAAGCAACTGGGTTACTGTTAGTGTTAATAACAACCACAAATTCATTAATTTCAATAACAATAAGTTTGCGGGTTATGTAACATATATCCTTTCAAGGGCAGCATTAGAAAGTTAAACTCTACTAAAATCTTACATTCTCTGTTTTCTCCTTTGCAGGCTCTTCAGCACTGCATGTAGTGAAATGTGGAATCAGTATAAACTGATGGCAATTTATTTATATGGAAGCACATATTACATGCTTTCAATATATTCCTTTCAAAATTAGGGATTTTCTTCTCACTGTTTAGACAAAGTAAGGAATTAATAGATCAGGAAAAAGAATGTTAGTTTTCTAAAATCTCCTTGACATCACACATACTGCCAAACTCATATGGAAGTAATGGGTCATATGCAAAGTATTTTAGAAGAGGTAGAATAAACCACTACCAAATACCATAAATAGCAGTACAGAAATGTTTGCATCTTCTATACTTCCTTTCTGCACAAAACATCACTGAAAGAGCATGCTGCACCCTGACTTTATTCATCTGTCTCTGCAGTTGCTCCTAGTCCACCTCCTTAGTAGCTTCATTGTAAATAGTTGCAGTGGACAAAAGCTTTTTCTTTTTGCCTTTTTTCTTAATTTCAAGGAAAATTTGACATGACTTGTGCAACTGTTTACAAAAAGCATACAGACATTAAGAGGACGGGCAACATAGCAGAAGACATTTTTGAGAAAGGGAAGAAAATAGTCCAAATCCTTCTGAAGTCCAGTTTTGCCATAAAACAAAGTAAGGTTAAGGGACCCCCCACAGGAGATCCAATGGCAAGATGGACGTCATCAGATCCCAATGGATGTGATCAACAAAATAACCCATGTCTCCACCAACTAGAAAAAAGGAAACAGAAGCTTTTTTAGGCTTTGTGGGTTTTTAGAGAATGCGTATTCCACATTACTGTCTGATCATAAGCCCCCTCTATCAAGTGACCTGGAAGAAGAATGATTTCAAATGGGGCCCTGAGCAATGACAAGCCTTTGAACAGCTTAAACAGAAGATAATTCATGCAGTAGCCCTTGGACCAGCCCGGGCAGGACAAGATGTAAAGAATGTGCTCTACACTGCAGCTGGGGAGAATGGCCCTACCTGGAGCTGCTGGCAGAAAGCGTCAGGGGACACCTGAGGTTGACCCCTAGGGTTTTGGAGTCATGGATACAGAGGGTCCAAAGCACACCATACTTCAACTGAAAAAGAGATATTGGCAGTATATGAGGGGATTTGAGTTTCTTTGGAAGTGATGAACTTGTTATTACGCTTAAGTATGGCCTCAGAGAATTATGCGCAAGTAATAAAATAGGTGTCATGCAGATGAAACATGGAGAGAAAAGCAGAACTTGCAGAAGGGGAGATTTTAGAGATGCATTAGCAGAATCTCCTGGACAGCTTTGGAAAGATGAGTGTCACCAGACAGACTACTGAAGACTTCTCACCTGGAATTCTGCCTATAGCACCGGTCAGCCTCTTCATAAAGCTGAGGTCAAAACAGATCTGATGCCAGCATGGGTAGAAAAGAGACCTTATGAAAGAGAATGCATTACCTTCTACAAATACACTGGAAGACTGGGGAAGCAAGGACATTCCAAGGAACAGTTACAGATTGTCCATGAATTAACCATGGCTACAAATAAGATTTTTAACCACTGGACCCATCAGATTCTGGAAAAGATTTCCAGAAAAGCTACTTGCTTTAAGATGGAAATTCAGGTTATTAAAGTGGTTTTACAACATGTATGTGATGATGGCTTGGTGAACACTTTCAGCACCATGCTTTTATTGGCTTGATGCAGGAATGAGTCTGAACGTGTTTGAAAAAAGCCAGCTGGTTACAATGCTGTAAGATAGTTCTGCTAACAGGGGACCAGTTTCGTTTAACAAATCAAGAGTCCTTTTTATTATTGTACTTAATAAATTGTACATGCACTGAGGTCAGTCTGCTAAGGTCTGCTGAGCAAGAAAGAAAATAAAATTAAAAAGCACTTAGAGAAAACAGGAAGCATGAAGAGACTATGATCCAGTAGAAAAGCTGACTTTCCAGTCTTGCAAAGATAAATAAAGCGTGGAAGTTACATAAAAATGGTCAGCCTCTATACACAGAAAACACACAGAATCATATAGGTTGGAAAAGACTTTTAAGATAATGGAGTCCAGCAATAAACTTAACACTGCCAGTTCACCACTAAACCATGTCCCTAAGCACCACATCTTCACGTCTTTTAAATACCTCCAGGAGTGGTGACTCAACCACTTCCCTGGGCAGCCTGTTCCAATCCCTGACAACCCTTTCAGTGAAGTAATATCCAATCTAAACCTCCCATGGTGCAACATGAGGCCCTCTTGACCTACTGCTAGTTAGTTACCTGGGAGAAGAGACCAACACCAACCTCACTACAACCTCCTTTCAGATAGTTGTAGAGGGCGATAGTTGTAGATAGTTCAGATAGTTGTAGAGGCTGAGGTCTCCCCTCAGCCTCCTCTTCTCCAGACTAAACAACCCCAGTTGCCTCAACTGCTCCTCATAAGATTTGCTCTCCAGACCCTTCACCAGCTTTGTTGCTCTTTTTTAGACATGCTCCAGCAACTCAATACCTTTCTTGCAGTGAGGCGCCCAAAACTGAACACAGTCTTCAAGAGTGCCGAGTACAAAGGGACAATCACTTCCCTACTCCTGCTGGCCACACTATTCCTGATACAAGCCAGGATGCTATTGGCCTTCTTGGCCACCTGGGCACGCTGCTGGCTCATATTCATCTGGCTGTTGACCAACAGCCCCAGGTCATTTTCTGCCAGGCAGCTTTCCAGCCACTCTTCCCCAAGCCTGTAGCATTGCATTTGTGTGTTGTTGTGACCCAAGTACAGGGTTCATACAATTGACCTCGGCCCATCGATCCAGCCTGTCCAGATCCCGCTGTAAAGTCTTTCTTCCCTCAAGCAGATCAACACTCCCACCTAATTTGGCGTCATCTGCAAACTTCTCATGCAGATCACTGATAAAGATATTAAACAGAACTGGCCCCAATACTGTGCCCTGGGGAACACCGCTTGTGACCGGCTGCCAACTAGATTTAACTCCATTCACCACAACTCTTTGGGCCCGGCTACCCACTCAGTTTTTTACCCGATGAAGAGTACACCTGTCCAAGCCATAAGCAGCCAGTTTTTCCAGGAGAAGGCTGTGGGAAATGGTGTCAAAGGGTTTACTAAATTCTAGGTAGTCAACATGCACAGGCTTTTCTTCATCCACCAAGCAAGTCACCTTGTCATAGAAGGAGATCAGGTTAGTCAAGCAGGACCTGCCTTTCCTAAACCCATGCTGACTGGGCCTGATCAGCTGGTTATCCTGTATATGCCATGGGATGGCTCTCAAGATGATCTGCCCCATAACCTTCTCTGGCACTGGGATCAGACCGAGAGGCCTGTAGTTCCCCAGATCCTCTTTCTGGCCCTTCTTGTAGATGGGCATCACATTTACTAATCTCCAGTCAACTAGGACCTCCCCAGTTAGCCAGGACTGCTGATAAATGATGGAAAGTGGCTTGGTGAGCACTTCCACCAGCTCCCTCAGTATCCTTGGGTGGATCTCATCTAGCCCCATAGACTTGTGTGTGTGTCTAGGAGCTGTAGCAGGTTGCTAACCATTTCCCCCTGGGTTATGGGGGCTCCATTCTGCTCCCTGTCCCCCCTGTCTTCCAGCTCAGGGGGCTGAGTATGCAGAAAATAACTGATCTTACTACTAAAGATTGAGGCAAAGAAGGCATGGCTGGCCATGGAAAATAAAAGAAAATGAAATGAACATTTTTGTTACTATCTCAGGAGGACATGAACATGTGTTGACCTGTCATTACCTGAAGCATCACAGTAACTGATAGACCTGCTTCACTGGTACAACCAAAAAAAGTACTTCTGAGAAAGAACAAAACTCCACCAATATCTATTTCCCCCAGTCCCTGTGGTCAGCTACAGACACAGAAATGTACCATGGCAGGATCCCAGCTGCCTAGAGGAGACCTGCCTGTACTTTCTCCTTGCAGCAAACACCAAAACCAGAGAAAAAGATTCTGAGTTCCAAAAGTCAGGTTTTATAGGAACCGAAATTGGAACAATTCACCTTCAAGTGAAGAAATCTGGGCAAGAAACAGGCTTTCTCAAACTCTTACCCACTTAGCCCACATTGAAGCCTTGAGACTTCTACCTAAGGGTGGTCGGATGCTACTTGCCTAGGCACAACCTTGTGCCACTCCACAAAAGTCTCCATCTGATCTAGAGTGCAGCAGCCTTAGCAATGCAAAGTGCTGGCCAACCACAACCTCCTACAGGAACACAGTGAGGCATATGAAATGATGAAGCAGCAGCAGAGACAATGTGTGATGAACTGACCACAACCCCCATTCCCCCTGTGCCACTGGAAGTGAGGAGGTAGAGAAATCAGAAGTAAAGTTAAGTGCAGGGAGAAGGGAGGGATGGCAGGAAGGTGTTTTTAAGATTTGGTTTTATTTCTCATTATCCTACTCTGATTTGACTGATAATAAATCAAACTCATTTCCCCAAGTTGAGTCTGTTTTGCCTGTGACAATAATTTGTGAATGATGTCTCCCTGTCCCTCCCTCCCTCAACCAATGAGCCTTTTGTTGTATTTTCTCTCCCCTGCCCAGCCGAGGAGGGGGAGTGATGGAGGGGCTTTGGTGGGCACCTGGTGTCCAGCCAGGGTCAACCCACCACAGTCATTCAGAGCTTGACCTACTCTATCTGTTACAGAAATTAGGGTAAAAATGGCTTTAGCCCAATACTTCCACTACCATGCACAAAACTGTGTCCTGGACAAAACTGAAACGATCATAAGCAACTGAACAGTGCATTGTATCTTCAAATGCTCAAAACCAGACAAAGCTTGTTTTTCTTTCCTCCACAGATGCTGATGATATATCTGTCAGCAATTCTTGATGCCAAACTGACAACAGTTTGGAGAGCTGCTACTATGGAGAAGCAGCAGCTTCTGCAGGAGTTCACTCCATCTCCCACCAGTGCTGCTCTCGGCACTTGGACAGCAAGCAGTGGGCCTTGGAAGCACCAGTCAATATCAAAAGATATGCAGGAAAAGTGAAAGGACATAACAGGTTAGGAAAGAGAGAGTTTTGCTTGCCCAAAAGTGATGGTGAATGAAGTAGCATCAGGACTGACAAGAATAAAGCACACAAACATTAGGAAACCTAGTAGGGTACAGAGAGACCCTGCTCAGGTGGAGAAGCATAAATGTCATAGAGATCGGGAATCAGCTCCCTTCTAACCTTTGCATAGAAGGGACACGTAGTACAGAGAACGCTGGCGCTACACTTTTCCCACAGCAACCCAGACCTTGCAGAGGGATGACCACATGCACACTCCATTTCCACTCTACAAGAAATAAGGACATGGTTAAAATAGGCATGGGGTTTATCACTGTCAAGGTTTGGCCTCATAATCCAGCAGTACAGAGAGCATTCAGTATAGCCCACAATGCTGAGAGTTAACCAAATGTCGTGAATTAGCTTGTCCCTGTACAGAAAGAAAAATATCACCTTCCTCTTTCTGAAGCTTGTAGAAGACACAGGCATCTTTCATGACCATATGCTGAAGTCTACGAAGTTGTGGAAAATTCTACCCCGTTGTCCATCAAGACCTCCATGTAAAGGGCCTCATAGCCCTTGCAGTTTATGATAGTTGTATTTGTCCTGAGCTGGTCACTGGATTGGAATGTGGATCCCATTGAAAGCCTCGGGACAACTCAGGATCTCACAGAGAGCAAAGGCATGGAAGATTCTGCCAATAATTCCAGTCTGAGCTATTCAAAGAAAGGTGGTTTGGAAGATGGTCTTGGAGACCTCAGTCACCACTCTGTCACCACTCTGTCTCAGTGGAACTGTCCATTCAAAATTGATTACCCAGTGACAAGCAGTAGGTGCAAGACACCACAGGGCTATGTCCACTCTTTTAAAGACAAATATTTTTGTGTGATGATAGTGAAATCCCCATGCGTGCTCACAACTGAGAGCCTTAACTCTGTGTCTTTCAGTCTGAACATTCTCTATTAGTTACTGGCCATTCAGCATCCAATGGGTGAGCTCACTTCCTGGGTCCATAACTATTGGCTCCGCATGGAAAAGCAGATTCAGTAGCAAGGACTCCCGGAAAACCATTCTGAGTGCTTTTTTCCTCCCAAAACAGCTGGATCAGGAAGGTGGTCATCTCTTCATGGAAGAATAGGGAGTCCCTTCCAGAATAGCTGTTCCAGTTGCAGCTGCAAGATTAAGTCTACTATGCTCTCCATTACAGAGCCTTGCAGTGGACAGTGTGGGATGGCACAAAAATATAAAAGTGCAAAACTTGACCTGCAGTCAAGGAAGGAAAGATTTTTGAGATGGCTTTCTCTTGCACAACTTTGAACTACATTTATAGAGGGGGTGTCCAATCCAGGAAGCCAGAATAAACTGGTTAAAAAAAAAAAACAAACAAAAACAAAAACCACACACACAAAAATCTCACTTGGATATACTGGAGATGTAAGTAGCCTCAGAATGCTCCTTCAGTATACTAACTTGTTCTTACTTTGCAAAAGTACTTGGCAATGTAGATACAACATATATGATTCAGTGAGGTGCCTCAGAGAAACAGATGATCTACCGACTGAGATGCATAAGCTGAAATGAATATGAGCATGTATTCATTCTATGTTCATCCTTAAAAAAAAAAATCCATCTTTATTAGCTCACACAAGTTCTGAGGAATAGGAACAAATCTCACAAGGATAGACTGAGCTCCCTTGCCCCCAGCTTTGATGTACCAAAAATTAACAAGTGATACACTGAATAACTGTAATGACTCTTTTGGCCTAGATACAAAAACATGCATACCTACTGGAAGCAGCAAGTGTTGCTTCTGAAAGAAACCATACCATGAGATTTAATGACACTGTTTCCCAACTGATTAAGCAGGTATCCCAGAATATTTTATGCCATCATCATACGTAAGTACCCTATGGACAATTGCTAGACCTTCTAGGGAAAAACTCTTAGCGCTGTTGGCTGAAAAGCGAGTGATTTCTGTGCAACAGTTGAAAAAACAGATATTGATCAGAAATTGCTAAAAAAACCCCTGCATTAACAGCTCTGCTGTTTAGTCTTTCAGAAGTCATGAATACTTGATATGAGCCAAGTAAAATATTGCCTGAGACCGAATCACAGAAAAGACAGAAATAGCTATAGAAAAGTATGAAGAAACTCTTCTCAGTAAGCTAGGAACATTGTATGGGCAACAAAGGGCCCAGTGTGATAGACCTCAAGGCTGATAATGGGAAAGGAGGGCTCAAGGAAGGAATGGCAGACTAGTGACAAAAGCCCACCAAAACAGGAGTGAAATGTGGGACCGAAGAAGTGCAGTTGCTTATGTGTGGAAAAAGCAGGAATCCAAGAAAAGTAGAGTCTGTAACTGTAGATGCTGCTTTACTTCACCAGCAAGAGTTTAAATCTCTGGCATATTAGTTAACATGTATAAGTATATAGAATATTTGAAGAGAAAATATTTTTGTTTTATAGGCAATGATGTTGATGAGGATGCATGAACCTTTAGTCCCTGCTCTTGCCAGGAAGCAAACAAAATGTCTCACCTCTACTAGGTCACTGACCAAGCAAGGCAAAAGCAATTCTGCAAATAGCTAAATGAGCACACTTGCCTAAGTATTAATTGATCATACACTGTTGTTTATTATATATTGGACAACGAGGTCACAGCACTGAAATTTTGATAGGTATATGATGAAGTGAGGAACAAAGTTGTTTATTCTCTAGAACAGTCATTTTGCAAAACGGAAAGAAATGCTAGGAATATTCTTGCCAACATACTGGTGAAATAATTCAGTGTGGATGTAGTTTAGTACCAGGATCCTTAACATGGAGGTTTTCCCTTGAGAGACTGTAATCAGGAGGAAATGGAGTTGGTTGTCACCCACAATTAGATCACATGACAGCAAATATGCTGAGGGACCCTGTGCATGTTTTTCTTTGTAAAAAGGTTGAGTTCATTCAGGTGTTACCATCATTACCAGTTGCCATCAGTAGTTATTGCTCCACGGCACCATTGACAGCTTTCCCAGCATCACAAATAGGCCTCATCTTCCCACTTGCCTTCCAGCTCTCACAGAATCATAGAATCGTTAAGGTTGGAAAAGACCCTTAAGATCATCGAGTCCAACCGCTAACCTATCACTGCCAAGTCCACCACTAAACCATATCATTTGCTAAAGCAGGCCTCAAACTGTAACCAACACAGGTCACTCACACAAGCAGAACCATGCTAATAAGATATGGAAACAAATAACAAGATTCCTGTCAAAAATCAGTAATAGGGCCAGTCTTGTTAGTCACAGGATGACCTACAGCAGTATTTGATGGCAACAGTAGTATAACAGTATTCAAAATTGTTGCTGTCTTTGCTGCAAAGTTCTCATCAAAATGTTTAATGACTTTGTATGTATAAAGGCAAGGAAGTCTGTATTTCCTCCTACAGAACTGGAGAGTTTGATACAACTTTCTTTTGCTGAATTGGGGATAATCTACAGAAAAAGGAACTGGAGAGGGTATCAAGGCTTGGCACACAGCATACATAGGGACTTTCAGTTGGCAATCACAGTGGTTAGGATGCTTATGAAGTCCAAAGCTAGCAGAAGTAGTAAGGCAGCTATTGCTGCAATAGTGGTCACAAATCAAACCTAACTTTCTTGCAAAATCTGTGGGGAAGGCAAGTATGGGGAGCAAAGAAACTGTATGGTTCAGAGAGCAACCTAAGATAAAGCTGTAACTCAGATACAGATTTGTCACCAGCTTTGTTTGATCTTGCTGATGATGAAAGAGAAAATCCCGTCCTCCCCAGCTTCTCAGAGCATAAATTTCTACTCGTCTTTTTGTCAATACTAGCAGCTACATAGCTATGTAGTAAGAGCACATTGTTTATCAAGCTGAAAACTAATACTTATCTTGTAGGTTAGTTTTCACCTACATCTAGTCAGCTGATTCCATCAGTCTCACCAATCTCCTGTTGACACAGAAAGGGTCCTTTCACCACCTTTTTGCAAGCATTGACCCACTTAAACCAGCTGGAAAGTTTCATGCTGAGATTACACATACAGCCCCAAGGTTTGTATGTAAAAGACATATCTGTGCTAATCTAATGGAGTAATTTGCCTTTAAGAATTATTTTACGACTCCCACTGAAACAAAAAACCTGCAGTCTGTCTTACTGCTTTGAAAGACACTTTCATATGATCTAATTTTCATTCAGAAAAAAAAAATATATAAGCCACACACAAGAAAGAATTATTGCATGAATAAATAATCTTCTCTGGCATACATTCATCTGAATCTGGATTTATTCGGGATCTAAGCATATCTCGTTAGGGAAATGTCTTTTTTTTTCTTTTTTACAAGTCAGCAGTTCTAAAGAAAAAAAGAAAAAGGTTATTTCTAAATTGTCTTTATCTTTCCACTATTTCCATCTATTTGCTTTATACCTAAGATTTGTCTTAGAACCTATTACAATGAAGAAAGGATAAATAAGAATTCCTCTGCATAATCAAGATTTTCCTGGATTGTAGAGTTTTCAAGAGAAACAAGCTTTTATTACCTATACATTTTAAGTTAGATATGTGACCTGATGAATTAACAGCAGACAAGATCTGCTTGACAGCGTTCACAGTCAAAAAGAACATTTCTTCGTTGAACTATTGGCGAAGAAAGGGCTCAGTGTGAAAAAATAAAACCCCTGAGTTTTGTTTTAAGGAACTGTTCCCTGAGGGAGTACATATTATTTTATTCTCTTCACATTTAGAATAAGCTGGAAATAAAATTCCAGTTCTATAAAGAGCTGTATAAAAGATTAAAAGAGCAATCAGATAAATCACAAAATAATTTAGGTTGAAAGGGACTACTAGAGATCATATAGTCTGCCTTGTTGAGTTTTGAGTATCTCCAAGGACGGAGAGTCCACAACCCCCCTAGGTAACCTTGTTCAACCATGCTCACGGTGAGGCTGTTTTTCTTTCTATCTAATCCCTTGTTGCACCTTGTATCTGCAAGTCTTTTGGTTTTTTTTGCTGAGTATATCCAAGAATAGTCTGGCTTTGTCTGTCCTCTTCATACCCTTCCATTAGGTAGGTGAAGATGTTAATAAAAATTCTCATTTAGCACTCCCTTCTGAAGACAAAACCATTTCTCTCAGCCTCTCTTTATAAACCACCCGTTCCAGTCACAATCACAGGGGCCCCTTACACACTCACTTCAGTATTTCAACATCCTTCTAGTACAGTAGAATCCAAAGTGGACACAGATGTGGTATACTAAAGAAATTTTGGGTTATTCTTAAATCACACTTTTGAGACATAGGCTTTCAGGGCATAAGGAGCTTTTACATTTGTTTTATTCATTTTCATGACATGACTTTATAGTAGGTGGACAAATATTCATTGAAAAGTACACCTGAAAACACAAGCAAGAACAAAACTGCTTTTGCACTGACCAGCCACTAGAACAAACGTAGAAACAGCCCCAACAGCCCCACCCTGCAGACAACATCAAGCCAAAGGTAAAGAAATACTGAGTGCTTGCAGCATGAGGCTGTTTTCATATTTCCCAAATTAAAATATGTTTTATAGTGCACAGTCTGGATATCTATGAAATGAATCTTTGCAAACTGCAGGAGCATGGTATTTGCCAGTTGGGCAGTCCAGGACCAGAAAGGCTTCTCAGGTATGTAGGCACTTGTAAATCTTACATACTAGATGCATCCCATTCACACATCCATGGGTTAACTGCTTGCCTGCAGACTCTAGAAGCCAGCAAAAAATAAACCCTATCCCCAGACGGCTGTCTACTTACTGAATTTAGATTCAAGTTAGTCCATCCACCAGCCCACCAATACGCACAGAAGCAGCCTAACCAGTCTGGGAGTCAAATGATCCACTTCACTGGTAGGTACGGAGTCTGCTATTAAAGCTGCTGGATTACATACAGCCCAGCAGGCATCTAAGACACCTGGCTGGGAATATGGAAGCCTTAACAAGTCAGGGCATTGACAACTTTATATCTGCAAACCTGTAATAACAGGGCTGGCAGGCCGTAGGACAGTCAGGCAATGCCATTCTCTGATTCTACCTACACAACAGAAATGCAGTTTGTCCAGCCTATGGATACCAGCATGTCTCACTGTCCTAAACATTGTGATCCAGTTGGAATTTCATATTTCTGCAGCTGTATCAGTACCTTACGCATTACTACATCACACACATACTTGTTCACATTCATCATTCACATCATCATTAAGAAAAAAAACAAAAGAAGAAAAAAAAAGCATTTACCAGGGTAGGTACTTAGGCTTTTTGAAAAACAATCGGGTCATAAAAAGAGGTGTCCAGTTAGAGAGAAAGCACATCTGTAACATGCAGCATGATATTCATTACAGGTTTTTTAGGACTATGGACTCACGTCCCTAAAAGTTTTCCTACCCAGGACAGAGCACTGGTGTAATCTTGCATTTAGGAGACAGAAAAATGATAAACTACAGGAAAAAACCTGTAGGAAACCAAGTCTCATTAGCTCCTGAGTTCAGGAAACTACTGGTCTTTGCTTCTTAAAAAAATGAAGACAAAGGTAATATTTTGTCCTTTTACCTAGGCACTATAAAGTAATGGAGAAAAGTATGGAGTATACTCAACTTTTTTCACTGTTGGACATATTTTATCCAGCAATGTATCACTCATGGCTACATTTTTAACAGATTATACTCCAAATATGTTAATGTCATTGCTAATATCAAAAAGCTCCTGATGAAAAAATACATATGTATGTCTTTACCAACTGAAATTCTGTTCTTCAGAAAGCTGTCTAGCCACCCTTTTACTTAGACTTGAAAAAAAATTAGGAAATTATAGAGAAACTTATTTGTGTGAGACTTGCAGCTGATGTGCTCTCAGCATCACCAATGTGAAATTACTGAAATAAATATTAAAGTCACACAACACGCATTCCCAGTTTTACTACCTGGACCTTCCAGGGTGCTAAAACTGCAAATATAAAGGCCATGTAGATGCTTCAAAGGTGAACATGGAAAGGAGCAACATAACCTCCCCTCCTTTACTACTGTTCCTGCTGTCAGCCTAATTATGCTACGGCACAGCTGCATAACCTTGGCTCAGCTTTTTGAGGAAATTTTTACATTGAGAGAACAAGCTATGAAGAAGTCCATAGAGTAGAGCTGTGAAATGTAAGAAAGGTAAAACTGGACATACAGGTAAAGACTGCTGAGATGGGGCCAGGCAGCAGCTCAGGAGTCAAGAGGAAGGACATCAGCATGGAAAGATAATAACGTCTCAAGGGAAAAAATGAGGTGGAAGATTGCAACATCAAGCACCTGTCACAGGGAGCAGTGACAGCTGACCCTTTTCCATCTGCCCAGCAAAGACTCTATAGGTGGTTAACATACTAAAACTAATTTAGTAGGTCATTATTCCTGGCTATCTTTTGCATGTGTTAACCACAAAGTAACTGGTTTACATATAACCACACGTAGCAAAAGGTGACTGAACAAAGCGGCCCAGAGAAGGAGAGACAGTGAGATAGGTGATGGCAAGCCATTTTGGCAGCAAAGGCACGTAGCAACAGGGAAGCCACCAGAATGTGCCACTGCTGCAGATGGAAAGAGGAAAGAAGTCAAGGAACAAGGCCCTGTTCACATAAGCTGTGAGTGATAATGCAATATAGCAATGCTGACATTTTACTCTGAGCATGGTAGGTTATGTCGCAGAAAATATTTTAAAACTGATGCCAAGGCCATGAAGACAGTGAAGAAAGGAGAAGTGATCCCTATTATGCCACCTTCTGTCCTTAATCTTCCTGCTCTAAAAATGTGCAGATTTAGATAATAATCTTTCTTTTTAGGAACAGCAGAAGAGTTGGATTAAGTAGCAATTCAACAGATGAACAATTTATTCGCTTTCACAGCACCTATGCTAGGTGTGCTCCTATGTAAGCACAATAGTGAAGAATGACGAAAAAACAAAACACCCACCCAAAACTTCCTACTTCCATCTCTACAGCCTGAACAGGCTATTAGAATGTCTTGGTATTATCAAAAATGTGTGGATGGAAAATTTTTGGCTAGGGCCCAACTTAGACAATGTCATAGCAATTCTTATAGCTATGACTAAAGACTTTAAAGCAACATTTAAAAAACTTGCCATTTGTGACTCTGAATATGAAATAGTAGTCTTGCTTATTTCCAGTTACCAATGCTTCAGTGGCAAGAATAATCGAGAGACTGTAGGATTGCAAATTTGATAGTGTTCTATATCACATGCTGACTTTGCTATACTCATTCAAAACTAGACTTACAGCTGTGAACTGAAACCTGAAGTAAACCATAAATCCACTTAGAAATAGCAACTATTACTACATACCCCTTGTTAAACTGCCTTTTTTTTTTTTAAGAATCCTATTATACCTTTGTTCCTTTGCACAGGCTACTAATTAGATTTTTAGATGAAGATGTGATTGCCCTTGATTTTAATCTCTGAGCTGCCTTTGCATATGCCTGGGAATCAGTGAGTAGGATCAAGCAAACATTTACTATTAAAAACCAATGTGTGATGGGAACCTTTAATGAAAGGGAGACCCACAGGGATCTGAAATCTACAGTTTCTACAAGAGGCAGCCATAGGAGGCTGCAGTCCTCATACGGCCTATAGTAGCAAAGACATCCGGAGACTCATAGGGATGGAAGCAAGTAACAGGGTCTGCAATCTGGTCAGAGTTACACGGGGTTTCTGTAGAGGTCCTGAGTCTCTGCCTGGAGGCAGTGATGGCAGGCATCAGGCTACATTCTCAGCCTGGCCCAGCCCTTCTGCCTCATGTAGAGACTCCTGCATGATGCAGACAGCCTGACACACACCTCCCTCTTCTGCCCTGATGGCTGTCACATCAGACTGCTGTTATTACTCCTTCAAGACCTATCTGAGCTGCCAGCCTTTCATCAGGAACTCCTCAGTGCCTGGGAGCTCTTCAGAGCAGCCAGGTCCCCCAGCAACAGTGGGAGAGGGGGAAATCTCGGGGCTGAGCCACAGCTCTCCACCACATATCACCCCCGTACACCCACAGGTGGCAGAGGCCCCTTCAGCATGCCAAAGGGCAGCGCTGGCAGGTGTCTCTGAAAGCAGAGACCTCTTCAACCGTGGCAGGTGGGACTAGGTAGGCCTCATGTGTCTTTCCCAGTACAAGTGGTGCTTCACCATGCAGTGATGTGTTTTCTCTGGGACATGAGGACTACTCCAAACCCCACTCAGTCCCACTGCTGGCGGTTTGTGCTTACCCCCACGCCGGCGGAGCTGCAAGTCACGCCCCACAAGCCTCTCTCCCACACACAATTTTAACAGATGGCACAGAAAACCACTGGTCTGGCCACACAAACGTCCTTGCAGACTCGTGAGCTCTTCCCCACTCACAAAGCAGTCAGACCACCAACCCCTGGGCCAGCAGCCTCCAGGGCCAGCGAGGACTCGCAGCTGGGCTCAGGCCGGCTGGGGATACCGCCGAGGCGACTTTAGCTGGAGAGGACCCTTACCCCCGGAGGTGCCGAGGGAAGCCCTCAGGGCGGATCCAGATCCGCTTCCTCCCCTTGTCCTTTTATTCACAGCCTCTCTCCCAGGGCCTACGACCCCTCCGGAGTCCGGGGGACTGCGGGTTCTCTTTCTGCTGCCGCCGCCCCGCAGGCACAAACACACGCGTCCCGCCCCACGGCCACGGCCACCTCCCCACGGCCTCCCCGCCCCGCCCCGCCCGGCTTCCGGGCCCGCTTGCAAGTGGGGCAGAGGTGAAGGCAGGCTGCCAGGCAGTGAGCGAGCCGACGGAGGCGGCGGCGGTGGGCTCGTCCAGGCCAGTGTAAGCGGTGCACCGCGGGGTGAGCGGAGCCCTCCGCCTGCCCCTTCCCGCGGCCGGAGGGTGTGGACGGCTGAGCTCGACTCGACTGACCCCCCCGCCCCGTCCACCCGGGCCCCTCTGGAGCAGCTCCCCGGCGCCGGCCCGGAGCTGCCGCGAACGCCGCTGTGGTGCGGCGGCGGTACCGGGGCCTGCTCGGCCCTGTCCCGCGGCGGGCCGCTGTTCCGCCCGCCGGGGAGCGCGGGGTGGGGGCGCGCGGCCGGGGGGCTCGGGCCGCCCCTGGTGGGGCCGCTCCTGGTGGGGGCCGCTCCCCTTCGGCCTCGCGGCGGCTGTGGGGGCCGAGGGCCGGGCGGGGCGTGATTTCCCCCTTCCCCGGTTCTCCGGCGTTTGGTGGGTGTCCCCGGGCTGGCTGGTTGCTCCTCAGGAAAGAAAGCAACAGGCCTCGAGTTTGTTAATCGGGACGTATCCAGTGAAAGCATCAGTAGCCGCCTGGTCGTGGTTTTCACCTTGTGTGTGTGTGTGCCTCTTGCGGCTTCAGGCCAAGAAGTCGTCCTCGATCCTGGCTTTGTCGGGGGACACTTCCCCGATATGTGCCTTTTACCGTGTAAATGTTTTCTGGGGGGGAAACCAATACGGGGCGATCTGCCATCTGTGTCAGGCTTTGTTAACAGCGTTGTCTGTTCAATGTTGTGCTACAGATCAGTCATGGAAAAGCAAGTGCTTGAATCCTCTGAGGAGCGAACGTTTCAGTACCAAGATTCTCTGCCTTCCCTGCCCGTACCTCCTCTTGATGAATCTTTAAGTAAATACCTTGATGCAGGTAATGAATTAATATTGTAATAGTAGCATGGCGTGTGCTGTTGTAATGAGGCTGATCTGAAGATGTTTGCAAAGTGATCTGTAGAGATGGCTTGTATCAACTGGTACAATTGGGATGAGGGACCCACAAGTTTAGAGTGCAAAAGGACTTTTCAGATTCAAAACAGGAAACTAACTGCCCAGAGCAACCTCAGTAAAAGTTTCCGTTTTATCCCTGTTTGCCTTTCTTCAGCATGTAAGGGAATCGGGCACGTGGGAAGGGTAACTTTTTGATTGGAGGTTTTTTTTCCCCCTGAAGTTTTGTTTTTGTTTTCAGATATATCAGCTGGTCTAATGAAAAAATACTCGATCTACAAACTTTATCTTGCATAATGACTACTTTGCTTGCTCATGACTGTGATTGCACAGGATCTTTGTTTAAAAAAAAAGTTATTTCAAACTTTTTCATACTTAAATGTTCTTCTTTCTCACCAATACTATTAACTACAATAGTATTCTCCTACAGTAGTAGGAGAAGGCAGTGTTGGGCATTTTTGGATAATTTCTGCCCTGAAAAGTTTGCTCTCTAAATATCACATAAGAGAAAAGTTTTGAAAACAACATCAGTGCACATGTGTTTAGCTTTGTTTGTAAAGCAGAGATGACTGGTTAGTTCTTTATTATCCTATCAGGCTTTCATATGTTTGGGATGACAAAGATACATTACCTAGTACCTTGAGATTACTTTCCTATGTTTCTGTAATAATTTTCAGAACTTGGAGACACTGAGCTTTTTTCTGGAACATCTGCTATGTGTCTTACCATGTTAACTGTAATACAGGAATGCTAGCAGAGAAAGCCCTAGAGTTCTGTCCTTAGCAGAAACATATTACACCAAAATTTCCCTTTCCCAAAACAGAAATCCCTAAGTTCACTCTGAGTTCACTTTTATTCTGACTATAGTGGAAATGGCCCAGTAGATGGTAATAGGTTTTCTTTGTTGTTTCTTACGTCATCACATTTGATGCGGAATGCTGAAATGGTGGTTTTAGAGGAAAAATATGTGTGTATGCATGTTAAAAAATTTTCTTTTTGTTGTAATGCACATTGAATGTTGTGGTTTGTGCAAGTTGTGCTGCAGTGGTAGGGAACCTGCAAGAACAAAATTGGTCTTTAGAACTTAGTTTTGTAAACCTAGCTGGCTCTCCAAGTTAATAAATAACTCTGTCACGGAGTGATAAAATCTGACAGTGAATTTGTTTGCTCTTGTTTTCTGATTCTGATCTGTGTTTTCATAAATACCTTACCACATGTCCCTTTTTTTCCATGCTGAAGTTACTTCCTACTTACTGTTCCTTGTACATAAGTCATTCTTTAACTTTGATCATTACTGTTGATCTCTAAAGGGCTCCCTGAAGATTGGAGGAAAGTTAGTCCAGTATTCTTTGTTCTGCCATAGTCTTCCCTTGTTAAAATCAATTAAAGCCAGAATGTGCAGTGCACAATTCTAGTCACTAGCTTGGTGATTCTCATTGCTTAAGCTCTTTATTTAGTCTGTGAAGGTGAATGAAGGAAAGGAGGTGCTTCTGAAGAACAATTCAGAAGCTCCAAGTGACCCTTCATAGGTGCTGTCAGTCATTCCTTGGAAACTCCTGTCTTTCGGTGGTTGGATGAGGATCCCAGGCACTCAACATTAGTTAGTGCGCCTGTTGGTAAAGCACTTGTCTCTTTAAAACCAGTCAACTGGAAAAGCTGGATGGACTATGTCTCAGAAGGTGCCTTATTTAGGGCTTTGCAGTAGCTGCTTCTGCTTTGGATTCAAGATGACTAACCTTGTTTTGAAGATAGGCAAAGAAGGTTGCTGTAGCCATGATATTTAGCTTTTCAGACTCAGAAGCTTGGACTCAGCCTGAGAGTATGAAAACCCAAAGCTCCAGCTTTCCAGAGTGTTCCTTAACTATGGATCTTAAGATATCTTTCATGGGATAGTTCTTGTTCATGGATGGAGCTGATCTATGCAGAAAGGAAGACAGTATCTGTGGGCCTGGAAAAGGTGGCAAGAGAGAAGTTTCACTGAACTCTAGTGAGAAAGGGGATGAGTTCTTCTCCTTAGGAGCTGCTTCTACATCTGATCAAATAGTTTTTAAATGGAAAGAGGCCCTGTCATCACAGAATCACGTAGGTTGGGAAGGGTTCATCTAGACCAGATCCCTGCTCAGAGCTGGTCCAACTACAGCATGTTGCTCAGGCTTGCTCAGCTGGGTTTTGTATATCTGCAAAGATAGAGATTTCACAGCCTCTCTGGGTAACCTGTTCTGGTGTTTGATCACCCTCATGATTACAGCTGATTAAACCCTCACATTTTCCTTTTCAGAAATTTCTTGTGTTCCCACTTGAGCCCATTTTCTCTTGTTCTGTTCTGGTACATCTCTGAGAGGAGCTGTGCTTTGCCTTTCCATTCACTTGTGAAAGAGTGCAGCAAGGTCTTCCCTTTGCATTCTCTTCTTAAGGTGGGCAAACTCAGTCCTCAGCTTCGCCTCTTCATCATGTGCTCCAGTCCCCTAGCAATCTTGGTCATCCCTTGAATAAGGACCAGAACCCAGTAATTTTTCTTATTTTCTTTCTTGTGCGCATATTGCAGTGTAATGACTATGTGACTTGAATAACAGTATAATCACTCTCTCAAACAATATTGTATAGTAGTAAGGTCACTGGGAAACCTGAGTGTCAGACTGCCTTCAGTCTGGGGAGGCTTTCAGCTCCAGGTTTCCTGGGTGAATGCTAGGGACTGCTAAATGATATAGGTGGCTGGCTCTGTATCTATTTCTTTTTTTCATTTGTGTTCACAAGTGAGGGTGGTGCAATTCAAGCTGCATCCAGATATTGGTTATATCAACTTAAAAAAGGCGCTTTTTTTTCTTTAAACTTCCTTGTAGACAAACTAATGAAATACGGACTAGGTAGTAGAGAGTTGGGTGGACTGAAAAATGTGTCAGCTGCTGGGCTCAAGGGTTTGTGATCAGCAGCACATATTCCAGATATAGGCCAGTCTCTGATGCTGTACCCCAGAGGTCCAGTATTGTTTAACATCTTCATTAATGACCTGGTTGATGGGACAGGGTGCACTCTGACTTTGCAAATGATATAAAGCTGGAAGGAGTGGCTTGTGCTCCAGACGGTTGTACTGTCATCAAAGGAAGCTTGACAGGCTGGAGGAACAGGCTGACAGGAGTCTCATGAAGTTTAACAAACAAAATGAAATGCCAAGTCATGCACCCAGGAAGGAATAACCCCCACACCTGCACAAGTTGGGGCTGCTTGGCTGGAAAGCTTGGCTGGAAAGCAGCTTTGCAGAAAAGCCCCTGGTGTCCTGGGGGGACATGAAGTTGAACATGAGCCAGCAAAGTGCCCTTGCAGCAAGGCAGGTGAGCAGCCTTCAGGGCTCCGTTAGAAGGAGTGTTGTCAGCAGGTGGAGGGGTGATCCTTTCCCTCTGTTAAGCACTGGGAAGGCCACATCTGGAGCGTTGTGTCAATTTCTGGGCTCCCCAGGACAAGTAAGACATGGAGGTACTGAAGTGAGCCTAGTGAAGGGCCATGAGGCCAATTAAGGGCTTGGATTATATGATGTATGAGAAGAGACAGAGAGCTGGGGCTGTTCAGCCTGGGGAAGAAAAAGCTCTAAGGGGGATCTTTGCAAAGCATGTAAATGCTTGATGGGGAGGAGTAAAGAAGACTGAGCCAGGTATTGAAGTGGTGTCCAGTGACAGAACAAGAGGTGATGGGCACAAATTGAAATACAGGTAATTCCTTTGAAATGTAAGAAAACTCTTTTTATTGTCAGGGTGGTTAAGCACTGGAACAGGTTGCTGCCAGGAAGGTTGTAGTGTCTCCATCCTTGGAGATACTCAAACCCAACACAGTCCTGAGCAGCCTGCTGTAGCTGATGCTGCTGAGATGAGGAGTTGGAGTAGACAATCTCTAGATCTATGAAGAAAAATGTAGTGGTTGCAGGCAAGCAGTCATAACTGCAGCAAGACACAGTTGTGAGGAAGTAAGATTTTAATTCTAGAAAAATAGGTGTTTGAGACCTTGTCCAGCTGAAACTCCATTGTTACTCCTAAAAGCTAGATGAGAGATGACACAGATATGTGATTACTAAAAATTAATCAAGTATCTTTCCTTGATTAACAGCTGTTAAGTAGATCACAGGGTTAGTACTGTGACAAGAAATTAACAGACAGTCATGTCCAACAACCTCAAAAATTAATCAGACCTCATTGCGTAGGCACTGAATCAGCAGAAACTTCCTCCACTCCCCATCCATTCTCTTTGCCATTGACTTCACAATCTAAGGATAAAGGTGGCAGAAAATACATTATACACAAGGTGAATATAAGAAGAAAATAAGATGTGCCTACATGAAAACTGACGTCAGCAGTGCCTGTTACTGACCAAAGATACTATGGTAAAAAGGCCTTAAGGAGCATTTTAGGTTAAAATAGTGACTAGTTTTGCAAATGTTTACAGAGAAATTTGGCCTGTATGGCACATGATCTGATAGAAATCCAGAAGTATTTTAAAATATAAAAATTGGGTAGTAGTAACTGCCATCAGTGTCATTCAAAGGTAGGTGTAACGTGGGGGCAGTGAATGAGAATTGATGGGCAAAGTGCTTGTAGACCAGGAATGGACTTTTGAAAATAAAAGCAAGTAGCTTATGGTTGGTGCAGTAGCATGGCAAACATGTATGGCTCAACTTCTTCAAAGAAAGTTCCTGTAAATTATTTGGTGAGTTCTGTGGCAGCCGGTGGAGTTGTAGAACTCCATTGCATTTCCAGCTACGGTTTTAAATATATTGGATTTAGTAATCTCTTAGGTATTTCAGGTTTTCAGCAATTGTTTTCATTTACTAACATCTATATTTACTTAAAAGCATGTATTTAAGTTTTATTAGAACACCCTGTGATTTATTTACAGATTTTTAAAAGGTGTTTTCCTTTCAAATATTTGTTTTAGAAAAATAAATTCTGAATATTTTATCATAGAATCTTTAAGGTTGGAAAAGACCCTTAAGATCATCGAGTCCAACCGCTAACCTATCACTGCCAGTCCACCACCATATCCTCAAGCACCACATCTTCCCTTCTTTTAAATACCTCCAGGGATGGAGACTCAACCACCTCCCTGGGTAGCCTGTTCTAATGCCTGACAACCCTTTTGGTGAAGAAGTTTTTCCTAATATCCAACCTAAACTTCCCCTGGTGCAGCTTGAGGCCATTTCCTCTCATCCTATCGCTTGTTACTAGGGGGAAGAGACTGACACCCACCTCACTACAGCCTTCTTTCAGGTAGTTGTAGAGAGCAATAAGGTCTCCCCTCAGCCTCCTCTTCTCCAGACTAAACAACCCCAATTCCCTCAGCTGCTCCTCATAAGACTTGTTCTCCAGACCCTTCACCAACTTCGTTGCCCTTTTTTGGACACGCTCCAGCACCTCAATGTCCCTCTTGTAGTGAGGGCCCCAAAACTGAACACAGTACTTGAGGTGCGGCCTCACCAGTGCTGAGTACAGGGGCACGGTCACCTCCCTGCTTCTGCTGGCCACACTGTTCCTGATTCAAGCCACGATGCCATTGGTCTTCTTGGCCACCTGAGCACACTGCTGGCTCATGTTCAGCTGTCTGTCGATCAGCATCCCCAGGTCCTTTTCCTCCAGGCATCTCTCCAGCCACTCCTCCCCAAGCCTGTAACGTTGCATGGGGTTGTTGTAACCCAAGTGCAGGACCCGGCACTTGGCCTTGTTGAATCTCATACCGTTGGTTCCGGCCCAACGATCCAGCCTGTCCAGGTCCCTCTGTAGGGCCTTCCTGCCCTCTAGCAGATCAACACTTCCACCCAGCTTGGTGTCATCAGCAAACTTACTGAGGGTGCACTCGATCCCCTCATCCAGATCATCAGTGAAGATATTGAACAGGACTGGCCCCAACACTGAGCCCTGGGGAACACCACTCTCTTTTCAGTCTTTTCATCCACTCTCTTGCCTGCTGGTATCTGAATCTTAGAATAAATCTCAGTATGCAGTTGTCTTTAAAATAAAAACATTTCCTTTTTACAGTGAAGCCATTTCTAAGTAAAGAAGAATATCGGAGAACCGAGGATATAGTTAAAAAATTTGAAAATGGGATTGGGAGAGAATTGCATCAGAAATTACTGGAAAGAGCAAAAACAAGAAGGAATTGGGTATGTATTTAGATATCTAAGAAATCATAATTCAACATACAGAGAGTTGGTTGTTCAGGATTTAATTTAGAGAGCTATTTAACTCTTTTTTTTTTTTTTTTTTTAAATCTTAGTATCTTCCTTATATCTGCAACTTGTCCTGTGGATATGAAAACATTTACTTGTATATGTGTGATTTGTTGTTTTCAAAGTTGGGTGGCTAAGAGAGTTTACTAACTGAAATGTTAAATTAACTACCAGCTTTTGCATGCTTTGTCTGTAAGTCTGTTCTTCTATCACCTCCACCCTGTCCCCCTCAAAAAAAAAAAAAAAAAAAAAAAAAAGGAATAGATGTTTCAAAGTTGCTTTTCCACAGAAAAAGGGATATAAGGGGGGGTCATTACCAAGTGTCATTCTTGAGAACTTTGTAAATCTTAAACATGACACACTCTGGAGTGGGGATTTTCAGATGATGATAGAAAAAATACGTTATAGAATTATAGAATGCTTTGGGTTGGAAGGGACCTATAGAGGTCATCTATTATGAACTGTCTGTGCCAGATCCTCTCTCACACAAATCTCCTTTCCTTCCATTCTTCATGGAGTAATCTGTCTGATGATGTTAGCAGCAGCCACAGCTAACATCTGCAGGAGTTTAAGATGATGAATATCAGGGGATATTCATCATAATTTACAGTTTAACAGTCTTAAGCAGTATTGAATTTTATTTCAAGCTCGAAAATAGAAGAGCCAGATGTGTCCTTATCCTCAGCAATTAGTTTTGAACCACTGTCCTGCCTTCTGTTATATAGGAACTACTATCTAAAATATTTTTTTTTTAAAAAAGGGGGGAATAAAAAAGCAAGCAGTTGAACAATCAGGTAATTATTAAAGAATTAATACCTAAAACTTAATTCTGACATTTAATATTTTTCATTTTCAGCTGGAGGACTGGTGGCTGAATGTGGCTTATCTTGATCTTCGCATATCAACGCAAATACACTCTAATATGGGAGGCCCGTGCCCGTTTATTGAACACTGCTGGCCACCCAAAGAGGGCACTCAGATAGAAAGAGCTTGTGTAAATATATGGCACATCCTGAAATACTGGGATCTATTGCGAAAGTAAGACTTCAAGAAAAAAATAATTTAGTCTTAATATTAATATTAATGATCTATGTTTACTTTAGTTTCAAAAATATGTTTATGTTCATTGGTGTGCATTCTTCGCAGTAAAAGATGGGTTTGTCTTAACTTGATTACTTGCATAATTATCATCTCTCTTGTTTAACTTTGGTGTATTTGTTTCCTACAGAGAAAAGGTGGCTGTACAGAGATCTGGGACTGCTGTTCTGGACATGAACCAACTACGAATGCTTTTCTGCACTTGCAGAATTCCTGGAGTTACCAGAGACTCAATCGTCAATTATTTTAAAACTGGTAAACAAATGCAAATTGCGGACTAACACAAGCAAATGATTTTGTGTTAATGGGCTAATGGAGTAGTCATTTTAACGACAAAATATTTGCCTCCTCAAGCACTAAATCAGATACTGGTTGTTGAGTGCTTTTATGAGGAAGTAAAGAAGATACCTAATCTACAAATGCTCTTTTCAGTTCCAATATTTAGTCCTTTAAAGTAATATTAAGAGAAAGCTCTGCCTCAAATTTTATGTTATCAGCCTGATGCCTATAAGAAGTGTGCCAGCATTAAGAATTGAAAAAAGACAAATTCCGTATGTTATAAATGTAGGTGGATTACATGTATTATATGGACAGAATTGCAGCATCATTACTAATTGCATCTTCTCAAGTGCCCCCCATATATTCTGTTGGGATAATTCTTACTTATTTTCTATCATTGTGCTGTTTCTTGGCTTGGTCAGCCAAGCCGCTTCTATTTTCAGTCTTGAAAGCACTCCACAGTGCTTCTTGAAGCCATTCTCTTAAACTCCTAACAGTTTTCTGGTGTGCAGGATCAAGAGCTAGGATAAAAGTGTAATGTTCTTATTCATCCTCCACTACCAAATACTGTAGTATTAGTAATCAACTAACTGAAATCATAACACCCCTACCACACACACTGATGCATCCAGAGCAGTTCAGCAGTGTCCCTCTAGATAGTCATGGGAGATGTGAATTCCTGTAATGCTCAGGAATTCAAGAAGGAGGTTTTGCCTTGCTTGGTGGAAAATACATAAGGAAGTAACCATACCACAGGATATGATGAAAAAATGCGAAGTTGAAGGCAAGTTTCAAGGGGTTTATCTTAGCATTACAATTGAAGAGTCAGTTTAAATACCAAAACACAGAAGAAACATTCAAATGGTGTAAACTGAATGTTCTGTTTTGATTACACTTAATAATCAAAGCTATTATCCTGTGGAGATGCAATTCATGTCATTGATGTCCCTTTTATGCCTTAAAATGTTGTAAGAACTTTATTAAACAGTCTTGCTTATGTGATTTTTCATGTCATACATGGCAGGTGATATCCATTCCCATGTAGGTTGCCTGCCTCCAGATGAAATGTTCAGTCTAGTTAGTTTTTTTGGTTCTCTGTGGTTCGTGGAGAAATATGAATACCTCCAGAGAAGGATTTGGGCCATCAAAATATGCAGGTATCTAAGATAGGCAGAAGGAATTGCCAGCTGAGAGGGATCTGTTTTTCTCCTTTGGCTATAGAAGGAACTGACATGGTCTGAACAGTCTTCAAGTGTTCAGATTGCAGAGTAGGGGACCTAAAATTGACAGATAATGTCAGCTTGGAGTCAAAGACCACACTAAAAGCCAAGAAAGCCTGATCAGTGGAACCTGGAGAGCTATTTGGTTCAGCCTGCAGCAGACACCTTAATAAGAACAGGTGAAGAGCTCATTAGATGCCATTAAGTGTATTGGGTAGATCTCCACTAACTGTAGTGAGATCTCAGACACTTAATTCTAGGTATGTTAACTTCCAAACTTAAGCCTATCACTTGCTTTAGATGGCTAAGGTTAGGAGGATGCTACCTAAAGTAACTGAATTTGATGTCATCCTTTCTGATTTTTGTTATGTTAGAAATTAATTTCATGATCTATGAAGGCAAGGTTTACATGAAATGACAAATTCCCCTCGCTAGAATGTCTTTAGTCAGGTATGTATTGAATTGTGTTAACTGATTTAGAAAGTAGGACCATAAAGATATATGTAAAAGCCGTACAGTTAAGAGTAAGACTTCTGTGGATGCCTATTCAGTTAAATACTTGTAGATTAAGTACCACACATTTCTTCTTTTTCCAGGGGTGGAGTACTAGACTAGAAGAGGTGTAGCACAGTAGCTCAGTTTGAGAAAAATATAGCCATGTTTCTTGGGGGTTTACTGTCTGCTTTTTGCCAGAATCTTTTTCAATTTTATTTAGTCTTATTTCCAGGTAGACAGATTTAATATGGCAATGCTATGCAAGTGTACCTGGCCTTGTGTGGGCCAGTACTATCTGTTTCTGTATAGTGGCCAAATTGGTATGTCAGTGCTCCCTTTTTACAGGTTTGCCAATCACAGATCAGGTCTGATTGACATGGTAGTGCACCTCCAATCTTGAGCTGTATAACTGAAACTGGTCGCATAAACACTCATAACTTAAGGACTCAATCCATCCGCAAAGTGCTAGATCAACTTTCAGCAAGCAACACTCATTTCGGCAGAGGGTGCTCCTGCCTGCAAGATAAACAAATAACATTTCCTGCTAGGTAGTGACAATCACTTGAAGTAGTTAACAGTGAAGGTTATGTACTTCTTTATATTTTCTGTGACAGTTTTAAAAGTCTTCAGATTTGCAATAAGATCATGCAATTGGACTTCAGCGGTTATTCTTTTTGCTTCTTTTCTGTTTTTACCTGTATATAGTCTGCCTTATTTTGAACAAAAAAATGCGTCTGTAGGACTTGCTGAGTGTTTTTCCTGTGTCTGTCGCTTGCTTTATCCCCACGGTTGGATTGTCATGTTTGGGGTTTTTTGTTTCATTTCAGAGACTGAAGGTGAATGTCCGTCTCACTTAATAGTCCTGTGTCGAGGTCGTGTGTTTGCATTTGATGCTATACATGAAGGCAATATGATGACTCCTCCAGAGATTTTCAGGTTTTCAAACTACCTTGTTTCAAATGAGCTGTACTATTTAAGATGCACGCCAAAGAGAGTCTGTCTTTTTTGATCCCCTTCACCCTAAAGTATTAGGTGTGAGAGAGGCTACAGCTTCTCCTCTAGCTGCATGTTCACATTTGAGTAAATTCTTGTTTAGTGGATGGCATCTTCTTGCCATGAAGCACGATGATCATGTAATGCTGCAGTACACCCATAGAACACCACACAAAAGGGCTGAATGAAGATGTTTCAGTAGGAAACATCATTTATGTCTGAAGTTTCTTGACATGTAATTATTAGGATTATAAGTAACATTGTTCCTTTCAGGTCTGATCCACATTAATAATTGTCTCATTGCTACTTAATCATTATCAAACATGAAGCACAACTGTCATGTTGATTCAAATCTAATACACTTTAACCAATTTTCTCAAGAATAGAGGGGCTGGAATTCCTGTTAAGTGCAGCTGAGTCCAAAATTGCCATATACACTGATTGACTTTCTGCTAGCTACTCAGCAATACAGCAGCATTTCACCTGCATTTCTTGTCATTGCACCAGACCTGTGACAACCAGCTGTGTTTGGCTCTTTCCATATTCCTCAGCTGCTGCAAAGGAACAGAGAAACAGAATTTTGTTCTTTAGTAGTAAATTTCAGTACTAGTGCAACTAGCACTGTTTAAAGCTTTTCTGTGCTGTGCCTCCTATCTCCCAGTAGCATGCAGAGGTGTCGGCTTTTTAACTTGGCAATAGAGTTGTGGCAACAAGGTTTTCTAAACTGTGTTGGTCGAACTCTGATTTCACATACAGAGGTAGTTTCGGCATAAGTCTCTTGTGATCAATTTGGAATCTATATCTACTTACTAAAGAGGGGTTGTGCATTTCATCTAGGAGTAACTACTGCATTTGTCACAGTGCTGTTTATAGAGCACAACAGAAGACTTTTGTAATTAAAATTGGCAATAGGTGGATGGCCAAATTCCTTACGCAAGACAAAAACTAGTTAGGGAAGCTTAAAAATCAGTTTTAAAAAAATCTGGTACCTTTAATAGTTAAGACATTTCAACATATGTATTTCTAATTTCTGTAGTTGTACCTGTTAGATCAAGCAAGTAACGAAATGAACACTTGAAATACAGACAAAAAGCCCTAAAGCTTTCTCTTGTCTATAAGAAGGGCAGGCTGGTTTTGGTTTGGTGGTTGGTTGTTTTTTTAATAACTTCATCATGGGTGTCGTATACTTTTGGCAACTGTGTAACTAATGATCAGTAATGAAATTTAATGGGCAAGAGTGCCAGAACAAAGAACAAGCTGGATTAAATGCTTTTCTTCTTTTTTGCTAGTTTCTTTAACACCTAGAACAGCATGTGAAAAAAATGAATTTGCAAACTAAAACTTAGCTCTCTGTTAACACATCAAAGGGAGGATACAAGGAAAAGGTATGAAGAAAAATATTCTTGTGTAGTTCAGTCTCTGCATTTAGGATGTACTGTAGGTACTGTTCTGGTTTAATTTTCAGGGTTTATCTTGAATGGAAGTTTTGCCCTTGTATCTGATTAGTTGCTATAACACTGCAAAGCTGCAGTACTACAGACATCTGTGCTTGAGACAGTTTGATCAGTACTGCTGAAGTCTTAAATCTAGTTTTAAGTGTATAATAAGACTTTAGGATCATGGTTTTTTACATGTAAGTTTGTACTGGGCTGGTAGCTGCAATTTAAAGTAAGCATTCGTGCCTGCAAACAGAGCAGGTCATCAGCTGGCCTTGGAGTTTGAAGGAGCTGATTCATGCTTCCTGAAAATTCACATTATCTTGTGAACGTGGAACCAAAATTCCAGCTTGGCAAAGGAGAGAGAGTTTCTTTCTTGTTAACTTTTTTACAAGTTCTTTGTGAAGTTCTTTTTGTTAACTTAAGTTTTTGAAATCTTCTTAAAGGCAGCTTACTTACATACAGAAAAGATGCCATAGTGAACCAGATGGGCCAGGACTGGCAGCCTTAACAAGCAGCGAAAGGACAAAATGGGCAGAGGTGGGAATACTTCCAACAGTTGATTCCTGAGAAAAGCATTGTGATCACTGGAAATACGTCATTTCACTTAGCTTTGTCTTTCTATGCTTTCCAGTTACGTGAATATTTGATTGATCTTGATCCAAAGAACTTAACTTTTCTGGAGAAAATTCAGAGAAGTTTGTTTGTGGTCTGCCTCGATGATTCTAGTCCCCATGCGACTCCTGAGGACTACAGTGAGGTAGCGAAGGATTTTTGATAACTTGCATCTGGTGGGCTTTATATATAAATTTCCTCTGCATATATGTAGGAGTATCTTGCTTTTTCAGAACAGAGAAAAAGCAGCAGCAGATAAATATGCAGATAATGCTTCTGATTGATCCATAAGAATACTTAAATAGTTTGAGTTGTTAGTACATTGGAAGTGGGAATGGCTGAAATCTACCTTCATAATCTTTTAGCTCTCTATCCTTCAGGGTCCTCAAAAATATACTAATCAACTTGTTATCACTCTTTAATTTACAAACTTAGGCTTATAATAATGACTCATCTTCAACCAGATGAAAGTGTCTTATCTCTCGGGGAGGTCTCACCATCTTAATGTGGGCTTGATTTAGGCTGATAGAGGTTGGCAGTGTACTCAGTGTCTTCCAAAACCCACACTGTGTAACTGTTGCTTCAGATTGCAAGGCTGGGGCTAACAGGTGATCCAACTGTACGCTGGGGAGACAAATCCTACAGTCAGATATTCTTTTCCAATGGAACCTCTTGTGCATTCTGTGATGTAAGTTGAAAATTTTTTTCCTCCCTTAAACCTTTCAAGTATTTATGTACTAAGTTTTGCCTTTCAGAGTATTATTTTAAATGTTTCATAAGTTCCTCTTTAGTGTAGCCTTGTTTATCTGGCATCTTGTTTGGCAAGTTTCCAAAAGTAGTCTGCTTTCACAGTATGTGATATTACACCATACTTGAATTAAGGACATGAGATCTGAAATCATAATCTTATTTCTAGGAGTATTTAATGGGGAAGTTCCAAAGACAAAAAAATAAGTTGCACAAGATGACTTAAAATTAACTCATCGTATTATGTAGCTATTCAAACAGCTGTGTTTTTTAAACTCAGATTTTTTAAAACTTGTTATTGAATGGCCAGAAGGGCCTACATCTTGCCTGAAGTCTGCTTTTCCACAGCAGTGGTATGTTGTGCCTCCCTATCTGGCTGCAGAGCAGTCAAAACAGTGGGTGGACTTACAGTAGTTCTATATGTATTGTAGAACTAGAAAAACAAGTCCAACACTGTGCAGTAAAGCTGTTGGTCTGCAGGAAAAAGAGTGGGGTAGGGAAAAAAGCAATTTGATCCTCTTGCCGTCATGCAAATAATGTGATATCTTGTCTT
Source organism: Phalacrocorax carbo (assembly GCF_963921805.1). Lineage (NCBI taxonomy): Eukaryota > Metazoa > Chordata > Aves > Suliformes > Phalacrocoracidae > Phalacrocorax > Phalacrocorax carbo. Next base: position 144,356,540 of record NC_087514.1, on the reverse strand, counting down.
ATATGGTTCTAGCATTCTCCTTTTGATGCCATCGCTTTACTTTCCATGTCACTTTGTGTCGAAAAGAACATTATTGAAAATGAGGGAAAATGGAAGGTATCTATCCTTTATACTTTCAAATGTATTAGTTAATGTGTCTTTTCTTATGGATAACGTTTTTGGTTTTTTCTCTTTCTTTCTGTCCGCATCCTCCCAGGGATCAGATAAAGTGAGGGATATTCCATGGCCAGAGGAACTTGTATTCACAGTGGATCAAAAAATTATAGATGAAATTGGACGCACTAAAGAATTCTATTACAAAAAGGTGGCATTTCTTGCTGCTTATGTTAATTGTCACATTTGTTTGTTTGGGTTTTTTAAACTTCTATTTGCATGTCTTTAGCTGGCCTTTCTCCATGCTGGAGAACAGGGGTGGATATGTTATTGATGAACTGATATATCAGGGGACTTAACACTGTGGTTTAGTTTGCTACATTGTTGGTTTATGTTGAATGAGTTGTTTTTGAAGTGAGCCAAGCTGTGGTATTTGCAGTTTCTTGACTTATATGTTTTTTTTCCTTCTGTGGTTTGACAGGTATCTGACTTACAGGTAGTGAGTTACGCCTTCACATCCTTTGGCAAAACATTGATGAGACAGAAGAAACTTCATCCTGATACATTTGTGCAGCTTGCCCTTCAGCTAGCTTATTACAAATGCCATGGGCGGTAAGAAAATCTCATTACCCAGATTAGGAGTAAAAAACTAGTTTCTTGAGTAAAGGGGTGGATCTGGAGATATAATGCAGTGGCCTTGCAATGCCAGTGTGTGATTTGCTATGGTGGTATAAGAATGAAGAAGTAAGTTTGTTGTGGTTGTTTTTTTTGTTTAAACTGAACTGTTGCATAGAGCCTTATTTTGCACCGTTGAACTCCATGTGGCTTGTCCTCTTGGCTTTGGAAGAATTGTGTCCTTGTGCCCATAGGGATCATTCATGTACATATTGAGGAATGGAGGGCAGAAGACAATCCATAAAAGTGTGGATTTGGGCTGTACAAAGTAAATACCTGGGCAAACGCCAAATGCACAATGGGTCAGGATTCTTCAATGTCAAATAGTTGCTCAGATGGAGAAGAAAGCTTTATCTGTAGCATGTAACAGCCACCAGTAAAATGGTTAGTCTTCAAAGCCTGTAAAAAGCCTCACACCTCAGTGTCTCACTTTCTGTAGCAACTTTAGATGTGAATGTTTGGGCAAAATAATAGAGATACAGATAGTGACCCTCCAAATTCCTGACTCTACATTTTTGGGTGTCTCATTTTATTTTGTATTATTGGTAAAAGGCAGCATTCTTCCTAGTACTGGTGTTCCCCAGTTTCCCTTTGCTAACTAGCCCTTATTATGGCTTGCATAAGTCATTACTGACCTGGCAAGTATTGCTTGCTTCAGAAAAAGGAGGGTTTTGTCATATGAGTATGATGCTTAGTCACTGGAGATGGCTGTCTCATCATAAGAAAGGTTGGTAGATCTCAGTTCGCTGAACATGGGAGTAATTTGTCTGACTAAAATAGCCTGTTAAGTCTGTTCTAAATACACAAGTGTGTTTCATGTAAGTTGTTTATTACATGGTGGACTGTCATAGGGCTGGGGATGCTTCAGGTAAAAGCTGGATGGGTGTCAGTGTGCAACAGAGAAGAATTTGAGCCTTTTCCTTATAAAAACATTGGGACATACTGCTTATTTCAACCATGTCTCTTATTTTTTGAGGTTTTGAATGGTGTAGATGGTTTATTTAATGGAACTATATAGTGAAACTGAAGCTTGCATAATTTCGGCTTATTTATACTAGAGGCTGGTAGATCTGTAGTCTGCAGAAAATAGCCATGACAACCCAGTCTTTTCAAGGTACAGTTATAGTACTGGCCCTTTCTCAATCATATGTCTCATAAAAGCTTGTAGAGTTCCTTTGGGGCTCTTTTAAGACACAAAATCTGAAGAAAATTAGTAGCTTACTCTGATACTTGTAACTAACTGTTATGTGTGATGGAGCCCTGCTGTATCTTCGCAAGATACTTGGCAGGACTTTTTTATTCCTCAAGAGAGCATGTAGTTGTTCTAAGTTAATGAGATAGTCTTCCCTAATTTTTCTTCTTAGCCCGGGCTGCTGTTACGAAACTGCCACGACCAGGCGTTTCTATCATGGCCGCACAGAGACCATAAGATCGTGCACTATGGAAGCAGTGGAGTGGTGCAAGTCCATGCTGGATCCTTCTGAGAGTGTAAATATTGAAATCTTAATTTAATCATAATGTATTTAGAAGGCCTGTCATTTGAACTGTTTAAAACTCATTTTTCTATTGTCTCATTAATGGGAATTGTCCTGTTTCCAGTGAGACAAATTTCAAGTGTTGGGTTGCTTGAAGGCTGGCTCTGGTCATCGTGACTGAGGTGGGCTTTCATGTGTGGGCTTGTTTGATTTTTCTATCCTATTTACCTTTTGGTTTCAAGAATGGAAGTGCCTTGAGTTACATTCACACTGATCTTTAAAAAGTAACTGGGCTGGAACCAATGTATTCTGCTGTGGAGTGGTTCTGTTGTGTTAATTTTTAAGTGAAATCAAGAAATGTTAACCTGATATCTGAGTTTGAGAGCAAGACTGAAATATGTTTGTGTCCTAGTGGCAACAGGGATGTATTCCAGAGTTTGTCTCTGAATAGCTGAACTGGTGACCTTTTCTTTTCCCGGTGACTACCCTCTGGTGCTTGGCTGGCAGAGCATTTCGTGCCTTTCTTGCCAAGTGAGAGCTGTATTAAAGCTCTTTCTGTTGTCCTCACTCCATATTTCTCAGAGCCTGAGAAATGAAGCAAGGAGATTCTTGAGACAGAGGGCTACGTTATCTTTAGGAAGTTTAAAGGTACTATATTATTTAATGCATCTGAGAAACATGCAGAAATTTTTCTGTCAGGAAGTATGTGTGATTGATAATTGTAGTCTTCAAGAGCATATTTTCCTGGTCTTACTGGCTTCTTTTAGCATGGGCTGCAGCTTTAAAACTCAACTTTCTGGCCATTATTCAAATCTGCTTTCCTATTCCTGTTATTTCCCTGCTCTTCAGTTATCTTCTAACCAATTAGCAGGCTTCTATGGGTAATACATGTAGAGGTTTGTTACTTCCAACACTAACTAGCCTTTTTCTTTTTGCTCTTTGTAATTCTAAATAGCATCTCCAAATGTCTTCCTATTGCTGTTTTCTCATGATGAACGCTTGGGGCTTAAAAATGTATTGAATCTGTTCAATAGTATTGAAATTAAGATGCTTAAAAGTCTATTTTTAAGGTACTAGAAGGTACTTAAAGTTAGGTACTTCAGAAAAAATCCTTTTGTCTCAACTTCTCTTTTGTCCCTTTCGAGCTTGTTGGCTTGATTTTTAGCCAGGTTGAATGGCTACTGTGCTTCTTTCACATTCTCTGCTGCAGCCTCTCATGTAATGATTAAAAGGACAAAGGGTGCTTCTTAAGTAGTTAAAGAACTAGTAAGATCTAAGATCTTAGAAGCCAAGATCTTGGGTGTCTGGAGATGTTTCTCTAGCCTTCCTTTACCAAAACATGTATTTGTATTCTGTTCTGTCGGGTGTTAATTCCTAAGTTTCAACATAAAATTGAAAAAACATAAAGTTGGGCAGAACTACTGTCACAGAAGTAATGTTTCAGTTGGCAGAGAAAATTTGGGAGAGCTGTTGGCATCTGTGTATGTTTTAAGTAGGGTCGTCTTTGTTTTGTTTTCTGCCTTTGCATCACAGATTTTTATTTTATCTGTTTTTTGTTTGGTTTGTGGGGGTTGTGGTGGTGGTGGTGTTTTTTTCTTGGGTGTTTTTTGGGGGTTGTTTTTGTTTGCTTTGCATGAAAAATGGTAGAATAGAATATTTCAGCTAGAAGGGACCTACAATGATCATCTAGTCCAACTACCTGACCAGTTCAGGGCATGGTGGTTCCGTAAATGCAACTGCACCTGCTAAAAGCCAGTGTGTTTCTAAATTGTAGGAAGATTTTTTGTTTGTTTTGATTACTCTTTTTCATAGTGGCTAGTTTCAGCTTGTTTGGGAAAGAACATGAGGTTTAGAATATTGGTCAGTGCAAAAGCGATCCAAGTAACAGAACAGAGATACAGGAAACAGATGAGAAAGTTCTTCGGAAAAAGGAATTTGCATTTGCGAGGAAGAGGGTTTGAGAGGGGTTCTAATGTACCTTTCAAGTACCTCCATTTTCTTCTACCTAAAATTGCTAGAAACTGTGAAAGGGAAAAACTTGCTGATCTGTGATTCCTGATGTGTTATTCATCTGGATTATTTTTTCTTTTTCTTTTCATTTTTCTTTTTGTTTTTTTAATCCTGTCTCCCCTGCTTTACACAGACTTATCGACGACTACAGCTGATGCATAAGGCATTTGCAAAGCACAATAAAATGAGGAAAGAATGTGAGAATGGAAAAGGTACTCAGGGGTCAAAAGGGTCTTTTTTCCTTTGTTTTTTCTTGTGGGTGAAAAGGGAATACTGCTGTATACTAATACATTTTCTCTGTCTCCTTGTTTTCAATCTAAGTAAAGGCTATCCCTTAACATTTTATACTTCAATTTCAGGGAGAGGAACTAAAACCTAGTCCTTGCACCCTTCCTTGTGCCAACAAAGACACGTTCACTCTGAATTCTAATTCACTTTTTCTGCCCAGCTAAACATTATTTCGGAGTACCATCTGATCAACTATGTGCTTGGCTGGAAAGTGGGAAATGTCATGTCTTAAGGCAGAAGAGAGATTTGGGTGAAATTCTAACCCACCTGTGTTAGTGTGGCAAGCTATTCTATGAATGAGAAAGAGTAGCTGGGAAATAATCACCTGGTGAACCTTCATACTCTCTCCATCCTACTTGGTGAGTTGTCTAGGCAGTTGAGGCCCTGAAAGCCTCTTCACACTGTCTGCGTAATTGCCGATGGGCCAGTTTCACTGTGTGGAGCTCCTCCTCCTTGGCTGAAACAGAAGTTTTCTTGGGTTTCGTCTTCTACAGGAACTGTGCTGGATTTATATTACTTATTTCGTTTGCATATGGGCTCAGTGTTGCAAGCTGAAAGTGACAAAGGCCCCTGGGATCAAATATTTGGGAAATGTTTTTGTATGCTACAATATCTTCTTTTTTAGTAGACTGTTGTTTATCTGTCCTTCAGCTTCCAGCTATCCAGACCAGAAGAAGCAGAAAAAAGGGAAATGTTGCTGTTAATGATGCAGTATTTGGATTTATTTGACAGGATTTGATCGTCATCTTCTGGGTCTTCTACTCATAGCACAGGAGCAAGGACTGCCAGTGCCAGAACTTTATGTGGATAAAGCCTTCACAGCTAGGTAATTCATATTCTTGTCCTGTGGGGAGGTTGTATCCCTTGATACCAAGGACTTTGTTACATTGGCCTTATGCGTGTTGATTCTTGATTTCTAGAACAAAACTTTTTTGTAATACTCACCTTGTTTTAGATTCTCTTTTAAAAGTGGTGGTTTTATTTTGTGTTGTTCTACAGTGGAGGAGGTGGAAATTTTATTCTTTCAACTAGTCTGACTGGCTACACCCAGTTCAGTGGATTTGTAGTCCCTATGGTACCTCATGGGTATGGCTTTTTTTATTCAATCAGAGAAGACAGGTAAGGATATAATTTCATTTTAGGCATGCTTCTGTCTCTATCACAAAGGGAAACGTGGCTAACAACTAGAATGAGGAAAGGAAAAGACAGACATGGCTGAATGTGTCAGAAAAGGTTGAGAAGTGAGGTACATGAGAATAGAGGCATTAACATTCCAGGAAAGTATGTGTGGGAAGAAGGAGAAACGGTAGAGGTGAAGTGAGCACCAAGATACTGAAAACAAGTGGAAAGAAGAGTGGGGAAGGTGAAAGAAGGGAGGAACAAAAGAGCTTAACTTACTTTAAATAAGCTTTCATTTTAGAGATCACTAAATGTAACTTGCAAAGGTGTTTTTTTAAAAAAGCAGCAATTGACTGAGATAGGCCAGATAGAGTCCAGGTGAGCACACTGTCCATTGTTCTTGGCAGTGACACGCACATCTCTTGACGCAAACCAGATCTTTGAGTAATGAGAAGCTAAAACATTTGGCTTCGCTTCTCATAAAATGGTAGGATTTTAAAAGATCCAAGTTTAGCTTATTGGTCTTACAGACAAAAATTACTGCTTTATCAAATCAAATAAACCACTTCGATTATGTGTTGAGATAACTTGTTATTTTGTGGTTTAGGTGCAATTTGGGTGACTTCTTTCTAAAGCTATTTACGGATTGTGTGCAGATTTGATTCAGTTTGAGAATACAAACCATTTATACTTTGATCTATGGCTCTGTTAAGATAAACAGAACTAGATAAAGATCTACCTTATATTAGGTAGGTTAAAAAACACTTTAAGCTAGTGGCAGAGAAGAAATAATTGAAAATGCTGTGAATTCTATAAGTGGAGAAGTTATATCACTATGTTTGTAGAAATGGGTATTTATATCAAAGTAGTCTCAAGATCTGTCAACATTATTGCTCTCTGAAGGCACTAGGGATCTGAGTCCTTTTTTAATGTTGAGACAGTATGTTTCTGTGACAATTTTTACTTCAGAGTTTATGTCAGTAATTTCACATTTCAGGGCAATTTATGTGACTTCTATCCTAGACCAGTGCAGTTAAGAGTGGTAACTTCATTGTTTTCTGTATGAATAGGATTGTTGCTACCTGTTCTTCCTGGAAATCATGTCCAGAGACTGATGCAGAAGTGCTCTGTAGAACTGTGTTCCAGTGTCTTCAGGACATGCTACAATTTACAGTTGCAGCTCAGCTGTAAGGTTAATAATGATGTAAAAGCCTTTGCAAGCTAATGAGTTATATGTAGTTCTTATAAATGAAATGTTACTCAAGAGTACTGTTATAGTCAACTTAAGACATTTAACAATCCATGTGAAGTCTACCTATTTTTATGGGGTTTACTGCGGTAACACTGCCCATTTCAGAGTAATGTAGCCATTTGCAACAACAATGCAAGCAGTAGTACGTTATCTATGTAGAACTATGCAATATTAAAATATGCCTCAACAATGCAAACATACTTGAGAGATGGGATGTTGGAAGTGGAGAATTTATGGGAGATTTGTATTTATGATCTTATTAACACATAGAATACTTTATAGTCTACTGATACTGTTCATGCCAACGGAGCACTTAACTGTGTACTTAAGAGTAAGCACAATACCCTTTTAGGTGATTATGCTTCTTATTCATAGCGGTTTATGAAACAGAAGGGCTGCCTCCATCAGGCGATATGTTATTTTATAACTTACCTTGCATTTTTGCTATCGGGATTATACCAAATAAATGTTGTATCCGTGAATGGGGATGTTCCCACTACATTTGTAGTATGAGAGCACTACAGTCTGAAGTATTTTAAAAAAGGAGCTCTCAATGATAAAGACAGAAAGCAGCATATGAGTTCCAGATACCTCTGAGTTTTCATCTTCTAGTGAACTATGAATGTCTGCTGCTTTACACTAATAATACACGATAAAAATAGGCACTGAATGCAGTTTGTTTCAATTCTCAGGATTTTAAGACTTGATTCCTCTGTTTGAGCAGCTTTGAATTTTTCTGTCATAGAAATAAAATTCTTCTAAAAATCAGCTTTGTATTGATTGATTTATGGGTGGACTGTTTAATGTGTAGCAACTAAACTTTGTGAAAGAGACATGATCTCGGGGACAGATGAACTTGAAATAGAGATTGTAAAGTACCCATTGTTTTCTCTAGTTTTTGGAGTTCTGAGAGAAATCAGAGATTATTACTTGATTTACAGAAACAACTGCATCCTCAGCTAATGCTGATCCCGGCTCTTTGCCCTTTCGAAGCTCTGTTGTGTATTTTTCCACAGTAACAAGAACAGAGTTTCCCTTTTTATTTCCTTCATCAAAGCTTGACACTTCTCTGAGTAACAGGCCAGGGTGTGTTATACTGTGTCTTGTTGCCTCAGAAAACAGCCTCATTACTTCAGCATTTGTCTTTGCAGCCTTTATTGGACTGCTTGTACATCCTGTCTCAATTAAATCTGACAACCATTCATTATATAATGGTTGATTCAATGTTGTCAAAACTCACACAGAGCAGGAATCCATTCTTGTACTGGTGTGCTTATAATAACCCACTCTTTCTTGGAGGTTCTGAAATCTCTTGGTTAGTGAAACGTGTGTTTCTGTGATGCTGTGATTTCTGTGAGATAGGTTAGGATTTTGTATCACGCTATGCCTGATGTTTTTTATTCTTTTTTTTTAAATAAGTTCTGTCTGACAGCTACAACCTTTCACCTCTCAGCTGGGTAAGTAAACCTGCTTGCAACAGTGACAAGGACAGTTTGCTCTGAACACTCATTTGAAACAGCCTGAAATCTGAAGTGTGTGATTTTATATTTATTTGCATTTATGTTGCCACACCTACCCCAGCCTCTCTTGAGATTTCTGGGAGCATAGAAATCCTGGCAGAAACATGGAAAAAGGAAAACTATTTTAGCAAGTGTATCATTGAGAAAATGTCGTTCAATCAGCAGTGTAAGCAGAATTTCCTGTTCAGCTGGGACAGTCTGTGCCTTGCCTAGAGGAACTGAAGAAGGAAATGTACCCAGAGAGAACAAAACCAAATTCTGCGAGTTATGTGCTGTGCTGTGGATGCGTGAATTGACAAGCGTGGTGTTAATTCTTGTTGTAAGGAGTAAAGCACTTCTGATGCAAAAGTTGTTCTGCTAAGTTTATGCTCTGTGGACCACGTGGGACTACAGCATAAAGTGTTAAACAGGGGTGGGTTTTTGTAGCATGTTTGTTAGTTTTGTTTTTTTCCTTGTGTGCATTTGGGAAAGCCTGTAATCAATGCAGAAGGAGAATAATGCAGTAGGGGCTCTGATTTCAGGTTAGGGTGGTTAAGCTGTGCAGTCCCATTGTGATAGGACAGGCACCATTTGCTTTGAAGACCTTGAGGCTAAAGCAGGGGGTTGCAGAAATCAGCTGCATCCATTAGTGCATTGGCAAGCCAAGAATAGGAGCCAGGTTTCTGCATTGGTGGGACTGAACTGGTTGGCAATCCCAACAGATTTCCTTTTTCCCCTGATCTGGTTCGCACGTGCATTTATTTAGGAACAGTCATACCTGAAATAGTGCTTTGGGTCTATCTGTGGTGAGGATGTAAAAACAGCTTTTGTGCTGGCGGAAGAAGAGGGCTGGGTTCTTAAAGCAAATGTACCTCATTTATTTATCAGTTATGGGGTTTAAGGGAACTACAGAATTTTACCAAAACCAGAAGTAGTGAAACATCCTTAATAAACACGTACTAGAGGCTGAACCAGCTGTACAGCTGCACTTCAGCAACAGGTACTGCCCGCTGTCACGCATTGCATGGCCCACTTTGAACCAGAGAATACTAGATGCCTTTTTCAGCCAGGAGCTGCTGATGGGTCCCTTGCTCTACGATCTTGCTGTTCTGCACCACGGCAATCTCGTCAGCATTTTGGGTGGTGGAGAGGCGGTGAGCTATCACGATGCAGGTGTGACCTTCTCTGGCTTTATCCAGCGCTTCTTGGACAATCTGCACAATGAACAAACCAAAAAGTGAATTAAGACCAAGTACAGCAGCTGTTTCCACCTGTGGTGCCCCTAGTCTCCCACATCAGGGTGGAGGATGGGACAGACAGTTCATATTTTCACTTGCCCCAGAAGTCAGGTCAAGCAGACTTTCCAGGGCCGCAGACTGCTTCTTCCTCACTGCCGCAGGCAGGTCTTAATTTGTCAGTTTTAGAAATTTTCCCCGACAAATTGGTCTGGTTCCTTTGACAAGCCATGCACTTTCTCACTCACTTTCAGCAACGTGGAAAACTGTTCCAAATTTCAGTTGCACTCATTAAAAAAATCACAACTTAATCGGCCAAATAGTTCCATTCTAAAATCATGGTGTAATCAAATAACATGCTGGATAATTTTGTGTAGTTTCTAAGCAGTAAGAATGGTGTACTTAATACACCCGCTTTTGACTTCCTGCACATACGTGACCCCCCCCACCTCCCCGCTTTTTTTTTTTTTAAATACTCTGAAGGTTGTGTAATGTCACCTGGTGTTCTGCACTCTGTCGCCACAAAGATGTCAAATGTTGCAATAAAATTATTTTGAAAGTTGATAATACTGAATTGCTTTTGGGATGGGGGGTGGGCAAGGCTGGTTGGTTTGTTTATAAAAAAAGAAGCCTCCTGTTGGCATGACCAGCTAAGTTGCAAATCTCCATTCCTGCTTGCAAAGCCTTTTTGCTTTCTGTATCCAGTGCGGGGTAGCTTCGTGTAACAGCAGGATTTGGGGCTGCTTTGTAAGAGCTCGTGCAAGAGCAGTGTGTTGCTTCTGACCACCAGAGAGCTGGGTTCCTTTGTCCCCCATGTGTGATGTATTTCTAGACACAGAAAGTAACCACAAGTGTAACCCTGGATTCAGACCTAATCCTGTGGAGTGTGATGTTTGAGCTGGATTTCTACTGAGTGATGAGTCTGGGGCAGCCCCTTTCCCAGTCACCGGGGCAAGTGTGAGTGAGTAGCCTACATACAGTAGCTGAGCTGAGAAACACATTTCTGAATGTATTTAACTGCAGAGCAAACCCTGTGATGCTGGCCAAGTGTCATTTGTTTTGGGGTAGGGGACCCAGGTGCAAAGAAGCTGAGTGCAGGGTGCAAGAGGAAGGTTGTGACATTGCTGGGAGCAAACTCAAGACTTGGCTTAGCACCAAGCAGCCTGAGCAGTCAGCTCTTCTTTCACCACCCTGGTTCTCTGTAAGAAGAAAACTCGGCCTGAGTGACATTGAGAGTGATTTAGGATAAATGAGAAGCCAGTCAAATTCAAAATCTTGTCTGCCTTGCACCCTATTTTAAAGCTGACACAAATTTACTCAAGAAATTTGATTCCAGCTCTGTGATTTCCCTGTTTGTTACCTGCTGTGCTAACAAATGTACATCTCCCGTCTAAGAGATGAGGCCTTGCAGTGAAAACCCACCAACCTCCTCAGCCTGTGGGAATTTATTGACTGAGAAATATTTGTCCTAGCCCATCTTTTCAACAAGAGCGAGCTGACAAGCAGATGCTGGCTTCAGCTGACGAGTTCAGCCAGCAGGTAGAAAGAGCCTTTGCTTAAATTTACCTGCCAGCAGCTGCTCAGTGGGACGTGAGCAGATCAACCTCTGGGATTTTTTTTTCCCTAGCATAATTATTCACAACCAACGTAGAAAACCTGAAACTGCTTTTCCCTCCAAGGTGCTATTTATTTTGCAGCAAAAAGATCCACTGTACCAGAGACTCAGCTTGTTATATCAGATGCAACCAGGAGGTAATAACAGGTATGAATAGGGAAAAGGAGAGAAGGTGGGCTTCTGCCTGTTTTTCCAAGCCAACACCATGTGTGACTTTACATACCTGGCTAATGAGCTGTTGAAAAAAAGGAGGCTGTGAGTTTCAGGTGAAGACAATTGCTACTGAAGTCTGAAACCCATCATACCCTCTCACAGAGCTGGCTGTGAGGTGAGAGCCCGCTGTTATGGCAGAGTATACTGTACCAAGCCTTCGGTTGGGTTGGGTAGTCAAATGCCACATCATTGACTGCTGTATTTCCACCAAATATTTTCTGATTGAAACAGTAGAGTTAGGTCAGTTTTTTAGGCTAGTGTAACAGATCATAAAAGAGTATGAAGAGCATTGATAAAAGAGATCAGTGAGAGTTTTTCCAAAGGATCAAATTTCTTTTTTCCCCCAGGAATTAATATGTAGTGAGAAGCTGTTGTGAAAACAAAAATTCTCTCCTACCCTGCAGGCATGTTTTAAATAAGATTCTGTTCTGTAAACACAAATTCTGACAGCTTCCCTTACACAATCTGTTAAACAAGATTACATTTGCAAAAGTAACAATAACTCTAGGTGGCTGTCTTCAGTCTGCTTTGCAAGGACCTTGTTCAGATTCTTGGCATGTTCTTTGCTGATTTTTTTTTTTCATTTTTGTCCTTAAAGATACTGAAAATAATCTACTATTTTTGATCTGTGTATAGAATCAATCCTTCTGCTTAAAGATGTTTTCTAATTAATTTACTATATAATGTAATATATGTAATGTGGATATATGCCTATACAAGAAGAAATAGTTCATATGAATGAGGATATATAAAATGTAAATATATACATATGCAAATGACCACTGAACATAACAGCTTAAATGTATAATACTTCATAAGACTTCATAGCTATTTTCCTTTATTACGTGTATGTATATATATGAATATATATACATAATATATACAAGGTTTATAATATATATGTGATAAATTTTTGGAACGTTCTGTCCTCTTTGTTATATGCCAGGCCACATGTACCCATATGTTCATATACATTGTTGGTTACTAAAGTATGTGACAATTCATTATGGACAACTTGCAAATAAGTTATCCCTCAAAAATTTCTGGTTAAATATTACAGGCCTAGTTACATGTTCAAGATCCATGCTCAGGTAGGTACCTTCATGCAAGAAAGTCTTCCGCTGGGTCTTAAACTTGTTTCACCGAAGCAGGTGAGGTTTGGGCAGGAGAAGACACAAAGTAATGCTTAACCCCGATTTGGTTGGATGGGTCAGATGTGAATCGGCTCACGCACTACTTGTTCTCAGTAGCTGTGATGTGGGTGGGAGAAAAAAAACAAAACAGGCTTGAAATAAATTAGAGGCGTATGCTATGCTGTGCATAACACCGTGCTTACTTGCAGGCTTCTCTCCCTCCTCGCTGTAGCTATGTACAGAGGGTACTCTTTCAAACAGCACGAACAAGCGGGCAGCTGACATCTTAGCTTTGGCGTAGTCTGGAGCGAAAGGAGTGCTTTGTCCTACTGCCATTGCACCAAATACAACAGCTGAAAAAACTCTGTAAAGATGAAAACGAGAAAAATATATTGACATTGATGTGGCAGAGGCAAGAAAAGCTTTTATGGGGGATGAGGGGCTTCAGATAAATACTCATTAATAAGGCTGAGGTAGGGTAAGAAAGACCTGTCTGCTGCAGACTCTGTGACTTTCCTCCTTATTGAGAAAATCCATAATTTTTTTTGTAGGAAGGAGAGTAGCACTCCAAGCTTCCCTTCCTTGCCCACTTGTCTGAATTTCTGTTTCTGTTCTTAATGCATGAGATGTGGTAGGATGTATAGTTCCTTGCAGCTCAGTTTCTTCATCTATAGAATTGAAGGTATTGTGGAGCAGTCTGAGAATTATGAGAATTATGGAGAAATTTGCCATTGCGCATTTCCTTTGAATGGCGTCGTTTTCCAGGCACAATCAAATCCTTGAGTGCAGGAGAAAAAGGTAAAAGGCAAATGGGAGATGAGAAAGAGAGGTGAAATCTGGGATGAGCAAAGGGAGATACATGAGGAGAAGGGATTCACTTTGATGTGCAGGGGAAGGCAGGGTAATGCTAGTATTTGAGACATTGGTGTAATCAGGGTAAGAAGCAGCATTTTTTGCCAGGCAATAGTGTGGCAAGTGCTGAAAGCGAGGATGGGATGTGCATGGGAGACAAGGTGGCTATTGTCAAAAACGGACAGGGATTTCAGCTGCAGAGAGAAAAGCAAAAGACTTGGTTAGATGCTGGAGATAGGGAGGGAGGAAAGGGAAGGTTAGAAAGGTGCCAGTCAGTGAGATCAACTCACTGGAAACACTCAGAGAAGCTTTTTCAGCTTCGGCTGGGCATTTTCCAGATTGGGTGTTTGCTGAACTTTTCTCCTGCTCTCCACCTCTCTTGTCCCAGGGCTTATAATTTCCTCACCTCAGTTTCATTTGTTACTTGTTCCACTTACCTTTTAATCTTGTCCACCTACGCTCCCTACAGCTAAGCCGTGTGATTCTCTTGTTAAAGAAACCTTCTTGGCTGTGCAAACAAGGAATGGCTTTGTTTTGCCTGTCTTCATGTTGCCTTCCTTCTACCCTGGGCAGCCTGGTTAGAAGGGAAATTGTATATAGGTAGCTAAACACAGGATAAAATCTTCATTTATTTTGGATTTGTAATAGTGTAAGGAAAGAAAGGGAGTGTAAAGGTGAAGAATGGAAGACACAAGTATTTATTGATTTTTTCAGTTCTATACTCCATGACTTCATGATACCTATGGAAAAATCAAACATATTCTCCCACATGGACAAAAAAGAATCTAACAAAGAGATACGTCTTTAAACCACACGTCTTTACACCATCTTTAAAATGCACATGTCCATTTCCTACTAGATAGGCACCAAACCTAAAACAGTCAGCGTAAGTAAAGTACATAATAGCTTGTGTAAAGGCAAAAGTAAATAGAAAGATATGTGCCTTCTTTACAGAATTTCTATATCAGAAAAAACATATAATCACGATTGTATTGTACATCCACTTGTAGCATTCAAGAATGTGAAGAGTATCCTATAATTCGAACAAAAATCACAAGTCCTTACTATTTTAAAGTAAAATAACCTCCAGCTCTTTCTAAGATCCTAACCTAAGACATCATCAGTCCTGTACGTTTCAGTTTCCTCTCCGCAAAATATGATGAGGCTGTTGGGATAGATGAAGAAGTTGCTCTATTTTGAGCATGTACAATTTCTATTGTCTTTACCTCATACATTCATTAAAATTATTTTCAAAATTATAATACAGTTGCAATTCAAAGTGTCAACTAACTGACACATGAGGAAAATCGAGAACTTTAGAATTGCTACAAATAAGAAATTACTTCAATAAAAATAATCTTTGTGCTTTGTCCTACATTGAACTAAAACAAGTGACAATTTCTGAGGTTTCACATGATCTGCAATAGTACCTTGATAAAATAGCAGAGCGAACAAATACAGAAGCTGCTATGCAGGTCCACCCTCAGGAAAATCCCATGGATTTTTATAGGAATCCTACCTAAACATACAGGTGAAAAATGACTTCTTGATTGTTAAACAATAGATACCCTCAGAAGAAAGAGCTTGTGATTATAAGAATTAATAAAGTCTTTGTCCTGGTTTCAGCTGGGATAGAGTTAAATTTCTCCGTAGTAGCTAGTATGGGGCTATGTTTTGGGTTTTTGCTGGAAACAGTGGTGATAATGTGGAGATGTTTTAGTTGTTGCGAAGTAGCGCTTACACTGGTCAAGGACTTTTTCAGCTCCCTGAGCTCTGCCGGGTGCACAAGAAGCTGGGAGGGGACACAGCCGGGACAGCTGACCCCAACTGACCAATGGGATATTCCATACCATACGACATCATGCTCAGTATATAAAGCTGGGGAAGAAGGAAAGGGGGGACATTTGGAGTGATGGCGTTTGTCTTCCCAATTAACTATTATGCATGATGGAGCCCTGCTTTCCTGGAGGCGGCGAAACACCTGCCTGCCGATGGGAAGGAGTGAATGGATTCCTTGTTTTGCTTTGCTTGTGTGCGCAGCTTTTGCTTTACCTCTGAAACTGTCTTTATCTCAAACCATGAGTTGCCTCACTTTTACTCTTCCAATTCTCTCCCCCGTCCCACCAGGGGGGAGTGAGCGAGCGGCTGCGTGGTGCTTGGTTGCTGACTGGGGCTAAACCACGACAGTCTTCCATTTCAAGAATTACAGCAGCCAATAACAACTTCATGAAGAATTTGGGGAAGAGAAAAAAAAAAAGTAATTTAAAACATTACCTTTAGAACATTACCTAAAATGGCAAGAACATTAGCTCAAAGGCAACTTATATATTTTATGTCAAAGTTGAGTTTGGAATCAAAGATTTTATGATGCACTGGCAGACATAAATTGTGATTCAGTTTATTGGTGTTAATTTATGTTCATTTTAAAAAGGAATTACATTTTTTTTAAGAAGCATTCTTTTACCTACCTTGCAAACTTTGCCCATATATATAGTAAATTTTTTTCCTGAGTCAAAGTAACAGAAGTTTGAGTATTTTCTATGGGTTCTGAAGAAATCCGTATCAGAGAGCAGATATTTGTCAGAAGAAAAACAAGATTATATGGAAATATTTAAACAGAATCTGATAAATAGAGTAACTGTAATAGAAGCATGTCTACAGTACTGTTGAAAGTGTGGTTGCAACATCTGTAGATATGCTACTGTTAAATATAACCAGTTAGCGTGGATTATAGCAGTGAAGTTGAGACAGCATATATTTTAGCACAGGACAGCACTGGGATTTTATTTTCCAGTGGGTTTGCGTAATCTGTCACGAGGATGATGCTATGCAGCTGTCATCGCTGCAGCAGCATAGTCAGGATGAACTGAACAAGCCTACGTCACCTGCAAATGCATTGGGAACTGCACAGTAAACTTATGTCCACATTTTCAGAAGCAACTAGTGATTTTGAGCTCACCTATAAAGAAATCCTTTCCCAAGGTGCCCTCTCAGCGTTTCTGGAATATCAGGAGTCTTTCAAAGCTCCTAAACAAGAAACTCAAAACTACTGGCCATGCTTAAAAATGTAGAGCCAGATTTTCCTGACCCATATGGCAGCTTGGCATCTAATTCCTATTAATTTTATATTTTTGAAAATCTTTCTGTTTTGCCATGTATTTTCACCCATGTAAGATTTATACATTGTGGAATCCCACCGCCTTCACAGAAGCCCCCTGTAGTGTCTGCACCGCTCCAAATCGTGTGTTTGTGGTTTGTACCAGGAGCTAACCGGCTCCATTAGAAAAGTGTATGATGAATTCTGCTGCTCATAAGGAAGTAACGAACTACATTTACTCTTTTTTAGCTATGCTGTTTCTGCGCTACCTTTCAGTGGTGGTAGTTTATTTTTATCTCTCGTGTGAAGAAAGACAACCAGTTTTCCAGGAAGAACTCTCTTTTAAAGAGAAAGCTAGATCTTTACCTAGAGTTAAAAGTAGATGCTTGGGACTTGTTTTCCTTCAGGTTTGCTTGATGTGTTGAGAGTGAAACATTTTGCTGAATTGCTATGGAAATACATATGTTTTAAATTTTGCCAGAAATTGGGGATCTCGAAAAATTGTTTTGATAAATACAGTCCACCAAAACCAGATAATCAGGTCACTGCCTAACAACCATGTAACTCTTCTCACAAATAGTCTCCAAGGAAGCTGGCATGAGATAATGATAATCAGCTGTAAACAGCTTGACTATGAGATAACTTTAAAATACTTCAACACATAAGAATGCACTCAACAAGGTTACTTGTTCGGCAAAACTTTATGAATAATTAGTGACAGAATTTTGAATTTTTTCTTGACAACCCTATCATGTAAAGAAGATCAGGTTTCTTTTTTTTTCAACACATACATTATTTTAAAAATAAATCTGTTTTAACTTCTTATTTTAATGTGTAACAAAACACCTCTAGGCTTGTGAGTCATCAGCCTTTGTAGAGCAGTAAGTGTAGAAAACAGCTTGGAAGCAAACATGACTCTCAACCTTCAACTCTGTAAGAAAAAGGAAAAGCCTAGCAGCTCTAAACACATGAAAGCTAACCTCCAAAAACTTAACTATACCCATGCACTTGACAGACTCTTTTTTGTACATCATTATTTCTACATAGTGAGTAGAATAAATGCTTAGACAATCTACAAATAAGAAACACAGCAGACTACGTAACATGAGGGATAAGATATTGAAATAATTAAAGAACGTGGAAAAACTAACATAACTGCATGTAAATATTATCTGGCTCTCCTACAAAGAAAAACATCATGCTTTCTTTATGTCTGCATTACTGATAAGAACAGTTTTACAGGCAGGTGAAGTGAAATTTTTCTCTGCACAGCCAATTTAAATAGGCTTTGAGGCTGAGAAGCTTTACGGTTGTCTCACTAACAACCCTTAATGAATTTGTTTTTCTAACAGCCAACCTGAGGCCTCACAGAGGTTTCCAAGTTTCACTTCTGGCCCTTGCGTTACCCTGCCTTGCCTTTTTCCAACCACTGCTGGGAACTACTGTTGGGAGCCAAGGCTGGTAGGTAGCCAGTGCAATCATTGTATGATCTGGAAAAAGACACAGAAAACAGATAACGATTTTAGCCAGATGATACGATTGTACTGGATACTTATTTCAAAAGAGTGTTGTGAAACTTTGTTAAATTCAAGTTGCTTTGTAAGCCTCAGCTGAAAACTGTTGTAAAATTAATGATAAATAAAAGATTAGTTAATTCCCTTGAATTCTCTTGACTATTTGTTACACTTTCACTGGGAAAAAATGTTAGTAGAGAATACTCATTTGTGTGTGTCAGGGGACAGTGTTCTGCAGATGCGTTGTGATTTGACCTTACAGTGAATCACTGCTATGTAGATTCATACTAAATTGCCTGGCAGGCAAAACCAAGAGGAATTTCCTTTCTTTTAATTTTAGCATGAAAACAGCTAGGAATAAACACCCAAAACCAATTTCTAATCAGCCTGGAGGCACAGAAATGCCTCTGAGAAACTTTCCTCATATATATAATGGAAAGAGAGAATAAGTTTTGCTGTGCCCGGACTTCCCTGCACAGCTGACCACAGTGTAATGGGAAGGAGTGAAAGGGCAGAAGATCACACAGGTGCTGTGCTGCTTGGGGTGTGTCAAAAACCCAGCCCCCACAAAGCACGCTCTCTTCCGAGACAGCACTTCTTGGGAAGTGAGAAAACAGTTCTCCTTGAAGTTATGAAATGAAGTTACACCCTCCCTCTTTGCTACCACGCTCACATTTCCTTTGAAGCAGATTCCCAGGCTCCTGCTTCCCTTCTCAGCTGACAGGGGAAGGAATGAAAATCACAGCAAAGGATTGCAGGGCATGGTCAGCTACACTGTCACTGTGATGTTTTTATGCATCCTTGTTACTGGTGGTTTTTATACTGTGCCTTTTTATAGTAAGCCCACAGACAACTGCATGTTGAGAGAAAGAGAAGATATGTGACAGGTAGAAGAGAAGGGCTCTGAAAGAAAATAAGCTGGAAAGAAATGAAGAAAAGCAAAAAAAAAGCACAGTTCTGGGAAAGAATAAGGAACTCAAATGCAGACTTGGGGCAGGCATGAGGGACTCAGGACTTTTAAAATGCTTAGTAAGCTCTGAATACTACAAACTATTTGAGAACATAAATTAATAAAGTTTTCAATTTTCAGCTTCATATTTGCTGTATCACCATTTTGTCAGAACAATACAACAATGCAGACTTTGATTTCTTTGAGGAGTATATTCTTGATCCATCACCAGTGTCCCTATTAAGCAACACTGTGTAGTAAAACATAAAACCAGATAAAAACGTCACCTTTCCTGCCATTTTCAGTTCCTTCTTATCCTTTTTTGCATGGTCATCAAGCATCTTCATTTGAATCATTCCTGTGACAGCAATAATTGGCACAATGGCTAAAAGCAGAAGAGTCAGCTGCCAGCCATGGATCAGTGACAAAACAAACCCAGTCCTAAGATTAGCTGCATTTTGGGCAATTAGTGCCAGCCTGGAACCTGTAGCCTGGAAAAGAATGAAACCATTGTAAATTATTCTGTTTTATTTGAAAACTAGACAGGAAATATTTGCTACCTAGACAATTGAGATTTATTCACCAAATGACATCTGGAAGTGCTTAATTTGGTCTAAATATTCTGCAGAACTGGATGCTTTATCTTTTGAAAAACCATTCTATTGTACAGATAATTCCCTCAAGTCTTCTGTACCTTATCTAGTCTTCCTCTGTTTCGATCTATTCAGTCAGCCTTATAGTCCTTGTTTTTAGGTTTTCCGCAAGAAACACAAAGACGTTTCATAAATCTCCTATTTATTATACATAGAATCATGACTTCAAACTTGCCAGGTCTCCTAAAACATGACATTTCCTAACTTGGTGTCCAAGATGATATTTTTTTTCTCTCTGACTACTTTTAACTTTAAGCATGTGAACAAACACAGTGCTGCAATGAGAGCAATCCTCATTTTGAGGCATACGCTTAAGCATTTTGTTACAATACGTTGTTGTTCTCCATAGCAAGGAGCTTTGCCTGGTTCCTCACTTTTGCAGTACAAATTGAAAAAAAGAAAGGATCCTTTTATTGGTTTATCATAAAGGTAGTTAGGAAAAAATGAGAAAATGTAAAGCATGCAGTGAAGATTTTTACTCCTTTGTTTTATACTCACCCCTATAATGTCTGGAATGACAACTGAAAATAAGAGTTGCAAGGACTTACAGATAGTTGTGCATAAAGTTCCAATAAAAAAGTACAACCATTCAGTTTTATTCAACTCCATAATTTTAAAAAATAAAACTGGAGGCTCCTGTTCTAAAATAAAAGGATTCTATCCATCAGGATAAATATAATACATTAATGGAGGGTAATGAGCGACATGTATATTCTTTGTAATATCCTCCTTATCCTATATTCCATGTTGGGAAAGCCCAAATTAACTGATCTTTAAAAAATGTATTAATTAACTGCAGAAATTCTTGCTGTTACTCAGTACCCAATATTAATAACATAAAAGAAGAAGGAAAAGACCAATGAATGCTATATCAGCTCTTATTTCATCCAACAATAACAATTTCAGCCTTTCTCTGGAAGGATTAGTCATAAATCCCACTTACCCTTCCTGGGACTATCCAGTAAAAGAAGTTGCAAATTTAAACCACTTTTTGCATTTCATGGTATTGAATTTTAAAAGAATTGCTCCTTACTCAGTGCTGAATATGATCTCTTGCAAGTTTAAGTCATTAGCCAGTTCAGCAATGATATCTTAATTGTCAGGAATTTATTTGCTAACGCAGACGTTTTGGACAACAGATAGCAAAACATTTAGACAAATATAGAAATTATTCTCTATTCAGGGTGTATTATTTGAGTTATATGACTAATTACCTGGTTTTATTTTTGTTCTATTATTAAAAGAATTAACTTGCTACTTAGGCTATCCCCATACTCAAGTAATTTTGTTTCATAATATCACTCAAATAAAGTTTTTCAAGTATAACAACAAAAGATTAATTTATCTTCAGGAGAAAAGACTGTTTCCATAGAACTCTCATGTGATTTTGTCAATTTATGAGTCTTTAACCAGAAACATAGGCTGCCTTCACACATTTTGTTAAAAAGTTACTCTCTCTTGAGTGGGATTATGTTCCTTTCTTACACCATTAGTTATGAAAAGCATATGCAGGTAAGACTACAGAGACTCTCACAAGCAGAACAGCTTTTACATCAGGTTAATTGTTCTGTATTCTGAACTTTTTAATGCTTTTCTGAGTGGACTGTATTTTCTGTCCAGTTAGTATTGATCCCTTCTGTGCTTCCTCAGAGACAGCTGGTGCATTACCTTCTTCCTGTAACTGATCTTCTGTTCCTGAAATGAAACACAATATGATGCTAAAATTGTTTACAGCCATCCTGAGGGACCTTGTCAGGGTAGAGAGGTGGGCCCATGTGAACCTCATGAAGGTCAACAAGGCCAAGTGCAAGGTCCTGCACCTGGGTTGGGGTAATTCAACATGGATACAGGCTGGGCAATGAGTGGACTGAGGAGAAGGACTTGAGGGTATTGGTGGATGAAAAACTGAATATGAGCCAGCGATGTGCGCTCACAGCCCAGAAAGCCAATTGCATCCTGAGCTGCATCAAAAGAAGCATGACCAGCAGGTCAAGGGAGGTGATTCTCCCCCTCTACTCTGCTCTCATGAGACTCCACCTGGAGTGCTGCATCCAGCTCTGGGACCCCAACATAAGAAAGACATGGACCTGCTCGAGGAGGTCCAGAGAAGAACCACAAAAATGATCGAGGGCTGGAGGACCTCCCCTGTGAGGACAGGCTGAGAGAGTCGTGGTTGCTCAGCCTGGAAAAGAAAAGGCTCCTTCTAGCAGCCTTCCAGTACTTAAAGGGGGCCTACAGGAAAGGTGGGCAGGGACTCTTTATCAGAGAGTGTGGTGACAGGATGAGGGGTAATGGTTTTAAACTGAAAGAGGGTAGATTTATTTTAGATGTAAGGAAGAAATTCTTTACTGTGAGGGTGGTGAGGCACTGGAACAAGTTGCCCAGAGAAATTGTGGATGCCCCATCCCTGGAAGTATTCACAGGCCAGTTGGAAGAAGCTTTGAACAACCTGGTGTAGTGGACGATGTCCCTGCCATGGGGAGTTGGAACTAGGTGATCTTTAAGGTCCCTTTCAACCCAAACCATTCTATGGTTCTGTATTATCCTGTACATTCAAATGATGATCAGTTCTAAATAAAAACGACAACAATTCCTGTTAAGTTAATGGAAGATTGATGAGAACTGACTAATTTTTCAAAGACTAATCAAGTATTGAAGTTTCATTAAGTCCTTTCTATAATCAGTGAAAACTTTGCCAATACACTAACACTTATAAGGGATAGGAGGAAGTTTTAGCCACAGGGTTTTTTTTCCTCATTTTTTGTCATGTTAAGCTATTCTGAAAACATACAGGAGAGTTACCTAAGTTAACTGAAGAGACCCACCAGAAAGCTTATTTAAAATGTAAAAATTATTTAAAATGGTCTTAAAGTAAAAAAGAATCAGAAAGTCAACAAGAGGGACTTTCAACATGAGAACGGAGCTCTGAAGAATAGGAGCAAGACTTCCAGCTGCTTCAAAATTAAGGCCTGAGAGAAACTGCTTGAGAAGTTCAGGAGACAGCTTGAGAGATTCCATCCTTGGAGGTATTCCAAACCCAGCAGGACATAGACCTGAGCAACCTGCTCTGACTTCAGAGTCCACCCTGTGTTCAGTGGGTGTTGGGCTAGGTGAGCCACCGAGGTCCCCTCCAACCTGAGCTATTTTATAATTCTATGATTTGGAAAAGTAGTCTGATCAGCTCCAGAACTTGGGGTTTTTTTGCCACAATCTTCATTTTCACCTTTTCACATACTTTATTTTTAATGATTACTTTTAAAGAAACTTTTTTCATTAGAATTGCTGTAATTCACAACCTTGAATTACATGTGCGTATTTTACTTTACAGGAAGTTTTCTTAAAATGAAGTTTAGCAGTCTTTGGGGAAGGTTTTTTTTCCCCATGGAGTTTCTCTTCTGAGAAAACACTGCAAAGCTAGAGGTACCTCTTGGGAGCAATTCAATCCAGTTAGGTCAATAGCACAAAATATTATAAAAGCTATGAAAAAAAAAAAACCAGGTAAAAAAGCTACCTTCATATTAATAATCTTGTTGTAAATTCCATAATTCCATTGTGTTTTATTAATTCATTATGAGTGCTTTGTTCTGTGATGACACCATTTTCAAGTGTAGCTATAAGATCCACATTTTGAACCATTGAGAAATGGTGAGCGATAAAAAGTGTAGTACATCCTTTCCTGACCTGGAAACAGTGTAATGGTGGCTCTGCATTAGCATTGTCAGGTACATGTAATATTTCCCATTTTCATATTAGAGATGAACAAAATATTTTAACTTAAAATTTGTCCTTTGGAAATGATGTTCTAGTAAAGATCAAAATTGTCAACTGAGAAATTTTGAATTTCACAATATTTTTCAGTTCTTTCAAGGTAAGCTAAAGCAAAAATGTAACTTAAATACCGCAAAACATATTTTATTTTAAAATATAAAATAAGGTACTCTGTTTTTTGCATGTCAGACTATTACTTTCTAAACACAAATATCCAAATGTTCTTTTTCTGAAACTGCCCTTTCAATATCCTCCAAGGGTATGTATCCAGCTTCCACTGAAAAAAGACTATCTACCATTAAGCATGTCGGTTACAATCCTATTTCAGAGCATTTCAGAAATATTAAAATTAATCACTTAGCAGTTTTACTTGCTCTAAATTACTCATTTTACTTAGCTGAAAATATTTGTATAAAATTTCATTTAAAATCATACTTCTATTACTCACATTTTTCCATCTCTAATTACTCATGAAAAACAAAATAAATCCTGTAAGTATGTAGTCTGACACAACAAAGATTTTTTTATAGGCACATTGTGAGTGTGTGGACTGGTATAAATTGTTATTAATACCTAGTGACAAAAAAAGTGTATCTAAGTTTTATATAATTCAGTTTTAAAATCTTCACTTAACAGTTTGAACTGCTAGAATAAAATCTTAATAAGTGTTTTACAATTAGAAAATAGAAGAGAAAACTGTAATGTGTGGAATATTCCAGCTAAACCTGATATGTTAATGTTGTCACATGATTTTACGAACTGGAAATAACAGCCATTCAAACCTCCCTATAAAAATAGTATGCGTTTTCTTGGTAGTCTGAAAGATTCACTGTGTCTGAGATGATTGTAAAAAGTTAAAATCACATCAAAAAGTAGAAGAAAATCAAGTTAAAGTCCTTCATTATAAAAAGCAGAATGCCCCATCCACTTAAACAGTAAAAGAGATTCAGAAGAGGTTTGGTGAAGCCTGCAGGAAAAAATGGTCTGCTGTAGACCTGATGTAAACCTTCTATAGAGGTGCAGGTTCAGCATAGCAAGAGGAAAAGTAGGCAAGAAGAGGACAAATGAATGCTTAGCCCACAACAGCTTAGCTTCATCTTGCTTAACATCAGCAATTACAGCTAATCTAGTCTGAGCAAGTCTTCCTGACACGCTCTGCCAGAAACATCAACAGGAGATTCATCTCACCATATGACATATTTTAAAGATAGGTGGGGAGGTGAGAGGCTGATTAACTTGTTTAAACTAGCTGTATAAGTTTTATATTGCAGCCATTAGTCGGGGTCCCACCAAATATATCTTGATCAGCAGTTCTCTGCCCTCCCATCTCTGGGATTCACTTTGCAGGGCATCGTTGGCAGAACGATCCCTGAGTGTGCCAGCTAGTGTAGTTTCACAGGTAGCGTGAATTACCAGGAATTAGGACTAGTGGATGGACAGTCTAACTCTCACTGAAATTAGTGGCAATTAGGTGTCCAAGTAAAAATTAGGGACTAAAATATCTTTGAATATGAGAATGTAGATTTTTGTTGCCTGATTCTTCCAGACACAGCCCTGCACATTAGTGTGCTGGTTTTGGCTGGGGTAGAGTTAGTTTTCTTCATAGTAGCTAGCATGGGGCTATGTTTGGAGTTTGTGATGAAAGCCTTTGCTAACACAGGCATGTATTAGCTATTGCTGAGCAGCGCTTACACAGAGTCAAGGCCTTTTCTGCTTCTCACCCACCCCACCAGCAAGTAGGCTGGGGGTGCACGAGGAGTTCGGAGGGGACACAGCTGGGACATTTGATCCTAACTGACCAAAGGGATATTCCATACCATATGGCAACATGCTTAGCACATAACTCTGGGGGAAGAAGAAGGAAAGGGGGATGTTTGGAGTTATGGCATTTTATCTTCCCAAGTAACCATTATGCGTGATGGGGCCCTGCTTTCCTGGGGCTGGCTGAACACCTGCCTGCCCATGGGAAATGGTGAAGAAATTCCTTGTTTTGCTTTGCTTGTGTGCATGGCTTTTGCTTTACCTATTAAGCTGTCTTTATCTCAACCCATGAGTTTTCTCACTCTTCTGATTCTCTCCCCATCCCACTGTGGGGGAGTGAGTGAGCAGCTGTGTGGAGCTTAGTTGCTGTCTGGAGTTAAACCATGACAGGTGGGTAAGTAAGGCACTTCTCCTGAGCCAGAATAGCATATGAAGGCAAAATGCTTTCTGAAGATATTGTGCATACATAAACTGTGATCATTGCTGAAAATGTTTATGCAATGGAGGTAATTTGTGTTTGCCCAGAGAATAAGCATAGATGCATAGTGAGAGAGAAACAGAAGGAAAAAACCCAAAGAATGTGATTGATTCAGCCTAAGGAATAGGTGGGATTATTTTGTAAACAGTTCATGCACTTACTTAGAGAAAACAACAAGAAATATAGGATTGACTATTTTTTTTCAATTGTCTAGGTGGTTTAGAAGTTACGTCTAGATGGCAGTCAACATAGGGCAGCTGCTCTTGAAGACACCCCTGAGTTGGTTTTTAATTACTTTGCTGGGTGTTGATAAGAACATAGCCCATGTAGATCCCCAAACCTGCTTGGGAATATTTAGCTCTTAGCCTGTGTTGAGCTCTCCATTGTTAAGACTGTAAATCTTGTCTGGGAACGTCTGCTACAGTTCAGTCCTTCCTGTGAAGCCATTAATTGAATTCATAGGCACTTACAAAAAAAATTCACCACTGGGATGTTTGCCTGATCTGACAGAGCTAGTGCTGGCAGATTTCAAAACAGACTATTCATGTATTTATTTTGTAAATTATCTTATTATTCATCCCTATTTACGGTTCCCAATCTATGTATGAACAAATAGCATTTGCTAAATTCAGGCTTATCTTAGACTTTTTAGAGGTGTCTGGTTCTTGCAGCTCTTTAAATGAATGAGCAATACTGACCTTGCCCAGTTCTGCCTGCACAACTAATTAACTCTCAGTATCCAAAGCTGAAGCTGCCTCAAGCAGAAGAAATCTAGGATTGTGAACCAGAGCTTGGGCAATTACTATTCTTTGCTTCTGGCCTCTGCTCAGCTGTGCCTCTCTTTCTCCTACTGCAGTTTCAAACTTCTACAAGACAATGACACATGTTTCCAAAACGTTTATGGAGTTTTACTGCTCTATAAAGAGATTCTTCCTTCTGTTCATCCCTTCAAAATGTGGCATTTCACACCTAGTGAGACCACCATTGGAGCACTGTGTCCAGTTTTGGCCCCTCCCCAGTTTAAGAAGGACACAGAATTGCTTGAGCAAGTCCAGCAGAGAGCTACCAAGATGATCAGGGGACTGGAGCACCTCCCTTATGAGGAAAGGCTGAGAGACTTGGGGTTGTTTAGCCTGGAGGAGACTGAGGAGGGATTTCATCAGTACCTATAAATATCTAAAGGGTGGGTGTCAGGATGATGGGATTAGGCTTTTTTCGATAGTGCCCAATGACAGGACGAGGGGCAATGGGCACAAGCTGGAACACAGGAAGTTCCACCTCAATATGAGAAAAAACTTCTTCCCTGTGAGGGTGCCAGAGCAGTGGCACAGGCTGCCCAGGGAGGCTGTGGAGTCTCCTTCCCTGGAGACATTCAAAACCCACCTGGACATGGTTCTGTGCCCCCTGCTCTGGGTGTGCCTGCTCAAGCAGGGGGGTTGGACAAAATGATCTCCAGAGGTCCCTTCCAACCCCTGCCGTTCTGTGATTTTGTGATACTGCAAAAGTGAAGGTCCGCTTTCCAGGCAAACTTACTGCTCAGACTCTGAGAGTTTGTGAAGATGCCACACAAAAATTACTGCAACTGTAGAGGAAAAGAAGAACTTTCCTTTCCTTCTTACACTGCTGTTGACCTATGGGAGCTTTTCTCTGTAACTTTCTCTAAAACACCAAGAAACAGAGAGGCATTTGTAATCCTCTCTGCAATGAGATGAAAGGGATGTTTTCTTGGATGTTTCTTTGTCAGTTACCAGGAAGAAATAATTTATAGTTTTTGTTTTGCATATTTATAAAAAACATCATAATATCTCGTTGTGAGTATCCCAGTAGGAAGTCATCATGAGGAGATTCTTAGCTTAAAAGAAGTGGGAGAGCTGATATTCCATGAAACATTTGTCAGGATTATTCTTGTTTCAGAACAGGGTAAAGCGAGTATCCTCTTGTTTTAGTAATACTAAAACCTCTGCCATTTTAATCAAGAATATTTTGAATTGTCAGATTCAGGTTATGTTAAATTGAGCAAGTATGAACTGAGACAACCTAGTTTAAACACTTGAGCTACTTTAGAACTCAATCAAAGTCTCTGTTTTGCAAATTTTTACATGGTAATATACTTACTACAGTGTTAGACATTTATATGGAAACTAGCCCTGGGAGTAAGATAAAAGCTAGGATCCTGATCCAAAACCTGAAGATGCAAATGGAAACGTTTCACTGATTTCAGTCAGCTTTGGACCAAATACTTCGCCCTCCACTAAAGTGAGAAGTATGAAGTATCTTCACAGTATTTTCTTACACATAAACATGCAAGATAAAAAGTGCTAAAATGTAGAATGGTCTTATCTGACAGCATTATTTAGGTTTTTATCTCCATCCTAACACAAGCTAATATTAGAGAGAAGTCTGGGTAGTTTGAACCTTGCTAAAATATAGCTGTGACAACAGCAAGCCTGGCACAGTCATTGCGCACAAACACCTGCTCTGTGTCTTGGGCAGGTTTTCAGCCCTTGCTGGGGAAGTGTTCCTGCCGCTATCACATGGAATGGATTCCCAGCCATTGATGTCACATAGATCCGCACAAGTTTAGCAATGCAGAGTGAGATCTTCTGTCATGGCACTACCATCTTAGACCTTACTTTTGTCAGTCGGCAAAGGCAACTTAGCAGTATGCAGTGGTGTTTCCTTAATATACTATGTTCCCTTGAATCCTCTGGCTTGCTCGTCATTCTCATTTTCCTTTCTTCGCTCTTTTGCACCAGGATTAAGTGCTAAAAATTTTACCTCTGTAATAGATAGAGAAAGAATGTCATGGTTTAACCCCAGCTGGCAACTAAACACCACACTGCTGCTTGCTCACCCTCTCCCCTCTTGCCCCACCTCTCCCAGGTGGGATGAGGAAAAGAATCAGGAAAAAAAAGTAAAACCCATGGGTTGAGATTAAACGAGTTTAATAGGACAGCAGAGGAAGAGATAATGATAATAATAATAGTAATAGTAATAATAATGATGTATGTACAAAACAAGTGATGCACAATGCAATCGCTCACCACCCGCTCCCAGCCCATCCCTGAGCAGCGATCGCTGCCACCCTGGCCAACTCCCCTGAGTTTATCTACAGAGTATGACATCAAATGGTATGGAACATCCCTTTGGCCAGTTGGGGTCAGCTGTCCTGGCTGTGCCCCCTCCCAGCTTCTTGTGCACCCAGCAGAGCGTGGGAAGCTGAAAAGTCCTTGACTTAGTATAAGCACTACTTAGCAACAACTAAAACATCAGTGTGTTAGCAACATTATTCTCATACTAAATCCAAACCACAGTGCTATACCAGCTACTAGGAAGAAAATAAACTCTATCCCACCTGAAACCAGGACAAAGAAGTAAAAAACCAAAGCCCTTCTCTAATATTAGATCATCTGATAAACATTTTAGAAACCTGATGCAGAATTCACTCAGAATAGTAGTCTTCATAGTCTTCGTATTGATTCTAATGGCAGCTAATATAAATGCCTAATGATTTCAAATGATCTCTTTAGAAACTGGAAACCTATAATATTTTCTTTGTCTATTTCTTTAAAAGGTGACTAAGAAAGCCCTGTCCTTCTCCATCTTCATAATCTTTTATAGATTCGTGAAAGTGGACTTCCTTCACATTGGAAAAGATGATTTTCCAAGACATTCTTAATAAAAATATTTTCAAAAACTATTCAGACCTCTCTCCTAGTTAATTGCATCAAGACTTACCCCAGTGAGAGCTCTCAAACAAATTAGATCTTCCTTCAAAGGGTCAGGGTTTGCATTGTAAATGCAATAAAGTAGGTGTTGGATCTGCTGCCAGTTTCTCAGAGAAATAATTTTACCAGACTTACAGTGCAGACAATTTGGCAGATCAGGATACTGCTATAGTATTTTTACTGACTTAAAATGATTATTATTACAATTAGTGTTTTTCACTATGTTTCTGACTTACAAGGATCTCCAACCTTTTAACTTTAAGTGGAAATTTCATGAAGTTACATTTTATTTTAAAAGGTTGGCTCTTACTAGCCAGTTTTGGCTAAAATGTGTTGTCAGTTCTAGATTAAAGCAAAGGTTTCTATTTTTTCTAGGACTTTCATTTTAAAGTATAGCAATTGTTTTTCTCTAAGGCAATCAGGTTATCTTAAATGGAATCTGGATCACGTCCATGCATA
Organism: Phalacrocorax carbo; assembly: GCF_963921805.1. Lineage (NCBI taxonomy): Eukaryota > Metazoa > Chordata > Aves > Suliformes > Phalacrocoracidae > Phalacrocorax > Phalacrocorax carbo. Next base: position 144,326,674 of record NC_087514.1, on the reverse strand, counting down.
ATACCTTAGTATCTGGCCTAACAGGGTAACTGAAGTAAACATTTTGAAATTCCAAATTTCTCTTAATGTGTTTTGGTTTGCAGCCAGCATCTGACGCACTGTGAATTTGAGGTTCCTGTGCAGAACAGCATGTCAAGAAAAGGGAAAAAATATTATTTAGATCCCTAATAACATTTTAGCATGATACAGGGCTGTGAAATCTTAATTAATCTTAATCTTAGTTAATCTTAATATTAACATATAACGAGGCACAGCAGGCCTCATTGCAAAGTAGCTGCAACTACTCAGAGATGCATGAAGCTGCCAGTCCAGGTTACTGACAGATCTGCTGTCAGGGGTGAGTAACCAAGGCAAATGCTCAGGGCCTTAAGTCTTCACTGGTGTAAATTAAGGTACAGAGGAAGAAATCTAAAACATCAATGAAAGGAAGGAGTAACTGTGACAGATGCGCTCGACCCCTTGACCAGACTGGCGGTGTTTCGGTGCAGACTGTGGAAGAGGTAAAGGCCTGAGCCGTAGCCAGGCTGTGAACTCCTCTGGTTTTAATCTGTTCTCTAAGAAGCCGCAAAAGGAGCAGAGTGGCAACCTGAGCGTTGGTGCATGAACTTGGAACATTGATCATGCTATTGATACATCAGTAGCAGGTGGCTTTTCCAAGACCAGGGTACAAAGAAAGTTGTGGCAAAAGGAACCTCCTGCATACCTTTTCCACTGCGTGTAATTTGACTGCAAGCTAACTACTTTATCATATAAATATGACAGCCTAAGTGAGCCTTCTTTGAGGTCTCCCTGCTAGGCAGTATGGCTGCATGGTGGTGATCTCCCCTTGAGCTTGGACACATCTCAAGCTTGCTCCTCGAGGCAAAAAGACTTCCTACCAATGACAGATCTGTGGTAAATGACCGACATCATGCATAACCTTGTGTATGGTAACTTTGCATGCTGACTTGATGCTAATGAAACATTACACAAACTTTACATGTACAATCCCTTAGCTATAAATCATTGTCCAAGTCTGAGACAAGCTGCACCTAAGCTCCATCAAGAATTTAGAAAGCAAGGGATCTAATCTGAACCTCTTGACTCAACGGGAAGAACCTCCTTACCCTTTTTCATCCATGGTCGCTCTGTGAATCATTTTAATCCAAGTGTAACTCAATCTTCTTTTCTATAATTTTTCCATGCAGTACTTAACAGAGTGAACCTTGCCATCAAACTTTGTTAAGGTGCACTTTTACAACATCATATTAAAATAACTTTTGCTAATACCTTTGTCACTGATTCCTTAAGTGTTCCAAATCACCCATTTGCAACAGCAACCTACACATTTGCATCCAGCTATTGCATACTAAGAGTGATTTGTGTTCATGATTACACTCCTTTCTTTAATGTACTGTGGGAGACGGCAGCTGTGCCATTTTAACACAGGCAGGGAACTAAGTTTTAATGCACTTGTTTTCATTCCTCCCAGAACATCCTAGAATCAGGAATAGTGCACTAGTATCTTGTGTAGACAATCCAAGATCAGTTTTAAAATATATTGCAGTCACTATGATACTACAGTAGCAAGGTTACAGCCCCTACCAGACATCCAGTATGTACCAGTTTACAGCCCCAGCAAACCAGTATGTACTGTAAGTTTGGCAAGTAACTATTACAGCTCAAACCAATCCTTGTCAGTCATGTCAGGCTGCGGTTACTGATATCTCAGCTAGTTACTTGAGTTAGCATGGATATAATAACAGCTGCACTCATATCTCTGAACTGCAAGCTGGATGTGATCTCAGAGGTAAAAATGTCAGCATTGTTTCATAACTGTTATCTAATGCAGAAAAAAATTGGAAACACAAGCCTAGGTTTAGTTATATTTTATATATAGTGCTTAGATAACTCACATTTATAAACTATACAAATATTTTAATATTGTTTGATATAGGCCTTGAAAATAGAAGTTACATTGCCAAATCACTACTGATGTAGACACTGTAAAGGCAGTCGTTTGAATTATTGATAGCTGAAAAGAAAATTACCAATAAAGTGAGCATAGTTACAGATCTAGAATCCTCTCTCAGTTGTTGGGTTGTTTGTTTTTTTTTTAAATGAAGACTGAAGTATATTTATTCATGCAAACTTTGCAATAATTTCTTTTTCTTCTTTAACCTGGTCTTTTGAACTACCAGGTAAAACAACAATTGGTAGAAATTTGCTTCTTCCTCATTTATTGGTTCACATTCCGCTATTTAGATGGTTTTCCTGTCCCAAAATTGTGTTAGGCAGAATTGTTAAATGTTGCACTATTGTACACACAATTGCTAATTTCATTCAGAAAAGAAGCCAGATGTTCAACACTTTTGGATGGCAGACATGCCAAAGATACTCACATTTTCTATAACACTAAAGATTGCATAAGCTCCTCTTGCATTGATAAATGCCTCCATACTTTTTGCAGTGTGTCCAACTCTAAAAGCTCCAAGTAACATAGAAAAAAAGACCTAAAAAGAAAAAAACCCCCACATAATACACAGCTAGGAATTAATAATTCTAATTAGATGGCTTCATTTATCTGAGAATATTAACTATCGTTGCTTCAAGTTGTTTCATGAATGCTGGATCTGGGTTTTGATTCTAGATTGATCCATAACCAAAGCAGCAATTAAATAGGTGGCAATCATTTAACAAAAGGTAAACATCAATAGGAGAAAAGGGAATAACATTTTCTTCATCCACAACTGGACGTTAAGAAGAATATTGTGAGGTGCTGGTGTCTGGGATTCTTCTTTAGAGTGACAGTATAGAACAGAAGGATGTTTTTCATTCCACCTGAACAAAAATTAGCCACTGGTTACTTTTGTGATTAAAAATATATTTTTAAAAAATCGTTCTTTCTTCATATTGTTTTCCCCAAAATGGGATCGTTCACCCAGTTCATCAAAATACACACAGAGTGGAGGTGTGTTATTCATTTCCTATTTGCACAAAGATGGGTGCTAGATGGTAAGACCTCAATGCTAGCACACAGCACAAGGAAATTACAATGTATTTATCTTGTTACATGATTAGTATAAACCCACTTAAATTCATATTAATTGGTTAATAATTATTATCTTATCTGCTATTGATTACCTATATTTTAATTAGCCTTGCTAGCTATGTAAATTAGCCTGCATGCTCCTTACAGGAGTGGGGGGACAAGTCTTCTCAGTCCTGAATTGAGTTGGTGGTCGTGATCTCCCCCTTCTGCTTTTACCTTTCCCCTTGTTACTGCAGTTTTGACTGATTTCACATTTTATCACCCAGCTTTCAGCGTCTTCTGAGGTGGGATGTTCCCTTTTATGAGTCTCTCACTTTTTCTTCAAGGATATAGTTGTAAAACAAATGCTTCCTTATCTCTCAGTTCCCTCCTCTGTCTGCTAGATTCTTTGCAAACCTTATATGGTTCATTGTTATACTTAATAGGAAATAACATTTTTCTGCAGGATATCAATATAACAAGGGTAATTCAACCCAAAAGGTAAAGGCGCAGTAATCTACTCCATTGTAGTACTGGCAAGGACAGAAACAAATGTTTGAGGAAACTGGAAGCTTCTTTGTGTGAAACGGAAATTATTTGTCACACCAAAAGCAGGCTAATTGTTAATTAGTTAGCAGATTAATTTCTAATCTAACTTTTTCAGCCCAGGGTCTGACTTTTCTGTGTTTGGGTGGTTTTTCTGAATAGATGTGACTCTGCCACCCATTTCAGATGTTGGAAATGAAGGCTTATTTGCCTTTTTTTCTCATCATACCCACATATTAAATCAAGCTTCCATTACAGTTGAAATTGTTAGTGGCCCAGAGGAGGTGACAGTGAGTACTGCCTGCTGCAAGGACCAGCCATAACCCCTGCTCTGCAGTCATGTGCTGCTTGCCAGATAAGGCAGAAGCCTGGCTGCAGGTGCTCCTGCTTCCCTTGCTCTACCAGTTGCTTTGAGGACATGAAAGCAAGCTCCTTCTCAGCTGTTTTCTGCAGCAGGTTGGTAGTACAAACTCACCTGCCTGGCTTTGCCCTGGAGTGGACAAAATCCTAGAATCATAGAATTGGTTAGATTGAAAAAGACCTTCAAGATCATCAAGTCCAACCATAAACCTATCACTGCCAAGTCCACTACTAAACCACATCCCTAAGCGCTGCGTCTACACTACCTCCAGGGATGGTGACTGAACCACTTCCCTGGGCAACCTGTTCCAGTGCTTAACCCTTTTGGTGAAGAAATTTTTCCTAATATCCAACCTAAACCTCCCCTGGCACAACTTGAGGCCCTTCCTCTTTTCCCATCACTTGCTACTTGCAAGAAGAGACCAACACCCCCCCTCACTACAACCTCCTTTCAGGCAGTTGTAGAGGGCAATAAAGTCTCCCTTCAGCCTCCTCTTCTCCAGGCTAAACAACCCCAGCTCCCTCAGCCGCTCCTCATAAGATTTGTTCTCTAGACCCTTCACCAGCTTTGTCGCTCTTCTCTGGACATGCTGCAGCACCTTAATGTCTTTCTTGTAGTGAGGGGCCCAAAACTGAACACAGATATTTGAAGTGTGACCTCACCAGTGCCGAGTACAAAGGGTGATATTTCCCTAGTCCTGCTGGCCACAAAATTAACTTACCTGCCCATTCACAAGAGGGAACAATTAAATGAGCTGCTCCTCAAAGACTCTTGGGTCTTGCTAGAGACCCTGATACCTGAGCATAATGGAGAGGCTAGCCTGCTGCTGATGTCTAAACTTGTTAGCAGGCATGCTGTGGCTGGGGTCAAGCCTTCCACCACACCGTCCTACCCCAAGCTCTCCAACAAAAGGTCCAACCTGATTTCAGTGTAGATAAAGACTGTAGGTAAATGAACGGCATCTAAGATGGGAGCTAACATGTTATAAATGTAATGCTACCTGATGCCTGGTCTTTCTCTCCTGAATGCAACCACCTGGCATGAATCATGATTCCTAGAAGTTATACCCGAGTCCTTTAGCAAAGATCTGGTGTGACTAAATAAAAAATTAACAGCTAATTATTATTGATCCAAGCTGGCTTTTTAACAGGGGGCTTTGCGGTAGGTGATTTTTACATTGCTAGCCAGCTTACAGAAATATCACTGGTATGCAGAACTGTACTGGTTCTGTTTTGTTAGCAGGGGTGAAAAAGTAAAAAATGTAGTTTGAAATGCTAACTTCAACTTCACTTAAAATTTGAAGTCACATATTCTAATATGATTATAAAGCATCAGTTCAATATTTTTCATAAACATTGTTCAGCTGCTGATGAATACTTACTGTAAAGACTTTACTGATTGTATAATCATCAGAGCCTATCAAAGTGGTTCCATACCAGAAGGCCAAGGCATAAGATGCATATGTCAAAAAGAAGGCAATACCTACAGAAATATTGGCTGAAATAGCCTTTTTGATACCAATGCTTTTGACATCTTATAATATTTTTATATATCTGAAAGAAAACAAAACAAAACAAAACAAAACAAAAAACCAAAAAAACAGAACATACAGGAAATTACTCTTTCTTTCACTGTGTGTATTCATAAATTTCCCATAAAATATATCAAAGATATAAAAAATATTTTTGTAAACAAGAATCCAGTCCTGAGAAAGATCTTGCTAAGAGTAGAAGAAAATGTATTAACTGCCTTTCACATTGTGACAGACTGAGCTGATCAGTTTTATCTGGAAGAAGTCCTGGATGAGTGGAAAAGTCTGTGGTGACTTGTTAAACAGCTTTAATCTTGTGATTTTCACTGGAGTCTTCCAACTGTGAATGAATATGACTGATGCTATGAAGAAAGGTAAACAGTGTCTAGCCATGGGAAGAACTGGCTGAATGTTGTCTGCTCTTAATGTGCAGGCTTCATTTGACTAGCTTGTAGTGGGTGTCTAGGATTAAGGATAAGTTTTCTGAGGAAATAAAGTGTAAGAGTTGGGAGAGTCTTACATAAATTCTAAAACCAGTTCTGATGTACAAGAGGATTAGTGAAAGTACAGTAATATTGAAAGGGTAGAACAATCAATAACAGGAGAAAGAAAATTCTGGTATTGGATCAGAAATAAAGGTAACAAGGATGGCATAACTGTTGCATGAGTGTTGCAGTATATTGTAAAGAAAGGAGAAATGGTGATATGGAGAAAATGGGATCAATTTATGTCAAAGTCTCCTGGGTGATGAATGCAAAAGATACCGGGATGGTGTCTGTATCTGATAGTCTAGACTGGATTTGGACATGGACAGAGAGAACAATTCAGTCAGAAGCATGTGACTGTGAGAAGACACATCATAAATACAGACTAAAGACTCAAATGCCAGCAATAGCTGTGTGACCCCTGTGCTTTGGGAAGTGATAGCTGAGAAGTTTCTTTTTTAAATAGTCACTGAACAAACAAAAGGACTTTTTTTTTTTTTTAGAATTAGTTTAAAGCTATTAAGATAAAGCTAGTTGATAAATGATTGCAGGTTGAATCAACAATAATTGCAGAGAAGCACACACAAAAGAGGTCTGCAACAAAGGTTTTCCATTTCATGGGTCTTAGACATTAAAAAGCATTGAGGTGATAATTGCACTAGGGATAGCTCCAAATCGGTAGCTCAGCCTCAACTTTCAGTACAAAAAAAACCCGCACCAATGTGCACGATGCCAAAAGCAGGATGGCCAATGTGAATTTGGGTATTTTAACTACCACATCCAACCTGAAAGGAAAAGCAGTAAGGAAAGAATGTACCTCTCATGGTGATCATGTACTCTTTATTCCAGAGTACTGAATAAACCAGCAAACATAACATAAGAGTGGTTCAGTAGTAAAGACTTTTAGTGATTATTTTCAAATTGTGAATAGAGTCACAGGACTGGAGTATTAAAAAAGAAACAGTAACCTGAGAAATTACAAGCTTGTAGCATGGCAAAAGCAGCACATAAATCTTGTAAACCAAGCTTGAAGAAAGTAATAAAGTCAGAAATAAACAGAAATAAAATAAAATCATGCAAAATGACAAGAAATTAAATGTGTCGTGTTATGAAAGCGAAGGATTAACCCAATTACTTTCTTCAATAATGTCTTTTCTAGAGAGGAAAGACACAGTAAAGCTAATCCATTGGGACTATATAACGCCGATTTGTTCTAAAGCCATAGGATAAGTTAATAATTAAACAGTAGTTGTGAAGTAATAAAAGAATGGTAAGGTAAAGAAATGTTTGAAGCAAGACAGAAGTGTTGGGCAGAGAGCTATAATACCCAAAGCAATTGACAACATGAATTCTTCAATCAGCCTTAGCATTTATCGGTTTTACTTATTTTAGTGACTTGGGCATGTAAAAAATACTCAGGATAATGAAATTTCCTGATGGTACAAAACTGAGAAGATCAGTACAGAGGGCCAGTGAGAGAATCAGGACAAAAGAATATGAAAACGTCCTACAGAATTAGATACATGATATTGGAAGGTAATAATAAGAGAAGTAGATGAACCATAATTATGTAAAATAAAAGATGACCAGTAAAATGGCAAATCTATACTGTATGAGAAAACTGAAATAACTTAATTGGGTTGTCCTAGCAAAATGCCACCTGAGATAGTCTCTTATTTATTTCTATAAACAGCACAGGAAAGTGTACCCATTGGAGGGAACTACAAAAGCAAATGTTCAGTGCTGGTACAGTAACAATTTAATATACTGGAACTATGCATACACTTTGCTGGAAAGAGATGTCTAGTCTTCAGACAGTCAAGCACTAGAATAGCCTCCCTGCAGCAGTAGAGTTAAAAAGCTTACCTGGCTTTAAGATGGGGATTTTATGCTTATTACCAAGGGAATTAGATGATACATTTGTTTACTGCACTAGCAGGACATGGTCCCAGTAACATAGGAGGTCCTTCCCACTTCTGGGACATCACACTTAGTGCACTCAAGGCAGGAAGCAGCTGGTAAACAGTGCTTTAAGGTGTGTCATGGTTCAGCCTCCGTTGGCAACTAAACACCACGCAGCCGCTCGGTCACTCCCCCCACCCTGTGGGATGGGGGAGAGAATTTGGAAAAGCAAAGACCGTGTGGGTTGAGATAAGCACAGTTTAATAATGATAATAAAATAATAATTATAATAATGATTATTATAATAATGACAATAATGGTAATATAGTAATATGGAAAAGGAAAAAAAATAAGAAACACAAATAATACAGCCGGTCACCACCTGCCGGACGACGCTACCGGTCCCCGAGCCACGATTGCTGCCTTTGACTCCAGTTTGTACTGAAGTTCTAGCATGTCTGGCACAGCAGCACTCAGTGGCGGCGTGACTTCGTTCAGGCCACGATACTCTACCGTTAGCCTCCGCTCGCCGTTAGATTTCTGCACTGGCCATATGGGACTGTTAAAGGGTCAGCAGGTCTTACTGATCACTCCCTTGGCTCTCCAGTCGATGAATGAGCTCATGGATGGGAATCAGGGAGCCTCGGTTGGTGCGATATTGCCGCTGGTGCACCGTTGTAGTGGTGATCGGCACCTGTTGTTCTTTGATCCTCAGCAACCCCACAACAGGATGGTCCTTCGAGAGACCAGGCAAGGTAGACAGCTGTTTAATTTCCTCTGTCTCCAAGGTAGCTACACCAAAAGCCCACTTGTACCCTTTTGGGTCCTTGAAATACCCTCTCCTGAGGCAGTCTATGCCAAGGATGCACGGAGCCTCTGGGCCAGGCGCATTGGGGTGCTTTTGCCACTTATTCCCAGTTAGGCTCACTTCAGCCTCCAATGCAGTTAGCTCTTGGGATCCCCCTGTCACTCCATCAATACTGATGGGTTCTGCCCATATACAGTTTGATGGTATGAGGGTGCACTGTGCACCAGTGTCCACTAAAGCTTTATACGCCAGTGGGTCAGATGTGCCAGGCCATGGGAGCCACACAGTCAAGTAAACCCGGTTGTCCCTTTCCTCCACCTGGCTGGAGGCAGGGCCCCTCTAGTCCTGATCATAATGTTCATCACTCACTTCCTGTAAATGTGAATCAAGAGTCTCTCTATTAAGATCAGAATGAAAATCAGCGCTTCTGCTCCTCTGTCTGGGGACCTGCTCACTGGAAACTGAAGCAGCAGCTTTCCTGGAAGAATCCCCCTGAGTGATTGTTTTCCCTTGCAGCTCACGTACCCGTGCCTCTAGGGTCGAGGTAGGCTTGCCATCCCACCTCCTCATGTCCTCTCTATGGTCACGCAGGTAGAACCATAGGGTGGCCCATGGTGTGTATCCCCTCCTTTGAGCAAAAGGATGCTTATTCCTAACAGCTGAGACACTACTCTGTAGAGGTGGGGAGTAGGACATATCTTCCTTGAGTTGCTGGACCTCTCGGGATAGTTTCTCCACAGCAGGGATGAGGGAGGAGGAGATATTTGTTTCGTAATCCCAGAGTCTATCAATCACATCTACCACTGTTGGTGCCTTGTCCTCTTTCCAGGACATTCCTGCCAATGAGTTTGCATACGAGGATGGTGTGCTCCGTACAAACTTCTGCCACATGGGCTGTGTGCACTGGGCTTCATCTGGATCTTTGGATGACTGTTGATCATCCAGGCCACCATCAATCACCTCAAACACAGCTAATTCCCTTAGGTACTGGATACCTTTCTCCATGGTTGTCCATTTTCCTAGGCGATACATAACATCTTCTTTGAAGGGGTACCTTTCCGTCACTCTGGACAGGAGTTGCCTCCAGAGGCTTGTGTCCCTTTTCCAATTGTTTTGTCAATGCCCCCTTCCCTAGAGAGGGATCCCAGTTGTTTGGTTTCCTTCCCCTCTAATTCCAGACTACTGGCTCCATTATCCCAGCATCGGAGAAGCCAGGTGATATTGTGGTCACCTGAACGACACCTGAAATCTTTCCATATATCCCGCATCTCACTTAAGGATTGGGATCAGGTAGTTTCCATTTCTGGTACACATTCTTCCTCTTCCTCCTCCTCTTCTTGTGATGGCCCTGGTTCTTCCTAATCTCTTTCTAAACGAGTTGACTTTCTCTTCCAAGATTTCTTCTTGAGTATATGGGTGCCTGATGCTGGCACGGATTGGTCCTCTGATTTAGCTGCAACGCTTGTCACTGGGGTTTGAGTAGCTGCAGTGTCTGTCATGGCGGTTTGAGTGGCCGCAGCACTTGTTGCTTTCCTTGTCTTTGTCTTTTTAGGTCCAGAGACCTTCTCCTCCCCTTTTGGGGTACTGAATAGTGTTAAATAGGGCTCGATAGGCATGAGCCACGCCCCAGCACATTGCAGTGATTTGTATCTCTCCAGAATCACCTGGGTGACAACATACTTCCTCCAAATATTCTACTAATTTTTCAGGATTCTGCACTTGTTCAGGGGTGAAGTCCCAATACACTGGGGGTGCCCACTGTCTTAGGCATTTGCCCATAGTATCCCACATACCCTGCCACGCATAGTTATCGAGCCTGGGGCAGATCTCGGGATTATATTCTTAAATTGCTTATTAACCTTAGACAGAACTGACACTGTCTGCCAAAGCAATACCACCAAATATCTTAACTACCCAAAGATGTTCAAGATACTGAAAAGTAAAAGTGAGGCAACTCATGGTTTGAGATAAAGAAAGTTTAATAGGTAAAGGAAAAACTGCGCGCAGAAGCAAAACAAGGAATTCATTCACTCCTTCCCATCAGCAGGCAGGTGTTTCGCCGCCTCCAGGAAAGCAGGGCTCCAGCACATTTAACAGTTAATTGGGAAGACAAATGCCGTCACTCCAAACGTCCCCCCCTCCTTCTTCTTCCCCCAACTTCATATACTGAGAATGACGTCATATGGTATGGAATATCCCGTTGGTCAGTTGGGGTCAGCTGTCCCGGCTGTGTCCCCTCCCAGCTTCTTGTGCACCCGGCAGAGCTCGGGGAGCTGAAAAAGTCCTTGACCAGTGTAAGCACTACTTAGCAGCAACTAAAACATCTCCACATTATCACTGCTGTTTCCAGCAAAAATCCAAAACATAGCCCCACACTAGCTACTACGGAGAAATTTACCTCTATCCCAGCTGAAACCAGGAGAGGAGGAGTAGGAAAAAGAGGTGAAGAGAGGTATGAGGGTGATGAACAGCACTGGGCAACCAAAGATAGATGCTGGGGTGAACTGAGAAGTGAGATGTAGATACCAAAGAACTTCTTTCAGCCATCTGAGCCAGGCAGCAATGGCAGCTGGAGCATAAACGGAGAAGCAAGTCAGGGAATGGTGTGTATTTTCCACAGATGACACAAGTGTTACCAAACTTTGAGTTTCAAAAACTCCTGCAAGTATTTGTGGTCATGCTGGCTATCTTTAGATAAAAGATCAAAAAGGTGGCAAGAATGATGTTCCATAGTATAATACACATAAAGACATGTGCATGACCTTGGTTTGTGACATTAGCGTTATCCTTTTTTTTGCCACGTGCCTATCTTTTTTGCTTATAACTTTCACTGGGTTTATGAGGCCTGTAAGAACATATTCTCTTTAGGAAAGGGACTGAATCTCTGCATGTTTTACGATGCTTTTTGAAGCTAATTTAAAAGTAGAGAAAATACAAAAAATCAGCAGCAAAGATATAAAAAAATTCAAAATCTCTTTAGTCACTATTATAAAAACAGCCAACACATGGAAACTTTATTCTTACCTTCCAATTTCTTTTTTTCTATCCTCCAAATGCTACCACAGTTTGAACTGCTGCCAGAAGTTCCTCTGCAATAGCTCCTGCTCTTGCTTATGCAGTTAGCTCTTTGTTAGAGAATGCAGAAATTACCTGTGAAGAAGCAAAATATTTTAATTCTCCCATTCAAACAAAACCAGAACAAGCTCAAGTGTCGTTCTGATGTCTAAGAATTCTTAATTTATTGTAAAAATTTCCTATCTACTTTGTTTTATTATAAAGATTTATAAAAGCATCCACATTTGACTTCCAAGGTAGAAATCTGATGAAGGGCATCATGACAATGCTTCCATTACATAAAATATATTAACTAGTTAAATGCATGTTATCTGCTGCCAAAAAATTATGTGGAATTTCAGTTCTTCTATACTTCCATAGTTTTGGAAAGCCAGAGGAGCTGACTAAGATCCCTTACACTTAGAATTACTTGCACCACCAGCATCAGGCAGTTCTGGTTTGTGTCAGGACAATTAGTTTCCTGACAACCACAGGAACATTTGTGCTCCCAACACACGATAAGCTACAGATTAAGTTATAGCAGGGTGCTCATGTACAATGAAGTGTTTGTTTATTTTTACTGATATTATTGGGTTATTTTGGTGTAGTTGTCATGGAGTCCATCGAAGAGGGCAAAGGTACTGCTCTGAGGGAACTATTACAACTGATTTTCAATAAATAGAATTAATATTTCTTTGGTAATTAAGTCATATTTAATACTTACTCCACAAGTCTAGTGTTGAGTTCACCCACATCATTTATGTTAAACCATCCAAACTCCTGTCTCATTACAGCATCAACAAATTCTTGCCTGATCCTTTTTATTTGCCATCCAGCAGTCAGTGTCCGAATTGAAACTTGAATACAGGCAGCAATAAGAACATCAGCTCCTATTCCAGAATAATAATATGCATATCTGAAAGAAACAAAAGGATTGAAAATGGAATTAATTCTACTCCAAACAGGGCTAGCTGTCATTTCTCTATCTTCAGTATAATGAATATTTGTTAAGTTCTTCCAGAATCAAATCTCAGTTGTTAACTTTTGCTAACTTATTATACTACTTCAGCAAAGTAACACAAAATTTTTAATTTAAAAAGTAATGGCTCAAAAACTATGAAGACCTAGATTTAAAAAAGAAGGTTATAATGATATTTATTCTTAGGAATACTTTCTACAATGAATGAAATTTAAGACAGGAATTTTAAAAATACTTGAGTGATGTAAAACCGAAAGTAAGTTATATTTCAGGATATCCACTTTAGTTTAATGAAGTAAAAATAGAGACATTGAATTTTAATTGTTAGCATGCTATCATCGTTTAACTGTTTTGGTTACTTGTCTTTAAGAAATGTTAGATTGGTTTTAAAAATTGTGTACATTCCTAGGGTAAAATAATAATAAAAAATGTCTAGATACTGTTCATGCAATTGCAACAAAATAATGCTCCACACAAACAAAAAAAGAATAAGGAAACTTATTCTAAGTAAATTTGTTACAAGTGAATGCCAGTGTTGTTTTATTCATGACTGCAATTGAACAAAATATATTTCAACTGAAAAATATTAGTACATTAATAAGTAATTTAAAATTAAACGAGTAGCTGAATATTGTTCATAATAATTTTCAGCATAATAGAAAATCTATGAAAAGCTACAAAACCAGAAAAACTGGGGAAAAAATAGAATTTATGCATTTTTTCAAACATTTAGTTTATACTAAACCACAATGGAATAAGTTCAGTGTTGGTTCAAAATCCCTATTAATTATGTTTTTTATAATATCTTTAGTAACATTTAGTTGGAAAATAAAAATATGTGACAATGTGAATTACTTGTTCAATGACAATGGTTAACAAAGGCATAGATCTGATTTTGCCAGCTTTTTTGCATGGCAAAATGTTTATGTTTAGATTCCAGTTCCAGAATTAAGCCACATAATTTTTATATGAATAGTTCTTAGGTTTTAGCCTATGCAGTGGGATTTATGCAACAAGAGTAGAATTTGCCATCTGTGATTTCGTACTCCCGTCGAGGAGCAGGCCATCCTGGCTGGCTTACAAAACAAATACCTTTCTCTGAGGTTGAGCAAAAAGACTAGGGTTTTCTTTCCATTTTGGAAAATAGCATGAAGAAAGAGGAACTAGGACTTAAAAAAAGTGGAAACAGAAGGAAAATCTGAAAACGGGAAAGGATGACAAAAGAAGAGGCAGGGTATAGGTAAACAGAGAGAGAAAAAGGAACAACCCCCCCTCCAATCATAAACCTGCAAGCTGCTCACATTATGACACTGCATGTCCCCACAGCCTGTCTCTGAAAATAACTGGTGCTTGACACCTTAGAAGACTGTGAAAAAAACATTATTAGACTAACATGAAACAGCTTGTCAGTGAGACAGTGTAATCAGACCAACTGTTACATCTCAACCCCTATTTCAACTTTCTCTGATCAGAAAATGTTAAAAATACCTGACCACATTAAGTTCTTGGCCTAATTTCTATTTTTTAGCTTTGAGCTCTGCAGATTTGTTGGGCATATAAAAAGTATTTATGTTATCAGTTTTAAATCCGGTGTCTCTCAACTTCACTGTCTGTAGAAGAAAAGGGTACCAAAGAGTACTCGATTTACCTTCCCAATGCAATCATTATTATTACTTGGGTGACCTTTAGGTGGCTCTGTGTTTGTAGTGGTAAAGACTGAATGAAAAATGAAAACCTGGAGATTTAATGGAATCTCCATCATGCGTGACTTCATAATCATCTCATCTTGATTTATTTCTGGTAGAGTACAAGGTGTTTCACTTATTGTCAACAAATTTCTAATATGTGATCCCTTGCAGTGAGAACATGGAGTGAATAAATGGCTTACCTAAGAAGTTATCATGAGCTTTTGATGTTGCGGGTTTTGCATGTGGGAGGAAGAAAGAGAGTAGGTTTTCTGAGTTACAAGAAACTTAATTTAACTTTCTTTCAAAAAACTGGATCCAAACTTCACTAGCTGATGAAGTTATGAAAAAACAGTGTCCACAGTTTTCATACAGCTACTAGGGTCTCGAAGGTACTGACCATTCAAAAGTTTATATACTAATAGAAAAAATGTTGTTCAGAGATTCTAAGTAATTAGTTGACTTTGCTAACTGATTTGGTGTCATTTTATTACAGAGAACACACAGTAGTTTGGGGCTTTGCATGAGATCGGTTCCAACATTTTAGGGAATTTTTTAGACATCAGTCAAAATGTTTATGGTTTTGATGAAAATGAGAAAGCCAAAGAGTAGGAAATAGGGAATTTCTGTAGAAAGCTGTCATTTTAGCCCCAGTCAGCAACTAAACAAAACACCACACAGCTGCTTACTCACTTCCCCCTCCCGCCCCCGCACTCAGAAGAGTAAAAGTGAGGAAACTTGTGGGCTCAGATGAAGACAGTTTAATAGGTAAAGCAAAAGCCATGCACACAAGCAAAGCAAACCAAGGAATTCATTCACTCCTTCCCATCGGCAGGCAGGTGTTCACTGTTCAACACCGTTTCTAGCACAAACGCAAGACATAGCCCCATAATAGCTACTATGAAGAAAATCAACTCTATCCCAGATAAAAGCTGGACAGTATCCACCCCATATTTCATATGATTTATGTCATGCTCAGGTCCCACACTATGCAATACAAACTCATTAACCACCACCCCCTTTCCCATCCTCTGATATAACACACAACTATCTTTCCCTTAGCCTATGGACCGCCCCTGTAAAAAGTCTTTAAAATGTCCATAAATGTCCACAAAATATCCACTGAGTTAATCTAGTCCATGACTTTGGGCTCCATCTATTCCAGCGGTCACTCGGGACAGGAGAGGTGGTGTGTTGCATGGAGTTACTGGGCAGCAAAGCCAGCTCAGGTCGGGTCACTGCTGCACTTGCACTGCTGCTTGTCAGGCTTGTCTTCCATTGGTTCAGGTAGTTCCTGCTACAGTAACTCCTATAACATGAAACGCAAATCACAGGTTACAACAAGTTAAAGGTACGTCCATTACAATCTCCACCCCTGCTCCCTTTGGGCCAGGTTATAGGTTTTAACACTGCAATGAACTCCCCTTCTCCCTGCTCCAGCTTGGATTTGTCCACAGACAGCAGCCCCTTAGGGGCGTACCTGCTCCAAGTGGAGCCCCATCTATGCGCCAGAGTCTCTCCAGAGGCACACCTGCTGCAGCATAGACTTACCCACAGCCACAGTTGCTTTGAGGTGCACCTCTTCCAGCGTGCCCTTCTCCATGGACCACCATGCCTCTAGCATTGCCTTACCCACAGCCACAGTCCCTCCAGAAGTGAACCTCCTCCAACATGGCTGCAGCCCCTCCAGGTGCTTACCTGCTCTGTCAAGGCCTTATCCATGGCCACGTGCTTTGGGGTGCTCCAGCATGACCTCATGCACAGCCACTGATGCTTCAAGGTGTACCTGCTGCAGGATGGACTTATCCACAGCCACAGATGCTTCGAGGTGTACCTTCTCCAGCATGAACATATCGTCGGGCTACAATCCCTTCAGAGGTATTGCTGCTGTGGTACAGACATAACTACAGCCACAGACACTTCAGGGTGTCCTGCTCCCACATGGACTCATGCACAGGTCACAGTCCCTTTGGCTCAAGTTACACTGCAGTTCCAGCCTGTCCAGTACAGCAGCACAGAAACAGCAGAGATGTCCTGGCCATCTGCCAGCCCAGGCGCATCGCCATGGCTGTTATCAGAATGTTCCCAGTCATGGCAGTGCAGCAAGCAGCAAAAGCAAACAGCAGCCACTAATGAGCACTAGACTCTAATACATAGTGAGGCAAGCAAGCCCCACAGCAAGCACAAAAGCCAGCTGATTAATAGCTAAACAGCTATAAATTCAATCCAGCACATTCCA
Source organism: Phalacrocorax carbo (assembly GCF_963921805.1). Taxonomy (NCBI): domain Eukaryota; kingdom Metazoa; phylum Chordata; class Aves; order Suliformes; family Phalacrocoracidae; genus Phalacrocorax; species Phalacrocorax carbo. Next base: position 144,310,074 of record NC_087514.1, on the reverse strand, counting down.
ATCCAGTCTGTCATTATCTCAAATCCTTCGAGCCCCATGTTGGGTGCCAAAAAGGACTGTCATGGTTTAGCCCTGGTCAGCAACTAAGCCCCACACAGCCGCTCGCTCCCACGCCCCACACCCCCACCCCACCCGGTGGGATGGGGAGAGAATCAGAAGAGTATAAGTGAGAAAACTCGTGGATTGAGATAAAGACAGTTCAATAGGTAAAGCAAAAGCCGTGAATAAGAGCAACCCCAATTTGGCCCTCCATTCTGGTAAAAAATTTACAATTCCTTCAGAGAATTTGGGGAAGCATGTAACTTAGCTGTCCTTTAAGTACTCTGACTTCAGTTCTCTCAATATTTTGGATCAGCCTTTTAACATAAGAAGATAGATACGGCTGTCACTATCTTTTTGCAAAAGAATGAGCAAAGCAGCCAAATTTTCAATAACCCCAATAGAAATTCTCAATCACAACATCAAGGTACAAGCAAAGTTTTCTGCTCCTCAGAGAGGCTTCACCTGACCTGAGGGATTCAACTGGGTTTATCTGTTAACAATTTATCTATATTTAGATGTATATATCTGTATCTAGAGATAGGTATTGATACATTTTTATATCTGTGTTTGTCTATATTGTCTGCAGACAATAATGGATATCAAAGACTTTTCCAAAAAAATAAAACTGTGTGACTATTCTTGTATTGTTTACCAGTAAAATTTAAGCCTATGCAGTTAAAGGTAAAATATTAGTAGAATAGAATCATAGAACAGCCCAGGTTGGAAGGGACCTCCAAAGATCATCTGGTCCAACCTTTCATGGGAATATTTTGAAATCAACCTCTATATTTACCATTTACCTTCATATCCATAATCCTGATATAATACAGCAATAGTATCATCCTGTCCATTTCTGTAAGACTTTGTCTCATCTTCAGAAATTATTTTAATCTGTTTGAGAAACAAAGGAAGTCAGGAAAAACTACCAGTAATATTTAATGTGCTGACTTATCAAGGGAGGTGATCTTAATCTGTTTTCACCTGTTCTGGAAAGTTATTCAACAATCAGTAGGACTAGATTTATTAGGACCAAGCCGTGAAGCTGGACTTTGCTCAATTTACATAAAACTTTAATGAGGAAAAACTTTCAAATACTGGTGCAAGCCAGCATTTGGCAGCCCCCTTGGAGCCTGCTAGGTCTGCAAAGGATTATATGCACACTCTGCCTCCAGATATTAATAGTTTTGAAGAGCCTGTTTTATCATTGTCACTCTTGAAAGCATCTGAGAAGTCTCCTTTTAACTCCTCTTAAAGGAAGTCTCTTTGTTCATATTTTAATCATTCGTTGTAAAGATCACAAGTAAACAGGATGACTGAAAAAGCGCCATTCCCTGGAGCAGACCATCACACTGGGCCATGAATCCACCATAAGCTGTTCAAGGGAAGGTGCTCTTGTTATCACTGTTCAGCCGTCCATGATCAAACTGAGTGGGAGTCAGCGTGCTCCCTTTTGAATATCTTGTGCCCAGAAGAAGGAGTTTGTTTGCGGACAGTCGTATACTTTCCTTAATGACAAATGCTCATAAAGACTCTTTAGAGCTACTCTTATAGTAGCTAACAGATAATGCTCATAAGTTTTATAATAGGATTTAAACTATGCCATATTTTATGTCTTGAATTAGCTCACCTCAAAGTTTTATGGATGGTTGTGTTTATATCTGGAAAATCAGTGTTGTCTTTTGAGAGTTTGATAGTGGTGAGAAGGAATGGGAAGATTAAAAAATTAAATCAAGAAATATTTGAAGAGTCAGAATGAGGTTTGGCAATGTGAGAGCTGTAAGGAACTTGGAGGAACTCGGCGTTTTACTTTCATTATGAGTTCTCAGGGTGACCTTTGAGGGCCCTACAGCAATGCAGTGGCAGGGGAAGGTGGCAGGGGGGAAAGGGAGATCTGCTACAGTCCCCTCTCTCACCAGGAGAGGCAAGAGACAAGAGAGAAGGAACCACGGCAGTACCTGGTCATCCACTTTTCAGCTTCCCCTGGCCATCCTGTAAACAACTACCTGCAATTCCTAACACAAAGGTTTGCCAGTCCCTGTTTTTTGCTAAGTGAAGGCATGGCTTGCTGTCATGCTGTGTAAACAATGTTTTGTTAGAAGTGATGGCTTGTTAGTAAAAGTGACAAAGCACCCCTCTCTCTCCCTGGGGAGACACAGCCCAAGGCTGGTTCCTCAGCTCAGACTGTCAGCCAAAACTGGGGATGAAAGCAGAGGTCATAAAGTATTTCTAAAACATTCCTTTTGTCATATTCCGATCACCTTTGAGGTGCAGGATACTTTTACATACTCTTTGGACAAAAGTTTAGAAAGTCTTTTTCGAGTGTGATTTTTAAGACTATTTTTTACTTAACACAACTTCTGATGTACTGAATAGTTTTCACATACTGGAAGCCACCATAAAGAGTGGATCTGTTTAATTGGTTGGATCCACATGGTCGACCATGATTCTTTCTGCACAGAATGGCTGAGGTTGACAGACACATCTGGAGATCGTCTATTCCAAACCCTAGCTCAAGGAGGGTCAAGTAGAGCAGTTTACTTGAGGCCGCAGTTCACTTGGTTTTGAATATCTAAATGTAGACTTCACAACCTCTCTAAGCAACCTGTTCCAGTGTTCAACCACACTCACAATAATAAACTCTTTTCTTATGTTCAGATGGAATTTCACCCATTGCTTCTTGTTCTGTTACTGGATAAAACCGAGTAATGTGTATGGACATACATTGTCACCCACAATGAGAAGCTCATTGGTGTGTTATTAAGAATTATTTTAAGTCAGCTGTTTTCTGCCATGGACATCCTAGGTATATATTTTATTATAATTTAAGGTATCATAACAAAGCTGATGTCTGGAACATATTGGAAGGAATTGGCCACCAGCTCATTTGATTCTTCTTCTTGATGAAACATAAAAACAAAAGTTCACATCAGTTTTCAGATAGCTATAGATGAAGAACAACTGTGCAATAGGAAATGGATTTTCTAGGTCAAATGCAATTAAGATAATAAAGTAAAGCTGAGGGATTGGCTATGACCATAGTATAACATCGCTACGTCTATAAAACATAGAAAACGTAATTTGAGAACAAACTGATATCAGTGTTCAAGTATCTGTTTAGTATGTGAATCCCCTAATATGAAATTTTTAAGATGACCGATTTAATGACTTACTGTGTATAATGGTAAATGGATAAAAATTATATTCAGATGCCTAAGATCTGTACCCTCAATTCATAGTCTGGAATCCAAGTAATTGGCCAGTTTGTCAGTTATTAACTGTCTCTGAAACTGAAGTCAGTAGGCAAAACCACTTGAAAATGTTGAAATTATTCCCCCTGAAAAAGGTGTAATATTTCTTACTGATACATGGGTATTCTGAAGCTTAACTTTTGCTTTGAATATTTAGAAACAAAAGCTGTGGATCTGAGATACAAGTTCCTTTCATTTACATGAATATTCTGATGCTTTGCTTTTGGAGATCGTATGGGATTCCTGAGGCAAACACTTTAAAGAGCGGTTTCGTCTATCCACAAGAAGGAGATAGATAGGGGGTTATGGGTAGGTGGACCGCAGCCTCTGTTGTGATGTTTGTAGGTGATAGTACAAGGGTCATACTCATGGCCAGTGCTCAACTGCACAAGCAGCCACACACAAACAAACTCCTAAAGCTGGATGAGCAGGAGCAGCCAGAGAAGGCTGCGTTAGTGCTCCATGAGGCTTTTCAGAATTGTCAACTCTGCTTTTGTGTCTCAAGCATCAAATGATTTACTGACTGATCTGATGCACATTTCCTCTACAGCTGGGAGCTGAAAGCTTTAAATTGCATAGTTACATTATTTTTTATTTTTCTTAATGTCACCAGACATTTCTTCTTTTGAAGCAGTCTCATCCGAGAAACAGACTTTACCTTGGTGAGGAGCAATAACCCATCTCTTTATCTCCATTACAGCCACTTTTACCAATTATGTAACTAAATTATTTTAAGGTTATTATTTGAAGTGCCATAAAGGTGCACTGTACATTTATTTTAAAGTCTGCGGTATATTAAATTGAACCAAACATTGAATTTCCTGTCCACAGCTGCAAAATCAAGCAAGTATCTACTGCTTTTTTCTTCTATTAGCAGGAAATACGAAATTCATCTAGTATAAAATACTGATGCTGGTGGAAAATGCCTGTTCTTTTGCAGGTGAAAAGTTTTATTTTAATATAACTGTAGCATTTTTCATACACTATTTTGTAAATTTCTATATTTGGTCATTAAAAAATATAGGGTACCTGAAATTCAATGTGGAATGATAGAGGTTATTACTGGATATAAGGAAAAAAATTTTTACAATGAGGGTGGTGAAACACTGAAACACGTTGCCCAGAGAGGTTGTGGAGTCTCCTTCCCTGGAGACATTCAAAACCTGCCTGGATGTGGTCCTGTGCCCCCTGCTCTGGGTGAGCCTGCTTGAGCAGGGAGGGTGGACAAGACAACGTCAAGAGGTCCCTTGAACCCCTGCCATTCTGTGATTATGTGATTCTATGGTGTTGAATGTAATATCTCTTAAAGAAGTAATTCACTCAGGAAGATGGCACTCAAACTCTATATATGGAATCAAACTACCCAGACTAAATTAAAACCTCTTTGTTCTTATACTCAGAAATACTTTTAATATATGGGAAAACGTTTCTTTAACCTGCTCCTTTATCTTAATATATTTTGTGAAAAATAAGATTAAATTAGGAAGAAATACATGAAAGGCCTTGGATTTAAATGCTAAGATAAACATTATCTACCATCATTGACTGCCTCCAGTAGAACTGCTTAGTATAGTACAAGCTGGGAAGAGCAGTTAGTGTCTACTGCCTTAGTGTAAGTCTTAAGAACTTTGACATTAGAAGACGAGGTAGCAATGCTGTCAGGACTGGAAACATATACTATTCCCTTGTGCAGAAAAGAGAGCTGGGATCCTGGAGAGTAACCAAAAGCTCCTAAGAATATTGCTTTTTGGACTAGACAGAACACTGTGTATAGCGAGTTGAACAAGATATACATGAAGAAGAAAAAAAAAAAAAATCTCTGAAAGAAAATGCAGATTAACTTAGCTATTGTCTAAGCAAATGAGGCCATCATGTGGCAAATTAAAGACATGACCACAGAAAGAAAAATCATTGATTAATAATATTGGTGATAATGAAGAAAATACACACCTTCCACCATGAAATCAAAGGAAACTGGTGTGAAAGTCCAGACACAGAAATTCCTTCTAGCTTTTCATTTTTGCATGAGGAATTCTAGAGAAATTTTGAAGAATATTTTAGAAATTCTTTATCAAGGAGAGATTCTTAGATGGAAAGCACATTTTTTTTCTCTTTAAAGTCTCATAGGTAATAATGGAAGAATGAAAGAAGGAATAACCATGTCTTCAAAGGAAAGACTTCAAATGTCTTCAAATGAGAGCCAAGTGAGAAACTAAGTTCCTGATGTGTTATCGAGCTCCTCAGGAAATTGCAGGAAATGGAATTATAAACATCTGCAAAACTAGATTGTTGTATACTTCATTGAATGTATTCTTAACAAGCTGTACCTTGAAACATTAGCATCCTGAACTGTAATTCTCAACTCTAGCATGCATGAAGAGCAATCTGAGCTGTTACTGATTTAGCAGATATGTAAATAACTCTCATCTTTAATTACTCATCTTCTTTTACAGTGAATAATAGACAAGTACATGGAGATAAATCTTCTGCAGAGCTACCCAACAGAAAATCTTGGGAAAACTTAATTTAAATTAGGAATTTCTATGCTGAATTCACTTTGTGGATAGAGAAACACGTGCCTTCTTATACACATCCCTTGGAACATGTGCATAAATTATGTTTGTTTTTTGACCAATGGATACAATATATTGTTTTACATCATTATGAAATATGTGCATGTCAAGGAATGACTGAGTTTGTACAGCAAACAAGCACATTGATTAATCCAGAACGAAAGCTGTTTAAAACGCGATAGATGTTCAAGTGAATTTAAGAAGAAATTAATAGTGGGGAAAGCCAAGAATGCCTAGAAAGAAAAAAGTGTGAAGCCAATGTTAATCAAACACCTTGTCAAAGCCCCAGTGTTAGAGAGTAGAAAATGCTAGTCACCTTACATCTATAGTAGCTTAAACCTTTCTAAGTTCTGCCTTGACTCTTTTTATATATTGCTGTTAAAAAAGTCGACCTAATTAAGGACACTTGAAAAGTAGGTGGGAACTAGGAATTACTATGTCAGATAGATATGCATTCCTTCTCCCTCAAGATTGTTTCATTTTAACATCTCACATATCCTGAACTTAGTTTTTGTCTTAGATTCAATATTAACCAAGTCATTTACTCACCCCACTTTTAGGAGAGCTATGAGAACCAAGTCAGCAGTAACATGGAAACAAAACTACTCCTGTTTGTTAGATAATCACAGAATCACAGAATGGCAGGGGTTGGAAGGGACCTCTGGAGATCATCTTGTCCAACCCCCCTGCTTGAGCAGGCACACCCAGAGCAGGGGGCACAGGAACGCATCCAGGTGGGTTTTGAATGTCTCCAGAGAAGGAGACTCCACAGCCTCCCTGGGCAGCCTGTGCCACTGCTCTGTCACCCTCACAGGGAAGAAGTTTTTTCTCATATTGAGGTGGAACTTCCTGTGTTCCAACTTCTGCCCATTGCCCCTTGTCCTGTCATTGGGCACTATTGAAAAGAGCCTAGTCCTGTCATCCTGACACCCACCCTTTAGATATTTATAGGTATTGATGAAATCCCCCCTCAGTCTCCTCTTCTCCAGGCTGAACAAACCCAAGTCTCTCAGCCTTTCCTCATAAGGGAGGTGCTCCAGTCCCCTGATCATCTTGGTAGCTCTCTGCTGGACTTGCTCAAGCAATTCGGTGTCCTTCTTAAGCTGGGGAGGGGCCAAAACTGGACACAGTGCTCCAAAGGTGGTCTCACCAGGGCAGAGTAGAGGGGGAGGATAACCTCCCTCAACCTGCTGGCCACACTCCTTTTAATGCATCCCAGGATACCGTTGGCCTTCTCGGCCACAAGGGCACATTGCTGGCTCAGGCTCAGCTTGCTGTCCACCAGCAGTCCCAGGTCCTCAACAGAGCCGCTTTCCAGTAGTTCAGCCCCCAGCCTGTACTGGTGCCTGGGGTTGTTCCTCCCCAGGTGCAGGACCTTGCACTTGCTCTTGCTGAATTTCATTAGGTTTCCCTTGGCCCGGCTCTCCAGCCTGTCCAGGTCTCACTGAATGGCAGCACAGCCTTCTGGTGTATCATCCACTCCTCCCAGCTTGGTACCATCAGCAAACTGGCTGAGGTTACACTCTATCCCATCATCCAGGTCATTGATGAATATGTTGAACAGGACTGGACCCAGCACAGACCCCTGGGGAACACCACTAATGTTGTAAGGACCATGCTATTTTATCTTAAAACAATTGTTTGCTGTCTTAAAAAATGTGTTAACATATTTGTTGCCTTTACTAAGTAAATTAATTATGTAATTTCTACACATGGACACTTAAAGCAAATTTAGTAAGACACAGATTATATACACATTATATATGTAGACACAGTCTTTACTTTTATCTAAAACACTGATGACCTTAAATGTTTGGCCGTGTACAATTTCTAGCATTTCTGGAAAAAAAAAGTCTCTGTCTTGGTGAATACAAAGCTGTATCTAGTGTTCACAGATCTACTTTTATGAAATATTATGTACTGCAGGATCCAGGATGCTTATTTTAATACAGCAGTCATTCAAGGTGTGACTCATTTTCTGTACACTAAAGCACTGACATTGTAGGTATTTATGATAATCATGTTCATATCCTTTTATGAAGAGATACAATGAAAGTGACAGCAAATCTAGGATGGGATGAACTGTGCCCTAGACTTCATTACCCAGACCTTTGTTAACTATGCAGAAGATGGGCTTGCTTAGAGAAATGAGCTTAGGCATGAATGTTACCTTTCAGTTAGATGCAGTCCTGTCCTAGACCCCTACAGCAACAGCATTAGTATACTGATCTCCTTAGTTAACAGAGTACAGCTAGAATGAAGCGTACTCAGGAATAAGCATACAAAGACAAAAGGAAAATGCACTCACTCTACAATAACAGGGATTGCTAAAGATAGTTGACCTTGTGTGTTCTGCTCTTTTCCTTTCTGTTCTTTACTTTTTATATCTCTACAGTCCAAGGAATTCACAGCAAAGGATTTGAAGTGGCTCTCATCCTGTTTCTTACTCTCTGCTCTCAGTTTACTGCATTAAAATAACTAGAATAAAAGATACCATCCTGTCTCAGAAATACAGAACAGATGATGACTAAACTAAATTGTTCTAGGTAATTTATCTAGAAGACTGGGTACTTGACAATAACAGTTATTTTGACTCTCTATATATACATTTACAATGTGGCTTTTTCTGCACAAGGCAGTGTGCCATGTTCCTCCTCTCCTCCAAGTTGTCATCCTCTTTGCTTTTGATGACCAAGTCTACAAGGCAGATTGGATTTTGAGGGAGAGGAATAAGAGGAAGAGTTATAAATGTAGGAATAGATAATACATCTTGAGGAAAAGGTTAACTGTATGTCTATTCATACTATGAATGTTTACAAGAACCTCTTTAACAAATGTTTCAAGGACATCTTTAGTGTCTTACAGAAATGAATGTTACCAGGAAGGTTGCTTCCATAAACAAGTATAGCAGCAAGAAAGAAACAGGTTCAAGGGGTTTACTTATAGGGAAGGAGAACTGGTTCCATTAAAGCTGGATTGATGGGGAGCCAATGTCATGGTAGAAGATTGCTGAACATCTCCTGACTTGGGGGATAGTTCAGGAGGAACTTCCAGGGATGCCTGAAGATGACACTAATGGAGATCCAGAACTAAATTACAGTCTTTCTTTGGAGATGTGTCGTGGTTTAGCCGGCAACTCAGCCACACACAGCCACTCACTCACTCTCCCACCGGCGGGATGGGGGAGAGAATCAGAAGGGTAACGCTTGTGGCTTGAGATAAGAACAGTTCAATAATTAAAACAGTAACAACAGCAACAATAATGCAACAAAAAGGAAAACAATGAGAGAGGCACAAAACCTGAGCTGGAGGGGGGAAGAGTGAATGAACAACCAAAACAAACATGTGACACAGCCTCTCACCACCCACCAACCTGATGCTACCAGTCCCCAAGCCACAACTGTCCCCCCCATGCATGCCAACTGCCCCAGTTAATATACTGGTCATGGCACCACATGGTATGGAATGAACATCCCATTGGCCAGTCGGGGTCAGCTGTCTTGGTTGTGGCCACGCCCCTGCCAGCCTTTTGTCCACGTGGCGGAGCATGGGAAGCTGGAAAGGTCCCTGACTGCTACAGGTGCTACAGTGAAAAGAATTAACTCTTTCTCAGCCAAAACCAGCACAAGATGGTACATGGACTATGGCATTGGTGAGAAATACTCCTTCAGAATCTGTCAGAAATTATAGAAGGGCTTAGTACTTGGGTATTTGTTGCTTAAGGAACAGCAAATTGCCCTTGTAGGCATAAGTATACTGGAGAATGTTGGGCAATAGGACACTGTGGTATTCAATACCCTAACAAGTATCTACAGTAAGAAAGGCTTTCTAGACCTAAAACCATGGTTTTTTCTTCTGAGAACTCTCCTTTGATTAGTTTTTCAAACTGGCAACCTGTCACAAGTGGGGTCCCCCAGGGATCAATATTGGGCCCAATGTTATTCAATATCTTTGTAAGTGATCTGGATAATGGCATCAAGTGTAGCCTGATGAAGTTTGCTGATGACACCAAGTTGAGTAGGGAAACAGACACTCCAGAAGGGAGAGCTAGGAAGTAAGATCCCTTATGCCCTGTAGAAAGTTGCAGTAGAATAATGGTCCTTAAAGCAAAATTGTTCTAGGTCAGTCAACCCTTCCTTTGGGTCAAGCATTATAATGCAGAAGTGTATGAATAGAATGTAGTGAAGAACACATTTCTGGAGGTGTCTCTGTCTGTCCTTTTGCCTTTGTGGCTAAAAATTACATGATGAGGCATTTGGTGGTAGCACAATAGTGGTAATATGGTGGTTGTAGTCTTCCAAAAGGAAGAAACTGCGAGCAACAGCATAGTTATTTAAGCATGGATTTGGTGGATTTGGAAACAAAGATCCCTTATCCTTAAAGGAAAGCGCTTACTTTCTTTACAGACCCTTTCAACCAAAAGTGAGGTGTTTAGCAATTACTATGCAAACTTTTGCATAAATCTCAACAAAGCGGAAATACTTCTTTAGAAATATGGAAGAAAAGAATACGGAAAAATAGATTGTTTTGGAAAGTTTCTACATTTGACATGAATTTCTGAAACAGATTTTAAACTCTATGGCCAAAATTTTCAAAACTGATTTTCATATGTCTGTGGCAAGCATTTATAGTGCTTGCCTGATTTTCAGGAAAAGCTAAATTTGTCTGCTAAATCAAGCATCTTTGAAAAGATACAAGTTGAGGAAACAAACAAGTCATTACTAATCCAGTCATTAGAAATTGTATTATCAAAAATTAGAAAGCCTAGTTTTAAAAATAAGACACTAAAACCCAGAATTTAGTAAAAAAAAATCAACCTAAATATGTTCTTACTTGAATCTTCAGACTATAATGTTAAAATCTCTTCCATTCATGCAACTGCAAGTATAACTTATTTATATTATGGTGCAGACTAATAGCCTTACTCATGGACAAGACCTTATTGTATCAAGTAATACATAAACAGGAAACAAACAAATTTGCTAGTCAACTTGGTTTTCCATCTAAGATAGCAACAGAAGAACACAGGTAAGTGATTCAAAAGAAATACAATGAGACTGCATCGATGAATATTCTGGATAGTGTTAGTATTACATTGATGAGCCTAACTGCCTATCAGTTAGGCTGTGTGTGTATAATTATCTACATGTAGATCAGACAGATCACATGGATAAATCTCAGGGAATCAGAAATTGCTATGATGGAAGTGTGGAAGACTCATTAATCAGGCCAGTTTTAAACTTAAAAACAAAACTTTACTGCATAGATATTCATTAAAAATACACATTGCTAATGGTTAGTTCTTAATAATTATTAATCACTATTACTTCACATTCAAAGCAGTTAGTCCTTAACAGTCATCTTAATTTAGCAACTAATATACAATACCACAGAGCTGATGCCATGTAATTAGCACTTATGGTTACAGTCCTTGAGAGTCTTGGTCATCAAGGTGGTCAGGTTCAAGAGCTCTTCAATGAAGGAAGCTAACACTGAAAAGGCTGTCCATCCATCCATCTTTCCTTCCTCCTCCTCCTCCAAGCCCAAATTCAAGATTAGCACCTTTCGATAAAATATTGCTGTCTTTAGAGAGTTCTTAGCTCTTGATGTCTGATCACCAGCACTTTGGGATACTTTCAGATACTACTTTCCCAGGCTGCAGCAGATGTCTTGCCTTGCTTATCAGCTGTGGCTTTTTTCTGGTGCTTCTTTTCTGTGTTATATTTAAAGCAGTCCTTTCCCAGCTCTTAAGGTTGCACCTCTTCAATGATCAGTAATTGACCATCAGTGAGGTACTTACAGTTCTAGGACCTTTGTTTTCAGCCTGTGCCCATATTTTCAAGACCTCTGCTGTCATCCCAGGCTAAAACTCCACATCATAACACGAGACATTTGGCATCAAGCTCCAGCTGGCCTGCAAATTCTCACAACAAGTCGATAACAAGCCTAATAGGCTAGGACTGACTGTGCCTTACATAGTGAGAATAAGGCTTAAGGTTTGTTTCTGGCAGTAGCTAAACTGTTTTTTTCTGAGCATGAAAATGTTTACAGACTGTTTACCAGACAAGCCCGATTACTGTGGTTTTGACAGAGTTCAAAGCAAGCTAATGTTAATTACATTTGGCTTAGCATGCTTCTACTTTTATGAGTGCAATAGGCCTCTGCTCTGGCCATGTAGGAGAGTGGTTTGAATAATGAAAGATAGTAGTGAGAAACTGGTACATATTTACTTAGTACTTCTTGTTTTCATAGGACTTATGAAAGGAAGGAGAAAAAACAGAAGTATCAAGACTGACTATTGATACTGAAATAATTATGGTGACAAAAATAGTAGTATTGACATCTTACAGAGACAATTCAGAGATAAGTATTGCCTTTAATTCACATGTTGCATGACCCACTTTGAACATTGACCAGAGAATAGTAGATGCCTTTTTCAGCCAGGAGCTGCTGATGGGTCCCTTGCTCTATGACCTTGCCATTCTGGACCACGGCAATCTTGTCAGCATTTTGGATGGTGGAGAGGCGGTGAGCTATCACAATGCAGGTGCGACCTTCTCTGGCTTTATCCAGCGCTTCTTGGACAATCTGCACAGTGAACAAACCAAAAGGTGAGTTATTCTGGCTGCTGTCGTGAGATATACCTCAATTGCCATCTGTGAAGTAAACTGAAATATGGCAGTGAGGGAAAGGGAATATCTGTGGCTTTAGCTTCCTGGTTTAGAATGAGCCTGTGTTGGCAAGGAGTCAAAACTACCATAGCAGATGATGCCAAAAGGATGAGGTAGAACCAGGCTCATTACTGAGATGTATGGTAGGAGAACAAGAGAAAATGGTCATAAACTTTAACAGGGGAGGTTCTGACTGGATATAAGAAAAATATTCACTGCAAGAATAATTAAGCATTGGAACAGGGAAAAAAGAGAGGTTGTTGAATCTTCTTGGAGATTTTCAAGGACCCTACTGGGCACAGCACTAAGCAACCCAGTTTGAATTCAGTATTGGCCCTTGTTTGAAGAGGAGGTTTGGTTAAAGACCTCCAGAGCTCCCTTCCATGACTGATTTTTTTTATATATGGGAGTTAAGCCAGTAATCTTGGGTCAACTACTATCATACTAGTTCTCATGATGTTGCAGGCAGTTTCATGAATCATGTTTTTCTTAAAGCTAGCACTGGCAGAAAAATACTAATAAGAATCTCTCCTTTCTTTTCCTTATTCCTTATGTTTATTACTGCAGAATAAAATAAGAGATTAAATTTCTGTACCTAACTGGCACATAATTAAGAAAACAAAGAACCCTGGAGTTATTTAATTGCTTTTCCCCCTCAAACCTTATGTTTTTATGCCTAGAATTGATCAAAACTTAGTCCATAGGGTTTGAGTTTTTAGATTATATTTTTCTTTGTAATATTTGCCCCATTAGTATTAAGTACTTTTGTAGAATCTGTTGAATTTCTACAGACAGACTGTACTTCTGTTATACCAAGTTTGCAGCTTTGGGCTTTAAAAAAAGCCTTCTAGAAATTTTTTTCACTGGAAGTTTGCATATTAGCCATGAATATATAGCAAGGACTGGCGAGCAATCAGAGGGGCAAGTAAAACTATGAAAGCAAGATTTGGCCATTTCCCAGGAAAAAAGCTCTCTGGCAGCATCCTCAACCTTTTCAGTTTCTGAAGTTTCTACCTCCTGATTCAATTTCGGTAGCACTTTTCCAATGGAAGCCTGAAGAATTCCAGGCAAAGAAATGCCGCCTTCGTTGCTACTTCAATCTGCCTATTGGCATACAGATGAAAAAAAAACAGAAAAGGTTTTTTTGGCAAGGAGGAGTAAGACCTTTGTATTTGTCTATTATTAGTATAAATATGTAAATTGTATAAAACACCATATTTCCAGCTTTAGGCTTTAATCTGTAGGAGTGAAAACAATAATCATAATACAAACAAACATTAATTTAGATTCTGGACTCCTGACTCACAATCAAGTTACCTTTTCACTTTCTGTATCTAAGGCAGACGTAGCTTCATCCAGTAGCAGAATTCGGGGCTGACGTACAAGAGCTCGGGCAATAGCAATACGTTGTTTCTGACCACCAGAAAGCTGAGTTCCCTTGTCTCCTACACGGGTATTGTATTTCTAGAAACAATATATTAAGATTATGAATGCAGATCTGAATTATTGCATTATGAATGCAAAGTATATTTAAGCATATCAACCCTGACACCAGCCATCCATAAACTGCATATTCCATGCCAATAGCTCTCTGAAAACAGATGACCAGAATTGCTATCTGCCACAGATCTATAGATCTTTCACTAGGAGACTTCTTTTGTAGCATCAAGCATTTCATACATTCAAAGCAACAACCCCTCTAAGGTTGGAAGGTAACGTTATTGTCCATATTGTCCCAAAGCTCAGTGAAAGTGTATGACAATACTGGGGATCAAACCCTGACCTTAAACACTTCAAGCTAGCATCCTAACCGATCAGTTTTTCTACCCACATTTATTCATCCTGAAGAAAAAAATAGCAATGTAAAAGATGTATCAGTTTCCAGCCAAATTATATACTATATCTATATATAGACATAGACATTTTTACACTTTATCTATATCTATACTACAGTTTTGGACCATTTTAACGTAGTTATGTCAGTTAAGGTGGATGAGTCAGGTCTCTGGACAAACTCATGGGTAGGTCACAGTAGTCTTTGAGGTATTATATATTTGGTTGCAAAAAGCACCAAAGTTTTATGATACATCATTATATATCACAAGATTTCTCCACAGAGTTTTGGAAAGAGCAGATCTTGATAAGTGGTTAGAAACTAACATGGCCTTTGGCCTCTGTATTTTTTCAAGAAATGCAAAAAGCAGCTTAACTGTCTGAATTTAAGCTGAATATATACAACATGCAACTAAGCTGGCAACCTCCTTGCTTCAGGAAGTTTTGAATACAAGTTGGCATAGGTTAAAAATTGATTTGACAAACCCACAGAAGAAAAAATCCATCCAGAACTATTAAATAATAAAACATGATTTCTATCTGAGGAAGTTTGAGTCACAAATTATGAAAGCAAGATGAAAATTCAGAGGAAATGTGATTAAATATTTAGCCTTTTTTAATACTTATTTGTAAATACTTCTTACTGGTCACTGCCTGGGAAAAGATTTTGTGCCTGGCATACCTTTAATCTGACCCAAGATGTTAATTCTTATATTATTATGTGTTGGTCATATATATATATATATATATGAAAAACTTTCTTAGTAATTTTTTAAATATAGAAATATTAGAAATTAAAAAGATAACTAGGCATAATGGGAAGAAATGCATGAGAAGCTTGTCAATCTAGCAGTGTCTTTTACATATGCTTGAGATAAATAGGAGCTTAAAAAGAAATGTTTAATTCACTTTAAAAAGCCCACCCCACACTTCCATCTCTCAATTAGTTATAATCGTGTATTTTCTTCCCTGATATCTTAAATGTTCAGTTCTCCACTTAACAACGGAGTCTCCCAGAGTATAAAAGAGAATGGTAAACACAATTAAGAAAGAAAAGATTTAAAAATCAGTTTCAGATCTATTTGCGTCTCAGGGAATTAGTGTACCCCAGGGCATCGTAAATGGACAAAATGTTTCCCTGCCACAGTAAGTCACCCCTAGTTCTGAGTAGGAGAGAAAAGGAATAACTCACATCTGGCAGAGAGTCAATGAAGGAATGAATATTGGCTTCTTTTGCTGCGTTAACAATTTCCTCATGTGACACCTGCCGACTGTTATCCCCGTATGCGATGTTTTCAGCAATAGTGCAGTCAAACAGCATTGGTTCTTGTGAGACGATGCCAATCTGAGCTCTCAGCCACTGGATATTTAGTGTCTTTGTGTTTTTCCCATCAAAAAGCTGAGAAACCAAACATACATTTTAAACTTCAGTCACATGGCTATATGTGTGTTAGAGATTTAGTGTAAATTCATACACAGAAGTTGTGCAATTGCAGCTCTTTCCTTGGAGAAACGGAGAAATCTCCTACGCAGAGATACTATATTGAAAGCTCACATATTCCCTTCCCCTCCTTCTCTATGTTCCAAGTTTTTTGAAGGGCTAATATATAAAAGTGAGGATAGTCCCTTCTGCTGCCTCAGTCGTTTGCTTTGCTTCAGGATTTCATCAGGATTTTGAAGACTGTGGAAGACAGGATATGCTGAGGCAACTTCAAAGAACTTTGAGTAAAGTTGTTTCATTTCTTTCTTCAGTCTGAAAACTTTCCTCTATTTTGCGTATATATTCCCACTGAAGGAACGGATTGGCAGTAGTATTCCATTAAAATAAAGGAAGAGTTGGGTTCATTCATTCACACACTTCTAAGCCAAGCATCCAACCTTAAAATTAATTGTGATGTAACGCCTGACAATGGGCAAATTTACTTCTGGATTCCTTAAGATACCATTTGCAGTCAGTTTTCTTTACTGGCAACTCTGTCACACTTCTGCTAAATTTGTCTACCGAGTTGCTATCATTATCTGTTAGATAAATGACAGCAGATTTTTTTTCCTGGATAGATCAGTTTCATAATCATACAAGTCATATCAACTTGGACGGAAATATACCAGGACATTAAGAGGGCTGATACATTGCACCTAGAATCACCCAGCGCAGTGCTCAGGCTCTGTGTTGAGTGCCACTATCAGCAGAGTAATTGAAGAACTGCACCCTTCATAGCAGGGCTACCGGACATGATTAATCTACTAATTCCACAGTTTGTGCTAGAACAGCCAATCTGCAGCCAGTATAGTTGTTTTTCAAAGGGAAGACATCATAATGAACCTGATTCAAAATCCACTGAAATCAGTGGCAGTATTTCTACATCTGCAGATGCAAAGAGGAAAAAAAAGAATGCTAGATAGGAGAAATTGCTTTCAACTACATATATATTTGTCAGGTCTTTTCCTTAGAATTCCAATGGATTTGCAGGCTTCTATGGTCTGCTTCCTGTCCTTATTTGATTTGAAAAATCACTAATGAAGCTGGAGAACTCAGTTATTATGCATTTTCGGTCTACTACACCAAATACCACAACTGCTAAGCATTTACTCTCTATACCAGACTAGCATAGTGCTCACTGTTGTGAACAGCTGTTTTGACAGTTAGTGCTTTAAAGCACACACAGCTTTCACTCAGTTCACGGTGCAACTGAGCATATGAATTAGTTCACTGCTTTTGTGGCTTCTATGCCATTGTTGGTTATTTATCAATACAAGGTCAAAAATGTTGGTGATGAAGTTGCACTTGGTTAAACGTACCTTTGGAGCACCTATGCTGCTTCTTTCTACACATCAGCTTGCTACACTGGACCAGTATGGGCATTTCCAACCACAAAAAAATCTTGCCCATTGCATCTAGGCCTTATTTAAATATTGTTTTATATTTTGTGAGTGCTTCTGCAGATACAAGTTCTGAAATCCTTCTTATTCTCACCTCATCCAACCCAAAATGTGTGGGTTCTTTTTCAAGCAAAATCTCTGAGCACATTTCCATAAAAGAGAAAATGGCAAAACCAATACCATTATGTGAAAAAATTATGTAAAGTTGCTGAATAAGTAGTGTGGGAAACCCTAGATGTATTTTAAACCAAAATTATTAAAGTATTTATAATCTATCGCTTGGTAAGTGGGCATACTCTGAAAGACATTTCTGACAAGTAAAAATTATGATAGAAGTTACTTTTGTCAATGTTCACTGTTTTAGGAAAGAACATACATGTCAAAACCTATTACTACATTATATAGAAGAAAAGTTAGTAACTTTTAAAGTGTTCTTATCGTAAAAACCTGAGGAAATTTGCTCTGAATTCAAAGCCATCATTAGGTTGTGGATCAGGCATATTTTTACCACACAGACCTTGTTCCACTAATTCATTATAATGTGGGAAATGGGGACTTTTTCCATTATATTATTAATCACATTTAAATAAGGAACCCTGATGAGCCACTGCTTATCTTTACCATTAAAAGTATTTAAAAAATAAAACTAGAAATATATATTATACTTTATCACATCACATAAAACCAAATAAGCACACCCTCACTTAACATGTTGACATGTTCTTACAAAAATACTTACCATTTCTCCATCAAGTGGATCATAAAATCTCTCAAGCAGCTGAACAACAGTGCTCTTTCCACAGCCACTGCTACCAACAAGCGCCAGAGTTTGTCCCTTTTCTACTTTTAGATTCAAACCTTGGAGGATTTTGACTTCTGGTCGGTTTGGGTAGTTAAATGCCACGTCTCTGATCGTTATGCTTCCCTCAAATGTTTCCTATAATTGAAATAGTATCACTGTTACATCTTTAAAGCAATATGATAGATGATTCAAACAGAATTGCAGAAGTCTTCTTTTTTCCCCCGCCACTGAAATCAATAGTGTTTTGCATTTGCTGGAACGCTGACTTTAACTCTGTGGTCTGAATCTTTGTGAATTTATAAAATCAGCACTGAAGTACAGCGTTGAAGTATTTTGAAAATGCTCATAATTCTGCTGGTTGAATTCCACACAAGCTGAACCTTAACCAGATTTTCAAAACAAATAACCTTTAGACCGTGTGAGCAAAAGCTGGACTGAAAATAGAGAACTTGGTCCATGTTGTGTTTGAATAAACTGTTGAGAACATACTGAGATAAGGAAGTAATCAGAAGGAGAGGCAAAATCAGTTTGAAGGAAGTGAGACAGGTAGTGTCCATGTTGTCAATAAATAACATTGCCCATTACACATGGCTTACTTACGGGCTTCTCTCCTTCCTTGCTGTAACTATCTATGGAGGGTACTCTTTCAAACAGCAGAAACAAGTGGGCTGCTGATATCTTGGCTTTGGTATAATCTGGAGCAAAAGAGCTGCTTTGTCCTAAAGCCATTGCACCAAATACAACAGCTGAAAACACTCTATAAAAGAAATCAGAAAAAACCCCAAACAGTAAATAGGCAATGAAGAAAAGGACAATGGAAATGGGTCTGCAGTCAACTTTTTCTTTTACTCAGCTAAAAAAGGGGACTAAATTTAAAGAGAATAGAGACCAACTATTACTTACTTAATTACTCACTCAGCTCCAGAAATACTTTTCTTCCTCTTTTAATGAAGTGAGATAAACAAGCCTCCATTCCAAATTCAATGCTTTCATTATTTATTAGTACTAATTTCTTTATTAGTACTGGTTAACTATATTAAGTCTCAACTGGGGCTCAGAGGAAAGTGGTCAATGGATGGTAAAATCGTTACTCTAATCCTGTTCTACTATTAGTGTGGTTTCCTCTCTATGGTTCAAAGACCTCTGGGAGTTAGTGATTCATTTTTAAAGCTTCAATGAAAATAAGAAATCAAGCCTGTAACAAGGTGACAATAAAGATTTAATTTGCTATCACTGCTCTGCTGGGAAAAATTTGAAGGGTTCACAACACCAAAAAAAGCTTGAAAAATATGCTACTATTGTTTTATGGTGAACATAGATGTATCTTTACAGCTTATGTTAGAATGGTTTAAGAACCTGCTGTCCTCAGCTATTAATTACTGCCACTCAACACAGGATTGCTCATCGAGAAATGGTAATCAACATATGAGACCTCTTAGCTTGTTTTAAGGCAAAGTAAAATAAATTATTTTTTATCTTTTATCTTCAGAGCTATATAAATGAATCTGTTTTATTTGAACAGTCTAGAGGGGCTCACACAGTTTTAGGTCAGACAATTCCCTCCAAATCTAACTGAGGCACTGGAAGTTCACTCCCTCAGCTGGCTAGAGATGTTCACCTAGCAGATTGGATGCAGACACTTTCCAACATCTTCCAGTCAAAATGAGCATGTTAACTATCTTTAACCAGGTTGCCAACAAAACAATTGGTATGTTTGGCCTTTCTTAGGTATTGAGATCACTGATATCCATACTGGTAGAATTGTATTCTTTTCATAGGCCTATATTGAGCTATTGCCTCTTAAATTATAAATTATATTTCTTTTGAGTTTATATAGGATTTAGAAGAATGGGACTTCAGTTATGATGGGATAAACAGTGATTATAAACCCAAAATATAAAAGTAAGACGCTAAGGATAATTTATAATTTCCAAATTCTTCATTTAATTTTTGTACAGTTTCTGCCCTTAAAAGTCTGTAAAGTACACTTAGAGACAAATAATTGCACTATTCCTTGTATAATTTCAGATTGCAATGGATACACCTTCTAAGAATACTGCAAGTTAGAATCATATTTTATTTGCAGTACCTGTATAAATTAGAAATAAAATGCTCCACCTGACTCCAGGTATGTACAGTACTCTACATACTGTCCTTACATTCGTGGTTCATACTTTCATTTCCTACACAAAATTGGTTCATTTAAGTGAACGAGATTCTTATCAGAATGTGATATAAAATAACTTAGTTATTCTTCCCTTATAGTGAACAGCATATACCTTATGGAATCCTGTTCTCCAATTATTTAACATGTATTTTGGAGAAGATTCCAAACTTGAATAAACCTGACATAGAAATAACACAGATGCTGATGATGTGTTCTTAAAAAGATTTGTACAATATTATTATGCTTCAATAAACAGGAACAACTATGGTTTTTGTAGAATATACAGAGGACCTCATAGCTACATGAACAGTAAGATTGGTGAGAATAAACAATGTGACATAAGTAGGATACTGTTTCAACTACTGGAAAACATGATAGTCCCAAATAAATACAGAAAAGGAAGTCCAAAATCAGGCCTATCTGAACAGCTCAGACACTGTAGCCATCTAGAGTATCCACTCTGTAATATGCTTTCATTATATTTAAGTACAGAAGAAGAATTTGCCTGTTTTGTCATAGCTTACCCAATGGATTCATGATATCTCTAGCAGTAAATGAAGACCTTTGTCTGGACTGACAGAAAAAAGATTGCAGAGGTACTTACAAAAACACATTTTTATATTCCATGTGCCCATTTACCACTAGATAGGCTCCAAACCGGAAACAGCCAGCATAGGTAAAGAACATCATTGCTTGTGAAAGAGCAAAACAAAATCCAAATATATGTGCCTTCTTCACAGAATTTCTGTAAGAAAGCATGCATATTTTCATAAAAATGTGCAATCATACTGAAGTCCTAGTATGCAAAAAAACAATTAATTGACTTCAGATTATACTGTTATGAATGGAAAGTGTACTCGTGCTTAAACAACACAATCCCTTGTCTCCTATTAAACTGCATCCAAGAGAAATTTGGTTTTGTTTCCAGAATTTTATTTACTTCCAAGAACAGCTTGGAATATGGGTGCAGAAAAATGTGACACCTTAGCTGCTATGTATAATTATTGTCTTACCATCTCATAGTTTGAGTGTTAAAACACTTCACAGTTCAGTCCATGATTACCACTTTGAAGATGTAAATAACACATTTGAAATTGTACTACTGCATCACATAAGGTAAAAAGGAGCAGAACTGTTAGCTCACCTTCAGCCAAAACCCAATTTTTGTGTCATTTTTTCTTTACTTGCAATTTTGTATTAACCAAATAACAAAGATATTGAACAGTTCAACATTATACACTCAAGAATCTATTTATTTTCAATTTAATCAGTCAAAATTCCTCTCTCAAAAAAGATTAAGCCTGAATGAATGATGCAGAAATTAGATTTGGGATGATAAAACTATGCTTATAACTAAATGCAAAGCAGAGAGAAAATTTCTGTAACTATGAATGATACTAGCAAAAAAGGAATAAAATATTTAATTTTATTGCTGTTATTACTAAGTCACAACTGTGTGATTCCTTCTGGGAAAACAAAACAAAACAAAACAAAACAAACAGGAGCCAGATCACGAGTGTGCTTTTTTTTTTGATTAAAAGGCTGTTATGACTTCTGTTTTACATAAATGATTTGTGCATTAATCCAGTATAACATAAGGCCCAAGCTCAATTCTTATAAAATAGAAGCTTTTTGCCTAATCAGTGGTTTAACATGCACTGAAAACATTAACTGAAAAATATGTCCTATCTCTTCCAGACAAATTGACCTGTAGGGCAATAAGTTCTTATTTATACTAGAACAACATTAAGATGACAATCTTGGAGCAATCCCATGAATGTCAACCCTGAGAATGGTTAGGCACTGTCTTGCAAACTGTGAGATATGGACTCAAAACCTAGCAGCCTGAGAAAAAAGCTAAAGTAATATCTTTTACACCCTGCATTGTGCTCTAACCACTCAATTATTATGGTGGAGGTATGAGCAGCACCCCTACTTGTCTCCCATCATATCTGTGTACATATGCTGTCATTTCCTTTGTTTTTCTCATGCATGTCTGAAAATGAAAAATTTCAGTCTAGAACAAATAAAACTTAAACTGACAGTATATTTTTAATTTTTTCACTTTAAGACTATTTAATTTTTATTTAGTCCAGGCAGATATTAATTCCTTTTTTTTTAGTCACAAACCAATAAGTAATTATTCAAATGCTTTCAGCTGTATTAATACTTTCAGGAATGGCTTAAGGCAATATTCTATTTACATTAAAAAGTTTTTAATTAAATATCTGAAACACTTCAAGTGGGAGGTTACATTAGATCTAGACTTCCAAAGCTCACTTAAAACTAAAATTTTTCCACACCAAGTGACATTGCAATAGGAGATAGCAATATAATAACAGAAAATTAATTATATCAAAGAACAAAAATGTTGGCTGGTGGTTGCATTTGTTAATAAAAATATGCAAAATTTTTACATTCGTTCTGAGGTCATTAAATTATACATTAAATCATGCTTATTAACAAAAAGAATCCATGTTAGTCCAAGTAAACGTTTGTCATTTATTCTATAATTTAAATACAGTTTTATTTTAGCTTAGTTATTTTTATTATACCTGTATGGTACCTGCAAGTGTTCTCCATACATTAACTCAAATTTTCTTTCTCGGGTCAAACTAACAACAGTTCTAATGTTTTCTATGGCTTCTGTGGCAATCTGCAATAGAAACACAAATGTTTTAACCAAAAGTTAAGATTATGTTGCAGTTCCTTATTCTAAACTAATAAAAAGAGTCTGCTGGAATATAATTTTATATTTTTTATAACTGTTATTAAAATCATGGACTTTTGATATCAAAAGTAAGCATCTTAATGTTTTCTTTTTATCACAGTGAGATTTTCTGATGATGCTCAGAATTTGCTGATAAGACCTCTTCAATGTCCTGTAAATGACCACACAGTGAGGCTAGGAGCCTGTATGGTAAATTCAGTTCATATGCATGTAGAATAGGATGATGCTTAGAAATGGCCAGCAGAAGACACCTGGAACAATGACATCTCTCTAGACACCGGAACTAGTGCTGTATCCCTCTATTCAGTTCTGGTTGAAACACTGGGTTTGAGTCCATGACCAACACATCATCCCTGGTGCAATATGTGGTATGTTGGGTATTCCAATTGGCCTCAACTGCTGTTGCTCTGGGAGGGCAGGGATTCCCACGTGTACTGTATTATACGTGGCAGTCCCATACGGGTAGATGTTCTCAATTTCCTAATGCATCTCAAATAGTATTAAACACCTATATCCAGGCTCTATTCAGTTGCCAACCAGTCTCCTTTCTGGAGATGGGTATTTAGCAGATGAGCTCACTTATGAGCACAGATACTGTACAAATGCACAGTAATAAGTCCTTTTATAACTCAGAGAACTGTATGTACAAGAAAGTATACATTAGCAGGAAATGAATATGGGCAATGGCAACAGTAGTGTAGGTAGACTTTCGTAGACCTTTTCTAGAAAAGCCACAAGGCTTTAAGATATTTTGCTGAAATTTATATTTCATGCTTTATGCTTTTAGTCTAAGAAAGACCATAAAGTAAGGTCAAAGGAAAATATAACCAAAGGAAAGTATATCTAGACTCAAAAGACTCAAGAATGAGTGAACTTTTCATCTTAATAACCAGAACTGGCCATGGGGTATAAGATCGCAGGGCTGTAGATAACTCAAGGTATAAATCTGAAGCTAAACATTAGACAGTTTCTGCCCAGAAAAGGTGAGAAATCAGGTATGTCTGCTTGCATATTCATATTATGCAAATTTAGGTTATAAAAGAAGGGTGGGCTTTACATAATGGTAGTGTTTTTGCAGCACTGAATTCCTATTTATGCTTGGGTTTTCCTCACAGGTGTAGTGAGTCCCCTGATTCTTTGCATCTAAATATTTGAAGCTAGGGAACATTGTTTGGGGTTTCACCCCCACCCCCCCCAAGAGACTGGCAATGTTTTTTAATATCGTAAAACTTATAAAAGTTCAATTTTAACATTACATTTTAATTTTAGAAAGCAATTAATAGATATGCATTTATTTTACATAATATTGTTACTGCATTTGGTGTATTACTTGGCTCATATGTTCTACAAAGTTCTTTGAGAACCAGTGCTTTGGAACACTGCCTCTCTGGACCTAGTTCCTTGAACTCCGTTTCCAGCTCATGCCTAGAAGCCAGCAAAGTCCCTGTTCTGCACAAAACTTTCTGAAATGACCACTTACACAAAAAGTAGGAGAAGCTTCAGGGAGAAGAATGAGCACTTTTAATAAGTTATTGTACTACAATAGGCCTATCAGTCTCACTTCAGTGCCTGGTAAAATTGTGGAGAAGCTTATTCTGGGAGTTATTTAAAAACACTTGAGAGACAATGCAGACCTTGGTCATAGCCAGCACGGGTTCACAAGGGGGAAGTCCTGTTTAACTTAATTTCTTTTTATGACAAGGTCACCCATCTAGTTGACCAAAGGAAGCCAGTAGATGTGGGGTTTTTTAATTTTAGCAAAGCTTTTGATACTGTCTTTCACACTATCCTTCCGGACAAAATCTCTAGCATACAGCTAGACAAGTCCATAATATGTTGGGTGAACAATTGGCTTACGGGTCAGGCTCAAAGAGTTATAGCAAATGGGGTTACATCAGGCTGGTGGCCAGTCACTAGTGGGGTTATACAGGGCTCAATTTTAGGGCCAGTGCTCTTCAACGTATTGTAAACGATCTACATGTAGGAGTCAAATGTACACTAAGTAAGTTCGGCAATAATACTGTGCTGGTTTTGGCTGGGACAGAGTTTTCTTCACAGTAGCTAGTATGGGGCTATGTTTTGGACTTCTGCTGAAAACAGTGTTGATAATACAGAGATGTTTTGGTTATTTCTGAGCAGTGTTTACATAGAGTCAAAGTCTTTTCTGTTTCTCACACCACCCCACCAGCAAGTAGGCTGGGGGTGCACAAGAAATTGGGAGGGGAAACAGCCGGAACAGCTGACCCAACTGACCAAAGGGATATTCCATACCATATGACGTCATGCTCAGCACATAAAGCTGGGGGAAGAAGGAAGGGAGGATGTTTGGAGTGATGGTGTTTTGACTTCCCAAGTAACCATTACGGACGATGGAGCCCTGCTTTCCTGGAGACGGCTGAACACCTGCCTCCCGATGGGAAGGAGTGAATGGATTCCTTGTTTTGCTTTGCTTGTGTACACGGCTTTTGCTTTAACTATTAAACTATCTTTATCTCAACCCACAAGTTTTCTCACTTTTATTGTTCTGATTCTCTCCCCCATCCCACTGTGGGGGAGAGTGAGCAAGCGGCTGTGTGGGGCTTAGTTGCAGCTGGGGTTAAATCATGACAGATACTATATTAAGAGGAGCTGTGGACTCCCTCGAGGGTAGAGAGGCCTTACAGAGAGATCTGGATAGACTAGACAGCTGGGCAATTACCAGCCATGTGAAATTTAACAGGAGCAAGTGCCAGATTCTGCACCTGGAACAGGGTAATCTTGGTTATACACACATATTAGGGGATTAGAGACTGGAGAGCAGCTCCACAGAAAGAGATCTGGAGGTTTGGATTGATGGCAAGTTGAATATGAGCCAACAGTGTGCCCTAGCAGCCAAAAGGGCCAATTGTGTACTGGGGTGCATCAAGCACAGAATAGCTAGGCCATCAAGGGAGGTGATTGCCCCACTCTACACTGCAATGGCCCCACCTTGAGTACTGAGTGCAGTTTTATGCGCCTCACTATAAGAACATCAAACCATTAGAGTGTGTCCAGAGGACCGTGAATAAGATGGTGAAAGGTCTCAAGTCAGCACTTACGAGGACTGGCTGAGGCCACTTGGTTTGTTCAGCTTAGAGAAGAGAAGGCTGAGGGGTGCCCTCATCGCAGTCTACACCTTCCTCAAGGGGGGCAGTGGAGGGGGAGCTGCTGATCTCCCCTCTCTCTTGACCAGCGATAGGTCATGAGGAAATGGTATGAAGCTGCATCACAGGAAATTCAGATTGGACATTAGGAAAAAGTTCTTCACTGAGAAGGTGGTCAGTCACTGGAACAGGCTCCTCTTGGGAGTGAACATGGCACCAAGCCTGTCAGAGTCCAAGGAGCATCTGGACAATGCTCTTAGTCATATGGTTTAGATTTAGGTAGTCCTGTGAGGAGCAGGGAGTTGACTAGGTGATCCTTATGGGTACCTTCCAACACAAGGTATTCTATGATTCTTATTCTATGAAAAGAATTAAATTCTATTCTGAAAGTGATCCTGTATGTTATATCTTATAGGACACCAGAGTTATGGCAATTCAAATGCCTACAGTTTAAAAGAGAAAAACAAATAACCTCCATAACCCACTACTTTTATGAGAGTTAAACCACAGACCTGAAATTATTTTTCTTCATGAACTGTTACCAAAGATTTTTAAACTGCGGTACTGTTATCTTTGTTCTAAATTATAGGGGTATAATTATCTTATAGCTTCAGTAATGCTTGTGCCACTGTTTTAATATTTGCACATAACTAACTTATTGATTTGAATGTAATACACAATGTTCATTATAACAATGAAATGAAATAGATTTTACTCTTCTTAATTATGTTGTCTCACCAACACTCAAAGAAGTAGTCATTTTTTCCGCTAGTAATGTAAGTTCATCAACCCTTTGCAGAAACCTTATTTTTGAAAAAATTTTAATTTAATAAAATGCGTGTAGTCTAATGCTTGCGTAGGTGGCCTTGAGAGGGGAAACTCATACATTGCTAAGAAAAGAAAGTATTTTCACAAGGTTTGTAAAAAAACATAAATGTTTGTAACACCTGTGCTAATTCTTCGCAGTCTGCTGCATTAAGAAAGTCTCTAGTACCTACTTCAAGAATTGTCAACTTTTTTCTGTCGTATTTTACAACAAAACAGTATGAAATAAATGTTCAGCCATTAGAAAAAAGAAGCAGAAGAAATGTAGCCAGTTGAAAGGAAAAGAAATGTGTCCTTGGGCTTGTATGAAAAAGCCCACGGAAAGATCATTACCCAGAATTTCCCGTGGACTTGGAGGGACAAAATGTTTCTCAGCAACTTTATTTTCAGATGTGATGGAAGGAAATAAAACCCATTTAGCACATAGGAGTTACTGGGGAGGAGTTCAAATCCAGATTAAGATATCTGACTTTAGGTGTCTAAACTACCAGTGTAGTCAATGGATGACTATTCAACAGAAATAGAAAGCAATTTAACTGCCTAAGCACTATGTTAATTTGATTCTATGATTCTATAGATGTGGCACTTCAGGACATGGTTTAGGAGACATGGTAGTGTTGGGTTGATGGTTGGACTTAATGATCTTAGAGGTCTTTTCCGACCTTAATGATTCTATGGTTCTATAGTTTCTTTCTCCAGGATCATTGACTGAAATGGGAAGGACTCTAATTCAGTTGCCCACAGGCAGGTGGCTTGTGTGATTGGAGATGCTTTAGGATACTCAAAAGATTTGGGTAAGGCATGGCAGATATGACATAGAACATAGATTAGAGCAATACCCTTCTGAAATGGCAGCTGGAGGCCACCCAGACACTATGGCATCTCCAATAACTATAAGGGGACATTAGACTGCTAACACATATGCAGACACATACATTTAAACACCAGATCTGAAGATTAATACCATTCCTTAAGTGCATGGCCTTAGAGAAATTCTTTTTTTCTCAACAACTTTTAAAAACAGGACATAGGAAGGGATTTTAGAAAAGTTTTACCTTGAAGTAAGCAATATCTGGGAAGTGATGAAATAGTTGTTCTGTCCCAAAAGGATTTTTGGAATGAAGTGACATTAAATGCCTTCATCTAATTTCTTAAACAAGAGTCTAGCCTTCTCGCTTTTCAGTTCTCATCTTTCTCTTCCACTCAAGAAATAAAGGAATGGCAAACAGACTCAGGAGCCAGTGGATATATACATATTATCCCTGCAAACATTAATAAGATGAAAGAGAAAAAAAAAAGAGCAGTATAATATATGTAAGACAGATGACATGACAGATGACAGATGACAGAAAAGAAAAAAGAGAAATTCAAACTGAAGAGGGTTGCAAAATATGGAAAACAGAAATGATCAGAACAGGAAGGAGAAAAGAATGTGCCTGAATAGTGCTTAGCACATTCTGGGGTTTATCAATTAAAAAAAAAAAAAAAATTGGTTAATAACATAAGTCTTCAATTATTGAATGATTCAATATTATTGAAGAGGTGTTATGGTCTATAGGTCTACTAGTGTAACTACATAGAATTTGGCTGTCTCTGGAAGTTAAATATTATGACATGTTCTGTATTTGGAGTAATACATCTATCAACAATGCTTTGGTAAACATGACTTTATACATTACATAAAAATAGATAAACTTATCTAGACCCACCTTTCCTGCAGCTTCCAGCTCTTCTTTATCTTTTTTAGCATGCCCAGCCAACATCTTCATTTCAATCATTCCTGCCACTGCAATGATTGGCACAACAGCTAAAAGTAGCAGGGTCAGCTGCCAGCCGTAAATTAATGATATAATAATTCCAGTCCCCAGGTTAGCTATGTTTTGGGCAATTAATGCCAGTCTGACACCAGTTGCCTGGAGCAAGAAAAATACATTTATTGCTAAATTAACTGCATCTTAAGTGAGGAAAGCATTTTCACCTATTATATTCCTGATTCTCAAAACGCTATTCAGGAATTCTTAACTCAGTTTTGCTATTTTTCAAAATGGGAGTTTCTTAAAAGATTTTGTAAAAAATTATCTCAATCACATTTAATTCTTCTCTCCCCATATTCTGACTACTTAAATTTGCAGTGCAATTTCTAAATTCTGCTCTTGAAGCTGAACAGACTTTAAGCATACCACA
The DNA here is from genome assembly GCF_963921805.1 of Phalacrocorax carbo. Taxonomy (NCBI): domain Eukaryota; kingdom Metazoa; phylum Chordata; class Aves; order Suliformes; family Phalacrocoracidae; genus Phalacrocorax; species Phalacrocorax carbo. The sequence goes on along the minus strand of NC_087514.1, from coordinate 144,280,996 downwards.
CAGTTACATTTACAGCTGAACATTAAAATCTGTCAGATCATGCAGCTAGCTTTGCAAGTCATCACAGGGAGCCCAATGAAGAAGAAAATTAAATGCTTAACTTATAAAGCCAAAGATACTACAGGATTCCTTAGTTCAGAAAAATACACATAACCTCACATAGGAGTAAAAATTTACTTAAGCAGACACAAATAATTGCATTCAGTGCTCCTTAGCCTAATATTGCAGACCCCTGAAAGTCCACAAATTTCTTCTAAAGAATCTCCAAAAGGTAACAAGGAAAAGGAAGTCTGTTGTTACTATGTCTAAATTTTTTCATATACAGAATCTCTATGATCAAAAAATAGCAGGAGGTCATAAGCTGAACAAATTTAAATGCTTATCTTCAGGTAAGTAAGATATCTCTAAACAGACTTCTTAGATAAAGAGATTCCCAATGAGTTTGTTTAATAGTGAGGATCAGAATGCAGCACAGTAGTAAGCTTAGAAAAAAGGTTTACTTGGAAATTATTTTGCAAACATGTATTACCACCATTGTTATAAAATTTGTAAATGCATTCTATACCAGCTGTCGTTTTAGAGTAAATGTTAGTTGTCAAAGTCAAGACTGTTATCCAGCTAGTCAAACCCAATCTGCAACTTTACTACACACTAAACCAAATCTGAAAAACCCAAAACAAAATTTTACTTACTCCTTTCACTTGTGAGGCATCATTAGCAAGTCTTGTAGTTAATGCTCCAGTGCTATTTTGAGAATTATCAAACCAGCTCATGTCCTACAATAAGAAACATTTTTCTTAGGATAAATTTTTGTATGTTTTATATAAACCACAAAGTTAAACCGAGGTCTACCTAATATAATTGAGTTCAGTGTCAGAAGACTGCGTATGTGGCAGTGCATCAGTTCTGCATATTTAAATAAGTCTAATTCCTTCACTGCACAATGAACATTTTTAGAAAAAGGTGTATGCTTCTGGATGATCTGATGTACACACTGTCACTGCTAAGAGGGAAGATAATCAGGCCAGGGGACTCCCAAAACCAAAATGTACCCTCCCCACTGCTGCTGAATCTGCATCTTCTTGGAGAAGATGACTCTTCAGTTGCACTCCTTCACAATTGCAAAGCTGTTTGGGGATGAATGAAGTATAAAGCATTTTCAAGATAAAAGTTCACAATTCATTGCTTTGTTTCTCTCCAGATTGAAGAGGCTTACTTGGAAGCTATGAGACAAAAAAAAAAAAACCAAACCAAAACACACTGGTCTATCTGATGAAAGTAAATTTTTTAAATCAGGTACACAGTTTATAATTTATTCACCATGTCACCAAATATCTGATTTAAACTTTCATGTGTGATATGCCGTGAATGAAGACCTAGTGATGCAGTACAGGCATTTCTGACCTCAAGACTCAACCGTTAGATTGCTCTTTCATTAGGTTTTCAGTGTCGCTGATCCATAAATCACAGTTTTTCAGACTACAACATCTTTCTGTCCACATTACAAACAGTCATGTTCATATGAATCAAATTCTGTGTCTATATAGCTTCATGTGCAAGACATAAAACCCCAGAAATTTTATATTGTATGTTTGAAAATCTAAAATACTGATCCTGAAATCATGCGAGATTAAGGCCAATGTAGATAACTACATTAATTACTTAAAGACACTATAAAAAACTTATTTTAATTCTCTGTAAGTGGCTTTAGATTTAAGTATACAATCTCACTACTGTACTAAGGAACAACAACTATAGATTTAGGAACTCTTTGAAAGATATCTTTAAGAAATAAACAAAAACATATCTGTACATGTTACCATTTAAATCAGACATCTGAACTAAGAGTTACAATGTAAGCTGCACTGCATTGCATTTCTTTAGGGGAGAAAGGGCACCAAGAAAGCAAAGCAGGCAAATGAACACGTAATGGGATACTGCTGGTGCACATCAACTCTCAGGCCATAGTAATTTGGCTGTAAATCTAAGTCCTTGCACAGAGTACATAAAAAGCTCTTGTATTGATATAAGACTTTCCCTCTAAGGATACTTTGCTTAATCACGTTTAACTAACCAAATTGGTTTCTAGACTCTTTTAAAGAGTACTTTCTGTAGACAAGTCATAATATGATAGAATAATGTAGAATGTTTTTCAAAACCCTTGGAATCAAAGTATGTATTATCTTTACCTGTCTAAGCATTGCTTTAAATGCCATGAATCGAAGTCTCATTGTAAGAATTTCTCCAGCTTTGCCAAATGTGAAACCCTATTTGAGAAAGGAACAATGCTTAGCATACTATTACATTTTTTGTGTTCATTCAATAAATATTTTAGATAGATTGTCTCTACAATGTCAAAGTACAAAATATTGCAGTCCTGATTGCACAAAGTAAATGTAAAAACACATTTAATGTTCAGAAATTCTAGTAGGTTCACAGTACAGACATTCAAATATTATTTCTCAGAAAAATACATAGAGCATAGCAATATTTCCCACCTCTGCTTCATCAGTGTGCTTCAAGGAAAAGACCAGTAATCAACCCTTTGACTTCATTTTTATCTGAGTTGACCTAAGTCAGATTTAAACAAGTGGCTTTTAAGCCACTTGTTTTAGGTTAAAGACTTCATAAGGCAATCTGTGTTTACTGAAGTCAAACACAAATTTCCCATTGACTCCAATGGAATTAAGATTTCTTTCCTGGGATCCTAACACAGACTGACATAGCTATCAGCAGTAATACATAGGTGGTGTTTTATAAAGAATTGAACATATTTTTAAGCGGATATATGAATCAGTTTAACAAGATACAAAAAGTAATATGCTGGTTCAGATTTTGGGAAGATACACTCTTCCTACATTTTAGTATGACATCACTGTTTATAATTAGCTCTGTTTAGCTCACTACCACCTTTACGTGATTACACATATTAATTTTTCTGAATCTGTCTTTGTGAAATTGAATACTCTTAAAATACAAACCTCAGGTGCAACTGCAGTATGTGATACTAATAAAAATAGTATTCCAATCAACAAATTCCAATCAGCAAATAATTCTCAGTTAACTTTATTATCTTTGCTGTGCTCCTATGCTGTCAGTAAATTTGCACAAGTATGTGACTTAGAAAAAAATCACAAAAGAATATCAGATAATGGGCACTATACAAAGAGATTATAAGAATATTTTAAATCTTTTTCATTCTCACTAATTTGGCTGTGCTACATCTCAATGAACTCTTCCCACTCATATCTAAAACATTATCTGAATATTTATAAATTGAGCAAACCTGTCATAGCCATCTACAACTCAGTCTTCTATACTAAAGGCCTTCTTGCATGCTTATGTGCAACAAGACAATTCCATAAATAAACCAGGAGTTTTTGCAAGAGACTCTTTATGCAAGTACACTTCATTATTTCACTGTGTAGGCTCATTTAAGGGATAAAACTATACAAACATATTCGGAAATTATAAAACAGATTATATATGAAAATACATACATCACCTGCATGACATACATAAAATATATGACTAATACCTTTTTTTTTTCTTTTTTTTTTTTCCCCACTGTGGCACAGTTGTAGGAGTTAGATACGTATTAGAATTAGGGTAAAGTTAAAATACCCTTTTTTATAAAAGTTGAGATGGCTACAGAGATCAGTGAAAGCAGGGGACGGGGTATTTCTGTTCAACCATTAGTTTTTAAGCAGGAGGAGCTGAATATCAGCATGATGGGTGTTACTTGAGGAACTAGGCCTGGGAATCTTGGAGGGGACTCAGATAAGACTTGAATGGGGAAGGGATTAGGGGAGTAAAAAATTGGAGAGCTAAGGCAGGAGACTGGTAGATCTGCAAATACTAATAGATTCAAATAGGAGGGCTTAAGGGTAAGAAGGGAGCGGTATAGTGTAAAGGCTGGAGGGATTGGCCATTAGGTGGCAATGGAAAAAAGACTGAGAGAATCCAGTTTCATGCTGAGATGTGTTTGCTGAAGAAGAGCAGAAGTTCTGAAGGTAAGAGGTCAGAATAGGTTGGAAGCTCTCTAACACATCTGGACCTCTAGCTCAAAAAAGATTCAGTTCAGCACAAGGCACACCTAGAACCATAAATGCAGGTTCTGGTTTGAGTTGGAGACACGTATTAAGAAGAAACAAATTTTTAGTATATTTCAGATCTGGTTTCTAAAACATGATGAACAATTATAATAGAACTAAAATAATAAAACATACCTGAAAAAAGAAAGTAAAAAAGGAAATGATTCCAAGTACTAAAAACAGCACTGAATATAAGTTGCTCTTTTCTCTTAAAACGGTCTTGTCAGTTTCTGAAAAAATCTATAAAGCAATATTTAAAACAACATTTTTTTAAAAATCAACTAGTAATCTAAAATACTCCCATATTTCTCAATAACTATGTTTGGTAGTAATTTATATTAATACAAATTTTGAGCATATGTTACATATGATTATAGGTATAACAAACAAATTTCAGGTTGTAGCAAGATTTTTAGAATTTTGTAAATCTCATATAATTCTTCAGATTTTTGTAATAGTGCTGCATCCACTCCCTAGGTTCATTATGCAGTGATTAAATAAATTTTGTGGAGTTTATAGTTTTTTGCATATTTTATTCAAACTTACCCCTATAATTTCTGAAAATATGATTGCAAATGCAGGTTGTAAAGCTCCATTGATAATTGCACATAAAGTTCCAGCTACAAAGTATGGCCATTCAGTTTTGTTCAACTTCATAATTTTCAGAAATGAAGCTGGAGGCAATTCTTCATCCTAAAAAATGGGAATTCTGTTAGGCCAGACATGTATGTATTTGGAGAAATATGGAGAAAAAGAGAGATTAATAGTCAATTTCCTAGCATCTACACATGGGAAGTAAAAATGTATACTTTTTAATAACAGGAATAATTAACTGATTGTACATTTATTTTTATTATTTTAATACAAAGAAGAAAGAGCTGTTAGAATATACCTATGGCTCTTGTAGTTTTATTTTAGTTTACCTATATCATTGTCATTGATCAATACTCTTGGTATTGGTTAATAGTAACTGAACTATTCATTCTGGGCGTATTGTTATGTGTAATCCATGACTAGATTAATTCAAGTAACTGTTCATTAAGCAATTTATAATGGCAAAGTATTTGCTGCAAATATGAATGCAATCATATTTGTTGTATGGTGGTTTTGTAAGGATTGTTGTAAGAGTTGTAAGTTGGATCAAATGTTCTGTTTCTGATCCAAAAATGAATGTTTAACCTGTATAGACTATGTGGTATGGTATGCAAATATATGTAAGTGTATTTCTTCTATAGCAAACTGATTTTCAAGAATAAACTCATCCTTGTTACAGATTTTTAAGGTCCCATTTTATTTGTATAATCATTCATAGTAAGAATAACAAAACAAGTTATTAATATTATCAGTTAAAGGCTATTTAGAATTAGATAATTCTCATGTGTTTTTTCACCCCTATCAAGTGCTTCCTTTTTCCTGTACCTTTCAGAGCAGGAGAATGAATTTAATTTTAACGTACTTCGTTGAAAGAAATCAAAGTTCACTAACAGCTCTGCGAAGATACTTACAGGTGGACTAGTTTTCTCATCAGAATCACCATTTTGTGCTCCTGGCTTTTCCATGCTTCTCCGACTTGATCGTCTTCTCAATCCTTTTGTTGCGGATTCTTCAAATTCTGGTTCATATTCACTTTTTTTGACACTAAGTGCATTCTCATCTTTTTCTGATGATGGAACTTCAGCTTCTATTGCCTAAAAGAGGGAAGAACAAGATGCTACGATTAATTATTCATTTGTTACTTTGAGCTTTCAAAATTATGAGGTAGTCAAAGTAAAAGTAACTTTGATTGTTTCAGTGGAAAGACGTACTCTCCTGGATTTAAATAGGTCTGGTATCAAAACCAGTGGTCTTCTCTCTCAAAGTACTGCTCTCCTTTCAAAGCACATATTTTCTTGCTGTTTACAAAACACGCTGCAGAATCCCCCATACTTTGGATAGCATACAATAACTATGGGCATGAAATAAAAAAAAGAAAATGAGGCAACAGCTAGCGAGAAAAAAAATACCTGCATGTTAACGAGTTTGTAGTAGATTCCCTTTCTCTCAAGCAATTTAAAATGATTCCCTTGTTCTGCGATAACTCCACTTTCAAACACAGCTATAAGATCTGCATTTCGGACAGTTGACAGTCGATGAGCTACTACAACAGTGGTGCGTCCTTCCCTTGCCTAGAAAAAAACAATATTTAATAAGAGTATTTACAGGGAAACATTAAAATGGTTCACAGAAAGATATATTTTTCAAAAAAAAATTTAAAAACAGATTTTAATTAGTACCTTAAAACAGAAATATAATCTGTAGCTTGAAAATTAATATTAGAGACGATCTTTCACTGTGGCACATAAAACCATCAAATTTTCATCACAAATTTCTAAACAAAATTCTCAATATTTAAAATTTTAGAATGTTACAGACCTTAAAATTTTGAAAAACATAAAAGTTTTTATGTTTAAGCCCATAGTTGTTCATTTAAAATTTTAATTTGTGCAGGATAGTTTATACTCTGAAGCATTAGAAAATATTTCACACTCATATTTAAAAAATTTCAGTCTTTTAAGATCTAAGTTATTGCCGACTCAGGTAGCTTCAGTGAAAATATAATTCTCTACAATTTCATGTGAAATACATTTCAACTAACTATCTTTGGATATATATAAGCCTACTGTGCATAATGTATCAAAAGTCACAGCTTGCCATTTTAATTACCAGGCTGTATTAAAATGATCAAGCAAATTTTAGTTTAAATAATCAAAGTAATGATCACAAGCAGTGGAATTTTGTTGGAACCTGGATGGAGTTCGTTTTCAGTGATGTTCCTCAAGAGTCCATGCTGAGACCAGTACTGTTTAATATCCTCCTCACTGACACAGATAAGTGGCATCATGTGCACCCTCAGCAAGTCTGTGGATGACACCAAGCTGAGTGGTGCAGTTGATCCACTTTAGGGAAGGGATGGCATCCTTGTAAAGCCTGAGGAGTGGGCCCATGTCAACCTCACGAAGTTCAACAAGGCCAAGTGCAAGGCCTTGCACCTGCATCAGGGCAATCCTCAATATCAGTACAGACTGGGGGATGAGTGGATTGAGAGCAGCCCTGCAGGGAAGGGATTAGGAATACTGGTGGCTGAAAACCTGGACATGAGACAGCAATGTGCGCTTGCAGCCCAGAAAGCCAATTGTATCCTGGGCTGCATCAAAAGAAGCATGGCCAGCAGGTCGAGGGAGATGATTCTGCCACTGTACTCTGCTGTAGTGAGAGCCCACCTGGAGTGCTGCGTCCAGCTTAGTAGTCCCTAGTACAAGACATGGACCTGTTGGAGTGAGTTCTGAGGAGGACCACAAAAATTATCAGAGTGCTAAAAGACTTCACCTATGAAGAAAGTCTGAGAGACTTGGGGTTGTCCAGCCTGAAAAAGTGAAGGCTCTGGGGAGACCTTATTGTGGCGTTTCAGTATATAAAGTGGGCTTATAACATAGATGGAGAGAGACTTTTTACCAGGGCCTGTAGTGACAGGACAGGAGACAATGGTTTTAAGCTGAAAGAGGATAGATTTATATAGGATATAAGGAAGAAATTTTTTATGATGAGGGTGGTGAGACACTGGAACAGTTTGCCCAGATAAACTGTGGATTCTCCATCACTGGAAATGTTCAAAGTCAGGTTGGACAGAGCTTTGAGTAACCTGATTGATAAAAGACGTCCCTGCCCATGGCACATGGGTTCAACTAGGGCATCTTTAAAGGTCCCTTCCAACCCAAACCATTCCATGATTCTACGAGTCCCTGGGTCTTCTGCAAGGGTTTATGAGGATCCAAAGTTATAAGATAACATGACCAAGAAAAGCTAGGCAGATAACTTCCCTATTAAATGTATTTCCATTAATAATTCTCCTCAAACTGTCTTCCTCTAGCAGCAGGAAGTATTACAGTACTCCAGCAGAATCCAACTGAGTAAATTCAGAATACCATTTGGGGGTACAGCCCCAGTATGAATATAGACACTCCTGAGTTGCACTCCCATAGTGAGACAGCTCTACATTAAATACAAAGCAAGCACCTAGAAATATTCATGTTAACTGAAGCAAATGGGCATTGGACTAGATGAGCTCTAAAGGTTCCTTCCAACCCAAACCCTTCTATGATTCTATGAAATGTTTCCTTGGAGCTTTTCCTGCCAAGTCACTTATGACATTATGGCTGGTAGCGCACGCCTTGTCTGTCAGGCTTCAACACAAGTTGTTAATTAAGTAGGTGACTGACAACAACATGCATGTCAGTAAAACAGATACTTGCAGGGGATGGTATTTATGCCAAGAAAACTTTAATTTAAGCTTAATAATGCAGAAAATATAATGCTATCTTCTCACTTGAAACAAGATTCCTCTCTGTAATACCTGCAGGATCTCAAACATTCGCTGTACAGAGAATATCTGCCAAATCCAAGTTTACCTTTTGTGTTTTTTAAGGGTCTCTCTTTCTTGCAGCTCTTTCAATAAATCTCTGGGAAAAAAAAGTAAATATTAAGCTCCTGCTTACCTGCTTCATTTTAGAACGCTACTGACCTTGTCCAGTGCTGCCTGCACAACCGATTCACTCTCAGTATCCAAAGCTGACGTTGCCTCATCAAGAAGAAGAATTTTAGGATTGCGAACTAGAGCTCTGGCAATCGCTATTCTTTGCTTCTGGCCTCCGCTCAGCTGTGCCCCTCTTTCTCCAACCACAGTTTCAAACTTCTACAAGACAACAACACGTTTCCAAAACTCAGCAGCACAGTCCTTTCATCAAAGAAAGGCAGTGTAAAGAAAAGGCACATCGGTAACAGTATCCCTGGCAGCATCTTCTCCTTCCTCTAAGACACTACAGAATAAACTCCCACTTGGATATACCTGCCTAGTTGTTTATATCCCTGGAATGCTAATAGTTCTTCAAATGCCCACCAAGCCATGACCTGAAGATTTAAAATTAACATTATTCTTAAAAGTTATGAGGAAGGTCTGCATAGCTCTGCTTATTCACAGCTCCAGAGATAGCTTCCTCTGTTTATAAGGATCCCTTCTAAGGAACTATTCGGCACAAGGAGGTTCAGGAGGAATTCTTTCTGGTCAGCTGGTTTGCTTACGTTAGGTAGCTTCATGATGAAGTCATAAGCATTCGCTTCTTTGGTAGCTTTTTCAATCTCTTCCATGGTGACGTCCTCACGGCCATAACGAATATTTTCTGCAATAGTAGTGGCAAAGAGCATGGGCTCCTGGTTCACCACACCAATAATCTCCCGCAGATATCTTACATTTAAGGTTTTAATATCCTGCCCATCAATGGTAACCTAAACAAAAGGAGTGGAAAATAAATTGTTTACTAAGTGATTTGTTTGTGTTTGTGAACTGTGTTTGGTCAAGGAACCTCTCCCCAGGTTGGCACGTGACTTTTCAGGGGTGACCTTACTGTGTCGTTGGAACAAGGGCAGTGAGGCCAGAACTAGACTTCCAACAACTGTGACCCACAGAGCAGTTATCTCACTTGAGGTATCTTACCGTGCCTTCCTTGGGATCATAAAATCTCTGGATGAGCTGAACAGTTGTACTTTTCCCACAGCCACTGCCACCAACCAGGGCCACTGTCTGGCCACAACTGATCTTGAGATTCAAGCCCTTCAGTATCTGTGCACGTAAGAAAGGTAACCAAAAGCACAAGAGTATGTAAAAATGTCAGCGTAAATTTGAAGAATCTCTAAAGACTACAATAAAATACCCTTCATATTTATAGCAGAATCTGGTACAAAAAATTTATAAACATGGGTTTAAATTTTTGATAACTAATTATTTCAGCTTAATTTTTTTCATATTTACATCACAGTTGGTCTAATATCAATGTATTATACAACATGCTACACAATTACCCATATCATGAACTGGTTCATATGACAAAATAATAATAATATGATTACTACCCACAACTAAAATATAATATAAAAATTATATGATGCAATATTTCCGTATTATGTTGCCTCACCTTTTTCTTTAATGAACCATGCAAACTACAGGAAAACTATTGTACAGTAAAATTCATGGTTAAAGGTGACAGAATATACTTTACACTGTTTTGGAGGGACAGTAATTTTAGTAACCTTCAAGTATCCTTAATTTTTCCCCATTTGATTTGAACTGTTGGTGGGTTTTCTTTACAAAGGTGACATTTCATTGCACATTTCTGTACTAGTCATCATAAAATATAGAATTTATAGAATTTCACAACCATGGAAGATACAAAGTTTTGCCTTCCTTGGGACTCTTACAAAGGGCAAATGTAGCTGTTCGGTGCCATGCAATTGCTTTCTCATTTTGTTTTCGGCAATATAACCTGTATTGGGCTGTGTAGTGGGGCTGGAGAACAGACACACAGGTAGCATGTCCATGCCATGTATATTTAATTTTGCCCATCTTTCTGCTTAACCTGCTTACCTGAGAAGCAAGAAGACACAGCAATAGGAAAACAGGAATAGAGGGGTTTTGTCTCTACTTTACACGACAAAAAGTGTACAGCAGTCTGTACAGCTTTTACTACTTCATACAACTTCTGTGGTTAGAAATGTATATTGAACTGGAGAAAAGCATATTTTTTGCTAATTAGTCTTCTAGAAGGAATAAGCTACAATGAACTTTGCATACTTGAACATCAGCATCTGCATCATGGCTAAGTACATTTTATCACTCTAAATATGCAATCATACACAAATATGTTCCAATACTCTCCCAACATACTTCCCAGTACTCGGCAGCCCTGTGTCCTTGCCACCATCTCTCTCTTCCTAAATTTCTACCCTCAGCACTACCTCTTCATACTTAGTACCAATATTTGTGTGCTTCAAAAGTGAAATATATCTCACTGTTTAGGAACAAGAGGTTGTCCTGGTTTCTGTTGGGATTGAGTTAATTTTCTTCCTAGTAGCTGGTACAGTGCTGTGTTTTGGATTTAGTATGAGAATAATGTTGCTAACACACTGATGGTTTGGTAGTTGCTAAGTAGTGCTTATACTAAGTCAAGGACTTTTCAGCTTCCCATGCCCTGCTGGGTGCACAAGAACCTGGGAAGAGGGCACAGCCAGGACAGCTGACCCCAACTGGCCAAAGGGATGTTCCATACCATTTGACATCATGCTCAGTGTATGAACTGGTGGGAGCTGGCCAGGGTGGGGGGACTGCTGCTCAGGAACCGGCTGGGCATTTGTTGGCAGGTGATGAGCAACTGCATTGTGCACCACTTGTTTTGTATATTCTTTTATCATTAATTATTATTTTGCCTTCCTTTTCTGTCCTATTAAATCGCCTTTAACTCCACCCATGAATTTTACTTATTTTTCACAATCCTCTTCCCCATCCCACTGGGTGGAGGGGTAAGTGAATGGCTGTGTGGTGTTTAGCTGCCTGCTGGGTTAAACCACAACAATCTTTTTGCACCCAACATGGAGATTGAAGGGTTCAAGGTAACAACAGATCTGACCACAGAGTGTTAAAACAAATTTGTGCTAAGCATTCATTATATTAGTTTAATAATAGCTGGTCACAATGTTGATTCATTTGCTCTCAGAGCTGTTGTGCTTCTCAGTGTTATAGTACGTAACACCTTACTTGCCACACACTCCCTGTGGTGCTGTTTATCAACTCTGGGAGTTGGATTAAAGTTATTGCATTGCTGTACTGTGTAACACTGGCTTATGGTATGACAAAATTATTGGTCATGAGATTGTACTCAAAACTGTTGTCATTCCCGTACTTTAGGAGCCATCTCTAAGAAACTATTAATATTTATACCTTTTATGTCTTCTCAGAAAACCAATTTATTGGGGAGACACGGGGGGGCACTTTCCCCGGTGCCTTCACCTTTGCTTTCTCCTTCAGGCTAGTTACAATGGCTCTTGAGAATTTTGAATATCCTTGGGATGTTCAAACCAGCATGATCCTGTTACTATGTCTCCTGCATGTGGTCCATACCTTGTTTAGGATTAAACAACTATTTAAGAATACCATCCAGAGACCTACCCCTGCTATGAGTACTGCACCTACTCCAACCCCAGCAACAGGCACTGCAGCTACTCAAACCCTTGTGACAGGCACAGCAGCTGAACCAGAGAACCAACCTATGCCAGCATCAGTCACCCCTATATACATGAAGAAATACACAAGGACATCAGCTCGTTTAGTAAGGGATCAAGATGAACCAGGGCCATCACAAGAACAGGAGGAAGAAGAGGCAGAACCCATAAACGAGATGGTAACCACCCGATCACTATCCCTGAGTGAGCTGCAAGATATGAGACAAGATTTCAGTCATGGAGCACATTGTCACCTGGCTGTTCCAATGCGGGGATAACAGGGCCAGGAGCCTGGAATTGGAGGGTAGGTAAGAAAGGCTGCTGGGATCCGTTTCCAGGGAAGGGGGACATTCGGAGTTACAATATTTTGTCTTCCTGAGTAACTGTTAGGTGTGATGGAGCCCTGCTTTCCTGGAGACGGCTGAACACCTGCCTGCCGATGGGAAGGAGTGAATGAATTGTGTGGTTTGCTTTCCTTGTGTGCATGGCTTTTGCTTTACCTATGGAACTGTCTTTATCTCAACCCACAAGTTTTCTCACTTTTACTGTTCTGATTCTCTCCCCCATCCCACCGTGAGGGGGAGTGAGCAAGCTAAATCCAAAACACAGCACTATACCAGCTACTAGGAAGAAAATCAACTCCATCTCAGCCGAAACCAGGACACAGACATAAAGAAATAATAAATTTTAGTATGTCTTATTTTGCTGTAATATTTTTAGATCAAAAACAAGAAGTCCAACATAAGTAATAACAATTGAAAATCTATGCATCAGCCTTATTTAATCTTCTGGTCATAATGCTATAGTCTATGGACCTTGTATAGAACAACTCCAACAAATATAATGTAAATAAAGTAGCAAATAGAAGTTGATCTAAAACCTGTGGACTACCACTGATTTCAGTGGACTACTGATCATAAACTTTTTCCTATACCAAAATAAAAACTATAATTAAATCCATTTAGGCTGTTTCTAACAACTTAAAGCAAATGCAGAAGAGAGGGTATGGACAGCTAATAAACCAGTCTAGTGAGATAGGAAGTAACTTGCAGTCTTTATCGTGTCTGGCAGTTACTTTAGTGCATTTAATCCTGTTGAAGAGTTACCTTGAAAGTCACATAGATTAAACTTAGACAGAAAGGAACTACCCTGAATTATTTGACCTCCTGATTTTTCTCTTTACTGTAATTTATTAAATACTTACTAAATGTTTGGTATAGCCTTAACTTCCTATAATTATTATCTCCAAAATCATGGGGGAGATACCTCTATTGTATCATACCTGTATAAACTTATACAATAATCCACTGAAATCAATAGTTGTCTTTTCATTTATATTTCCATATGAAGAAAAATCAAGCAGATTTACTTCATTCACTTTCTTGATAGAAGGAAAAGCCAAAATATTTTAACATATTTATAAGTAGAAATGGCTTATAAAGAAACCTCTGTGACTTTCCTTTCTGCCTATTAAAAGTAAGAAAGATCCCTTTATCAAGGTCAGTGATTTTCCTTAAGGTAGGGAAGGAAATAGTTACATAGTGCAAAGACACTCTTTGTGATAATATTTTCAGAAATCATTCAAATGTCTTCTACCTCCACCACATTAAGACTCTGGATTTATGACAGTGCTTTTAAAAAGCAAGCTTTTTCTCTATCTAGACAGACAAATACAGATTCTGATCTCTGTTCCATATTTAACAAGTGCTTGCTGGATCTGCTTTCTTTAACTGGCTGAGATACAGTCTTAACAGATGCATTGCAGGTACATTTGAAACCCACTCTCATTAGTATTACTATACACAAACACTTGGGTTAGATGTATAAATTTAGATTCTGATAGCAAAAAGTCTAAGTTTTATTGCATAGCCACACTGACTATAGCTTTAGATGGAAAATTATTCAGAAAACTTAACATGTTTAGCTAAGGTATAAATAATTCTAGCTAAAATCACTGTTTTGGCAGGCAGTTTTATATAAATTAGAGAATCATCTTGGAATTTATATATTTTTCAACAAAATTTTACTTATGTGACTTTTTTTTTCTAACAAATGATCCACGTTTACCTGTAATATGTATAAAGTTTCATTTACAGTACCTCGACATCTGGTCTGGATGGATAATTGAAGTGAACATTTTGGAATTCCACGCTCCCTTTAATGTGGTCTGGTTTGTAACCTGTCTCTGAATAACTGTCAATTTGAGGTTCCTGTGCAAAATAAAATAATAAAAAAAGAAAAACTTAACTTATTTCCTAATTATTTTTTCCACAAAGAAGTCCTAAAGTGTACCATTATTCTGCAGAGATATTAAATGTAATTTTAAAGTAATTTAGGCGAGATTTCTGAAACATGTAAATTGCATGATGTTTTGCTGCCTCATTACTACATTGATGATCTGTTCATGCAAGAATACTTTTTAAATTTCCCCATTTAAGCTTTTGTGTGCATTTTGTACATTCTCTTTAAGTCTGCACACACAGCTAGCCATAATTTGAGATTCATTTCACTGCCTAATGATTAACCTGAACAGATCACCTCTAATGAGCTGTTCGTACACTGTTAATTTATAGTTTGCCCTTTGTGCTGAAACAGTTTGTGTGAGAAAGAACCAATCCACTAACCATTAAGCAGAAGCAGAGTTCTTGATTATCAGTGGTTTTGTTTCTAGCTAGGATGGATCTAGAACTTGACGCACGTCTTAACTATAATCCAAAACATGCAATTGCATTTCATAGAGCTTCATTAGCTAGAAAAATCACAGCTTCCCTGATTTCAGACTCTCTTGGAAACTGAAGTACGTATCCAGGTTATCAGTTTATGTTTTATTGTTTTGCCAGCACTCACGCTACTGGTGGTGCCACTGATACTTTGAAACCTACGGTCATATACCTACATCAGCTGCAATCACATACCTACATAGTAACATAGACATGCCCTTGATGATAAAAACATTAGAGAATACCTCCAACACCAAGTGATTCAGAGATCCAGTACTTTTACCTTCAAAGAAAGAACTGATAACTCTAGAAGACAAAGAGGAACTTACTAATAATTACACATTCTATCTGCTTTTATGTTTATATTTCTGCTTATTTTACACACTTTTACTAATTTCATATCAATGAATAGTGCCTGTACTTAAAAAAAAGGGTCTCCCATTTTTGAAATGAGAGTGAGGGTAAAGATACTCACATTGTCTATGATATTAAAGATTGTATAGGCAGCTCCTCTTGCACTAGCAAATGCCTCCATGCTTGGAGCAGTCTGTCCAATACTGAAAGCTCCAATCAATACAGAGAAAAATACCTGAAAGAAATGTTTGTCGTGACACATACCAATTCTTATTTAAGCAGAAAATTACATTTATTTATTTACATTAGGTATCTTTGTGTCAGGAGGCTCCGTGCCTGTTAAGGAAAATTTAAGGTATCTAGAATTAAAGAAAAGAGTGAAAGGGTCTCTCTTAAACAGAGAATAACATTTAGAAAAGGGTTTTTTAAGACTCAGCTGAGAACTGAGTTCCTGTACAATGTGAATGTTGCAAACATATTGGGAAGAAGTGAAAAAGCGACTGAGATCTGCAAAATCTATGCCAAAAATTGTATAATTACAGTTGGTGTCTTGGAATTTATTGCACTAATTCATTCTTTGGCAAAAGATTTTCCAAAGACTGAAAAGCATATTGCATATCTTCCGATGGAACAATGACAGATATGCAAAGCACTGTCATTCTGCTTTCAAAGTGACAGTGAAATAGAAGTATACAAATCCAACTTCTCCATCTCAAAGTAATAGGGTCCCTCTGCTGGAATGAAAGAGAGTTAGTGCACACAAACAAGAAAAAAAACAGAAAAAGGAAAAAAAATACATTATTTTCTCAAAGAAGCACAGTTTATTGCTTTCAGCTAGTATCAAACCAAAAGTAATAAAAACACACTGTTCAGAGATCATAACAGCCAAAGCATGTCAGAGCAAAGGTCCATAACACCCATCATCTTTTCTCCAACAGTGTTCATTCACAGATGTGATACCTAATAAGGCAACACCCTTCCCAAAGTTCACAATTTGCTCATGAACCAAAGTTCATGTTATAAAAATACCATTCCAATCAAATAAAAATATATTCAGCCCCACAAATCTAAAAATAAATAGCAACTAGGAAGGGTACCGTACTTCAATTTTTGATTGAGCTGTTTCTATATCAGTCTGATCTTATGGAAGTCAGAAAAGATGTAGAAACAGTTGAAAATAATACATGTTTTATTTGGCTTGATGTAGATTTTGAGATACTATAGAAACAACGTAAATTTTTGTGGCGAGAATCTTATTTTTTAAGAAAAAGGGATGCTATTTTGCTGGTTTGGCACATAATTCTTATTAAGCTTAAAGAAGTTCCCAATATACACTTTAATGTATTTTCTTTAGTATTTCTCACTATTATTGGAAATTGACTCATCAATACTTACTGTAAGAACATTGCCAATAGTGTAATCATCACTTAAGACCAAGGTAGTTCCATACCAGAAGGCCAGTGCATATGATGCATATATCAGTAAGAAAGCAGCACCCATAGAAATATTAGCTGTAATAGCCTTTTTTATTCCAATCCGTTTAGCATCTTCTAAATTTTTATGGTATCTGGAAGAAAGACAAAAGTTCAAAATAGACTCAGAATTGTACCATGGCACACAGCACCAAAACCTCTGTAGATGAATTAGAAAGAGAACACTCAAAAAGTAGAAGATATATACAATATATAACAATAAGACTCTGCAAAGGTAAACCTGGTAGTCAGGTACAGACAATTTAAGGTAACTCTTAAAAAGACCAACATCAGTCAACCTGGTATACAGAAATGAAGGGCATTGCAGTTCAGGGACTGGCATTCAAGTTCCTTAAAAAGCCTGGAGGTCAGTGAACTTTGATCATGAACCATTCATGACACGTTTTGAGATTAAAATTGTTAGCTTAAGATAAAAGGTTAAAATTTATCACAGGAATCATATCTTACAGTATAGTGGAAATAGAGAAAGTGTTTATTAGTACCTTCACAACTACTGAGTAACCAGATTACCAAGGTTACTATCATCTCTTTTTATGGTGATACCATAAGTCAGCAAATTTAAGAACCCTCTAAAATTCAATTTACAGTTTTAGAAAGCAGGCATTTTTTATTGTGGTGCTGGGCGCACAGGGGATTGCTCTGCTTAGTGTGCACACCAAGTTGCTCTACTACAGGAGTTATATACAATCAAAACGTACATATTCATTAAACTTCTAGTAAATAATTACCATATTCATACTATTATTGGAATACATTAACATATGCAAATGTCCTTAACGCACGTGCATTCATGTTCACTGGTGGTCTTCTGGGCTCCTCTAGTGGTTGTCGATAGTCTTCCCAACCATGCCTGCTGGTTGAACTCAGCCTCTGGGCATGCTCAGTTCATTTTTGGCTTGGTTACACAATTCTTACTGATAATAAACTAGTCTATTTAGTATATTTCCCTTATTTATTCTATTCAAGGATTCAGTGTCTCCCAACTTCCTTCTATCTAATCACATATAGTAAGTCCTAAGACTATCTTATTTGTAAAGTATTCCAAGGATTTAATAATGTGGCTATGTTGCTCCAATTAGAGGAGGCTGTTATGTTCTTCTGAAGCCAGTATCAGGTATCAATGGCAGGGCCTTTTTTTTGGTCTAAAGTTCTCACTGTGTGATGCTTAAAGGAGCTTGTACACTTTCTAGAGAAAATATTTCAACTTTTTTTGTCATCTTCTAGAAATATAACTGTCTTTCAACATGTAGTGAAACTTATCATAGCCCATAACAGACAATTTCCCATTACCTAAAAATGCAGGAAGCACAAGATTTATTTCTTTTGACAGACTTTCAACAGCAAAGATACAAGAAAATTTCAAGCCATCTTAAGCAAGTACTTTAAAATCAGCTGCTGAAAGCAAATATTGCTCTTACCTTTTAATTTCTTTTTCCTGTCCTCCAAAAGCGATTACAGTACGGATTGCTGCCAGAACTTCCTCTGCAACAGCACCTGCTTTTGCATATGCAGCTTGTTCTTTGTCAGTGAAAGCAGAGAGAACCTAATACAGGATCAAATATTTTGACTTAAGAAAAACAGAATGAGCTCAGGCACTTCATAATGGCTTTTATCACAGTTACTTTCTTCCAAGATGAAGCCTTTTGATTATATTATGTATGAGCGCAGAATGTTCAATATCAAAATCCTTAAGTACATTATGAATTCAATCAAATAATTCAACATTACCCATTCTCAACAACGAAGGGCTGTATTTTCCACTCTTCTTTCACTTAGTGACTCCTCATACTGAGCTGGTGTGGTTCTCCCCTGGCATATCTCCTCAGCTCATTCTCATCTCTGTCTACCCTAGCCAGAGGGCTCTATAGCTCACATTAACTAGCCACAGTCCATGAAGTCTCTTAGACAGTAGACATATGTAGCACGTATTTCTCTAATCCTACCTTTGCCCAATATACTCAAGACAGAGAAGGCTTATATGATCTTTGAAATGTAAGGAAAATAAAATATTATAGATATCTAAAGGCAAAGGTTTCCAAACTAATAATGTAAGTCACTCCAGTCCCATGGTAATTTAGTACTTCTCTCACCTAAGTCTGCCTAAAGTTTCTTACCAAAGCTGTTAACAACTCTGAAAAGAAACTCTGTGTCTGAGACCAAGTCTTGGTCTAATTTATTCACTTATTTTTCAGGTGGTGCAATTATTCCTTTCCACAGAACAAGTACTCATGTGGATGAAGTTTAACAGTTACAGATGTGGATTCTACTCGTATAGCTTACTTTCTTTTCTATATAAAAATATGCTACACTCACAGAATCACAGCTTCAAATCAAACAAGTCTGTCCAAATCTATGGGAATTATAATACTCAAACTACATGAGGGTACTTATATACAGTTCATCTAAAAGCTTATGTACATAGATGTTGTTTAAAGCTAGAATTGTTCTAAGTAACCCATTCTAACAGTAAGAATTACAGATATGTAAATTTATTTCATTATCTCTCATTAATATAAAACCTGACACTGAATGTTAACCTACCTTTGCCCAGAGTGCTGCTGAAAGTCCCAGGACAGGACTGACTGCTAGTATTACAAGGGTTAATTTCCATCCTCTTATGAGACCAACAACAAATCCTGCTACAAATGATGTTAGTGATTGAACAAGCAATCCAATTTTATCACCTATTCCTTCACTGATCTTGGAGACATCACTGAAAAACAAATTACATCCAGACAGGAAGGAAAAGCACAAGAAAGCATTTCAGTTTTGTTACATGGGCATCTATGTAAAGGACAGTCTTTATTATTCAATTACTTCCAAACAACAGTTTGCTTCAAGATAAGGCACTCTGTAGTGTGGTCAAGGAAAATTCTACATTATTTGTGAAAACGTAATACTATAAACCTGTTTTTGTCAGAAAAGGTTGAAATTTTGCCTACAGTGCAAAGTTACTTCTACTTTCTTAATTCTAAATTTTTTATCTATTTGGAAACTGTGGGATATCTGGAAAGACAAGATAAAGCCTTTCATGTAGGAAAAGAGAAAGGAATAACTTGTCAGGCAGTTAAAGCTGTTCATACTGCTGGGGTCAGTCACCACCTTATTCAGTCCTGAGTATGCGCAGAAATGAACTGTGTTTTCTCTTTATCGGGTAATCTCATAGGTTGGGCTTTAGTCATCCTCAGAGTTCAAGGGAACTTATCAAAATGCTTTTCTGGTATCCTTGTGGCAGTCCAGTATCAGAAGTATTAGAAGTTCAGTCTCTGAGACTCTCCATGAGAAACTTGAAAACTTCATTTGACAATGAAATAATGTAATTTCACAGTGAACTTTCATTTCACAATGAAATAATACACTTTATAAATAAAAATTTAAAAAATAGTAACTCATACATACTTAATAAGACAAAATAACATTGGGAAAGGTATAGTATACTTACTCTAGAAGACGAGTGTTAAGTTCTCCCACATCATTTACATCAAACCATCCAATTTCCTGCCTCATAATTGCATGAAAAAATTTTTCTCTAATTTTTTTTATCTGCCGGCCTGCTGCTAGGGTCCAAAATGAAGTTTGGATATAAGCAGCAAGAAGAACACCGGCTGCTATTGCAGAATAGTAGTATGCATATCTGAAAGAAAAATAAAAGGGGCAAGATTCTCTGAAATGAGTTTTAATTACCTCACTAGTCTGTATTTAGCTTGACACTTACTACTTCTGTTTCAGACCTGATTTAGAGTTTATATGTTTATACTAGAATTTACACTTCTCTGTAAAACTTGCCAAGTTTTCTCTAAGTAGTATTTAATATCAACTTTCAGATATGTAATAAATGAAACGAAGCTATTGTTAGACAGGAATTACTTTTTCATTTTGTCAATATAGTATATCTATTCTCACAATATTATTTTAGAACTATATTTTAGATATAATACCATTTCCACTTAAATGTGTCATTTCCAAAAACTCCATAACATTTTTGTTTTAACAGATATAGACAGACCTAATCATATATGTCTATATTCACACACATATTTGAATTATAAAACATGCCTGTCTATATAAATATATATATGCACAGATGTTGTAAATATTTCCTGATTTGAGAATACAGCATTACTATATGTACATCTATTGCAAGCAAATGTCATTAGATGAAAAATTCTTTTGCTCTCTATTTTATTCATAACTGATATTTTACTTTTAAATTAATTCAGCTCTCTGCTATGAGCAGGGTGTAAAATCAAAACCAAGGAGTGTGTGAACCACTATATTTCTCAAACTGGAACTGGATTTGAGACACAGTTTTAAAATGTTCAAACAGCATCACATCAGATTTGATTTGATTCAGAACTGACACCAGAATCTGTTACAGGTGAACTTACACCAGAACTAAACCAGAAAAATGTAACTGAACTGATTGTAAAACATCACAAAAACCAATGGCTAAATATTCATGGTGTATATTACATGTAATTGTAAGACTGCTGCATCGATATAAAAGTAAATTATTAGCAAAAAGCTACAGGTTAGTTATGCTTAAGCAGAAAAAAAAAGAAAATATGTTGATTTTAAAGATGTGTCATTACTTTCATTTCAAAGCAGAAATGAAAACACTAACACAAATACCTTTAAAATGAAGAGAAATTTATAAAAGCAAGAGATATAGTTTTAAAGGTAATCCAACCAGAAGACCAGTTATTAGAAAGAGGTAATTAAACAGGTAGAAATACAGAGAATATTTAACTGCCATAGAGAAAATAAAATAGGTATTTTTTACATTTGCAGAAATAACAGAACCCTCAATTAAATTCAAATTATCTAATTTTACATTTTAACAGGAATTTCTGTTTATATGTTACTTTATAAAACTACTGGACTTGTCAAAATATATGCTGGAGACTAAGATCTTTGTGAGTTTCAGGAAAGATATTCTATAATTGCATATGTAGTAAGAACAACTATTGTTAAAGTTCCCTTAGAATAAACATAAGACGGCCTTAAAAGTGTTGTGCAACTAGGCATCAGGTATTTACTAAACATAGAACAGTTAGAGTAACTTCACCAACTTACAAATTATTTTGTCCTGTAATTTTGCCTTCAAATTTGCTTTCAAATTACTGGGCACAAATATATTCTGCTGAAGGTGTGTATGCACTATTTGCATTTATGTCAGAGACCGACGTTGTGGGAGCAAGAAACACTGTGTGTCCATACTCTCTTATAAAATATAATTGCCAATTCCCTGCCAGTTCATTCTCATTACATACGGGTTCTAAATTTCTAAGTAACAGCCTTTTCCTCGCTAGCTCTTGCTCATTTATTTTAGGGTAAAGAAAACTTAACTACTTAATCTAAATGATCTGTAAACTTACAGTCCACTGTTAACAGAAATGATAATGCACTTCAATATAAAACAGCAAGAGTTACTAGAGTGAATGCCTTATCTTCTCCTTCTCTTCAGAAAAGACAGTTGCCTTGAAGACCACATCAGCATTCCTTTGATGTCAGGTGTTTTCAATACCTAATGAGGAACAGACTTCAACTTGAAGAAGCTGAAGTGGTACAAGAAATGGCACATGATCCTTAGACATCCTGCATAAACCAAGTCTATGAACAGTGGTTAATAAAGCCCCTTAACAAAACACATTTATTGGTAGCTGATGTTTCTGCTTCTTTGAACTTTTCTTTATGAAGCTTTGTAGCAGATGTACCTACAGACTATTGTCTTCTGCTATTGCCAGCTCTAGAATGCCAGATTTAAGGTTGCATATAATCTATTCTGTATTTTCTGTAATCCAGGTCATTTAGGTGAACTTGATGCTTTGGCAGAAATGTAGGTGCTATCTGGCAATTTTAATTCTGCATTTTATCAGTGAATCGCCATAGCTCAAGGAATCGATGGATGATAATATCATTCTTCAGCATAATAGTTACTGTTTATAAATTCAGATGAAGAGAAGGAAGAAGGAAGGAAATGCAGATGGCATCAGGACACAAAGCACCACTGAAAAGGGGGTGGGATGGGTGAGAGCAAGAGATTACAGGGAAGTTGTTGGGAGTGGCTGGGGATGTTCAAGAATCCTGCCGGTGTCTCCAATAATCTCATGTGCAAATCTTTAGTTACATACGTTATTCAGTGAACCATTGCTTTTATGTTGTTTAAAGTATGCAAAACATCTGTGGGAGAAGAATGACTTGAATAGAAATGTGTGCCTACATTAAAAAAGAAGAGGAAATATCAATTTCTAATTACCTTGTCATATCTTCTTCCAACTTGCCAAGAAAATCAAAAGAGGAATTCACTGCAGAGATGTTTCCTTAGAAAGGAAGAAAAGAGTAAATACTTTTAGTAGAGCAAGCTTTAACAAATTTGTTTTCCTGATGCTGCTCAGCAAATTTTGAGTTGCTACATCTCCTTTTGAATCAAGTTGATTTTAATGACAGGAGGAGTGTGACAATTTCAGGCTTCGTCCTATTCAAAAACAATTATTATCACAATATACATTAGGCATAACTCCACTGACTACAAAACTACATCATAGTAGTTTGAGATTAAAAGGTCTTCCTGAGCATTCATTAAATGTTCAGTTTGGTGGTTGGTTTTTTTTTTGAAACCATAAGGCATTTTTATAATGCCAAAACCCATTAAAAATACAGACCTAGACACTGATATCAAATCAGTAACTGTAGATAGCTTAACCCATTATGAAAACATTGGCTATAATGTTGGTGTTGGCCCTAAGATTTTACTGCCCCACCCAAGAAGTTAATGACCAATATTCTGAGAAGACATCAGCTGTAGTATTTTGCATTTGCACCATTAAATTCTGATCAATTTATTGTACTTGGGAAGGAGTAAAAAATAAATTACCTGTTCTTTTAAAAGCAGTATGCCCATGTTTCTGTCTTATAGCAGCATAATAAGAGCAAAAATGGAAGAAGATATTCACATACTTTATTTTTTTGTATCACCATAGCCTTTTCTTAAAATGTTTAATAAAATTTTATTAGATAATATTTCAGGCAATGAACACGTTCACAAGTTTAATGTCTAATATATGAGTTCAGAGGACAAAGTAATCTGGTCTAACTGTGTGTTGATACCAAAATGACAGCATCACTCCTCCCTCTTGTATCCAGCAGTGCATGACAGCCCTCCTTTGGGTTGGATTTTGTACTTCTGATTCAGCAAATGAGGCTATTCAACAAATTGATCCAAAAGAAAATTAGTACTTTTATTTTTGGTAGCAAATTTTCTGTTGGATCTACTTACTGATCTGATTCACCTTGTGAATTATAATTGTCAGATCTGATGCAAGGGAATCAACAGGAACTCATGCTAAGGAGATGGAAACCCAGCCTCTTTCTATTTACCACAGTCACAGTTAAACATGATTTGTTGACTGTGCACTCTCGTGGATAATTTGAAAAAAAAAAAATCTACTAACACAGAAACCAAGAATTAGGAAAAAAAAATCCATAGTGTATCACTATTACAACAAACACAAGAGTTACTAATTTGCATCATAGTATAGTAGCAAGTCAGGGTTTCTGACAGCAGTATCTACTGCCAAGATGCTTGAATCTCCCTGGCTCTTTTCCAAATATGAGCCATTGTTCACTTCACAGCCCATATATTCTTACCTGGAAAATCTGAGTCTCCAGAAGCAACAAAGCTATCAGTCATATCACCAAAAATTATCATTGCAACAGGGAGACTGCTTCCATGGGCTATTGCCAGGAGAGTGCCTAGTATCATTAGTAATTTATCCGACCAATTGGAGTATCGAAACTGTGAGTGAGAAGATAAATTAATTCTAACTGTGGTATTAGAATGTTAACACAATGTTATGTCTACAAAGTCAAGAAAGTCAAGAAAAAGCTGTCAGTTGTACAACCCAGTTTCACAAAACTACAACTTTATCTGATTAGAAATTAAGTTTACAAAACAATTTGTCATGTTTTGTAATATTACAAATGTACAGGGTACAAACAAACATACAAAATGTAGAGGAATAAATCCTTCTAATATAAGCACTTTTGTACTATAAACTCAAAACCAGAGAAGTGTACTATTTTAATGCATCATTATCTGCACCTGGGTAAGAAAGGTCATATGAAAACAAGGCATAAGAAATTTGTCCTTTTTAAGTTTGCCATTTAAAGTTCAAATTATAAGAAAATTTAATGACACTGTGATAATTAAGGCAATAATTAATTCTACTGTAAATTCATTTTTAGAGTCAGAAAAACTGTTCCTAATGTACCACAGATATCAAAATGTACTGAAATCCTAAATACCTCTTGCCACTGAACTTATATAAAGTTTGAGTTCATCTGTTACAAAATCATTGGCTTTATTCTGTTCTGTAAAATACTCCATTCACTGTTGTAAATTATAGTGCTAGGATGTAATTGTACAAGTGCAAGGTGGTATAGCAAAGCAGAGAAATTGGGCATTGGCTAGCATCATGGACCATCATTTTATTTCTATTACTTGGTATGTCATTGCTGTGCATTATGCACAATAAACCTACAAAATATAAAACGTTTCAGTATTATTAACAGAGAACCTAGGATTTACATTGATTAAATATTAACAGGTTACCTTTTTAAAAATATACAGAAAAATTTAAAAATTCCAGAATTTAAAGTAAAGTAGTACACAATTTTTAAGTTTCATCAGTGCCATGGAGTTGTCCTTTACTGCTGACTCAGGTGACTGAATAACATTTAATGGGGCTAATTAGTGCGATAAGTACCTGACTCAGGTAATTTAGAGGGCAAGATGACACATAATCTTAGGTATATGGACGCCCTTTTCATTGTGTCAGACGAAATGACTGAACAGGGAAATCCCTACCTTTCACCAAAAAAATGTAGTACAGGTGTGTTTAGCATGATAACTTACAAAGGGAAGATTACTAAGAGTCCGTATCAGTAATAAGACAGCTTCTTTAATAAAACTACATCCACGACATGAACTGCTTGATTGCCCTACTATATCCAATATTCTGTAGTATCAAAGTATTTGGTAGATACAAGACCATATATACAGTACTCTAACATAATTTTAACCATTTTTTGTTTACACTTTGAAATGTGCATGAGTGTATATATAAGGACACACATAGAGACAGAATAAATCTTACCAGTGTAAATGGGCTGACCATCTTAACATTTTTCGCTTTCTTCTTCTTCTTTTCCTTGCTTAAAAGGTATGATAGTTTTAGTGCATTTAAGAAGTGGCATTTCGCAGATATACTAATGCAATACATTAATGAAGTTAAATTAAAATATAATTATGAAATAATTTTACAGGAAACAATTGTGCGTAAAATGAATATGATTTATTGAGCATTCTTGAGAGGTTTGTATTCAAACCTCCAGGTATATAAATAGCATCAGCTCCTGACTGCTGTAAATTTAAGTCAAGCTCTTCCCAGTTCACCCCTCTCAAGGGTGAAACAACAACAACAAGGGCTGGTGGTTCCACCATCTGATCACGGGAGTTGTGAACTGAAACATCATATAGCTTTCAAAATGGGAAGGAGGAAGATAACTTATGAAATCAAATTTTTGCACATGGGGGATGAGGAATAAACAAAATGTTCAAGATATGTAAAATACTGATTCCCTGCCATACTAAAAATTTTAAAATAATTTTTTAGCTGATGACATAACTGTATTCAAGATGTCCATTCCAACATAATTTCTGTCATATTTTATAAATGTTTTTCAATAAACTGCAGTCAGTACTGTGGACACTTAGTCCTTGAAAGAAAAAGATAAAAGATCTTTCTGCATCAAATGAATGTGTCAATCAGTGTATTCTTAGTTGATACAAAGCTTTCTCTTATTAGGCTTTCCTGATAAAGTAAAATAAAATAAATAAAATAAAGTATAAAATAAAATAATGTAATCTTATAAGCTTCAATGCAGAACATGTTTACAATGTTTAAGAATACTTACTGTTCGTCTTCAGATTCATGACCCTGGCTGGATGCAGTGATCTCCTGGTTATTTCCATCTGCATTGTGCTTCTGCTTCTTTTCATGCATTTTAAATTTATTTAAGATAGCTCCCTATAAAATAATATCTGACCAAGAAATACAGAACTGTTAAACCAAGGACTGTTAAGCCAAATGACCATTTGTTTGAAAGAAAAATATAGATACTTAGTAAAATCAATATAGTTAGTAATGTCACATATTGCAAGTGAATCCTTGTAATGGGCAAGTATAAACATGTTGAAACAAGTCCAGATATCTGGAGTTTGCTTACAAACACCTACTTTTTGTATTTGTATCTCTTCGATAACTGTGGGACCTTCATTTGATTTCATTTGAATGATATAAGCATTATATGTTCTGCAATTCAGCAGAGATATACAAAATAAATGAGAAAGTAGATGTTTATTTAAAAGAATATGCAGTTACTGGGAATTTTCCCAATTCTAGTTATCAGTGAATTTTATAAAATATATCTGATTTTTAAAGAAATTATTTACGTACCGTAAAGGCTGTTTTTGGTTTGTGTCTGGCCCTCTGAAAGAGTGTACAAAAATCAGCAGAATTTGTGTGGTTAAGGACATGCAGCATGATTGGACTTTGCTTGTCTTATGTAAAACACAGATGATTAACAGCTTTCTCTTGTTTTTTCCCACCCTCCCCACCCACCCCCACCCCCACCCCCACCGCCTTGCCTACTTTGGAGAGTAAAGTTTATGCGCTTTGGACTCTGCCTCCCTTTTCCCAAAGGGTATATTTAACGAACAAAGTCCTTAATTGCACTCTTATTTCATTGTCACCCCAGAAAACAAGCCTGAATAGTCTATTCTTCCACCAGAAAAAGTTCCCCTTATCTACTGTTGGCTTAACTATGTCCCTTAAAACTCCCAGGAATTCCTCTTTACCTTATTAGAGATGGTGCTGAATGCTCCAAGTAACGGTTATGCTTAAGGGTGAATCCATTCTTGAATACACAGTGAGAATGAAACCAAACAACACAAAAGGCGTGCTTTAATCTTTTGCTTCTTTTCCCTTCTTCTAAATCTAATCCAGAAAAGCATGACCCATCTAGCCTGAAAGAAAACAGAAATTTACTATAGCGCATATCGTTTCTCATTTGAGTAGCTGCAAAACAGCCAGATCAGTTTCAGATTCAGTTTAGAAATGGCTTGGAAATAGCTGTGGTCAGCAGAAATCTCCTCGATTAGTATCCTTCTGATTTTTGAATGTGTATTCAGATTCTAAACTGTTTGAAATGTACCGTTTATTTTATTGTGGAATGTATTGTTTTTATCAGTGTCTGTAGGCGTTACTTCAATGAAAATAATAACAAATATTTAAAACTTTTAAAAGAAATTAACTGCACTTCTTAACCATTATTTCAATGTAGATAGTAAAGTAGATAATAAAAGTTAAATAAAAATTATTGTCCTAGAAGACAAGTAGATTTATATTAATTTCTCTGTAGGTCTCTTATCACTTCACTCAAACAAAACTTAATCTGATAATTAACCAGAAAAGATAATTTTTGTTCCTTTGAGTCATGCATGCCTGTAATCTCAAAATTTTTATAAAACAGCATTTTTACAATGTTTTGGAATACAAAGAGTCTTATCGGAGTGAGGATTACTTCAGAAAGGGTAGTTTACCATTGTTACTCAAGCAAAATATAAAGGATTAGTAAACATTAAATATAATCTGTTTATGAAAAGTCATCCTGAGATATTTGTATAGACTTCTATCCATAGCAGTAAATGGGAAAACTGGGTTTTAACTTGTGTGCCTAAGTGCTTTGCTGGACTTGATCTTAATGGACTGGTCCAATTATTTCAGTGGAAACTGAATAAAGTTGAACGAGAAACCCTAGAGAAAAGTAAATTAATTTAAACAAATGAAAGAGTATATGCAGATCTTTCACAACTGCTTCACCTTAAAGATAAAATGGACAAAACTACAAGATGTGTCACAGCATTCTGTTATCTCATTGCAATATCTCAATGCTATTGCAGTACAATCATGATACAAAAGGGAAATAGGAATAAAACAGAATAGCAATTTGTACCGGAGTCTCTATTGCCTGCATACAGTAGTGCAAAGAAAATAAAAGACTGTTTTGCAGCCAGTTTTAGCACACTAGGAGCTGAACCAACCAAACTGATATTAAAAAGTGGGGAAATTGGGAAAGTACAGTATTTTACATCTACTTAGTAAGATACAAAGTTCTTTTATTTCCCTATAGTTTCTGTACTTCAACTTTTCAGTGACATGGCTTCACAGCTGCACAGAATTTGAGGCCAGAAAAAGATCACTAAATTTGTCTTCTAAGCTCTTGTACTGTAGAATCATTAAGGTTGGAAAAGACCTCCAGGATCATCAAGTCCAGCCATAAACCCAACACCACCAGGCCTCCTAAACCATGTCCCAGAGTGCCACATCTACACATTCGTTGAACGCCTCCAGGGATGGTGACTCCACCACCTCTCTGGGCAGCCTGTTCCAATGCCTGACCACTCTTTCAGTAAAGACATTTTTCCTAATATCCAACCTAAACCTCCCCTGGTGCAACCTGAGGCTGTTTCCTCTCATCTTATCACTAGTTAACCTGGGAAAAGAGACCAACACCCACCTCACTACAACCTCTTTTCAGGTAGTTGTAGAGAGCAATAAGGTCTCCTCTCCTCCAGACTAAACAATCCCAGTTCCCTCAGCCGCTCCTCACCATAAATAATTTGGATGTTTCCATGTTAAAACTGATAATTTGAGTTAGACTATATAATTCCAGTCTGAGGAGATTAAATTTATATCATAAACCAACAATAGAAGAATCTAAGGCATCACCACTGCACATTAGCTGCACTTGAGTATATAAAAAACATGTAGGTGAACACAGTAGGTGATCCACAACCCAAGATGTACGAAAAGACCCAGAAACAATGTAGGTGCCAGTCAATCTAATCTGAGGAGAAATACTTTCTCAGCCGGAGTCTGGCAACCAGTTTTGCTCTAAATATATGAGCAGGATTCATAAACCCAGTGTTTGAAAAATCCTTTCTGTCTTCTCTTAGATCAGTTATTTGGTTAAATCAATAGCTTACCCCCAGCTTTAACCTATCTTTGATGCCATCAAGGGAGTTTTCTTTTTGATTCTGTAGACTGAAGCCCTGAAGCATGAAATCTCGTACAGACATTGTCTGTATCAAATGGACATCGACTTACTGCAAAGTAAAGATGTTCTGAACATCTTGAAAGTGGAGTGTCCAGTTCACTCAGAAGTCCAAGAAGAAAGCAAACCTTTCTTTTTCTCCTTCTACTTACTAGTCACAAAATTTCCCACAGAAGATGGATTTAAACAGAGATGACCAATTAATGACCTTTGAGCTATTTAAGGCTCATAAACTATTCAAAATTCATTCCCACCCAGTTTGTTATCCTGTGATCAGAATAAGAAGGGATCTGCTGATATGGGAACTGCTGGACAATTCAAATGCCTTGTTGTACAAACAAGTAAAAAATGGCTGAGAAGGTTCATGCACCTGGACTGTCTAAAGCTCTGCCACATGTCCATCTCAGCCCTATCCCACAGTGGGACAGTGGCACTCTATGAAGACAATTGCAGCTCAAAGAGCTACCTCTATTGAGTTATGTGGTAAATGTCTTAAGAGATTTTAGCCAGTTAAAAATTCTAGAAAGTGACTCATAGGATCAGGAGAGTTGACCTTGTCTAAATTAAGGCCTATATATGAGGAAAACATCTAGTTTTACTTTTAAAATTGCAATGGCTCACAAGTTCATTGCACCCCTTGTTTAGCTGCTTCTACGTTCCGTTTCCCTTCATGGAAATTGTTTAGTTCAAGACAGAACAACAACTCTTGGATATTATTATTTCTATGAGGACCTTCATTGTCAGTTATCTTTTCTATGTGAAAACACTTACAAATATTCATAAGGTTTACTCAACTCTATCTGTATTAAGGTAGTAGCCAATTTCCTTTTGCGTGACATAGTTTGATGGCTCCTTGATTATACTCACACATCTTTTTTAGAATTTTGAGCATAAGAACCTCTTGTGTTTTTGGAATATGACCACTAGGTCCCTTGAAATATTCTGGAGAGATTGTAATGATATAGACTACGGCACAATTAATTTCCTTCTCCTATGTGATATGAAGGCATGGTCTGAATCATCTCTGTTGGGCACTCTACTCCAATGAGAGATTGTAGTGTAACAATAAACTATGACAAACCTTAAATCCTTCTTTAATTCACTGCCCTTACAGACCATTCACAAGTCTCATCAGTATAGCTCTGCTCTCCTCAAAAGTGTTTAAGTTGTATTTTGCATGATTATAACATAATTTTTGGACTGCAGTTAAATTAGGCAACAGAGATCATTCTGTATTGTAACTCACTATTAATTATTCCACTGTTTCTATGAATTTATTTAACTAAATTTACTTATCCACCCCTCTCCTATATGTTAAAACCTGTTAATATTTTATGGACAAACTGATCACAAGTCAGCTTCTGGAATGGCAGAAAAAGGCATTTGAAAAATAGGGCTTTTGTGTTTTGTGGTGAAATTTCAATTAGTTATGCTGCCAGAAAAGAATTCATGTTAAGAGAATCTCATCCCACAAATCACACATTGGTTCCATGTATTCTTTTATCTGATGCAGGCCAGCAAAGGGGATGACCAACTGACACATGACATCGGAATAAATGACTGACACAGAAACTTCATTCTAACTTTGACATCTGAGTCAAAACACTGTGAAATGATGGCATGATACCTTCAAAATTTTTTGCACAGTATCAAGAAAACTAACCATTTTTTAATGCTTATCAATAAAAGTAGCAAACAAGACAAGAAACTGAAGCAAATACTTCAAAGATTTCATATAGTATAACCACAGAAAAGGACAAACTATTTTTTTCTTTTATATCCTTTAAAGAGGGAGAGTTGGATTTTCCAGTAAGCCCCAGATAGGCAAAATGGTAGAGGGTCCCAGGAATCCTGTAATGATTCCTCAGTGGTATTTAGCCCTAGCATAGGTTAGAACAACTGTGAACAAGCTCTGATTTACGATACTTGGGGAACTCCTGTTCCATTTCAGCAACCTCTTTTCTGTTAATCGGTGCTGGAAAAGAATAATGCTTTGTACAGTTTTGCCAACTTGGCCACCATTCTATCAACAAGAATTGTCCTATATGAAGGGGATTATCATGCAGTCAGAAAATAACAGGTTTGTTTCCTTAAACTATGCTGTATACTCAGCCAGAAAATACTGCATATAGGAATTGCTAGATATCTTATTTGTGCTGGACTAAGCATGAGGCCAAATGAAGTTATTGTAAGCATCAAGCTCCTATTTGTGCTTTAAAAGGAAGCCTACTCTGAAAAGAATGTTTTAATGATAATACAAAGCTCCACTTTTATTGCCTAGTGATTTGATTTGGAGTTAATTATTTCTTCTAGTAAGGGGGCTGCCACAAACTAATGTAATGTCACCAGCTTCCTATTAGTAATGCCAGTTTTCATCTTTACAAACTCAGTCTTGTTTCTGAAATCTTCACATTTTTTTTGTTTATACTTAACCAACAACAGAAAATCCAGACTAACCTACAGCTCACTTTAAGAGATATTTCCCACATATGGAAAACAACTTTCCTGGTGTTTATTTATCACTGAAGTTATGAAATATGACTCAATGATGCATTAATGTGTGACGAGATAATATTTTCCATATCATTGCTTGCAATATAGTTGCATTTAAAATGAGATTCCTGCTACAGTTATAACAGGAAAATGTATTTAACTGAAGTGGTATTTACATTTGTCTCAGATTTAGTAAAATTTCTTAAACTACTTAAAGCAGGATTTAAAAGTTCCATCTTTTTAGAGCATGAGTAGATGTTTTCACCCTCCGCATATCTAGAAAAACAGATGCCTTTTGAATCTGGAAATACAAGATACATTCATTCAATGAAATACAGTATAGAACATTAGGGATTTAAAAGTGTTCAGGATTTTATTTCAGTTTATTTTATTTAATATACTATACGAAAAATGATGGGAAAATAATAATAAAAGTGACTTTTTGTGCAGGTGGAAAACATTTTTCCCTACTGAAGTTGAATAAAGCATATATTATTACAGGCACATCTAATTTTTTTTCCTGAAAATTCTTCTAGCCAATGATATGCTTGGTAACACTGTAACAGTACAAGTAATCAAGGAACTTGAATGAACTCTTATCCTTTCCTCTCTGAATTACTTTGATTGGACACCTTTTGTCACGCACAAAGAGCCTTTGTAAGCTGAATAAACACAATTTACAAAATATCCAGCAGTTACCAATCACTTACTACACAAAAAAGATAACTTCAATTAATGAAATACTAGACTGAGTGTTAGTATGCTCAGTGCCCTGAATAAGAAACAGAAAAAGTCTTTCCTGGGCAGCAAGTTCTCAGTGAGGTGCAGTAGGGCTGGTTTCTAGTGCCCCTGGAATGGATCCTCAGTGTGACTGAACTGCCGTCTTCCAAATCACTGCTTTTCCCTTAGGATTTTATTCCTTTTCATGATGATATGTCTCGTCTTGAATCCCTGAACTGCTGCCTAGCTCCATCTCAAGAGTCTTACCTTTCTGTGCAATTTTACCTCTCAACTTGCAGAAGTCCATGCTATCAACATCTTCACAGTTCTGGCTCAGAATTTAGCAATTTCCTCACAAGTCTGAGAGAGGGTGACACAGCTGTGTCTTGGATTGCAGACAGCTGAACTCCTGAGGAAGAGGGGAAAGAGTTTACCAACTCGGGTCATTACATATGAAATATATAACAGTATTAATATTATATCCTAGACAGAAATCAAAGCTATTCATATTGACTTATTCCCTTCTACAATACTATTTAAAATTGTATTTTATAGATGTGTTCTATTCCACACAATTTGTGAAATGTCTAGATTACACAGGAAATTATGAGAAGAAAAAACCTGTTCAGCTCCTGCCTATTAATACTGAATTCCAAAGTTTTGTTCATTTCTCTGGTCTACAGTTACAGTTCATCTTTCCCCTTACAAATCACAAAAATGAGGAGTGGAAGAGACCTCAGAATGCTATCCCATCCATACTCTTTCCTCCAGATCAGATCAACTATTCTATCTGTCGTTCTTGACAGATATTTGAGTTCTGTCACTCCATCAGTAGTTTCCAAAAAAAAAAGATGGAGACTTGTAGGCTATATCTGAACTGTTAGGAAGTCTTTTTGATGTCTAACCTGGATTGACCTTGAGATGGGTTAGACCTGTCACCCCTTTCCTATCCACAGCAAATATGAAGAACAACAACTTCCATTCCGCTTTGCAGTACTTTTGAAATGTTAATAAAGCATTCACAAGGGTTGTCTGTCCTCTCTAGACAGACAAAAAGCCCAGTTCCTGTAACCCTTTTGCAGTATTGATCTTTGACATTGCTATCTTCTGGACTCAAACAGCTTCACAGCTTTTTTTTGAAGAAAGTAGTCCCAAACTCTGGATTATTTCAAAAATAGGCAAATATTTTTAACTTCTGTAAATAATTTGCCTTTGTTGTGCTGTAGCAGTATGGAAGCATACTTACTTATTTTACTTAATCTTTTATATTTAATTTTTTTACTGTAGTGAAATGACTAAAAATAACTACTTCATTTAGTTCATCTCATAAGAGATTGATTATGGCACTATGACCATGTTCTGCATGTTAGTCTTTGACCAAATTGCTTTGTTCCTTTTTGTTGTTTACTGTAAAACAAAAAATTGTATACTATAAGGTATATGTGGTTCTACAGGCAATTGCACTCAGTGCAGATACACACTTGTTCACAAGATCCAAACCTTTTAAATAGCCATACCCATAGACATTAAGGGTAATGCTTCCTCTTACCGACCACTTCTGCTTCCAGAAACATGCTGCCATATGCCACAGCTCTGTCTGCTTTACATGCCACAACACCAAAGCATCCCTGACAACAATCCAGGTAGATCCACCAGGAAGATTCCAGTTATGATATCAAGATGTGGCTGCACATGATCACATTGCAAGAATTAGTTCTAAAGAGACTGGAGGAATTAACACTGTCACCATGCAGGACTTCAGCTCTTTCGTAAAGACAGGCAGGGCAGAAGAGGTGGAGGAGTTGCACTCTACATTAAGCAAAACCTCAGATGTATCCAAGTCAACTATAGTGATTGTGACTGCTCTATCGAATGCCTCTGGGTTAAAGTCAAAGGGGTCGTCCCCAAGCAGGACCTCACAGTGGGCATCTGCTACTGACCTCCTAACCACAATGACAATGACAATGAAGAGATACTTGGGGCACTAAAGCAAGCTTCTGGCCAACAGAACCTGGTCCTTATGGGTGACTTCAACTACCCAGACACATGCTGGAAGAACAATACGGCAGCTCGCAGGTCATCCACCCAGTCCCTGGAATGCAGAGAGGAATGCTTCCTCATACAAATGTTAGAAGTGCCAACCAGGAAGGAGGGCACTGCTGGACTTGCTATTCACAAACCAAGAAAACCTGCTGTGTAATATCTCAGTCAGTGATAGCCTTGGCTGCCACGATCACAGTATTGTGGAGTTCGGGATCCTGCTGAGCATGCTGAAGGTCAGCTCTAAGACAAGGGTTCTGGATTTTAGAAGAGCAAGCTTCAGTTCACTCAGGGCTCAGTTGGGAGGGATTCCATGGGAAGCTTCCATGGAAGACAAAGGAGGTAGTGAGTGCTGGGAGTTCTTCAAGAACTCTCTACTGGAAGCACAAAACCAGTTTATCCCCTATACAGGAAAGGGAAGTAAGCGGAGCAAGAGGCCCCCTTGGCTCAACCATGACCTCCTGGGTCTACTCAAATCCAAAAGGGAAGCATACCCGAGATGGAGAAGTGGAGGATTATCTGTCGAGAGCTAAAAGGGCATTGCCAGAGTGTGCAGAGATGCAGTTAGAAAAGCAAAAGCCCAGCTCAAATTGAAACTGGCCATAGGTGTCAAAAATAACAAGAAAGGTTTCTTCAGGTATGTCAAGCATGAGCAGAAAAAGAAGGAAAACATAGGTCCACTGTTAAATGGAAAAGGAGAGTCAATCACCAGTGATGCTGAAAAGGCAGAGGTCCTCAACACTTTCTTCACCTCTGTCTTTACCAACACTGTCAGGTCCCAGGCTTTGGGAACGAAAATGCCGGGTGACCCAAACACCGACCCACCATCAGTGAAGGAAGAGTTAGTACATGAATTACTACAGGAGCCTGATCCCTACAAATCAATGGGCCCTGACGCCATCCACCTGAGGGTATTGAGAGAGCTGGCTGGCATCGTTGCAGGGCCACTCTCCATAATCTTCGAGAAGTTGTGGAGAACAGGGGATGACCCAGAGGACTGGAGAAAGGCAAATGTTACCCCTATCTACAAGAAAGGCTCGAGGGAGGATCCGGGTAACTATAGGTCCATCAAGCCTTACTTCAATCCCTGGGAAAGTTATGGAATGAATCCTCCTGAGGGCTATCACAAGTCAAATGAAGCATGTGATTGGGAAAAGACAGCATGGCTTCAGTAAGGGCAGATCATACTTGACAAATCTGGTGGTCTTCTACAACAGAGTGCCTTGCCTGGTTGACATGGGGTGGGCGGTGGACATTGTCTACCTGGACTTCTCCAAGGCCTTTGATACAGTCTCCCACAGTCTCCTCCTGGAGAAATTAATGTGTTATGACCTAGACAAGTGGTCTGTGCAGTAGATGGGCTGCACCAAAGGGTGGTGGTAAATAGGTCTTTTTCAAAGTGGCAACCTGTCACAAGTGGAGTCCCCCAGGGATCAGTGTTGGGCCCAATGTTATTCAGTATCTTTGTAAGTGATCTGGATAACGGCATCAAGTGTAGCCTGATGAAGTTTGCTGATGACACCAAGTTGAGTGGGGAAGCAGACACTCCAGAAGGGAGAGCTGCTCTGCAGGAAGATCTGGATAGGCTGGAAGAGTGGGCCAACAAGAAACTTATGAAGTTCAACAAGGACAAGTGTAAGGTCAAGCACCTGGGAAAACACAATCCGGGAGTGCAGCACAGGCTGGGATCCACCTGGCTGGAGAGCAGCTCTGTGGAAAGGGACACGGGGGTCCTGGTGGACAGAAAGCTCAACGTGAGCGAACAGTGTGCTGCTGCGGCCAAGAAGGCCAACAGGATGCTGGGTTGCATCAAAAATGGCATCGCCAGCAGAGATATAGAAGTCATTATCCCACTCTACTCAGCGCTTGTCAGGCCACACCTGGAGTACTGTGTACAGTTCTGGTCCCCGCTGTACAAAAAGGATGTGGACAGGCTGGAAGGGGTCCAGAGAAGGGCCACCAAGATGATCAAGGGACTGGGAAGCCTGCCATACAAGGATAGGCTGGGAGAATTGGGTTTGTTCAGCCTTGAGAAAAGGAGGCTCAGAGGGGATCTCATCACCATGTACCAGTACTTAAGGGGTAGCTACAAAGAAGATGGAGAGTCCCTTTTTACAAGGAGTCACATGGAGAGGACAAGGAGGAATGGACACAAGTTGCTCTTGGGGAGATTCCGACTGGACATGAGAGGAAAATTTTTCACAGTGAGGACAGTCACCATTGGAATAATCTCCCCAGGGAAGTGGTTGACTTGGCCACATTGGACACTTTCAAGCTTTGGCTGGACAGGGTGCTGGGCCATCTTGTTTAGACTCTGCTTTTCCCAGAAAGGTTGGACTAGATGATCCCTGAGGTCCCTTCCAGCCTAAGATTCTGTGATTCTGTGATTCAGCAATTAGAACTTCAGTTTTGGCCAGCTACTTATGGCTACAGTTACTTAAGAGGCAATTACCTGTAGTCATTCTATTGACCCAGACTAGATGCTTGACTGCCTCATTAATTTACCTGTATGTTCTCTTAACTCCCAATTTCCCTCATTCAATAAGGGTTCATTAATCTTAATTTCCACAAATTCACTTCCTAGAGTTCTATCCAATGGCTAATCAGATCTCTTTATCTTTCCTGACACTTCCAGCTTGCAGTTTGCTTGTGGTTCTAAGCCATCTTTAGTCCAGGGCTGGTGGTAGAGAGGATGAAAAGAGAGATCAAGTACATTTACATTGATCCCAAGCAAGATACATTTATCTGATCTTACTCACTACAACTGTTAGTGTCTCTGTGGACTGGTTGTTTACAAGGTATCACTTCCATTTTCTGCTTCCAGTTCCTGGGTACAAGATATGTTTTTACAAAGTGTTAATCAGCTACTGACAAATAGCCAGTGTTTCTTAGGAATAAAGGAATTTTCCCTCTGTTAGAATAATTTGTTTGATTTCTTTTTTTAAAAAAAAGGGGGTGTGGTTTATATTTGATACAGAAAATAGTTTTCTCCACAGAGACCTAGAAATGCCAAGACTTATAACTTATTCTGGTCTCTAGTCTGCAAGAATTATGACAAACCTATTCGCACACTACCAAACAGATCAACTCTTTCACAAGCCACAGGCTGTCAAGTCAGTAGTGAGCACAGCTCAAGGTGCCTCATCGTTGGCCAAACAGCTGCATACCATTTAGATATCAGCTTTTGATAGCTTATCTGCTTTATCCTACCACTTCATGCTTGTTAAAGGATGGAAAAGTTGTTTTCCCAAGTCAGTAAAACATTCTATCTCATTGACAACTCTGCTATGTAAAACTCTAAATGAGTGCCAGTCTGAGAAGAACTCCTAAAAAACATTTCTTAATTGCCTTATCTTCAGAGAAACTAATTCATATATTTATTAAGCAGCCACCATAGGGTACAGTATTATAGTGTTTGATATAATTTTGTTAATGTGTATAATCCAATAGTATTATTTTACTTAAACTTATAGCAGTATTCTAAATTAAAACTCACCTATTTAAAATACCATTTTTCTGTTCTTTCTTTTCAGTCAAAATTCACTCCAGTTCTGACCAAGCTGGCATATCAAAAGATCATTAAAATGTATTCTGACTCCAACAAGGTTTATTGTTCTACTCCCAAATACTATCCATAGAGGGCAAAATAACCTTTTCCCATACATTTCCCACTGAAACGTGAATTTGTTAGATCTCTGCCTTGCAAATCCAAATTTCATCTTTTTTCTTATTTATTTCTTACTCTTCGCATAAACTTTGTATAAAAGTGACATACCATATTAAACAGCTACATATATGATCAATTAAATTTAAGAAGTGCTAAGCATGACCAAACTCATAGAGTAATATTAGTAAACAGAGACCTTCCTGCCCAATAAACAGCAGAAAGAACCAATACAATTTAACTAATCAGCAAGCCTCAGGGGTCTTCCCCAGTGCCCTCTCCCCTTCCTTGCATTGACTCTGAAATCACAACATGGTTTCTTGTCTACTTCCCAGGCAGAATGGGAGATGAAGGCTGTAGGTCAGAGCCAGAAGGACTCCGGGGAGGGGGCTCAATGTTCACAGGGACCCTTGAACCACGAGGCTTAGTAGAGTATTCCAGCACCATGAGAGACAACTGAAGAAATTCAGTGTCTCTGCTCATTTTCCAATTTCCTGACCTTTTGCACTTTAGACACTCCTTTCTGACTCAATCCTGAGTTGCTGTCTCTGCCTAGTTTACATTCTGCTTGCACGCAATGACACGTGACCCTGTGTGAGGGTCAGGACACTAAATGTAAGTCCTTGATTTCTTTTTATAGCCAGCAACAAAAAATGAACGATTAACAGCTCATCCTGACTGAATAGAGTGTTCAGAGCAACCCTGTTTTCCATCTCACCATTCACGGAGAGCAAGTGATTTTGTTAGTATGGAACAACATTCAAGGAAGCAACTCATCAGCTCATTTGAGCACTTAGTCAAACTGAGATACCTGCTACTGTAAGAAAAGGCCTATATCCTTTGTATTCAGTATCTGCACCTGTCACACTAGGCACGCTGTTCCAGTAGAAATCAGAGATCCTAAGGCCCACATCCTAAGGATCCACAAGTCCCCCCTGCGGGTAAGGTATGCTTATTAAATACTACAGGGATTCCTCGTTGGGATCATCTTCTGGGGTTCCTTGTATAGTCAGTACTATGGAGCAGAACTGAGTTTAGAAAATGGATCTGTTTTAAACTACCTCTGGTGAGTTTCTATGGGACTTGGTGGCATGCAAACAAAGTCTTTTATCTAACCACTAGAGGAAATGATCTGGTAGTGATTCCATGTCATGAGCCATTTGCAGAAGATATTATAGTATTTTCCGTGGTATCTGGGGACAGATACATTGCTAGATTACCCCACATCCTAAAGAAGGCAGGTGATTTCTGCAGTGATCACGCATGGCTGGCAATCAGTTCATGAAGCAGTCCACTGAGCTGGCAGTATTAAGCAGGTGTGACCAGAACAAGGCCAAGAGCTATAACGAAAACTGATTCCATGGTATGGTGCACATGGAGGAGAACATAGCTGCCTAGGCTATTTATGGAACATCTCAGCAACATATTAGCAAAGAAGGATGCCTATTACTGTATGTGACAAGACCAGGAGGAATTTCTCAAATTGGATAGTCCAAATCTAATGTCTATGTGAAATCGTATGTTTACAAGAACAAATATTATTTGAAATGTGTTACTTCATCTTGTCCCAAATATATCTGTGACAAATACTCTTTTGGAATACTGGTGTGGTGGGTCACTTCACAGGACTGAATTACCACCTACTTCCCTAACTGATTTCCACCTATATTCATATTCCAAGTAGACTGAACTATTTAAGAGTGCCAGGTCTCTCAGGGTAAGTATATGTACGTGCTTCTGTAAGGTCTAAAAATGAAGATAAGTCTACAACATAATGTGTGCATGTATGGTCTTTTAATTAAATTAAATTAATTAACTTCAATTGATTAACTTTAACTTAATTTGTTACAGAGTTCACCTTGTTCCGGTGAAACCTGGCAACCGCACTGACAATTTCCTCTGGTTCACAAGAGGGTGAAGACAGGCAGGCAGAATAATGCTTACTGCAAGATTTCATAGAAGGATGTTCTCCATTAACATTTTAACACCAAGAATGAGTAGAAGTTATTATCCTGTTCCTTTTTATGTGCCACCACTATGGTATTGATCAAACCATCCTTTGTGCTAGTATAATATTAATAGTAGTGGCTTATTCTGATAATGGTAAACTGAGTAAATTAATCTCCTCCCAGTGGATCACATGAATAAGATAAGGACTTGATTGTCATGTCATATCAGATGACTCATACGTTAGTGTTAAACCATGACAGGAAACAGAGGAAAGCAATAATGACATTGTTCACCTACGAAAATCACCTTTTTTCTTCACTTATGTTTATATGAATATATGGCAAAAGAGAGGGGTGAACAACAGAAAAAATAAATATGTATATATATATATTCCATACCAGCAAAATATGAGTAGAAATAATAGCAAATGTTACAAAAACTCTCTGTTGTGAATCAACTTTAATCTAGATGATGATAAAAACAGACTTTTGTCTCTCTCTTGATCTGGGTATATAATATTAGTCTAATGGTACTTAAGAGTAGGGTCTCGGTTTCTGATTGTTAGGTTCACCTTACAGTTTTTGCAGTGAACCACTTATTAACTTGAAGACAGGTCCTGAAAGCTATACTCTACAGGCGGATTTCTGCACACTCAGGGAACCCTTTGACTTCAACAGCAGTCACCCAGGACACAACTGTCAACTATACATAATGAATATGAACATAATTTCTCTATCCAGAATAAAACAGGGATATATGGGAAACTGAGTCTACAACTATACTGAAAATTCATGTAAATGTGATAACATAATAGGCTTTTATGATCCAGTTACATAGTTACAACCAAAACAGTGGTAAAAACAGAAGTTACAGCGCCGGCTGCCCCTGCTTGGTCATGTTGCTCCTAAAACTTGGGAGACTATAACAATACCAACAACTGACCTGACTGCAGAGCAAGCAAGAGTAATTGCTAAAGCCTTGAGGCCACTGATTTCAGAAACTCATAAAACGGGGCTTTCAGGCCTTAAGGATTGGCTTTCCTTAACTAGTAAAGATCACACAGCCTTTAAAAACACTGCCTCAGGGCGGAATATGATTATCAGCTACATTGCAGGAAGAATCTCTTGTAAGAAATTTAGTAGGTAGACATCTCAAAACCGTTATCTGAGCACTGAAAGGACATTTGGCTAGGTGGTTATTCCTCCTAGAAGAACACTATGAGAATGCAAAAACATATGAATCCTGGAAAAATTGTTGAGGTTGGCATCTGGGGAAGTATCTGAGTTAATAGAACAACAGTGCTTTTAAAGTAGCAGTGGTACAAGGGTTAAGACAGCAAGAGTAATTCTGGGACCTGTGAATCAAGCAGAAATGCAATGGGAGGAGCTGCAAATTCTGCTTCAACAAATGGGCAAGGTAATGAAGGTAAGAAGGAATGCAAGAAAATATCAGTCCTGTGGATCTGACAAAAGGTCTGCACATACTGTAATTTTCACACATATGGTCATAAAGGACACACAGCCTCCATTTAAAAATAAAGAACAAAAGGAACAGAAAAGGGAAAACAGTCATCAGTGTGGGTTTAGCTCCTTGTGTAAAAAGACGTCGTAACAGTAACTGCAAAATACCCTTGGAGAACATGATAAAAACTTCCTTTAGGGAAAACTAATGGGACTGCAAGAAAGCAACATGGTAAAAATTGAGAAAAACAGGCAAAGATATGAGAAAATGAGATAGAAACCATAAATTCCTTGCTGGCTTGTTTTGTCAAGCTAATGAAAAAAGATGAGGGGGAGGAACAAAAACTACAGAACAGAACAGGTCCCTCTCAGTGAAGCCCTCAGGCATCATCTCTTCTTCTCAGTAGCAAATACTAGGGACACTCTGCTGTCTACCTCCCCCGGCCTAGCGGTAAAATTACAATATAACCAATGCAAATGGACAATAACAATATTAGTACTGGGTGGTCAGGGAAAGAATGTTAACTACCACTAGTGCCATGATGTTAATTGATGCCTTAGTGTCAACAAACACTCTTCAATGAATACTTGCTCCAGCTGGAAATCAAGAAAGTGGAAAAATTATAAAACTTGTATTATATGTATGAAAGGATGTCCAAGCACCTGTATTAAGATCTCTGCCTGCAGTTAAATAGCTGCCAAGTTCAGGAGTTCCTTCTGAGTATAGGAATGGGAGGATCCCTCTTATAAACAGCAGGGAATTATCGGCACAGCCTTGATGAAACAAAATGGATCAGCTGCAGATTTTGCTACGGATGTTTGTGGAATTTGGGCTGACCACTGGGAGGTGAGGGTGGAGTGATTCCTGCAAGTCATTGATGTTTTGTTATTAGGAATCCGGAGGAAGTAAAAACAGTGGATATTTGGGTAACA
This sequence comes from Phalacrocorax carbo, assembly GCF_963921805.1. Classification (NCBI taxonomy): domain Eukaryota; kingdom Metazoa; phylum Chordata; class Aves; order Suliformes; family Phalacrocoracidae; genus Phalacrocorax; species Phalacrocorax carbo. The sequence continues at coordinate 144,237,811 of NC_087514.1, read as the reverse complement.
GAATTTCCTCAAGTTTTGTGTGTCTGTAAGTTAAAATGTGGAAAAATAGAAGTTGTGTACTAATTGAAGGCCCAAAACCCCCTTCCCAAAAACCAATATCAACACCCGCAAGAAGCAGAGGAAGGACTCCAACCCATCATCGACAAGTTTACTGGAAAGCGAGGTCCTAGTACAGAGACCTGTAATTTTAACATTCCATTTTGTCCAGGGTTAAAAGCAAAGAAAAAAGCCTATAAGTGGATTTTAAACACTCAAATAAGGTAGCCACCTCTCAGATTGTTTGTGGTGGAAAGGTGCCTGAAATTCTTGTGGCCCTAAGCAGTATATCTCACTGATTTTTTGTTATTGACTTAGCCAATGCTTTCTTTGCAATTCTACTAGCAGAGCAAAGCTGGTAGAAACAAGCATTTACCTATGAGGGAAAGCAATGTTGTTTTATCCCTGTACCTCAACACTTTCACATCAAATGTATCAAATGTGGATGAAATTACCATCAAAATGTGTCATATCATATCATACATGGAAAAACTGAATTGAAAGTCCAGGAATATACCCAACAAGTAATCAGCATTACTCAGATCACAAGCTTTAAAGCTAATAATGACTAAACTCAATTGGTTCACTTGGAAGTAAAATATTCGGAAACAGTTTTAGGTCAGGAAGGGAGGTTGATGCTGAGATCACCAAAAGGTAGAACTGACTATGAGAGTCCATGCCTCCACAGTAAGAATTGTATTTGATTCACTTCGGAATTGCCTACATTTTTGTGAGAATATCCTTACATTTGCAGAAATCAGTAAACCACTAATAAAATTAGTGAAGAAATCTCACAAACAAGAATGGAAAGAACAGAACACATCGAAACTGCACTAGTTCAAACTCTGGCCATCAGATGCCCAGATTCTTGCAAGCTGTTTCATGTTCTGCTGGCCACTACTGATCTAGACCTTGGGACTGTGCTATTTCAGGAACACAGAAATAAGACGCAAGTTACAGCCTTTGCTTTGAGAGCATCAGGATCGGTGGGAACGAACTCTGTCCCATATTAAAAACCAGGTTTAGCATTTGCATAGTTGATGAGCTTTGGGAATACACCACTAGAGGCTGTTTTGCTGCAGTACAGATGACACGTACTCCACTAAAGTACATCATCAGTGGAAAAGTACAAACTGGATATGTATCAAACCCTAGGTTAGCTGGATGGACATTGACTTTTATAAACTAAGAGCTTTCTGTAGAAGATGACAAGATTTTATCACCAGCCTTATATGGCTTTTAACCACTGGAACAAAACATAAGTGCCCTTTACCTGTTTACGTATCTCTCACCAGATAAAAGCTCCGTTGCTGACTTCGTGCCACAGGATATTCAATGTGGTTCACAGATGGGTCCAATTTTTACCAAAAGGATGGAAAATCCTCAATTAGATATGCTGCAACCCCTGTGAAAAATAAAAAGAACTGCCTGCCTTCACTCTGCAAGGCAGCAGAGCTATAAGCTCTGCTAACAATGTTAAAAGAGGAACCTGAAGGAAATGATCTGGCTTTGTACATAGTTCCAGACCGGATATATCAAGCCTTAACTCTTTGGTTACCAATGTGGAATAAAGATGACCTACAAACACAGAATGGAAATCTGGTAGCTCACCAATCATGGGAAGGAAATCCTTAAGATAGATTTTAAAAAGCAGAGAGAAAAAAAATATGCAGGTCATGTAAAAGCACACCAAAAGGAAAAATACAGAATCAGCAGTATTGGAATAGTCAAGCAGGTGCCCTTGCCAAGGTTGTGGTGATCCCAGTAGACTTAACGTTTGAAGAAACATCCATTTTGAAAACAAAACAAAGAAAATAATACAAAATGAGGTATCAAAGACCTGCCCACTTTACAACATGGAAATGAGGAAATTGAGGCAATAACTACAGAAGCTAGTAGACAGATGAAGCATAGAGAGCATAATGTGGCCAGATAACAACAAACACTTGTAGATGGAGAGCACTATATATACTTCAAGTAGTTTTGTTTCAACAGATGCACGAACAAGATCGTGTAGGGGGTGCTTGAATGCAAAGGGAGTATTAGAAGATAGCTAGTTGGCTGAATGTGAAGACGGGTACATAATTGCTTAACTTGTGCTGTGGTGAATACCCTACTAAGAGAAAAATAACACTAAAATATTAGAGAATTCATGAACAACAGGCTAAGATATAAACAGACTACACTATACCATGTAGTCCCACCTTAATCCCACCTACCATGCAAAGTGGGATTAAATATCATTTGCTAATACTAGATCCACTGACAAAATGGGTTGAGGTAGTTCCAGTGAAGAAAGCTACAGCCAAGTCTGCCACAGTGCAGGCATTTAATGTTGTATTTTCCACATGGGATTTAAACCAATAAATTGATTTGGGGCAAGGAACATATTTCCCAGGGCAAATCATCACAGAATTCTGTGGAGGCCTGGGAAGAAAAGAAAGGTTCCACATTGCTGGGAACTCCCAGTTCAAGGTAAATCGAGTGACCTGATGGTCCCATAGCACTAGGCAAAATGGTGAAAAATTACAGAGAACTTTGCGGTATTGCATCATCTTGTCATTTTAATGACCTGTGAGCCACAAGAACTTCTCACAAGTTCACCTGATTTAGAGGTACATATGAGAGAAAAAAAGACTGCCTAATGTTTTAACTGAAGAATGGATACAAACCCTATCTAAATGCTGGAAAGAGATTAATGTTGTTATAGCAACTCAACTGGGAAAGAATGCTCAATGCATGGGTAAACAAACAAGAACAAACCACTACTCTGCAGAATGGCAAGGAGGATGGAAAGTAATGTTCCATATTTTCTATGCAAGTTTACAGTCTAAACTGTAAATGGGATGGACTAGCTCCAATTATAAATAAAGCGGGACCTTATGCATATCAAGTAAGATTACAGAATGGAAAAATGCCTAAGCAGTTCCAGTTTCAATTTTAACTATGGGAAGACAAATAAGTTAACAAAAAGCAAGAATGTTATAGATGTTGCTATTAAAATTTAACAGTGAGTAAGGCACATGGGAAGTCTCACCAGAATCATTGCCAGTGGAGAGGCTGGTAAAAAAAGGAGCATAAGTTAATTGTTAAGCTTTGTCTGAGTGAAGTTCACACGCTTCCATTTTTATTAATAATTGTATATTAATAATTATGTTAGGTTCAAACTTGTGAATATTTGTTTGTGTTACAAGGTAGTAGCAAGCACCCTGCCTTTTGTTGATAACAGACCCTACCTCTAGGGGCAATGGAAAGCTCTTTTGTACCAAAGAGCATGTAAACATTGGATACGTGTCTCCACTACTTTAAAATTATCAGAGACATTGTGAAGGCTAAACCATAGCACCTATGTTCTGTGATGCCAAAAATAATCTTATTTTTTTAATGAGCGCCTCTGATTTTAAGGGAATGTATCACAGGTGCTTGAAGCAGCATACAAATTTAACTTGGATATTTGGTTTCTACTTACTTGGCTAAAAATCAAAATAACCTACAACAATTGTGATGGAACCTAAACAATCACACCAACTGAAATATGAGTGAAAAACACCAGAAATCATTAAACCACATGCAAAAGCCAGAAGTGAGGTAGAAACTGAAACAAAACAAAAAAAAGAAGTCAAGCGTGTTTATTTCACAGTTTTGTCATTGCTGTTTAACATTTTAAACCAGAGATTCCAGTTGAGAGACAATTCACAGGTTGGGGAGTACAAGATACTGCTCAGTGGCAGTAAATTAATAAAGGGCATATTACTGTGAACAAAGCATTTGCTTTGACATTTCCAAGGCAGAACGGATATAGTCCTTTTATTAGAGGGACATTTGTAGGATTGACCTAGAAATAGATTAGAAATAATTGAGTACAACATACCAAGAGGGTTTAGGGATACCATTTTAGAGGGAGCAGACTGGAATTTTGGACACCATTGATGTAGAAACTTTGACTAGTAAATTATCAAAATTGGGGCATATTATATGCAACATTCAAAACCCATGAAGTAAAAATATACATAAATACATCTTTGAATATTATTTACCTAAGATTTAATAATGTCATATGGGGATCAAAATGTGGATACATGTAGCAAAAATATTAGTTTTAGAGAAAGAAAAGTACTGGAACCGGAAAGTGGTATTAACATTGTTAAACCACCAGCAACATGGTAGATTCTGTGAGAAGTAATCACCAAAACACAAGTTATGGGACAATTAGTGTGTAGGATGGCCTACGTTTCAACTATTGAAACAGGCTAGAACTGTGATTTTAGTAGAAATGAAAGCCAAGACACTATGCAGGAGGTATAGAGATGATTGTAAAACAGCAAATGCATAACCTGTGCTGCTATTGCCTGAAGAGCTGTGTCAGCCACTGCACAGAAGCTAAGCAGCATTACTGATGGCATATTAACAGATTTGGAAAGGCAATGTAAGAAACGGAGTTATAGCCGCTGGGGCCTGTCCTACCAGAATGCATTCTGAAGAAGCCCCCACAATGGAACAGAGTATTGCCTCTGCAACAGCAGTAACTACTTGTATGTGGAGTCAATCAGCACTTAATGATTCTAGGATCTATGACACCAGATAAGGATATACGTTACTGTTTCTCTGCGTCTATCTCAGTAGGAACTGCCAGAAAACTGTGCTGTGCGTAGAGAAACAAATGTGAACTTTTCTCACCCATCTAATTTAGGATAAAAATTTGCAATGTTCACCCATATCACCAGAATTACAACATCCAGAACACCAGCAACCTGGAGCTAATTTGGAATCTTTATAACAAAAATGTTAAGGAATCACAGCAGATAGAGCAAGCAGCTAAAAAAATTTCATAGGCACCAACCAGTGAAAGGACATATTACTTTAGAGAATCAACAGCCACTAAGATCAGGAATTGATGCAGAAATCCTGATTCTATCACAACGTGTTCAGAGGAGAGTCAAGTACTGGTACAAGAAGCATGTGTTATTTTAACCATTAATCCTTACCTAAGTATTAACCAGTCGTCTTTTTGTTACAGCTTGCAGTATGTCTTGCAGTGCACAACAGAAGATCCTGGAGCTATCTAGAGCTATACAACTGCAGAAGACCTACACGGATTTTGCAAGAAAACCATGAGATAAGATTGAAGCTTGGTGACACTTCAACTTCTTGCTCTGAGGCAGTACCTAGCTTTGAGCTAGCAGAGCTTGACACTGTGGGTTCAGAATCAAGGCATAGGGAACTCAGTTTCACCCCATCATTGACAGGAAGCATACCAAGGCAGAAGACTCATACAAGTAGAAGGACTCTAAGCACGATATAATCAATATTTGCTTTCTTGAACCCAGACACAAGCACACTGAAACAGCAAACCCAGCCATAACACACAAATATTTTGAAACAGCTAATTATACAAATAATATGCAAGTAATAAAATCTGGAAAATAAGAGCTAAGGATGCAGAATAATCAAGAAAGAAGTCTGGGAAAATCAGAACAAGTCCTAGTCCTAAAAAAAGTTAAACTATATTGGAAGCAGATGAGATCCTCTGCTTGTTTTGATTGGGAAGGGGCAAGGAACATTAAAAAGTCAAGGATGAGCAAGGAATAATGGGGAGAAAAGTCATCCACTTCAGTTCTGTCCTTAGTGAAGAGCTCTGAAATCTGACCACCTCAACATCAGCAACTCAGGCCCTCAAGAACCACAGCAATCAACACAGAATACCCATATTAAAATGCAAAAGGAGATACACTGTTCCTGCATGTATAGGAAGATTATATATCAAGGTTTGAATTGCACACCTGTGAAGAAAAAGGATCTTAACTTATATTTTTATAACCTATTACCTGATCAAATGAGGCCACCAAGTGGCAATGTAAATATCTGAAGTCACAAAGGAAAAGTGTAATACCTTTTAATAACATAACAACTTTAGAATATGCAAAAAGAATAATCAAGACACATGAACACAGATTAAACTTTATGTGCCCTGATGCAAAGCAGTAATCTCATTTATGGTTCGCAAGCATAGCTTTCAAAAGTGTTTAAGTCACAATGCCTTCAAATACTGCTTTCCTACTCATTTCAGGCAAGCAACCTTAAACTGACTTGCAACAAATTTTAAAATTCAGAGACTGAAATTTACATCTGTCCTGTCTTAAATCACAAACATGCTTCACATTTCACTGTCTATTTTTACTTGGCCAATTGTACTATGATGGCATAATTTTGTAGAATTCAGGTCTTGTTCTTATTACCCTTCTGCTTGTGACTGTCACCCAAGTATGCTCTAAAAAGGCATATGGTACCCTACTCTTCTCTGTTCCTTTCACTCCTTCCACAGAATTAAGTATCAGCAGGATGCCAAAAAAGCAGGTGGGTGGAATTCCATCTTCCAAAACATCCTCAAACCTTTCTTTTAAAGGATCCTGCACAAAGTTCTTGTAAGACTTAAGGATAGGCAATAATGCCAAAGTGCTAGATCTACAAATAGTCTGACAAATTTACTGATTCTAAGAATCCATGTAGGGAATGATTTGCAAAAGTGCAACCAGAACTCCAAACAGTACCTAGCAGGTTTCAGTACAAACATATTGGTAAATAAAAAAAAAAATTTAAAAAAGGAAGAAAACACAACAAAACAAAAAAGCCAAAACCCCTTCTAAACAGAAAGTTTTAAAACAGCAAGCATGTGTGCCTCCATACACACACAGCTAAGCAACTGACTGAAATCCATGAGATATTCTCCAAATTATTAGTACACTCAAAACTATCTGAAAGTGCAACAGTAAAAAATACATTACATCTCATACCAAATGCACCATAAACAGTTTGTGTTTTGCTCCTAACTGAAGAAGTCATACATGATATCTTGATATCAAGTTCATTTTCTCCTACCGCAAATCACAACACAGTGTCAGCTTGTGGCTTAACCCTGGCCAGCAGCTAAGCCCCACACAGCCCCTCACTCACTTCTCTGCCCAGTGGGATGGGAGACAGAATTGGGAGGGCAAAAGCGAGAAAAATAGTGCACTGAGTTAAAGACAGTTTAATAAGTGAAGCAAAGCAGTGCATGCAAGTGAAGCAAAATAAGGAACACGTTCACTACCTCACATCGACTGGGAGTGGTTTAGCCATTGCCAGGAAAGCAGAGCTTCATCATTCCTAACAGTTGCTTGGGAAGACAAATGCCGTAAGGTCAAACATCCCTGCTTCCTCCTTCTCCCTCTGAGCTTTTACCACTGAGTGTGACCTCATATGGTGTGGAACATCCCTTTGGTCGGTTTGGGTCAGCTGTCCCAGCTGTGTCCCCTCCCAACCTCTTGTGCACCCCTAGCTTGCTTGCTGGCAGGGCAGTGTGAGAAACAGAGAAAGCCCTGACACTGCATAAACACTGTTCAGCAATAGTTAAGATGTTGGTGTGTTACCAGCACAAGCAGAACTAAACCTTGTAAATATTTAAATTGTTCAGAAGTGAAGTTCTGAAGTTGCAAACTGTGCTGAGACACAAACTCACTGAGAATGGAATAAAAAGCATGACTTCTAGATCTTATTTTCCAATGTGTTTATGCCTTCAGAAAATAATTCAAATGAATGAATTCTGTCAAACTTGAAAGGGTAGTACGTGTCACAGCTTTTTTAATTAAGGATATCCTTAATGGAGTTTTTGCCACTTGAGTTATGCAAGCAACCTGTTTAAAAGGCATCTTCTTATTGACTAAAAGCCAGATTGGGAGAAACACTTCTGAGCCTTTTTTCCTTTGAGATGTAGTGATTTCCATAAGGCATTGCTATCTGTAAATCCAAACTGATTTTAACCAATTTGTCATTGCTGCTATACCAGTCATAGCTGCTGTATTTCATATAGTGACACTTCAAATTCCTACTTCAGTAATACTGTTTCTGAACACTGTAATTAATTCCAGCTTTGGTATCCCTAAGAAAATGGAATTTTTGGAACTGTCCGCTAAAGAATTAACAATGAAGTATGTGAGCCTAGCAGAACAGAAGTTGAGGGCCAGAGACAGAAACTGAGAGATAGGGAAGAACTTGTTTTATGACTATATCCTTGTGAAGAGCAAACATCCCGCCTTAGAATATGCTGAGAATGGGGTGATAAAGTGTGTAGTCAAGAAGAACAACTAATTGGGATGTAGATAAGAACTAAACCAAAGTGCCCAGTAGGGGAACTATCCTCATTATAATACTAAAGATCAAGCCCCTAGGCCAGGAACCACCCCCCCTCTAGTAAATCCCTTAATCTATGAGCATGCGTGATAAATTAAAAGTGAGCTGTACCATTACATCGAAGCGAGAAAGAAACTAATTATTATTATTAGCTGAGGTGTGTGAATATTAGCTGTGCTTGACACATTTAACCGTATAAATGCCTTGTAGTTTCACAGTGCGGTGTGCTAGCTTTGTGGGTTACCACCTAGCACCAATCTTTGCACAAAAATTACTTTAAAATACCTCCACTCTGTGTGTAGTTTGGTGTTTTGCACACCAATCAAACAAACCCGCTTTTTGGGATAACAGCTTCACTTGGTTGAAATCAAAGGAGTTATTCCCAGTAGGTTTGGTTTTAGTGTGTGTGTGTGGGGGGGGTTTGGTATACTTTTTTAGAATCACTCATTACTCATGCTCGTGCTTTACAGAGACTGACTTCTAAGTGAAGCCATATCCTCTGACACACGCAGCTATTGGTATCTTACTAATGTTTTAAAGCTATCAACACTGTTAGAGGGAACCAGTTTAAGTCTGTGCCTCAGCTCAGACATGGTGTTGTCAATACGGTGCATCCACACTATGCATTCTGTATTCAGAAACTTTAGAGCTGAAATTACTTCTTCTTATGAAATTAATGATAGGAATAATTCTATGATACAACTCTCAGATGTGAATCAAAACCGTTTAGGCTGGAAGTGACTAACTCTGAAGTTGGATCAGATCATTCTGATTCTTCATCCAGTTAAGTTTTTATTATCTCTGGGACAAACATTCTATAGCTGCTCTGAGCAATCTGTTCCAGGTTTTTTTACAGATTTGCTGTCAAGAATTTTTCCTAGTATCTGTCCCTTATTGCAGCTTATGACAATTGCCCCTTGTCCATTTGCTAAGCACTCCTACGAAGAGCCTGACTGTTCCCTCTATACTCCCATTAGGTAGTTGAAGACAATAAGATTATCACTTAGCCTATTTTCTTACAGAGAGGTATTAAAAATGAAAAAGTTACTACAGTAAGTTTCCTGATAAATGTATTGAGCTTTCTTAAGTCTAAGGCAGCTGATGATATTTTTTTTTTATTCTTTTGAAGTCTTCTGGAACCTTTTCACAGTTCCTGCTTTGATAAGAAGTAGCAGAAGATAAATTATATTTGAAAGAAAGCAATGAACTTGAGAAAATTAATTTACTGGAGGAGTAAAAGCTATCAATATTGAACCTAAAGCTTGGTCCAACAGATAAGCCTGTTTTCATCTGAAATCTCTTTCAAGTATAAAAATTAAAAGTTGCAGCTTTCCAGAAACAAGGAAGAGGAGAAGAACAGAGAAGATACTTTTGCTTATGATATGTGTAGAAAAGTTCTCCTGTTGTTTGGGTTTTTCTGCATTTTTGGTTTTGCTTGTTTGTTTTTTTGCAAAGCATTGGTAATTATCCAGTATGTTTATCATAAGTTCAAGAACAACAGACCTTGCAGCTGAAACAGCTCATCTGCAGAGATTAAATCTACTTCAGCCTCAGCTTGAACTTAATCAAAAGATTACTCAAGCTTCACGAATCTCTTAATAGAAGTTACAAGACAGCAGGCCTCAACAAAGACTCCAAGAAGCAGAAAGAAACCTGAAGGCAGGCTCTTCATATCTGAGAGTCAACAAGCAACACAGTCAACATCTTCCTTTGATTGTCTGAAAGAATGAGTAGGGAACAATAGCTTGTTTCAATCTTGTTCTAGTAGAGCCAAAAAAGTTGTTACTCTTGCTTTCAGAGTAGAAAGTGAAACTATATCCTCCTTCAGGTTTACCTGTGTCCCCACTTCTTTTATGCTGTTTCTGGAGAGGGGAGGAAGAGAGGCAGGAAACAGAATGAAGAACTACCTCATAGTGAATTTGAATTGTGATGTGTTTGGGAATAAATCCACCCAAGAAAGATGAAGTTTTACCTTAGGGAAGGGACAAAGGTTCACTTACCATTTGATATAAAGGTCAATGAAGATAAAGATTAGTTCAAACTTATTCAGCTACATGCCAAGAATACAGTATATCAAGTAATATGCGATGATCTTGGAAGTTTTGCTAAGTGGTAACAACACTTGAAACAATTTATGAAAGATCTTCTGATTAAAAGAAAGAGCGGCATTTGCATGTTACCATATATGAAAACGTGGTCATCTATATGGAAATCTAGTTTTCAAAGTTGCTATGTCAACACGATTACTCTTCAGGTTGACTGCAGTTGGCAGTCAATAACTGGACACAGTTCCCTGTTTGATAGCATTTCTGAGAAATAGCTTCATATCTAGGAGTGATATTCACTGAGGAAACCATAGTCCAGTGGGGGTTTGCATGTCAGTAAGTAGAAATTTTTATATTTCATGAATAGGAACTGATAGCTTAGACTTTATCAGACACATTTAGGAATATCATAATCGTAACTCAGTAGAATAAAGAGTTGTGCCACAATTTATGCCACCATTCATCCTTGTCGCACACAAATAATGTTATTTTCTTAAGCATAAAGGGAACTTCCTCCCAGAGAGGAAGGAAAAAAAATTAATCCATACTGCTCACATCTCCCCAACTATCCGGCCAAATCCACTCCTTCACACCCCACAAAACACGATTTAGTGCTAGGTTTTCTTCCAAAGTGTTGAATTATCCCATCTTCCAGTGACTTGAACTCCACTTCATTATGTGTCCCTTGTACAACTTGGCCCCAAGGCAAAGCCCTATACCCAGAGCTCTTCTAAGCATGCTCAGAAATCACGCCTTTGTTTAGAGCCGGTACTTGGGCTGCAGGGTGGATTACCATTTCATTCACATATTCCCACAAGTACAGCCTCTAAAGGTTACATATGCCATAAAGCAGCGTCTAATGGTTCGGCACAATTTTAACTCTAAGGCGGACAGCACCACAGCCTACAACCTGAGAAGTTCTCACATCCTAGACGGCAACTCGCTGAGGAGAGGGAGGATTGAGAACAGTTGAAAGAAGCCCGCTATTTCACAGACGCTTAGAGGGCTACAGGACTCACTCGGGGGTCCTGAACCCCACGGACGCGTACTGAGTGAGGGGACACGGAGGCGAACGAGGGGAAAGGGACGTTGGCAGAAGGGGAGGGCAGGCGGCCTCCTCCGTGCCCGGCGGAGCGCTGCCCCTGCCTCAGGCGGGGAGGCAGCGCAGCAGCCCCGCCGCCTCAGGTGGTGGTGGCGATGCCGGCCCACCCGCCCGCTGCCGTTGGCGGCGCGCTCCCCGTTGAAGCACTGGGCCTCGGCGGCGCGGCGCGGCGCGGCGCCGCGCCCCTCCCGCGCGCTGATTGGCTTGGCGGCGCCGGCGCTCTGCGGCGCTGTGGTTCGGAGGCGCCGTGGCTGCCCGGCTGCTGGGAGCGGGGGGGGGCGCCGAGCCGCCCCCGCCGCGGGGACCCCGCTGCCGCCTCCTCGCCCGGCCTGCCGCCTGCCTCGGGGCGCTCCTCCCGCGCGGACCTGGCGGCGGGGGGGGCAGCGGGGAAAACACGGGGGCTGCCGCCGCCGCCGCCGGCTCCTCCTCCTCCTCCTCGTGCGGCGGTGGGCGCAGCATCCCCGAGACCGGGAGGCCGGGAACAAAGGCTCCGCGCCAGCCCCGGCGGCTCCACCTGCCCCCCGCGGAGATGGCGTCCCTCGGCTTGGGGGGGCTCAATGTCCCCGCCCGCAGGAAGAGCGTCCCGTCTCGCAACGCCGCGGTAGAAAGGCGGAACTTAATCACGGTCTGCAGGTGAGCCCGCGGGCCCAGCCCCGCCTCAGGAGACCGGTCCTCTCCCCCTCCCGCCGCTTCGGCCGCGGGCAGCCCCGCCGGAGGGGACCGGTCCTCTCCCCCTCCCGCCGCTTCGGCCGCGGGCAGCCCCGCCTGAAGGGACAGTTCCCCGCCGCCTCTGCCCGTAGCGGCCGCTCGGGGGCGGGAGCGGGGGCGGCAGCCCCGCCGCAGCCGCCCTGTCCGGGGGGTGCCGGCCTCCGGGGTGCGCGGCGGCGGGAGCGGGCAGCCTCCATCCTGACTCAGCTCCTTCGGGAGCGGCGGCGTGCGGGGCGTTGAGGCGCGGCCGGGGCACGGCCCGCAGCGGCGCCGCGCTGCACCGGGGCGTCCGGCCCCCGGGGGCGGGGGCGGCGGGAGAGGCTTGTTTTGGGCGCCTCGGTTGTGTTCCCTGGCGAGAGACGAGCGCCGGAGAACGGCAGGGCTGGCTGAACCCTCGCAACGGTGAACCGAGGTTTTAATCTTCAGGAAAACAGGATTGGTGTAGCGTCGGTTTCTCTTAAATTTTGGAATTTTCAAATCTTTTAAAATTTAGACTTGATGTATATTGGACGTGAAGTGAAACCTAAACTGTTCTTCCAAGCCGCTATGGAAGTGTCTAACCGTGTGTTCTTGCTAACGCACTGGTGCCGCAAGAGCAGTCCCGAGGAGGCTGCCTTCAGGGGATATTTTTATCTCCAAAATTTAGATCAGGAGATCCGCAGTATAGGCTAGACCTGAAGTGTATTCAAAATTTTTTTTCTCATCTTAATGCTTAGCTTGTACAAGCTTGATAATACTTCCTATGGCTTTCCGTGTAAGCCTCTCCACGGCTGTCCTTGCTGAGTTTATTTAGCATTTCGAAGTGTGCTGTACTGACCCATTACATCATGGCAAACTTTTAAATACCTGAGTAGGCTGGTAGCAATGGCTCCGTTAGTTTGCCTGTTTCAGTTGCTAAATTTTTAACTTATCGAACAAATTTGATTGTTATCCGGAGAAGGTCTTCAGGAGACTTATGAGCTCTGGTATGATTTTAATTCTCACAAATTTTAATAATGTACCAGGACAACTATTAGATAATTTTATACCCTCACCACTTAATGCTGCAGCAGTATTTTTAAAAACAAGTTAGGACCCCATAGTCTTCCTTTTTCTTTTTTCTTTTTCTGTTGTTTTTTTTTTTTTTAAAAGGAATTTGCTTTAATATTCCTTCAAGTCCTAATCTCTGGGTTTTGAAGTAGCATCGATACTATTCTGACTTTTTCCCAGGCTTCTATCCTTACCTCTACTATTACCTGTGAAAAAGATATACAACCAAAACAGAAAAAAAGATTTTTATCAAACTTGCTGAAGCATATCAAATAGGAGAAGGAGAAGTTCTCAGTTTCACTATTGCTACAGAGATACAGATACTGCTAATCTGCAGGCTTGGGAAGACACCAGTTTTATCAAGTAATAAGATAATTGTACAGGATATAAATAGTTCTTTTCAAAGGAGTATATTGTATTCTACAGAGCTTGCTATTTTTCTGTCTCCTCACTTGAAACTATTGTGTTCTCTGTGCTGTTACATTTTATTTTTCAGTTTATTTCATGTTGTTTTCCTGCAGTTGAAAAGATGTTGTAACGTATTTAAAGATTCTTAGAAATCAGAGGGAATTCAAACGTGTGAAACAAGGAACTACTACAGAAGCTACTTGAAATTGGCATATTTTAATTATTTTCAGTAAAAAAATTTAACTTTGCTATATCTTCACAAAACCTGAAGTTGCTAGTTTGTGAATACACCTTAAAACTTGGAAAGGATGATGAGGAAAAATAAATTGCGTTATTATGATGTGCATACATTTATGCATATTTCTATTCTTCTGCCACTGTAAGAGTAAACGTTTAAAATATTTCTGCGCTTTACTGTAGTTATTACACATTTTCTAGTATGGAAATGTGTTATTTGTTAGGAATAGCCAAATTAGTATAAAACCCAGTAAGATAATAGTCCTTTACAATCAAAATCCTATGAGAATGTGAAATATTTCTGGTAAAAATAGCTCCCGTGAATTGATACAATTATATTTGGTTGATATGGCTTGTTACCCAGTGAACGTGAGAGATCACAAGGAAGATATTCTTCTGAATTACCATCTGTTAACAGTCTCTGATAATTTAATGAACTATTTTTGTCAAAGCCTCAATTTAGCAGATTTTTGCTCAACAGATAAACCAGGCTTTGGGTTTTTAGTCTTTTCTTACAGTGATGGTGTCCAGCTCCTCATGCAGATGTAGATAGTTTCTTATACTTACAGCTTTGGAAGGAACAGTTTGTTTCCACTAAAATGTTAAGTGGCAACGTAGTCATGGGAAGTAATGTAGTTACTGAAGTTCCATAAACCAATTGCATGTGAATATAGATGGTTATGTTTGTGTAACTGCACAATGGTGATTTAGATTGCAGTAATTTTTAGCTTTTTTTTTTTTTTAAATAAGTAATAAAAGTTCTAAATCTCTCTCTCCCCCTACCGTTTTTTCCTAAAGTTTGGTGCCTTCCATTTTCCAGTAGTGGTGTTGGGATTTTGAGGTGGTTCTTTGCTGTGTTCTCTTTTAATCTAGTCTTCCCTAAGATTCATAGATCAAAGATTTGTATAGATACAGAACCACCAAAAAAATAGAGACAGGCCTTGGAAGTGAGGGTCTTAGCTTAAACACTGAATGTTAACATGGAACTGAATGACTATCAGGAAATGTATTTTTAAAATAGTGATTTTCCTAATATGCATAAGAGCTGTTGCAGTGACCCTTAGCTGAACTGTCTGGTTTCATGTCTAAGCTATGTTTTCCAGCATAAGGCATGTTAGTTTATAACCTTGGGACTTATTCTGGATTAATAGGTTACGTTCTTTAAAATGGTGTTTTAATGACATTTCCCAAATTGCAAGCTAAATAAATTTGAGAGAAGCCTTCCAGTCATTTGAAAACTGTGAGGAACAGAATTTGACAATTAAAAGTGACAAATTCATGTAGCAGCAAAATTTTCTGACTGCTTTTTGATTAGAGGCTTGTTGCTGTTCTGGAAATAAGCCTGTAGACCTGGGATATATCCACAAAAGGTTTGGCTTTGGTTTGGAGTTATTCAAGAAATTTCTGCATTTTGCAAAGTAGCAGAAGAACCTACCCCAAAAAAGATTGCTGTAAATCTTTCTTACTCAAGAATGTTTCCCTCTTATTCAATTCAGAAGGTCTTTTTGATGTTGGAGAAGGCTACTGTTTCTACATCATTTTTTGGCTCAAGCAAGACTAGATCCATGACAGAAAATAATATGTAAGAATCTGAAAACATCAGTATTCACAAAGGTTGTTTAGAAACACTGATATTGGAATCTCTGCAATGGCAGTTACTGTATGGAAAAAAAAAAGCCCACCACAACAGAACCACCCTGTTGTTGCAGTGACACAAGGGGAAATTATTGGATAGTAGATGTTTTTTAGAGTCTCGAAGCAACAGGTATTGGACCTATATTACTCCTCTGCTCCTACAGTCCACCAAAAAGTTAATCTTAGAAAATGTTAAGTTACTCTTCAAGCCATTTTACTTTCTCATGCCTTTTTGTTACGATTTCTCTGCTAACCTCTGAAGTGTAGGTAGACTTGCTCTAGAGGGTAGTGCTGCTGTAGTAGCCCAGTGGAGAGAAGATGAAGTTTGGAGCAACAAAGGGAAACAAGAAAGCTGCTCTAACTCTACCTACTTGGATGGTTTTTTCTTCATAGCTCTTCTGTACATTAGACATGACCTTTTCTTTCTTGACTGTCAGTCCCCAAGTGGTTCCACATGACTATGCAAGAGCATGGGCTTTCTTTGTTGGGGGTTTGTACACTGGAAACAACATCTAAGGCATCTTTCATGACTAAGTAAAATTGCTTACCCAATGCTTACAATGTAACCTTTTTTCAGAGGCATCACTACTGTGTACCTTAACTACTTTTTCCGATCTGCATGGTAAGCACGGTGAAGTGTGACTATCATGCAAAATGTGTTTGTGACTTTTAACTTACACTTAGAGACATGTTTGCCTCTCTGTAGTACTGGAGAAAAAAAGAAAGAAATAAAAAAACCCCAACACATGAGTATTTGCCTAAGAATCTTTTTTAAATATCCCCAAAAATATTTCCTGTCAATCAAATTTTGCATGGTAGCACTGTTATTTTCCTGGTCTATCGAAATAAGGTGTACATACTTGCACTCCTTGTCAGTTCTCCTGAAAGCCAGTTTCAGCCAAACTTGGCATAGCTATAAAGGTTGCTTAGGTTTTTGGTGAAAGTGTAGAGAGATGGAAATTGATGTTTCTATGGAGAGCATGGTGTCAGTAATAAACGAGTGCTTAAAAAGACAACCATTAATGATGTTAGGCTGTCTTTTCTAATCAGACCCTACGTATTTAAAAATTGTTGTATCCTTAAAAGCTAGATAACATTATTTTCTTCAATTGAATTGCAGAGTGCTTTAAAAAAAACTTATCTGTGATTTTTAGAAGTGTATGTGAATTGCTCTTAAGTGTTCTTTCTTGAATATATCTCAATTTCTGAATATGGATCCCATACAATATTAACCAGTGAAATTTTGAATAGGACACTGAATAGAGGAAAAATAGGCATATTATAGACATATTATACACTGCTGTGTCTTTCAGTTTATGGATGACCGTGCCATGATCATGTCTCTGAATTTTAAGATGATATTCCCATATGTAGTCCAGTATTTGTTTTTCAAAATTAGGAAGTTTTTATATAGATAATTTCACAGCTCTCCAATAGCTTTGAGGAAACAATCATTATTGCTGTTAGAGTAGTCAATAGCAATGATACTGACCAGGCAGAAATTTACTGGTGGGCATGCATGTCTCTCACTTACTCAAAATTGGTTAAAAATGTGGAGGAGCTCAAAACTGAATCATAACTTGGCACTACAGAAGCTTCCTCTCCACCCTTCTCACTCCTAATTCCTGTCCTGCCAAAAACACTACAACAATAGAAGCTGCAGGAAAGGTAGGACGGGCGGAGTCTTTAGTCAGAAGTTTACTTAGTATAACATAATTGAGTTGAAACTCTTTAAATATATATGTCAGTTCAGTTTGAGCATAATTAGTTTCATTTAGTAAATGAACATCAGGAGGCTGTGCTCTCCACTAAGGATGCAGTTAAGTTACTTTTACAGTACAGAGCATTTGAAAATAGTACTGCTGGTTTAAGGAGTCTCATTCCTGCCCGTGCCTATATAGTATGCTGCTTCTGTAGCTGTGCTGTAGTACTGTTTGTGTTGAGGCGCTGTGAAGTGTATTTATTATGAATGTATCCATATTTAAGAGTCATTCCACCCTTCCTTCTCTCAAGTACTAAAAATCTAGATCAGCTCATAGTGCGCCCCATAAAAGGTAGAACTGGCACAACGGAGGGAGCAGTGCGCTTGGGCGTAGGGTCCGGGGTGGGCAGGCAGAGGGAGAACTTTTGAAGCTGGCACTGTTGAAGTTTGGGTGTTGTGAAAACTGTCACCTCAGACTTTAGTATGGCTTCATTAATACAATTAAGGATTGTTGCAAAAACACAATAAATGCCTCAAAATAAATGTTACTCTCAAAGTTGGGGATATATGAAACTTGCCTTGAAACTGAAAACTGAAGAACAAAGAACAGAAAGAAAAAATGGATTATGATTAAAATGGAGAAGGGAAGGGAAAAATAATTTTTTTGTCATATTTCTTGAGGTTTAAACTATCATCTTCTGAATAAGAATGAAATTGTGTAAGTGCAGGTATCACTAAACACAGCTATCACTGGATAATTGACTAGCTACATCTTGTCTGCTTTTCCAGTGGCTTGATTCTGCCTTTCCAATTTCAAATGTTAGATCATTTGGTAGCTTTTCTGGCATAATAATGAAGTAATATGATGCTGAATAGGGATTACCCCCATTCACAGCGAAATCAGCCTGTCGAAGTTAATGCACAGAGTTAACAATGCATAAAAATTCATTGTTTTATGTTTGGATTATTCTTGCATTAGGATGAAATTACAGTGTTCTTGTAATAAGACAAAGTTTATACTTCTGATCCTTGGGCAAAGATTTTGAGACTGAAAAGAGCATTGAGCGAAATGTCAAGCAAAAAATGATGATAGGATTACAAAGAGAAATTGATGTTAGATGCTTTTGAGTCCTTGTTTTTCTACAGCTTCATTAAAATAATTTAGAGAAGAGGAAAAGAAAAGCTCACTTCAGCATAGCAAGTATGGGGATTTTGGTTTTCTTTTTGTTTTTAAGGCTTTATGGCTACGACCAACAATGATGATTGTATTTCCAGGCTATTTCTCAGTGTGGTGTGGGTTTGTGTTGCTCTGACTCATCTTGAAATCTTCAAGGTGGTTTTCTGGTTCTCTGCTTGTTTGGTTTATATAAACTACTGTCCTACTACAGAGGACCAATAGCTATCCATATAATTCATGATTGTCCTGTACTTTTGTTCTAGGTTTTCAGTCAAGACTCTGATCGACCGTTCCTGTTTTGAGACTATAGATGATACTTCCCCTGAATTTAACAATTTTGCAGCCATTCTGGAGCATATTCTAAGTCATCGACTGAAAGGTATGTTAATTAACTTCCTTACCGGTGATCTTTTTGCCATGAGAATTTGTTTCTATGAAACCAGTGTACATATGCAGAAAATCCTTGATGCTGAATGAAAATGTTGGCTTTCTTTGTGGGTCTGTGCCTTTGCTGTTGCCTTCCAGATTGTTTCCATTACCGTGTAAAAGTCAAAGAAATGGTTTTTGTGAAACATATTTCCAATCTTCTTGTTGGAAGCCTTCTTGGCTGGTAATTAAGCAAGTGAATGTTGCCATGGTGCTGAGCTCTGTCTGCTTTTCTGCTTTGTGATAAGGCTGTGTCCTAAAAGCGAGTCTGAAAGACAACTGTAGTGTTTTCTGCTTTAACAGGAACTATAGAGCGCACATCTGTGGTGCTGCTCCCTTTTCTTTCTCCCTTCTCTGCTTTTGTTGCCTTCTTTTCCAGATATTGTGTTTAGGTCCTTTCATTGCTGTCCCTCTACCCCCCTAGTGAAGCTGGTTTTTGCTAGTGGAATGTAATGGATCTGGGTTAAATTGCTTTTGAGACATGTCAGTTGTTGATTCTTCTCTTGTATCTGAGTCAGATGTTCTAAGGTAAGAAAATGTCTGCGTCTTCTGATTGTTCTAGAGGAAGCTGCTTTGCTAAAAGAACAGAGCGTGACTTAGCAGCAAGAGCAGTTAGAAAAGGACTTTGGAAACTTCTCCTTGTTTCTCAGTTCTATGTAGAGTTTCTGAAATTATTTGAGGATTATGAAGGACATCATAATCATCTAAATAGAGATGTGTAATATGACAGTCTACTCTTTTTCATACTTTTGCTTTTTAATATTCATAACTAAGCTTTTTGAACAATATTGTGTGTAGGCTGACATTTGAGTAGCACAATTACTACCTGCTGTCATTCTGTCAGAGAAGGGAGAAAAAAAATCACACAGTGGGGTAGGAACATAGTATTTGTCACATTGTGACAAAGACTATTGGAGTGATTATGGGCACTTAGCAACTTGACACTGCGGGGAAATTGCTGTTTTCTCCTTCTCCCCCAGCTTCAGTGATGTTTGAGCAAAAATCATTATGAATTTTATATTCCACACACCCCCCCCCCCCCCGTTCTTTTGCTTCATAGTCTATTATTCAGGACAGGCAGTACAGAGAAGAAGCCTTGACAGGCTGGCAAATGGGTTACAGGCAAATGATATTTGCAAGTAAAAATTATTTAAAATATGAAATAAAGAAAATCAAAAAGCTAAATTGTTGCTTCAGTCTTCCCTTGTAATTAACAGTATGATTTTTCTAAGTTTGCAGAGTTAAATAAAAATATGGAAAAAGGCAGAAACTTGTGCATTGTATTGCAAATGGAGGAATATTTTGCTAATAAACTAGATCACTGCAAGTCATTATTTTGTTCTTTAAAAACTTGAAAGGGAAATGGAGATAATAAATGTATCATGAAATTCATATTTTAAGAGGATATATATTATACAGCACAGGGCTTGAAAGAAATTGTATTTTATTGACGGAGACAACTAACATTCTGAATGCATACTTCATGTCAGTAGGAGCACACTAAAAGCAAACTGGTGGTTGCAGTGGGTTGTATAAAGTGTTTTAAACTAGGCAGAACATACATGATCTGTTTGACTATGGTAAGATAAATGGCTTAATTGTATAAAAGTTGTCAGGATAATCCCATGGCAGTGTAGTTAAAGGGATGATCCAGATTTGAGAGTTTGAGTATATAGACCTTTACTTTCTTAAGGCCATGGCAAATAACAATTCCTAATCTTTAACTTCCTTCAGAACTACTCGGTGAAGACGGAAGAATAATAAATAAATAAATTTTAAAAAGGCATTTATTTGCATTGTAAAGGACTAAGTTTACTTTTATTAGAATACTTTTACTGGCAACTGTCTTTTCTGGCACTATTTTAATATGTTTTTAAGTAGCAAAGCATGTTCTTGCCTGCTGCTGCTTATTGGTGTTGTGTTCAGATAGGATCCAGACAAAACAAAATGGGAGGAAGGAGGATAGCCATTTTCAGGGGAAAAAATATTAAACTATAGGGATTAGAACTTTATGCTTTTTCTGAAACCATTGCAATTAAGAATTCTGAAATAGTAGTTCTCCAATACTCATCCTCCTTGCTGTTCTGCTAAAAATGCCAGTTATAGCAATAGGAGAACCATTTTTAAATTGATTTTTGGTAGGTAACTGATCTGATGTTGCCAGCTCTGAATAAGAAAAGGTCCATTAAACAACATTCATAATGTTTTGGGTGGTTTTGTTAGTTTGTTTTTTCTTTTCAGAATCATGGAAGAATTTATTTGCAAAGTACCTTTAGAAAGTCATCCAGGCCAACACCTTGCTCAAAGCAAGGCTGTCCTGGATTGCTCACAGCACTTACTGGTTGAGTGTTGAAAATCTCCATGATGTATCTCAAACTCAGTGCAGTTTGCTAAGGAATTTTATTCCCCATCAACCCGCCCCACTTCTTGTGCTTACCTTTAGCTGATATTGGCCATGGTCCTCACCAGATCCTGTGGTGAGCCAGATAAGGAAGTCAAACAGGCAGAAAACTAATGACTTTCCCCATGGATGTACTTCCTTAACTCAGCTGCTCATTTTCTTATGAGTGGTTTGGATGTGGATGTTTGCTTAGTAATAAAATGAGATTGGCATAAATACATCAGCTCACAGGAGAGAGATCTGTGAACACTGCTTGAATGCAGGTATCTCTTCATGTGATACAGAAGACTTAGAACATATGGCACCAAAATATTTCCAATAAAGGTAACATCATACGCCATGGCCAAAAGGCCACATCTGTATTACCTTACAGTTACATGTATGCCAATGCCAATAAGTATCAGCCAGGAGTGGGCCGCTGTTGTTAGAAAAAGCGGTCTGGCTCACAGCCTATTTTTAAATTGCCCTTAGGAAGAGAGAGAGAGTTTGACTAAGCTGTATTAACTGTCTTTTCAGGGATTGCAAGCTGTTGACTGCCTTCTGCTCTAGAAAGTGGAGAGATACTTACCCCTGTACTGTATAATACTGTATGAGTAGTATACCTAGTACTCCTTAGAAGTGCTGGAATTATTCTGAATGCAGAGTAGACCAAATGTAATAATGAGGAGGACAGAAAGCATGTATTCTTCCTGTCATTAAAATAAGCTCTGTGTGGCATGCCTGCTGGCAAGATATGATACCACTGGACAGAACAATCAAAGATCTTGACAAGGCAGGAAAGAAGGAGTAACAGAAAAAAGATGTCTCTTATTCCTTCTCAGGAATAAGAATTTGTATGGTTTTATAATACAGCAGAGAGTAAGTGGTGTTCTGAGTGGCTACAGAGACAATGTATTTGAAGGTCTCTGGACCAAATAAGACCTATAGTCCTAAAAGGGATTTTACATATTTGTATACAAATGTATGTGTTTGATAATCTTTAAAGCAAGCTGGGTAATTTCAGGAGCCATTTTTCTCCCCCAGAAAGTTGTTTGGAATTTGTTCCTTTCTTAACTGTTTTGTAGTGTGGAGATTAAGCTGTATCTTGTAGTTGTCTTGGTGGTTTCTTGTTTTCACTGCTGGCCACAGATTTTTCAGGTATGTTTCCTGTAAGCGTCCTTTTTATCCAATCAGCTAAGAAAAGGTAGTGCAGAAATGGTAGGGGCATCAAAAAGTGTTCAGCAACAGTACTTGGGATTTGATCGCAGGTATATACTAGCTGATTTTAAACCTGAAGTCAATTCAAAGTGATGTATATATTTTCTTCACTATCACAATATTGTGTGCTTTTCTGCCTTTTTCTATTGCTTTAAATTAGTCTTAGCTGAGTTAGTACTGAAGAACATTAATAACTATTGTGGATTTTTATGGCCATCATCTCAAACATATTTCTGAAAACTACTGTCATGTGTATGTATTTGTTGGCATACTATATTTTCACTGTAATATCCTTTACAGCAAAAATTGTTTATATCCAAACCAGTATGCATGCTTAGAAATGGTTTTGGTGTATAAATTAAGTTGTGTCACTGACATCATATATAGTGTATCTTGCTTGTGACTTCTGTAATTTTTGCATGTCATGGTTACTGTGAGCATATTTGTCATCTATACGGTTATTTGCATTTACTACCACTATGACACAAAACAGTATGCTGGACTGTGCTATTTTGACACTTTTACAACTTTGTCTTTTTTCCTGTACATACATTTAGAAGTTCTAATAAACACTGCAAGACACTGCCAGAATTGCCCATAGAAGCTACTTGTGTTTATCTGATCTATGTACTGCTAATTTTTAGTGACTGTGGAGTTAGTTTGCTTGCTTTTCTTTTTTTCTTTTAGAAAACTTACTGTGAGAAGTAAGCTTCTAGGGTGATCAGTGCTGCTTGAGTGGAATGATAAATGTAATAATTCTCTTCCTTTTTTTCAATCGATAAAATGTTCTAGTTTCATGCATGATCAATAGTCTGGTGGTAGTCATGGTAAATAGCTGTACTAGTGATGTCACTGGTAAATGTTCAGTTTACGCACTTAATAGTAAGGTGAATTCTTTAATAATTCATTTCTGAATCAGTGGAAGAATTTTCTTATCTGCAGTGCACAATTTATCCCTTCACATATGCTTTTTATTTTACTTATTTTTAGGAGGAAAAAACACTTAATACTACTTGCAGTTTCATGGGTCTCTTTCTTTTTAAGCAATGAATATTAATATAATTTTTATTAATCAAAATTCCCTGAATTCTAATAATCCAGATGTAAACAGTGGTTACAAAGGGAAAGGGTATGAATTATGTCTGCAGAAGAAAATTTGCGCTTGTAGGCCTAGGTCACAGGTGAGGAAGCAGAGTAAGATGCAGTTTGTAATGCCGCTCATTCTGAGAAACAAGTCTGCTGGATAAAATAGTTAAGGTAATGGAGATATAATGGGGAGTGAAACAGGTAGGTTAAGGAAATAAGAGCTGAAGGCACTGCTGTCATGAAAAAGACAGAGTCTAAGCATATAGCTGCAGTGGCCAAAGAGCAATAGTAGGGCTCTTGTGTAATTTGTGGTTTAGCTCATTCTCCTTTCTCTTGTGTGGAGAAAAATCTTAAGTGAATTTATAATTGTCTTGGGTTTATGAACTACAGTAAAATTTTGTAATTGTAAAGGACTCATGCTGTAGACCAAAAATAAAGAGTAGGTATCACAGAAATTCCTCAGAGGAACAGCATGCCAGTTTATTACCAACAAGTTTTATTAAAACTTGTTTTTAACGGGATAGAAAGACTTGCTGCAAATCAAATAATACAGGGAAGTTTGGAGAAAACTTGCCTGTACCTTAGAGCATCCTAGTAGTCGTTGCTACTTTGCAAGTGTGGCACTTTGTAGATAAGAAATTGGACTGTGATTTAGTAGGAATCAAACTGTTTAACATCTTGTGAAGAATTTATTGGGTGTGAAACTAGTGTTACAGACGTTTGTATCTAGTTGTCAGACTGGAACAGAAATGGGTTGATACAAGTAGGTGTGTAACGGTATTGAAAAATGTGGTGAAATAAAGAATTTTTGCAATATTGTTTCTATGTGCTTTGTAGTTCTGTAGACAGGAATTTAATTAACTTGAACATTTTTTAATATTAAACATGCAGCTTCCATGCTTACCTAACAGTTTTGTTTGGCTGACAAAAACAACAGCATAATTCCTGTTGGAATAGCTGTCAACTTATGTGTTTCCTGATGGCATAGGAACTTCAAGGCAAAGACCACATACTCTTTGCCCTTTGGACCTCCCAGGAAACTTACTCTTTCCTCAAGAAGTACTTTGACAGAATATAAGTTGTATACAGAAATTAGCTTTCAAGTTTATTGAGACCTTTTAAAATTTAGAAATGATTTTAGAATCACAGAATTGTAGAACAGCCCAGGTTGGAAGGTACCTCAAAAAATCATCTGGTCCAGCCATTTGCGAGAAAGGGAGCCTAGTTGAGATCATCTAGCACCCCGTCCAATCTCAACTTGAAAACCTCCAGTGATGGGGACTCTACCACATCCCTGGGGAGGTTGTTCCAGTAAATTATTATTCTTACTGTAAAAAATTACTTACGTTGAGATGAAACTTCTCCCAGTGCAACTTGTACCCACTGCCCTTTGTCTTGTCCATGTGGCTCCTTGTAAAGAGAGAGCCTCTGCCCTCGTTGTAGCTGCCCTTTAAGTACTGGAATACCGTGATGAGTTCCCTTCTGAGCCTTCTCTTCCCTAGGGAGAAAAGACCTAATGCCCTCAATCTTTCTTTAAGAGGCAGGTTCTCCATCCCTTTGAACATCTTCATGGCCCTCCTTTGGACACTCTTGAATCTATCTATGTCCCCCTTCAACTGTGGGGACCATAACTGGACACAGTACTCAAGGCACAGCCTGAAAAATGCTGAATAGTGGGAGCTATTGCATTCCTCATCCTTGGGAGTTCTCGTGGCCGTGTACATTGAGTGCATTTAGGGCCAAATAGAATTTTATATGCTGAAAGCTTTTAAAATTGTGTGGAATATACAGCTTAATATCCTATTTAGTAGTTCTTAAAATACATTCTCACTACTCTCAGACAGTCTTTGCCAACATTTTTCTGTGTTTAGAATGACTAAGGAAGTTTTTCTTCACGTGGTGTTAATTACTAGAGTGTGGGCAAAGTGTAAAGTTGTAGAGAGAAAAGAGTGAAATATAGAAGTCCTTGGTTCACAAGAGGTCCTGAGCTGGCTGTGAGTTTCAGGTGGAGACAATTGCTACTGGAGTCTGAAACCCATCATACCCTCTCACAGAGCTGGCTGTGAGGTGAGAGCCTGCTGTTATGGCAGAGTATACTGTAATTGTGGCTAGCTTAGTTTGTTGATCAGTGTAAGCCAAAGAAGTGCTGTGTGCTGGTATGTGTTTGTTATAAAGGTATTTTTGTTTTTAAAATTAAGTATGTTTTCCAGGTATTCATTGGTAAAGGGAATTGCTTTGAATTAGTGACTACAGGAAACTATGAAGTGAAACTGTTAATTTTTTGCAGAATGTATTCTGTCCTTAAGATAGTTTGAAAAAGCCACAAAAGTTATTGCATGATACACTTGCCTTACTAGTTGGCACTGGAATTGGTGACACAAAGTAATCTTCACACTTAAGTTGCATTTAATTCTGCAGGTATAATCCCCAGGGCAGAAACATTTCTGATATGGTGAAGAGCATGAAAAATATCTGTATTTTTTCATGTTGTTAGAATGCTGTCGAATTTTTGTTTCTGTCTACTACTCTCAGCATTTAAACAAAATCTGTAAGTTTGTAAGAGCACTTACCTCATGGAAGTTTTTTTAATTTTAGTTCTTAGAGCTGAGAAGATCTGAATCTGCAGTAACTGAAGCACCATGGGATTTTGCTTTTCCTTTGGCATATTGAGTAGTATATATTAATTCTTCCTGCTTTTTTTAAATAAGTCTTTTATGAAGCTTTGAATTTAATAAATAAATCCCTGTGGCAAAGTAAGCAGATAGGCCGCAAAGTCAAGTTACATGCACCCTCTAGGGAAAAAAGAATGCCACTTGATTTTCGTAAGATCATACAGGACAGATCCTTGACACTACTCTGGCTATGCTTGGAGCTAAGAAAAGTCATGCTAGATAAAAGTATCCTCTTCATCATATTTTGGTATTTTATTTTCAGTACATGTGACTTGCAGTATCAGTCTAATATATTCTTTCTTGAAATCTGACCTTTCTAACAGCAAAAGAATTAGAAGTCCATCTGATAAATTCGTAAAGCTTCAGGAGTACAACTCGAGGCTTGAAAAAAAAATAAAACTAGCTTAATGATAAGATCCCATTTTATATAGAGAAAAAGTTTTGCACATATTTAATAACAGCAGTCACCAGAGGGCAATGTTCATCTTACTTTTTACATACCTGTTTGCAGTTGTGTGCTGTTCAGTCTGAAAAATGGGGCAGAACTGTTGTGCCTGTGATAAATTTTATCTTGTGTGGAGTGGTTGCAAGTAGTATGTAATTTTGCCTTTCATTTTCTAACTGCAGTACATTCTGAGCTGGAAAAAAATATGAATGATTTTGGTTAAAGCTCCAGAAGAGAGATTGATTTGCTCAATGCATTTTAGTCAACTTCCCAAGGAATGTTCTGTGTGTACCCAAATTAAGTTGTGACTGCAAAACATTTTTGATCATGCATCGGTTTCTCCTTCAATGAAAGCACGTTTTGAAAAATGCCAACCTGCTCCTAAAATAAAGCTAATACTACCACAGCAAACAGTGGTCTTTCATTTGTTTATATATCTATAGCTATAAAATTTCTTTTTTTTTAATAAAAAAAACTCTCTTTACTTGACTGTAGTAGTGAAACACATGGTACTACCTAAAACAAATAACAGAAATACTTCTTGTGTCATGTTTTTAAGTCACAACAGCTGTGCTCTGCTGTGATTTAAGAGTTCAGTGAAGAACTCTTGAGTATCCTTATAGCATACTAACAAGGAAAAAAAAAACCAAAATACACATATGTACACAAAAGCCCCAAACTTCTCTTTGTGCATCAGTTTCAAACCAGGGTGAGCTGTATAATGTAAGGGTTTTGTTTTTCTTTTTTTAACACCTGTGAAGCAGTTTTCAGTAGGAATTTATGGACTTGCTAGTATGAAACCCTGTCAGTGCAAGCAGCCTGTAGGGAAGTAGTTTAATTGTGTTTGTCTCTGATAAGCAGAGAGGGAGGTTCATAAATCTTTATATATCTTGTATTTTGATTTAAGGTCAGATCACCTGGTTCGGCTATGAAAGTCCTCGTAGTTTCTGGGACTACATTCGAGTAGCCTGCCGAAAAGTCTCTCACAATTGCATCTGCAGTATTGAGAACATGGAGAATGTCGGTTCTTCTAGAGCTAAGGTAGGGAAGAGAAAGGTCAAATTAACTTTTTTTATTACATTGTTCTGTGTAAAATATAGCTGACATTTCTGTACCCATAAAAATCCCATAATTCCTAAACTTGCCCCCCAAAATTTTTCATTGTCAGAAATGATTTTTTTGTATGTACCTAGTAAATATTTACTTCTGAAAAAAACCCACTTTTAAATTTGCATGTTTCCTTTTAGATTTATGTAATTCAGTAGAGTAAATCTCAAATTCTCTCTTCAGTGAACATATTCTATTATAAAATGTTTGCTTTCACATTTTCACACTTACATAATTTTTTGAAAATGCAGTCTGTTGAGGGAAATCAAGTTCATACAGGCATGCCTAACAAATATTATTTTAAAATTGTAGAAATTTGATAATCTTTTTCCCCTAACCTAAGTATAATTTTTATTTTGAATATAATTTATGCACTAATAAAAAAGGTGTGGTCAGCTCTAGAGTTCGTTGGTGTGATTGTGCAGGAAGCCTTCAGTAGGTTTATTTGCTTATAAAGATCCCTTGTTTTAAAAGATATATATATATAAATAAAAAAATAGAAATTACATCACAATTCCTGATTGTAGGCATGATGGAAACATTGAGGAAGTTACAATTTAATGTGTTTATATGCACATGAACTGAAAAAGAATAAACTTTAAACTGACCTATCATTAAATCTTAATAGTGTGAGACAATATAGACCAACACCTTGAAAAAATACCCTTGGGCAGAAATTACAAGTTCTTTTTACTAGATTGGAATGCTTTTCAATAGCTTGTATTTCTCTGTAAAGCAGGCTTGATTGATGGCTGAGACACTTCTGACTTGAAGGTATAAGCAGTATAAAAGGATGCACAAAGTAGTGTTCTTAATTCTTTTTATTCCTAAATGAACTGGAATCAGTTGTTTGGACAAATATCTAAGTTGTGTTCCATGGCTATTTTAAAAATCCTGTAGTTCCTGATTTTTATTAAACTCTGGATTATTCACAGTTGGTGTCATTGGTGAGGTGGAAATACTTAGCTTATGATATATAAAAACTTTGTAGGTTTTTTTTCAGGGGCATGACTGTGGTTAATACAATTTATATTACAGGTTTTTACACAACCACAATTTTCTTCAATAGAAGGTGGTGCTTAGATCAAGCAGCACCATGAATCTAGTAGATCTTTGAGCAGCTATTCCAATGATCCATAGTATTGCAGAACAGCTTATTTGCTTTGTCTACTGTTGCTCATTTCTTCTTTTGTATAGACTCAGTTTTAAATTTTATATATTAAACATATCTGTAATTTGCGTGAAAGCTTCAAAATACTTGAGATTCTATGGCAAAAAGCTATTGACTGCTTTTTCTTTCCAGGATATTACATGGTCTTCCTAGCACTCAATGTACTGGAGTAGTAGACTGGTAATTTACGTCACACAGCATTTCTTCTTGCTTATGCTGAGATCTGGAAATGCAGACAATTTGGAGAATTTATTTCCAAGTAGTTTCTGGAGACGCTTATGTTCTATAATCTGATGATTATATTGCTTATATTTGAGATTTATTTTAAAGGTATTTCTGAATTAAAAAATTTTAATAGATATGAATATTTAAATTCAGTAGATAATAAGATGCAAAGCTATTTTCTAAAATACTTTTATAAATAACTCAAAATTTTCTTTTACTCTGTGGAAAACTCCATGCCAAATAGCAAACAATTTAATTTGTGCAGCAAGTTTGGAGATTGGTGTTGATTTTTTTTAAAGGTGGCTGTGGGAGTATTTTGGATGTTTGTATCTGAAAAGGTTGGAGACATGTTGACACAAATACCAGTGGTAAGCATCAGTTTTACTGGTGGTCCAGATGTGTGTCTGCTTTAGTCTGGAAGGTGTTAGTTAGAAGGGTTTGCCAGTGCTAGTTAGCCCTGCTTTCACTGGAGCTGCATAGGCTTTAGCCATTAGCTAAGCATCATCATCAGGGTCACAGAATCACAGAATGGCAGGGGTTGGAAGGGACCTCTGGAGATCATCTTGTCCTGCTTGAGCAGGGACACCCAGAGCAAGGGGTACAGGAATGCATCTGAGCGGGTTTGGAATGTCTCCAGGGAAGGGACTCCACAGCCTCCCTGGGCAGCCTGTGCCACTGCTCTGTCACCCTCACAGGAAAGGAGTTTTTTCTCATATTGAGGTGGAACTTCCTGTGTTCCAACTTGTGTCCATCGCCCCTTGTCCTGTCATTGGGCACTATTGAAAAGATCCTAGTCCTGTCATCCTGACACCCACCCTTTACATATTTATAGGTATTGATGAAATCCCCCCTCAGACTCCTCTTCTCCAGGCTGAAAAACCCCAAGTCTCTCAGCCTTTCCTCATAAGGGAGATGCTCCAGTCCCCTGATCATCTTGGTAGCTCTGCGCTGGATTTTCTCAAGCAGTTCCCAGTCTTTCTTGAACTGGGGAGCCCAAAACTGGACACAGTACACAGTCATGGTCTGACTGTTTCACTCATGTTCTAAATAACTGTCCCATAAAGGCAAGTATCTAGATATGCATCCTTATAATTTTAGTGAATTTAGATTAAATCTACTAAAAAGTAAATTTAGTGCACTCTGTGTTAAAAAACACAGGTTTTGCTGTGCTGTTGGTATCTATGAAAGCAAATGCTTTTTTGTTATTTAACATCTGCCTATCTTATAAGTTTAGTTTGATCTAGGTCTATATAAATTAGAAATAGGATTATAATCTACTACAGGTGGTTTTGGTAGAATGTCTGTAGTAATATCCAGCTAAATGTCAATAAACACCAATTATATTAAGCAGAAAGACTGTCTTACTACTTTTATAATTATTTCTAAGTTTATATGGGTTACAAGAAATGTTCCTGATGTTCTCAAAATGACAGTCATAACTACGGCAGCCACTCAAAGTGTCTCTTTTACTGGAAACTACAGTCCTGTGCACTAGACCTGTAAACATAGTGCCACATACATTCCTAAAGGTTATTTTTGAAGCTGTTGCTGTTGTTTATAGAACTGTTTGAATGAAGTCTTGCTTTTGGACTACAAGTTTTAGGCCTCTTCGATTTGATTTCATTCCTGTATATTATGTGCACCTTCTATAATGATGTCCTTACTAAGGAGAAAAAATAATTTATGCAAATTACATATTGAAAAGATGTCACTGAGTTATAAATTCTTTTTTATGAATGCCAAAATAATTGAACAAATGCAGATAGTTAATTCTTAATTAAATCGCTTTGAGTGTAGGTTACTACTAGTTTACAGTGGAACTGACTGAATGCTTCCAATACCATTGTCTTCAAAATGAATGGTTTTTGCCCTGATGTGTGGCACCTTATGCATACAAGGTTTTCAAAAGGCTGGAGTAAATTATTAAAGCAGAAGTGGGTTTTTTGTTTGGGTTTTTTTCCTTTCCCTTCAAATTTTGGAGAACTTTGTTTCAGAATGAAGTTTATTTGTAAGAATGCATTTTCTCTTTATAATTACCATAATGAAGTGCATCTTAACAACAATTTCTGTTTACTGGTAATTTATTAATCAGTTCATTTCACCCAGGTAAATCAACTATATTCATTTTCAGATGTAAAATTGTTTCATTCTATAATACTTAAATATTTGATATCTGTTTCTTCTTGCAGGGTCGAGCCTGGATCAGAGTAGCACTTATGGAAAAGCATTTGTCTGAATATATTTCCACAGCTCTGAGAGACTTCAAAACAACCAGGTCTCTAAGACTTCTATTTGTGCAATATTTTAGCAAATGTTGCTTAAGTGAGGGACTTAAATTTGAAAGTACATGTTCTACTTGATTTGTATAGGAAAGGATGTCGCGAGTAAAAGAGCTGTAACCTAGTAAAAGACAGCTGGAGTTGGTATCAATTGATAGGATTTTAGCATGGGTAGAACTGCAAAATCAAAAATCCCTTTGTGATTTTTAAAAATGTGGAAAGAATGCTGGAATTCTTGAAAGGTCAAAAGAGAAGAAAACCTCTCTAAAGAAGGAATTAATTCTGAAATTGTAGCATGGTAAGGATAGAAGACGTAATGTTCCTTTCAAAATTAGGTATGATTGGCAGCCCTAGAGACTCAGTAAAAAATAATTTTTACAGGAACTTCTCTTGCAGAAGAAAGGAAGAGAATTCCAGGAAACATTTGAGAAATACAGAACAACAGAATTAGTGATCAGGCATATCTAGAATTCTTGATTTAATATGAAAAATGTGTGACAGATTTTTGTTGTACCTTCTAATGGTAAAATCTGTTATGGACAAGAATGTGCTTTGTGATAGAAAATACTCTGGCAGTTCTGGACTGGTTCTAAGTAATGTGATTATTTTATGATGCTTTATCCTGTAACAAGTGGGTCTTGTAGATTTGTGATGAAGTCACATGAGTGAATCTGTAGCATGTTGAACTCTAAAAGTTTTAGGCATGCTGAATGGACTATTTAAACAATAATATTCTCTATAAGGACTTCTGTTCATTTAGAATATTATTTCTGCTCCCAATACTATACTCCCTATATTTTGCCAATATTAAAGTGACTTTGAAACACAACTAGGTAAACATTCAATTTCACTGATGTTTCCAGACCTGTCGTCTTTATTTTACCCAGATTTGCTTGCATTTATAGTAGACAAGAAGCTCAGAAAAGAAAGATTTCTGGAAAAGGTTTACTCTTGTTGCCTCAAACTGAAAAGTCACTTGGGTTTTTGAGGGGGAGATGAGGAGGAAGAGGAGGGTCACAAACTATGCAGTGAAGTAGTACATTCTTTGTCCCTGTTTGGTAGTGCAGTTTGATTGCAAATGGATAACAGTGGTATAATTTTATTAGCAGTTTCAAATTCATTTACTTGAACATGTTAATGTTTCTTATATTTGAATGTTCTTTCAGTGGTATAGCTCTTGGAAACAACCTCTCTTGCATGCCAAACATAGTAAGTGGAAAGTTTGTTTTGGAGCAGTATTTTAAATACATCTAAGGGAAATAAAAGTTACAGTTTCAGATCTTGGTAGTGTGGATTTCAATTCCACTAGCAATAATGGACACACTCTCTTTTCCCATGTGGGATTTTGGATACCTAATAAGTGGCCTGATTTTTTTGGTGATGCTTTGAACCATTTAGCATTTTAAATTATGTATTGTGCTTTATGTATATTTAATAATTATGTATGTAAGCTATAAATATCATATGTTACATGTATGTATGTAGATTATGAGATTTATCTATCATACTGCTAGCTCTTTTTAAACCTCACTGTTGTGTTTGGGGGCCTGATGTCATGGCTAGTCCTTTAATGAAGCAGCACATTATTAGTGCTGGATCAGCATATTACACTTGAAAGGGAGTTGGATTAAGCGTGGGCACACAGTTATTTTTCTAACAAATTGGTCAGCACAGACTCTTAAGTTAGACTGTTCTGTTGTGAGATGTCAACTGCAAAACACTGAAAGATTTGTGAGTTTTCCAAGGGGACTGTTGTTTTGGCTGGATTACTGTAGCTGGTTTAAGAAACATTGCAACTGTCAGACTAACATCTGCGTCTCACCATTACAAGTATGCCCTGTCTTTTTTTTGTGGGATTATTTCCTAGGCACTGTTTTACAAGATAAATCAAACACAGTACAGATTGGTACCTGGCAGTGACTTTACAAATGCCAGTGAAATGGTTTGTAATCAGCTTGTACTGGAAGCATTGCTGTTAACTCACAAATGAGAGTAACTCTACTGAATCAGACTGTAATGTCCATCTAGCTCAGTATTCTGTCTGAGCCAGTGGCCAGTTTAGGCTCCTGGTGCCCTTCCTGAAGTCAGAGGGTAGAGAGTTAAGTCTGTACATCATAGCTTCAGTGTCAGGACTATAATCTCTATCTTCCCAGAGGAAGTCTTCCAGATTTCTTGCTTCCACTGAGAATATCCAAGGTCTTGGACAACTCGTTTCCTTACAGCAAATGGATGTCTGTTATGAAACTGCAAAAGTGGGACTTCTGACAGTGTGAATTATAACACAGTTCAATCTTTGGAGCTGTGCCCCAGAATGTGTCTTTTCTGGATGTTCGCCATAGAGCCAACTTGAGCTCTCACTGAGCCATCCCCATGCTTTCCTGCAGTTCTTAAAACAGATGGAGCTTTTGATAGGGCAGTGTTGCTACTATTTGTCTGAAAGATAGGTTGCATGCAATAACCTGGCACCTTCTTGCAATCATACATTGCTAGAATGTATAGATGGACTGTGCATCTTGGTTTCCGGTAAGTGACCTTTCAACCTTGCCTTTGGTGCTGAACAGCTCTTGGTTTCCCTCTTTCCACATGTAACGGTCAGGTGAACTCTAGTGATCTTTCTGCCGCTGCTTCTGCCAGGACTCCTTTAACACAGAAATTACAGTTGTGTGCTACTTTGCTAAACAGACCCAATGCCTTTTTTACAGGGCCATGCATGGCAATGGTGGGCCCTATTCACCTGCCCTGGGCATGGAACGTCTCTGTCTGGAAGAGGCTTCTGTGGTAGCTGGGAGGAGAAAATTAGAATAAATGGGAGAGAATGGGGAGGTGGTGAGGGCATACAGATTTAAAAACTGTTGCTTTATTGGTCACTGTTCTCAATCAGCCTTCACAAATCTGCATATACCAGGGTATGTGAAGTGAGTTTTGAGATCAAGCAGTGGAGTTTTAAAATTTTGGCCAATAGGTGTTTTACAATAAAAAGTAGTGCTAAGAAAACACGCCTTCATCAAACAATAAAAATTTAAAAATCTCAGAATAACTGGATGCAGTGTGAATCTTCCCAGCATGCAGTATTTTAAGAAAAAGCATGCTACCTGGAAAATAGCTGATTTGTGAAAATATATTTTTAAAAATAATCAACTGCTAAGAATTAAGAGTGAATGTTGAACTTCAAAAGAGCCAGCAAGTACAATTGCGAGAGAACTTTTTTTTATACAATGGAATAATTATTTTTTTAATGTACATGACACGAATTGTTACTTTCAGCAGTAAAGTATAAAATATCTTAATAATTTTCTTTGCATTTTGCCCATCCTGTTCTACTTTTTCTTAGGGCTAATATTGTAAATTCTTTTTGCTTCTGTCTAAATTTGTATGTGCTCTAAGATTGTGGTGCTTTGTGCTGTGCAGTCTATTGTTTTGCTTTGTTTGAAAAGAAACATGAATGCCCCTGGGGCTTAAATGAGTTCTTTTTATTTAAACTGGATTTCTTTGGTTTTCTGTTAACTATGAAAAACATTGTTATTTGAGAGAAAATGGTATTAACTGAACTAATTTCTTTTTTATTGAAGGAGATTTTATGAGGATGGAGCAATTGTTCTTGGTGAAGAAGCAAACATGCTTGCTGGTATGCTGTTGGGACTTAATGCAATTGATTTCAGGTAGTGTATTTGCATGCTTCATTACAGAATGCTCAGGGAAGGTACTTATAAACTGATGCATCATGGAAAACATTGTTAGATCCCTGGATAGTTTGAGACACAAAACTTAGGTGAGGGGGAGGAGGAGGAGGGGGAGGGAGAGAGAGATATCTTGAATGGCTTTTCTAGATAAGAACAAAGTTATGCCATAGTTTATATAGCTGCATGATTACACAGTCTGTCTTTCAGGTATCAAAATCCTGAAAGCAATCAGAAATATAACTGCAGAGGAATATTAAACCTATTAAGTGGAGCTTACAGACAACTGAATCTTTTGAAGATATTTTTAAACTGTAAGGAAACTGTGATTAAGCACACAGTTATGCCCTGGAATTCAATGACAGCATTGTAATTGCATATGTAGAAAGTGTAGGTATCTTTAACTTTAGCACTTCTAGATTTTAAAAGCTTAACCTACAAATGACTGTTTAATATTAATTTGCATTATAATTAACTGCAGCCAAACTGCAAGGTATCATCAATTTATATTAATTTACCTTTGCAATCTCTAGCTAGTCTTTTGTGTGGTTTGTTATATAACTAGTTCTGTGTTTTGGGGTAATGAAGGTGCAGGCACACCCTAGATAATATAAAAATAATCTTGGTGTTATATATATATATATATATATATATATATATATAAAACTTGGCAAGGTATAAAGGCTAGAGTACCTATGGAAAAATCAAACCTGGCTGGTGCAAGGACCTGTTGATATGCCTGGTTGGGCCCACTTAGCCACATACAGAGGCACTGAGGAAGGGTTTCATAACACAGCATAGGGAAAAGTAGAGTAATGATGCTTTTCTCCAGTCTCCTGGCAGTCCACTGTTTAGTATTACACTGCAGCAGCATTAATGCTTGTCTCCAGTCTGGGAGCTAAACTGGCAGAAAACAGCCTGTAGTCTCACTGGAGGCACCGAGTGACTGACAGTTGCCAAAGGCCTTTGGAGATTTACTCCTTATACCACTTTTGAGGCTTGTTGGACCCTTCTGTGAGCCAGCTTAACTTGTTAAAGACTAAAAAAATTAACCAGTAAGAAGACAGGATGGCTTTTTTGTTGTTAGCTAGTTTGGTTCACGGAAGCACCCTATTAGTGGCAAAGATGATGGGACCATAAGGCTTAGAGAAGAGAAGGAATAAAAAGGATTGGGTAATATCTTCCCTTTCTGGTGGCAGTGAGCATTTAGTTCAGGGGGCCGTGGAACTGCAACTAGATGTTAAAGGGGAAAAAACCCTAAAAATTCAGGTCTTGATAGCTAAACTAGCTCATCATAGACTCAGATAAGAGCCAATACCGCTGTAAGGAAGGGAAAGGGAATGTCTGGTTGGGGTTTAAAAAACAAACAAAAAAACCCAAACAAAACAAAACACCCCAGACCAAACAAACAAAACCAAACCAAAAAACAGAACCACCAAAACCCCAAACCAAAATCAAAAAACCCCAAAACAACAACAAAAGATCCCAGAAAAAACAGGGAAGGAGAGGTTGAAAGTGCGGGATAGTTTCTTTTGCCAGCATTTAGTCATTAGACTGGCTTAACTGCATCCTCAGCACATGTTCTGGGGGAATAGAAGAGTGCTGCAGGATGATAAGAGGGCTAGCCTTCTGTACAGTAAATTCAAATCTTACCAGGTTTTATTAGTTTAAGCTTTACACTATGTGAAATTAAACTGCTGCTGTATTAGCACTATACTTGGAAGGACCTTAGCCATGTATGAATAAGCAGCATAGCAAGAGTAGGTCTGCAGTATGTAAATCCTACCATAAATAATCAGCAATTGACTGCATTTGTCGTGCATAAGCCTCAGTGATACACACTACTGGTATGAGAGCTTAGTTGTATGAGTGTGCTTTTTTTTTTTTCCTTTGTCCTCTGATCTCTAATATAAAGTGTATTTCTAGGTATCTGTTAATAGTATTCAGAGTAATGATTGATTTTCATTGAAGACATTTAAATTTCTGTCAATGCAGCTTTTAAGAAATTTTAAGAATTTTAAAGAAATTTTCAGGACAAAATAGGAACATACTGTTACAGGAGCATTTTTATTGTGCCACATGTAATTCATAGTATTGTGGTTTGAATGGCTGAGAAGCTGTAGCCGTTCTCTGCATGTCATATCTGAGGGGGTTTTTTTCAGTTTAAACAGTCACTCAAATGTTGACTGGCTTATTTATGTGGAACAGTAAATAAGACTTTGGGGTGGAGATGGGGGAACCCAGGTGAGAACATAATCTAAATATTTCCCCTGCCCTTGCAGCAATGTAGAATTATGTATCTACTTAAAATAATTGTGGCTTTGCAGGGGTGTTCTTTGTTGTTTTCTTTGCTTTTCTTGGGGGGTAAAAACCCTTCAGATGCACTTCCCAAATACCACGTACGTGACTGCATTGTCAAAAATGTCACTTTGCAATTAAGTTAGCAAAAGCTTTGTCTTACTATAATCTGTATTTTGATGACAGAGGTAGGAGGAGTGAAGAATAAGAGCCTTGTGGAAGCATAATTAATTTTGTCACTTCTGTGATAATTAAATGTGATACGAATATAATCTTTTACATCCAGTACAAAATACAGTGTAGATGAGAGCTTTATAAAGCTACAGCCATTTAAGAATATTTTCTGAAAGTTAATTTCATTAGTGTTCCTCATCTTCCTGCAGGCCAACACTAGAAAGTATCTGTAAAAGAGAGAGACTGAAATATTTTTGAGAAATTATTTTTGACTTAAAGTTAGTAGGGTGTTACGTAAGCACTCTGCAAACACTTTAATTGAGCTTAAATACTGAAGATTCCAAGCTCATTCATAGCTCTTATATGTCTCTTGCTTCAGCTAACTTTCCTTTTCCTGTTATTCCCTTGCAATCTATCTGTATTTTCAGAATACTAGTGAATATTTAAAAATCAGGTTTTATACCACTTGCCCTGATCTGTTTTCTGATTATGTGGCATTTCTGTTTGTTGGGGTTTTCATTATCTTATAATATGTATGCTCAGTAGTTTCATTTAATATTAAACAGTCTAGCTTGGCTGAGTAGGATTTCAGCATCAAATACTCTAGGCCTTTCTGATTACTGAAAAATCAAATTTCACATTTCGACTGTGACTGTCACTTAATTTTCTTGTTATAATCTTATCATTGTTCCTCTGTTTCATCAGTTTTTGTCTGAAGGGTGAGGGATTGGATGGCAGCTTTCCAGCTGTCATAGATTATACACCGTACTTGAAGTTCACCCAAAGGTACTTTTTCTCTTTACAATGCTTTTTAAATTTTATTTCGTTGGCAAGGTTTTATTTCATACTGTGCCTCTTACTTTTAATTTCACGTTCAAAATAGTATCCCTATCTAAATACAAACCTGTACACTCAGCTACCTTGGTCTTTCAGACTGGTGGAATTATTACATGACTCATCAGAGTGAGTCATGCTAACTTTGTTTACTTGGATTAGAATCACAGTTCAGCAGAAAACAAATTTTTTATTTCCTTTGAAGATTACCAGACCAAGTTGTCCTTTCTCTTGGGCCTTTTCTGTGTAGCCATAAACTTAAAAGCGGTTATTTTGTGAATAAAAATTATATATGCCCTGGTAAAAAGTAAGATATGACAGATAAGCATTATGCAGTATGAGCAGTTAGCACATCATAGAAAATCATGACCAGTTGAGTGTATAGTCTGACCTTCCAGCTACATTTTGCTCCTCTGATCAGCCATGTCATTAATAATAAAAAGAATGATCACTGTCTGACAGATCAGATAGCAATATGGCACCTCCAAAAAGCATGGAAATTAATTGGATGCTTTATATTGTTAGGTTTGCCAAAATGAAGGCGGCAGTTGGGAGTTAGGAGTAGTCTTGAAGATGTACAGCTGAACATGAAACATCCTAGTTATTCTCCTGAAGTTCTTATTAGCTTACATGTTAATGACAAATTGCCTGGTTCAGTTAAAGCAGAATTTGCATCACAGCAGGATCATGGGGTCGCAGGAATCACTGCTTAAAAAACACTAGTAAATGCTGTTAATGTAGTGGAAAGCAGAGAAGTAAGGGAAGATTTCAAATGGGTATTGGGATAAATTAAAATTCTTGTCTTTGAGTCAGATGTCTGAATTCTCTGGCATACGTTGAGTCTGGATGATATGGAGATAATTTAACAATGAATCTGCTTACTGTGTAGGGAGATATTTATGTTCTGTGAAATAACAGGCACATGGTCTTCACTATAGCCATAACGATACATTCTCATTTAAATTTATACTGACTTAACATAATGACAATCACTTCTCAATTTTTCTGCATTTTTAGAAACAAATACAATGTATTTTCAGATACTACTCTTTGCCCTGAATTTGTGAAGGAAAGATTAAGTCACCGCTTCCTTAGCATATTATAATGCATTGGCCCTTTGTATTCCAGGAAGATATCCCACATAGAGTTGCCTGACTTGCCTAGGACAACTTGACTGAGATCACGAGCAAATCTTTGTCCATTCTTTAGGTGATTATAAAAATTAAAGCTTGAAATATAAGTTGTATTTGGTGATCTATCCCAACATTTCAATTCTTTTTTGTTTACAGAGCGTTGGATATCTTTTAGAACTGTAGTGCTTTAATTTCAAGGGGAATTTGCATTTTAACAAACACAGCTTTTCACTTGACTAATAAATGTAATCTTTCAGTTCTGACAGCATCAGCAGTGATGAAGAAGAGCTAAGAACTCTGGGCAGTAGTGGCAGTGAAGGCAGCACTCCAGAGAACATTGGTCCTCCTTTCATCACGGATGAAAACAGTTGGTACAACAAATGCAAAAGGGTAGAACAGAAGTACCGGCTTGCATTGGAACAGAAGGTAAAAGATTAGTTTTGTGTGGGGGTGATGGAGCCAAAGCTCGTCAGCAGCCAACTGGTGACATATCCATTTAAGTAAAGGCAGAAAAATATATTAAATATTATTTAGCTTCATGCAAATGGTCTTAAAATTTATGATCCCTCAGAGTATCTAAGTGTCTTTGCTCATTAATATGAGGGAAAAGAGGTTTGGGGAGAGGGGGAAGAGGAGAGTAGTAATAATTCGGAGATCAGATTTCACAATCTAATGTAGAAGCTTTGGCTCCTTTTTCCAAGCTCAGAGTTACAGGCCTGAAGTAAACATGCCTGTCTGCATGATTTTCCTCTTCCTTAGAGGCCACAGAGTTTTACTGATGTAGGTAGGCTGCCTGTTGAAGGCTTTGATAATGGTAGTGATGTTAAACTTTGATATTTAGCCTTTCAGTAAACAAAAATGATCAGCAGAATAATCCATCTATGAATGAAAAGCAGAACTGTCTTCCCAGTGATTCTGAGATGGGTTTTACAAAAAAAATAGTTTTAACACCTGCTTCAAGCTAGAATGGAAACAGGGTATTTTAATGATTTAGGTGGCATATTGAATGTTATTATAGAAACAAAAGGTAGGTCCTTCCTCTACCACTCAAAATACTGTAAGTTAAAGGTGGAGTGAAGTATATGTCCAAACTTTTTAGTGTTTTGGTATTTTTAAAAGCAAAGCGCTTGTCAGTTTTTTGTAACAGCATATTACAGCTACAGAGGCAACAATGCGCATTAGCTAGTGGCAGAGAAAAGGGGGAAGACTGTTCATAGA
Organism: Phalacrocorax carbo; assembly: GCF_963921805.1. Lineage (NCBI taxonomy): Eukaryota > Metazoa > Chordata > Aves > Suliformes > Phalacrocoracidae > Phalacrocorax > Phalacrocorax carbo. The sequence goes on along the minus strand of NC_087514.1, from coordinate 144,197,223 downwards.
CACTGAAGAAACAGTACACAAAAAAAGAAAGGAGGGATCAGGAAAAATGAAAGGGAAGAAAAATTAAAGATAAATGATTAATGTTTTTCAAGAACTTTATTAATATTTTTAGTATTCTTTTTTCCTAATGTCAGAATTTGATTTGGTGAAACTCTGAACACAATAAACCATATGAAAGGCTGGAACTACATAAGGGTGCTTGGAGGTGTAATTACTTCCCTTAGTTTAGGGCATTAGAATCACAAGATTATCTCTCTGCCTTTCTAGTATTATTGTATTGAGAAGAAAAAAGATTTTAAAACAAACAAACAAAAAAAACCCACAAAAAAAACCCCCAAAAACAAAATAAAAAAGAGAGGGTGCAATTGGATCTAGAATGGATCTTCTGCCAGTTGGGACTCAGTACATTAACTGTGGCCCAGGTCCTGGTATCAACTCAGTCACATACATATTTAAATTCTAAGAATAATTGTTGGCATGGTTTTGGCCTGGGACAACTATCACTATCCCAGATTATTTCAGGTCATGGTTTGTGAATTAGTGTTTGTCAGTGATCATTCCAAATAACCAGTATGACTTCAGACATGGTCCTTTGGAAATTGACAGACTTTATAGACAGACTGAGAAAATGTAGCTGGGTAGGAGTCTTGGCTATGTTCAATTCATTAGGGAAAATGTAGCTATGGATTGCTAAACGCCGGTCTTGATACAGAATGGGTAGAATCAAAGTTGGTTTACTTTAACGCATGTGAGAAAACGTAGTTAAATTTATCTTTTCTGTTTTTGGTCTCTTAGACTTCCTATTTTTTAAATATGACCTTAAATGTTGGCACCCAGGTTGCTGCTACAATCTTCTCGGCCAGCGTGGTATCACTTTCCAAAAGGAAAGAGCTTGTGATCCTTGGGGCTCTCTCTGCTACAGAGGACATTTTCCCTGCTTTTGTAAACCAAAATGTGCAATTCAAAAGGAATCTTTTCAAATACAAAACCAAAATGAAAACCTTTCCCTCCCCACCCCAACAGATCTTGAAGCACAGGAACATACTCAAGACAGCATTTCATCCTTGTGTCCAGATGAAAATATAGGATTGGATTGAACTCTGCTCTCTGCCCCCCCACCCCTCCCCCCGCCCCGGCAGATTGTAAAATATTTTGGGATTTAATGAGGAAAGTGTCATCAGCTCTGGAGAAACATTGAAAAAACAAAACAGGTGGATGTTTATTTTTCTTGGTACATCCAGGTGTTTCATTTCCTGGTATCCCCGATGAAGGATACTCCATCAAAATTGTGACAGATGTGTATAGAAACAATATTGAAACATGGTGTCCAAATCCACTAGCCAGAATCGCTAGGTAGCTTTATGTCTAAAAAAATACAAAGATCTTCAGTGGCTGTAGCAGCAAATGGAGGGTTTGGTTTATTCATGAGTCTAAGACATTTCTGTTCCATGGGAAGTTATTAATTGATCTGATACTGAGTATTTCAAATTTTTGAGCATTACTGTTTTAGTAAGTCACGTTATTCCTTCTAGCATTCTCTTCATGACCTGCCAACTTCTATAGTCAACAAATGTAGAGGTGAATTCAAGTCAGTTTTATGATAACTATTTGAAAACTTTGCATTTAATACAGTGATGAAAATGATAGTCATTGATGCTTTCCTAATTGTCCTCCTTTAGAATGCCTACTTGGCAACTGCAGAGCAAAATAACTTTTTTTTTATTCCCACAGACAGAAAATTTTCCATTGTCTAATTTTCATTTGGGATGTTCCTGCCAAATTTTTATTTAATTTGCTTTAACTGTACTACATCTGTTCTATTATAACATGACCTTTAAGAGGTTAGATGTACTATGGAATACAACTCTTTTCCTGAGTGTTTCTCTCCTTTCCTTTTCGGGACCTTGTTGAAACTTACTGCCATGAAAAATCAAGTTGGATGCAGTGCAGTAGGTACCAGTTTATAACAGATGGAGTGGGGTTGGTTTTTTGTTTGTTTTTTTTCAAACAAAGGGGTTTTCTGGCATTCTGTGTGTTGGAAAACTGGATGTTTGTGACAGGGAGACTGAGTTGAAAACAGAGTAGTAACTGATATAGTGAGTCTGATAGATCCTTCTTTTGTTCTGTGGCTCACTTTGTGCAAACAATGATAAATTCCTTTTGTGCTTCCTAAGTAAGTAGGTGCAGTCATTAATAGCACAGGTGAATGAAGTTTAACAGGGTCACAATGTGACAAGCGAATGGACTTAAGCCAAGATAAAGGTATCTGTATCTTCTAAGTTGTTGGAATGGTAGAATAGGGACAGGTATTATTTTAGCAAGGTGAATCCTAGCGTTGCTTTATTGGCTCAACAATGCTATGCTGGTTTAGACCAAGAATCCTTTGTTATCGTACTGTCCTATCTTGGATACTTGCCTGAAGTAGATGTGGAGAGAAGAATAAAAACAAAGCAAATGTATACGCACTGTTTTTTCCCTAATACTTTCTTAATACATATCAGCTCAAGGACTTACTGAAGCTGGTAAGGTTTGTCTGTTCAGTAACCCATGATAGTTCTCTCTTCCAAATATTTGCCAAATATCCCCTTGACCCCATGTAAATTTTTAGCATCCAAATAATGTTTTTGGCAGAGCATTCTGTATATTTACCATCTGTTGTGTGAAAAGCCACCTCCTTTTTCTGTCTTTTGAATCTGGCTCCTGCTAGCTTCGTTTCATGGTGCCTAGCTCTTGTATTTTAAGAAATGGTGAACAGTCAGCTCCTTCCTTCCTTTTCCAGGCCACTCTGGAAATATGAGTTTGTCTTTTCCAAGTTGTCTCTTGTCCAGATTAATGAATCATAGTTTACACATTTGTTACTTATGTGATGTTATCCCTTCCCTATTTGGAAATGGTGTAAACTGTTCACTTCTGTGTATTAAACTCCTGAATTCTTTGTGTACTGTTTATACTGGAGTTTTATATGCATTCACTGGTGGGGTGATGCATCTCTATGTCATTATAGATGGAAGTATTTACTGTTCATAGTATTCTGATACTGATGCTTCATATCTAAAATATTTTTGTAAAATGTTTGATGTTTCTGGGAGGAACAAAGTTTGCATATGTCCTAATGCATCATTTAGTACTTTCAAATCACTGCTTGGAGCCCCAAGGAGTACCTTAACAGTCAAGATAACAGTAACATTTGGTGGGGCAGAACTAGGCAGACTGAAAAGCTCTCAAGATTCCTTGGAACTTGTATTGAGACTAAAATAAATTCCTGTCAAATATAAATATATCCAGTGAATAGAACTGTGTGTAATCATAGAATCACAGAATAGTTGTGGTCACGTGGCATCTCTGGAGTTTGTCTAGTCCAACTCCCCTGCTCAAAAAAGGTGGACTAGAGCAGGTTGCTCAGGGCCTTGTTCAGTCAGGCTGTGAATATCTCAAGGATGCGGATGCCCTGGCCTGTTTGGATAACTTGTTCTAGTGTTCATTAAAAAATAAATAAATGAAAATAATAAAAATTCCTACATTTAAGTAGCTACCTGTATTTCAATTTCTGCTGGTTGCCTCTTTTCACTGGATACCACTGGAAAGAGCCTGACTCTATTCCCTTTACACCCTTCTGTTAAATATTGATACACATTGATTTGATTATCTTACTCCCCCTCCTCCCTTCCCTTCCAGCCCTGGATGGAGCAATCCTGGCTCTTTCTGTCTTTTCTCATAAGACAGATGCTCCAAACCCTTAATTGTCTTTGTGGTGATTAATTACATTAGTAGCCTTTTACTGTTTTCTTATTCAACAGGACTGTGCCTGTTCTGTGTCTATGAAAACTACCTTTTTTTTCCTTCACTGTGGTCACCTATGAAAGAGTTACACATTTTTCCACAGGCTTCAAGGAATGTGCAAAATTTTATGCAGTATAGACTTATTGAATCCAGCTTTAACTATGAAATGATAAGAAGTTACTAGCATATGACATGCTGGGACATGAGGAAGGAGAAAAAGAAATAGCTCCTTACTATTGTACTGAGATGTGTAATTTGTGAACATGCTTTGTGACCAGCCTGCCATCACAGCTGCTGTTAAATAGTCACATTGTGGATTTTTGTAGATAACCAAGTACTTGGAGTGGGATTAGGACTGCCCCTGTCTTTCATAGTATCAGCTGGAAAAACAATAATGTAGGTGCACATGTACATATCCAATGTTACTAATGGAAGTGACCTTCACCAGTTGTCCTACCTTATGCTGTACTGTAGATTAATATTTATTTCAATAACTTTCTTTGTCATTTTAATGTGTGATGTGGTATTGCAGTTTTCAAATAAACTTTAAAATAATGTTGGGGTTTTCTTATAATAATTCTGGATCCCTTTCATTAACTATATAGGTCCATATAGATACAGTCTACTCTTGTCCTTCTTATGCAATATCTAACATCCTCCATCTGTTAAGTTGTAGAGTTCTGATCTTGTACTAATAACTGTTCTATGTTGGTTTTGAAAAATGAATTGTTTCATGCTGGTGGCATTCCTGTCTTATTGTTTCATCCATTATTCTATTCTTCTGCAGGAATATAAATAAGCACATTATTTTCTTGGTACCTATTAGGAAACATCATACTAATCTTAAGTCTATTTACTAGTCTGTTTAAAAATTTAAAAAAAACCTGCAACAAAACCAAAGTAGAACTGTATACATCTGAAACCCCAAAGCTGTGAACATACATAATGAAAAATTTTTTTGATGGTGTGTTCTTTAAGGCTTTCTAACACTTCTATTTGCAGGGTTACCTTGAAGAATTGGTACGACTCAGAGAAAACCAGCTCTCTGAATCTGTCTCACAGAATAAGCTGCTGTTACAAAGAATTGAAGATATGGATCTAGCCCATAAAATGGAGAAGGAACAGCTGGAATATATCATTGTGGAACTGCAAGACCAGTTGTAAGTTAGTATAATGGAGAAATGTTGTTAGAACAGTATTACTTGATCTATTTAACTTATTTAACTGTACAATATGAAGAACTTCTCGTCCTGTGGAAATGAGTCAAACTTCTTAAAGAAATTGATGTATTTCAGCTTTTTTGTTTTTCTGACAAGCCTTATATTCAGAAATTGCTCCCCTGAAGATTGCAGTAGTGTAAGACAGAATAATTCTGGGATTTTTTTAATATCTGAAATAGCTTACCGTAAACTTGCTTAAATTTTTAAAACATTTTTATAAAATTTTCTTTATATTTTATTACTTCCATCTTTAAGGCTGCCCTGAAAAAAATATGTTGGAAGCAGCTTCCATCTGAACAGTGTTTTTAAAATGTTAGGCAAGAGAGGATAAAGAAATATCTATTTTCTTTGCATAGACTCTATTTTATTTGCGTAGGTTCAGACCCAGTAGAATTTTTTCTGGCAGTCCTAAAAATATTTAAACTGATTAAATAGTTTGCTGCTCATCCTTTCTTCAATGCCAGGCAAAATGCTAAAACAACAGGAAAAGGCTTAATTTTTTTAACATATGTGACTCCTAATATGGTAAATATTTAAGGATCTTAGGTAGCTCTCCTGCCAACCCTGTCTGTTGGGTAGAGAGGTACTGTTCTTTTGCGGAAACACTCCCTGGTAATGTTTAAAGACCCAGATAGATGGAACACTCGCTGTGTGGTGATAAATTGCCATTAGACTGCTATACTTTGCATCTGAAGTAATTGTACGTTCTGTTCATAACAAATACAAGATAAATTATTTTACCTTATATCTGGAGTAATCTGTACGTGTCTGAACCCTGAAATAAAATGGAAGCTGTCTGTGGCCTTTGAAAAAATGCAGGATGAAGAGAATATGCAGGTGGCTGTGGGATACTTTGGTTCCCTCTGCCTCATGTCCCACAGAGGCATCACCCGAAAGGGTCTTTTCTATGCACTAAAAAGTACTTTTAGCTTGTAAACATAACTTTTCCTTTTCTTTCCTGCCCCTCCCCCCATCTTGTAGTAGGTCATTTTATTGCCAGTGCTTGAAATGGATTTTATGAAAATCCTCAGGAATACAGCATTTGCATTTTATTTATGCCAATATCAGAGTTGAGGAAGAAAAAAGTTATGTTTTTCTGAGGTGGGGTTTTTTTTTGAGAGATACTTGTTCTTGGGCTCTTTGAATTTACTGATATAGCTAATGATTCATGTTATACTTCTTTGGTGTCCCTGATTGTTGTAGGGGGAGAGGGTGTGAGCTCACTTAAACCCACTCTGATACTTGGAGATTTTGAATGTTCAGACCTGCTGTTAATTTTTAGCTGAGCTATACACAATCAGACTGTTCTAAAGATCTCACTCTGGGGTTCAATTTCTATTTTGTTTGCTGGCTTTCTTATGTAAAAGCTCAAATTTTGGAGCAGTTTCTGTTGTATCTTAACAGTGTGTCCTTGTATAGCTGTCTATGAGATGTTGCAGTCCGGAGCCTGGACTACAGTGGATATTTGGAGAGAGGTCGTCTAATATTGCATTGTTATTGCTATGGGTGTTGCGTGTATCTCAGATGAAGTCGTCTTAAATTGTGTTAGGAACTCATAGTTCCTTACTGGGGAGAGGGAAGGGAGGAAATCTTCCTAGCAGGTTTCTGATGGTGAACACCAGTCATGATTAACATCTTGTAATCATTCTTTCATGCTTTTTTTTTTAATTCTGACGTGGCAGCAGAATATGTTTTATCACTAATGTGACTGTAGTGAGGCATGGGTTTTGGCCAATTGCTTTTTTGGTCCAGAAGTTTTACAATGGTGTTCATGTGATTCAAAATCTTAGTGTTTTGCTCCCCTACCATTTGTAGCATTTTGTATTAGTAGCGAATGTATGCTGTAATCTTTTTTTAACTCTTTACCAGCAGCTAAGAACAAGTTTGGGATTGTAATTCTGCCTGAGGCATATTACAGTACTGTTTGTAAAACACTTTGAGATCTGATTTAGGATCATTTGCTGTGTAATGGACACTATTATAAATAAACATTCTCTATTTTCTTTTTAATGATGCTTTTCTATTCCACTGGCGTTGTTATTAAGGTAGGAAGTTTCTATTGCTTCAAATTTCTGTTGAGTAAGTATTCGTTTATGTTTCCAAATGGTATTTCACAGGCATACAAGTCAAAATGTTTTACTTACATTCTGAATGGATTTGGGCAGAATCTGAGTCTATGTATAGGCCTGCCTCCCGCCCAGCAAAGAAAAATGGGGATGGGGAATAGATATCTGACTTTCTTTACAGTTATGTTGTTATTGTAGCAGACTTGAAAGTGAGATATCACTAGTGATCAACAAGGGCTTCAGGTTATAAGTTAGATTATCTACAGAGAAACTTGTCCATATTCACATTTAATAAGGCGGTTTTCTGTAAAGCATGAAATAAATATGGAGATAAGAGACTGGAGAAATTTGGAAGTAGTTTTTGTTTTACAGCTGCCCTGTAAAACTCAGTGTTCTACAATTTTCAGTATTCTTAACTTTGTCTCACACGCTTAAGTATCCAAACTACAACGAACAATTTAGTTAAAAGCCATTTCACAGGTCTCATGAGTACCTCTGCAAAATAGTTACAAAAGAGTAACATTTTTTCGTGTTTCTCGACCTAATTGATTTCTTAGTAATATGCCCACCCATCTGGGGATTGGACGTCTTACTTTGCCGTCAGGTGTCTGATGGCAAATCAAGTTAGAAAAGTGAAACTGCAGTAGACCACCTGATCATCAGTCAGACACATTTAAACTAATACACAGCTGATCAAGAAGAAGGTTCAGACTAAATGTTAGGAAATATTTCTGTACTGAGAGCCTGGAACAGGCTTTCTGAAGAGGTGATCGATGCCCCATAGCTGACAGTGTTTAACAGGCATTTGGGCAATGCCCTGAATACTTCAACTTTTGATCAGCTCTGAAGCAATCAGGCAGTTGGACTAGATGGTTGTGTTAAGTCCCTTCCAACTGAAACTATTCTGTTCTGTTCTAAGAACAGCTTGCTCTTTTACCACTTCCATCATCTCTAGATGAAGAGATTGCCTAGTGATATGTGTCAATTGTTATAATGATGAGGCATTTTCTGGCTTTCATTTGCTTTCTTCAGAAGCCTTTGCCATCACTGGGATGTGTTTTTGCCTGGGACTTGTTGTAGTTGAAAATTAGAGAACAGTGCTTCTGGTTCCACTCTTCTATAGAAATAAGTGTATTTTTACAGTCAGGGTGGGGCAGTTCTTAAGGCCTTCAAGTGCTTAAAAATAACAGCTCACAGGAGGATAGCCAAGAGAAGCCTGTGATCTGTGGTGCATCTAACTGAAGAAAACAGTTTGAATTCCATAACATTCAAAATGTGATGGGAGAGGGATCCTAAATCATCAAGGAACTGTATCCTGGAGTATTCAAAACTCATGGAGGCAGCCACTTCTTCCTCCTCTAAGATCCTGCAACGAAGTGTTGAATGTCTTTTAGAGCATTTGAATTTGAATGCGCACCCCATCAGTAAAAAAATTTTGAGCACACACCCCTAATATAGGTATATTTTTTATTTATAAATTATATGCATGTACTACAGTACTAATATATTATGTACCTTATAAAACATACACATAGAAATTAAAAATTATAAAGATGACATAAACACAATTCTAAATTTTTTTTCATGTATTAACAGTACAAAAAGTGTTTTCTTTCTGCACCCCACTTTGGAGACCACTTCCCTGAAGGACTAGGTAGCCCAGTCAAAGAAGCGAGGGGGCAAAATCTGGAACTGTGTACTTGCATTCTTGCTTTAAAATTCTTTATCTCAGCTTCAACAGGCTTTTTCCCCCTAAGGGTGATTCTTAGGCTTACTTTTCCCTTACACACTACCTGTGTCTAAGGCAAGCTCCGCTCATCTTTGTCACTTTAAAGTTCAGGTTCTGCATCTGAAATTGATATTTGTATATGCTAAATATTGATGTATGATTGCAAGAGATATTTTGTCAATTTCCTGAACAGTGACTCATCTCCTGCATAGTGACTCACTGATGTTATAAAAGCTAATCACTTTAACAAAAAAATATTTTAAAATAAAGTGATAAGGAAAAAGGAAAGCATTACATACAAAGGTTAAAAAAACTCAAAATGCTTTAAATTTTTTTTTCTTCTGCTGTGATTCTTCTTGAAATGACAATAGTGATTTGCATAATGTTTACCAACACAGATTTTTCTCCTAAGGTATTTTTCAGGTTTTCAGGCTGGTGTGCCTGGTGTAAGACGGTACAGCCCCTTTGTCCCAACTGGTGCAATGTTTTCTTTTTTTTTTTTTAATCACATGTATTGAAAATGTATTTCTTGGATTCAGTGGCAATGCTATATTTTATACCACTGTTTTGTATCTCCCTCTGCTGTTTCTTCCTATATCCCTGCCTTGTTCTGGTGTTTTGTGGAGGGGCATGTGGAAGGAAGGAAATTTGAGAAAACTTTTCTATGTTTGGAATTCTGTCTTTGGTTATGGCACAAATAAGACTCAAATTGTAGGGACAGTCACATCTTACATTTAATTATACAGACAAGCCTAATACAGAGTTCTTTGTATGTTTTAGCAAATCTTAAAGCTAGATATATTTAATTTGCCTGGCTGTTGCTTCAAAATTGGTCAGTCTTTTCGAGACCCAAACAGTACTTGTACTCCATTCTTAATATTTTAATATAACTGTCTGATAGATTCAGCAATACTGCAGTTCCTATCTGGATAATACAAATGTATTTGTAAAGACAGGAAATAACAGTTCAGTTGCAACCCTGAGAGACTGTTTGCTTCAGTGATGTTCTTTAATTACAGTTAATGTTCTGTGTCTGTTTCCATTCCTGAGTTGTACACAGCCTGCCACTATATGCTTCACTACTTTCCAGGCATCTACTGTTGGAGTACTCTGTCCACGCACCTATTTTCCCCTGTACTGCATTGAGCTCAGGCTAATGCATCCTGCCTTTGAGAAGTCCATCAGCTCATTCTCAGCAGCAGCTGAACATAGCCACAATGCAGTGGTGAGGCCGCACCTCAAATACTGGGTCCAGTTTTGGGCCCCTCAGTACAAGAAGGACATTGAGTTGCTGGAACGTGTCCAGAGAAGGGCAACAGAGCTGCTGAAGGGTCTGGAGAGCAAGTCTTCTGAGGAGCGGCTGAGGGAACTGGGGTTGTTTAGTCTGGAGAAAAGGAAGCTGAGGGGAGGCCTTATTGCTCTCTACAGCTACCTGAAAGGGGGCTGTAGTGAGGTGGGTGTTGGTCTCTTCTCCCAGGTTAACTAGTGATAGGATAGGATGAGAGGAAATGGCCTCAGGTTGCACCAGGGGAGGTTTAGGTTAGATATTAGGAAAAATGTCTTTACTGAAAGAGTGGTCAGGCATTGAAACAGGCTGCCCAGAGATGTGGTGGAGTCACCATCCCTGGAGGCATTCAACAAACGTGTAGACTTGGCACTTTGAGACATGGTTTAGGAGACATGGTAGTGTTGGGTTGATGGTTGAACTTGATGATCCTAAGAGGTCTTTTCCAGCCTTAATGATTCTGTGATTCTATGACAGTAGTTCCATGAAAGCAGCACGCCAGAGTAAATTGATGCATGTTTAAGTCTAGGCAAAATGAACTTCTCTTTTTCAAATACACCATGATCTCTCAGATCTATTATGGAGTACTTAAAGGAAGTTTTACTATATTCTTTGTAGCAAAGATGATTTCTTTCCAAAGATTGATCATGCCCCACTTGGATAAAGAACTTGCTTATGAAAATAGTATTTGTGCTTTTCCTGGCTTTGTCAAGATTCTGTTTGTAAATGCTCTAGAGCCTTCAGAGTGCTGACAAATATTCTGCCTGAGAGCAGGCAGGGGAGGGTCACAGATGAAGACAAAATATTGTAGACCATGTAGGCTATAAACGCTGTCAGGGACAATGTAGAGAAAAGCTTGTCTGAGGAAACAGAAGCAGAAGAGTCTGAGCGCAGGCTTTGACATTTACCCTGTGCTTTCTGTCTCCTTGTGAGTAAAACTTTAAATGTAAATTACCTGGCTTTGTAATCCTTGCTCAAAAATTAAATCATGTGGAGAAATAGGAAAGCTGGATGACTTCTTTAGCACTCTTACCTTCATTTTCAGATAGTCTCCTTGTAAGGCTTTTAAAGAAACTGAATTCCTCAACTGCGTAAGTACAGTAAATCCAATTTGTTGTGGCTGCCTTATTTTCTCACTGAAGGGAAGTGGGAGATTTAAAATTTAATGTTTGATCTTATTGGTGAACTTCTTTCTTAGAATGTCAAAACTGAGAATGCTAATCCTTCTTTCCTTTTAAAGCTTTTGTGGATCCTTGCTATCAAACCATAATTCACATTAGCCATGCTTTTTATTTGTAATGCTTCCTGTATGTTTTCTGTCTCCCTCAAGTTTGCAGCAGCAGTTTTAAATCTTTCATATTGCATTCTGGGCTGTGTTCAGCTCCCCCTTTTCTCAACTTGTCTGTACCTTTTTTTTTTAAACAGCCTAGAAAAAAATATCGCACGTTTTGACAGATGTTGAAACTGTTTTGCTTTGGCAGTGTTTTAGATTTCGTTTTTGTGGAATTCTTCCTTTTGAAGTTTGTTTCAGTATCGTATGCCTGTTCTGTTTTACAAAGGTGTGGACAGACAGCAAGAAGGATTGTTCCGTTTTCAGTGAGGTGGAAACCTGTGAAGACATGGGAGTTTCCTTTTTGCTTGAACGTATAACTAGGAAAAGTTCAGCTGGGCGTAGTACACGGACAGACTGACTCCTGCAGTTCAGAGTGGAGCATTCAGAATGAGGCACAGCAAAGAAATATGCAGGATTAATTTCAGCCAAGCCTCCGACATGGTGGAGAACACCCTGTTCTTAGGGCAGAGGGACTGCATGGGTTTATTGCACAGCAGGGAGCCAAATGTTTCTGGATTTGTAGCAGCCTGAAGAAAAGGACTTACTCTGCAAGATGCAGTAGATAATGAGAGATATCTTTTTAAACCCTTATAGTTTAATATCTCTTTCTGAACTTTTAAAAAGGGGCTTTAAAAGGTTTATCTTAAAATAACCCTTACATTTAAAAAAAGTTAAAAGCTTTTGAAGTTACTGATGTCTTCAAGGACAAGGTGTGTTGGTATATTTACAGCAAAATGCTGGCTGACTCCAAAGTTAAAAATACTTGTTTTTGTAAGGAGTCTCTCCTTTGTGCTCTCTTTACTCTCCCCTGCCCGCCCCGTCCAGTGGGTTAGACAATCATAAGGACTTTCCTTTGATCATTTTGCATACTTAATGACATTAGCATGGCAATGTGTCCCCTTCTTTGAGTCTCTAGTGTGTAATACTAAAATCAGTTTTTACAGTGGTATCCTTTCTGTTTTCTCCCATGGCTACACTTCTGTGGATAAAGGTAGCAAGCAAGAAATCTTTAAGTTACTTCTCTTCAAGGTGCATAATTCATGCATTCCGTGAAGTTCAATACCAAACTAAATGGACTTGAAATGACAAATAGTAAAAATATAACCAGTTTTTGTAAGGGTAGAAGAATAGTGACAGATTAGAATGGTGAGGAGAGGCTAATTCTGTATTTGTAGAGATATTACTCTATCACAAATATACTTAAGCAATCTCTCTAAGATTCTTTAGACAAAAGAAATTGATATTTAAGTTATCTTAAATTTCAGTTTTATTTGTCTATATTGGTTTAAATAAATTAGATCAAGAATTAATTTTCATCCAGTAAAAAGGAATAGAAAAATCCATTTTATACATCCAAAACAAAATTAAGTTTCTCTAAAATACAAATAGTTTGACCAAAAAAAAGGTGAGTTACAGGTCAGTGTGCGTACACACACAGTCACAGAAATGTTTGGGTTTTGTTTAAACTACCAGGAAGAACTTATGTGGCTTGCAGCATTTCTTAAATTTATTTTTTGAAACCAACACGATCTTCTATCCTTCAAAGTCAGTCAACATTCCCATATTCACTATTTTGTAATTAGAAACATGGTATTCTGAAGGAGCTTATATGCTGGTTTTAGCAAATACTTGTCTATGTAGAAGATCCATCTTACAGTTATAATGTTGGATATCTCTGCTGCAACTCTTTCTGGCTTAATATGTGAGTAGAAGTTTAAAAGTGGTTGTTCTGTCAATCCAAAGTTTACCCAACCATTTTGCGGTTGATACTGCTGCTTTTACTGAACCCAAGGAAAGCATGTTAAAATGGCAAAAAATTATTGAGAAGACTACTGGTTTTGGTGATGTTTTCCTGATCTGTTCTGAAGGAAGACCTTGATGTGCCCCCCACTCCTATAGAAGTGTTCTTTTAAAAGGAGTTCAGCTACAGACAGATAATTTGTTAATTTGTATTTACATGACTGACATGGGGGGGGGGGGGGGGAATCCTTGAATGACAAGCTCTGTTTGAGAGGATATTTACTAAAGGCAAATTTGATAATCCTCAAAAAAATGCTGTTCGCTAAGAGTCCTCCATTTTCCAGCAGAAAGGATCTGATAGTTGGTTTACTTTTTTATTAGTTTGGTTGCTAGTCAAGTTTAGTATTTTTTCCTGTTTTCAATCAAGACCTACTATCTGGGGAAAATCGTTCTGCCTGTTATCCTCCTCCAAGGGAAGCAGACCTGGTTATTTGTCCAAGGACACGAAGAGTTTCAGTCATGCACTGCAGTACTATTTTAATGAATGCACAGAAAGTTAACATACTGTAGTGTGTTTTGAGCTGTTCTGGATGTCTGTATTCTGAAAGAAAATTTCCACCATAGTTAGACTAGAACTCAAGAGTCAAGCTGCTGGGATTTCTGCCAATATAAGTTTATCCAAGTTACTCCGGAGGTCAAGGAGATCAAAGGCTATATAAAATGGATGACAGTAATTTTGTTGTTGGAGGATATATTTCAAGATCTCTAGGAGATAATAAAGGAGAACTAAAAAGATTGCTGAAGAAGCTTCAAGGGGACGTATTCTGTAGCACAACTAGTACAGTTGCTGTGACGCATGAAGATCTGTTGGCCAGTCAGAAAGAGTAAGAAAATACGGTGTGGTAGGACATACCTGCTTTTTTTTCACTGCAGCGGCTGCCATTAGAAAGTCTGCTGGGATCTAACTGCTCTGGCATCTAATTTGGGGAATACTGTGTCTGTGCACAGGGCACAAAGCTGAGAGATGTGATATATTGCAGCATCAAAAGCTACTGGTAAGTAACTCATTTTCATACCTGCTGATCTAATTTCTCAAAGTCCAATGACATACCAGTCCAGACAGCTCACTGTCTTGCTACAGTACTGACAATTTGAGAGTTCCCTTTTATTTTAGAGTTGCTCTTACAGATTTTAGTTACACTCATGTATGCTATCAGTTTGAGTTTGCATTCCATATTTCCTGTCCTAAATAAAAGTTTTAAAGCTTGTTCTTTCTTATTCAAATGTTTTTATTTTTTTTTTAAGCTTTTATTTTCACTTTTACTTTTCACTACTCAGGTAGTTCTTGAACTGGAGCACTCATCTGATATAATTCCCTTTCTTAGGGAATTAGTCTGTTTGGTTTATTTCCTGTCTTCATCTGCTGGTAGGAGGGCAAATTGCCAACTGGACTGGCATTTTCTGGATTTGGAGAAATTAAACTTGCAGGTAAGAAATTACTGGTTTTTCATAGGTATAATTGGAAACAGAATTGACCTTTTGTTTATTAAAAAGATCTGTGTAAATGGGTCTTTCAGAACAGGCCTCTAATGGCATGAATCTGGATTTGATCCAGGGGAAACTGGAAATCCAATCTAGTGGAAAAGAGACTAAACATTTTAGTTACTAAGATAAGGCTTTTCTATATTAGCTTGGACTAAACTTGAGGTTTTTATTTACTTATTTATTTTTAAGTTCCCAGAGGTAATAAAGTTAAAGTAAGTGACCAGAGATAATCACCTTTTATATAATTTCTGTTCTGCATGCAGGAGCCCCATGTACAGGTTGTCTTTGTTGTCCCCATCCCCCACTCTGTGCACATCAAGTCAGGTCACACTTTGAAGATACAGAAATCTTAGATGGTTAATTCAAAGGAGTAATTTCTTATCCTTTTGAGAGGTAGCTGAGCTGCCAAAAGTGATGCTAATGCAAATAGAAGTTTGAGGGGTTACCTTATGAACTAAATTTTTAAAAAAACACACACACACAAAAAAAGAAAAACTTTAAAAAAATTTTAAAAATTGACCATTTTGATGATCAATTTTCAGAGTGGCTCCTATGTGATTGTACCAGAAAAAGTGAAAGGGCAGCATACTGTGGAGCAGGAATTGAAATGAGCAGTATTTGTCAATTGCATTTTATCACTATAAGCGTACCATACATAATGATATTCTGCTTGTGCTTAATAAATAATCTCAAAATAATAAATCATGAAATAAACATCTCAAAATAATAGAAGTTGAGGAAGTCAACAAGTAAATATTCTGGAGAGTACATGACAGAGAGAGGGCCACTGAAGACTAGTGGAGAAGGATGTTTATTGGAAGACTTCACTAATCTCACTTTTCCCTACTTCTTAAATACACAATTAAAGGACTGAAAGTCAAAGGCATGCGGAGACATTTCTGGGAATAGCTGTTTAAACCTGATGTTAATACTCCAGCTGTTGCTATTATTCTTGAATAAAATCAAGTAAATTTACAGGCCTGGAGGGAGTGTATGTATCTGCACTTGAAGCAGGCAGTTATTCCTAACTTGGGAGTATGTTAGTGCTGATTAGTTAATGAACCATCAGTATTTTTTTGTAGTAGGCAGGAATTCATTAGCAGGACGTTTTTACTGAATATTTTTCTTTAAGAGGAGGTCAATTTTAAATAGTGTTTCCTGATGTAGAGAACAAAAATGTATAAATATCAGCCAAATATTTTAGTTTTTGATGATGTATTCTAGTACTAAGATGATGTTCTCATCTCTTTTGCTGCTTGTTTTCCAAAACAAGTTGTTAGTTGCAGTAGTATTTTGAATTTCTGTGGAATTTTTCTTTTTTTAGGTATAAACCACCACAATTTAAATGTCCTAACTTAAACAGGGTAGTTGGGGCTAACACGTTGAGACTGTGGGTATCGTACTTCTCTTATATATGTGCATTATGGAAAAATCTATGCTGTGAAGTAATACAAAGTGTAAAACCAGTTTTTTGAAAATGTGTTCCATCTCCAGCATTGCCGATCCTTCTCTCCTGTAATAAATCCCAACTAGCATTTTACTGGGTTTGCCTCACCATTTTTCAGTATGAAAATAGCAATTCAGCAATTACTTCCAAAGGAATTAGAAATATTCTCTCTGCCTGCCATCTCTTCAGTATTTCTTTATTTTTGTAATGTTTTTCAGAATTTTAAAGACGATATGAAGTTACCATATAAAAATATTTGTTGGGGTGAGGACTGCTTAAGGCACAAATGTTGAGAGCAAGAAAAAAATAATTGTTTTCTTTCTGCAGTTCAGAAAAGAGAGCTTCTACTATTTTTTTCCAGCAAGGTTAAAAAGAGATGGAAATGATTGTCGGTAGAGGAGGTACCAGTTAGTGGATGGGGAGAAAAAGTTCACAGGCTTTCAGGCAACCAAGAATTAGAATTTTTTCATGCCTAGATTAGGCGATATACTAGAAATTGGTTAAACCCTCCTTCTCTCGTAATAAATTCTTACATATTCTCATATATACAAAACTTTCTGCACTCCACAGTCTCACTGTGTTAGTTCAGGGTACCTTATTCAGCCATATCTCACACGCTGCCTTTCTTTCAAGCAAAAAATAATCATACAGTCTCTTATTAAGATCCAGTGTGTTCTCCATGTACCAACTTGAGTTGGTACCTTCCTGAGATTATTACATTTAGGAACCATTGTTCTTATTTTCTTTTTGGCTTTAAAGCTTTCTATTTCCAGTCTGAAGAAAAGGAGTTAACAATTTGTTGCATACGCTCGTTTGCTTGTTTTCACTCAAACTTAATTGTGTTTCCTTCTTTTTTAACTTCTCTCTAGAGTAAACCCTTCTGTCTCTTTTCCTTTTCCTCTTCCCTTTTTGGAATGTCCGTGCTTTTATTCCTTTATTAAATGGCTTAACATATTGTCTACAACTCTTGTCTTGTGTCGTCCTTAAATCATCACAGCTACAAAACCTATAGAACAATATTTTGTTGTATTTTATTTAAAAATAGAACTGCATACTTCATACTTGTGATCTGCAGTGTTATTCTTATGATCTATTCTGGATTTTGTTCCATATAAGTTATGCAGTAGTATCCTTCATGAAATCTAGGCTTTGCGTCTTGGTCTACAGTTGTTCAGGTCATTCTGATTTGCAGCTGGTGTTTCTCACCAGCGGTTCATTCTTGGGAACAGAAGCAATAGAATAAAATCTGTTTTGTACATAGGCCTTTCCTGTTTGTTTTGCTACAGACCAGCATTTTATGTAGAAGCTTATATATTACATTAAATTATTTTTATGTGACATTTTGTTTATTTTTGAAATATTTCCCAGTCAAGGCCCAAAGAGTTCAGTAGTTCCTTTTTTTGTGTGTGTGTAAAATAACAGAAAGTACTAGTTTTACATGTCATTCTTGAATATTTAGTGAAACTGGTAAATTTCACTAATATCCCTATTTGCCATTTGTATCTCTCCACCAGTTCTTCATTTCTTATTTTTGCTCTATGAAGACTTTATTCCAATTTTTCCTTTGAAAGCTTTTATATGCTAAACTTATTTTGCTATACCAACAGGTGAATAAGTTTTAATGGTAATATTCTTCTTTTGGTTAAACAGCCTGACAATAAACACAGAGGAGAGCTCATAATCTTCATTGTACTCATTGCGATCATTATGAAAAGTCCTGCTTCAAACCCTGCAGTATGGCAGCCGAGAGTTGGCCAGCACTCGTTAGAGTGTTTGCATTCTGAGGAACAAGAGTGCTACTGTAGAAATTTGGTCTGCCTTGGATAAAATAAGATGTCTTTTGAGAGCTCCTAACTTCTAAGAAAGAGCTCCTCTTGTCTGGCCAAGGGTAGGACAGCACTCAATCTCGTACAGCATTTTTTTCACATTGACTGATTTGGAATTTAAATTTTTTTTTTCATTAAAACGTGATGATATTTCCTTCCTTTTTAACTCCTTTCTATAGTAAATGCTTTTGTCTCCATTTCTTTTCCTCTTCCTGTTTTTGAATATTTTTAGCAGGATCATTTTTGCCTCAATTTCAGAGGTGCAAATCAGATGCAAAATCGAAGATTTGCATCAATCAATTGGTGATTAAGAGTTTGAGGATGATGTATGCTGTGTAGATGTGGCACTTAGGGACACGGTTTAGTGGTGGACTTGGCCATGTTAGGTTTATGGTTGGACTTGATGATCTTAAGGGTCTTTTCCGACCTAAATGAGTCTATGATTCTGTGCAGTTTAATACTTTGACTCTTAAAATAAGTCTGGTTAATACGCATAAATTGATACTGCCTTTGTTTATCTTGAGAGAATTGTTGTTTGCAAGCAGTGCCTTTAACAAGTCTTTGCTGCAGTGGACCCTTATGATACTTTAAAAATGGCTGCAAGAGAGCAAACAGCTAAATAATCTACAAGGCTGAAAAAATAGGTGGTAACTACCAGCACCTGCTGTGAATATTTTGTCTAACTTACTATTGTCTATACTACTATTTTATGTATACTGAATGCTGTGTTTTATTTTATATAGTCAGAGTTATTTTTACTTTTTTTTTTTTTAAGATTCAAAACAAAAGCATAAAAGTTTTAAGAGGGGCATAGTTACTTCTGTATCCTACCTGATGCCTGGTTTTCTTCCTGAGCATGGCAGAGTGGTCTACTGGAACTGTCTTTAAATGTTGTTATGCTAAAATCCCTGGAGCAGTTTGGCTAGGCTTCTTTCAGAATTTCTTTGCCCACACAAAGGGTGAAATTTCAGGTTACTATAGCATAAAGATTTGTGGAAAAAGCCTCAGTGTAGAAACCTATGTGAAATGCTAAATCTCCGCTATTAGCAATTTGTCTGTAGATGTGTGGTTTTGTCATCTTTGCTCAGCATGTTTGTTTAAGAACAACTTAACGCTGCTGCTGAGCTGTCTGGTGATAACACACAGGAGTTGTCCAAATAGGAATTTACACGTGTGTTTTATGTGTATGAATTTGCGTTTAGTTACTGGGTGCACGGTTGCTAATACAAACTGTGTCCTGTTACAAAACTTCTATAAAAGCATAGAAGAAGCCCTTCTGAGTACGGAGGTGAAGTGGAGTAACTGGCTAACGTCACAAGAACCTGCAAGGTCAGAGTTTCGGTTTCCTCAAATCAAGCCTTTAAGAGAGCTGTTTAATGCTTGATGTACCCCATGGGATTAGGGGAATTGTATGGTATTCGCTTCCCCATGTAAGATATTTGAAATTATTGCGAGATTTGGGTTATTAAAGTGGTAATTCCTATAGACTCCTGAGAGAGGATGGTCAGGGGGTGAGATCCCAGGGAAGAAAAGTTGACTGCTTATTTGTGTGAATGCTGGGGGAATTCATCACCTTGAGAAAAGTTTCTTGAACGTAGTTTTATTCACTGTGGTGTTTCGCCACATTCTCTTGCAAAATTGCTGTACATCTGTTTCCTCTTTCAAACTCGGCTACTAAAAATTCCTTACTGAGCTCGCTATTGTCTTACCTTGTTTTGTGGGAAATTTTGGTTCTTTAGGTGGTTTTATGTGCCCTTACTGAGGTTCTTGTCTAAACAGTCAGACACCACAAGAATAAAAACTGCATTGGAAAAACAGACCTGTGGACAATGTTATTTGTGAATTCACGTAAATGTGTGCATACTGTGAATAGTTATTTCACGTGCTGAGCAGTTTGGCATTTCAGATAACAACAACTGAACTCCTCAGTACATTTTTTTTTTTTTATGGAGAGATATGTAACATTAGCTATTTGCTTCAGGCCACGGATAGTCGAACGTGTTGTAAAGCAGCATTTTACTGTTGCCTAGTATTTCGTGGATTGAAGGATTTATGGTTTAACAAGCAATATTACTTTTGTTTCTAGAGTTATTCTACAGCAATGTAAGGGTAGGTGGGAGGTTGCCTTGTACTATTGGAAAAAGGCTGATCTTGTCTTGGAGCCTGAAGAACCATGTGCTTTCCTTACTTTTGGCAGATGATTTCCAATATTGGCATATTAGCTTCCTCATTTCCAGAATTGTAGAAAACTGGTCTGGTTCATGAGAATATGAGGCAAAACTAATTTGAACATGTAAGGTACTCAGTTAACACATTTTCTCTAATTTAAAAACATAAACTCCTAGAAACTGTAAGGTGGTAGAAAACAGAATAACTGTGTTATATTTCACCTGCAAGCATATAATGGAATTAACATGTCTGGGTTTTAGTTCATTCTGTGAAAGTATTGGGGGTGGGGGTGGGTGTACAGACTGCAGAAAAAATTGGCGGGGGGGGCCATACATCATATTCCCATAGTTGGTTTGCAAACCAATTGGTGTGTTAATTACCATCATGCTGGCGGAAAGAATCTTTAGAATGCAGGTGGGTTTTTATTGCTTTTGCAGAAAGATTCTAATTTCAACTTTTTTCTGTTCCTAAATATGTCTCAATAGGTTTCGAAGTTGCTTCCCCTCGGAAAAATGAACAGTTTAAGATGCTTTATGAAAACTGTGATATGTTGGTCACTCAAAGTAGAACATTAGCTTGGTCATGACTTTGTCCAGTTTTTCTTGTTGTATCTTAAAGAATTGCATTTAATAGACTGACATTTCCTGTTTTTTTGTATTCACAGGACTGTGCTAAAGAATAATGACTTGAGATCACGACAAGAATTAACTACTCACCTCACCAATCAGTGGCCTTCCCCAGGAGCTCTGGATGTCAATGCTGTTGCCTTGGACACTCTACTCTATAGAAAACACAATCAACAATGGGATGAGTAAGTTGCATATTTATTTTGATTCACCTTTAGAAGAAGAAGGCAAAATGATACATTTCCCTTAGCATACTCTGATTTGCATCCTATTGGAATTACCTGTTACAATGTACAAGGATCAGCTGGCAGAAGAATCAGTTTCTCTTGCTTACCATAAAAATTTCCTCCTTTTGAATAAAACAAAATAAACAAAAAATGGAAATCATTGCTTTAGGAAAAAACAGTGTTTTAGGAAACAAACAAAAAAAATAGAGTGTTTAAGAGGAGAAAGATCAACTGCCTAGGGTTTTTTTAGAAGACTCTTTAAGGAGGAATGAAGATAACTAGTTAGATCTTTAAATGTGTTACTATTAAATATTACTTGCTTTGCAGGAAAAGTTTTCAAAGTCTGGACCAACTTTCAGCAGATGTTAGTCTTTCTCAATCCTCTCTGGATCCAGGCCACTCACAGGATGGGAAGCAGGATGGAATGAACTTGTTAAATGAAGGTACAGAGCCAGTCTAGGGGCTTCGGTTTTTTTGTTCTTCGTAGCTCTGATCTTCAGCCCCTGTGAGATGAATTTTCAGTGTGAACAAAATATGCATTGAACAGTGTATTTTCCATTGTTATGCAAATTGCTTCAGTTTACCTAAGGACTGTACTTCAAATAGGTTTGGATTTATGAAGATGCCCTCCCTACCCCTCTATCCCTGCTCCCTCCCAATAATTACAAGACTTTGTGCAATATTTAAAGCTAAGGTTCAAGTATGTTGCATATCTTCCTCCTCCATCACAGAACCAGAGACGACCCAGCTACAAGGAGGATCTTCTGTCATCTTCCTGCTATAACTAACTCAAACCTTTTGAGTTCTTTAAGTTTGCTTTTTTTGTTTCTCAAAAGAAAGATTAAAGGCACTGAATTTGCAACTACCACTGTCATTCTTACACCTTGCATTCAGCGTTTATCTGTGGAGATGCAGCCTGACAGTGTTTCTGTTAAAATAGAGAGAGGAACGTGATATGAACCATGCTAGTATATAAATGTAATACACACACATCCCCTTTCAAAGTCTGTATGCTTATCAAAGGTTGGCTGCTCCATCTTGTGGGCAGTTGTGAAAAGCAGAAAAATGCTGGAAGACTTCTGAAATAGTAGTATTTCAGGTACAGAACATAAATTGCTATAAAATTTCCTTCTTGTATCTCATCAAATGCTAACTTTAAATAGACTTGACAATATAGAGCCGTAGGAGTTCATAACTGTAAAATTTTTTTGGTTTTAAAATATCAAGGATGGAAAATTTAGAACTTTTTTAAAAACTGGAAACAGTCTTAAGACCTAAATTATTACAAGTAGGAATAGAATCAGCATGGCTATTTTGAAGAGAGTTCTTGTGTAGATCTACTTTCAACTGTTATTTTGCAATATTAGTCATTTTAAATTATACTTGTTTTATCTACTGTAAATTAAGGTGTGGCAAAACTACTGATAATAATAGTTTAGGCTTTGTTTTCAAGACTCTGACTCTAAAGGTCGCACAACATCTCACTTCTAAATTACTGAGGTTCATTAGTACCTAAGCTTTAATATAATTTTCCAGGACACGGCATGTGTTCCTGCTGTTCAAATCCCTCTGGTCTAACTCTCAGTATGGCAGTTTTAATTAAAAGATCAGAAGTAGTAAACTTTCACATTACTGTTAAGCCCACTCATGTAGTTGGATTTTTAGCTTCACTCTTGTTGAACTCAAGGGTTGTGCCTAAACAGTGTTACACTGCTCTTTGTGTTTATGTCCTCAAATTGAATGTAGTCTTTAACGGGTAGTTTTTATGGGAATAAAGATTTTTCTAAAAGGGGAAATTCTTTTAAAAAGCTGATCTAGTTCACTCTTTAGGGAAAGCTGTTCAGTCACTTGAAAAAAGCTCAGCAGAGGCATGATCTAAAATCTACTGGAAACTGCTAATAAGAACCATGAATGATGCAAGAGCACTACATCTCACTTGTTTTTTCCATAATGAATTGTTGGGCAGGGCGCAGTTTGGGTTGTTTGGTTTTCTCTTACATCCTTCTCATGAGAATAAAACTCTTCTGTCAGGGACAGGAGACACAATTTTACAAAATGCTACTTTATAGGTGTGATTTAAAAAAAATTTTGGTAGACCGGCTTATCAATAAAATCTTGTGCCTGTGACCTTTTTAAGTTGATTTTAATCTTTAGTTTAAGGTGATCTTTTCTATTCTGCAGGTGATCCAGGAGGATGAAATAGGGAGATGCTGGTAGATCAAATTCTTTATAATGCAATTTATTAGCAGAGTTGGCACAAAATAATTTGAATGGATATTCTGAGAAGGGAGGACATGAAATAAATACAAAAATTGTCCAGTGCAGTCTTATATCCGTAGGTACATTTCATGTTAACTGTCAAGTGTATTTGGATGACAGGTCAGATACTTGCACTGCCACTCTTGCGCTGTAGAGTTCTTTCTAGTGGCTGGAGCATAATGTACTTCAAATTACCAAGGTTTAAAAAACAAAATGTGTGTTTTACCTGGAATTGGGATATATTTCCATCAATTCTACTCCATTCTGAGGGATTCAAAATTAGACCACTGGTACTGATGTTGCATTAGTTATGTCACTTCCATTATATACAATGTACTCGACTAAAACAGAATTTAGTAACTTCTGTTCTCCATGTAGTCAGTGGAGCCTCTGAATCTCCCTCTGTAGGAGACTGTCTGCGGGCCAGCCTTTAGTGCGCGGTAGGGATGTGGTTACCATCTGGACAGGGAAGGTATGGCATAAATTACGTGTCTTCCTAATTGCATTTATGAAGCATGCGTGTGCTGAAGCAGTAATACGTGATCCATAATAGTGTAGATGAAACAGTTCTTTTTTTCTATTCCCTCATTTTTTGCTGTCAGGTCATCTTGTGCCATAAACATGATTAACTTAATTCCTGTTTTTCTTAACAGGGAAGGAAGACACTCCATCTTTGCTTGGTCTTTGTGGCTCTCTTACTTCAGTGGCAAGCTACAAATCTCTCACAAGTCTGAAATCAAGTGAATATCTTGCAAGTCCCACAACAGAGATGACAAGTCCAGGCTTAACACCATCTTGAGATGCACACAAGGAGGAAGAGCTTTGTGTTGTACGTGTTTGGTTTATTTTCCATAAAATGACTTGCAATGAAGACTGCTAGTTCTAAGTTAAAAAGCAAGCAGCTTTATTTTTTGTTTTCATGGTTACCTGTTTAAAAATTCACAGATTCTGTCAGTTTTCATTCAAACTCTGTTTGGTTTTTTTTCCCCCAAAGGACTTTTCAGATTTTCTATTTTAGTCTTGAGTTACTTAAAGGTTTTGATCAGGTACAGGACATATAATTTGATGCTTATGACTGATTTTTAAAATGAAACAGTTGGAAATCAGTCCCCTCCTTAACTGCCATGAACTTTGTTTCTCCTTGCAATGGCCTGGCCCTACTTTAGCCATGGTGCTTCTCTGCAGTACGTTAAATATCTTATCAACTCTTGCAGAACAGACAGGGAATCCTTAACACCAGTCTTTGTAGGCAAATAAATATTTTACCTAAAAATCCAGCTTTTCATCTGTGTATGTCGCATAGGACTTCAAATAGCGTATTTAACCTACCAACAGCTCTTCTCAAGTTGTCGCAGTGTTAAATTTTGCATTCCTGTTAGTATCATGGCACATAGGAGATGTCCGAATTGCACTGAAGAATCACACTGAAACACTTACAGATTCTCGAAGCTGCATGTGAATAACAAGTGTAAGTTGATCATCTAAATCAAGCATACTTAGCAATTTGTACATGCTGAGGAAACTCGCTGAATGCTTTTGAGTGACCTGAGTTGCAGATAATCAAACACTATACGAGACCTTTCTTGGTTTATTGGCCTTGCTGGAAAGATGGGGACTAAGGGTGGCGGGGTTAGCACCTTGGGATGCGTCAATTGTGTGTTTATTGGCAAGATCCCAGGGAGAGTAAAAAAGGGGGAAAGAAAGACAACGTAATGACAGTGGGCTCATGTTAAAGATTTTTCTCATTCCCGTAGTAGCGCAGTAGGTATTTTTCTTGATTAGGTAATAGGGCAGAAGTTATTTCAGTCAGTTTTCTCAAATTACTTGCCATTGGTTTAAATTACTGATAGAAAAAAAAAAGGGAGAAATTTTTTTAAATGAAACTAACCTTTCCAGATTACCCTACAGTTTCAAAGTTTGCAAATTAATTTTTGAATTGCAAACTATATTCTTAATTCTTTGTAAGATACAATTTTGCTAATCAAGGTAATGCTTATCAGTACAGTTAGTAACTTTTTAAAGAAAACTTAAATGCATGTAGGTACGTTGTATTTATAAGTGCTAGGGAAAATGCTTTTTTGTGCCAAAGAAGTTTCATAAATTGTTTACATGAGTAGCTGCAATACAAGACAGATTTTTAATTATTGCTTACTCTTACGTGTTTACAGCATGTCACTACACTCTGTACGGTTTTAGTTGATTTGCCTCTTGTAATGGTACCTTGGCACTACTACTGTAACCTGGTCATCTCCTGGCGGGCTTGAAAGAAAGAGGATTCATTGTTGCCTTTACTAAAAACTACAGGAAATGTTTAGCCTTTGCAAGGATGAGGCTACGCATCTCGGGAACTCAACGCACTGCTGGATTTGGCTGGAGGAGATTCAAGGTACATCTCCTCATCTCTCTAGTCCGCAGTGCTGGAGGTTACTTCATCGTGGCCAGGTAAACAACTACTGATGCCATTTTAATGCAGATTTTTAAAGCAGCTTAGCAAAATCCACCAGACCTTGTCTTTCAAGCCCTCATATACCCACCTAGTTAATTTCTCTGTAATATATTCTGACCATAAAATCCTTTGATACACTGTCAGAATGCCCATTAGTTCAGGTAACTGGGGTTTTTTTTTGTTATCACATTAAGCACCTGTTCTCTCATGGCAGTTGAGTAACATTATTAAATACTAATTTGTAAACTAAGATGCATTTTTACTATGAGTACGGTGAGGGAATCCAGATTCCACAAGTTAATGTTCTACATCAGGGTACGGTGATTTAATTGGTCTTGTTTGCTGTTAAACACCTCTACATCCCACTGCATCAGTATTTTGGAGGGGGCTGTAATCATGATCTTCAGTCATGTTTGCTGATGGCTCTTTTCTTGGAGCTACTGGTGTGAAATTCATGTGACATTTAACTGAAGTCTTCTATGTAGTCTGACGCCACTGTGAGTTTCTGGGTGTCATTTTGTGCATGGGAAATCAGTTACATGTGTCTTTCTGAGTTCTAAACACTTTCAATTTTCTGGAAAAATTATTAAAAATACCAAAACTGTATGTTTTATTGCCTTGACGTTCCATAAATGTTGCATGTAAATTAAACATTTTCTATCATCCCTAATCACTAGTTTTTGTCTCTGTTTTAATCATACAGGATAAAATAAGACCATTTGGCAAATTACAGTATTACTGAGCTTATAGAAAATCCTTCTCTTGCAAAAGAGGGAGACTTTGTTTTTGTTGCTCTATTTCATTCAATGGGGTCCAAAATCTGCTGTTTATACTTTCTTTCCTTTAGGCCTTATTTTGAGGTTGCAGGGTAAAATTACTTCGAAAATCACAATGGTGGAAGAGTGTCAAATATCTCCTATGGCAATGCCTCTTGCCTGCACCGTGTGCTGTAACAGTACCCGACGTCTTTACAACTCGAGCATTTTTCAGTGTGTGATGAGTTTGCACCAAGGCCAGACACATGCTGGGATACCTTCGTCATAGAATAGGACTGAAGTCCATTTCTTGGGAAAGCACACCCAGAAGTTGGTGTCTTGATGACCTGACTGCTGAGTTGCTTTTGTACCAGCACCCCTCATTAAAATAGGCAAAAAAAAAAAATATAATTCAACCACTTTATTGAAATGCATGAAAGAAGGGATGTAGTGAGGGTAGTTAAAAAAAAAAACAAACTTAAAAAATCACAGAGAGGAAGCTCTCATTCAGTACGTCACGTGCCTACGGGCAAGGGAGATGCTGCAACCGTTCATCCCCCGTGTGCAGCACTGTGGCAGACAACACTGCGCCTGCAGCAGTGGACTAAATATGCCTTTGCCTTCGGACAGGTACGCCTCTGAGTCAAGCTGGCGCAGAACCACCTGTGTTTATGCCAGCAAACTTGGCCTTCGAAACGACATGACGCCATACAAGCTGTGCGTGGGGAGCGCTCCCCGGCAGGCAGCCTGGCCCTGCCTCGGAGCTTGGTGGCAGTGACAGCCCGCACCTCCCAAAACCACACGAGGGAGCATTCCTCCAGAACGCCATCACAGGCGCTTGTCTTGAGTGCCTGGGCGTGCTTTGATTTCTTAGAAGTGTTACCTTCAACTAAAGCTGCTGCAGCACCTATTGCTGCATCCACCTCTAGGTTTCTAATGAGCATGATACGCTTCTTCCAGTTTGACCTAAACCATTTTTCATTTTAAATATACCTGAGAAGAAGCCAAAGACTTTTTAAATATGCATTTACACAAAATATAAAGCTGCAAATAAAAACATGCACAGAATTAAATGTACTAAGCAAGAATAAATAAGTATTTATTGAATTCATTCTCTATCAGCCTCCTTATGGAAGAATAATCATATCATAAAATTGGAAGCCCAAAACATTTTCTAAACATCATTTTAAATACACAACAAAAATCTTTAGTCAGACTGAAAATTAATACAGTGGCAGTGGTTGGTCTTCATTGGTCTGTCCAGCCTTGATTTCTTTTCCCTTTTAATCATCACTGAAGAACAGTCAGAGTACCTTTTTTTTTCCCCCCCTCCTTTTTTTTCCTCTAGCTGCAAGAGAAGTCACAAAATCTTCACTGATAGTTTAAGGGTCATGTGTATTTTCTTAGTCTTAAGGAAAAAAAAAGCTAATTTATCCTTTGTGAAACATTTAAAAATGAAGTTGTATTTAGTTACCAAATATAACTGCAGAAATTCACTGGGAAGTCTAGAAAACACCTTGGTAGATTCAAATTTGGCACCATGTATTTCACTGTGTATTTTGACTTCACGCATCAGATGAAGGAGAATTAAGGACGTTGGGTCATTTTTTCATTTAAATGAGAAAAGAAGGACTTTCCGTATTCATATGTGCTGATCATTATGGCACAAGCAGGAGCAACTTTAAACAGCCGTGGAATAATACCTGCCGGAAGAGACAGA
Organism: Phalacrocorax carbo; assembly: GCF_963921805.1. Lineage (NCBI taxonomy): Eukaryota > Metazoa > Chordata > Aves > Suliformes > Phalacrocoracidae > Phalacrocorax > Phalacrocorax carbo. The sequence continues at coordinate 144,169,050 of NC_087514.1, read as the reverse complement.
AAAGTATTCACTCTCGTTTGCTTTCAGACCAAAGCGATGTAGTACCATTTAGTGGTCACAATATATCAGTACCATAGTACATCAGTGTAGAACTGGGATTCTACCTATCCACATTCCTTGAAACACTGAAATTACTGGCTGTAGATATTACCAGTGTAATAACATTATGTGCTCACCTATGCCATCCTGCGTGGCCTGCCTGCCTTGAGTCCCTTGTGCCTTGGCCCCTTCTGCCTTTCCACAGACATGGAGCACCTTAACCTGCAGGGCTGCTTTGCTCCAGCACAGAAGAGGTGGCCCTGGGGGCAGGCCACGTGCCCTCCCCTAAGTGTCAGTGCAAGCTCATGCTCAGGTGGGACCAGCGGAGGCTTTGACCTCTCACGTGGGACAAGAGGTTCAGGAAGCCCTGAATCTCAAAATGGATCAAGTTAGGGAACACCATGCTGGTACTTGGTAAGTATCTTGGGCTTGGAATGTCTCTTGCAGTTGTTCATTTAATATTATAGGCTTTTAGCTCAGTCACGCTGTAATCTCAATATCTTGTCATTTCCTCCTTAGGCTGCCAGAGTCACACCTGACAACACATGTGCGTTATGAAGGACTTCTGTGCACGGCAACAACAGAGTATTGCCCCAGCTGTCCACGAGTAGCCCCACCCACCGGCTACGCTTGCTGAAGACAGAAAGACATGGGAACCTCTTTCCTTACAGCCTGGGAGAAGGACACAGGGGGAGCTGAACAATGAGTACCAGGGAAGTAAGAAAGCTTAGGGAGATGAGCATCCTGAGGTGGACACACACCAAGCAAGTCAGGAGCGCTTTGTGACTTTGAGCATTTTATATACATTTGAGGTTGAATTTTCAATCTCCAGGTGCCATATATAGAAAGGAAGATATTAAAAAGCAAAACACCTTAAAAACAGTTCAGTTATGAAGCGATACTGGTTTAGTCTAGTCATACATGGGCTAGTAAATTATTGATAGAACTACCTGAATGTACGTATTCAACAAAGGTAAAGTTTCACCCCCAGGTAAAGATTTGCTTTTGTTTGATTAATGATAGTAGTTCTTCACAAAAAAAATATGCACCAGTAACTGGAATTCTTGAGGATGTGTCATCCACTTAAACAGTCATGCTGTGAATATCTGTTTGCACTGTCATGTGAGGCTGGAAACTCATTCTCTCAGTTCCTGTCACACACGGTGGCAATCCCAGGCTGCCTTTGTGCACACTCAGGTACACAGAGTGGGAAATGCCTAGCACCAGCTGAGTTTCCTCTTAATTCCCATTCAGCCACAACAGAGGAAAAGGAGAGAAGGTAGATAGTGAGTGCACGTGTGGATGGCAGGTCTCAAAGAACTCCATTAACTGATAATCACAGCACATCATACGTGTGCACTCCCAAAATGGAACACAGTGACTACCATATTCATATTTATTTGGATACGAATCACGGGCTGAGCAGCGTGAAGCAGAACTTATAAGCATTCACCATGGAATGCAATTCTTTGAATGGCGGAAGAATGTTAGAGGTAGGTTGGAGTAACCAGGAACCTCATACCAAGCCATCATCCAGGAAAAAATACTCTGTTGGATTTGATGTGGGCTGAAATGACTGTGCACATCTTGCTAAACACTCTGATGTTTAAGACAGTCTTGATGATAATGGTGATGAACCACAGTGAGTACAAGTATTTTGGAAGGTATGGTACAAAACATTACTTTCTGTAAGGTACAAAAATAAACATCTAGAAGAGCTAAAGGAACATACCAGCTTCCTTCTCAAATGGCTCCGCAGTCACCATACTACTGCTCTTGAACCCGGGGTGAAAACTTTCGGCCTCTCCCATTCAAATTAGGCCCCAACACCCCCATTCCTCCATGAAGTAACGAAGCATAGGCAAATCTGCTGTAAAAACGTCCTCCATTCAGAACACAAGCATTCCCACTTCAAGTAGACTCTCAGAGAAAGATTAAATAAAATACTGAGAGGTCAAAGAGGGACAAATTATATGATGTAGAGTTCTTTGTATCTCAAGAACTCAAGGTATCTGCTGTGATGTATAGTAAGTTGTAGGGATCTACTCTAACGTAAAAAAGAAATGGGAAGAGGGAATTGCAGCAGTCAGAGGAATAATAGGCACCTCCCAATGGCATCTTCAGGATTGCTGACAGAAAGTTACAGCTGCCAATATCTTTTCCATGGAGCTACATACTGATACTGTTACTGTTCCAGAGGCAGAATCCTGAGAATGGTCTGCTCTGAGGTTCTGCTTTGCTACAGAGCTGCAATATTGTATTTCTTGAGAGACAGTAGAAACAACACCAGATGATCTAAAAATTGTATAAAAAAATCTTTAAGTGAAGACTTGATAATTTTTTTATTTCAATAATATTCTTACAGAAAGGCAAATTTTCTAAAACCTGAATTCCTCAGGCATGCTAAGCTTTACAGCCAAGACGACCTTCCTATTAGGATGGCAATGCTTGTTCCAGCTCCGTCTTGCAGGTTGTCCTGAAAACTAGTTGGGCCTACAGCAGCTTACTGCAAAGTTCTTTCAGACATTCAGTTTAGGTATTGGAGAAGTTCCTGTAAGTATGTGGTAAAGAGTATCTGGTAGCTGCAGAGAGGAAATCAGGGTGGGGAGAGCAGCATATAGCTGAATTATCAAAATGCTTTTGGTTTTAGTTACCAGATTGGCAACTAGAAACACAAGTTACATTCTGTGGCTACTTAGGACCCACCCAATGGATAATGCAACAACTCCAGTTTCTGGGAAACCAAATCTTTTCTTCCTGTTTTTCTTGACAGACCATGCCAAGTAGAAAACTCTGACAAAAGTCTAGCAGGATCCATGATAGCTGCTGCCAAATACCTACAAATCTGTGAAAAAAAAATTCCATGTCGTTCTCCAAGAGAATATTCTGGGATTTGGCTCAATCCACCATGAATTACTGAAAGGACTGGTGATTACCTCAGAAGGGAGTCAATCCTTTTTGGTAACTACAGAAGTGGAATATTCCCTGAAAGATCTCAAGAATTAAAAGAAATCTTCGGTTTCAGGATGAGTTAACAGTGAGGAACTTTTGCTCCAGTGCTGGAATGTCATTTTTCTTGTTCTCTTATGTCACACTTGCCAGCTCACAAAGTCCCTGTTCTGGCCAGGGCAGTTTGGTTATGGAGTGGAAAAGACACTCGTAAGTCTCATGAGGTCTCAGGAGCCTCTATGATCGCTCCGTGATGCCAGAAAGTCCTCTTACAGTTGAGCCATAATGATGAAAATAAGGAGGAATTATATTTCCTGCTGAACCTCTCAGGAAAATGGCCAGCTTCATTGCTGGAGGCTTTGAGTTAGTACCAAGAATTAGGTCATAGGATTAGACAGTGTTTCAGAGAGTTGCTAGGATTTGAAAAAGACACCAGAATGTATTCCTGGGTGTTTCTTTTCTGTTCTATAAATACACAGGGTTTAAATGGCCAAGATGTCTTATGATGGTCAGAGATACATCTGTGCTGGTCAGCAGCAGAAATAACTACTGCACATAGTTCAGGGCAAAAAAGTGATCTTTGCCAAAGCTATCAAGAAGACTAGAAGACAGTCTTTAAAACAGCCCATGCAAGAAGAAAAATAAAATACATCAAAGAATTACACAGCTAAATGGGGTACTAACAGTGACATTCTGTCTTACTTTTCTCTAGTCTCAGGTTTTTTTAGAAAGATGTCAAAAGATTTACCAGCAAATAATCCAGTAATCCCATTTTTAGCGACAATTTTCCTCATAACTGCCCAGGTGGATGTACAGTCCCTCTGTGGAACTCAATATAGTACAAGAAAACAGTGAATTAAGCAATATATACAATGCCACAAAAAATATTTTTAGTAATCAGAGACAGTCACTTAGATGTAATTATTAGGTTTAATTATGTTGATTTTGTCCATGCTATTGATACAGGATGTTAAATTCATACAGTATGCAAATTCATACAACACTCAAAACAGCACAACATGGAAAAACCTGTATTGATGCCTGGAGTAAGATATATGAAGAGACAATATTCCTTACTAGAATAACTGACATAGTTGAAAAAAGACATCTAGCTTTCAAATCATGAAATGTCCTGAGTTGGAAGGGACCCACAAGGATCATCAAGTCCAACTCCTGTCCCTGCACAGGACAACCCCAAAATTCACACCATGTGACTGCCTCCCTGGGGGGCCTGTTCCAGTGCTCCACCACCCTCTGGGGGAAGAACCTTTTCCTAATACCCAACCTAAACCTCCCCTGGCACATCTTCCTGCCATTTCCTTGGGTCCTGTCATTGGTCACCAGAGAGAAGAGATCAGTGCCTGCCCCTCCTCCTTCCTGCCCTTGTGAGGAAGCTGCAGACTGCCATGAGGTCTCTCCTCAGTCTCCTCCAGGCTGAACAAACCAAGTGACTTTAGCCGCTCCTTATACAGCGTCCCCTCTAACCCTTCACCAGCTCCATGGCCCTCCTCTGGACACTCTCTAGTAGCTTTGTATCCTTAATGCACCGTGGTGCCCAAAACTGCACCCAGCACTCGAGGTGAGGCCGCACCAGGGCAGAGCAGAGAGGGACAATCACCTCCCTCGACCAGCTGCAATGCAGTGCTTGATGCACCCCAGGGCACAGTTGGCCTTTCTCCATGTGACTTTATCTGTGCAGCTAAAAGATCAGCACAATTCAGATTTTTAACCAAGAACTTGTCTTTATGGTAAACTGAATCTAAAGGTAAGTTTTGAGAATTGATATCAGAAGAATGAATCAGAAGAATGAATATAATAATTAAGCTAGGGCACTACATCTTACATCTAACTTTACAAAAATAAAACTCCCCCTGAATTTATGAATTAGTTTAATAAAGTATAGGTCTATGAGATGTGGATTGCAGTCCCTTGTAGAGCAAAATCACATACCATAAGCAACCTAACTGCATCAGCACAAGAAGCAATCTGCATTGCAAACATATGCAACTGTTTTGAATGGAGGAATTTTTTTGTGCTCTTTCAATCTACACATGCTGTTTTCATTGTAATATGTATATGTAATATTGTAATATGTAATATGAAAGTGGCTAAGATATATTTTCTTCTAGATGAAAGTTAAAACAGTTTCATAGGATACATTCAGCAGGAACATCCCATGGCATCTGGAAGCTGCAAAATATTTTTGCAGCCACAGAGAGACAATGTGTAGATGCACAGTCATTGTCCAACTCTAACAGCAACTGTATTTGGAAAGAACTAAACTAGTACAAATGATAGATAACCATAATGGAATTTTAAGTATATATTAATCTAGTTAATATCAGCCCAATAAATATAAAGCAGCTACCTGTGATTCAAACTGCTGTTAGCAATGAATTCTTACATTCCTCAGCCCAAGGGAAGAATTGAAACACAGTAACTATTTATATTGAAAGCTTTTTTCATCTTTTTCTGTTCTGCAATGAAACATAAATATGTTTTTTCAAGAATTATACCAGAAAAAATAGTTTACCTGAGAGAATGAAACCTCATGCCAAAAAGCGAGCACTAAATTTTCATAACATCTTTCTGAACCAGGGTCTTCAAATTTGTTTCTAAGGAAAAACTGTTTGGGTACTTGGCCTTTTTACTGGTCTGTAATCTTAAACCCATGATCTCAACTTCATTTAAGTTAATGGAAGTCCCCCACTGGCCCAGGTCCCAAGCAATGGAAAAAAAAGTTTTTATATATCACTGGTATTTGTATAAAACACAGTGGTGCTCTACTGAACACAGAACAAAAAAGAAACTTCCTTCCTCTTTCATCCTTTGAAGCTGCTAGGATATTCAGTAGCATGCCCTCAAAAATAATTTCTTTGAAATCACACAAAAAGAGGGTAAAAAAGACAGAACCTGAGAACAGTGTTTTCTCTCCCTAGCCTAATATTTAACAAAGTAAGAATATCATTATGAAGGAGCAAGTGGTAGTGAATGTGCAAACGTTTTATCATGTTACTTTTATCAATTCAGAAGTCTTTTTCAATAATTGCTGTTCACCTGAATGTTTTATAAGAAATTAAATTTTTGCCTATTTAAGTATGACTTACTTAAACATATACAAATTTGCAATTGGTCGGCCTACATGTAAGAGCTCTGGATTTTTTTGTTTATATTTTATACCATCTTACTAACCTAAATTTTACTGAACTCACACTTTTTCTCTCCTCCACGCTATTAATGAAATACTGTATTTATCCTAGGAGATAAAAATACCCTATGAGTTGTTACAATTTAGAGAAGAAAAAAGGCCTTAGTGATTGAATTATTAGATAAACTTTAGAAGACGAGATAAATATTTAAAATTCCTACCAAAAGTCTGTATACTCAAACACTAGGTTTTATTTTTCCAAACATTATAGGATTTTTTTTTTCCTTACCAGCAACTTACTTTTTAAAGTCTCACTCTCCCAAAGTTCAGTCTGCCTATGTGTTTTCACTACATCGAATGGCAGTGTTATGACAGCTGCAATCTATCAGGAAAAGAAATCAGTTTTAAAGTTAGAGCACAATTAAAATTTAATTAAAATTTTTAAATTAAAGTGCACAAGATTTAAAACTAGATTTGATATTCCAAGTGCCTGATATTATTAAAAGTCTTCTATTTCAGAACACTATAATTTATCTAGATATACCTAATCAGCTTGAATGCCAGGCCATGTGTATTTAAAGTAGATGCACCCCAAAACATACACCATTTCTGAGAGAATAATATAAAATCACATTTCTTTTAAATAGTTTATTAGAGATAATAATAATAACAACGAGTAGTACTAGGAACAAAAATATATACTTACAGAGCCAGATGCTGCTCCTGAAGTAAAAGCAATAAAAAATGTTGGTTCATGTGCACCAACTTCCTTACACATCATCTTCTTGAAACATTCATAATTATACCAGTACATTGCTACGGTTGTAAAAAAATAAACTGGCATTACAACACATTTGTATGTCAAATAGAGAAATTCTTTTATCAAGTACAGATGTAAGAATTCTACTGTGGCAATAGAAGCAAAAAGAAACGAGCTGAAAGCAAAATAAGAGTGTTCTCTGTGATGACCCATGGACAGACTGCCTTGTTCCCAGTATTTCCATTTTCCAAATTTCTTCACATGATACAAATTAGCCTAATCATTTTGTCATTCCCATAAAGTAACCCCTATCTTAATACAATCTAACCCACGCACTACAAAACTCACATAGCTGATTTTTTAAAATTCAATTTAACTTAAAATCTAGGCTTTAATTATTTTCTATGTTTTTAGGTGTATTTCACACATTTCATAGATCTAATTCTACAAAAATGTGTTTCATACAAAATGAAAGGTTGCTCAGGATTGCCTCATACTCTTCTGGGGGACAGAGTGTAAAATTTAATTCTGAGAGCGCCAAGAAATACAATTTTGCTCTCCGGAATTACTAAGAGGGGACCGTGAGGACTGCCAAAGGCAACTCTGACGAACAGCTTTTAGGAATAGCATCTGTTTCTGTTTTCATCTGCTGAACTGCACTATTTCTGCATCCTAAAACTCTAAACTAGATGCTACTGGGCTGAATTATAGAGTGATTTCTTGTGGCAGTTGGTCTAACAAGTACTGCAAATGATGGCTGCATATCCTGAAAGATAACTGTGCCTCATTCAGCACTGAGTTCTGGAGGCTGTGCCAGCAGAGAAATATCAAAGTATTTTCTTGCCATGAAGACATATGCCAGCCTATATACGCCTGGCCTGCAACACTTTGCAAAAGTAAATGTAGGCAGTATCTCAAAAGGTATTCTCAGGGTTTGAGGAAAACCTACTATTGAAATGTACGGAAGCCTAATTTAATATAAATTATCTAAATCCAAAACTTTGCTTAAGCACCTGCAGGACTCCTTTTCCTATATACCTTTCACATGTGTATTCTCTGCAACACTGCTTAAAGAATGACTCAAGATTATTGTTAACACAGTACTTGTGCTTACAAATACTCACAGCTTACATTTTATTCAGTCTAGCTAGCCTCCCAAGGAACATGCTTGAAGCTTATCATTCACACTTGGGCTAGTAACACAGTGGGGTTCTAATCACCCGATGCTGCTTGAGTCATGCTGTGCTGCTTGACTGTTTCCACAGAGGAGCTGCTTTCTCAATAGAAATTGGTAGTCTGATTTAAATTCCTTCTGAAAGAACTGACTTGAGCTAACTGTAGCAAAGGCGCAGGCTGTGCTGGAAGAATATCAGGAGCCATGATGCTGTTGCAGCATCATTCAAATGGCAGAGCTAGGACTGAAGGTATTAAGGGAGCATATCTTAACTGCCTAGGGAGTATTTATAAGGAAAAAATAATCAGAAAACACATTTTGAAATGGTTAAGCAGCATTAAACACCCTTAGCTTTATATCAGGGTTTTGTGGCATTTAATTTTAGGGTTTTTAAAAAATGCATTTTACTTCACTTATGCATCTAATTGTCTGCTCACTTCTGGCTCATTAATAATAATCCTTAAACGATGAGGCAGTAGCTGTGTGGTAACCTGTGCCTCTGCCTATCCGGCATGCCATGACGCCTATGAAGTACTGGGCACAGAGAAGTGCCGGACAGCTGTGACGTGAACACCAGAGCAGTGTGGAGACTGACTTAAAATCAACAAGGATGTTTTGGACTGGTGGAGGAACAGTAGGCATGACCTCAGGAATCTGAAAAGAGCTGAGCAGAACACACACACACATATATCAGTGCCCTCTTCCTCGTGCACTCCCTCGCAGTCCTCTGATCCTCCCACACTGCCAAAAGCAGCAGAGGGGAGGAAGACCACTAGCTCCTGCCACATTGCTACAGACAGAAATCAGTAAGAGAACAAGAGTTTCCACTTGAAATCAGACAACAGGAATAAGATGAAGAATTTTAGAGTTCCCGTACAAAGCTTAGCAGAACAGCCTAAGAGAAAGATGCATTTGGCAGAGAGAAAAATGAATAAATTAAAAAACAAATATTGAACAGAAAGTGCTTCGGGCCAAAGGTTCAGATGAATCTGACAGTTATCTTTAGCCTTAGAGAAAGCATGCTGCCATAGGTTCAGAAACCTTCCCTATCACAGAAGGCTAAATTAAGTCCCATCAAGGAACAGGATCCTCAAGCAGGAAATACAGTCCAACCACATTCTTCAAACACCTACTAGTAGCAAAGTGAAAGAAAACAGAGTATTATTCATTCTGAAAAGAAAATGGCTGAAATAACTTAGTTCTGTTACTTATTTGCTAAATGCAATTTTTAATTGAATTCCTTAATCACCCCCATTTACCAGGCATTGGTTTGGTTCACAGCCAATTTAAAATCTACTCCAGCTGCACATCTAAATGTGCTCAAACCCCATAAGAGTCACTAGACTGTTTGGAACCACAAATTAAATTAGATGTCAGATTATCTTAAGAATGAAGTAGGAGAACAAAGATAGCGGGTTAAATACTTCAAGGGTTCTCCGCCTCCAGAAATATGTTTGAAGCATTTTTCTGGGCCAACACAAGGTGTTCAAAGGTGTTATTCCTGGTTCTATTCAGAGGACAGAAACTGCTTCAAGGACAATTGATGCCTGATGATCCACAAGTGCTAAAGGACAGTTTTCCCACTTGTTAATGCCAGTGGTGAGAGCCCCTGTCTCTTTGAGGCCTGTTGTTGCCCCAAGTGAGAGAACTGTCCTTTAACAGTCTCATCCAATTACCTCTGTAGCTCACAACATAGCAGAGGTGTGACAAAAAGGGAGAAAGCATGATCTCCTCTGTCCTTGTTGTCTTAAAGAATAGTCCTGGGCTAACTATGCTCTGTATCAGACCTTTTTTCCTCTAGACGTTCAGCTTTGGTGCTTTGCTAATAAGTGGTGCTCTAGCTTCATGTTTTTTGGAACAGTTATACAAACTCATTCACATTGCCAATAAAAAATCCTGAAGACACTACTGTGTCACTCTCTCTTTGTACATGTTTTCAAAATTAAGCATCAGAACACTTAGATACAGCATGTTTCTCTGTAAGGAAATAGCCATTATACCTATCACAGAGAAGATTTCCTACTGAAAGTCTTTGAAAAGAGCCATTGCATAAGCTAAAGATGAGAAGAAACAGTCTAAATACAGAGAAAGGGAACGTAACAATGAATCCTAGCTGGTATCCACAAACAAACTGGGGGAAAAAAATCAGGTCCTCAAAGAATTTATAAATAAAACCACTCAATAGAGAACAAGTAAGTCTCAGTCATTCTTAAAGCTAACCATAAAAATCACCTAAGAACACAAAGTCTAGCAGTTATGCATAAACAGATCTTCTGACGTAACACAGACTTGCACATAAAATAAACCCTACCTGAGAAAGGCACATCTCTCAAAACAGTAGAGCTCCAGCCCCTCCACAGGGAAAACCATCCATCTGTAGCCACTTTACTCCTGACGCATGTGTACAGTTGCTTGTAGGACAACTTGCGATACTGCATTCTAGTTCTGATCAGCTCCAGGGGGCTCACTACAGTCACTGAACCAACTGCAAATGAGAAAAATGTGGGCTTTTTTTTTTTTTAAGATCAACATTTACTAGTAACATTTTCTGAACATTAAAGTCAGGTCTCACCTTGCTTTATATATCTAATTCCTTTCAACTCTCCCGTTTTCCTTTAAATAATTCCCTAAATAAGTTTCCTTTCCAGATAAGAATACCATATCTATTCACAGTACCTAAATTTTCTGGGCACACAAGCTACCTACCTTTTTCCAATACTGGCATGTTGTAATCCATTTAAGATGTTAAGAATCCTCATTTTCAGATTTATTACATAAACAAACTGAAAATGTCAAGTACTTATAAAAAGATTACTTTTCAATAATTACCATTTTTAAGTTTAAGTTAAAGTGAGCTTGAGGTTTGGTTTGGGGTTTTTTTTGTTAAAGATAAAAATGATGGTTCGAAATTAAGCTTTTATTGATTTCTAAGCATCTTTGCCATCCTTATTTTAAACTATCAAGAATATTTAGCAGGCATTCAGTAACCGATATAGTAACTCGCATCTCGTGGAAAGATCAGTGAGTCACCACTCACTAACACACTGCCATCACATATGTAACAGACTTCAATGACTTTACTAGACCCAACAACTTTTCTCCTGTTGCTGGGATAAGGTTTCTTTGGCATGTGAATTTAACATTTGAAGCAGCCTAATAAGACCAATTTGCCACATCACCACAGAATAACAATTGTCTTTCCACTAGTCTTCCAATCCCCCTCATAGTTGTCACTATGTCACACAAGTATATGTCACACAAGTAGAATGTGGAACTACATCCTCGGAGTCTTCTAAGAAAGCCTGAAAATATATGTCCTGAGCTACTTCTACAAAAACAGACAAAGAAAAGGATAAACAAAAGTAAGAAAATATAAAACCAAATTCAGTCCCTTTATTTCATACAGCAGTAAAACCAGTACAAGTCCCATCTTCATTTCCTTTGTATTTACCTGTGTAGCTTCCATTAGAGAAAATAATGATGTTTATTATTAGATTCATGACAGAACAGACTTAAATTCAGCTGTCCTGGGTAGGAGTCTAGAGCTATAAAATTTTGAACAAATTACAAATGTAGTGAAAGTTTAACAGCAGAAACAAATCGTATTATGCCAGGTTAGAGGGTTATGTCACCCAAGAAGTACTGGGTAATTACAGCATTCCTTCCTATGCCCAACTCCACGTAATATTACCCCTCATTTAAAGCCACAGCAAATTTACTTCGAAAACAAAACAGCAAAACAAAGCCAAGAAAACAGCACACAGGTATTTTATTTCAGTTTTCTCTTTAAACAGATGACAACTTACATCTGCTTAAGGAACCTGCAAGAACTGGAATGTATTCATCATCCTTTCCTAGTCTAGATTTCAGAGCTTCACTCAGTTGGTCATAGCAGGTAAAATAGATTACTGTGGTAGGAAGTGCCATTATTCTAAAATATAAGAGAGGGAATCTGAATTAATACAAGGAAACTAAATACAGGAGACTAAAGTCAACCATCTTGTATGGATATTTTGCTTAAATAAGGAAAAGTTAAAACTCCAGCTGTGTTTTATGAATGGAAAAAAAAGCATTAATCCCATGGCTTCGATTCACTGCCTCTAGTTCAGAGTTTCAGATTCACAGATTTCTCACTTCTCCAGTTTTTTGTTTCATTAGGAAAAACTATAAGTAAAACGATGGTGGATTATGTCAGTCAAAATTTATTTCATAGCAGCTTCAGAACTATTTTGATAAAGGAATGGAATTGAAAAATCTAGATATGAAGCAAGCAAACAAAATATTATGGAAGTAGCTACTAACCTTAATTTTTTATTTATTTAACAATCAGAGAGTATTTTCTCTGTCTTAATCAACACTTATGATTCTCATTACTTGAGAGACAATGTGGAGTGAGTAAATATAAGCTTTTTCCATTCCAGCATTGTACGGAATAGAGCAAAAGCAGCTAGATATATAATCATTCAGTGAAGGGGTAAAGCGCCATACCTGACTATAAAATGGCAACTACATTTCTGTGTTATGTCTGTGCCAGTAAAACACATACCACAATTACCAAAAACCAGTGAAGACTGTCAGGCTTGGAAAACCAGCAAGCCATAGTTTAGATCTTCTTTTTAAAACTGTATACCTCTCTCCCACCAAGAAGCTCGTTCTTCTCTGCTGGAGTACAGAACATATCTTGAAAAAAAACCTTGGCTGAACTACAGATCTCTTAGTTCAGTTAGGTCCTAAACATTTATATACTGAAATTGCCACATGCTGCAGGACAAATAACAAGGCCTGAGCTCCACCGTGCTTTGCTTTTTTGTGCCTACACACCGAGCGCTGTGTGCAAATCAGAAGTGTACCAGCGCTTTCCCACTGGGCAACACTTTGTGCCTTACAAGATACACCTGTAATATACATGTTAGATTTGACCACTTTCTTGGATTGTTTACAGAGGAGGACATAATTATGGAGGTCTTAATTACTATCTGTACCAGAACGAGACCTGGTAACAGTGTTTAAATACGTAAATTGTTCTTGTAGAGAAAAAACTATCTGTTTTCCATGACAAAGTTGGATAGGATAAAAACCAATAAAGTTCTTTGGAACAAAGAAGATTCTAGTTAGATGTATAAAAAAAATTAAGTAAGGGTAATGAGGTGCAACTCCGGAGTGTCTGTGGAAACAGCTGTGTTGCTTATTGCAAGTCATTAGTGACAACCTAGGATAGTAAATATCTATCAAAGACTAGCATTCTCTAACAATCACATTCAACCCTATGATTCGATTATGCTATCAAGGGGAAGGTTACTGTAAGGATACCACCTCTGAAAGGCAGAACGAAAAGTCTGATGTTCCTGCTTAACTAATGAGAATATGTAAAAGAAGTTGCAAGAAGAAATCTCAAGATCTGGGAAAAATTATGTTGTCTCCAGATGTTTCTGATCAAACTGATTACATCATTATCTGCAACTTCAGAATTTACCAAATTTTTAAAATCACTTAGAATTAAACACACTAATTTGTCTAAATAATAAAATAATTTTTTTTAACAATAACTCAAAACATGTTACCAAAAAAAAGAACATTCAACTTACAGCGTTGGGGGAAGTCCACTCCACAGTGATTTAATTCCCTCTATTTGAATAATTTTCACAAAAGCATCCTAAAAATACAACCAGGCAAAGAACAATAATTAGCTATACACTTTTGTACTCTGTAACGTATTTTAGCCAGCAGAACACAAAATTAATGTGTTAAAAAGTATTTTTCTAAAATCATTTGGGGGAAGAGGTTGAGATTTGATGGATTAGAATATGCTCAAGACCAGACATTATCACATAGCCTCAAAAGATATAGAGCCTGACAGACCACAAAAAGGACTCTCAGGAAGAAAAAGGCAAATAGCTTTAGAGCAGACAGCCGTGATGGACAGATCCACTGAGATAAAAGTTTGCATGGGGAAAACAAAGACATGCTTCATTAAACCAAGCCTGTCTTGTAAAAATGAAGCTCTGAGGGAATCAAGAAATCCTAAAAGATCTTAACACAGTTTGACAAAAAGATACTTAAGACAAAAAAAAAAAAAAAGATAGAAAATGGTATAGTAGTATTCTGCGTCTTCTCCAAATATATTCTGTACTAGTTTATATATTTATAAATCCAGGTTCAGCAAATTTACAATCCAGGAAGGTACAGATAAAAGACTGGAGAAAGGACATCACTAAATCCAGTGACTGAACAGCATATTTATATACCCAGTTTTACGGCCAAGTACAGCAAAACATTTGTACTGTCCCATCACTGGCAATCTATCATGTCCACTACAATTTTCTTTACTGCACAATTGTCCAGCACTGTTTTTTTTAAAAAATTAAAGGCGATTCAATGACATGATAGTCATTCTTCTTCATGAATTACCTTGTCACAGCAAAAATGGGCATAAAATCATGTCAGTTAGAAAACTAAGTGACTCTATAAAAATAGTATGGTAAAGTTAATGGAAAAATTAAAACTTATGAAGTTATTGATTTATTTTAAAAATCAACACTGTAAAACTGCTCAAGAAACCTTCTGCATGAGCATGTAATTCTTCTCAAAGGTTTAATTCTGAAAAATCCTTGATCACATGTAATTTAATGTCAGAGTCAAACAAAATCTTCATTAATGAAGCAGCAACACAGTGTCCAACAGCTAGTTTGCGTCAAATGCCTGGGTAAAATACTAGTCCTGCAAGTTTCAGTGGATCCAGAACTTGACACATGAACTTAACTTTAAAACACTATCTACGTTGTTAGTTCAGCTCAGGAGCATACTGGGAGATCTGTGGACTGAACAGAGGTAAGCAGGTACAGAAAATCAGTACCTGCAATCAGCAACTACTGGCAATATAGCTCAAGCGGGGAAAATAAAACCACAGAGCCAGTATCCTGTGAGGAAAGCTGTGCAGCTGCCCCTTTGTTCGTCTTAAAGGAAGGAATATGTACTTTCTTGTAAAAAGTAGACGATATCGTTAATCACCATATAAATTACACAGTGTAACCACACAAACACCCTCTCAAATTATAACAGATTCTACCAGAACTTTAAAAAAAACCAAACAACACATTTACAGTATGCCGTTTAAAAATGTTTTCAAGGTACAGTTTTATATAAATATAAAAAGTTCTTACCAGTGTCCCTTTGAAGTGCCCAGTTTTTTTATACCAGGCTTTGCTGTCCCCATTCTCACAAACACATATGTGATCCATAAGGCCATTTGAGTATACAAAACACTTTCCTAATAAAATGATGTATAAGAATATAGTTAATACATGTAAGATGGTTCTTACTCTGCAGCAATTTCAAATTGCATATAATGGCAACATACATTTATCTCTGGTTACACAACAGCAACAAAATCATCTTGGAAAGCCAACGACAACAAAATAGGTAACAGGAAAGAGGGTACAAATGTACTCCTCAGAGTGCCAGACTAAACTGAATTGCCCTACCAGGCTCTTGGAGACTTGTTTATGTAATACCATCACCTGCTGAAGGTTAAAAACAACACATGACCTGAGTGTCATTATTGTATGTAACTATGTGAACATCTTTCAGGCTTTTAAATCTTTCATTAAGTAGCCTCAGCATCCACATTACAAGTGAAGGTATTATATCTTATGTTAGTATTTATACTAGATCACCCTCTCTACTTGTTTTTGATTTATTCTACATCATGTACTTTGAACCTGTTTGATAAAATATTACTGCCATTACAAAAACATTCACATTTTCAGATTTCTGAAGAGTTTAGAATTTGCTAAGACACCAGAATAGAAGGCACAAGTTTTTTTCTGATTTACAGCAAGTGTGTCTGCAAATACTCATCTTCACGTACAACATGGAACTTCCACATCAGTCATCTCAGTTCCTTTTAAATCTCATTTATTAATTACAGCTGAATAGTAGGACACATTGGCATATCTCTGAGTGCACAATGTCTTCATCGATTTCAAACTCAAGTGACAAGTGACCTAGGTAAGACTTACTACTCTATTTCAAAAGTCTTTGCATTCTGGAGATGAACTTTGGTAGAGCACCATAATCACATAAGCCCTCTGACGAAATCTTCAGTTATTTATTAATAGCTCTTTTTTAAAAACTCAACTCAGTAATAGTTTTACTTTCTGACAGAAAAAAGCCTATTTAAAATGGTATGTACATATGGGATTTTTTCCACTGTGTCTATTCACTGGCACTTTCTTTAGCAATTTCCGTATCTATTGCTGTGCTGCTTTTCTCCCCCCCACTATGCTGAAGGAACAATCATAATTATTGCAAAACAAACGAAAACATTCTGTAGCTCAGCATTATGATAACTGTTGGTTAAAGGCAACAGCAAAGAGCAAACTGTCTCTCCATTACACAATGCATTTATTTACCTCTGGGGAATGGATTGCTTTGGGCTTGCAGTCGAGTCTTGATAACATCAAGAGGAGTTACTAAAACAAAACAAAAAAGTAATTTAGAAACACCCTGCACGCCCTGAAAATGTAGAAGTGAACAGATGCCTTACCATGGACTTCTATGACCTTTTTTTTTTCCCAGAGGGGGAAAAAAGAGACCTGTTTTGCAGTGTAATCAGAGCAAAAAAGAACTACAAATCCTGTATGGTTTGCAAGTGACTATATGTATCTTTTCTGATTTACTAACAGTTGCACAGACAACAAGTATTAGAGATCCGCAAGGCTCATCCAAAAACCATTGTGTCACCTTGTCTGAAAGTGCTAACACTTGTGCTATTAGGCTCTGCTGCTAACATTTCATAAATGGCATACTACAAAGCATATGAGATCAGATTTCGGCCTCAAGCATGTAAAATATTACAGCATTTTTCATGTGTTTATTCTTTTTCAGTAAACCAACTGCAATAGCGACATTCAAAGGAAAAACATTACTCATGGTGTACGTTCCTTCTTTGCTGTATGTAGACAAGATCTAAAACTTTAAAGTTGCTGAAAATTAAATTAAGATTTAGTGAGTGTTTCATTGTTTCCCCTTCAGCCCTTACAATTTTTACAGTCCTAGCCATGCTGAACGCTATAGTGGCTGGTCAGCTGGACCAGCCTCCATTGATTAGATTGACTGAGGGCTCGATTGAATTGCCTACATACAAGCAGCTAGTGCCAGCTGAGGCTCTGAGGTATCCAAAATACCTACACAGTTGGTAGAAGTTACACAGGACCTACAACTGTATGAACCACCAGCTAGAGGCTAAATCAATACTCTAGCACGTGTCTCACTGAACATACACACTCCCGTGCATAGGCAACAGTGTCACACCTTAGCTCTCTATCGATGCCTCTCTGTTGACTAACGGGAGGTTGAATACTTGGCTCACATTTCCATAGCTAAATGTCTGGATCTAAATGTGACTCTTGCAGCGCAATTCAGTTGCTTAAAATTTGGCATCTAGTAGTATTTTAGCCACTCACAAATATTCTGTCTCATCTCCCAGCTGCCACTTCAGAAAGAAGCCTGTCTCCTATACCTCTTGAGGTCTCGAATACCAACACCTTACACTGTACTGGAATCTTATGTACACACAGTTCGAATCCATCTTGGGAATTCCACAAGTCTGATGTAGCTTTGCTTGCTACTTTACCTAACGTCACAGGAAACATGGTATAAAGACAGACTAAAAAGACTATGAATTTGACAGGTTGCTGGTAAGACCCTATTTTGCAAAAATTTGGAAATTTGGGGGGGGGGAAATCATACTTAGAAAATTGCACATTTCCCTGCAGCATAATCTGTGTTAGAAGTCAGAACCAAAGGCTAGCTTAAGACAAAAAGTGACTGAAACATAAAGTATAAGCTAATGAGCTTGGAGAGCTGCAAGGGGTATGAAGTGCTGAATCTAACCCACTGATGCCTCCTTAGGTACATGTGGGGAAGGAGGTCCTGAGCCAGACGACTGAATATGAAGCAGAAGATTAATTCCATCACAGACTATCCAGAATTTTAAAAGGCTAACAAAAAGCTATCCTTAAAAGCAATACTTAGGGGCAAAAACCCCCACAATAAAAGGCTTTGACAGTCTAAGACATCACAGCAGAATAAATAAATGTTACAACTGAAGTTGT
Organism: Phalacrocorax carbo; assembly: GCF_963921805.1. NCBI lineage: Eukaryota > Metazoa > Chordata > Aves > Suliformes > Phalacrocoracidae > Phalacrocorax > Phalacrocorax carbo. Next base: position 144,150,865 of record NC_087514.1, on the reverse strand, counting down.
AACATAGAAGAGACATCTCACAGGGACCAGCCTTGCAGGTCGTGTACTGTAAAGTAGACTTTTATTTAAAATCTGGGTTTTTTAAGCAGCAGAAGGTATGGAAATTAATTTTTATTATTAATTTTGTTTCTTGCAGAAAGAAAACAGTGAATTGCTACACCAAGAGGAAAAAAAGACATAGAAATTAAAAATTGAGAAAAATTATAATTATTTTCAGAAATGGTTAAAGATCATCTGAGATGGGAAAGATTTCAATTAGCCACATTTGTTAAAATACAAAAAATTATGAGAAAGCTATCAAAAGAACCCTTGTTGACATATTAGTGGAAATTTATAAACCATACATATGCAGACATTATGCTGAGCCAAACTGAAGAATAATCACTTTGCAAAGATTCTCTCTGTGGCAAGCTTGATAGTTTGCCTTACCAAGTAATGATGTAATTATAGCTCCACAGCAAGAGGCTATTGCTTGCTGAATAATGGTTGTTTTGTCTAAGTTGCTATCACTCATTTCAGCCATGGCTTTACCCCTGGAGAAGAAAAACCTGTTAAGGAACAGAAAAACATATTGTAAGACTATGTTCAAAACTTGCTGAAAATCAAAGGAAAAATATTTTAAATTTTCATTAATCCATTAGGTATAAGCAGCAATAATAGTAATATTAGTTTTCTACTTGTATACAAGCATCTCTGTAATTCGTTGAAATTAGAGTAAATTTGCCAGGTTTTGTAAATAATCTGTTTTCAAAATGTCAATAAATCTTTCAAATTCTTAGATGAATTACAATGTTTATAGGTTTTGCAAGCCACATTAAATATTTAACATGTATTACCTCTTGCTGCAACAAAGGGTTTAGGAGCATGTAAATAATTTGTAAAAAGATAAATTCCCAGCCTGCAGCCCATAAACTGTAGCACAGCAGAGTAATTCATCTAGCCCTCCTCTTGCTTCTGTCATTCCTGTAAGAAAATCCAGAGGTCTCCTGGTTGATGCAGCAGTCACAGCCTACTAGCGATGACTATATCCCCGGCAAACTCCTCATGCAATAAATAGTGACTAACTAGTTTTAAAACTACTATTAAATATTAATTCTTTGAACAAATCCTGCTGTATGGCTGCATGAGTGAGATTACAATACCTTAGGTATGTACTCACAGTATCTAAGAATAAGGAATTTATATATTCCCAGCATCTGCAACTAGCTAGGACAGGAGAAAATAATGAATTAATTAAAACCTATCAGGACACAAAATCCTCAAATAAAGACATCTTTCATAATGCTCGTTGTGCATAAGTGCAGTTGTGACTCTATTAGTTTACATTGATCTAAGATCTTTATTTGATCTACAGGAACATTATGTTTTGCTATTTCTACGAAGTTTCAAATAAAAGGTAAGAAAGATTAAGCCGCGCTTAATCGCCTCTCAGATGCTAACAACTACTAATGTTGGGGGGGTGACAGGGTGGGTGTCTTTCTAATATATAACTATAACAAAACTACTTTCCAGAATAGTATATATAACGCGTTTATTAGCAGCAGCTGGGCTGTGACCTCCGCCGGCAAAGCCTTCCTCGGCCAGGCCCCCCCCGACCCCGCACGGCCGCAGGAGGTGAGGCCGCGTCCCGGGCTGGGCCAGCGGTCCGGCCGGCCCGGGGGATGCCCCGGGGAGCCGCCGGAGCGGGAGGCGCCGACCCCGGCCTGCGGCACCGCGCCTGCACCGGCGGGAGGTCGCCGCACTGAACGGTCGCTCCTCCGAAGGTTCCCCCCTCCCCACACACACACCTTGCCGGGGCCGGGCGGAGAGACTCCTCGCCGGGTTTCTCACTGAGGAGAGCGCCCGCAGGGGCGCGCCGCCCCGGCCCCCGAGCTGAGGGTAGGGAGGCGGTACCCCTCCTACCACAGTGGGGGCTCCGTCCGCCCGCCCCGCCGCGGGAGGGTCCGCGCGCCCCTCCCGCCGCGCTCCTCCCTCCGCCCCCGGCGCTCGGCCCCCGCCCTTCCCCCGCCCGGCCGTTGGCGCAGCGCGGCCCGCGGCGGGGAGCCGGGCGCCCCTGGGACGGCGGCGGCGCTGCTCCTCTCCCGGGAGGAGGAGCGAGGCCCAGCGCGGCGGGCCAGGGCTGGCGGAGGCGGGAAAGCCTGGTGAGGCCCGGCACGGCCCCGAGACCCGCGCCGGCCCCAGCGGCTGCGGCGGAGAGGGCTGGGAGGGGACACACGTACGCACGGGTGGCCGGGCTGCGGCGGGAGCGGGGTGCTTGGGGCCGGGGCCTGGCGCTGCTGCCTGCCCGGCGCTTAGCGGCCCTGCTGAACCCCTGCAGGTCTGCCGTCGGGCGGAGAGGAGAGAAGGAGGATGTGACTCCGCGGGAAGATGAAACCGGGCGCTGCGGAGGCCGCCGACAAAGGAGCGCGTCGCCGTAAGTGGCGGGTCGCCGGGGGGCCCGGGGTGGGGGAGCTGCTGTGTCCCGGCTTGGAGCTCGCGGGGGCCTCGAGCCTTTCCCGCCCTCGGCGGGTCGCCTTCAGCCCGGCGCCCGTGCCGCCTTCTGCTCCCCCTGCGCGCCCCCGCAGCCCGCCCGGAGCCCGGCCTGGGCTGCTTGCGGGTAAGCGTGCCTTGGGCTGGTTTTGTTAGGGGCGGGCAGCCAAGGTAGCCTTTGCATGGTTTGGGGGATTAAACGTAAAAGTGTGTGACTGAAAAGGTGGCTTGCTAACTTGTTCTGTTCTACGAGATGCTTGCAGTGCAAAGAAGCAAGTAGCTATGTTGGAATTTACTAGGCCACTGCCGTGCAGACTGCTCCACCCAGGCAGATCTTTGCTGGTATCAGGAGCATGCATGGAAGGCCTCCTCAGCATGTTAGGCCCAGGGTATTAAAATGCCGTTGCTTTACGAGGGAGACGCCTTCCTGTTATTGCAGTACTGCAAACTCACTCCAAGCTTGTGACTACACATGAGAAGTTTAATATGTATTTTCCAGTGTTAATTTTGCTATTTAGTGTATTAATTTTTGAGCTGTGCTGGCCATCACATGTGTGCTGGGTGTAACACCATATTTGATTCATGGTCATCTACGGAGTTTCACTTGCACATCTGCTTATCATCCATCTTTTCTGTTTAGATTCTGAATCAGTTATGCTACCCTAAGCCTCCCCATTTTCCTATTTCTCTAATTCTTTTCGTCTCCTAGATTCTACGAATCTGACTGCTGTTCCTGCTTCACTTATGTGTGTTTGTAACCATTACCATTACTTAGAGAATCTTGCGGCATGAGTGGTGGTTCTGCTCCCTCTCCTAACACGGTTTCAGGGAGGGAGAGCATGCAAAACAGGGACTGTTTTGCATGTTGGCTTTTTGTCTCCAGAAGAGGCTTGCTCACTTCCTGCAGCAGCCCTCATCAGCTCTTTTGAGCTTCTCCAAAAGAGAATCAACTAGGAGTCAGTCAGTGAGGAAGAAAAGGCAATGTAAAACTGATGATGTGCAAGTCTTGGATGATTCTGTCTCTGTCATTGGTTGTAAATGGATTTCTGTGGAAGTATGTAAGAATAGAGAAGGTGTAATTACTTTCACCTAATAATGTTCTAGTTTTCAGCTGCGTTTAGCAACAATGAGTTGCATGTTATTTCTGTGCATTTAGGACCTTTCAAAGTATTCCTTTTCCTTGTACTTGTGCAGCCTTCCCTAGAAATTGCTTTTTGGTATTGACAACATTCTTTGGCAGCAAGATACACAGGGTTGCCCTGTTGCATAGAGAATCAATTCCTGGTTTTTATTTTGTACCTACTCATAATTTTGTTTGGTGCCCTGTAGCTCTTCTACTGGAATAGGCTGTTCAGCCATTCTTTCTGTGTTCTTGTGATTTTTGTATACCTGTATTCTTGTTACCCTAAATCATTTACTTTACAGACTGATAAAGTCTTAATCTACAAGGTCGTTCTTCATGCCTTTGAATATCCTTGTTACTCTTTTGCAGGCTGTATTTAAGATGTGGCCGAGTCCTGCAGTTACGAAGTGGCATAATAAAATTATCCATTTTATTTTTTGTTTCTTAGCAATTTCTGATTTTTTTCCTTTTTTGATTGCTACTCAGTATTGAGCTGATGTTCTTGTTGAACCCTACCACACTCCAAGATTTCCCTTGAGAAATTAGGCTTATTTCTCACCCAGACTGAATTTTTTATTTGCTTATTTAGATGTCTAGTCTAACAACTAGGTCTGCATGGATAGCATGCATGTGTTGAGCATCAGGAAAGTTCATCAGCACAATTTAATTGCTATTGTGTTTGCTTAGTTTTAGAGTAAAATTCACTGGGACAGGAAGAGTGGTCATAACTAGAATGGTTCTGAACTTTAAGCTTAGTTTTCTTGCATCTTGGGTGAGTGCTCAGAATTCAGATAAATAGTAAGATCTGGATCTTGTATTTTTTGCTGTTTCAGTTACTTTTGACTGTTTTTTGTTTTAATTAGTCTATATGAATCCTTTTTCTTTCAGATGAATGAGGGACAGGTTCTGTTCTTAAACAGTGTTCTTGTGATTCTCAGTGACTGTGCAAGTGGTGTATGTGCTATGGTACAGAGATAGCACTTACTTGTCAAACTGGGTGAGAAGATTTATAGCAACTGAAATAAAAAGCCCATTTTACAATATGGTTTTAAGAACCTTAAGGGCTATATGTGGTATTAATATTAATGTCTTATTTTTGATGTGTTTAACGTATAGCGATTTTTTAAAAGTCCTATATTGCACAGAAGCTTGCCTTGTCCATTTCCATGGTCTATGAATTTTCCATTTTGAAAAGAAAAAAATAAACACAGTTCATAAAGCACAGTCCCGTTTAAATTCCCTTTTCTTTTTGCAGCAGATGGAATGCAAGTAAAAGCAGAAAAGATAAGATCTTCTCTGAAGAATGTGAAAAAAGATACAGGAAAACCAGAGAAGCTTAAATATAAGCCACTCACTGGGAAGGTGTTTTACCTCGATATTCCGTCAAATGTGATCTCTGAAAAAATAGGAAAGGACCTCAAAGAGCTAGGAGGGGTAAGTTAATGAGCAGAGACCTTTATGAAACTAGAAGAAAATTGTGTGTGGCGTGCCTTTTCCATGTTCTTTGTGACTGTATTTTAATGGTATTTCTGTTTTATGTGTGTTGGGATTTTATTTTTAATGTTTTTCTTGATGTTTCGTACAAATAATTAGGTTATCAACAAATTTTGTGGTTTTTGCTAGAAGCTGCTTTGATAATTTTAACAAAAGTGTTTATTATAAAGGTTTGTTTTCAGTTGATTATTCATTTGCTTAGAATTTTATCCAAATTTACTAAGTTTCATTGTTCGAGGTGATTTTTTTTCTGCTGTTTCTGACTATATTGACACGTTTACATGTTACAACTGAAGTTGTTCAGCTGAACCTGAAAGAGATTAGAGGAAGTGTTCTGCATATGCTTACTAAAAGTCAGTAACTTCAGTAAGTACTTTCTGCACAGAGTATGTTACTGAGTATTTGTATATACTCTTTGTTTAAATCATAAATTTTAGAAGCACCTTAATAACTTTTTCCCCCCTAATTTTCTTCTGTATGGAAGAAACGCTTTGATACTTGCAAGTACAGGATATCGTAGTAACGCAGAAGCAATGCAATTGCTTAGTCCACTTTAAAGTTGAATATTTTGAATTAGTGTAGAGAAATCTTGGCAGTTAAAGTATTAAAACACCCTTTAACCACAGAAGCAAAAGGGATCTGCTTAAATTGCTAGCTATTCTGAGCGTTGCTTTGGCACCACTACTTTGGTGTCGGAGGAGTGCTAAGCAGTTTATGGAACTGATGCTTGTAAATCAAGATACTGTCTGAAATTACAGTAGTGGCAGGAATAGCATTAACATGGTTTCAAGTTAAATGCATCTGCTTACAACTAGCATTAAATAAGCGCACACTATCTTTTGTCTTTCTCTCTAAAACAGAATTATAGGAATTCACATGTGAAAGGTAAGGTTGCAAATCAAAGACTGAGCAGGAAGATTTTTCTGGTTTATTCTGAGGAGTTTATGCCTAAATCTGAGGTGCCCAGCACCGTCAAGATGAACTACCGCATATGTTACATTGTGATTTGTGTGGCGTGCACTCAAAAGCGCCTCTCCCTGTATATCCCATTTCTGTAGAAGGTACAAAGACCAGAACTGGAAGGCACAGCTTGAGTTTGCTGCCTGCAGGATTTGTGCTTTCCATGCTGATTAGTGGTGAAGAAGAAAATGTTATAAGCTACATAAGCTGGCAGGAAATAACAAGGCAAATGGAGCTGATAATCACACAACAGTTGGTAACGAAAGACTGAAGGAGCAAAATGGAAGAGAATGAGTGTAGGATAACCACATATTTTGTCTTGCTGAGTATGAAAATGTTATGAATCTACTTAAGTCTTATACATTTTTGAGAAGTGTTACAAATACTGTAGGTGTGAAACATGTTAACTATCCTGAAATTTTAATTTTTCTGCTGGTTCTAAACTCAATTTATAGCTTCTTGCAAACTGTAAATTACATTTGGACACACATGCTTTTAAGTTTAGTTGAACACTTCTTATGTAATTTCTGTTGCATAAAATTATATAAACCATGATTTTCCCTGAACGATTCTGTTATTTCTCAGTGCAGTGTTTGCATTCTTCTATTTGGGCAGTATTACAGCTAGGTAGTTCAAAGAATGATAATCGAAACAAAACAAAGCTCTTTTGATGGATATTACAAAATTAAGAAATTGAAATTAGAATTTGTGACTAGTAAGATGCTACTACAGCTCAATTGTGATTGTCATCCAGATGTTTAGAAAAGATCATCTTGCTAATTCAATGTTTTTGAACTTATTTATTCTAGAAGTTTTGTCACTTTAAGGTATGCAATGTAAGATTGAGTTACTGATTTATTGTCCTGAAATAATTACTTGCTGTCTATCTTTATATTTAGAGAGTGGAGAGTTTTCTTAGTAAAGATATCAGCTATCTGGTGTCTAATAAAAAGGAGGCAAAATTTGCACCAACTCTTGGTCAGATTTCTCCCGTTCCTAGCCCAGAATCTGCACGTAATGGAGGAAATAGTTCATCTCATCCTAGCAACCAAAAAGATCGACATGACGGAAGTTCATTGAAGATAGCAGGCACAGTAAGTTTCTTAGAAATAATACTGCAAATCGGGTACAAACCATGGGATATGCTCTTAAAATTTTTTCCTATGTTGTTTCCCAAAGACGGCAACAGTTCCTTGAGTGAATAAGGTTCTGTTTTGAGTTGTTTGCTTGCTTGTTTGTTTTCTAAACAGGTCAAACATACTCTAAACTAGTTCAGGCTAACCTGTTAAACTTAACCAACTCAAACATAATTAAGCAAAGTTTCAAAAACTAATTAAAAAAGACGACTTTTATGCAAATAAGCAGACTACAGTAAAATCTGTTCTGATATAGTATGCCTGACTTCTAATTAAACATAAGACATTTTTATGTTTGACAGCTGGATTAATATCGATAGGCTTGCGATGGCATCCAGTGGGTACTGTGTCTTTAGCAACACAGCCTGTTAATATCTGGCTCTTGTGATGTTGTTAATGCAGATATCTACAGAAGCACTCCTTGGTAGTTTAAGGAAATAATTCAAAACTAACATTGTGAATATTAAGTTCTTCTGTGCTCTTTTTTAGAGAATTATGTTAATTGCAACAGTTAGTATCTGAATTCGGGTAGGTTTAAGTGAAGCTTTGTACATGGGCAAGTCTTGTGTCCTTTCAAAATACAGTTGGAAACAATTAGCTGTACTCTGTACATGGTACTTAGAAACATGACGATGAGCCAGTCTGTGAGCTGGCCTTTGCATCGCATAGGTGAGATCACCTCATTTTGCAAATAACCTGGGTAAGTAAAGGCATGCTTGTTGTGAATAAACAGCATACAGTACAAAAGGAGATGCACTGGTGATAGAAAAGATGGGGATAAGACAGAGAGTATGATTGTGTTCATGACTGTTAGCTTAATTTGGCCCAAGTCCAGCTGGTGAAACCTCATCTTCTGGTGTGTGCCACTGGCTGCTTATTCCCACCATCTATGTTGTTCCAGCACTAACATTGCTTCAGCCATGCAGTGACCTGCCTTGGCTGAAAACAATTACTTGTTGGGTTTTTTCCTTTTTTTTTTTTTTTTTTTTTCCCCACACTGTCTCAACCGTAACCTTGTGGGGAAGATGCAAAGTAATGAAAAATAGCAGTACAGTGAACAAAAGGAGACTGTCACAGCTAAAATATGTATTTGCTAGCAAGAATGTAAATTGTCTTACCTTTTGGGGTTTTTTTGAAATGAGTTATAACTTGCTACAAGTGTGTTTCTGTTTTAATATAGGCACGTATGAGCAGAGGAAAATCCTTAGTTGAAAAAGCAATCAAAGAGCAGGTAAGCCTTCGGTTTTGCTCTTCTAGAAAACAAGCAGTAGTAAGAGTGGTCTTAATGCTCTAAGAGAGGAGTCCCTTGTGGAACGCTCAGGCAGAAGTCAAGGGATTGTCCCAAGTAGAACTGTCAGGTCATGCTTTCTGGGTACTTCCTGAAGAATTGAGAGTCTGTGGAGACTTATGACCAGTATTATAATTTATAAGGATTGCTAAATATAGCTAGCATTTGAGAGCTGCTCCTGAAGTTAAATGCATAAATTCAGTGTCTTCAAATCTTACTATAAAATGTGACAATAGAGAACAGTTTTGGCTTTATGAAAGGTTAAATACAGTCTTTTGATGGTGAAGTTCTGTGACGTGGAGATGGAAAAGTCCATTGAGGAGGGCAGCAGTCTCTTGGCAAGAAGCAAAGCATCTGCACTTTGATGTCAACTTTCATATTACATGTTGTAATATATCTGTAAGTATTTTACATAATCTACCGTATATTGCTTAAAAATATTAATAGAAATTATTGTTTGCAGGACTTAATTCCCTCTGGAAGTATACTATCCAATGCTTTGAGTTGGGGAGTGAAGATACTTCATATTGATGGTAAATATTTTTGTTTGATGAAATGTAACTTGAACTTATAACATTAATTTGATTATTTTGTTGAACTAAAAATATTAATTACTTCAAACATAGAAAAATAAACTCAGCTGACCTGTAATTCTCCCTCTTTTTGTCAGATGTTAAGAATTACATTGAACAAAAGAAAAAGGAGCTCTACCTAATCAAAAAAGCAGGCATTACTTTTAAAGATGGGGTAAGTGGCTCTTTGCCATTTGTGCAAATACCGTTTGTTTCATTCACTGAGAAAACACAGGTGTACTAAATAGTACCTACTGTGAAGCTACAGATTTTATTTTAGTAAAGTTTTGCTCATGTTCAGTGTTTCACAGCCCAGTATGTTTTATGAATTGATTTAAAAAGCACCTTTGAAAAATAGAAAGTACTAGCTATACGTTTCAGCATTATTCAAAAATAAATTCCATAGTAGTATTGCTTAAACAATGTGTAGACCTTTGCTCGTGCAAAGGATATCTAAGGATCAGAAGTACTGAACTGTCTGAAACTTCCATTCTGCCTGCCTCAAAAATAATAAATAATAAAAAATTGTAGCTTGGTTTTAGTATGATGTAGATCGTGGTTAAGTTGCCTCATATAATTTTCCCTATGACACAGGGATTAGAAACCCTTTCCTTCTGATGGACTGTTGTGAAGAATCACGTTTCCTGAAAAAGTTGTCTCTAGGGAATCAGTGTCAGTTGCTCAATGCTGCATCTTTTCCTTCCTAGTCTTTTAAAAAACTAGCATAAAGCAGCTTTGAGCTATTCAGCCAATAAGATGCAGTTGGCATGTGAAAATCCTGATTTTTCCAGATTTTAGTGTGTGATACAGTGAGGCAGTGAAACAGCTTTAGCTGCTTGTGTGCGCTCCATCTGCAGTTGCTCTGTAATTTAAATTAAACACATGAAGTTGTACAATTATCTAGTCTAGGCAAGGGTCTGTGATAAGTAAATGGAAACATACCATCTAGTGTATGTTAAATTGTTCTGGAATGCAATATTGGCTTATTATTAAGGCCACATGAAATCCTCTGCTAAATCATCGGTGTATCAGTGTTCATGGATAGCAGGGTGGGGTTTTTTTTGCAAGTAGTATAAAATATGAATTTGTACCTTTGCCAGAATCAATTACAGCTAACAGCTGATGCTTGAATGCAGACTTTACTCTTTACTGAAGACAAAACACTTACTTGAATTTTAATCCTCATCGCTAAAAAACCCCAACCAACCTGTGTAAATCCATTCAAATGAGAAGAATTATTTTAATTGGAGAATGTTGCTATCTGCAGTATTTGGTAGCATTTTACAGCTTGTAGTTAATTAGCATTTATGAAGTATTGTAAAAAAGTCTGTATTTAAGAATCAACTTTCAACCATTGCAAGGTGTTTTAAGGGAAGAGAGAGTAAGTGAAAAAATTTATGTGTGTGGGTTTTTTGTTTGTTTTTGGTTTTAGGAAAAATAAATTGAAACATCCCAAGGAGAACACTTTTTTTGCTGTGTGGAAATAAATATTTCTCTGGGAAACATGTCACCATATATCTAAAGTACTAATGATCTTAGTTTCCTGCAAAATAATCATGACTTCATACAGTCATGATAAAATACATCACGACCCTGATAACTTAAAATTACCTACAACTAAATCTTTAATAAAATGCAGAATAATACAGGAATTTTATACCTTCTCTTTTTTTCAATAGGGAAAACAAGTTACTGATCCAAGGTCAAGAAGTAAGTATTTCAATATTTGTAGAGCTCTTTGTTTTGACTTATGTTCTGAATGCTTAAAAATATACTACAGTTCCCATCTGGTCAAGTGTGCTGCTGTCTTCTAATTTGTATGTCTAAGAAAAGCATGTAGAAAAACTTGATGGAAATCAAGAGTTTGTCATGTAATAATGAGTTCTCAAATAATGTCTGCTTATTTATTCAGCTGCTGGATTGAAGAAAAGCATTTCTCAATTTCCTTTTCTCCCCTTTGAGCCAGGTAGACTGAAAAATCCATTTGTCAAGGTGGAAGATAGAAGTCGGTAAGTGTTTTCTTCATGCATTCAGTAATGTTGTTCTCAACCCGAGTAATTCAGAAACATCTAGTTTGGCTTGAGGAAGTGGCCTTCGGATTTCAATTTCCTTCAATGTCCTGACTGTAGATGCCAGGCATACTTTCCTATATAATAAGATACAAAACTTTTCATCTCTGCATGCCCTGGGTAGGTATCTGTGTTTAGCCGCTGAATTGAGATTGAGCAGGTAGCAGCATAGCAGGGAATATTTGCAAGAGGTGATAGAAGTGGAAAGTTAATATGAAGCTCCAGTTTGTAGACCATGAGAGCAGGTCCTCTGGGTTGCTTTCTGCCAAGGGCTATATGAATGAAAAATAAACCTGGATGCTTTGAACCCTGACATCTTTTCTTAGATCCAAATACTATAGCCCAAAAGGCCAATAAAACTTCGTATACTAAATTTCAGTCCTGTAGTCCCAACTCAATAACATTCATCTCCTGCAGAGACTGTTTAGATGTAAGGAAAGGGAAGTTGTTACAGTTAAAATCATCCCTTGAAATTAGGTTTAATTTCCTGTTCAATAATTTCTTTTTAAATGCAGGGGGGAAAAAGCTATTAATCTGATTTCAATATCCACAGTAGCATGAAATCTGATATTTTCAGCCTTTAAAATTTTTTCACATCTTTCTGGTCCTGTAATTGATCAGACCTGGTTGTGTAAGGTAATACCAGTTTGCCAGAAGTTGAGAGGAAAATGCATTAAAAAAAGTGCAATTCTGCACAGCATGTTTTGCACTTTTATGTTCTTAACCTCCAAATTTTTTGACCTGATTCCTTTGACACTTTCCTGAATTAAAGAGAGATCTAAACCTGGTCTTACACTCGGTGTAGTAGGTATGAGGGACGCGAGGATAGTGGGGAGAATTGGACAAGCACAGTTGTAAATATGTGTAAATTTGCATGTAAATATGTGTGAATTTGGCTTCTGAACATAGCCATGTACCAAACACCTGAAACATTTTTAAATGTTTATGTAACAAACAATGCTTTTTTAATGTTTATGCAACATAAGTAGCAGTTCAGAAGCAGAACAAGATGCTTAGCTGTCCCCATTATGCAGACTTGCTCTTTTCTTCTGCCTGGGTAGCTTCTAATAGTAATGTGGGGAAAAAAAACCAGACTGAACTCTGGCATCAGCATTTCAGTCAAATGATTCAGTATGTGAACTTTTGGCATGCCCTATTTTAAACATTTTTAATAGAGCAACAGTACAGTTGCTAGTTCTGATATCTTTCTAACTACAATGCTGTACAGGAAGATTATCTCTCTGGACAATGAAAAGGTCATGTTTTATATTTTGAATTGTGAATAGATTAAAATTTGTCAAGAAGGGAGAAAGTGCTAAAATTGAAAAAAACCTTAATGCATTGGATGTTAGGAACTGCTGTAGCTACTTCTCGGGAACGCAGATGCGCCATCATCCAAATTGTTCTTAGCTCTATTGGTTACCCAACTCTCAACAATACATAGGCATGAAATCCATACTCCAAGACAGTTATGGAAACTCAAGGCAAATCTATTTTGAGAAAGTATGAAGTTGGAAGGAAGGAAGGAAGAAATTACTTACTCTAGGATATTTATCTGTTTAGCATTCTGTGTATGTTATATGTAAAAGAGAAACAACTTTTCTAGATTTTTGACCTGATTGTAATTTGTGCTATAAACTCCTTTTTTCCATTTCTGATGGTTCTTATGCACTTGCTTTATTTGATACAGCCAGTACCGACCGTTTTATCTGCAGTTACCCAGTTTTCCAGTTCTGAACTACTGTGTTCCAAAACCATACAGTCCATTTGAGGTGGATAAGAAGTATCCTTCTGGTCAAAAGCAGGCTCAGTCTAAGCAAAGGTTTGTTGAAAACTTGTTATTGAGGTGTGGATAGAGGAGAGGGCGGCTCTCTAAAATAATTCTAAAGTAATTATTTTCAAAATAATTGCTCTGCTTCTAAATTTCTGTGATATTTAATACTAATAGCCATGTCTCAGCTGATGTCTTTGCTGCACTGTAACTGTTGGTGTCTGTCTGTCTTTCTGTACCCTCTTTATCCTGTCTTTAGTTCTTTTTTGGACATACAGATGCATACATCCAAAAATGCGGCCTCCTTCTATCACTGTGGGTCAGCATAAGATAGTTTTTTTCCTTTCTGCCACTGGTTTCTTCTTTGTCCTCACCTTTGATGCCATCAGTAAGTATCTTACAGGAAGTGGATTTCTTCACACTTCATTTGAAACTTGTTAGTATAATGCTAAAGTAGGCAGTTAAAAATTTTTAAAACAGTGATGATATTCAGCCATAGTGCAAAGCCATTGTTGATGAAGAGTGCACATTTTTGATAAAGTCTAGTTTATAGAAATTAGACTCTGCAAATACTGCTTCAGCTCTGCAGAGATGAAAAGTGGACGCCAGCTGCCCAGTGGAATTGCAGTTGGTCTTGCAGCAAGTGTTTATATGATCCATTTTGGCATTTAGGCTCTAGTTGAGCAGCCTGGATGCAGTTAGGACTTTGGTAAATCGATTTTTATGATTTGAAACTACTTCGGAGTCTTAATTACCTGTTTTTGATGATGAATCAAACTATTGTTTTGAGTTTCTTCTACCTAGCATATATGGAGTATTAATGTTTCTTTCATTGACTCCCAAAATTGATTCACGTGGGAGACTAAAGATATTTCGGTGAAAGGTAGCTTTGCTGTATGTGGAACTTTCTGTATCTAGTAACTTTTGCTGCTTTTCTGTCCTCAGGGTCTAAGACTTATTTAGGTTTGATACTAGTTTTCTTTATAAAATAGCTTCTCCACTGTTGATTCCGTCCAGTCTTTACCACTATTATATTGCTGGAGGCTTTCGGCTGATGTCGCCATGATGAATTTTTTTTAAATTGCAATGAATGTAGCAGTATGAAAAAGCAAAGCAATTATAAAACAGCAGTAACCTTTGCAATAATAAGGAAATTTCTGATGGTGTCTTTTCAGAGGGGCTTAGAAAGACCTGTTCTTTTTAAAGCATTTTTTAAAAAAAGGCCATATTCTTTTCATTTAGGTGGATTAAAGAATATAATATATTAAAACTTCCAGGAGTTAAATGTTTGAATGAATATTGTTATTTAATCTTTCACGTTGGCACATGCCAAAGAGATATCTAGGTGAGATATTATTTCATACTCAGGAGGGAGGTGTGAGGAATGTCAGTTTCAGGAGAGAGAAAGGGGGATGCTTGCTTGTTTTATATTTATCTGTGAGAAAAGCTTGTTGAAGTTGTCAGTTCTGCTTGCTTCTGCATCAGGCAAGACCTGCAGACATTCAGTATTCAGATGATAAATGCTGTAGCTTATATCCTGTTTTACTGCTTCTCTGTGATTTTTACAGTTCTGAAGAGGGAAGGTGAAAAGGCTAGTGTGGTGAAAGTTAGGTGGAGCCTATCCTGTGGAACCCAACAAATGCTGGGGCAGGTGTTACCAGTTTAGACTTGTTGATTGAAAGTGATTGTTGAAAGCAGTGTGTGCTTATAGCAATGTATTGGTCAGCGTAATGTTTTGTAAATTAGAGATTTTTCAGGACAGGTTTTTTGATGTGAAGTCCTGAGCTTACATCTATGCAGGTACTTGGTAAAGTCTGTCAGAATGATTTTTGGTTAGACAGGGAGATGGAACTGTTCCTCTGGAGTAAAAGAGGAGTAGAGATTGATAGTTTTGCTTTACTGCTAGCATATCATCCTTAGGTGGCTCAGTAGTCAATTGCAGCAAACAGTAGCTCTCTCTAGATGAGGACTCTGAAGATCATGGAGCAGGTATTGAAAGGTCTTAGTGTTCTAATCTCCAGGAAGAAATTGAGGTTCACTTCTTCATATTTCCACTTAGCCTGTATCTACAAAAACAGGACAAAATGGGATTTGGTCACTGAATTAAAAATCTATATATAACCAACAATATGACTGGTCTTTACCAAAGAATGATATTTCATCTGTTAGACCAGGTGTTTTTGCTACATGTTTTCTTGGCATCAAAAATACTGACAGTTGATGAGATGTTAGAAGACTTTTTTCTTTAATTTTGATTTTATTAAACCTCCTTTTCTTTCATGAGCTATGCACAGAGATTTCGATATATCCTTTGATTTGTCAAGTGAGATTTTGTTTAGTGATTTTGCATTGTTTATTGTTTACTCAGTGATAGTACAGATGTACTACTAACCTGGATGTTTTATGCTTACATATAGTTCCACTGGGTCTGCCTGTCTTGTTGCAGTAAATCTTTTTTAATTAATGTATAAGTTTTCTCTTTCTTTTCCTAAGCACTGACTAACATAATGTAAATAGTTTGAGGAGAAATAGATTTCCCTCTCCCCCATTTAAGCGAATAAGAATAAATATACTGTGAGAGGCAGTATAGAGCTCAGCTCCATATCTGAGACTCATTAATATATCTTTTCTGTTAACAGAAACAAAATAAATAGTGACAAGGACTGCGGAACTCCTGTTCAGCTCCCTCAGAAGGACAAAAAAAAGAGAGGCTATTGTGAATGTTGTGGGAAGAAATATGAAGATCTGGAAACAGTATGTGAAATGTCAAGTCTATGATTTGATACAGTCATATCTCTTAAGTGTGGTATCAACAGTGGTTTCTATCTTAAAAGATTTCTGAATATATCTCCTAAAAAGCAGTAAGCAGGTATTTCTTTCCCTTGTAGGTTTTAATTGTTGATTGCTGCCTCTCTGTATGATAGCTGAAGGCACTAATAGTTCATGTCTTGGAGACACTTGTCATAAATTTATGATATTTACTTAGTGCTCCGTATCATACTGTTGACTTGTATATTCATGTCTGTAGTATTAGATTGGTTTCATGCTTTTTTTAATTCCAGCATCTTGAAAGTGAGCAGCACCGAACTTTTGCACAAAGCACAGAGTATCAAGTTGTTGATGATATAATCTCAAAGTTTGTTTATGAGTTTGTTGAACACAAAGATGATGAAAACAAAATAAAAAGGTACGTTACCTTTTTACCTAAATTTTAAAGTCTCTGTGAGTTAGGACGTTGAACATACAGATACTTAGTTCTGAAATTCTGGATCTGGTACAGAATAAATTAATATTTTTCAGTCTGAAATTTCCAATGTGGTTGTACCTGGCAAATCAGTTCTATAAAGCAGAAAGTAGATGGCGGGGGGGAGGAATTAAAAGTGCAGATGGCATCACAGGAAGATGAGGCTGGAAGCAAGTGCCAAAAGTTGCCCTACCTATCCTTTAGCTTCAGAAAAGCAAGATACACTGTACTAAAATATTGCTGACAGAAGGACGACAATGTCTGGACAGCTTGCTCTAAAAACTTTCTGATATTCTTAGTAGCCTATGATATCCTCCTCAGTCAGTCTGATCTCCTTACCAATGGAAAACCTTTTTCTAGTCTAATCTAGATCTTCCTATCTGTACTCTAAGCCTCTTAGCTTCTGTCCTGCCTGTGCTGGACAGAGAAAGGAAATTTGCCTTTCTTTGTAGCTCAAAAGCTTAAATGGGAGAGAAAGACTTGGACTGTGGGCACCAGTGTCTTCATTACTTGGAACAGTAAGGACGTAATTCAAGATTGCTCTGATTTGTTTGCAAATGAGTCAGGAGATCAGAAATAGCATTCTTATTTATTAAAAAAAAAAAGTATTGAAGAAATATTATATTAGATTTATATTAGTGATTATATAGTGAATTATATTAGTGAAATCAAAGGAAATGCAAATAGAGTCTAACATCTGATAGCCTAATGAAGGCAAGACAAGCCTTTATTCCTCCAGTGATTTAAAAATACTGAGTGGTTAGGTTTGAAATACTATGTCAAGAAAAGCATATATAATTATGCTAATTTTATGTGTATACATCATAGAATATTTGTAAGTATTTATAGTCATTGCATTATATTCATTAGCTTCTTTTGTTCTCAATACCACTGTGAAAAGAGATTTACTGAAATACTAGGCTGCTTACTTTGTGTATTTTTAAAACAATTTTATGAGCTGTAGAAATCAGTAAGAAAAACATCAAAATCAAATATAAGGTGCACTGCTCCTGTAGAAATAGTGTGTTGCTACCCTAAATACCCTTCCTTTAAATGTAAAAACCAGAAATTGCTCTGTCTGATCAGTTGTTTTTCTCGAATCAGTTGCGTATGGACTTATATTACCCACGTTTGTTTCAAGTGTTTGTTAATAATTTTAAACAATTTCATTGTAGGACAAAATGTAGTACAGGATATTTTTCTCCTATTATTGGAAAGATAACTAGACCAGATGAGCTGAAAGAACGACTGAAAAAGCAACGCATTTCATTGAAAACTTACTCGTGGAAGGATACGGCAATGCGGGCACTCAAACTGGATCGCCAGCCTGCAGAAGTACAACCAAATTCTGTGCCAGTACCTACCCCTGTTTCTGGATCTGTATGTTCAGTTCTTTCTTCTCACCTGTCACAACCTTCAGAACTAAAAAGTAAGTGCAGGAATAATGATGAAAACATTAGAACTGATTGTTCCTGTGCTGCAAACTTAAGAGAGACCGTTGTATTATCAAATTTCTTAGAACCACCCCCTCAGAAAGATGACAAAGCATACATGGAGAACTTCTCTCGAGCTTATGAGCCATTCAGTAAAGAAATACTGGAACCAGAAGGAAATAAAAAGAATATACAGTGTTTTCAGGAAGGTATGTGTACTTTATATTCTTGTACTGAAGTTACAGATTTTAGTGAAAAAGACAAAAACCTGTCACAGCCAAAACGAAAATTAAATAATGCAGTAGTTCTACCAGCAAAGTGTTTGAAAAAAACAGATGCCGATCCTACGTTTGTCAAGAAACATCGTGATTTCTGTGATAATCATCAACAGATGCAGCCCAGTGTAGTTCTGGAGGCTGAGGTATCTGATACTGCTATAAACAAAGAACTTAATGAACTGACTGCCAGCACTGCACATAGTTCACCGTCTGGAAAGCTGCGCAGAAAAGTGAAGCTTTACTTGGGAAGAAATAAAAGAGAAACCCGGAAACAGAATACAGAGTTATGTGTGAAATATACAGATGGCCAGTCTGTTCCTGAAGAGAAGAGAAGTTCTTGTAGCTCACCAGTGCAGGCCCTACTGGAATTATTTCATACAAGTGAATTAAACTTGGAATTTGGAGGTATTTCAGGTTACACTGAGAACAAAGGTTCAACTAGCATAAGAGATATTTGGGAAGGGCAGAATACAAATGTTGTGTGGTCATTATTTTCCTCTTCATCCTCATCCCCCTTTGCTGGATTTTAATGCTGCTTTATTTAATACAGTAATTCTCAAAGAAACTGGCAAATCTAAGATTTTATTCATGGAACCTTTACTTGCTGTATTATATGTACAGATGGTTTGGTTTTCAAGTTTTTTTAATGCAAAAACTTCTGTATATGTAAATACGAAAAATAAAAAGAAGGTACTCTTTTTTTGTTTGTTTTGTTTTGTTTTCTTAAAAGGTACTACTTTATCACAGCTAATAAAAGGCTCTGACCCCAGATTTGGAGTTAAATTAATTGCTAGGCAACCAATAAGCATAATGTAGCTGCAGTTGGATAGAATAATTTTCTAAAATAATTGATTATGGTACGTTCTAAATAGTCACATTATAAATAACTGGATGTTCCACTGTAAATAAGGCGGTCCGTTACTTACGGACTAGTGCTGTTCTGTGGAGATTCGGTTGCTTCCTTTCCTGTTCCTTCTGCTGCTGCTTTACTAGAGGATGCAAGAAAAAAGGTCAATTGCTTTCCTAGTATTTATTCTGCTGAAATTGTCTTGGGACACCCTATGTAATCACAAAGAAATAGGAAAGAATGTGGTATATATTTTGGCTACTCTCACATTTATTTTTAAGCTAAAACACACTCTAATGTGTATTCCTATCACAAATAGGAAAGCAGCAGGTGTATATTTTAATTTTTCTTTAAAAAACAAAAACAACCCACAACATCAGAGCAGCAATAACGATGACAACAGAACAGCCAGTAGGTTTCTGATTAACTCAGGTAATTAGTTGGATTTTTCTTTCAGAGTAGCCAGCCTGTCTGACTGGCTTACTCAGAGGCAGAGAGAGACACAAGTGAGAAGATGTCTTTTAGTACTTTGAATCTTTACCAGAGCTGATCTCTTTCAGAATTTCCATATCTGTAAATCAGTGCAGGGCATGAGTATAGAATTTCAGTGGAGGTAATTGCAAAGCTTTATTAATAAATTTAAGTGCCTTACGGTCATATAAAAGATCTAAACCAGCAGAAATCACTGTCATTAATTTTTGCATAAATTACTTGTTTGCATTTTTATCTCTTGCCCATTCAATACTCTCAAACCTACCCTGTCAGTGTTCTTAGGGTTAAAGGGCTCTCAGCTGTCACATCCTATTGTCTGTCCTTTCTAGGATATTGTCAAAAAGGGGTAGGTAAAGCTTCTCTGTGTGCAGGTGCGGGCGAGGAAAATGACATAAAATTACTTCCTTTTAAAGAGCATGTGAATTGGAAGCTTAATAATGACAGTAGCTGCTTAGGGTGTTGCTGTCACCTTAAAGGTGACATTCCTTGAGCCACTGTTCGTGTAATTGACTGTGCAGTCTGATAAATGCTTTTGGTCTCTCAATCTTACTGGTCACTTCTGGCTTGATTTATAGTTTCTTCTGATCTGGACTCACATCAAGAAAATTATATAGAAAGCCACTACAAAATTAGCAAAATTTAGTGTTTTTAAAAGGAGTTGAGTTTGAATATCTGTATGACTATCTGTATATATTTTGCCTGTAATTTACCAGTATATAGTGTTTTAGGAATGGAGTTTTAAAGTGGAACATTGAAGCAATTACTTTGGTCTTCACTTTGATGCTTTAATGGTAGAAGGATAGCTCTCTGATTTGATGAATGCAATGTATTTTAGGACCAAATGTTTGTCCATTTCTCTTTTCTTGAGATTTTGTTTGTTTGTTTGTTTGTTGTTTGCTGTTGGTTGTTTGGGTTTTTAGTTTGATTTTGTTTGTAGGATAGGGGTTTTTTTTGTTGGTAGCTTTTGCTTCAGTACTAAAGTCTAAGAAAAACTTGCATTTTTTCCCCTCTAACACATTGCAACAATCTGTCAGTGGATATCTCTTGCGGATGTTACCTCATGTACCTGAGACACATACTCTTAGTCAGTGTGGTGGCCTCCATCCTACTGGAATGCATATGCATGGTTATTTACACACACAAAGAGAACTACAACAGTTAAATGTTAAGGGGAGAGGTAGTCAACGTTAGTAAAGCTACTCATCAGATAACCAATGTGTGTGTCTTGCATGTTATGAGTAGATGCAATATTATAACAGCTCAATGGGCACCGCAGAGAGGATATTTAAACACGCTGGAATCTGGCTTTAGAATCTTAAGGGAATAAAATTCAGAGGTTTGTCACACCAGTGAGTTGTCTTCATATTTTAGTGTAGAACAAGACAGGAGAGTTGCTGCTACTGGGTGCAAAAAGCACTTTCAGTCATGGTGCAGATTTCATGTACAGGTGACCAGTCACATTAGTGCGTGCTAGAAGTCCCCTTTGTGTGTAGTATGTTCAGGTAGCATCACAAACGGCAGTAAGTCTAAAACAGATTTATTCAGCATGTTGTACGTGATTTTCATGCATTTGTTGTCTTTCAAGCTTTTTTAAAAAACACATTTTACAAAAATTTTAAAGGAATTATATTACTATTTGAAAATATTATTAAATATGGAAGGCTGGTTATTAGAATGTTTGTCTGTCTCTCTGACTTCCTCCCAGAGAAGAGAAAGTATTTTCAAAATATGTGGCAGGGATACTGAGGAATGTCAAACACTTCAGACAAACATGACCACAAGTACCTCTGTAGTCACTAGAATAAAAGTTTAGTGTTAGAAGAGCATTTTATCTTTAATTACATCTTTGTGGTAATTACATACTATATAATTACAGTTTGAACTAGTTCTTCATAAGTACATTATTTTCTTCTAATGCACTTAATTTTTTGATTGGCTTGCTTTCTGTGAATTTGAGAAGCTGGTGTAGGTAGTTTTTGTATTCTGTTCAAAACCGGTTGTTAATATACTAATTGTTGCTTCCTCTTTGCTGTGGTTAGAGAAACTTGGAGCTATGTGCCCATGGCGTCTGCAGCATACGTCTATACAGTGTGGGATTCAAATTTTAATGAGGCACCCAAATCTTTACAGTTACAAAAAAAGTGAAAGCTTTAACATTTGCATAGAACAGACACTACTTCAGTTTGAACTGATTTGAAAAAATCCCCTAGACACTTACATTATGAAATTACTCTCATTTAAATTATTACCCTGTGGCCCAATGATGGGTACTGTTTCTTTCTCATAGTTGCGGCAAACACATTTCTGGGAATGTGAAATATTCTAGCATAATCTTTAAAATGTTAAAATAGAAGGCAGGTGCATGCACACACACGTACCCTTACTGAAAGCCTGTGCAGACCCAGTTCTAACTGATCCGTTCAGATCAACTTTGTTCCATTACCATGGGAGAGAGCAAAATGTTTTTCAGTACAGCCTTTTAAAATGGGAACTGCAGCTACACAATGCAAAGCGGGGATGGCAGGAACATCATCGAAAGAAATACAGGTGTTGAAATACACTTTTAGAAATACAGCATTAGAAGAAGTAGTGTTTTACTTCCATTACGCCTACACCAAGTTTGGTTTGGTAACTGCAGTGGGTGCCCAACCACCGCGTATGACTTTGTTCCACAGCACCTGTTTATGTGGAACAGAAATGTTTCTTTTCAGGTAGATCTATAGTGCGGCTGAGAAGATACAAGTTCCCGAGGGTTGGGAGTGCTTCTCTGTGTGTGGTGCATACGCATATGGGTGTATGTATAGATACGCATATGGGTATATGGTGGTAGCAGGGCTTAGCGACTCCACAACCACACACACGTAAGAAAGTTCTGCAATAATTTGAGCTTCATGCACTCAGCTAAGCCCTACACTCAGCTACAGGATCTTCAGGCAGTAATGTCTCTTGCTCATCCTCCTACAGACACTTGACACAAAGCGACAGGCAGGTGACTGAAAAGCCGGCCTTCCCCTTTGGATTTGGGGAAAGGTAGTTACAACCCGAGGAGCACTGGGCATGTTACCATCGGTTCTGTCCTTCAGGGGGTGCCAGTGTGCATCGAGGTGATCAAATCCACGTTCCGCCTCGAGCTTGCGACAAAAGGGCACACTTCAATAATCGGTTCACGCTGTGTCGTTCTGCTACCGCCTGGCCTATATGGTTGCAAGGCGTGTGACTCCTTTGCTGCGCCTGTGTGGGGGGTGTGCCTTCACCCTGCACTCGGAAGGAATTGGCTAACGTAACTGGTGATGGTATCTATGAAGCTTTTGTAGAATTGTAGAATGGTTTGGGTTGAAAGGGACCTTGAAGATCATCTAGTTCCAGCCTCCCTGTCGTGGGCAGGGACGCCTTCCACTAGCCCAGGTTGCTCAAAGCCCCCGTCCAACCTGGCCTTGAACACTTCCAGGGATGGAAAAAATGGTAGTTGTTCTAACTGATGTCGTTACAGTAGGGTACGTGGACGTGGGATGAAAACATGGTTCTGCCTGTGTTTCCCAGGTGGGGAATCATTGTGAGCTCTATGGTCTGTGACCTCTGGGTGCTGATAAGCACGAAGGGCTGATAAAGGCTGCTCGTCCTGGGCATTCTGATCATGTTGATAGTTGATACCACTGATACCTGTAGCACAGTGGAGGTAAGCGTGAACTGAGTTCATTAACCAGATTAACATCTCTGAAAATTATGTGAGAGGAATATTTGGGATTTTTATAATGTATTCTGGAAATGTTACTGTTTGGCTTCTGATATTTTATGGTATATTCACTTTAGAGCATGCAGCTATCCAAAATAAATGCTGAGCATCCCAGATATAGCACCATAAAAAGATTTAGGTTGCAGAGCAGATATTTGAGAGGAGTCCAATTTCACTTGGGATAAAGCAGCTGTAGATTTGGGTGGCTATCAGATTTAATCCTTTTTTTAAATTATATTTTTGGAGATGAGGTGGGATCTCACTTCAAGATTCAATGCCACTAGTATTCTTTGAGTATGTAGATAGCTGGGCTTTAAAACCCAGGCTTACTCTGTGCCCTTCAGAACAGTTTTGCAACATGGTACTCCAATGGAATAGAGCTTGAGAGCCACACAGTGGAAGTCAATTGCCAAACGATGGTAGTCACTTCTGTGATTCAAACCACCAGGCAGAGCAGGAATTGGGTTGCGGGTCTCACACATTTCATGGGATTCATCTTTCAGGTACAAGGTTTGCAGGATAATTGAGCCTCAGACGGTTCATGACCCTTGGAAAAGGAAAGTCTTCTGGCCACAGAAAGGTGCATGAATCTTGTTCTGTATCCTGCATTCAGGTGGTTTAGCTGAGTAGGTATTTAGCTTGTTTTTGAGGAGAATTTTAACAACTAACTTCCCTGACGTACTTTAGGGGTTACTACAGAAGATCTAACCTGGAAGCTCCCAAGTGAATGCAAGTGTTGTATGTTGGAAAACATGCATGAGTTCTCTGAACGTTTTTTTACTGTACTGGTGCCCTGCCTTCCAAACCCCTTGCCGCTGAGCCAAATGATTCTTTTTTAATATGATAAATAAAAATCTTAGCTTTCTTTACGTCACCAGATTTTCTGAGAAACTGCCAATACCACGCCATACTTGTAGTTACTCAGCCCAATCTCCTAATTCTAGGAGCAGCGAGCAGCAGTCACAAGAAGTGCAAAAATGATCCCATGCAAAGACTAGATGCGGGGTAAAACCCACAACCAAAAAATCCTATTTGTAGACTTGGAATAAAAAAACTAGACAAAGCTGATGCACTTTTTATCCAAAACTGGCTGTTCATTGCTGCAGCTCTGAATGTTCTCTCAGTCCATAAGAACATCCTGTCCCTCTTGATGCTGAGAATTGTGAAAGATTTCATCAGCAACCCAAGTAAAGACTTCAATGTTGAATTAAAGCATATTTCTTCTTATCAGCTTTGAATTTACTAGGTTTTAATTCAATTGACTGTCCTTTATTCACACCGTGCTGCCCAGAAAACAGAAAGCAGCAGCCTACTTTCCCTATATCATCTATATATCATTTTATTGTGTTCCTCTCTGTTCATCACCATCCTGAACAACCCTAATCGTTCTGGTTTCTGTCACTCTCTCTCCAAACCGTGCGAAGCCCTCGCTGGGAATGGCTGGTGCAGTGCTTCACATCAGGCTCTACCTCCAATTTAACGTCAAAATGGATTCTGTGTGATGTGCTCTTTATTTAGATTACAATTGCACATGCTTCCTACTTCAAGGTAGTGCTCATGCCCTGAACTAAATAACCAGCAAAATCAAACGTTTTTATGTACATTAGTCAGAAAGTCACGGCTGCAAATGTAGTCATGCAGACAATATACACTGTTGACTGTAATTGGACATGTTACTGGTACTGATACAAGAAAATGTAATTACCATGTGTTCAGACTGTAAATGTGTTTTTCAGATGGAAACATTTAGGGCAGTACACTTACGGTAACAGGTGGCCAGATTAATAGAGAACTACAAAATATTCAGAGACCTGCCTTTTATTGGGAAAAAGTCTTAATGTGGTTTTTACAGACTATATAAATCGTGATTGAATATCGACCACTGAGACTGTACTTGTTCTAAAGCCCTAGATTTCAGTTACAATCCATTATATCTGAGAAAACAAAAGTTGCTCTGTGTGGGGAGGACAGTTATACTTTCCATACTATTAAGTTGCTGTAATGTTCTGTAATTGGAGTCAGTGTTATTTTCCCATCATGTCTGTGCAAACACAAGGCTCCATTGTGTATTCCTCAAAGCAGAAAAATTAGATTTTGTCAAAATTATAAAAATACAAAGAAATTTCTGTATGTTTTTTTAGCATTTAAAAATGTGTTACTCTCACCATTTTTAAGTAGGCTAATTTCTTCAGAATTTAATACAGTTTAAAACTGTAAGTCATGATCGCAGTCATTACTACTTACTGTAGCACTTACAGCAAAATGTAAGTTGTGCAGCTGGGAGGTGATTTTCAGGAATACCCCAAATAAATTAGAAGTGCAGTGTTGACAGGGCTGTTCAGCCCATGTATCTTTCTTATTGTCTGTGGGAAGGAGAGAAGTAACACTTAGATGTTAAATTTAAACATTAAATTATGACTTCTAATTAATTATGGTTCAAAAATAATCTTTGGGATACCTATGGTAAATAAAAAGCTGAATATTTACTTATAAATCACATTTTTAAAAAATTGTTTTCTCCTGATCCTTTGAAATATTGACATATGTTTTTCAGGCTTCATTTTTTCTGCATCTGTGGTTCAGATAGTCATATAGAATATGCTCATTATGTTTGGGAAGTTGTGAAGACGTGTTGCTACATAGGGTAGAGCTGTTATTGCTCATTTAAAAAAGAATTGGCCTGAATTTTCAGTGTAATAAAATTCCATAGAAAGTTAACTGGCAAGAGAACGAATGTTGGAAGGTTGGCCTTTGTCTGCAAACAACGCTTTCTTTGGGTGCCTCAATATAAGAAGGACATCAAACCATTAGAGTGTGTCCAGAGGAGAGCGACTAAGATGGCGAAAGGTCTCAAGGGCAGCACTTATGAGGACTGGCTGAGGCCACTTGGTTTGTTCAGCTTAGAGAAGAGAAGGCTGAGGGGTGCCCTCATCGCAGTCTACACCTTCCTCGAGGGGGGCAGTGGAGGGGGAGCTGCTGATCTCCCCTCTTTCTTGACCAGCGATAGGTCATGAGGAAATGGTATGAAGCTGCGTCAGGGGAAATTCAGATTGGACATTAGGAAAAAGTTCTTCACTGAGAAGGTGGTCAGTCACTGGAACAGGCTCCTCTTGGGAGTGATCATGGCACCAAGCCTGTCAGAGTCCAAGGAGCATCTGGACAATGCTCTTAGTCACATGGTTTAGATTTAGGTAGTCCTGCGAGGAGCAGGGAGTTGGGCTAGATGATCCATATGGGTCCCTTCCAACTTGAGATATTCTCTGATTTGCTGGAAGAAGAAAAAAATCTGCCCCCTCATGTGAAAGAGCTCATTGCTCAGAGGTGGACCGTCTGCCACAGTCCTGAGCAACGTCAAGGAGCTGCCAGTGAGGTAAGACTAGGAAGTGAATATTGACATTCTCTGCCTGGTTTCCCAAATGAACCTGGAAAAGCCATCAATAAACTAAAACATTATTTCTCTGAAAGATTAAGCCTGTCAAATCATCCATTTCTAATCACCCATTTCTAGTCAATATGTACAATAAAAGGGGGCTTCAGACATGCAGATCAGGATTTCCTTCATTGTGATTTAGATCCTTCAATGTGATACGGAAATTTTCTGCAATGTATTTAAGCCTTCTCTTTGAATTAATCTTCAATATTTATCATGGAAGTGTTTTCCTAGCCAAATGGTAGAAGGATGTGAACAAGAGAGGTTTGCAAGGAGAGGAACATAAAAACTTCTTCAGCTCTGTTTTGGCTAATCACTTCCAGCACATATACTTATTTTAAAATGCCTTTATCTTTCTATTAGTTGGCTGTACTTCTAAAAACAGTTTTAAAAATTATTCTTAAAATTAGTGAACAGTTTGACCAAAATAGGAATTTGTATGCTAAAACAGTGCTGTATTTATGAAGTTACTGTCATCATACCTCACCACATCCCCCGAGCTCGCAGGCTGGATAAAACTGCATTTGTGGTTGTTAGCTTACAGCAGCTCTGCCTTGGCTGGTGCTGGGTTGGTGAATCCTCCATGTGTGACATTGACACCAAATCCCTCAGCCTTTCTGGACAACGGTAACGGCAAGACAAAAATGAAATATATAATGTACCGATCCAGGAAATGAGTCTGTAACTGCACTGTGTATCTGCTGCATAACGGGTGTAATATACACCCAATGCCATGAATTGTCACAGAAATACTGGCACAAGAAGCTGTGAAATAGCGTGACAGTGGGGACAGTTTGGTCTAACTGAAATAACTGTACAGGTTGGCTGCAGATTGAAATGTAAGGATTTATGACTTGAAAAAAAAAAGATTGAAACATCATATTATAGTACTGATTTTTCTCTCCATAAATAGCACTTTCTCAATTTCTTTACCCATCCCACCTGTAATCCTTTTGATACCCTGCAGCAGAGTTTCATAAGCTAATTGCGTGCTGCTTGAGCAACTGCTTGAGGATTTAATGGATGCTTTCAGGTAATGTTCTGTCTTGCCTGCAATGTATGGCTGCAGTGTAAGCAGGACAGTGCAAAACTTACTAGACACTTTCTCCTCAAAGTTGATATATATTTCCAGATGCAATCTTGTGCCCTTAAAATGCCTGTCTTGCTCCTGTCTCCAGCGTGTTGAACTCTCATTTTGTCGGTGTTTTTATATCGTGGAAACAAGCTGTGAGAAAATGCATTTCCTTCATCTGTCCACTAATTGCTTCCCTTAATAAGATGATCTATGTAAGTAACGTAAGAACTACAGAAAAATCAGGCTGGGAGCCCTGACCTTCCCCGGCGGGTGGCTCCCGGGGGGGACAGGCAGTGGCTGCTGAGCCACTCCACCCGTGGGGGAGCCCACGGAAGGCAGCCCGGCGGGCTGAAACGCTCCTAAGAGCAGAAATGGAGGTCTCAGGTGTCCTGACTGTTGCCAGTGCAAGCACTGCAATTAATATTGATCTGCATAATGATTTTAAGGTTATGCAAAGATTTTTTTCCTCTTTTCATCTTCCAGACTATACTGAGCAGCAGCTTTCAGTGCCAATTATTGCGATGCCCCCTCCTTGTAGCTGGTGTAAAACCTTGCCGTGGGTAGTTTGACCTCGTATTCTCTTGTACGGGTCAGCACTGAGCTGCATCTGCCGCTGTGCTGCTGTGACATTCCTCCTCCTCCCCCGGCTCACCTGAGCTGTGTGCCATGGCAGCCCTTCCCTCTTGCCACCCGGGAAAGCGATGGGGGAAGGGCTGCCTTAGGCAATCGCCACTCTCGTCCCATTTTCAAAGAGAAACGTAGTTGGGAGAGGTGAGATCCGCGGCGCTGACGGGCAGCGCCGCCGCGCCCGGCCTCCCGGTAGGTGGGAGTGTAGAACCGGCTTGCGGCCGGGGCCGCCGCTGCTGAGGAGAGCAGCCCGCCCCGGGGAGCGGGCGTCGGGGGTTCCCCGGCACTCCCGCCCCTCCCCTCGGCCTGGCTTCTGCCTCCTGCCGAGCCCGGGAGAGCGCGTTGTAACTTGAAATGAACGGTTCTGCGCCGCAATCCTTTTCAACTCTCTTGAAGCGTTAGGCCAGTGGAGAAAGCGGGGAGGGAGCGGGAATTTAGGAAAAGCAGAAAAAGGGTCGTAGAGAAGGAAATGGAGGTTTGCTCTAAAAGGGACCCGTAGGGCCGGGGGGGGCTGGCGGCAGAAACCCAGTAGAGGAGAGGCGGGGGGTAGTCCGAGCGGGAAGGGATGGAGGGAGGGGGGGGAAAACGCTCCGGCTGCCTCCCCGGAGGGTCCTCGCCGCCAACCGGCAGGGCGGGCTGCCCGCGAGGGCGAGTGGAGCGGCGGGGGATCCCTTAGCCCCGGGGCAGGGCGGCGCCGGGGGTGCGGTGCCGGGGGTGCCCCCGTGGCGGGGGCGGCTGCGGCCGCTCTGCGGTTCTCCCCTGGCTGCGGGTCTTCCCCTCCGCTCTCGCACCGGTACCTCACGCCCTGGCAAACGACTACATTTCCCAGCACTTCTCTCTTCCAAGCGGGCTCTGCGGGGAGCCTCGCCGGCTCTCGCCATCTCCTTCCCTCGCAGGGGGCCCGGCGGGGCGGAGCTCGGCAGCCCCGGCCCCGCGGCAGCCGCGGCCCCGCAGCTCCCCCCCCCCCCCGCTCTCCCCCCCCGCCGGTGCAGGCGCAGGGCGGCGGAAGCCGGGGCGGCAGACGGCGGCGGCGAGCGGGGCGGCGGGCAGCGCCATGCGGGCTGCCGCCTGCCTCCTCTCCCTGGCGCTCTGCGCCCTGCCCGCTGCCCCAGGTGAGTCGCGGCCGCGGGGCAGCGCCGCCGCGCTCGGGGCGGAGGCGGCGGCGGGAAGGGGGGTGGGGGGGGTGTACGCTGCGCCGAGGGCCGCTGCGGAGCCCCGTGGAAACGGAGCCCCCGCTGCAGGCTGCGCGCCGTGGGGCGAGGGTGCAGCCGGGTGACGGGTGGCTCTCCCCTGCCAGGAGGCGCCGGGCCGGCAGCGGGGCGGCGGGGCGAGAGCCGCTTCGCGGAGCGACAGAGCATCAGGCCGCTGCGGCTGGTCTCCGGCGGCGGCGGCGGCGGCGGGGGGCGGCGGCCGGCCCTGAGCACGCGGGTGCGGAGCGGCGCGGCGCGGACACAGGTAGGCGCCGGGCGGGGGGGGGGGGCTGCGGGGGCCGGGGGGCGCGGGGGAGCCCCCTCCCCAAAGGCGGCGGTGTGTCCCCCGCACCCCTCCCCCCGAGGGTGTTTTTACTGCTGAAGGATAACGTTCATCTCCGCGCGTTGCTCGGTAAAACGCGCGGCTCGTTTCCCCGGAGGAGCGCTGGGAACGCCGGTCCGCCTGCAGCAGCGCTCCGGTGGGTTAAAATGGTCCCCGTCCCCCTCGATTCCCTGCCCCGGTGGCCCCGGGTGCCGGGGGCAGGCAGAGCCCCCTGACCGCCGCGGCCGGGGGGCTCGGGGAGCCCCGAAATGAAAGTTGCGGTGCCTTTGCGACAGCTGGAGTTGAAACGCTGCAGCTTAATTTCGGTTCCTGGCTGGAGTGTGGGCAGGGTGCGTTTGTGTTCTCTGGGCTCGGATGTGGTTTTAAAAATAGAAATTGGAAATGGGAAGGGAATTGCTTGACATATAACATGTGAACTTAACGTAGCGATTTAACTTGCATAGTACTACCCAAACTGGGGTATGTTTTCAGATTTCTGTTATGTGAAGACCAACCCCTACAGCTTTTAACGCATCGCTACCCCAATTTATATTAAAATACAGTGATTTTAATCCTGATCGCTAAGCATCATATTTGACGTGGTACGTGGCTGTTACATCTAAAGGAAGAAAACATTTGTGCTGTTATAGACTAAGAACATAAAAAAATGTGTGCATTTGAGGTAACTGCTGACATCCAAGATGGGTTGCAGGCCTCCGTCTCCTCATTTTCCAATCGAATACTGTCCATTTAAGAAACAAAATAGCTGAAAAAAATTGTCTTGGATTTCTTTTTTTATAATCCATAAAGTATAAGCACTGACAGCTTGCATTCCTTTTGTGTAGTTAAATAATAAACTGTCTCTTCATAGCATATTTATTTGCCTCTGAATGTAACTTACTCTATGTAAAGATTTTTCTGGTGCGAAGGCCATAATTATGGTAACAATAAACTCTGATTCTAAAAGTTCCAAAGTGGGTGCTTTGCTTAAAAAAGAAAAAAAAAAATCCTCCCAGAATTTTGGGATTTTTTGAAGACCTTTGGACATTCACAATTTCAAACGCTATGTGACATGTCTGTTTAAAATGTAGTAGTGGTTGCATTTGGATATAGTATTAGGATTCAAATACTGGTCTTAAAGAACAAACTGTTAATTAAGGGGGGCTTGTTTTTCTGAATGTCTCAGCTTTTATTCACCAAATCTTACGCTTATAAAAAATTTTCAAGTCATCCTCATTTAGTTAAGGTGTTAGTCGGTATTAGCGTTACTCCAACCAGAAAAGAGAGTAACAATAGTGGGTTAAAAAGGGTTAAATGCCTTTGTTTCACAACAGTCTCCACACTAAACTGAGCTTAAATGTCTAAAGCTCTGCATGCAACTGCAACTTTTCCTCCTGATCAAGAAGTTTCTCTCTGATGCTTAAAATACCCACAGCTTCTCCCATGGCATCTGATGGTTGTTACCCACTGAAGGATGCTGTAGCTGGCAGTGATTTGGAGGAAGAAAATTATGGGGTGAAAGCAGGTCAAACCGAGTGGAGAAGTATGGATTTTCTGTGCTACTCACGCAGGGCATGGTTACATCCTGATGGCAGGATACTGCATCCCTCGCTCGGAGATCTGAGATAGTGCAGCAGTAATGGACCAGCAGCGTGGCTACCTTTGCTTAACTGAAGTTTTGTAGAAGCTGCATTTAGAAAGGTGTTTTTGCAGTAATAGTTTTGCGTGTTGCATCTGAGTAATATAATATCTTGACTCTTAGAGTCTAGCATACCGTAAAAAAAAAATAGCCCTTACCTCTGCCAGAATGCTTATCAAAGTTACGGACTAACTGAGTTAAATTTTGTGGTTGCTTTTGGGTGGCTGGTAAAAGTCACATGAAGTATGAAGATCTGAAGTGCCAGAGTCTGCTCATGCATGAAGAGACACCCATGCCTGCCCTGAAGAGTTAACAGTCTGAGATCAGTGGCCTATAAAGTGTAGGGGAAGAGAGGTGCGCTCCCATCAAGAAAATTTTCTTATGTATTAGTTTGTTTTATGATTAAATATGGTCTGACTGTCTCCATGCTCTATTCTGTCCGTTGCTAGTAGTCTTTGGACAGCTGTGTATCAGAGTTAGAAAAACTGGTCCTCAGTAGAGATTTCAAACGCCTTGTGGGTTAGTTTAGGGAGAATGATTTTTGGAGGAGATGGCAGCATTCAAGAAGAATCTCTGATGGCTGAAGGACAAGCAGCCATGTCCAGAAAAATAAAGATACCTGAATGGGATGGTGCAGTCAGAGGACTAGACGACAAGGCTGTAGCTGTTGAATTAACGTAAAACTATGTAATTGTGTTTTGAATTGGATAAAGATAAAAGGAGAGAGCGATAAGCTGGAAAGAAGGAAGTCGCATTAAATCGGATTGGATTCTGTTAATTCCTGGATGAAAGCTTTAGCTTCCAGAAGGGCAGAAGTCATACAAGAGGGATGCAAGCCAGAGTTTGGAATTGCACAAAGGGAGATGAAGATGGTCGTTCAGGGGAAAGCAGAAGCAAAGCATGGCCTTTGGAGATTAGGAGTTTCAGAGCAGGCTTATAATGGAGTTGAACCAGAGGAGTGTAATACAAGAAAAGGAGGTGAAGGAAGAGAATTGAAGGCAGAAGTGGTGGTTGGCAGATTTCTGAAAATCTATGGGGTTTTTTCAGCGTTTGATGAGGTTTTTCTCTAGCAACCTCCTTTGTTTTGTTTGTTCGTTTTGTTTTTTTTTGGCTATTGCTATTGCCATAACTGTTGAGTGACTTCTCTACATGCATGCTTCACTATTAAACAGTAAAGGAAATAGTCTATGTACTCATCCTAGAAACCCAGAAAATAATTGCCTAAGAAACAAAATCAACATGCTCAGAGTTGTAGTTGTGCAAGATTGCTGGACTTCAGAGCACAGCACAAGACAAATCTTGTAGGCTATTATGTATTCATGTCATTAATGTTTTAACGTACAGTATATAGTAGACATTGGAGAATTCACATGACTTTTCTGCTTTTAATTCTAGTACGGAATACAGTCACTGCCGCTATCAG
Source organism: Phalacrocorax carbo (assembly GCF_963921805.1). Lineage (NCBI taxonomy): Eukaryota > Metazoa > Chordata > Aves > Suliformes > Phalacrocoracidae > Phalacrocorax > Phalacrocorax carbo. Next base: position 144,118,250 of record NC_087514.1, on the reverse strand, counting down.
TGACAGTCCTGTATTTCAATTTCTCTGTTTCCCAAAGGGAGCCTGTTAGGAGCTGCACAGCACTTAATCTAAAGAGTAATCAAGATAAGATATAAGAGAGAATGTGCTAATATTGATATTATCATTAATTCAATCCAGGATCGTGGCAATGGACATTTAATTTACTATTGCATACACAAGTCTATTAGAAGATGAATGTCCTCTATGGCAGGGGATTCAGCGAAGGCTAAGCTAAGCTTTTTGTGTCTAGAAGAAAGTAAGTTCCCACTGTGGACATTTGTAAGGAACGTTTTAACTTTGTGCCTTGAGCCATATTTTGATATTGTAAGAAGCACATGGGAAATCACAGGTTGCTTAATATTTTCCTTTAATCAATACTTTGCAGGCATGTTCTTCATTAAAATGTGGGAATGTGTAAGCATTCTTCCCCACTGCCTGTATTTGTTCTTCTGTCTGTGAAGGAGAGCAAAATAAACTTGAGTTTCTGCTCTACATCAGTGCCTGATTTGGAGGACCTTTTCCTTAATAATTTTCAGTGACTCAAATGTTCTGATTGTGAAGATGAGATTCATTTTCTAGCTGGAGATCAGAGTACCGGACCTCTACATGCCTTCGCCCAATAGATGCCTTCTCTCAACCCTAAGTATAACTTAATAGTGATCTTGCTCTCAGCTAGAGGCTGCTGCTCACTGCTGGTGGAGAAGGGTCCCAGTTCTCCTTGAGGCCAGCACTTTGTGATCATGCTAATAGGACTGCACACACAGTCTGAGGGACAACATTGTTTATCTAGTGGCTTTCATTGCATTATCCATTTTCGATATACCTAGGTGTTGACATGAAATTTGGGAGATTTGCTATGATTTTCAGTGGGAATAAGGTTCTGACTCAAGGACCTACTATGGACATAGATTCACTCATCTCTGCTGGCTGTGCAAAACAGTGATAGTACAGCAACTTCTGTTTCTCAGCCTGTTTTTCACTTGCTCGTTGTCAGTTGTCATGAAGGTACGCTGGATTCCTTCCGAGTGAGGGAAAGGGCTGACGTGGTGGTAGGGAGCCTGGTGTGAAGGGGCTCTGGGACTGAACCATGTCTGGAGGTAGATGTACATGTTGTTTGTAGTCTAGAGTGACTCAGTAGTTTTCAGCAAAGTATTTGTCTTCCACAGTCTGCATTTCTGAATTGTTTGTGGCCAAATGATACAATTCCATACATCGACTTGGAAGCATGGCTTACAAACTTCTTAAATAACTTCTATTGCTAATAATCAATTGCAGAGAAGTTCTGCTCTGTCATGCTGAGCTTGCATAGCTCTGCTTGTGATTGGAGTTGAAAACTTCATTAGTTATTCAGGTGTTCCATAGTCTTTGCTATTGGATTCTCTGACTTCTTGGCCTCCTGCTTTAGTCTTCCAACAGGATATCCCTGTTCTTTGCAGGTGCTTCTGATACTGCTGACTTTGTTTAAAACATTCTCGCTTTCTGTTCTGATGCTGTCAGCTTCTGTTGGTATTATAAGTTCCCAAGTTTGGTAGCTCAAACAATTAAAATCTGTGGTTAAAAATGAATTCTGACTGCTGAGGGTCTTATAAAACAGCTCTAGATTTTGGGACTGATGGATGATGACTGTTGGAATGAGAACTGTCAGGAGAAATTGCCCAATTTTAAAAATATTTTTCTGCCCGCTTAATCAAAGGACTGCTGTCTGTTGGAGAAACTTAGGCACAATTTTTTATCAACCTATTGCAAAACCAAAGGGGGAGGAGGCTAAACTGGGACTGAGGCTGTAGTGAGCAATAAGAACGTGCATTTGGTGTACTGCCGGATTTGGTTTTCTTCCTGCCTTGTTGCCTCTTCTCCCTCTTTTCTTCAGGTTTTTAAGGTGTTTGGCAAAATGTGTGTGATATTTCACTATGCATTCAATGCAAGCAGCTCTACAATATTCATGCAAGGATAAGACACTTCACCAACCTAGCAATACTCTATTTTATTAATATGTCGATGACAGTTCAAGAATCTCAATGCAGGTCCTGCTTTCCTGAAAAGAAAAAAAAGTGCCAAAAGCCAAACTTTGCTAAAGAATGCCACATGCTGCAAAGGCATTGAGAGTACTATGATTTCTGATGTAGGAGGGACTTTCTGATGTGCCTTTTAATAAAAAATATATATATATTCATTGTGTGTTTTGGTATATTATAGTCAAAGAATATTTCAAATTTATAATTTATCCTTCTCTGCAAGCTCGTTTCAGGGAAAGTCTTTCCCTACTTGATAATGAGATTTGTTATGACAGTAAATATGTCCAAAAAATCATCCAGCAAAAAACCTCTGGTAGCTGCTACCTCAGAGTTTATGTTGCAGAAATATCATATCAGGACTCAGATTTTAAGGGGTGATTAGAAGACATAGGTATCATTGAAAATTCTAGCTTGGGTAAAAGGGCTGTATGGGAAATCTTTGTTTTGTGGTATTTGTCACTTGTTCGTGCCATAGCAGAGCTGAAGAGAGAGTTATTCCAAAAGCTATGGCTTAACTCATAGAACAGGCTTATTTACAGTAATGAAGGACCTTAAAGGCTCAGATGTAACAATCCTTCATGACTGTATTTTTGCCAACATTTGCTTGTTGTCATGATCAATGTAGTAACTGCAAAGTCTGACAGAGAAGTCCTTTCCAGCTCTGGTAATCAATATCTGCATTTACTCCTGATCTGTGTTGGTGCCGCTGAGTGTGGGATCAAACTGAATCTTCTTCCTGCCACTGTTTCACGGAGGATACCTGTTTTGGGACCTTTGTTGTGGCTAATGATCTGGTCTAATGTGTTCATGATGCAGAACTGTGTTGCATTCCAAGTAGCGTCATGATAAATTTTGCTGAGATTTATCCAAATTATGGAGGAACTACATATGAAGTTAACATTTACCCTAAAACATTTGCCACAAGAGCTTTATGGATGTACATGTAACACTGTTGCGGTAGATCTGGCATTATATTATTCTTGTTGTACTTCAGGTCCCCTTTGTAGTCTTCTTGGTAATTATACCAGTCTTCAAGTGACTCAAGACTAACAACTTTTCTTGTGGCTCTCCTTGTAAAGGCATTGTTGCGGTTATCCTGTCAAACACTGCCTAAAGGTCAATCAAACTCTGTAAAACCTTCAAAGCCTGTTAAGGTTTGGCTCTCCTTATTGTGGGTCCTTATGGCTAATGCTGTCTCAGTGCTTTTCCCTCTCAAATCAGCTCTGCTGAGGTTTGTGGTCCTTCTGCTTACTGTGGCCGCCTCCTGCCAGGTTTCTCTCCTGTGAGAGGGTGGGGATCCTTGTCTTCAGCTCCCATGGGTTTGAGCCAAAGCCGCTTCTGCTCCCTGGTAGACTGCCCTTCTGCTTTGGGGGAAGTAGCTCACCAGGCTCTTGTCAGATGATCTGGTTGCCAGCCCAGGCACATGCCTGTTCTCTGAGTCTGGGTAGCTGTGCATGGGGAGGGTGAAGTCCAGTGCTTTCAGAGGACCAAGCCCACTGCTCTTGGACACAAGACTGTGGCATTTTCCTACACAATATCTCTTTCTCGTTCACCTACTGATATAATTCAGATTTTTTTTGTCCCTAAATAGTCTTTTTTAAATATGTATTTTCAGGAAACAGTATAATGGTTGGTTTTTTGCATTTTAACCACAACTGCTAAATTTCACATCTCCAAAAATCACTTTGACTCCCATCCTGGCTCTCTTCTCTCTAGTTTTGACTCCTTTAATTTATGTTAAACTCTGTCAAATTTACCATGATTGTCTGATTTCACACAAGAAAGTCTTCTGAGTCCTAGCCATCATCTTCCCTTTGGCTTGCCAGTGGCCTCCTGGGCGTTGTGTGGCTATGCTGTTCCGAGGAGGTGTCTTTTGGAGTGCATAGGATCACAGAGGCCTGTCAGATGAAGTTTTGCTCTTCATAGCCACAGATGCTCCCAGGTAGTACTCCTCTGAAGCCACTGCAATATTTGCATTAATCTGAGGAGAAAAATCATTGCTACATGGATGAACCGCTTAGCAGCAGCTGTGCTGAGCCACAGCCAAGTATGGAACCAGGTCTTTCCTCTCAGATGGAGGCATGCTCAGTGCAGAGGAGAGCTTTGAGCATGGACAATTATATCTGTGCAAGCTTTCTAATACTTTAGTGGGATGACTGTGGGAGGGAGCATTCATATTTTTTTCCCTGAAACTTTACTGTGTGAGCATTGAGTGGCAAAGGTGGCTGAAGAGCTGATGGGCATGCTGAGCACGTGGACAGGATGGGTTCTGCGAGGCTGTGGTGTGCAATTCCACGACAGGGAATTACACGACGGGTCGGCTTGTTGGGTAAGTTCAAGTGGAAATCAGGTGTCACCTGAAATTAAGGACGTGATTATGTAGAAATCAAAGAAATTGGCAAATGATGTAGAGCTGTTTAACTGTTGAGTCAGGAGGAGTCCAACTTGAAAACTGGATTCAGTTAAAGAAAGTTAAGCATGGCATTGCTGCTGGACATTTGCCATCAGACAGTGAAATCTGGTGATTCCTCTGGTAATTTGACCAGCTCTGATAAGTCTCTCCCCACCGCCTCTCTCCCCACCGCCTCTCTCCCCACCGCCTCTCTCCCCACCGCCTCTCTCCCCACCGCCTCTCTCCCCACCGCCTCTCTCCCCACCGCCTCTCTCCCCACCGCCTCTCTCCCCACCGCCTCTCTCCCCACCGCCTCTCTCCCCACCGCCTCTCTCCCCACCGCCTCTCTCCCCACCGCCTCTCTCCCCACCGCCTCTCTCCCCACCGCCTCTCTCCCCACCGCCTCTCTCCATTCCCAGACCAGAAAACTGTAGTGGGTGACCATGCTTTAGAAAAAGTGTATTCCAGAATTTAATATTAATACAAGATTTAGAAAATATTTGTGTAGGTAAATTCCTTTTAATGGCGCCTTGTTGCTGAAAGTGTGATGCATTTGAGCGCGGAGGCTGCAGCCCTGACTTACAGCTCAAAAATTGCCCAGAAGAATAGCACTATGTAGGAATATGGTTTCTCCCAGAAGTGTCTGCTTAGAGTAGTTCAGCCCCTGAAATTCTGTGGGAATGAAAAAAATCCATCAGCTGTTTCAGAAAATATATACAGTGAAAATGTTGATTCACTTTGATGTCCTGGGCTGTATCAAGAGGAAAATGGGTTTTGAATTGTGCTTTTCTCATACTTATCAACTTTAAAAGGACTTCGATACTTGAATGTAGAGGGTGAGTCATATTTAAAAAGTATTATCTATGGAGTTGGTTGAGCAATGTATTGGCATGCCTAAGAGTCTGAAATTTTTGTCGGGCTCTTAGCCTGCAGTGCTGACACAATGTTAGTAAACTTTCTGCTGTCGCCCAAGAACTGTTTATGGGAAAAGTTAGCCATGTTGGTAGGCTGTAGGTGTCAAAGAGTGCTTGTTACTTCCAGTGGGACAAGCTAAGATTTTGGTAAAGTTTCTTCTGTATACAAACTAAATGTAAGACCAGTTGAAAATGTTTGGAAAATGTTACTGAGATGCTGAAAAATGTTTTGGTCACTGATACTTGTAGAAAGGAGCAAAGTTAGTGTGTGCGCTTTTTTCTTTTTACAGTTGAGTGCCCTATTTGTAATGTAAAGGCAGTTTTAATGGAGGGTTTCTGCTGATTCCTCTGGTAGTGGACCTCTGTTCCTTTGTTTCTGAAGCCTACAGGAGGTGCCGAAAAGGGGACCCTTCTCTAAATGTTATTGATTAATTTCAGAGCTTGGAACACATGCAGCTAAAAATGACCTCAAGGCGCCATCTGATTCAGTGTGGGAAATGCCTTCACTGCTCTTGATTGTTAGATCTGTTGAGCCTTCTTTCTTGCCTTGAGACAATAGTCCTTTCTACAGCTGAATGGACCCAGTGATCCAGGCGGGTTCATCCTCAAGGGCTGCGCATGCGTTGCTACCCTTGTTCTGTGTTCTCTCCCCCTGCAGATGTGTTGTGCGCTGGTTGTTTGCCTTTCAGGCTGCAGCTGTGCCCACATAGCGGCTCATTTGGGTTCTGCCCACTCGAAACTGCCAGGTGTTCTTGGTTGAGGGAGTATTCCACTGATGATTTTCCTTGTTTGAGTCCTTTCCCTCTGACCTCATGCTTCTTTGCAAGGAAGTAGGTTCACCATCTAATTGCAGAGTCAAGGCTTGTAGTATCAAGTGAGATAGATGGAACACATTGCTCTACTGCTGTTGTATCTAGCGTTGTGTTTTGTGTTATATCTGACCTTCATAAACCTACAGTTGCTGTGAGGGGCAATGGAAAAGGCGGTGTCCCTGTGTCACAGGGTGAGACTCTGTCTGCTTAGCTCCCCAGTCTTGGTTTTTGAAGTGTGATCTTCGATGGTCATCAAAGTTTTTTGTATGAATTATGGCAGGAAAACATCCTGAACTTTCCAAGTTTTCATTCATTACTTTCCTTTTTCTTCCTATTTGTAACCCAGTACTTTATTAATCACCCTTATAATAACCTATTTTATCATACTTTTCTTAGGTATTAGTCTTTGATGAGGAACCTTGTCAAATGCATTTTAAAAACATGAAGTTGAGCAGTCACCATTTTTTCTGTTTTTGCCTCAACAGTGATATATTTAAGACCTCTTGCACATTAGTTAAATGTGACCTTTTATACATGAATCTTTGCTACTTCCCTTTCAGGAAAAAAAAGAAAAAAAAGAGTATGGCTTCCCAAAAATTCTTGTTCTTCTTTCTTCCACTGGGTTATGAAGACTTTCACAACAACAGAAGTTACAGTAATTAGTCTCATAGGAAATCAGAAGTTATAACTAAAATTTTCTTGAAGTCAAATTAACATTATCTTCTATACCTGAAAGCACAGTGAGTATAAGATCTGGTACCGCAGGGTTTTTCTGGTGCTGGAAACAAGTGTTAGATTCCTTCTTGGGAAGCAGCATCCTGCCCATTCAGTTACTTAAATTTGTCCTTTCAGGTCTGTGAGATCAAATCGTAGTTCATGCTAAATTTGCTAGCAGAGACAGCTTGATAGTTTTCCTGTCTTCATTGCTCCATCATTTAACCTTGGGTGAATTTTTGAGAAAGGTGAAGTGGAGGGGAAGAAGGAGAGCAAGCAGAGAATTTTTCAGGGAAAGATAAGAATTGTTTTTTCTTATTCATTTTGTTGTAATTGTTCAAAGATGCCCACGGTTTTGGAGTGTTCTGTGAAGGTCTAGGGTCAGATGCATGAGCAGATATAGCCGAGCCCAACAGGACTCTGCATTGTATCTCTGAGGGACCCCTGCTGCTGCCCAGGAGTTGGATCTGCAGCAGTGATACCTGTGTAATACATTGCATTGGTTTGTGCTCAGGTTTTCCCTTTTCCTGATGCTGTTCCCCTCACCCATCTTTCTGAGGACCCCTTTTGCTTTACTGTATTGAGTAAATCCAAACAGCCCCTGATTTCAAAACCACAAATAAATAATAAGAGGTTGTTTTTTTCTTCCCCCCCCCCCCCCTTTTTTTTTTTTTAATATTGAGAAGAATAACTACTGGAATTTTAGAGATACAAGCAGTCCTTGCTTTTGACTCTGATTTCATTGATAATATGATGTTTATGTGGAGAAAAGCTATTTTAGGTCATGTTTATGACTTTGTCAAGATCTTCAACTGCTGAGAGCTGGCAAAACCCCACCAAAGTGAACTGGGCCACGGCACTGGGCTCCAGCTGATCCTGTTTAACCCTCCCTCTGCACCACCCTCATTTGGCACAGAGAACAGTTATGTGATCCAGGATTCAAAAATGAGCATGGACCTCCTAAAATCTTTTCTTATTTCTAGCTTTTCCCCAGAATAAATGACTTATTTACTAAATGTGCCTCAAAGAGGCAGCCGTAAAAGCCTTTTCATCAAACCATGATTCTATTCTGCAGTTCTTCATTATCTTTTTTTTTTCCCCTAAAGAAAGTCCCATAGATATTTAGATTTATGCATCAGATAAAAAAAGAGAGCTTGTATGAAAAGTGGCAAATAATGATGATTAATATAGTAAATGAGTGCCTATAAATATTTTGAGAAAGCTAGGGAAAGTAAAAAGGAGATTTTGTGGTTCTTTAATATGCTGTGATATGTGAATCCAGTTCAGTGACACTGAACTTCTGATTAAAATTTGATATTTGCAAATGGCAATAGAGAGGGTCTGAGGAAATTCTGTTGCATTTATGTTTAACTGTTTGTTTTTTTTAAAAGTGGTTCTTTGGCTTGGAGATTTTATTCTTATTATTAGACCTAGGCTTATTTCTGAATTTTGTCTCTGAGCAAAGTTTTGGGTTTGTTTTTTATTCTTTTTTTCCTACCCAGTGCAAGTAGAAAAGTAAGTTTTTTTTGAATAAATATCTTATTTTACAATAAGCAACAATATACTCTGGATTTATTACAACACAACTGAGGTTGAAAGTTTTTCTTTTATAATCTGCACATGTGCTAATTAGCACTGTATTTCTCTACTGTAGCATAAATTTATGATTGTTTTCAAAACCACAGTTAAAATTCTTTTTAGGTAAATCTACATAAAAACATTAATATATTTTTCATTTTATATAATGAATGTATTTATTTTCACTTCCCATGGACTTATCTGTGTCCTTACTGAACTTAAGAAACAGTCATTTCATACATACTAACAGGATTGTTAACAAACTGAGGTTTCTGTTCTATTAAACAGAGTGGGGGGAGGGAAATTAAATTACTGTTTAAGGAATCTGTTATTTTGTAAATGTGACTGACTCCCAGAGTGGCTGCTATAAAACCTCGTTGTTCTTACAAGCTCTGAAGCATAGCTTTTAAGTTCTCGCTTGCTATAACATTCTGTGTTATTTTTCTCTTGTGATTCTCTTGATGCTTTTCTTCCGAGTCTACAAATTTGATCAGAATCTTTTAATTAGAAACCACAATGCTATAAATAGTAGTAAATATAAAATCCCTTACATCAAAGGGCAAGCATATAAATAGGATTTTCTCGTCAATTTTATTTTAAAGACATTCTTCTATTTTGATAGAAATTATTATCTCTTCAAGCAAAACTTATTAAAAAGCATCTAAGTACTTTATGCAGGATACTTCAGAATTAAGGACTGTGTATTATGAGGAACTGTACATTATATCACAATATATTTTTAATTCTCTTTTTTCTCATTTTAATGGGGAAAAATGTTAGTCATCATGTTACTATGCTGCTTTCAACACCCCAACTAATTATACACAGTGTGAGGAAAATTTCTAAAATACTTCCCTTCAAAGTTCTTGTTAGTTTGATTATTAAGAAAGTGCATAGCTTTTAAGTGTTTCACTGGTGGTTAAAATATTTGACCTCTTTGAAATGAAAATCTTCCAAACATATTTAAGGTTACCTAAGGTACAGTGTAATGAGGCTCGCCATTGATCTGCGGCGATAGACGTTGGTTGTAGTTTATGTATATGGACTCCCTCTGGAGATGCTCATTCTTCAGGACCTGTTTCTGGAGAAAGCTGATCCCCAGCAGGGTACTGAAGGGACTGTATCAGGAATCATCATTATTCTGTTGTCTTTCTTTGTAATAATAAAGAGTCGTACTTGCTACTGATTGCCCATCTCCTCTCTTACTGCAGTGATCCCAAAGCATAGAGCAGGTGATTTAAAATAATTGGAGTCCCATCCCTCTTGGTTTGGCAGGAGGGTTTGTATACCACTTTTGTTTTTCTAGGATTCAAGCTTTTAATATTTGTTTTAGATAAAATATCTTTGTGCTTAGTGATTTGAAATAATCCTTTCCACTCCATTTACTTTTGATTCCTTTCAGACCTTCACTGAGATGCTTAAACTTTGCAATCTTTGATGAAAGCTAGCTCTCCCATAATTGCATTGGATGCATGGGGTACTTAGTATTTTCTGTAGGGGGGCTTGCAGGGCAGTACACTTTTTTTTTTTTGCCACTAGAAATTGCATTTGAAAGGACCGCAGCTAATTTCAGAGCTGTTATCGGTATTTTTCATCTTCGGCTGCATGACAGTAAAATTTCAGAACTTTTTGATTGTTTCAGATGCACAGGCATTGCGCTCTTCCATTAAGTTATTGGATTCTCCTTTCCTGGCCCTTGCTCATGTTCTATATTGAGCTCATCTCTCCTGGTCTCCAAGAGCTCCCCTGTTACGACTCAGTTGTGAGCCGTTGATGTGTCACGTCCACGGTTGTTGAAAAAGCCTCGAATTTTCTGAGAAAGTTCCTTGGTTTGAGAACTGAATGACATGATTGATTGTCTTGCTTCAGTGGTTTAGCAGGGCCTTTGCAGGTGTCTTTCTTATTACTTCTGCTTGAATGAGATGGTATAGATGGCATAATAGTACTTATTTCCTTTCTTTGTGTTCTTTTATCGACATATGTCTATGAATCTAAGCTTCCCTTTCAGCTGGCCATTTACCTATTCACTGAGCAGGCAGGTAGATGTGCTTAAAAATAATGTAGAGCCAAGACTTCTTAAAATCTGTCCCTTTATTTTGTAGTTTTTAACCAGATATTCAAAAGAATTGTTATCCTAAAGAATGTAGTGGCTGGCAGTCTTAAGGTGCAGTTTTTTGTTATGTTGAATGAGATATGTTAGCTGTCATTGAAAAGGGGAATCTGTCTTCCTCTTCATTCTGTCTTGCGTGTCCCCTCCAGCTTCTTTTCGTCACATCTATTCATGGTGAAATGAATAAATTAAGATAAATTTATTTGGATCAGCTTATTTGTCCGACACAAAACGGATCCACTCCAAGTAATGATTACTTTTTGGGTGCTGATCTGACCTTCTGGGCAGGCGCACGAGCCGACAAGGGAGAGCAGGTGGGAGCACGTGGCCAGGATGGGGCAGAGCTGTCTGGTTTTGGCAGCAGCCCACAGTACGCAGCGTTGCAGTGTATTACAACCGTGTATCAGGTTTGAAGGATTCTTTAAATCTGGAAGGACTGCAGTTTCTGGAAAGGGCTGAATTTGTCTGGCTATCCAAAATGTGCATCTTGGTATCTCAGTAGATTTGAGAGACACTTGAGATACGCTTGATTGCACTTGAGCTTAAACTTAATGGTGAGCTTCCTGGATTTGCACCACTTGTCTTGGGGGTGGTTACATCTCTGTAATGTTTTTCATCTTCATTTATTAATAGGCATTTTCTCCCCTAAATCCACATTAAGAGCTTATGTCAGGGAGTAACTGTGGTCCAGGGTCACCTCAGAAATACATTAGCCTTGTAATTGTTTGTCTTAGAGGCATGTTCACGGGAGGAAATTTGCCAGACCAAATCAATATGATGCAATATACCTAGCAGTTAAAATACAAACCAACCAACCAAACAAAAAACCTAGTCATTTTTGCTGTTACAGTGAATGAGGTGAATACGTTTTAATAACAAATGATACATTTAGTATATGCACATTTAGAAATTAAAGTTAGGCTTTTTATATTCTTTCTTACTGATGAATTTTCTTTTGGTACCAACATATGGTCATACAGAAGACTTGGTTATACTGTGTATACAGATCTAAATGATGGCATATGTAGCTATGTTGTTAACAAACAGAAATAATGAAGTGCTTTAGGACGTTCTTTGCATTTAATAATGTAATGATGAGAATCGAACAGCTGGGCTGCTATTACTCTTTTGGTCATAAAGTGGTCGTTGCAGTGGAGGTAGGTAAATGAAGGTTAGTTAAGGTTAGCAAAAATGCTGCAGTGGAAGAAGGGAATGACAAAACTAGCATTGGCCCCTAGTACCTTACTCAGTTCTTGGCCTGTCATATTGGTTTATGAGCAGCAGCCTAAAAATTCACATGTAACAAGGGAAAATGGAATTTAAAAATCATTCAAAGCAAACTCTGCTGCCTGAGAGTTGAAAAAGAAATGCCAATGCTAATGTGGTAATTTGTTGATTGCTGGTTTTGCTGTATCTGTGGCTGTGCTAGCTGCTGCAGGCCAGAAACAGCTAAATGGTCGTCCTATGTGTGGGTCGCTGTATGTGCTGTGGGTGTCCGTCGTTGCCTAACAGATACCAGCCGGCTGTGTCACGGGTCATCGGGGACTAGTCTGAATCCCTTAATGTCAGAAAGGGGTCAAAATGGATGGTGTGAGGAGATTACTGAATTACTGCCTCTTTTTTAAGCTTTTTTGGCTAGAAAGTAGACTTTTAATACTGATGGTAACTAACTACTGAAATTATTTACCCAGGTAAGGTAAACTCTGTGTTGTATTCAGTTAGTTGGTCAAAGATTATACATTTGTTCAAAAGGGATGCTTTAAAATCATCCAGAAATTACAAGAACCATTTAGCGAAGATGCGGCTTATGTTACGAAGCAGGTTAGATGTAATGGGGATAGATGAAAGGATATCTGTCATCTACTGAGAGGCCTTCTAAGAAGCTTTCCAGTTAATACTTCATCCTTCTAAACTGTAATGTAAATATCTGGAATTTCTCGTCATGCAATTTTGCATGCACGTTCACTGCAGTGGTACAGCTAGGCATTTTTATAGAGGGCACTCAGCCTGAGCATCCTCTAATAAGAGAAGCTGTCTCGACTTTTTTTTTTTTACAGGAATCAACTCTCTGTAAATATGTATTCATGGTTGTTGTCTTTTTTATTTATTAATACTCATGCTTATATATATAGACATAAAAAGAGAATTCTGCTGTAGGGCAACTAAAAATGTAATAAACAAAAAAGTCATGACCCCTTCAACTTTCTGTTTCTTTGTTGCTGTTCTTTTCCAAGGAAACTGGTATTCTCAACTCTTCTGGATTTAATGCCGATTGAAAGCCTGCCAGTAGTTTTAGAGAGTGAATTTGATGATTCACGTTATCCCATCCTGCACTGTGTTTCCCAGAGTTTTCAATAAATCATTTGGTAGAATTGTACTATCCTGTATTGTATTTCTTTAGAGAAGTGTAATTTAGACTGGTTCTTCAGTGTTTCCTCTTAGATTCCTCTGTCTACATGCTTCAAATCTTAATGTGCAGATTTCAATGGAAAGAAAATAAGAACAAAGTTGAAACTGCTCCAGATTGTCTGAAAGTAGCTTATCTTATTAGTTAGTTAAATAACATGGCAGTTCCTTTTCTTGGGAGTTTTCAGGTCTGGAAACAACTGTTGCATTTCCATTGGATAGCTGAGCATTTTTTTTCCACTACTACTAGAATAAATATTCTATTTCTGGCAGATTGTGAGTTACAAAGTATACCCATGTTTGTTCTGTATAGGACTGAATGAAAGGAATTAATTCAGGGAAAATATATGGCAAAGAGAGAAAGAGAAAGAAAAGAAAAGAAACAAAAGAGGTGTTTCTCTAGCACCCATTTTTCTTTGGTTTTAGTGACTGCTTAAGGGTGTTGGAGTTTTGGGAGCCCTTTGGAGGAGATGGGTTACGGGGTGGTGAATCAGAGCTTTGCAGAAAATGCAACTAATCTGATTTTAGCCTGTTGCTATTGCCTCACTATATGAGCTTATATGAGAGTCTGTCTGATTGAACAGTTTCAGGTAATGTTGGTGAGATTTGTGAGTGTATCCCAGTCTGACCAAACCGGTAATGTCTCAGCTATTCTCCAGCAGTCTGTGTCCAGAGTCAGGTTAAGGAGTAAATAACATATTAGCTGGGGGAAGTTTTCTGCTTGTGTTTGCTCAGGGTTTTGCTCAGATGGAAGTTCAAAGAAAAGAGCTGTTTCCTGTGGTGTGGATGGGTTAAGATGGGGGGTTACTAAGGCAGAGCCTCCCAGTCACAGGTTGTGTTGTTGGGTGGGAATTCTTGAATAAGCCTCATAGAGTCAGGAAACAGATCTCTTATTCATTATCATAGACTGCTTTGTCCATTTCCATGCAATTTTTTTGTTAATGGCATATTGTTAATTAGTAAATATATTTACTTCATACGTTCACAAACCTGTACGATATGTTTTGTTGTATACTAATTTGAATACTAATTCCAGTCTTTTCGATATTGCAGTCTACCCACATTGCTCGAGCCAGCTTCCAGGTTGATGCTTTTGGATCATCTTTCATCCTAGATGTGGCACTAAACCAGTAAGTAATGATTGTATCTTCCTATACATTTATACAAGACCTGGAGCCAATGAAATATAATTTTTCAGTGGAGGCTTCAGAGGCTCTATTATGGCACAAATGCTGTTTCTAGGTATTGCGTTCATCTGTATTAGTATATTTTAAGTTCTTCCATTATTTTCTCAAGTACCGTTGTAGGCTTTGATATTCCCATTGTTACTACTTAGTAGCTGTTGCAGTGTAACTAATGTTTTAGAGTTATAATTTCATTTGCCATCTTTCAGTTTACCATAAAGGCGAATTAATATACTCATGCGGAGGCTCCTTGGATATTAAAACATGGAGTTGCTGAAAACTAGTAGCTGTTAGCATTTTAATAACCAAGTGTAAAGTACTGGAGCTAGAGCAATTACACCACAGCTAATCCTCAAAAAAGAATGAGATGGATAGTTGGGAATGAAGTTTCTCTGGATGCATTTACAGTTGTTTGGGAACAGAGGAGCATTATGAGGCAGTAGCACACTGTGAACTTCAGACTATGAGGAAAGATTGAACAATAGTAAACTTAAAGTGAAATCTGGTATGTGTCTTTCAGTAATGAGTTTTTGAAGTAGCTTTTTAGCACAGCTGTTTTGAAATAGGAGTTGCTTTGCTTTTCTGCTCTGAAGTGAAAAGAGAGTAAATAATATAGTAAATAGAAATGCTTTGTTAAGTAATTCAGCTCCTAATAATCGAACACAATGTTGCGTGGTTTGGTGTAAGAGGCAAATTGCTCAGTTGCTACATGTTTTTCTGCTACAAAGACGAACTGTTCATGTTGCAATGGAAGTCACTCAAATTTTGGATTTTTTTCACTTTTAAACACATTTTAAACAGTGGCAATTTATGTGCACTGACATGGGTTAAAAAACTCATGTGAATCCTTGCTGGTTACAGACGGCAGAGACACTGCGCTGCTGGAAAGTGAGGGAAGGAGGCTGGTTTAGAAGTATGATTGTGTAACAATGCATTTTAAAAGGATTCTAGAGGAAGAATTTCCTGCTTAAAAGCACCGAGTCCACAACATTGAAGTTTTTGTTGGAAATAGCAGTTTTGTATACATATTTATACCTTACTGAGAGTAGGTTGCACAAACCTGATTTTATTTTGGGTGACAGATTAATGGTGTGGCCACAGTTAGTTTCAGAAAGGTCAGGATTTTCCTTGTAGTATGAATTTCTGGTCATCTTAATAAAAGTAAACACATTTACTAATGGTATATGAAAAGGCAAGTTAAGGATGCGATTTTTATGGACTTCAACAGTTCTCTGTAGGTGGACTTTTTGTTTACGCACATGTACATATACATATAACCACAGACACACAAACACTTATGTTTAAAATTTGATTTGTTTTGAGATGGATCCTATTTTTATGTCATTCTTATGTTGCCTTTAATGATATTAGACCAGTATTTGTATCAGTACGCCTGTCAAAATATGTCCTTACTGTTCTTAAGAGTGCTAGAATCCAACTTAAATATGAACTTTTCCTGAGGAACTATGCTTTTCATGATGTGAAAAAAGTCCTATCACAGGCTGTGCAAAATGCAAACAAGAAGGCTGCAAGGAAATTAAGATGTTTGGATTCCATTGTCATATTTAAATCAACATTTAAACTGCTTCTGAAAAGCGTTTGTAGATCATCAGATAAAAAGAGGGCCAAGTATACTGGAGCAACATTTAAAATGTATTATTAATTATTTTTCCTGTTGAACAAATCTATTCAGAAGGCTGTATTTATTTTTATTCTCTTCTAATTTTTACTCTCCGTATTATACTCTGTGCTTTTTTTCTAAGGTTCCTTAGAAAAAAAGCACTGATTTTTCTGAGGAGTGGTTTGCAAATTTATTCCGCAGTAGCTTTATAACTGAAAAGTAGTTGAATGCTTGAAAGGAACAAGGTTCAAGATTTTAGTTTTCCTCTGGAAAAAATATCAGCTTAGTATTTATAACTGAACTTCTGCTAATATCAAAAGCATGCTGAAGCAGGCCTCTGTGGTAAAATTAGCTCTTATGCATAATACACATTTGAGGAATGTTAAAGGAAGTATGGGGGACAGAGAGGGGAAAAAATAATTTAAAATACATAGGTTGTCAGAAAAGGTGCATGTCCTTGTCAGTCTCCTTTCTTACAGTCTCCCTGTTGTTTAAAGGTTGGTGTGTACGGCTCACACATCTGAATATATCTAAGCATCATCTCTAGTTTCAATGTCAGTAGTGGACAGTCACGGTTAAAGTGTTCATTCTTCTGTATGGTTCCCCAATTTATGGATGGAAAAATTTCAAAATTAAATCTATAGTAGCAAACAGAGGTCTTTAAAAACAAATCAGAAATTAAAATATACCCCTGGCCCCTAAAGTCTCTCTGCAAATAGATTTTCTTCATTTGCTGCATTCTTTGTGGGCATTATTTTCTCTATTCTCTTTAAATCCATCTTTTTATCTGACAAGCGGTTTCTGTTTCCTCCACTGCATTTGCCTGTGCTTTGTTTTACATCCTCCTGTTATGTACCCATTTGCATTTTGTATTCTGTTGTGT
The DNA here is from genome assembly GCF_963921805.1 of Phalacrocorax carbo. Classification (NCBI taxonomy): domain Eukaryota; kingdom Metazoa; phylum Chordata; class Aves; order Suliformes; family Phalacrocoracidae; genus Phalacrocorax; species Phalacrocorax carbo. The sequence goes on along the minus strand of NC_087514.1, from coordinate 144,101,621 downwards.
TTGTGTATTTTCCATCTCTTTTCTTACTTGGTTCACCAAAGAGTCACAGATTTCTTTCTTTTTCTGTCAGGAATCATTGTCCCCTCTGCCATCACGATAGATACCACACAACTTTCTTGTTTTTCTTGCAACCTTTTTCTTGACAACTTTTTGTACACTGACAGTTGAGGCTGGCAGAAATGTTCATGGTCTCCTACTTGTCTCTTTTCCCCCACTGCCTGATACCCTCTGTTTTATCTCTTCACCAAAGGAAATGTAACCTAGCATCTCACAACCCAGGCTGAATCTGGGTGTTAGCCGAAGCAACTTTCCTTTCCTAGTCCCCTTCTCTTCCACCTCTCACAAGAGCAGCCCGTCACCAAAGGCTGATCTCTGCAATGAAACATGCTGGGAAGATAAAGGAGGTGGGCAGGGAAATCAAAAAGCAGAGCTTACACTGACATTTCAGACATGAGGAAGACTGAGGCCCAGGATGGGATGTTTTTCCAGTCCTGGATGCAAGTGAGAGGAAGGAAAAATAATCTTCTAGCTGGCATTGCAGCGTGGCGGTTTAATTTAACACTGAAATCCACATGCTTTCTTCTTGCTCATTTTGGATCTCAACCAGTTTTGAATGTGATGTTCATATTAAATGGAGATATGAGATACACTGAAACATTACCTTGAATGATAATAATAAAAAAAAAAATAAGCTGCTATAATTACAATGTAGTTTGCTTTTTTTTGGTGGTGGTATTTTCTCCACACACATTGCCATTCTTTCTCTTCCTTTTTTCCCCTGAGTTGCCATAGTGTCTCTACCATAAGCTTTTTTTAAGGTACAGTGTTTCTTTTTGAATTTTTTTTTGCCTTTTCAACTGGCTGAAGTGTTTACAAAGGAGCTTTCAGATCAAGTCAGCTGTATTTTTAAAAGGTTCAATCCCTTAGGCAAAGGTTAGAGATGCATTAGTTGTGTCGGTGTGTTTATGAATCCATTGCCTCGGTATCGTTATGCATTCAGAACTGCATCTAATGGAGCTGTTTTCTGTGGCCGTCTTTGTTAACGCTGCCTTCAGCATTAGCAAGCCTGAGTCCTGACCACTGGGCCACGCAGGTGTGTGCTGCTCGCAGCCACCCCTCCTTCAGCACACGTCCATCTCTGGCCATCAACCCAGAACTGTGCAGGAGTTGCATAGCAATCTAGTGGGCTTATTTATTCTTTCTAATTCCTTCCCCTTGAAATTTTGAATACTGTGATAGCATCTATGGCTCAGCAAATGGCTATTTCTTTTTTTCATGCAGAATATTTCTTCTTAAATGTAGTCATGTGACCATTTACACTCTCATCTTGGGTTGTAATTACACAATTAAACAGCAGAGCTCGCCAGGAAATGGGGCATGCTTCCAAAAGCCTCTTTGAGGCCCTTTTGGTCCTGTGGACTATGTGGATCTGTCTGAGGGGGTCTGGGCTGGGGCGTGTCCATCTGCTTGTGAAGAAGCAGAGACCTAATGGCAGAATGGGCCAAAGCAAGCTGCGATCATGGAGTTGGATTGGGAAAGAGCACGCTGCAAGTTTGCTAATCAGAAAAACTATAGTATCTGTGCTTGTCTGGAGTGTGGGCAGGCTCTGGCACAGGGTGACAACCCCAGGTTTGCTTCGTGGTAACCATGACAGGCAAGAAAGATGATCATGGTCCTTTCTTGCTGCAGCATCATCCTTCTTACAAGGGCTCTGTTGTCTCCTGTCATGGAGACGGGCAGAGAATGTTTCTAGAGCTTGGGTCTTATGAGCACTTAAAAGGTGCGGTGTGCACCCAGCTGCTCTGCCAAGGGGACTTGTGGCCTTCAGAAAGCTCCCTGGAGTGTCTGGCCACCTGCACGTGCTCCAGCTCCTCATGCTACAACAAGGAGAAAGGTCCTCCCCAATCTTGACTTTTTTTGTAAGAGTGAACGCATCCATAGCATGAGATCCTGTGGTTTGTGGTGACAGGGAAACACGCTGAAGAGTCATGAGAATAACTAGGGATTTCAAGCTTACGTTCAGCACTTCAGGATGGCTGTGTCCTTCCAACTGACACTCAGTCACTAGGATGGGGGGATCAAGCGTAATCACCACCTGCTTTCTTTTCTTGCAAAACAAATTTAATTCCAGTGGCCCATGTGTGGAAAATAATCTATAAAGAAGTAGTCAGCTGGGCAAGATGTGTTCACTCTTTAGGAAGCTCACACATCTTCTGTTCCCATTGAGCGCCTGACTGTGTCCCAGGAGTACCAACACTGTGTATAAATTGATAGTCATGATCAACGACATTCAGAAGGCTAAAAGATTTTATATGAGGCAATTTTTATAAACTCTGCATTAATTCTCTTCTCTATGTGGAAAACAAATGCCCTTTTCTCTTAGTTTATCAAAAAGTAGGCAAATCAAATAAGCTTCTTCAGAAAATATTGATAGGTATTTTGTATATTTCAGTCTTAATTTAAATTATTTCTGGTTAGTGATACTGAAAAGTTCCTGGCATTCCAGGAATTAATTATTTTGCCTTACCACTGAATGGTTTTTGCAGCTTCTGCTCAGAATGATACAGACATTCCTCATGCCTTGTGGGGAAATTTAAGAGTGTCCTTTAACTAGAGTTTTACAAACCTTACAGAATCCGATGGTAAACTTCATTAAAAAAACCCCCTGAAAACAGAAGCAAAATAAAAGGCAGCTTGACAGACAAGTGCCAGCTTTTTCATGAGATAAACTGCTGAAACCTTGCCTGTAATTTCTCTTGGCAAATGGTCTCCAACACTAATATCAATGTGTCATGTAAGCTGTAAGTAAAAAACATATTCCTAAATTTGCTCTAAATTGTAAACATTTGGCTGTGTGGAATTCAAAAGGATTAGCTTCCTGACGTGGTTTAAAAAATGCAGTTACACTGTTTCTGACTATTATAATTTCTGGTAAGTCTTTCTCCCGTATTGCCCCCATGAGTCTTGCCCTCCTGGCCAGCCGCAGGACAGACATGCGGTTGAGGGGCTCCACATGATGTGACGTGACCTGCTGGGTTGTGCTGCTGGGTGCAAGAGGACCCATCTGCTGTTTCTGCTCTGAAAGTACTCCATGCTTTTCGAGCTTAGTTACTCTTGTAATGAATTCTGGTAACTGGGTGTGGTAAGTGATGGTCAGATCAAACCTGAGGAGCAGCTCTTCCTTTAAGCTGTTTTGAGTCTCCCTAAAGTTCAAGTCAATCCCTTATTAGTTATTTTATTAAATGCCTTGGCTGCACACAGTCCCAATTGTTCTCACTAGCAACTGAAATTTTTTGTGATCAAGGGAATTCAAGCTCCATTCACTTTTCTTATTCATGCCCTGTGCATGCAGCCTGAGGAATCCCACTTGGGTACGATCACATTTTGGTAATTGATTCTTACTTTAAATAATACCTTTTTTTTTGCACCCTACGAGAGTGCTCTGAAAATAATTGTAATATTTAGTACCGATATACAGGTAGCATAATATAAACTGGGTTCAGGTCTTCTGAACAAGGTACTAAATAATGTTTTGCACTATTTTTGAATTATTTGATTTGTTAAGTGATATTTATCATGTGCTCTGTGATCAGAACCCCAGCTGACCCAACAGACCCAAAAGTAAGACAAGAATTCAAAGTTTTACTAGGCTGTCAGTAAACATATACTGAGGCTAGAGAGAATGCCTGGGGTTATGCAGGTAGACCTGTGTAGCATCATCACTAAGGGTTCTTGCCTTTTGTGGTTTTTTGTTTTTGTTTTTGTTTTTTGTTTTTTTTAGTTTTGCATTGAAGAGGTGTGGGAATGAAGAATTTGCCAAAATATAAATTGTTTGAATAGTTAATTACTTTCACTGATAGAAGTTTGGATGTTAGTTTTAGACTGAAAAGCCCTGTAGCATGGAGTTTTCCTCCCACCTTGGTACGTATAGCATATCAGCCTTCTTTTTGTTATAAAATAGGTTGAGTTCCTGGATCTTTGATTAAGTGGCATCTTTTAAGTCCTTTAATAATTTCTGTGTCTTTTTGCCGACTTCCCCAGTTTATCAGTATTCTTGCTGAATTGTAGGCTTAGTACTGCATTTTGGCAGTGTCACACGTAAAGGTAGCACAGCTTTCCCATTTCTGATTGATACACCTCTTCACATAGTTCCCAAGATTTTCCCAAGATTATTTTTCTTTCTTTTATTTTTTAAAAATTTTCTTCTTCCAAGCTTAAAATTGTCTGGTTAGTAAATATGAACTATGTTTTTTGATCTTATTATATCATCACTGTTACTATTATTGAATTTATAATCCTGTACAAGAAAAATATCAGGCTATTTTGTCAAGAAAAATTTTCCATAAACCTACATTGATTATCAATAAGTTTATTACCTTCCTTTAATTTGTTTTGTATAATGTTCCGTTATGCTTAAGACTTCTTTTGGAAAGGGAAATTGCTTTTGATAACTCCATTAGATTCTATTTTTTAATATTGTATTTTAGTTTTAGGTTAACAAATCTGTGTTATGATTATTCCTCTATTATTGGCAATAGATTTTATTGTTGGTTTAATACCAGCTGGTAAAGGCTGTTGAAATCAACACAAGTTTGCTACTGACTTCAGTTGGATGGGGATATGGAAAGTTTAAGTGATGTCTGTGAAATGCTTGTGTTGCTGTACGCTTCTACGGGAGAACTTATCTTGGGCCACATATCTCCAGGACACAGGGCTCTACCCACCCTGGGGACAGTGATGCACAGACATCAATATGATGGATACAAAATGTCCGTCTATTTAGCTGCGTCACACGCTTATATAGCTCTTGCGCTTCCTGTTCCTGCCACTCCTATGGGGAGGAGTCTATCTTTCCGTCACATCCCGTAATCTTCCGGTCGCCGATCCCTGTCTATTCCCCTACATGCTTGTAAGTGCTTAATTTGCATTCAGGTTAAAATAAAAATAAAAAGGGAATTTGTTTCATTCATCTATTATTTCCAGGTGTGTCACTCTAAGGTAGTTCTAATCACCTGCAAGAGAATTCCCTTATGTTTCTGAAACCTCACTTAAAGCTCAGTGGTTTGTGATTTCTAAGAAAAATAGCATTTGAAAACATATGTATATATATCTATATCTATATATGCACAAAATCTGTGCATCCCCTCATCAGATACTTTCCTAGCCCATTAAAAAGAGTTTCTGAAAAGGTCAGTCTTTTGTTTTCCTCTCAATGGATGTGATAAAGAATATTGTACTGCTTTTAGATAGTTGCATTCATTGAAAGCCATATTTGTTGGTTTATAGTAATTAAAACATATGGGATTATTAGCACTGAGTAAATTGCCTTTCCATGGTCTGATTTTTTTTGACACAAAAATAATTACAGAAAATGTATTACTGTGTACTTGTGTGTGTGTAGGAAGAAAAAGATTATTCTGGAGAGATATAATTTTATTACTCTAATGTTTTTCTTTCTTGATGATACTCCTTAGATCATGAGATCGCTTAGGAGCTATATATCTTACACGTACACAGAGATACCTCATACGTATGGATCAATCATGTGCTACATTTAGCATCTTCTTTGATGTAAAATGGCTTAAATTAGGGAAAGAATCAAATTGCTTAGCATGTTTCAGTGCCTATGAATTTATCTTCTAAGTGCTGAGTGTCTCCAAGTGGCAGTAACTTTAACAATCAAATGACCTCTAGCCATTACGGCTTTGAGCAACCTGGTCTAGTGGAAGGTGTCTAGTGGAAGCCTGTGGTAGGAGGGTTGGAACTAGACGATCTTTAAGGTCACTTCCAACCAAAGCATTTATGATCTTAAAAGAAAAATGAACTGTATTTTTGATTTAGCCTTTACAAAGTGACTGTGATAGTCAAAGTGTAATTTCTGGATTTACTGTTGAAATGGAATTATATCCTCATATGCTAACATTAGCTTGGGCACCAGAGTTTTTTACCTGAATGTTTGGATTGTATATAATTACTGCCACTTCTGTAAATAATATAAAACAAACCATTGATGTTTCCAACTATTTAACAGCTGGAATAAGATTTGTGTTTATAAAAGCAAGCAACAGCTGTGCAAGTTGGTCTAATAAAAGTTATCTTTTCTTATTTACTTTCTGTCACTTAGATTCTCAGACCACTGGCTACAACACTACTACTGTCATACGAATTGTTACATATAAATACTAGTCAGAGTAAGACATGCGAAGAGGATAGTAAACAGAAAAATGCATGAACTGGAATGTAAATAGCAGGTATTTTCTATGCTGTGATTTATAAGGCATCTCCCCCATGAGTCAGCAGCCTTCCTGCTGATACAGCTCCATTCATATGCCTCTCCCTGTGTTGTCCAGCCGCTCTGCCCTGTTTTTTATTTTCTCCTTGAGAACTCCTTTGGCATCATGACCTTCTGTATGTGTGCATTAAAAATAGCACTTACAGAATCAGAAGTAGTGCTGCAGGCCTTTTAGCTTGGGGCTGAAATACTTTCCTCAGCTAAGCAGTGAAACGGATTGGAATCCCCTTTTCTAGACAAGGAGTCAAGTGATGCATGGAGCTAGGATGGAGAATGTGAACAGTAGAAATTATTAGGCTTTCCAGGGGCTGAATAACCATCAGTGTACAAACTCCATGTCTTTAATTCCACAAGATCTTTACGTGAGGAATAGGCTAGTCAGCCCTCTTCTACTCAGGATAGTGATTCTACTTAAGAAATGTGTTTCTGGTCCAGAGACTTGAAGCAACAGTCAGTATTAAAACAGTATGTTGTTAGCATATAGGAATCTTACCTGGCCAATAACAGTGCACACAAACTCTGTTGTATCAAAGCAGTGGACTCATTTGCTTTCTTTGCGGTACCTATTGCAGAGATAAGATGCTACCTCTGAAGTCTCTGTGGTTGTGTGAGGTTTATGTAGCATTTTTAATGCATTTTGCTAGTAGGATTCAAGATGGATGTGCTCACGTTCCCTTGCTTAGTGGCTGGAAACAGGCTACTTTCGACAGACTTCCTTTATGGTGCATAGTCCTTAATGTAGTTGTTTTCGTTCACTTGGGACCAGCTAGCAGGTAAAACCTCGTTTACTGACAGTTGTGTCATCATAGTTACTGCAGAAAGTTTGTTTCCTTGAAGAAAACCACAAACAAAACAAATTCTGCACTTTTCATTTGAAAAGCTTCACACATGTTGCTCTGATTCTCTTCCAGGCTGTATTAGCATGGGAAGTGCACGCAGTATAATGACCCCTCCCTACGGAGAGACTTCTTTCCTCATCCAAAATATGCACTAAAATCAGGTTTCCAAATCCTGGAGCACTGATTAGCAAATGCAAATCTGGTAGTAAACTGCTGATCCTACCCGTGGCTGCCTGTGCCTTTTGTCAGGGGTGCTGTGGCAAGGGAGCCACAGGTGCTGCTTGGGGTTTGTGTCCCATCCCACTGGTACCCCACGGCACCCTGAGCTGAGTCAGGCTCATTGCCTTTTGTCAGATGGTGTCCCCCATGGAGGATGTTTCTGAATTGTAGACAGGCATGTTAAAAGTTATTTTTGATAGACAAGTATCCTACTGGTAAACCTTTCACTTCTTGCATATAACCCAAAGATACTCTCATTCTGTTGATGTACTGTAGATCAGGATTGGCTTGGCTAGAACCTGATCCTCTCTCAGTTCAAACAGCTGGACGCTTTTGATACTTTCCAGGCCTTTGGACTTTCCAGTCTGTGATTCTCTGTTACTGTGATGCTTTTGTAATACCCCATCTAATTCCCTGTTTTTTCCAATTATGTGATAATCAAATTTACCTTTTAAATAATCTTCTGATTTGAACAGAACTCAGTATGTCTCTAAAATCCTTCAAATACCTAATTGCTTCCTATTTAGTTTTAGTTCTTTATTGTCCAAGTTCCATTATGAAAGAGTAGTAGATGAATCAAACAATGAAAGATACCTTATACTGTTCAGCAAATAGGGGATTAAAATCTGTGTTTTATGGAAACATGGAACAATTTCCATTGCGCTAATATATTAAGAAGTTGTTTAATGAAATGTACCATCAGATAATTCTAACAGAAACACTGAGCTGTGTTTTATGGTACACTATTGAAAAGAACTTTTTTTTTTTTAAATCCCTTTTCTGTTTCCTTTCAAGTGTTTTAACCAGGAAGTATAGAATCTGCTTGCATTACAATAAAATACAAATAAATGCATGTAGGCCAGAAAAGATCCCTTTAACAACTGACGAAGGACTGATAATAACATAAGAACATGATAATAGTTTTATTTCTTTAAAAAGATAAATGACAAAACAATGTTAGCGGGTATTTATCATGTGTCCTCATTCTGTTCCATTTACTTTATTTCTACCATCCCAAAGGAAATGAAATGCTGTCATTTGGTGTGATACACAGTGAGATGAAGGAGAAGAATCATCTTGTACTTTTATTAAAGATGACCTACAAAGAGATATTTCTTCTAAATTGGGCTTTTGCCCTTTTTTGAGATGTAAAAGGTCAATTGAAAAAAAAATGAGTTTTGCACTTTATCTTTCTTCCCTCCTTTCCCCAAAGAAGCAAAACCACTTAAAATCCAGCTTTTTAATAGCCAGAATTATTTTTATTCAGTGTTGTTTACCTCATATCAGATCTCCTTGTTCTTGACGAAAAGTCTGTTGGGGAGGGTATAAATGTACCGGAAGAGTTACAAATGTACATGATGTACTCACCCCCTAAAGTAAAACCCCTCCTGATGACATACTGAAGATTGGCCTAAGTAGCAAGGATATGAGATTTGCCTCAGAAAAACAAAACTAAAGCATTCATGTCCAAAGGGCATGAGAGGTTTTAAGCCCTGGTTACACGTTATCAAATATATCATAGTGACAGTTCTGAGACTCTAAATCATTGTAGAGATTGCTTAATATATAATTTTAAAAGGAAAAAAAATCACCCTGTCTTTCTGAAGATTGTGAATTTTTGGAATCCACTGTTTTGCCTAAGCCAGCCAGCCAAAAAAGTACATCTTAAAGATTTTCCCTCTACAAATCAGTTTCGTTAGAGCAAAATTGTGCTTTTTCTCATTGTAAATGCAGTACTTACTGTGGCATCCATTCAACCTTACTTTCACGGAGACAGCCTTGGTGGCGACAGTAGAATTGTAAGTGTCTTTCTGCTTATTATTGCTCTTACAATGAATCATACTTTCCATTTGGTCTGTCAAATTTTGATAGTAGTCAATGAAGTTATGCTGAGAGAAAAGGATGAAAAAACTGAGCTTGATGTAATGTTTCTATAATGAAGTTACAGTTTTCGGAGCAGAGAGGTAAGAAAATTCAGATATATCTTTATTTCCTAAAAACGCAGCTATATCTAAGTATCACTGAAGGAGCAAAGAACTTTTTGCTATGTTGCCATGTGTTTTAGCATCACCTCTGTTTTTACTTCATTGTAAGAAGCAAAGGAATTTTCCCGCTGACTACAGAGACGGGAATCCGTCCAAAGGTGTCAAACTATCAGTACATTTCTGCCTATGTATAGTGGCCAATTTGATTACAGAGGAACCTTCCTAGAAATTAGTCAAGGAGTAAATTTGGTTTATTGTACTTCACTCCAGTAAGTTGCTGATCAGTAAGTGGAAATCGCAAAACATGAAGCTACAGAGAAACTGCAAGTTCAAGCTGAATATAATACTGCAGAGACACTGCCAAGTCTAGCTAAAGAGATTAATACAAATACATTTCCAGTGTTAATGAAAAATGGTGGCTGGAGCTTTTCACTTACATATGCACAGTCTTTGCTTTGGTACAAAGTTAAAGGGTTTCTTTTGTCTTTCTCCTTTTGCAAGAATTGTTAAATCTTACATTACAATGTATTTTCTGGGTGAGCTTGCTGATCTTTAGCCTGTACTTATCCATAATCATTCTTTGATCTTCACTTCTTTTTTAGTATAAGAGGATGTATTTCTCTTTGGTCGTTTGCCAGAACATCACTGCTAATGGATTTCTAGTGTGCTAGAAATTTTACAATAGAAACAGATATACTAACGTTCCGATGGCCTGCAAATATATGATGTGTTGCCACTTGAATTAGGCAGTTACTTTGCACTCGTGCTTTGCTCTTCCCTTTGCCCATCTCCTTAGATAGACTGTGGGAATTCAAAAGATGCAATTCATCACTTCTTATTGAATGTGTTTATTTTCCATATTTGGTGGTATAACTAGGATAATTTTGCAGCTGGCAGTCTGAAAGACTAGGAGCTGATACTAATGAATTTCTGCCATTCCCTTGATGACCAGGTTCTTGCATGTAGTTTTATGGGTTTTGAGCTGTGAAGGTCATTTGAGTTCACCGTCATTTCAGTCCTGCTCCATCTGGACAGCAGAAATGAAGCACTTCAGGCCCAAGTGTACAGGTTTGCTGGCTGATGCTATTTCTGCCCTTCCCATCACAGTCTGATTTAAGTTAGCCTGGTAAGGTCTTAACCGTGTTTGAATGTAGACCGTCAGGCACTAAGTGTTGGGTTTCATATGGTCAGTTGCCACTTGTGACTAATAACTCCTCCTTCATTTATCCCACGCGCTCACAGCTGATCGTTTCACAGATATACAAACTGGAATGTGACCTGTGGGTTCATCTGAAGAGGAAAAGATGAACCTTTCTTTATGATTATGCTTCTAACACATGATTCAACATTTCAGGTTGAGGCCCTGCATGGCTTACCGCAAAAAGCTTGACAGATAAAGTTACTGGTGTCAGATTTCAAGGGCAGAGTACAGAAGAGGGTTTGTGGTAGATGCCTGAAAAAAACCAGATGATGCTGAGGTAGGGAGGGGTGGTATCATTTTAATCTTTTGCAATATTGAGGCCAACAGAAATCTGGTGAGTTAATAAACTTGCTTTACTAATAGTATACCTTTTGGGTTTGGGGCTGCATTATCTCAGTGCTCAGGCACTTACTGTAATCTTCCCACTGATCTGATCTTCCTGAGGGGCTGAAGTATCTTCCTGCAGACTGAATACAAATTGGTACTGAGATATATTCCTCTTCTTCCCTACCCGAGGAGTGTTGAACCACTTCAACAATTTTTTGCTCTTGCCCAGTGATCTACAAATACTTTGCTCTTCGTCTTTGCTGGGGTGAGAAGGGAATATTCAGAATAAGAAGAGAGCATGACCCACATCCATGCCTTTTTCCTGTAGATTCAGGTAGGATTGTCCCCGCTGCCCAGCCTTTCATCACTGCAGAAGCAGATGTGAAGTTGGGCTAGAAAGGGATGGATTAGATAGACATTAGAGAGTTGTCAGGTGCACAGCAGCACAAAACTGGTGTTCTGGAGACCTTCTTTGTACTGGCACCCAGCGACTTTGGTATCATGTATGTTCAAAATCAAGATATTGCCTGTAACAGGGGTGGGAACAGCGGGGAAGAAAGTGCGTGTGCCTTTAATTTTATTTAGTCTTTAGAATGGCTTAATTTTTCCATTACACTTTAAAAATTAATTTGCATTTTCAGAACTCGTTTCAAGAAATCCAAGTTCCCTTGCAGGTACATACTAGCATAAAAGAGTCTTATCTGTAATAATAAAGTTTCCGATAATGCAGTGCTTAATATCCCTATGCCTGTGCAGGGCTGAATGCTGTGTGATAAGTCACGTGCTTTAAAACCAGATTTCACTGAGGCATCATTACATTTCTTCCTAAGTGACCTCTTAACATTTTAAGTGTAACTTTTTTTCGTTGTAAACTTGCTCAGACTCTTATTCCTGGATGGATGCATCATTAAAATATAGTAATAAGAGTTTATCATTAACTGTTCAAAAAGTTTTATTTCCTATTCCTCCTTCCTTAAAATCTCACACAAACATTCAGTAAAATGGGGTTTTCATGTAAGTACAAACAAGGGAGAAAACTTCACTTAATGTTTCCTTAGGCTGCAGTGCAAATTAATTTTGAGGGATTCCAAGCACTCTCTGCTTGCATTGACTTTTTGGACTTTGTATAGAAATGGTTTACAATCAAAGGAAAAAAAAAAAGTAGAGCAAAACTTAGGTAGTCTATTGTTATATATTTATTTCCATATCATTGTGGTAGCCTTCATGTTGGCCCATGCTCTAATTCCAATGCATTAGACCAGTACAGTTCCATTATTAGCTAATTGTACAATTCAGTTGGAAATAAGCAGAGGCTGTCAGAGAATCCAGAGAAATGTGTATTATCTGACAGTTCTTCCCAAATGGCACAATGAATTGTATTAGTAACTTTAGTAACTTCCTCTGTGTTTTTTTTGATAAATGTGCATACACACACATGCATATACATATACGTATATGTACACACATACACGCACGGAGGAGTATTTCTGCCCTCCCTCTCTCTTTATAGGTAGGCCTGCATTTAAGACTGAGTAATTCTTGCAGGGCTTCTGTTTGTAATAGCAGCACGAAAAGGCTGTTATTTACAACAAAATTGTCTAGACATTGTCTGAGTGTGCAGACAACGGAGCAATGTAGGTAATGCAAATTCTGGGCTTGGCTTCTCATATGGGGAATATCCTTGAACACCTACCTACCTCCTATCAGGATTCTTTTGAATTTCCTGCCTTCTGTTTCTGTCCTGCCCTCCACCCCAAATGAGCAGACTGAACAAGAGGCATTTTTGTGCTTCAGAGGGGTGAGATCTGTACTACTTTTATTTCTTTTTCAGATAAATCTTAAAAGAATGGTTGCTTTTTTTCGAAGCAAATACTCTGCTTGAGTTTTGGTTTCAGTTCTTCCACCTTGATAATCACCTAGATAATTCCTGAGAACAACTCACATTTCTCGTGAAATGAACATGAGAAAAACAAAGCAATTACTGCTTGGTCCTTGCAAAGCCTGTCATAAGAAAGAAATTGGCGTTAACTACATTGGTTTAAGAAAATAAGACTGAGATTATAATTTTCTTTTATTCTTTCTGTCATGAAGAAATTAAACCAGCAACATGCACACAACATGCTGACACTTTACTGTGCAAGCAGGAATAAGGAAAGTACTCAAGCTGACCTTCAACCAGTCAAAAATGCAGAAATTTTCAGTATTTTTGGTGCAGCTTTAAACTGTTTTCAGAATCGTTTTCAGGTCACTAAATCACTGTGGACATAATCCCTTTGCGCCATGTTGCTGATAACACGAGTTCCTTCCTACTCGCTCTGGGAGAAGGAAGGCCACTATGGTGCTACCTAATTGACAGTGCGGGACTTGGCGGAACGGCTGGGGAATGAGCAAGTAATGAGTTGTTCTCCATACTGTTGGCCCACTAGTCCTTAAGTATTTCTAGGCAGAAATCTGCTTGTGAATTCAGGCAGCGTAAAGATGTATTAATGCTCTTCTGTTGTGTCAGCTGTGTCACCCCAGCAGAAGAAGATGTTAATGGAATTGCACATGGGCTATGGCAAACTAAATGATGCTCCTGCACTTGGACAACTGCTGCCTCTCAGTTCTGCTTTATCCAAACCTAATAGCTAGTTTGCAGTTACGCATTTCATATTTTCCCTGTTTAGGCTTGTGTATAGCATAAAATAAATGTTATATGTCAAATTTTGCTTTTGGATGAACATTAGTAGTTCTGGTTGACTTCAGCAGGAGCTGCAGGCAAACATCCTAAAAAAAGAACTTGGCCTCAGATCTAAGATCACTTTTGCTGCATCCTATATTCCAGGAACATGTATCTCCCTGATTTCGAAGTACAGCAGTTACCAGCATTGCTAACAAGTCTCTTTCAGTTGTCCTTGGAAAGCCAAACAGAAGGAGCTAAATACCATATGGGAGTAAGAGGCCAATGTCTGAGCACCTTTGAGATCTCAGACCCTGCTTTCTCAGCTGCCACCCAACCAAAGCATTTAGAATTTTGTGCATGGACAATTAACACCCAAACCGGAGCAGAATGATCTTAAACACCAGCCATCTGTTGAAACTGCTATAGATATGCTTACTGGTATGTGTGTTTGGTACCATTTTTAAGCTGCTTTTTTATGCATTATTAACTATGTAGTCACATTTTCCCTGGGGTTTCTGAATGAACAACCTCTACTGTGGATTACTGTTGTTACTTAAGGGAAGGGGCAGAATACCAGGATGGGGGAGACATCTCTCAGCTGTCAGCAGCCAAGCCGGCAGAGGAGCATATCAGAAAGCAAGAATCCTTTCCCCTCCTCTTAGACAATATGGCAACCAAAATCTTCCAGTTCACTACAAAGGAGCCACGAGACAAAGGAATTTAAATTGCCAGTCAAAGAGTAGGCCAGAGGAGGGAATAATCAATATACAGAGAAACCACCTGGAGAAGCTAAAAGGCTGAAGCTGCATTAGGTATTTCCCAACAGATACTAATGATTTTATGCTGTTCTAAATGGGTGAAGCAGGATTGCCTGTTTGCTGGTAAACGGGGGACGCTGCTGTCAGTAAACTGAAGTCGGAGTAAGAAACATTTCTGTGTTTCTACAAGTTTCCCCATTTAATGAGAAGGAGAATTCCCAGTACCTGATGTAGGACTTGGACCAAATTTCCCACCCCAGTTGGGGACCCAGTGTAGTTGGCTGCTGAATTTGTCTTTTGGGCATGATGGTTGTTTAGTATGTGTAGCAAATCAGAAGCTTTCCAAAAACCAGTGTTTAGAGCGTTGTCCTGGGATATGAGAAACCTGATTTGCAAATCAGCCTAAGTAGGGATTTTTAAAACAGGTCTGCTAGCTGCCTTGTTTCCTTAGGCATCTATTATTCTGTGAGAGTTGATACTGGGTAGATGCTAAACTGAGATAGAGAAATGCTTCAGTAATCTGTGGTAGCTGTTCAGCTCAGTCTGAAGAACAAGAAGGATTTGCTGGTATAGTGACTAAGAAAAGTTGCATTAAATTAGAGGATGTGAACTCCTGTTTATGAATTGCTGATTCTTTTCTGCTTTGCTTTTCCTTACAGATAGTTTAGATATGCATTGAAATAATTGTTATTATTCAAACTGTGATCCTGTTCAGTAATTTGCAAATAAATGGTCATATTCCGAATTTGTATAATGAGTGGGTAATGAGATTATTTTAATATAATACCAGGTTTGGTTTTAGTGGTGTGCATGAATGCCACAGTTCGTACTTTCATTGATCCTTGGTATAATCATCAGTGAGATATTAAGCATTGTCTCAGGACAATTAGTCTGTTAACAAGTGTTTCCAAATAGAGTTTGTTTTCTGGTAAAGATCCATAGAAGCTCTCTGTCTTCAATGCAAGATTGGGTGGTCCTGTCCAGACCCCTTTGCATAAAGGTAGTTTTCTCCCTTAGTACAAATTTAATGTCTTCAGAGTTCTTAGGTTTTTTTTAACTGCAAAATGTATTTTAAAAGGTTTAATTTTTTTACAAGTTTTTAAAATTTTAGAAGTTTTTTAAAGACAAAAAAGATTTTAACCACCAAATTTAGATATCAAAAAAACAGTATTAATATAATGCCAACACCCCCAAAGCATCAAGCTGAACATCCAGTAAGGAGACAGGAGAGTTTTAACCACTTTTGAAAAATTTCATCTTCATTTTTCAGCGAGTGCCCAGTTCGGAATGAACAAGATCTTACAGTTTTCAGCTGACTCTTCCTGTGTCCTTTAAGGAGGTTTGATTGCCAAAATATCACACAGCTTTTGATCTCTTTCAGCATCAGTGCACCTGTGCTACAGAGGAGGCAGCTGATGCTGCTCTGTTGGTATTGTCATTTTCCTTCTCACTCTGGTACTGCTAGATCTCAGAAAGCTTAGAGAATGGTTGCTTGCCTTTTCTGTCTTTGCTGTAACGGTGCAAGCATTTACCTCTCACTATTATTGCTTCTTTGACTGCATCCTTTCCATCCCTATTTTGCTTCCATTGACTGAATTTTTAATTATTACATTTTTTTCTTGGTTTTTTTTTTTTTTTTTGGTGAGAGGGAGCGTGTACATCCTTGTTGCTCTCCTGGTATCACTCAGAGCCAGGCTGTTTGCTGTTAACACAGACACTGTCTTCTGCTTGCCAAGAGTCACATGCAACACTTAGAACTCTATAACTGGAGAACCTTTGTGTTTCAGTGTTTTTCAGGTGCACTGTCTTTCTGATAAATTTTATTTCAGCTCCATGATACTGAGTGTGATGGGTCTCTGGGGTTAGATACTTTTCAACTTCAGGGATAATACTTGATGCAGGAAGGTGTACCCTTTACTGAGGTGCCCCTTTGAACTCTTCCAGTGTGAGTACCACAAGTTCTTGGCTTGACATCAAGAGCAGCATGACGTTGCTCTAACAGTCTCACAAGGGTTTTTTTTTTCAACAATACTCCTCCTTCCCTTGGGACTTTGCCTGATTGTGTTCTTAGCTCGTGTGCTGCATTGTATCTTCTCACATATGGTGGTTTTTGCCCAGGACATCAGGCCCTTATGTCCCTCAACTTCTTTATGGCACATTAATTTCAAATTGTACCTGGAAAGAATGAACTGTTGGAGTATTCCATGTGATCCCATTTTGAATGCTGGAGAGACAGAGATCTGAGTAACTAAAAGGGTTTTTGTCTTGCCCTAAGCCTTTGCTTAGTTTTACCAACAGTAGGAGTTCAGGAGCTGAGTTTAAGCAGCTTACCACCTTTTAATGGGGTTCTCCTAATTTGTAAGTTTGCCTTTTCCTTTTATTTTTTAGGTGTTATTCCTTTCCTTGCATTAAATCACAGAGCTACTCCTCCAGCCATGTGTGTTCTTTCTCAGCGACTTCCTGCTTTGCTTTTTCTTTCCATTTAAAGTGTTCTCTCTTCCACCGATTACCAAACGCTATTCATGAATTTGTTTTTAATTATTGTTTTGGAGTAATTTTGTACATCTATTTACAGTGTTGTCTTAGTGTGTTTTATAGAAATGTTGACTATTTTCTCTAAACAAGAATAACATTGTTTCTCAGCTCTTAGAACTGTGCAGCTTTTAATGCTGGTTTTTTTTGGGTGTCTCTGCTGCAGAGATCGTTATCAGCAGTACCTTCCTTCAGCAACCCAAAATCAATTGGCAGGTGCCATGTGGTATCTGCGGCACTGCAGGGTTATTGCACTTTGTACAAGATATTAGTCCTGTATCATTCTGCTAAAATCCTGCAGATCATATTTCTGTATTAAAAAAGTGGAGATTTCAAGGTGACCATATGGGTATATTTATACACAAACATTGTTTTTTCTGTTCTCCTGTGTCCTTAGCCACTGCTGAGTTTAGAAGCCTCATGGCGTTTTCACTGCGTGCTCTTGCACTGACTTCTGCTGCCTCCCACAACTTGGGGGGTGCTTCTATACCAAGGGGATGCCTCTGTCACAAGGGGGTGACTTATGTAACAAATTGCCTACGTCTTCAGGGGGACAGTCTCCATGCTTGCAAACTGGTGTAAGGAAGGGACTCTCTAGGACTCTCCTCAGTGCATAAACATCAAGTCGTCATCTTAGCAGCAGCCCCAGCAGTTTAATCCTCACCACCCTTTCCTGAATTGTCCCAGGGTCTTCATCAGGAGCTTGATGTTGGTGGTGGGCATTTCTTCCTCAGAGTCTTGGGTGCATTTAGGGTTATCTTTATATTTTCTCAAACTGTTTGATCACTCTTGTTATTAATCCATGGGTTTAATTACACAAATGATTACTGGTTTTGTTATGCCTTTACCATATAGGGTGTTGCCATACAGGTTCTACCTATTACTCTGTAGCTGAGAGAAGGACTACCTATCCCATGTTGAATTTTGAGGTATGTGGACAACCTGCTATATTTTACACAGGGTAACCCCTCCTCCTCCCCTCCTCACCCCCGTTCTTTTTTCCCCTCTTTCCTTGGGAGTAAACATTCACAGACACCATTAGATACTGTGTCTAAAACCAATATGTAGCTAAACTCCAGGAAAATGTTTTGGACTAAGATTAACATATGTATGCTTGAGTTAGTTTCTTTTGTACTGTGGAACAGTCTTCTGATGTATACATAGTTTTTACATGAGGATTGCTCTTTCCTTGATGTGGAACTCGGCGCCGCTACTTTTATAAACAGAAGACTATTAAGTATTTCCAGGCTTGTCATCTTCTGGACTTCAATTTACAGATGAAATAAAGAGTCAGGACCATTGTTGGTTTTAGATTGGCCTCAGATACTTCTAATTCCTTCCTGATGCCCCAGGGTATTCATACTCTGGTCTCATATGTCTTTTTTGTCTCAAGTGCCTGAGGAAGTCTTGGTGCTTGTCCCAAGTAGTTGTGTTTGTATACTGTACGTCTAGTGTGTTCAAGAGCTTCCTCCATGTTTGACCTGCCTTGGTAGCCCACCCACCCTGCATGTCTAGTGGTTCTTTGCAGTTGAAGGAAGAGCAAAGGTAATCCAGTAGCTAGAAATGCCCCTGGGGTTGGGCAGGCTCCTGGTCTACCATGGCTTCACCTTATAGTCTTGGGTAAATCACTTCATCCCACTTTAACTCAGCTCTCGTCTATCAGGCAGGGTAGTAGACAATCTGTAACTCAAAAGGGTGTTGTGGGCTTTAGCATATTAAAGTGTAAGGTGCTCACCTAATAGGTGAACTCAGATCAGGGTGTTTGAATGCAGAAGTTCCAGACCCAAAGGCTTTAACAATATATTTATATTCCAAGACCTATAGTGGCAGTAATTTGCTGTCTGAGTGGTGCACCCTCAGGAATGAGCTATCCTCAGATACTTTGATGGTGAAAACGGGGGGACATATGTCAAAGACAGCTACTAAATTGAAATGAAAACGGGAGAACACTGTGATGTCTTGCATGCTGAAACATTCTGTGAGAGAAGCACTATGGCTTTCAGCTCTCTGCTTTTCCCACTTTCCCTTGGTGGGTTAGAGCTATTTTTAAACTCAGTATCTTTTAAATAATGCATAAGTTAACAATAGAGACTTATAGTACTGGAAAAAAACATGACTGAGCTTAAAAACCCCAGAAAATCCTACCCAGACTGCTTCCAGGAGGGTCTCTGGGAGCAACAGAGCACATTTGTCTGTTCAGTTTCCAGACGTCTTTAAAAAAATTCCTTTTTTTAGAGCAAATCTCCTGTCTTTGAACTGAGATTTTTCATTTACAAAGTGCCTTCCCAATCAAAAAAACCAAATAAACACTATACTGAGAGAGGTACATCACTTTGCGGGCTGTATGTTTTGTCATAGCATAGCCCAATCTGGCTGTGCAAGTACCTTAGCACTTTGCATGTCAGGAGGAGGAGTGTCAGGAAAACCCTTCTCCTCTGGCAAGAGTATGCATGAATGGTTCAGCTGGGCTGTGCAACTGCAACTAATCTTGTTTTTCCAAGCAGTGCCAGATCTGTGGTCCGTGAGCTCCATGGCTATCCAATGCACAGGCAGCCAAGCCACCACAGCTCGCCATATGCATGTGAACATGTAAGACCTGAAGCACTAAATGGCTGCCCAGGAAAGATGGGTAGCAGGGGTGGTTATGTCCAAACGGCTTTTGAAGCCTGTTTCCAGTGGCCACGCTTTGTCTCTGTAGCTGGCATATGTCCATGGAGAAGGATCAAAGGAAAGTGGTGGCTGGGAACATTGTCACCACCAGACCAATTTATCTGGCCCTTATTGCTCCGAGAAAAAAGAGTTTGCAGGGACTGAGCTGCTGGGCAGATTAATTATCCCGGCAGCTTGCAGATTTGTAACCTCTGCGGTCAGGAGGACAGCGTAAGCCACAGAAGCCTGCGCTTGCTGTGCCAGCAGGCAGGAACTGCAGAACTGATTTTGGTTCTTCTTACTTGTTAACCTCAAAATGTTGCTGGGCCTGAGCTCTGGAGGACTGCAGCCACGCTGCTGTGCTCAGCAGTGACACAAGCAGTGAATTTAGAGATGGAGCAGGACTGTGAAATTAAGAACGTATGGGGGAATTTGGGTCTGCTGCATTTTTCATCTAGGTCTAGTTTTGCTAATGAGGCCTTTAACTGAAGGAAAAGGAGAACGTTTGTTTTCAGTAATCTCTCTTTGCCTTTATTTCCTGAAAAGTGAACTCTAATGATCTTAAGGGGGAAAGAGGGAGAAGCACAGAGTATTTAGGGATCCAGTATCAATCATGTAATTTTATTCCCTTTCACTTGTGTCAAATGCTTTTATACCATCATGTAGACAGTAATAAATATTCATGTGGGTTGAAAGATAGCGCTATTTTTTTTTTTCAAGTACATTTGGAAATAATTTGTACTCTGAAAAATTGCAGTTCTGTGCTGGTTATTGGACACATTTTAATACTTTGAGATATTTTGGGTGAAATGGTTAGCTAATTTGAAGAGTTTCATTGTAAGAATTCTCTTTTCTCTCTTTAAATTTCCAAGTATCTGTAATATAGAAGATGGTTACTATTGATTGTCTTTGGAAGAGAGAAGTTCCTAATGAATGTCTGAGACATTAATGTGTTACAAGGTTTAAAGAAATAAAAGGTCTACCAGTATGTTAGGCATAGTTCAGTAACTGACATAAGAGATAAAAATAATCCTCAACCTGATACCAACCCAGGGAATACTTTAAAGAATAGTAGTTGTAATACCTTTTTGTGTCACTGCATTGAATTTTTAACAGTATTTTGGGATTGTTGATTGAAAGCAGTGAAAATTTGTGATATCTGCTTAATTCACAAAAATTAAACATTAAGTGATGTGTGTAGTACATGTAGTTTTTCAGGATTATTGCTCATGGTTTAGTGTCAAGGGGAGAATTTTAAGAGTTTTAGGATTAGTCTGGACAGAGAGTTGGAGAATATCTTCTTCGGTTTACATATTAACAATGGGAAGTAAGGGCTTCAGTTAAAAATCAGTGTGTCAATTAAAGTGCGCTTTGTGAAGAAGGGATTGATGTGCAAGATTCTGCAAAATATATAGTACTCTGTACTTTTGTAGTACTGCGTTTATGCATCTCCTTTGACTGTTTACCCATATGTACTACTGTGTGTGCGTGGGCACTTCAAACAGTCAGTGTAGATAGGTTTTGCCTTTCATGGTCTCACAGGGTGAACATGTGTCTTGTCTTTCCTTATGTTGCAGGCCTAAGGACATAAAAGGTGGTGTGTGCTTCCCGCTGCACCTCTCATCCAGCTTTGGCAGAGGACCATATTTTAGGATGCCCATATGGTCTGCAGCTGCTCCTAGAAACTCTTTTTTCCCTCCCCCTCCCCTGCCCATTTTCTTCTCATGTCGGAGTCTTTGAGAATTGCACTGTCCTTTTCTCCATCTTCAAGCTTGTTGCTACAGGTGAAGTGATGGGCAGTGGTCTTCTGGCCTCCGCCCTATGGCCTGTATATAGAAGTGGCACTCCAATTTGGCTTTTCCGGGTTGCCTGTCTTCAAGTGGAACAGTAAAAGTTATTTGGGTGAACCGCATCTCCAGGCCACATGTTATTTGTAAGATTTTATTAATTTTCTGACCTGGAAACGTCCAAGTTTACCCTGAGGGAAATACTTGCCCTCAGTCTCTTGTCCCAGAGCTCATGACTGTGCATAGAGCTAGAAGAGTGTGGATCCCTTCATGCTCGGAGAGGTTTTTGTCTGTGAGGATGTTCCCAAAGAAAGAAAACTGTCCCCAGGGTCTTCGGAAAGGCTTTCTTCACTCTCTTCTCGCTTCCAGGGCTCATAGACCTTGGAACCTCGTGGCAGCAGTGTCCACTTACAGGAGGCTTCTCCCTCAGGGCATGGCATACGGAAGAAAACTGTGTATCTGAGCAGACAATGCTGTGGATGATCATATGCCCATGCTTGAGCCAGTGTCCCAGGCCTAATTCTAGGAGAGACCTAATGTGGGACCACACATCTGCTTCTGGCTTCTTCAGTGGCACTGCCCTGTAATGGCTCCGTGAGCTGGGGGTATTTCTTTTACACACCATTTCTGTGTGTGTGTGTATATATATATATATATGTATATATATATATATACTGTCTTGCATAGCCATTCCTTTTGCGTTTATGACACATGGTTAAAAAAAGTTAATTATTCTAATTTGAATTAAACCCTACTGTTGATTTCTTTTTTTTTTTTTTAATGGAAAGCATTCTGGTTCTTGAAGATCTCAGCGTTGCAGATCTACCTCAGAGTCCTGGCCAACTCTGGTCAGGTCATGGTAGAAATCTTCTTCCATCTGTAAGGCACATGTTTGAAAGTCTCAGTAATTTCCGTTGAAATTCTATCCAGTTGGTTTTTGGAGTATGTGTTGTGAACTTCTAAAGTAGGCTTGCTAGTGATAACCTGTGTTCTCATCAAACTAAAATAAACAATGGCTGTAAATATAAGATGATTTTCTATTAGGAAAAAGAATGTGTATGTTTGCCAAAATCTTATCAAATTTATCAGCTTTTCTGACAAAACCAACAACAAAAAAGGAGTTTGGATTTTTTTTTTTGTGATAGTTTATTTTTTTTTCTTGATGGATGAGAAACAGTAACAGAGGGAGGAAAGGAAAACAAAAACGTTCTTTGAAGATATTGCAAAAGCTTTTGAAGTCTTGGCTTAAAAACCCCCAATGTAATTTAGAACATTTTAAACATTTTTCTCAAATTTTGATTTAACAAACAGGTGTACATTTATGCTTCTTATTCTTTTGGTTGTATTCTTTTTCTGCAAGCTTCCTTTTTCTCCCTGGATGAAATACTGCATTCTGTGTTTCATTCATTATCTGGTGTGTTGCTATTACCCAGTCACTGACTTTTCTTCAGTTATAGTGTCGGGTTCTTTGCTGCACACTTCTGAAAAACTTGAATTTGAGACAAGAGTGTTACTGTGCCTTTGGAAATTATATTTTGCAAGTCTGGGATAGTAACTCATGATTTTTTCCATGTCCTTTTATAAACCCAAGTCAATAGTACTGCTAAAATACGTATTTGTGTCCTGAGTAAATTGCTGGGGCTCAAGTGGCCAAGTAGCAAAGAATAATTGCTTATTTTGAATTGTTTTCCAGTGCTTTACAACAAGTTGCTCATTCAGGAAAGATGAATAGGATTCTATTTTGGTGTGTTTCTCTTATTTAAGTATCTTCGAAGATTAAAAGAGGAATTGCTTGGGGGAGGAAACCCATTTGGAAAAAATGCTAATACACTCTTTCTCGTTAAACTAAGAGGTCTGGTATTTGTGTGTTGAATTACCACTAGTGAATGGAAACTGTCCTGTTAAAAGTGTAAAGCATGTGTGCTATTTATGGTCCATTTATGGCATGACAATGATGGTAACAAAGTAGAACTTTCTGAGCTTTCACTGTATGGTACTTTCTGTATTTTAAAATACATTGGGAAATTAAATTAAAGGATTTCGGGGGTACAAAATTATGACACTTAGAAATACAGCCTGGACAGAAGTATGTCAACATACTGTGGGCAACAGCCTTTAAATACCTGGACTGTGTTTAAATAGCAGGGAGGAAGAATGATGATCAGATAGCCTAGGAGGCTTCCTTCAGTTTCAGGACATACCTGGTTCAAGGTGGTGGAGAGAGGAGCTGGGCATGGGGTGACCCCTGGGACACCTAACGGGTTTGCCCTATGATCCTGTCTTTTGCAACGTTGGTCTCTTTGCTGTTCTGCACCTCCTGTCACGTTTCTGAGGCAATGGTGTGAGAGTATAAATAATACTTTGTTCTTTTTGTTAAGTGCAAGGCTGGGGTTCTGCCTTGCTGCTGAAGGAGCAATTCCTGTGCTCTGCTGCACACCAGTGCTTTTGAGTAGCAGATCTAAGTCTACATTTTCTGAGTAAGCGTCACTTTCCATTTCATTTTCTGTGAATGACGATAAAGCACACACATGGATTCAGGTGTGCATACCCATCTATGCTTATAGACCCATTCCTGTAATCTGAAATTAAGCTGGCAGGAGTCGTGTCTCATGTCAGAGGGCTTAGTTCTTTCAGGGGTTGAGTGCCCTTGTCTCATTTAAGTGGGAATCGGGCACCTTCATTTTGTGCAATCCTCAGATTGTGAGGACTGAAGTATGAACTTTATTTCTCAGAACAATATAATCATCCTGTGTCTAAAGAAAATTTCTCTAGCAACTCACAATATCTAGAATACTTCTTCAGCTCTTGCTTTTCGGTTACCTCATTCTAAGATGAAACTGTTTCCTCGCCTCACCTTGTCCTTAAAATGTGCTTCCTGCTGATATTATATATTAATTCTGCAAATGCATTATTTAACTCTAAAGAGCATTTTAGGCTGCAAGCTGTTAAAAAGTGAAATAGCGTATAAAAGGATGCTTGAGCTAAGGGAGACCACATGTACTCTATTTTTAATTTGTTTAAATAAATGTTAATTTTATACTAGTTGTATATTTGAATTAAGACTTTTTAGGCAATGTATTGTTGCATTTCAAGAGTTTGCTAGTGTTTCTGATGTTAAGCTGAGTTCTGTTTAAGGAGATTTTAAACTCAAATATTTCAGTAAAATATACAAAACCATATATATTTGGGTAGCCTCTGTGTTATTTTCATGCTTTCCACAATGAAAAGCTGTATAGTCTATTGTACCAAAATGAAGCGAGCTTTGCAAATGCTGGAATTCTCCATGAGAAATTTGTCCCGGAGATTGTGCACCTCAGTGAAGAGAAAGCCAGTTGTATTTAGAAAAGGGTTCTGCTCTGTTAAATTTTGTTTCACTTTAGAATATTTTCATAAGAAAATGTAAGATAGGTCAGTAGATTTTAATGATGACATGCACTTATTATGATACCAGAATGGTAGCAGGTCTTTGCTCTGCTATTGTAACTCAAAAGACTGTGCTATTGTGCAGTGCCTGAACTCTGTGTAAGGTGATGATACAGATGTTGGAAGAGCTGGGATCCATCCATTCCGCAGTGTGACACCCATCTGCCATTTGGGTGTAACGATGTTTTCTCACGAAGTAAATTTCCATGAAACTCAGGCATCTCTCTAGAGTTCCCTTCCACATACTTATTCTCTTGTTTCGAATGTTTTAATGCTTACATATGTTGATCTCAAATGCTTGATCCATACTCTGTTGCTTAAGTAAAAACGGACTGGTTTTCAAAAGTGCTGTGTATTAACATCCTCTGCTTTGTTAACGGATATAATGAATATTCAGCAGCATAAAATATTTCATATGTAGGTTTTTGAGAGAACATGTCAATTTGGGAACAAAGAGGGAGGAGAATTGACAGTAGGTCCAGAAGACTTAAAGCAAAGCCTGTTACATCTCAGATTTACAGACATTTTCCAGTTAGTCTTGACTTTACTTCCTTTGTCCAATTAATCCCTTTTATGGCATAGGGTGGAAATGATGGAATTGATGGCAACCCAAGAATAGTCTGAAGAGCAACGATTAGGGTACACATCTTATTATAGACACTCCAGTTATACTCCTTGATCTGAATCAAGCAAATCAGGGCTTTGAGTGTGAGTGTACAGGGTTGTGCAGGTCTTTGGCTACGTGGAGATGTGTTTTGAAAAAAAAATATGTTTAAACTGTTACATTTCTGATTAAAGTTTCACTTTGGAAAAGCTGGAGGAATTTTTTTAGTGAAAAGCCATTTGTTGGAAATTTCTGACCAGCACTTACTAAAAATATGTTTTCGGGGCATCTGAGTTGTCTCTGGTATCTTGCTATCTGTACTTGCGGTCTAATTCTCTAACTGCTATGGAACATATTTGTTTCCACCTCCACACAACACTGGTCTGTAGGCAAAACAAATGTAAATGGAAAATGCATTTATTCCTGTTAAGGCATTCCTTAAACTTAGGCACTTTTGATTCATCTTTTCTGTGAGGTTGTATGTATTTCTGATTATGGCAATCAGTGTTTGACATTACATCACCTCTCCCCAAACACTGAGAGTTATGTGCAGAATCAGTTAGGTTGTAAGGAAATAGGCATCAATGTATGCACCTTTGTGATTTAAGAAACAGCTATATTTATTTTTCTAACTTTCATTTTAATACTCATCTCCTAATATTAAGGTAGACTGCTGCAGATTTCAGTAATACCAGCAGAGTTTAGCAGATGTACTGAAACTAGTTCTGTGAAAAAAACATTACAGGATTGATTAATTGGTAGTATTATTGTAAATATGTCTGTCTCTATTTTTGTGAGGGGGAAGAAATAGTCTGGGTTAGAGAGATATATATGTGTGTATAAATATATATATCTTAAAAATTTATAAAAATATCTCTATAAGTCTTCTAACTTAAAAACCATTAGCATCCTTGGAGGTTGGTTAGCTTTAATTTATAGTTTAGCTCAGCGTTAAATTCTGTGATATTGTGTGGAGCTTTTGGAAGGCTTTTTCTTGTTCTGCAAGCCACATTAGCCCCCCTGATGACTGCTCATCAAGTGCATTGCACTGTAAAACTGGAGTCTTAAATCCAGTTTTTATTATAAGTAACACATGACATGGTAGAAGGATTATTTTTAGAAAGATAAATAATTTAAAGTAGAAATACATAGTAAGGAGGATAATAAGGGTATCCTTACACATTTCTGGACTGAAGAGGAGAATGCAGTCTTGAACATGTGCTTGTCAGTGTGAATTGTAGGTATAAGCAGTGGTGCCATTTATCTAAATTAATGTTTGCAAAACCACACATGATGTTCCTTCAGAACTGGTGAGTGCTGTGGTAAGTGAAAGGCTCTCAAACCCTCCACTGAGGCGCTGGTTTGTGTTCCCCAGGGGTGTTCCCCCACTTCATTTTCAGCCATGATGAACAGAGGCACCTAAATTAGAAGGCTGATCTCCCAGGATCTCTGTAGTTATCAGGGAGAATGTGGGCTCCTGCAGAGGGTGGTCAGGACAGGAGGCTGGTGGGAGGGCGATGTCTCACCTTCGTGAACAACTGCTCGCTCTCTGCACTGATTGTGCAGAGGGAGATCCCGTAGGGACCAGCCTCCCAGCTGGGTGTACCATTTCCCTGTGGCTCAGCAGAGTGAAGGAGGTGAGGATAATTTCCTTGTCTGTTTACAGTGTCCTCCTCTATCTTTGCTTAGCTGCAGAGGTTCCTCTAGGACACCAGGTTAGCTCAGGATGAGGACAAGTGAGGAGCTGGAGCAGTTCTCCTGTTAAAACAGTGTCAGTGCATCGCTGAGATGCCAAGCAAAGATGACAGCAGATTTGAAAGTAGGTTTCTTGTATAAATGGTTGGTCAAATTCAAACTCATCATTCACTGAATGAAAATTTTAATTAGAGGCAGCTCCACACTCAGATGCAGATCACAGCTAGAGCCATCTCTGTGTGACCATGTCCCTGGCCGATGGGATGGCTTTACAGGCACTGGGTGTGCTCCCAGCTGCAGACCCTGCCGCTGGCTGTGTTGTGCATCTCAGTTCTGGATGTGCAGGTAGACCCTTGGGTGGGCAAAAGGGATGGTGGCACTCAGAAGTGACACTGAGCTCTCTGTTCCCTGTCCCTGTGCCTAGCAACAGTGGCACTTCTTGCTATCGGAGGCCTTGAGATGAAGTGCTGTGCAGAAGGAGCCATTCAGGGTAACTGAGTCAAAGGCTCTGAAAGGGAATATGTTATACTGTGTGCTCTTTAGGGCAGTTCTGTTGTTCATTCAAGGCTTTCTACCACACTGCTATATAGCATTTACAGGGGTCTGCAGCTGTTCTGCACCTTTAGACTTTTTCTTTTAATGAAGAAGCCATGCAGTTGCTTTGTGAAAATTAACTCTAAACAGACTGGAGTTTTCATCTCAGTTACATTCAGCTGTTTGGAGAGACTTTGACTTGGAGCCCTTTGGAGGAAAACAAGGCGTATGCCAGAATGGCAGAATATGTTCCTGCTCACTTCTGCATCTGCTAGAGTTGCTTTCATGCTTGCATCTTTTAACTCCTCCTGCAAGATGCACTTTGCACCATCACTCTAGTGCTTTGCCGCACCATGTTCAAAACATAACTATTCAATGCCAGATAGTTGCCAAATTGCAAAGAATACCATTCTTTGACTCCTACAGAGCTGACATGGCAGGTGCTCAGCCTGACCAACAGAAAATACGACAGTCCTGGAAAAAAACTTGGAACAGGTAAGTAACCTCTGAATGAAGAGGTTAGTCCTTTGAAAAGTGATAACTGAAGCTGGTGCGCTCAAGTATGAAGATCCCTTTTCATCCTGAAGACAATACTTCAGGATAAAAATAGATAAGATTAATAGATAATAATAAATAAGATACTTCTTAGAAATCTATTCTTTTTATAAATGGGTATATAATGTTTCTATCTATAAGCACATCATGGCTGAAAGATGAGAGGCTACAGGGAAAGACAAAATAGTCTTAAGGATTTGCATTATGACAAAAAGAAAATTTTGAGTCTTTGCTGGCACCCTAAGTGCACTTCAGAGAAATCATTGTGGCAAGCATTCTGGAGATGTAAGGAGATGGTGATTCAGATTTAAGAGCCTGTGGGAAGAATGCAATATACTTGGGTTGACTTTGACCCTGCCAGTTTTTCCATCCTGGGATACGTGCCTTCTGAAATTTAAACCATTGTTTAGGTGGCAGCATGAGTTGTTGCAGGTGGTTTATTTTTGAGTGCAGCTGAATAAAATATGTAAAATTCTGAAAATATCTGTTAGCATATTAGACACATCAGTAGCCATGCGGGATAAAGCAATTTGGTTTGTGTTTTGAGTCGAGAGAGAGCATGTACTCTTCTATTTTCTAATCATAACAATTTTGAGGTAGAATTCTTTAAACAGACAATTCTGCAAACAAGGCAGTGGATTGGTCCTGATTTAAGAGGGGATGGACGTGAAAGATTAGAATAAAGGGATAGAAAAAGGTGTGGTGAAGGAGCAAGGAGACGGATAAGCAAATTGGATGTATAATATATAGTGTATTGCTGACAGATGCCTCCCAAGGATGTAAAATATATCCTATATAAATATATATCGATATATAGCATATAAAGGATCTGTGTGTGTATATATATATAGGATATATGTATATAAGAAATGGATGGTAGCAGCATAAGCATCAGTCAGATGAGACCTACCAATACTCTATGAGTGAACCAGCTACAAAGCTCAAGATTTTGTTTATTGCTTTTTTTACCATTCAATGCACCAAGTTAGGTGGATATATGTATGCTGTTAGTAATGCTGGGGATTTCATCCTGTGCCTTTTTTTACTACTTCAAAACCAGCCATAGTTTTGTCACCTACCAGTGTAACTGGCTTTAATACAGTTTGGTTGTCTTTGAGAAAGAGTGTGATGGTGGGGGTGTTGTATGTAGAGGAGTAAAGCTAGTGTTAGGGTAGGAGGGATGTGATACTTACGACAAGAAAAGGGGGAAATATTTGAACCCTGCAGGTGTTTTGCTGTAGGACTCAGTATGAGTTGAATCATAGTCGTATCCATGCAGCAGCAAATGGAAAACTGTCAAAGCTGCGTTTTCAGAAATGGATGTCCAGTTACAGGTGTGGAGCAATCCCTGCAATGGATGCGGCTACCAAGATGCTGCTGACCACTGTTGCTCCGTACAGCTATTGTAAGTTGCATAACGTGGGTATGAAGCATGTATTTAAAGGCAATCCTGTGCTGATACGTGGAAAGCAATTTGTACCCTATAAATATATTTTCTCTCAAAGTTTCAAGAAATGACTTTGGACAGAAAAGTAATCTAAAAATATCCAATAACTATATTCCATTTACCCTAAGGATCAGTGACAGTGATTAAATACAAAAGAAATGAAGCTGTGTCATACCAATGGTCCATCAGTCCTGGCATTGGCAATGGGAGATGCTGTGAAAGAGCACATGGGCTGGGCCACTTTCAGGGTCTGTTCTTCTCACCCCCCCAGCATCCATGGCTGATTGATTGAAGATGCCAGAAGGCCCATCCCTGTATGCCTTTTAGTATCTGTTTATAAACTTGTTGTCTATGACTTTAATCCCTTTCTGGGATACCTTCTGATACTGTCTGCCTGTACAGCTTCCTGTGGCAACATGTTGCAGAGATTCACAACTTGTTGTGTGACAAAGTGCTTTCTTTGATCTGTTTTACATTGGTCTTCTAATTTCTTCAAGTACTTCCTTATTTTATTAATGTGGAATTAGGTGAATAACAACTTTGCATTAATTATGTCTGTGGCCCACATGGTATGGTAAACCTGTATCATATTCCCCCACCCTCACTCCTTCCTCTCTTCTCCAAATTGAGGAGCCTTTTGAGTTGAGAGAGGATGATTTACTGATAGGTAACACACAGGGAGGCGAAGTAACCTGCTGGGTCATCAGCAATGCCAGAGCTATCTGACAAGCCAGACAAATCTAACTTGGAACATCATTAGGAAATTGATTTTTTTTTTGTCTCTCTCCAGCTAGTTGTTCTCTTGCAGTTGTATATGCTAAATGAAGATTGATGATTGTAAGTTTGGAGAGCTGTGATAATTCTTTGGGCACTGACTTGTGATTAGTGTTATCTCAGAATCTGGCTCCTGAGGATTTGGTGGTTAAGGGACTCCTGTCTTCCCACTCTTCATTCATTTTTAAGATGATCCATGAATCTTATTTCACAAAGTTGTGTGTCATTTGTGTTGTGGATATTCTGTGAGATCTTCCCAGTAATGCAGACTGTTTCTTCAGGAGGCTTCTTTTGTAGTCTCCCTTAACTGTGCATTTAGATTTGTTCGCATAGTTTCAGACTAAAACCCTGGCTAACTCACAAATGCAGTGTGAGACCTTAGAATTTCAATCTGGACAATGTTCTGTGCTATTAAAAGGGCCCTTCTTTATCAGAAGAGAGAGATTACAGTGCTACAGCAGGCACCTGTAATTTCAGTTTCTTGCTCTTTGATTTGCCTGGCGTTGTAAATACTTGTCACATAATGACTCATTTTTCCTTAGCCCCTCTACCAATAACAGGCTTTTTCAATGTCTTTGTAGTTTGAAGCCCACTTCTATCTTCTTGAAATTCTAGCAGGTTGTCTCCATCAGAATTGTTTCTGGAAACGAATTAGTTCCTAGATTTAAGGTTTACTATCTTTTGAAATAAAGCTATTTTCAGGTACACCAGTTTTCTAAAGTTTATATTTTGTGAACAAAAATAAAAGTAGTGGTAACCATTTTTTTCTGATCTCATTTCTGAAACACCTCAGGTACTTGAACAGTTGATGCAGTCATTAGGTTAACAATAAAAACAAGCTTCTCCATAATTTTTCAATCAATCTATGTTAATACTCTTCAATTATATAAACAAGCACACTATTTAGAATAAATTATTCTTCTTGGTGATTACTACAAAAGAAATTCTTGGGGCATGAGCATCATTTCAAATTGCAGGATAAAATGCAAGTTCTAACAGCAGGTAACTGTAAGCATAAGGGGGTGATAGTCCTAAGTGAGTATAAAAGAAATGACAGCACAGCTGGGAAAAGCTTTGTTGTCATTAAGGGTGCACATTTTAGAATGGATGTGTTCAGTGTTAGTGCCAAACTAAATGTAACCTTGAAGAGACTCTGACTCCTTTGTTGGTCTTTCTTGGCACCGTGCAGGATTGGGAAGCGGTGGCATGGAAATGCTGGTTGGTAAGAAGGGGTGATGGGCTGGGGAATAGAGGAGGAGTAGGAATGTGGCCAGGGAGAGGGGGACAGAGGAGGTGGGTACGGCGACGGGGAGTTTGGAAGGAGATCTTGAAACAGGCAGGAGTTGGGGCAGAGCATAATTTGCCCTCTTTGTATTCCTGTTTTATGCAGTTTAACTTTTTAAAATTATGTTTATGTAAACAGATGCTGTTTGTTGCCAAAGTAAGGTAGTCTGGAAGTGAAGCAAGGCAGTGCTGGCAATGAGGTGGTTTGCTGGGCAGTCCCAGTTTACCTGGTACTGTATTGGGAAGCACATATGTGCAAAGCAAGTGGGGATGTCTGGCCCCTTTGACAGCGATTTCGTGTGTGGCTCAGGAGAAGCATCCCCCAAAGTGGTACCTTCACCATTTGCTATAGTGACTGTCCGTTGTTCTCCAGGCACCCTGTGATCAGGACAGTAGGGATCAGCTCTGAAGAGCTCCAAGTGCTCCTGAGTTGCCCTGACTGCAACACTGAGCAGGACAAACCTGAAATGTGTTATGATGAAAAATATATTCTATTTCTACAATACATGGCTCTGTGAAGTTTCAAACTGGACGCCTAAAACAGAGAGATACTTTACAGCTTTCTAATATTGAGGAAAATGCTAACACCTGATTTCCTGAGGGGAGGTGTGTGGAGGACTCAGTATTTGAGTTTTGCAAATACTTTGAGAAAGGATCATGGAAATGCCCAGGAATACAGGAATAATTTGTGTATTTGCTCCAGGGCAAAATGACATATACAGTAACTAAAATTTGAGGTCAAATCTTGAAGGATTTCTACTAAATAAAAGTATTTAGTACTCCAATTCACTAAATGATACAAGTGTCCTGTGCAAAATGTATGTTCGTGTATTTAAGAGCATAAAGTCATGTTGGGGCCACATCGAGATGGCTGATATTGTATTTCATTTTGCATTTTTTTCTCCTTTAATGTAGTGCTTGTGGACAATGCAAAAATGTGAACAGAGTTGGGTTGAAATGTGCTTGAAATCACAAGTGAATTTACTTGAGAAGTGATTTTCCCTATAGTATAAAACAGCTTGACTGTACAACAAGGCATACTAAAAACTAGGATTAGACCACACTAGTTGATTTTTGCAGGAAAATGTGTAGCCTGTGTCTCTCGTGTGCTTGCCTCTTCCCTTTATTGTTAATTTAGCATCTTTTCAAATACTAAAATTAACTATGCTTATCCTGACTTTAAAGCAACAAGGGTACGAACAGAATGGCGTTGAGGAAACTAAACTGCTTTGTAGTAGTGGTATGAACATGGTCTAAAAATATCTCTCATTTTAATAGGACTCCTTCTGAAATTTCTGTAGGAAAAAAAAATAATTGCCTGAGGATATACTGGAGTAAATTATTCATCAGCAAAAGCAGAGAGAGGTTTTATTGACACTTGCATTGCCATCAGTACTGTAAGGAAAACTAGGTAAGGAGCAGAGTAAGTGAACATTGCCCAGACTGCTTTACATTACCCAGGCTGCTTTCAACTCTGGCTGTGGAAGCAGAAGTTTAGAGCTAGAAAAATCCTGTTTCATCTTTCTGCCTGACAGGAGTCTTGCAAACAGCTGCTGTCTGCTCTTTGTGCTTGTTAAAGTCATTGTTTATCATTATGGCATCTTGAGTAGCAGTGTCTCCCCTTGGATACTGGGAAGAATCTCTGCAAGGGCCAGGGGGCGGGGGGGATGTGTGCATGTGTGCAACTTCCTTGTTAGGGCAGTAAATGAAATCTTCCTGTTGTCTGAAAGTGAAGACTGTAATCACCTTCTCTCCAACACCAGCAGGATGAATTGACTGCTGTATTGAATTTGTGCCTTTTGCAGTGCTTCTGCAACAAAATGTACGAAAATCCTTTATTGAAAGCATTTTTTAAATTATATACCATATCAGATATTATTTATCAATTTCAATATTTGTATTAAGAAATTTTAATATTGATGCAAGATATATTAACAATAATTATTTTTAAGTTGCAATTAAAAATAGCATCTGAAATTGTGATTTCAGAGCTGCTTTAGGTTTGTGTTATTCTTACTTTGTTGGGGCAGGGAGCTATTTAGAGATTTCATTAAAACATAGTGAAAAGAAATGTGTGGGGAAATATCGTGAGTCAGTAAATAATTAGTTTGTAAGAGTCTTTCTTCCTAGCCGCAGAACTTAAACATAAACTCTTAGGTTTTTCCCTGGAAAATAGAAGCAGTATTTGTTCATCATTGTGCGCCACATTTACAGTAATTTCTCATTAAATTGTCCATGTGGTCATTTAGATAGAGGAGATCAACCTGAATTGCAAAGGTTGAAAAGTGTGGGCCAAAAAGTGCTTGGCTTAGTAACTCTAGTTGGACAATGGCACCACAAAATGCCTGCTGGCAGTGAAGGCTGGATGTGCTTCAGGTGCAGTTCACGTGCACAAGGCATGTCCAGCATCAGGATGTGGCCACACCAGCCTGAACATTGAAACTACCACTGTTGCTTTACAGGTTTTCCTTGCAGTTTTTGTTGTGTCCTCCCTCCTTCTTTTGTGCTAGTAATAGCAGCCATGTATGTAACAGAAATTTAGTGAAACTAAGCAAGAATGTCTTCAACCTGCTTAGAACTTTTCCCATCAAGAAATAAAGTCAATCCAGTAAATCAAACACATTCTGTTTGTAAGCCAGAGCTGTCAGACTTCATCTCTGGTGGTAGAGGTGGAGGCCCCGCGCAGGGCTGCAGAGTTGCTCTGCAGTTTGGTGTCTGCAGTAGGGTGCAGGGCAGTTACTGTCATGTCCTGCAGGCACATTAGCTATTAAGGGGTAAAGGGACTATGGGCATTTTCAAGTCCAATGGCATTAGGGATCTAAGAGAGAAGCCCTGGATTGGAAAAAATTCAGCAAATGTTAGTATTTGGAGGAAAATTCACCAGAGATTCAAGTTGTGTATCATTGTCTGTTACTGAAATGTGAAATTAAGCTCCAGGAAAGGACTGAGATTGGGTACGACTCAGCATTTGTGTATAATCCCTTGAGGACTCAACCCATTCCTAAATCCCTAATTTCTTTTTGGAGAAAGTCTTAAATAGTCAGTAGGAGTAGGAATGTTAAGAAATTACTTACTCCTTTCTCCCCTTCATATTAGGAGCAAGAAGAAGAGAAAAGTACAGTAAGAATATTTTAAAATGGGGAGAAACTTCAATTTGTGCAGACGAGAACCGGCTCTGTTTTTCTCAGTTGTTTTTTCCTTCTTCTAAGTAGGCACTGTGAAAACTGCTGCCGTTATCTAAGAGAAGCTACCTAATTCTGATTGATTAGTCCATTTGGCTAACGTAACAGATACCCTCATTAAATTAACTATCCACATAAAAAGAAATTCAGCAATTCTTTTGAGGGGAAGGAGGGGATGAAAGTTTTAGAGCTGTGGCTATTAAAGCAGATAGATTCATGGAGCGTGGAGATAGCTAATCCCCCATGAAGTGCAAGGGAGGATCATGTATGAGCAGAGAGAAGGTGTTTGGGTAGGCATGAGGATAAAGGAGCATTAAAATGTCCTAGCTAGTCAGATACAGAAATCTGCTGGCTAAGTGGCTTTTTTTTTTGAGTTTATCTTGCTGTATTTTTTAGTTAGCTCATGGCTGATACTGAAAATATTTTAAGACCATAGTGTAATGCGAGGTAATGCTAATTGTCCCTTGTACTCTTACTGACTGGCAGATAGAAATATCCCTTCTGTTCCCTCTCATCTAGTTTTCCACTTTCTTGGTCCTTGTTTCATGATAATAATCAACCTGCCTTCTCCTCCCTGGTGTACAAGATGGGCTGTTCTAAAAAATTACCCCCCCTAGCCACTCCATCCATATCTATGAGTGCTGTTAATAAAAGGAGTCTTTCAGTACTTTTCTCAAAGCAATATGCTGGTAGTTTCCAGTCTTCTGTAATTATTTCCTGTATGAATCTGATTTCCTTTCTTTTCCCTTCTTTTGGGGGAGATAACTTCCCCTTATATAATTTAGTTATAACTCAGACCTTTCCAGGTTACTTGGTAGAGGTTGTACACCATTGGGGGAAAATCTTGCACTTGACGGGAGGTTTCCTTATCCTCACGTGCTTGGTACCTAAACAGTGACCATTCCTTTTTCTGCAGCCCTCTCACAGAATCACAGAATGGCAGGGGTTGGAAGGGACCTCTGGAGATCATCATGTCCAAGCCCGCTACTTGAGCAGGCACACCCAGAGCAGGGGGCACAGGAACGTGTCCAGGTGGGTTTTGAATGTCTCCAGGGAAGGGACTCCACAGCCTCCCTGGGCAGCCTGTGCCACCGCTCTGGCACCCTCACAGGAAAGGTTTTTCTCATATTGAGGTGGAACTTCCTGTGTTCCAACTTGTGCCCATTGCCCCTTGTCCTGTCGTTGGGCACCACTGAAAAGAGTCCAGTCCCATCCTCCTGATGCCCACCCTTTACATATTTATAGGTATTGATGAAATCCCCCCTCAGTCTCCTCTTCTCCAGGCTGAACACACCCAGGTCTCTCAGCCTTTCCTCATACTGTGATGTTGCAGGAGGTTCCCTTCTCACAGCTTGCTCCTGCAATGTGGGTTAGCATTAATTGTGCAGCTGATATGGCATCTTTCTCTTATCAGTGTCTCCATCATTTCCCTGAACCTGTAGTTTTCTCTTGAATGTCTCCATATGTCTGTTGACAATTTCTGACTGGCATTCAACCCATCCAGGCCTTTCTGCCCATTTCAGCTAAAACTCTGTCTTCCTTTTCAGTAATGCATCTCAGCTCAGGTCTCTCATTTTATGTCTTTGTCTGGCACCATATTTAATCTGAAATTTCAGGTGTACATAATGGAGAGTTCTGGAGACAAAAATCAGTGTGAACAGACAGAAGAAATGATAAAGAATTCCCACAGTGTTCAAGGAGACACAGCAACAGTACTGGATACCATGAAGCCAGTAATTTCATTTATAGGACTGATATGCCAGCAAAGATGCATTTTAGTACTATGATTATGAACTCCCTTTATTTCTACCTTTCTTAAGTTTGTAATTTTTCCTATGGCCTGTAAAGATGTCCCTATCATTTCTGCTCTTTTTCTTCCATAAATTTTAGGCATTCAATCTTTAGAATGTCTTAAATCTGGGGCGTTAGTTTTTGTTCAGAAGCCAGTGGTGGGTATTTTCCTTCTCTTCTTGAAAATGAAAGTTTCTATTTCACTTCGAAGAATAATTCTCATTTTATTATCCATTTCATATTCAAATGCAAACCTGTTCCCTTTTCAAAAATCTTTAATGGCCTCTTTCTTCTTCTTTCAAGTTGAAGTGCTTTATATAATTTCTTGTTTTTTCTTTATCTTTCTTTAAACATTTGGCCTGTTCTGTCCTCTTTTCTCTTGCCACCTCATTTTTTTTCCCCCCTCTTTTTGCTTCCTGGAGCAGCCTTTTTCTGCTGGGGAACCCATCTATTTCCAAAGCTCTACTGTTTCCCTGGGCTCCCGATCCCAGCTGTGGTTGGGTAACCCTCATATGCAAATGCTACCGTTAATTCAGGGTAGAACTTAAGTGCATATACATGCATGATCTTGGCTAAGGATAATTTCCTTAGTTAGGGTCCTCTTCTGTAAGAAAATTCCCCCAGCTGCTGCATCCTGTCGTGACTCTTTGGGAGAGTTGGAAGAGCAGAGAGGAGCTTGCTCATTTTTTTTGTTCTGGCTGTTGGGTCTGTATGGGATGGACTCATATGGTTGTGACTTAAGATAATGCTCCAAAAAATGATGCTACTGTAAACAAAACTGCACTACTTGATTTGTGTACATTTTTAAAATAACAGACCTCTGAAAACAGAATTGCTATTATTAGCATAACTGGTTTTTCTTTGTAAAAGCCACAGATCACATGTGCTTCTTTCCTGTGAAACATTTTATTTTTAGGTCTTAACATATGCAGGTTTTTGCTGTGCCTTTTCAAAGCGTTTGTATCAATGCCTCAGCAAATGTTTCTGAAAATTTCATTCTGCAGTATTGTCTTTTACGGTGTAGATGTTTTTTTCACTGTAATTTTCTACATCTCTTGTGTTTCTAAGGTTTTTTTTTCCCCAATCCGTGGGTTTTTTTTTTTTTCCACATGCAGATTTTCTTCATAATTAATACCAAAACTACTACCTAAATTAACAAAGATGGCTTTTAGGATGGATTGGCAGACAAGCTAAATTATCCCTAATTCATCGTTACTGTAGAAAAAGGTTGTATGATTTATATTGAGATGCATATTATTTTAATGCTGATTGCTCAGTGTCTTTTGTGGCTTAAATAATTTTCATCGTGTTTCAGAAGTGTTTCACTATAGCTTCTTGTTTGTTTTAAAGTAATGGCTTTTATTAAAATTACACAGTTACGTGCTTCACTGTTACTGAACACAAAACATTACCTATGAGGTGATTTTATGAGAGAAGCATATCTTTTGGTGTGCGTTTCCAAGACTGTGTCTAATTGTTAGGCTGTAGGTTAGTTTGTAATAGCACTGATTGCTTTATTGGATCTGCAAGAGTGTTGTGGTTTTCATGATATTTTCTGTGCAGTGAGTCATAATAATAATAATAAAGCATAACATGGCATCATTTGTGGGTTTTTCTACTGATAAAACATTCCTGGACATATCCTGCCTGCCATGTTACTTAGGGTAGGCTTTAAAAATTTCTTTAAATTTCAGACCTGTCATCTCTCAGCAGCTCTGGGCTCAGTTCTCAGGAGCTGTGCAGGCTGGTGACCCCATGGCATTTCCCTTCTAGCCAGGCTCACTTTGGGAACCAAGGCACCTGCGACAGACCTTGCAATGCAGGGGGCCAGCAGCTCCCCAGCCATTTCCAGTCCTTTTGTCCTGAAAGTAGGGACCAAGCAGAAGGGCGAAATGGATGGACCTGTTTAGCAGTCATTCTCTTGACCTATTTTGAAAGTAAACACAACTTGAACAACTGATGGTATGTCCATCAGAGGGGTGGCAGGGGTGAGAAGCACAGCTGACAGACTACCGGCAACCCTGGGACTGGATGCTGGGGCACCCTGTATAACCCCCAGGAGAAACAGGGCCCTGCCAGGGTGCAGGCAGAGCAGCCCAGGTCAGGTCAGAGGGGTGCTTGGCCAACTGCCCTGTCCCAATGACCCAAGGGAGAAGCAGAAGAGCAGAACAAGCATGTATGAGGCTTCCCGAGAGCCCTTTTCTAGGAGTCCAAGACATTCTGAGTCATGTATGATTTCTTGTGTGTTTGGCAGCCCTCAATTATGTCCATTAACTTGTCCATTCCCAGCTTGAACCAGTACAGCCCTCCAGCACCCATGCTTTTCTGTGGCAAGAGGTTCCACATTGTAACCAGAGGCTGTGCCAGAAAAGGTCTCTTTTTTTTTTTTAGTTTTGAGCTTACTGGCGTCTTCTCTTACCTCCTAGTTCTTGCATTGTACAAGGCAGAGAGTGATCAATCGATGTGTTTTCTCATGCCAGACACAATTTCCAGATCTTTGATAACATAACTTATCTTCCAGAACTTAAAAACATTAACAGCAGTATCATTTAAAAAGCAATAATTTTGTCAGACCCACATGAGAAGACCCTGTGCTTCTCCTTGTTATCCCTCCAAATACAACTGTAAACTCTCTCTGAGTTAAGTCATTCTGTTTGATCTGTCTTTTGTACTGTATACTTACTTAAATATTTTACATTTTATAATCTCTTGCATCTTCCTTGGCACAAAACCCTTTGTGGCCATCAGATAAGGAGGACAACCTTAGTTTAACTGAGTCCCCCAGAAACAGCTAAGAGTAAAAGTAGAATCCTAAGCTGTAGAGGTGGCTTTAGTAAATCTATGTATAAAAGCATAGACTTTTGCTGGAAGGAAAGTGTAGTGAATGCTGAGAAACTATATATCTAACTTCAGCAAGCTAAATGAAGTACATTTTAAGAGAGCATCTGTCTAAATTTCTAAATCTGGAAAAGGCATACAGACCTTAGAAGTCTTTGAGCTTCCCTCAGGTAGATGAGTATCCTAAATAGTTAATATTAACTTCTAAGAGGAATTAGAGGATTGTAATGAGTAATTCAACAGCATCTCTTTGAGGTGCTCCTCAATAATGGTCACTCGCAGGCTGCTGTGCAAGGCATCAGTATAGGTATATGGGCCTGATCAGAATTACAGGGGTCCTAGAGGCCGAATCTGGGGGCAGCTGGTCACACTGGTTCTGCAGTGGCCAAAGCAGTCACTCACTCTTTCTCCCTCCCCTATTGACAGCTGCTCAGGTACTTTCCCTCCCTTGCATCAGCTCTGGAGCTTATCGTACCTCTTCACAAGGGACTTCAGTTACCTAATGCAGCAAAACCATGGGTTTGTTGAACCTTCCCAAGTGTACTTTGACAACTGCCAGTTCTGACACCAAGAGTATTTTGATGAGTGTTAGTTCTGACACTGAGAGTATTTTGATGAGTGCTTGTGCTGACACAAGGTAGGTTCAGTGCTTGCTGCTGGGGGGGCATTGAGACCTCCCGCTTTCAGCAGCAACCAGCTGTGAACATACTGTGACTGAGGGGACCCCACCTCCTTGGACAGTTGTCCCATGGATGCTCCCATTCAGAAATTTTTTAGTATCCCTGTTTTTGTTGCCCCTGTCACTTGCACTTAGATACAAAGTCTTTTTTTTAACATCCAGTTTCCATTGGCTCATTGACAATCCATGTACCTCTGAGGTTCTGCCAGCACCTTCTATAGCCTAATTAGCTACCTTTACGTCTTGGTGTATAATCTCTGGTGCATTCAGATCCCCTCACAACTCAATTTTTTGCTACACTTCAGGAGCTTTCCGTGCCCTGGTTATCTCAGGAGCCTCTCTGTGCTTCCAGGTAATTGAACTTTCTAAGCAAAGCTGTCCAGTACCTGTCTGCGGTATTTGAAAAGAGGTCTCCATTGGACGGTGGTATTAATCTTACCTCAGT
The DNA here is from genome assembly GCF_963921805.1 of Phalacrocorax carbo. Taxonomy (NCBI): domain Eukaryota; kingdom Metazoa; phylum Chordata; class Aves; order Suliformes; family Phalacrocoracidae; genus Phalacrocorax; species Phalacrocorax carbo. The sequence continues at coordinate 144,061,119 of NC_087514.1, read as the reverse complement.
TTGACTGGAAATACATCTTCTTTGATGAATTCTGGGATGACAGTTGTGTTTTTCAGGAAGACACCCTATTGATCTGGCAAATCATCTTGCCAGAAACAAGTGCAGTCATGTCTCTCTTCCTTATAAACCAGGCCCTCCAAAACAACATAATAGAAATTCCCTCCAGCCCTTAAGTGCATAAATTTGCTGTTGGTACAATTGAATTTGATCCTATTTCTAATATCCAGTCCTGAAGATCATCCAGCTCTTTCCTGTGGGAGTTTTTTCAATCTTCTTCTTTATTCCTCATGCTTTCCAACTTAGCATTATCAGCATATTTCATTAGAGCGCTCCTTGTTTTTGTGCCTGGGTTATTAGTGGAAATACCAAGCTGGCAGTTTGTAGGGCTGATATGGAAGGACCTGTACTACCAACCTTGTCCTGCTCAAGGCTTGCTCTGGGAAGTCACCGATGCCTACATGAGCAAAAAAAGTCCATGAGCCTGCTGCCTGTTTAGCCAGGGCGAAGCTCCGGAAAGCTGAGCAGCTGCTGCCCTGGGTGCTGCTCTGCTGTCCTTGCGTTCCCACAGCAGGTCAGTTTGCCTCTAGCCTGGGTGACTTTCTGTTTGAAGGAGAAACTTCTGAGCAGCTCCTGTGGCTGATGGCTTTGCCTACCCATTAAGCACAATCCTGAGCTCACCATATTGGTATTACAAGGTCATTTCATTGTTGTGCCATTGTGTCTTTAGGAGTCTGCCAGAGGCAGATAGAGCCTGCTGCAGGAGTGACTTCAACTAATTTCTCATCCTTCTGCTTTTTTCTTTTCTTAAAGTTCACCTAACTTCCTTACTGTTCACTCTTAGCAGCAAATAGAAAATTCTCTTGAATTAAAATAAGTATCAGTGGCTGTTTTTGAACCTTCTGTGAAGAAACCCCACCCTCAGTTTTCCTTGTCCCACCTTCTGTTATTAAAAATCAGTGTATCCCATTGTGCTGATTTTGGCTGGGATAGAGTTAGTTTTCTTCAACTAGCTAGTATGGGGCTGTGTTTTGGATTTGTGCTGGAAACAGTGTTGATAACACAGGGATGTTTTAGTTATTGCTGAGCAGTGCTGACACAGAGTGAAGGTCTTTTCTGCCTCTCACCCCACCCCACCAGCGAGTAGTCTGGGGGCGCACAAGAAGCTGGGAGGGGACGTGGCTGGGACAGCTGTCCAACTCACCACAAGATATTCCACAGCATGGGATGTCATGCTCAGCCTTTAAAGCTGGGGGAAGAAGCAGCCTGCTGATGGGACAGGTATTTTACTTATTAAACTGTTTTAACCCCAGCTGCAACCAAGCCCCACACAGCTGCTTGCTCACTCCCCCGTGGTGGGATGGGGGAGAGAATCAGAAGAGTAAAACTGAGAAAACTTGTGGGTTGAGATAAAGACAGTTCAATAGGTAAAGCAAAAGCCATACACACAAGCAAAGCAAAACAAGGAATTAATTCCCTTCCATCGGCAGGCAGGTGTTCAACCGTCTCCAGGAAAGCAGGGCTCCATCACATGTAATGGTTACTTGGGAAGACGAAATGCCATAACTCCCAACACCCCCCCTTGCATCTTCTTCCCCAGCTTTATGTGCTGAGTGTGACATCATATGGTATGGAATATTCCTTTGGTCAGTTGGGGTCAACTTGTGCACTGTGTAACTCCATTGGAGGAGGTTGTTTCAGTGATATTTTATGAACATTTTAGGAAAAGTATCCTGCAAGTTTTGCCCTTTTCAAATTAAATTTTTAATCAGTGCTTGCTGAGAGGGAGTGCAAGAACATATGCGTGAGGCTTATGGGTTTTTTTTTCTTCTTCTTGCAGTGACCTGCTGTCTTCTGAGTATCTTGAGAGGCATATCGAGCAAGGTGGGAAAACAGTGGAAGTTAAAGTAAGAATTTCCTTTTTATGCTTTGCTTTTTAAATTTGCATTGCTTTTGATGTTAATGCAAACTCCATTTCTTGAAAGGAGAGAAATCTGATTTTTAAGGTGATTTGTTTTAGTCTTCCGAGGCAAGCATGTTTCATGGCTTATAATTTTTCAGCTTTTTAAATAAGACAAATAAATCTTATTGGCAAATTTAGTACATTAATGTTTATATCAGTGATATCCACGAAGAATGTGTATGTGGTAGTTTTTACTAGTAAATATAATTTTACTTTCAATGCCTATTAAAGAAAATCTTTCTGGTTTGGTAGCTAGCATTTCCTCATCGTACTAAACCCCAAGTTTGTTGTTTATAATGAGCTTCTTTGTAAGTTTGAGAAAAGTGAGATTTATTGTATAATGTTTCCAAATATCCACTCACTGTCTTAAATTGTGGGTTTCTTTCTTCGGATGTTTGTTGGCATGATGGCTACAAGATCTTGTTTGGTGCAGTTGTCTTCTGTGAAATGTCCCACTGCCTTTGCAGGAGTGTTTTATTATTTGTATGCAACATGGGAGAATTTTCTTGAGGACCTCCTGTTTGTTGGGACAAAAGTTTGTAGGCATCAGGAATAAAATTGCTGTAGATTACATAAAATATGCATAAATGTAATATATGCTGTGCATAATGGGAACTCTTTAAATTTGCCTATCAAGTCAAATTTTGTTCAAAGTCTACATTTTATTAAAAACAACCCCAAAAGTCTTTACTAAATCTGAGATCACCAAAATACCCTGAAACAAATGCATTTACCTCTGCAGTGTAAAAGTGGAAATGGACAGAGCAGTCCTTCAGGGTAGCTGAAGATATGTGTTTCCTTTGGTTTATCCCTTTCTATCATTTGCAAACTTGAAATATGCTTTCTTTTTACTCTAATGGTCTGCATACATTGTCAGACTGAGGCAAACACATACGTGTTCCATTAAATTGTAAAGTCTAATTTCTCAGTCAGCTGTGCTCTGCAGTCAAGAAATCTTGACTCAGATTCAGAATGAGTCAAAGCAGAAATAAAGATAATAGCTGATATTAAAAAGAACACAACAATCCATTTGTCTGCGTCAAGGTGTATATACAAGTTAGCTAAATTAATCTATCTGAGTCCCATCACTGAATTAGGACAAATCTGTTTCTGATGAGTAAGCCTTAATCAAGCAAGGAAATGTTTGAAATCAGTGGCTCTTCTCATGTAAGTACTGTTCAATTGCAAGGGAAAGAGATGGGAGGATCGGGCCTTTCAGAGGAAGGGTCATAAAATGTTTTCTGGGTAAAACATCTCCAGATGTTCCAGAGCCATCCAGGGCTCCAGAGATTATTTCCCCTTCAGTCAGCTGCCATGCAGCATTGTGGTATACCTTCAGGGACGGCTATCACTGCCTCACTTAGTACTCTCAAATCTGCTTTAAGTAGAGAACCAGTGTTGCTGCACTGACCTTGATGCTCAAGATGAACTGAACTGGGAGTGAAAGGGTCACGAGGTTGCACTGCACAGGAGGGGCATCGCTGCTCAGGTGGTGTGTTTCCCTCTCCATGATGCCTTGCTGCCTTGTCCCCTTGCCCACCTGCAGGCAGGGGTGGCCAGGGCATGTGGCCCCGTTTTCTGACCCCTCCTCACCCACCTCTCCAGGAATTTGGCAGGGAGAAGTCCTACGGAAGTATGCCAGGAAGGGGGTTGTATATTTTTTGGTTGTTTTGCTGCATCCGAGTGTCTGGGGTTGAAGGAGAGGGAAGCAGCTCCTGTGACAAAATGTCCAGAAGAGCCTGTTGGCCGCAGTCATGGGCACATTTTCAGAAAAGTTCAAATATCAAAAGATTTTTGGAAGAATGCAGGCTGCTGAGTACATTTTGATGCCAGGCACTGAGTGAGGCTAATTTCAGACCCAATAGCTGTTTAAAAATAAATCTGGTTCCCTCTGACCAGCTAGTATTTTTCAGAGCACCTGTAAATGCCCTGATGAGCCCTGTTCGTCTGTGAAACAGTTTCTGAGAAGCCCAACAGTATCTGTTTTGCATTTGAGAAACTGAACACTGATTTTACATAAAATAATTTTAAAATCTTACTGCAAATAGAAGAATTTTTCATGATGGTGATTTAGTACCTTCAATTTCTGTGGAATCTGTTTACCATAACTGATAAAACCACCTTTAAATTGGTACTTACAATATGCACCAGGCAAAACATAATTATTACTAGATTTTAGGGAATGTGCAGATTGCTTAGATTCTTATTTAAAAATAGCTAATAAAAGATGTAACTTATAAATAAATCACAAAATATGTACTCTGCTCTGCAGCATATTCTTAAGCAGAAGCAGAGGAAGAGGTATTTCAGGAAGGAGCCAGGTTTCTATCAGTTGCTTCAATACGCTGCTCTTCACCCACCTCTATGCAATTTGTCTTTGGCTGTAGGCAGAAACAGAGGCGGCCTGGCAACATCTCTCTTGCTGCTTTGTTGGGAGAAATGGTGTCAGAAAGAATGTCCGTCTGCCATCCACTGCCAGCTGCAGGCTTTGAGCTAGCCTGTTTATACAGCAAAAGGGCCTCCTCTGTTCTTGGCTTTCTCAGTGACGTAAGGAGAGGTGTATTTTAAAATACATATATATTTCCCCCTTGCATTTCTCAGTGCAGGAATACTGCACAAACATGCAAATCGTCAGCGCTGCTGTTGTGCCATCAGCAATATGGGGGAAGACAGGAGCTTTGAGTTGCTGTGGGAAGGCAGCTGTACGTGCAGTCAGCAGTTTGGGAATGTTACAGGCATGAATGTGTCCGGGAAGCAGATGCCTGCCTTGGCTCATATGCGATGTGGAGTTGATAACTACTTCTACCACTTCCCCCCTACTCCATCCCTTCCAGTAAAACTTCCTGTGCTGTAAAATACATACGGATCTTCTGCCATTACTTAGGATGCTTCAGAGAGGAGAGGGGGCAGGGAAAAGGAGAAACATTCAGATCATTAAAAATGCAACTTTGAAGGAGCAAAGTGATTTTTATAGGGAGGAGAGTCCTCAGTTTAACAGACCTTTTTATTATAAGAGAAAGTTGAATTACATTTGATTGCTGCATAATTCATTAATACATTGGACCATTGTGAAGGTGGAACACGTTACACATGTTTTTGCAGGGTGCCAGCATTTAGCAGCTGCAGAAGAGAGGCTTCTCTGTGTGATGTCCTTGTTGATTTGGCACAGTTAGGTAGCACGTAAGACATTCTTATTAAACCAGCAGCAACATGCAGTGCTTAAGAAAACCAAAAGGAGCTAGGTTTTTTAATTATTCCAGTGTTTCCCCCACACACCCTCCTTTACTTTAGATCATGTCTCTAGCTGCTAGGAAAGCAGCAGTATTGGCCTAAATTCCCTCTGGTGGCAAAGAGAATAATCAATTAACAAGAAAGAGAAAAACCCTTCATGAATTGCCTTTTCCTGATTGTGTCAGTCCACATCATCCTATGCTCACAGCACATAAATACTCAACTTGTGTATACTTAATGTTGCTGCAATATATCTCTCTGTCCTTTTATCTCTCTCTCTCCCTCTCTCGGGTTATCATTCTGTCACTGATGCTGTCAGTGAGATGAAAGGCAAAAAACAGCTGTAGTGCTGAGTAATTCACATTGCTGGATTTTTCTCCCTCAGAAGGAACAGCTGATATCTATTCAGTGACATTTTCTCATATAAAATATTTCAGTTTTCTTCTTTGGAGGATGTTTCTGCCTGTATTCCCCCAAAACGTTGGACATTCCTTTGAGTTCTTAGAAGATTGCCCTCTGAAAAAAATTAAGCAATGAAAATAAGTCAGAGAACTTACACAGGTAGAGTTGTGGTAGATAAATGCCATGAATTTCTGATGGCATGTTTAAGTATAACTGGAAGAAACTATATTTCATAGGCAATCCTAAAATTCTTAAGTATGGTGATATGAACACAGTATGTGTATTATGGGCACAAAATTACAGCAAGAGTGCACACAGCATAAAAGCAGAACATTGCTTTTTGCTTCTACTTCACAGCATGTTCATAATCATGATAGCATCCAACAACATAGAGTAATATTAAATGCTAGGTACTGTCTTTCTCCATTTTAGTGTTGATGGAGGAGAAGCTTTGGCCAAACTTGCCTTGTGGCTTAACATTGCCATATGGCTTTGTGTCCCAAGCTGTGCTGAGCCATATCGCTGGCCCCCATGGTGCTCAGCCACTGCCTGTGCAGCAGCAAGCGCGGGCAGGGCAGTGCCCGGTGCCTTCCTTCAAACTGCCCGCGGCCGTCCTCTCGAGCTGGGGTGCCCCGGTGTGGCCTCGCGCTCTGCGGTGGCTCTAGCAGAGGTTGCAGTTTGGGGAATGAGGGTTGTGGGCCACATGCATTTTAATGCTGCACAGCAAAGCAGAGTCCCTAGTTTGCAAAACTAGTCATTATTTCTTTTTGTTATGTGCATTGTTTGGCTAGTAGTGTGCACAAAATGCCTGTTGCTGTAGCTTACGGGTATTTTAATGCCTGTACACAGCAGGGGAAAATTATTGTTCTTCATTGCCATGCTGTGATTAAAGTCTCGGCTTGTGTGTGCCATGAAGTGTACTTTAAGGGCTCTTTAAATGCCCTTTTTAAGGAAAGTAATATAGAAAGGAGAAAAACATTAAAATCTTCAAAGGCTGGAAAGGGCTGGGAGCCCTTGGCATGATGGGTATTGGTTTTTCTTTTAAACTTTCTCCTTCAAATCTGGTCTGAGTGCTCAAGGAGTTGTTGAGGTACAGTACCTTGACTGAGGGCAGTGTCTGTGTCTGTCATATCTTAGTGACTGTGTTTGATGAGACCTTATCCTGAGTAGCATTGCAACATTTCTCTGTATCACCACAGGTACAAGCTGATCATAGGGCTACAATAATTTACGGTGTGGCCAGAATAAACACTAAGCCAGTGAGCAGGTAATTTTTATCACTGACTAGTGTGTTTCCAATCCTACAGCCAGGTGCTTCTACCAGCATCGTCCAGTTTTAAGGGCATCCAAAGTCTGAGCTCCATAGAAGATTATCTTAATTTTTCTTCAGCTTTTGATAACTTACCATTTTGTAACCAAAGAGGAAGACGTTTCAACTTGCCAGGAAGACCTGTATGCTAAACAGGCTTTTCTGTGAGGGATTCCATTTTTTTCCTGAAAACCGGAGCACCAGTTTGGCTGGTGGGAGGGAATGGGAGGGGAGCACAGGGAGGCTCTGCCCTGGGAGGCTGGAGCCTGAGGCTGGTGGGGAGCTGTGTGTGCATGTACCCAAAGCTTGCGAAACCTGGTGATGAGCCCCTGGGGGAGAAAAGAAACTGAAAAAGAACAAATCATAAATAATGCAGGAATTCTTTATGCCTATTTCTGACAGGGCTTTTTCAGCTGTGTCCGGAGACTACAGAAACCGTTAGTACCAGAAAAATCACTCTTGCTTGTTTGAGAGAAGATTTTGAATAAGGGTTCCCGTAATGTCATCAGAGCTCCTCTCCCCTACTCCCTCAACAGGGCTCTGCTTGCCTCATGGCAAATTACTAATAAATCTAGGCCATAATCTACTTTTTAGTGATAGCAGTAAAGTAGCCGAAGAAGAGCTGACAGGGAGTCTGTGAGTCTGACAGAGTTTAGCAGGGGATTCCTGCAAGTCTGATCTTCAGACTGCTCTCAAATATTTTCATTAATGACTTAGGAAACAAAAAAGTAAGTGTATTAATGAAATTTGCTAGCAGTACAAAACTGGGAAGCATGACAGTGCATGGAGGGATCAGATGGAGAACTGGTTATCTTTGACCAATGGAGTAAATAAAAATGGGGTGAAATCGGATAGAACAAATGGCAACTTCTTTCAATTAGGGTCTAATTATAGGTGTGTTTGCTGTATGGTGGGAGTTCATGAATTGAAAATTCAACAAGAAGGAGAAGATCGCAGTGTAGAAGTGGAGCAGACTACTAGCTATTACTAGCTTACTTTCTACATATCTCCTGCTACTGAGGAGGAGGAAATTAATCAGTATTAGAAGTCCTTCCTAGGTCATGTTTTTGAATGCACTGCACTAGAATGAATCTCAGATTGTGACTCATGTAGGATCTTGCAGGTTTAATTATCTTGTCTTCCTTTTCTTTGTGACATAAAAAAATAAATCTAGTGGTTTTAGCTAGTCCTGGAGGGGAAAAACTTGTCAGAAAGTGGAAACCATCAAGGGCTTAAAATGTACATCCCATTGTAGGTGTGGGCCCCAGTGATGAAGTCCTGGTTCTGCTGAAGTGCGAAGTTGGGTGACTTTGTGACCGTCAGGAGTCAGCTCTTGAGTACTCTCTGCTGTGGTTTTCACATGCCCCAGAGGAAAGGCAGCAGTCCAGTGCTTGAATTTGCAGAAAAGTCCTGCCAGGCTTTATGCACTTCGTGAGGTATTTTCCATGAGCTACAACATACAGCATACATAGGCTGAGAGTGGCACTAACCAAGCGTTCTGTAAACTCAGACGGTGCAAGGACTGAGTATAGCTAGCAGAAATTAACTACTGCTGTAGCATTAAAGAACATTAAATCCTTTCGTAGATGCTCTTATTAAAAAATAAAGGTATCTTTTGGGGTTTAACTTAAACCCTTTGAGGGGGAATTATGCTAAGCAAACTGAAGCTGCTATACTTCTGAAAGAGTGCTTCCATGCAAGACTTCGGTGTGCTTTAGCTTGACATCTTTATTTACTTGATCTTGACTTCTTTAAATAGCTTTGCCTAGACACATCTGTTGTTCCCTAAGGATACCGAACTGGCACTGTATTATATACAGTAGGTTAACGTTTCTAGGCACAGTCTCAAGCTCTGTGAATTCTCACTTAAAGAGAAGTTTCTTTCATTCAGAAATAATAAGCCAATAAGGAAATATAATTAGTATTTTTCTCCATTTTACTCAGAACTTTATCATCTTCTGACTGATTGGTATCCATGTAGGTGCGTGCCAACATCTCATCTTCTGTATTGTGTTTATAGTAATCTTGTACATCACATGCTTATAACTTGGCTTCAGACTTGGAGTAGGCTGATGAACTGATGTGACAGATTAGTATGGGTAGATTATAAAAAATTTTCATATAGACCCTTAAAATATTTGCTCTCTCTTCCCTACATACAGGCATGTAGGAATGGGGCAAAATGACTGTCATTAAATGACTTGTATGTCATGACTCAGAGACACTAGGCGCTGCTGCAAGAGCCAACTTAAAGACAGCAGAGTAGGCAGGAAGAGGTAATCAACCCTGTTCTTCCCTGCCTCATCTTTACCCAGCAACTGATAATTAAAATAATTTTCTCTAACACCAAGGTAAGGCAAGGCAAGTCAAAAGTCTGTTTCCTAAGCAGATGCCAAAGCACCTCCCAGACCAGATGGTGTTGCACTGGCATGAGCTCTCTGTCCACACCCTGCAGCTACGTTTGTAGAGCATCTTCTCTCGTAGCTACTGGGCAGGAAACACAAGCCTCATTTGGCCTCCGAACCGGGAAGCCGGGCTGATAGCACGCACCATCTGCTGAAAGTGCCTACCATGAGTCACCAATGGCAGTTGGAGCAAGTCGCCTGAGTGCAAGATCCTGTCACGTACATGTGTGTCTCTGTTTTTTAAGAGTGCTGCCAACAGTCTTTAAACATGGGCATTTTGTGGAGAAGCCTTAGAAGCAGTGATGCTTTATCCTAATTTTGGAATCCATGTTTCTGATTTCAGAACCTGAAATAGCATTATAACCTAATGTCACTACAGTGTGTCGGCTCTGAGTTGTATGAGTACATGCGATACCTGTCCTCCCCTACAAAGGGAGGGCACTGTTCCCATTTTCAAAACAGTTGGCTTTCAGGAGTCTGTAGTACACCATAGCTAAGTCCAGAGACCTGCTCTGCAAAGAGGTGATGCCAGGGTCCCTGGCACTGTTACTGAGCTGTGTAAGGGCTGAGCCCAGGGCTTTGCAGCAGGACAGCACAGCCCCGCCAGCCGGGCCTCGGCCTTTGCTGAAGCACATGTCAATTAAGAGATTTTTCTCTCTATGCAGTTACACAGGTCAAAGTGCTATTTTGACATTTCTATTTACAAATAGAAACCCATATGTAAAATGTTGTTTTCTGCCAAAGAAGTCAGTGAGAAGGGTGTGCATTTTCTTTTCTTGTTGCTCTTTCTCAGGCAGTCTTAATTATCACTGGGTCAAAACTTGTGCAAGCATCAATAATTTGTAATTAGATCTAAGTGATTACTAAGGAAGCAATTTTAAAACTGGTGACCCCACAATGGGTAGCGCTTTAGAAAGCTAACCATTACCTGGTGCTTCACAGAAGGGTGGCATGGTCGTTAGCTGACCTTTCGGGAGCTTTCTGCTGCAAGGAAAGAGGGACCTGTGTTACTAGGATTTAACTAGACAGCAATCTCCTTTCCTTTGGATTAATGAGTGTTAAAATAAGGATATGTAGCTGCTGGAATAAGGAAGTTATTAATTTTAGGGTCAGTGCCTGAGTGTAGCATGAGTTTTAATGGCCAGCACATCTCCTAATTGCAGAAAATTGCTTACTTGAAGATTTGATGTCGGGTGTTATTTGAAAGCAGATGAATGTGCATCGTTCATTTTCCTCCCCTGGGAAGGTCATAGTGTCTCTGAGGTGAATAACAAATGCTGTCAGTGCATGGTCAGCAGATGCTTTCTTCACTGAGACTGCAGAGAATAGGGAAGAGCCACCATCACTGATGGTCATGGCTGTTCTTTTGCTTTACTTACTTTGCCCCTTCATTGTGAATATCAGTTAATGCGTTTTCGTCTCTTTTGTGTTTACTCAGCAGCTGGTGCCTCTCTGGGCAGGGACAACTATCTTAAAGGATAGAAACGGGGACAGATTTTACCTGCATTACCAACATCTCTGCCTTCTCATTTTTTAGTTTCTTTGCCACACTACCTGCCCAGACAGGCTGCAGGGGAACTTGGACTGACATGGGCAAAAATGATTGCGTGCTGGTTGGTGAGGAGCTCTAGCATTTCACAGGGCAAGATACCCCTAATTTAGGATTTTGCTATAATTATCCAACTTAAACATCAAGATGAAGATTAAATCGTAAGATGACCACTATTATAATGATTCGTTTTAATTGACCCTGGGGTCATTCTGATTTTTTTTTTTTGGGGGGTAGGATGTTATTACATTTCAATAGACTTATTAAACATCTGTATATTCTGTGTTGCTTTTGGAAGTCACTGGTAAGGCTGAGAGGTTTCACGAAGGATGGAGAACTTACTGAACCGAGGAAATGGACAGCCGTGTGCCACGGGCATTGGCAGAAAATTTGCCTTGCGCCATGCTAACCACAGCCTGAACAGTGGCTATGCGCCCTGAAGAGGCAAAAATGTTGAACTTTCATTCTGCTGTAGCATTAGACTGTCTTTGGATATGGCATGAGTGTGTGTGTGTGTTGCAGGCCTGCGTCACAGGCATTGTCACGGGACTGACCTTGCCTCAGAGGAGACAATATTTAGCCTCATATTCTCCCAGACTCTGCACTGGCCAGGTCCAGCTTTAGAAGAAGGGGGTAGATGTACTGCTCACGCTGATGGCTGGCATATGTTAGAAGAGTAGTCTTACTTCATCTTAACACTAAACCATTCCCCAGTAGGTGACAAAGGCCACTGGAGGTTTCATTTGCTGAGATGGGCAATTGCTGCCTGCTTTGGAGAGGGCAGAGAGGGGCTTTAATAGCTACAGGAAGCCAATAGCTCTTCACAAAACACCCTTGATGCTCTGGACTGAACTGTTGTTGGTAGTGGTGCTATTTTCAGCTCTTGGGGGAAGTCTTAATTTTCATATGGAGACAGAATAGCTTTAGGAAAAAACGAAGATTTTTTTCAGCTCCTGTTTCACTGCTAGAGATACCAATAGAGAAGAGAGACAACCCCAGTCCTTCAGTGTTTCCAAGAGCAGAGTAAAAGAAGAAAGATATGATGATTACGTTTAGTCTTTTGGTGGTCTTAGATCTCCCATATACTGCTATTCTTCCTGCAGTACAGTGCATTTTATTACAGCACCTGCTATAAAGGAGCTTTAGTACATGTCAAAACTAACAGGATTTCAGTCTCAGCACTACAGGGAGGCAATGACAGTAAATTTCTTGTCCAAAATTACACGTGCTCTAAAGAAAACCTTCACCTGTAGAGTCCGTTCAGTTCTCCTGACTCTCAGTACAGAACCAGTCTCAGACTTTGCAGTTTTAAATGCTTCTCTCTTCACAGGTTTTTTAGCTGTTGAAAATCAGCCTCCCCAACATACAATTTTCACCCTCCCCACCACATACCACATGTTACTGGCATGTTTTTTTTCCGCTTGAGACACTGTTAAGGAGTGCTAAGCAATCACTCTTCCCGGAGCCATCCAGTGCTAGTGCTATCTGATATTGCTGGATCACCTCTTACTTCCTTGCTGAGATTCTAACAATCCTCAGAACTTCATTTAGGAGCATCCTGACAGCAGGATTTCTAACACTGAAGAGTTCTCTTAAAAAAACCCCAACACACCACTAGTGCATGAAGTACTTGAAAAAAGCTATTTTCATTTAAACCCCTTAAATTTTATTAACTGGTTTGAGATTACTTACATTATGTTGATAGGACATAAGTTCATGTGTAAAAAATATTCCCCAGATGTTAGCATATAGAAATAAGTGTTTTGTAGTGGTAAGAATCGGTCCCCAAGACTGACAAGATCAGAGTTATATTTCTGTCTCCACCAGAATTACAGTGAACATCAGTAGATCAATGAGCTGAATTGATTTGATTAAAAAGAACAGAATTTGTGTGTCCAAGTCATGTTTTTCCTAGGCAGGAATTTAGAGCTGTTTTTTCTTGTATTTTTCTTTTCTAGATCTGTATGCATAAAAATTTGTTCACAAATTTATTATGGAGTAAATTAATTTAGAAGTATTATCATGGGGCTTTTATTTGATTCTCATTAAGATGATCAAAACACACTGTTGAGCCACAGACTTGGATTCTTGGTGGGAAAAAACCTCCTGGTTACGAAGTCATGGTTTTGCAAACTAATGGAGCCTGAGATTCTACTTCTGGTATATATTAACTGCATTTTATGAGAACAAACCAATTTGTCTAATGACCCCAAATTCCTTCCACAGCTAGAACTCTGTACCACTCCCTACTGATAGCCTTTTCAATATTATTCTCATATTCCTGTGCTTACCCCAGTTACACTTTTTACTGGAATGCAATTGTAAGAGTTCTGTTTAGAGAGCATTTTATTACTCATAAGGTTTTAGCTTATCCATATAGTTTGATTCTTAGTTTTGTTATTAGCTTACTGGAGTCTCTCTTTGTTTACTTTTTATTCATCTATTCTGGAAAGACCTGGAAGCCTTAAGCAGTACTGTGATCCTGTAGTGGAAGACATCCTACAGACTGAAAGAAAAAACATTTCAGATGAAGAGAGCTTAAAGTAACTAAGATATGGGAAGTAAGTAGGTGTGAAAAGGAAAATGAAATAGAGAAAATGAGCCAAGGTTTCAGGAGAAGCAAAGTAAGATGCAGTCTGTCTAAAATCCCATGTAACAGGATATTGGTGTCTAAAATGCATGTGAGTGCAAAGTAGAAACTCAAACCATCTACTTTTCACTAGTACTTCACCTGAGTCCCAAACAGTTGATGGTCCTGAGAAATGCTGGTCCAAGGGTGATGGGTCGTATGGCTTCCGCCAGACACCCTGCTGTAGCCTGATATGGAGGGTCAGCCCGGGAGCTTCTCATGAATGCAAGCCAGATAAACATTAGCACAGCCTGTCAGACATCACCTATGTGGCACCAATAGTTTTTTCCTGCAGACATCTTGGTAAAGAGGGTCCCATGGTTGTCACTCTGCAGGTCAGTTTGGTGAAGGTGTTCTGTATCTGTACCAGATACACAGAGAAAAAGGTGCTGAGGTGGGCAGGCCGTGGAGGTGGCTGTCGTCACTGCAGCAAGTGGAAGGAAGAAGTGGTACATAGAAGAGAGGAAATAATGAGTTTGAAAGAAATTGGAAAAAAAATTGTAACACTGAACAGAAGATATACCACAGGGGTTCTCCTTGCAGAGTGAAGCAACAGGCCAGCCAAATAGTGTCAGACTCGTCGTCTGTCGGATCAGGTGTTGCATTTCTCTGTAGTGCTGCTGTTGCTGGTCACAGCAGCTGTGAGCTGCCACCAGGTATGCTCCACTGAGTGCTTTGGGGTCTAACAGGAGCATGGCATGCATGAATACTCCAGAGATTTTGAGGGTGAACTAATGATTTCCAGTGACCAGGTTGAGATCAGGTCTCTTTCCCTGCGAGAAGCCACGCTCTGACAAACAGGCTCCTATACTCTCTTAAGGAGAGCACCTCAGAACAGAGGCACCCGTACTTAGTAGCTGCTTTCAAAAATAGTTTTCATGCCTTGTAGAAAACAGTACAGGATTTCCTAATCAAAGTACAAAACTACCAACATATTCTATGTGTTTTCTTGCCTTTTGCCTGGTCTTGATTAATTTTTTTTTTCACATTTGAAAAATAAAATCCAAGAGCATTCAATGTCAGATCTCTAAAATGACTGTGCTATGCAACATGCAAGTGGCTGCCGACTTCTGAAAAAGCAGTAATTGTAATGCCTTCCCCCCCTGCAGTAAATGGACATAAATATTCACATGGCTGGGTGCAATCGGCTAGATAGATCATTCATACATTTGCTGGTAGGGAATAGAAATCGTAAAGTGTTGCTATTTAAAAAAAAAAAAAAAAAGCGCTGAAAATTTTCTTCACAGTCCTTTAACCAACAGTAGTGCAGTAATACAACATAGCTGAATTTGGCAAGACACTAACAGGTAAGTTCTTCTGCAGGGCTGAGTGTCAGTGAGAATTTAAGGGATGTTTTAATTGTTTTTCTAATTTTGCATACAAATATTGACATTGTGCAGTACTGACTACATTCAGTGTATGCACAATAGGGCTTACTTGGCCATCGGTGTGACTTCTGTGAAACTAAGGGGATTTTTTGAGTAGGGTCTGCTGGATTTGATTTGAAAGGTGTATATTTTATTTGCAGAAAAGAGGCAAATATTAATTTTCATTGTATTCCTTTACTGCTTGGTTATACTTAAAGTTTCCATTAGTTTTGGAGCACCACTGAGCACTTCTGATTTTTTCAATGAAGAAAGATGAGCACTTCTGGAGTAATTTGTCACTGAAGTCTGTCTCAGGATGCCAGGGATTTCACATTGAAAATAACCTCCATTCTGTGTAGAGTTGAAAAGATTATGTTTGTCTAGGTACCAAACCCTGGCTAAAAGGATATGAGATGAACACCCTTGTGAGTGATAGTCAATTCTTGGTGCCATGTCAGTGGCTTGGCAATGTATTTATGAAAAAGCAGTGTTTGACAGGATGGAGTGTGATACTGTGGGAAGTCCTGTGGATTTACAGTCTCAATTTCCAATTTCAGGGAGGAGAACATTGCTATTATCAGGGAGAAATTCGAGGAAATCCTGTATCATTTGTTGCCTTGTCAACATGCCATGGATTACAGTAAGTCTGCTGTTTTGTTATTGCTGACCTTTGCTTATTAGTCTTTTAAGCAAAACCAAGCTGTTTATATTAAGTGCTGTTTATTTTCCTTCTAGTTTGTCACCAATATTAAGTACTCAACAGTCTTTAGGAAAAAAAAAGGGTTTAATTTGAACCTTGCAAGCGCCTTGTTTGTTTTCAGAATTCATTGACAAAGCACGCAAGTTTCTTTTTTTTTTTTTTTAACTGAGGACATATGACAGTGACCAGGTATTGTTTTAAGATAAATTATTATAGAGATAAAAGAGTAAAAGTAGCTGAAAACATGCTATACTACAAGAATAAAAAACACTGCTAGTA
Source organism: Phalacrocorax carbo (assembly GCF_963921805.1). Classification (NCBI taxonomy): domain Eukaryota; kingdom Metazoa; phylum Chordata; class Aves; order Suliformes; family Phalacrocoracidae; genus Phalacrocorax; species Phalacrocorax carbo. The sequence goes on along the minus strand of NC_087514.1, from coordinate 144,045,288 downwards.
TTGACATGAACCATTTGGAAATGTTGTTCTTTTCTTGTTGCTATTTTATCTTGATATATTTTATCTTTCTTTTCTGCTCTCTTTACAAAGGAAAGTGTCAGTTTAGAGTTTCTCTTGTCCTATCCGTTCTTTTCATGGAATTGCTGTCCGTGAGCTGTGTGCATGGGATAATACCTGGAAAATCAGGAAGAAAGGATATAAAATTGTACAATAATATTTTTTTAAAGTACATCATTTTAGTGATAATATAATCAAAGTGTCTGTCATCTGGAGGTTACATGGAGTTGTGTGTTTATTGTACAGCTTTTGGACCTGTCTACTTTTGGCACTATTGAAAGATGCTAGTCAGGTTTTCAGAGAAACCAAGTAACTTCAGCGTCTGTTGGATCTGGGAATTACGGGATCTCAGCACTTTTGATACTAGATCAGCTTGAAAAAGTCATGGCAGCAAGTGAGCCTGTGGGAAGATTACCTGAGCTTTGCCTTTTTCTGAGGAAGCAGGGCTTAGCTGATAGAAATCTTCTTCAGCTTATTGTCTGTCTCCAGCTATTCTGTAGTTTTGGTATCAGCCATGTAAGTACACATATTCAAGTAGTGTCTTTCTTTTATATTTGTATATTCTTTGGTAGGAAAGGGGAGAATGCATGTAGAAGACTTGTCATCCTTGCACTTGTCTGATTTACAGCTGTGTTTATCTCTTTTATGATTAAGGTTGAGCAACTCAAGAAACCTGAGCCCAGCTGCAGTATGGACAGTGAGCCTAAAAATAGGAGCATCCCCTAATGCATCCTGAGCTACTGCATGGCTTCCATTAGCAGTGATCCATTAGGTCTTGGCCCCTACTAACTCCTAGGAGAAAAAACAGAAAGGAAGGAGAGCCTGCATATGTCCTTTCCTGCCCTCCTTTTGTGGGTTTGTTCATAAGACTGACCCTCCTGCTGCTCTGTATTCTTAAATTGTCTGATATTCAAATAGGTCCATTCTAACAAAGCTTCATGATGAAGGATGCACTTTCTCCCGTGTAAAATTCAGCTCTCCCTTGAGAGGTATCTCTTTTTTCCCCTTTTTCTGATAAAATAAATTTTGAGCAGAGTTATCCTTCACACAAGATGCAATATGAAGCTTACGATAGCAGGCTGATAATTCCAGAATCCAGTATGAGAAAGTAATGTTTTCCTGAGCTGTATTAAAATCACATTCTCTGACACAGTATCTCCATCATTACAACTAGCTCCTCCACAGTCAATTTTAAATGCTAAGTAATTACTCAAATCTCACACCAGCAATCAGAGCTCCTTAGCGCCAACCACAGTTTGGAGCGTCTCACTGGAATAAGAGTTACCTTTTAATAAGGTCTGCAGGACAGGAGCTTTGCTTTCATGAATTTTAGGAAGTGCATAAGACAGAATAGATGCCTTTAATAGAAAAACAAGCTTCGTACTCTCAAAGTTCATGCTAATCTCCTCCCTTACTTATTAGTACCCCTAGATCTTGGCCAGTAACAGCCGAATTTTTCATACATGTGAGAAAATGTTGTGGTTTTTTAATCAAAAATTATGAGTTCTTCTGTTGGTAATGTCTGTGTTGTGGACTTCCTTTTATTAGCTGAATTAATCGGGTGACTGACAGAATACTTAAAATTTTTTCTCTTAATGACTTTGTTAATGAAAAATATCTCTCTGCAACTTTAACTCCAAGTGAGCCATTTGTTTGGAATTTTTTGTTTTCTGTGGGATATGCAGTAACCAGAGTTTCCTATGAGTTAACATAAAAAACTCTGAATGCAAAACACATTGGTTGCTGGGATATAAATAAGCTATAGTCAGGCACGACTTGAAGTCCTGTGCTTTCAAGGCGAGTTGCATAGACACCAGGCTGGTCTATGATTTTGCTGCCCACTGGTGGTGACTATAAAACCTGCTGTTATTACTGCAATTTAGACTCAGGACTACAAATCTGTTTGTTTGAAGAACCTATATAATTAAAATTCAGGTTTTTTAAATAGCCCGTGTTTTGCTATTGCTTTCTCTCTAACACATCTGTGAGAATGTGTTTTGTTCACAGAGCACTGGACTATTGACGTTGGTTGGAAAAGAGCTATGAATGCTTTGAGTGGGCAAGTCAGATCTGTAGGTCAACCGTGATTATTATTCTTGTTCCTGTTGAGTGACTTGATCAGAGGTCAGTTGCTGGCTGCAACAGTCGCATGAGAAGCTGTTAGATGATAGCACTTCATCTTGCAGACTGTGCTTAAATAAAATTGCAGTTAGAGGGAACGAAGTTTTGCCTGATTAAGAGCTGCAGGATGTTTCCAAATCTCATCTTATTCCCAGGCAGAGGCTTCAGCAGGTGCTAGAATATTTATCTTAAGTTGTGTAGACAGTATTTATTTCTAAAGAATAGGCACGGGTAATTTGAAAAGTGAAACAGCTTTAAATTGTAGATATACCCATGATCACACTTGATGTATGTTATACAGCCAGTAACCCAGGCTACTCTGTGAATGCTACATGCTTAACTCCGTAAATGAATGATATTAAAGGAAGTATGCTCATCAATAGCTGTAATGGTTTACAAGCTCAATATATGCTTATATTTCTTAATAGTCAGGAAAAGAATGACAGTATCTTACTGACTACACCTGGTCCTGTGCAAAACCAAAATCAATCTTGCTGATCAAAAAAAAAAAAAATCTGCATAAGAAGAAAGTATCTGGTTTTGGTCTTAATAGTTTTGGTGGGGTTCTTTTATGTCTAAAAGTTTGCTAAAGAGTTAGCTAAATAAATAAATAATCTTGTTTTTATGCTGCTGTGGTGTACTATGTGCCAAATTTGAACTTACAGCTCATATTTATGACCAAGCTTAAAGCCCTTAGTAGTGGCACTTTGAAAAGGACATGCTGATACAGCCTAGTCCCAACCATGCGTGCAAGAAATGCCCTTTGATTTTATGCAATGTCTGTATCAACGCTTTCCTTTAAGGTGCAATTCAAACACACTTGGGCATCCTGCATTAAAGAGTAAACCTTAGTACACTCTTTACCCAAGTAAACTTAAGGTAACTCTTAATAGAAACCATCCTTGCCGGAATGGTGTGCATAATTCAAATTCAGGAGGTTCCTGCAGAGCATCGAGGATAACTTTTTGACACAGGTGGTGGAGGAGCCAACAAGGCAAGATGTGCTGCTGGACATTATGCTAAGAAAGAAGGTCTGTCTGAGCATGTGTGAGGGTTGGGGGATAGCCTTGGCTGAAGTGACCAAGAGATGGATCCTGGATGTCAGGAGAGCTAACTTTGGCATCTTCAAAGGCCTGCTTGGAGGAATCCCGTGGATTAGGTCTCTAGAAGGTAGGGGGGTCCCTGAGAGAGCTTGTAGATATTCAAGTACTGTTTCCTCCAAGCTCAAGATCGGTGCATCCCTATGAGGAAGAAGTCAAACAAAGGAGCCAGGAGACCTGCATGGATGAACAAAGAACTTCTAGAAAAACTCAAATGAAAGAAGGTTTACAGTATGTGGAAAAAGGGACTGGCCACTTGGGAGAAATATAGGAACATTGTCAGGGTGTGCAGAGATGCAACAAAGAAGGTCGAGGCCCACTTGGAACTATATCTGGCAAGGGATGTCAAGGATAATAAGAAGGGCTTCTTCAAATACATCAGTAGTAAAAGAAAGACTGGGGAAACTGCGGGCCTGCTGCTGAACGAGGTGGGTGCCCTGGTGACGCAGGATGCAGAGAAGGCAGAGTTACTGAATGCCTTCCTTGATTCAGTCTTTACTGCTAAGGCTGGCCCTCGGGCATCCCAGCCCCCAGAGGTGAGAGAGAAAATCTGGAGAAAGGAAGACTTCCCCTTGGTTGAGGAGGATTGGGTTAGAGATCATTTAGGCAACCTGGATCCTCTCAAATCCATGGGCCCTGATGGGATGCACCCACAAGTGCTGAGGGAGCTGGTGGATGCTGTTGCTAAGCCACTCTATCACCTTTGAAAAGTTATGCAGGACAGGAGAGGTGCCCAAGGACTGGAAGGTAGCCGATGTCACTCCAGTCTTCAAAAAGGGCACGAAGGAGGACCTGGGAAGTATAGGCCGGTCAGCCTCACCTCCATCCCCGGAAAGGTGATGGAGCAGTTGATTGGGGAGGTCATCTCCAGGCATGTAGAGGAAAAGGAGGCTATCAGAAGTAGTCAACATGGATTCACCAAGGGGAGATCATGCTTGACCAACCTGGTAACCTTCTATGATGGCATGACTGGCTGGGTAGATGAAGGGAGAGCAGTGGATGTTACTTACTTCGACTTCAGCAAGGCTTTTGACACTGTCTCTCATAACGTCCTCATAGGTAAGCTTAGGAGGTGTGGGTTAGGTGAGTGGACAGCGAGGTGGACAGAGATCTGGGTGAAGGGCAGAGCTCAGAGGGTCATGATCAACGGGGCAGAGTCTGGTTGGAGGCCTGTAACTAGTGGTGTTCCCCGGGGGTCTGTGCTGGATGCTGTCCTGTTCAACATATTCATTAATGAGCTGGACGAAGGGACAGTGTGTCCCCTCAGCAAGTTTGCTGATGGTACCAAGCTGGGAGGAGTGGATGATACACCAGAAGGCTGTGCTGCCATTTAGCGAGACCTGGACAGGCTGGAGAGCTGGGCTGAGGGGAACCTCAGGAAATTCAGCAAAAGCAAGTGCAAGGTCCTGCACCTGGGGAGGAACAACCCCATGCACCAGTACAGGCTGGGAGCTGACCTACTAGAAAGCCGCTCTGTTGAGGACCTGGGAGTGCTGGTGGACAGCAGGTTGACCGTGAGCCAGCAATGTGCCCTTGTGACCTCAATATGAGGAAAAACTTCTTTACTGTGAGGGTGACAGAGTGCTGGAACAGGCTGCCCAGGGAGGCTGTGGAGTCTCCTTCTCTGGAAACATTTAAAACCTGCCTGGGCGCATTCCTGTGCCCCCTGCTCTGGGTGTGCCTACTCAAGCAGCAGGTTTGGATGAAATGATCTCCAGAGGTCCCTTCCAACCCCTACCATTCTATGGTATTGTGAATGTACCTCACCTTTGCTGTGCATTCAAGTGGTAATGCAAAAGCATCTTGTGTTACTGTCATGGACTGTCTTAATCTGCTTAGAGAATATTAACAGTTCAGTTTGTTGTTCATTTAGAATTGAATTGTGTGTTGGAATCTAATGTGGAAAATTGGTGATTGTATGTGGGCAAGCAAAGTGACAGAATTTCTGAGATACATAGCAGTGTGCTTATCATGAATGACCTTCAAATTTCTCTGGTTGAGAAGATTTAATGCCATTAAGAAAGAGACCATGGGTACTTTGCCAGAACTGTGGGTAAGGCAGAAGGCTTGGCCCTCTGTATCTGTTTTCACAGCAACCCATTGGAAGCCTCTCTGATCGTGTTTCTTATCTCCTTATTATGAACATTGTGTAACATAACACATTGATATGATATTGCATATAGCCATTAATGTTTCCTAGAAATATAAGCTTAAGTTAATTCAATTTAAAAAGAAAAGACCATCTGTCATGATTATTATTGCTGAAATGTCCAAAACAGCCCATTATGCCTGTTGTACTTGGTACTACAAGAAATTACTAAGCAAAGAGTTAATTAAAACCTAAGCATCAATTCAATAATACTTTTATTTGGGGGAAAGCTGAGCACATGTTCCAAATACGCATGTTCCTAAAGACAGGTCCCTTATTTATCTGTTGCAGGTAGATCTCTGTTGCATGGGAGTGGGGGCTCTGTACTGGATTTTCAGTTGGCTGAATTAGCCAATTTTTGTGGTGTGTGTATATGTGTTGTAGAGCAGCTTTTGGGAAGAAAGAAGAGTCTGTATCACCATGGGAGAGAATATCTTTCTGAAGTGAAGAAACAAAGATTGACTCAGAATTACGTTCAGTTCCTGAAACCATTTTTAACTGCTTCCTTTTCTAAATATTTAAATTTTTAAAATATATGAACTTCTTAAACATACTTCCATGTTGAACGAATATCTGTTTATTAAATCAGTATTTACATTTCCTGCTCTTGACAGTGGGATGTTCTATGATGGAAATCATACCTACCTTATTGAGCCAGATGAAAATTACACTTCAGATGTAAGTAGAACTTACAGTAGTCATGCTGTGTTGTTTGTTGAATACAGATATTCATGGGTACAGGGTAGGCATAAGGCTTTGGGACCAAAGGGTCATCCCCTCATTGCCAGCTCATTTACCTAATATGTGAGTCCTCATCATCACAGACAAAAACAGACCTCCAAAAACCGGGCAGTGCTATGTGTATATGTGTGTGCTTTGTAACACTTGGATATAGAGCAGTGCAGCACCAGGGGGTGAGGGTCCCTTGGAGCCAGCAGGAGAAGCCTGTGAGTGCCCTGTCCCTTTCTCTGGCACTTCCCGCTCTGGGTTCCTTACGTCCCACTCCTCCTCGTTCAGCCTCGACTCCAGTTCAGCAGCTCCTGTGACTCTCACTCTCCTGTGATACTCCCTTGGCAGCTCTCTTAAGCCTAGTTCTAAGGGGGCTCAGCCACTCTGTTTGATGTACTCAGATATTTCAAATGAAAGATGACTAACTGTGGTGTTAGCGATCACATCACAGTTGGGAAAAGGAGAAGAGTGTAGAGTAACGGTGCCTTGCAACTTGTATGTTCACTAGTGTAAGTGTAGGATAACAAGGACCTTTGGAACTGTCTGTTTAATGCTCATGAGATGGGTTAGTTTATCCAAGTTTAATACATGCAATTGTTTACTATTTCAGGATGACTTCCATTTCCATTCTGTTTACAAAACCAAGTTGTTTGAGTTTCCTTCGGATGACCTGCCACCATCTGGTATGATTTTTTAATATTCATGACTTATCAACTTGTTTTAGTCTAAGGCCAGTTTTATTAATCATATTTAATAGATAATCTTCTGATAGTACATTTTGTATTTGTATATCTCTTCTTTTTCCTGATTAAATAAAAAAGCACTGAAAAAAAAAAAGAAACACTGTAAGAACTGGCAAAGAACCTGAAGCACTGAAAAAACCCCCTGAATCCAATGAATCAAAGCTCTCTTAGACCTTCCTGTTGTGATGTATGCTTCTCTTAAAAAGTCACGTGGTCTGTGGGCTGCAGTATATGCTTGTAGTTGTAGAAAGCAAAGGACTGAGGTAGCCTAAAGATGATGAAAATAAACTCCACATTGCCAGTGGATGATAACTCTTCATGGATTTTTCCCTTTTTGGCATACAGGGTGAGTACCATGCTATGAGCATAAGCCTGGGAGACAAGAACTTGCCAGATATCGTTGCTGTTTAGTGATTCTGTCATCTCTAGTCCATTCAGCACCTTTCATAGTACTGGCTGTAGTGTGGGTCATGCATTTCAGTACAAATGATTTTGAATGCAGATGTGGTTTCAAGTGCTTGTAGTGATATATCCCCACAAACCGTTTATATTGCGTGGAGGGAGAAGAGGCTTTTTAAAACATGATTTTTCATCTGAGAAGCTGGCTTGTTAATTGAAGCTAAAATTGCAGTATTTATGGCATATCCCCATTCTGTCAAGGATTTGCCAGTTTTACAGATGCATTTTCCTACTCTACAAAATATATCCTAGATAAATAAAACTGTCCTTCACAGACATTTTTGTCGTTTTGGTAGAAACCGCCTGTAGACTGATTTCTTCAAGAGAGTTACAGATGTCCAGTCACCTTGTTACAAACTATTTGTCCTATGGTAACAGTTGGATCTGGGATCTTACGGTGCTGTGTACTGCACGTAGATGTATCCTTCCCTGGAGCGCAGTGTGCGCAGGTCTGCTAGTTGTCAAGCAAAGTAGAATAATTCATAGAGATAATGAGAAATGTCCTCCACTGATGATTGACCAGGCGAGATGGAGGAGGCGTAGGGATGGAGGGGCAGCACAAAAGGCTCGTGCAGTGTAAGACATCGACATCTGTATCATGAAGCTTCCGATGTACATGCATCTTAGACACATACCAAGGTTACTCCCTGTACTTGTGGAGATGGTAGTATAATGAGAACAATTGATTGAACATAAGGCCAAATAGAAATTGCATCTTTTATCACACTTTCTTGGGGATACGGCACTTGAAAAGTTGGAAATAATGCAACTACTGCTGAGTTTAAAATAAATCTTCTGTCTCAGGTTGTTAAAATAGGAGGCTGCTAGAGCTGATACTTAGTAGGTATCTATCAGCTGTCTTATAAGATTTCCTAATGGTGAAATTTTATGTTTTCAAGATTTTGGAATAAAATTATTTTCTGCTTTTAAAATTATGAAAGGAATTAATTGCAGGTATAATCTACCAGTTTCATCTCCACCAAAGCTTCTTGATTTTTCAAAACACCTGTCAAAATAGGGCTTCAGGGTTTGTTGGGTGTTTTTTATGTTTGGGTTTTTTTTTAATTACTACAGCCAGAATCATTAGTATTAGTAGCAAGTACTGTGCTAGGTTATGTAAACAGTATTTCCTATATTCCTATTACGCTTATAATTTATCAACTTGCCCAGCCTAAGGAGATCTTCCTTGACGTCAAGATTTTCTTATCTTTAAAAGAGTCTGTGTGTAAGTTAAAAGCTCCACTAAGAACTGCGTTAGGAATGGACTGGATGTATCACCAACTTCAGTACTGATATTAGAAAGGAAGAAATTCAAGTTATAGGGATTACTCGATATCAGAGATAATAAAAGCACACACTCTTGTACCACAGTTTGATAACAATGTACTTTTTACATTTTTTTTTGCTCTTTGGGTATTAAAAAAAAAAGAAAGCTATTGCAGAAAAGAATTAATTGTACTGCACTTTGCAATGGTCTGAAGAGGTAATGAGGTCCTTAAATAAGGAAAGCTTGGACAGATGACTTGACATACTTAGAGCATTTGACTTCATAATTTAGTAGACTGTATTTTTTCTCACAGTCTGTATTGAGACATACAGTGCCCTGCCACGGTCTTAGACAACATTATGTTATTGAAGGTGTTGTTTTTCAAGTAATGCATAACAGATGTCCTCTTCTTCTGAGGTCACTTCAAAGTTGTGTAGACATGGCACTTACGGACATAGTTGAGTGGGACTTAGCAGTGTTAGGTTTATGGTTGGATTCAGTGATCTTAAAGGTCTTTTCCAACCTAAATGATTCTATGATTCTGTGAATTCTCATTACACTTTTTCAAGGTAATATGTTCCCATCAAAATTTCCACTAGGCTTTCTCAGCTATCTACACTTCCTTTGACTTTGCTGACCACGTTCTTTTGCCTGAGGGTCCCTGGCTGGGAATGTACCCTGAGTGAAGGCATCCAGCTTGTGAATTAACAGTGCAGTGTTAATGCGTTAACGTTAGTGGCTGCATCATTCCCCTCTAAAGATGACTGACTTCCAGTGGTGGGTAGAATGATCGCATTTGCTGGTAAAGTTATCTGAGACCCAATATACATATTGTAAATTATTATTTACAAGTGGTTAGGCACTAGAACAGGTTGCCCAGGGAAGTTGTGGATGCCACATTCCTGGAAGTGTTCAAGGCCAGGTTGGACAGGGCTTTGAGCAACCTGGGCTAGTGGAAGGCGTCCCTGCCCATGGCAGAGGGGCTGGAACTAGATGATCTTTAAGGTCCCTTCCAACCCAAACCATTCTATGATTCTACAACTCTATGATTTTATTGATTGAAAAGTTGCATTTTTACCAGTTTTTTACCAGGGGTCCATACTGGGACTGGTACTGTTTAGTATCTTCATCAGTGACATAGACAATGGGATCGAGTGCACCCTCAGCAAGTTTGCAGATGACACCAAGCTGAGCAGTGCAGTTGACACACCAGAAGGACGTGATGTCATCCAGAGAGACCTAGACAAGCTGGAGAGGTGGGCCTGTGAGAACCTCATGAGGTTCAACAAGGCCAAGGGCAAGGTCCTGCACCTGGGTCGGGCCAACCCCTGGCATCAATACAGGCTGGGGGATGAAGGGATTGAGAGCAGCCCTGCAGAGAAAGATTTGGGGGTACTGATGAACGAAAGGCTGCCCATGAGCCAACAATGTGTGCTCGCAGCCCAGAGGCCAACCATATCCTGGGCTGCATCAAAGAAGCATGGCCAGCAGGTCGAGGGAGGTGATTCTGCCCCTCTACTCCGCTCTGGTGAGACCCCACCTGGAGTGCTGCGTCCAGCTCTGGAGCCCTCAGCACAAGAAGGGCATGGAGCTGTTGGAGCGGGTCCAGAGGAGGCTGCAAAAATGATCCGAGGGCTGGAACACCTCTCCTATGAGGACAGACTTGAGAGAGTTGGGGTTGTTCAGCCTGGAGAAGAGAAGGCTGTGGGGAGACCTTATTGCAGCCTTTCAGTACTTAAAGGGGGACTATAAGAAAGATGGGAGCAACCTCTTTAGCAAGGCCTGTTGTGACAGTACAAGGGGTAATGGTTTTAAACTAAAGGAAGGTAGATTTAGACTGGATATAAGGAAAAGATTTTTTACTGTGAGGGTGATGAAACACTGGAACAGGTTGCCCAGAGAGGTGGTAGATGCCTCGTCCCTTGGAATATTCAAGGTCAGGTTGGACGGGGCTCTGAGCAACCTGATCTAGTTGAGGATGTCCCTGCTCACTGCAGGGGGGTTGGATTAGATGACCTCTAAAGGTCCCTTCCAACCCAAAACATTTTATGATTCTGTGATTAACCATGATAGAAAACCTAAAATGACAGGTTGAGAGTAGTTGTGTGGCACTAGAACACAGCCTAAATAAATCAACATATGTACAGTGTAATAAAAAACAATTTTGTAAAAAAGTTTCAAGATTTAGATCCTCATCATTCTGAGCTCTAGAGACTGTAGGTCTTTAAGCAATAAATAGGGACCATTGGATGTGATTTAATTTATTTTAGGTCCTTTTTATAAAGAAAACCCTCAAGTGTGCTGGTGTAACCATGAAAACATTTTTAAGCAAAGGGCCAGTAGTTGTCCAGGCCCTTCCATAGAAAGGTATCTGCAAACTTCACATACCAAAATGACAGCATAATCCCCAAGATTTAGCCAAACAATACCAGTTAGTCATGCTTTGCTTTCCTTGTTTGTCTTATCAGTAACTAGCCACTCCTGGTTAAGATTAGCACTTATGCCTGGTAATTTTTTGTCAGATGGGCAATTCAGCTTCGTGTTTTAAGGTCTTGCTGATATAGCAGCCCTGTCGAATTCCTGTCAGCATTGTTTTTAATGCTATTGTTTGAACCTCATGCAGAAATTGCACAGTTGATGTAAAGCAGGTGGGAGGTGGAGCTGTGAGAAACTTTCCTGTCTCACCAGCAAAAAGGAACTGTTTAGGGTTTTGTAACACAGCCAAAAGTTGTGTACAAAGGCATGTCAACTGGAAGTTCCCTAATATACACAGCTACTACAGTACTGTCTACTTCTCTGCAGGATTGATAAAATCACTCTGGAATACTGGAAGCAATTTTCAGTCCCTGGAGACTGAAAGGATATCCAAAGCTGGAGAAAGTACATAGGTGGGGACAAAGGAAAAGGCATATTGCAAATTAAGCAACTGCAAATATTTAATTTACGTGCCTGAAAAAAAGACCTTCTTGGAGTTATGTGAATAGTAAACATGTTTATACAAGATGAGGAAGGAGATTTCTGTTGTACAGAGAAAAGTGAGGCAGGGACTATGAATGTAAAATTAAAGGTGGAAAACTACTACCTGGACATTTGAAAGGGTAAGAGCAGTATTGTTTTCTGCTTAGTTTATAATGTGCCCCTTTCCACGAGCAGCTAGTAATGGATATGGCGAAAGGGATTTGGCAAAAGAATAAACTACTTTGTGTTTATGATTAGAGTTTTAAGAAATTAAAGACACAGTGGGATTAGCAGGGAGGAATATTGTGTTGATAGTGAGCATTGCCAAAACCTCATAAGGTTTCTCCAAACTCTAACGTTTTTTACTTTGTGAATGTAATCGTCTTAAAGCATTAATTCTGCCTTCCATGCTCTTCATATTAGTTTAGGCAGCTATTGCGAGAGCTCTGTGAATGTCTGCTGAATTCCCAAAAATGTGATTCACTCCAAGGAAGCACTGTGCTAATAATATTACATGCCCAGTGTTGGTGAAGTTTTGGCACAGAACGTGTGCTGTGCTTTCTGAAGCGTGACACCCACAGATCATCTGTTTCAGCAGACCCAGATTATCACTAGTAGAGTTTTTAATAAGAACACTGTTACTGGGAAGCATCTGTAACGTTGCCTCCTTTCTAGCTGGAAACTTGAAAAAAGGAGTTGTTAACACATCTGATGTGCAGAAGAATGCCATATTGCGGTCATGCGGCATCAGGGTCACTAATTGTTGGGCTATATTCTTTTAAACATTAAGTGTATTTGCCTGTGTTTTCTGCTTAGACTTCTGGCAAATGAATACTACATCGCAGAAGTTTGTTGTAAAGCCAAGACACAAAAGAAGTAAAAGGCAGGTATGTGCCAATATGCTTGTTTATAAGTAATATGCCATCAAGTTTGTTTTGCGTCTGCTGAATTAATTTGTCCAGATGGAGTCCTGGTGCTGCTGGTGGTTTGGCACGAGGTCTCTATATCAATACAGCTATTACAAAAAGAGGTATCTAATGTTGACAAAACATTGTTGGGTTTGCTTGGACATTGCCTACCTGAAGAGTTATAAAATTGTTAAACACTGATAAATTGCAAATGAAAAAGTAGCTAAAATATTTTCTCTCTTTTTGAGAATAGAGTTTTTTCAGAAACTCCCAATTAATGAAACATTTGCAAATATTTTTTATGTTGCAACAGTGACAAGTAGCCACTTCATCTCACTTGACTTTAATTTAATATAATTATTCTAAACTGAGAGTTCATTCCCTGTTTATTACAGTGGGGAAGCCGCTAAGTGTAGGTGTTCGTCTGCACCCTGGAAAAATAGCTCAAATAGGAGCTATGAGATAGGAAAGGAGCTCAAATAATGGTACAGGTCAAAACAAAGCCTGGTTGGGGGTGCTGAACAGTGCAGGCAAAAATGAAATACTGAGAGCAGTGGAAGGGGACAATGACTTCAACCTCTTGGAACTAATGTGAGCCTCTCAGAGGCAAAAGAGAAGTGAGAAAGACATTGGAGAAATTCCAGAAGTCATTCTTGAGGGTCTTGGTTTATATCAGGTGGTTTGCTACCTTTCTATATACTAGCCATTACTCTGCATTTTTAAATCATAATGATGTAATAACTCTCCTGGAAAACCCTGGAAAAAAAGGACACCATGAAGAAGCAGTCATATATGTTTCTAAATGCAAAGTAAGTGTAACACAGAGTACTGAATTCACTGTGTGAACTGAGCAGTGAGCAAATAAATAATAGAATTGTTATAGAGGTTTTTCATACACACTGCAGGAGGGATCCCTTTCTCTGTGGCAGAAAAAGTTTACAGCTGACACAAGGCATTTTTAGAGATAGGCCCCACTGAGGATTGTCTTTATTTAGAAAAAACTAAATTTGGGTTTAGATGGGTGGAAAGACTTGTTTTCTTTGTTTAAGGTCATATAAATGTCCTGGTGGAGGTGAAGGAATTTTTAAAAACGATACACTAAGCACCAGAAGTTTCATCAATATCTGAGACCAGAATTAACAATAGAAAAAATGTATGCATGAGAAGTTTGGTTGCTGAAGCAATTTCTAATTACCAGTTACACTCTCTCTGTACTCTGTTAGACTCTCTTACAGTTGTACTCTCTCTCTGTAGGTTCGCCAGATTCCACGTAAGGTTGAAGAGGAAACAAAATACATTGAATTAATGATTGTAAATGATCATCTAATGGTAAGACTGACACACTTCAGCATCTTAGCTATTGACATAAAATTGTCTTAATAGGTCCGTAAAGGATAACAATAAAGAACGATGTATGTCCAGAATAAATTCAGTAAGCCCTTAAGAGAAGAGATTATGGTCTCACTAACCACTGATGAAGTTGCTTCTGAATTTTGGCAAGGTAATTTCACCATGGTTGCAGCCAGGCCTGAGTATCAGAAAGAAGAGTCATAAATTAAAACTGTGTGTCATAAAGTAACTAATGTCACTGTGACTTAAGATGATGATTTTCTTTCTGGCTTTCTTGAGCACTTATCTTAGTTATAGCCACTCAGCAATCAATAATGCAGTTATTGCAGTTGTGCAGCAGCTGTTGACAAAGGGGGGATTTACAGTGACTAGATTTTTTTGATACGCTGAAATCAATGTAGAGAAAATTATTTTGTTAAGCTTGTGTACTTTCTCTGGGAGAACATAAATAGGCTCTTCAATGTAGGGAAAGAGACATAATAAAGACTAGAGTATTGAAGGAAAACCAGTCTCATTCAAGTGGGAAAAGGCAGATTTATGTCAGTGAAGATGACTAAAAATTAACAAAAGGAATTTTGAAGGAAATGGTGAATTTTCCATCACTTGCAGTCTTCAAATCCAGACAGTGTATTTCTGGAAGATGTGGTGGTGTCAAACACAAACAATAGGATTTGATCTTGAAGTGATTGGATAAAGTTCAGAGACTGGTGGTGCCCCTGTGGTGACGTTAGTTGATTTTATGGCCGTTTTTGGCTTTAAAATCAAAATGTGTCTATACGTTTTATCTAGCCTTTCCGTAATGTTCAGCTTCTCTCAAGCATTACTCGAATTGGCAAAAACAGGCATCAGAATGCGAAAAGGAATGTGCCACTGTCCTTGAGCAGTGTACTCCTCCATCATCTCAGCTTGGTGAGCATAGCAATAAATTCTTGGATTAAAATGAACCATAGTGGATGCAGAATTCCCTAAATAGGTGTCATTGTGTTTGATCCTGAAGAGCTGAAGCCACAGCTTTCCCCTTGGGACCTTATCTGTCTGGGCTGATTCCCCGCCAAGGACAATGTTACCTAATTTTGTTTACTATAGCTACTGCAAGAGTCAGTCCTCTTAGGAGTTTATTCTCAAAAGCAAATGCCAGTGACCCTCTGTGATCTAAGAAGCAGAATAATTTCCTCCTGGGAGAAGGAAGTGGTGTATGCTCTGGACTCTTCCCTTTCCCCACAGCCTGGGCTAGGCACATGTGTATTTGGATTACTCTGTATGTGTGCAGTAGATGCAGCACTCCAGATGCATGCCGCGTGGAGCTGACACCCCACAGAGCTGGAGCCGTTTTCACCATTCACCCTCCCCAGGCACTCCCACAGGGAGCAATGAACCTCGTGCTTCTTCCTCTGGTGTGCGGAGCTAGCTGCATCCTGCCAGCCCCCCTGGGCTTCTCACTGCAGTGAGGGGTGCAGTGCCCTCCTGTCTGCCCCCTCGGCTGCTCGTCCAACCATTGCTTCCATTCAGGGAATAAAGCTTTTAAAACTCAAACACTGAAATAGGCTTATAAATTAGTATACCGAAGACATTTCTGTAGGATGCTTAGAGAAGCTGGAAGCCTAAAGTTTGGTATTTTAGTTGCAAATAGAGACTTGAGTAGTATACTTATTTTCCTTCATTCCTGTACTTCATTTTCCATTTATTTTATGGTGCTTTTTATTTCATCCTTTCTACCATTTTTAGCTTCACAGTCATGTCCTTCTGGTTTTCTAAGTGTAACTTCCTTATTATTGGTGGTTTTTACCCCATACCTTCTTGAAAGCATACCTTTCCCATCCCCTAGCTGCTGGGCACTTCTTGCCGACTAAAAGATCCTAATTTCAGGGAAATATGGAGAACTTTCACTTCAAGATCAGGTGTCATGGGGCACAAGGTGGTTAAACATTTCTGAAGATCTTGGCCCTTTTGTTCTAAATTCTTCTAAGATACTTAGGACCTCCATTCCCACAGTGCTGATTTATAAGTGTGTTTTCTGCAAACAGGAGTACCTGGACAGCTCTCTTCAATGTCATCTTTATGGCACTGTATTACAGATTTCAGTAAAGGTGCCATTGCAGTCTGATTGCTAAAGTGATTTGAACCAGTTACTTGGCATTATGGAGTGTGAAACTGTACATGAAGAAATCTAGAATAGCTTTAGAGAGAGAAGTTAAAAAAAGTGGGAAATCGGATAGATTAAAACACAGATGCAGGCGCTCCTGGGGTAACATCTCTAAGGGAGTCTCTGCTATGGATGTTGTGTTGCTATTCTGTATTGGCATTTGGAATTAACTTTAAAATTGCCAGTAAAAAGATAATGAAGAGAGTAACAATATGTTCCTGTTCCTATAGCGTTTTTCAGTAAAGCTGTAAGAGTACTTTTCAGACAGGAATTAATAGATTCTCACAACAGCTGTTGTGAAGTAGATCAGTAATGTGCATTTCTTAGCAATTTTCTGCTATCACTTATTAACATTACATTCAGCACGGGAGACCAAACCTTGCACAGGGGTTTTACTGTTGATGTAGTTGCTTTCTATTTCATGCTTTTTTTGGAAATGGAGCTTATTTTTTCTGAAGTCTGTATATGTAACTTGTCTATGTTTGTTTTGCAGTGTAAAAAGCACCGCTTGTCAGTCGGCCATACAAACAGCTATGCTAAATCGGTGGTGAACATGGCAGATTTAGTAAGTATCACTCAACTAAATGTTCTTTTATGTGTGAGATGAGTCATATGATTCTCCTGCCGATAGATGCAGGAGTTGTCAGTTCATGGTATACCTAATAATAACATGTGAAGATCACAAATTTTCATCTAGAACAACCTATAAAGCCTTTGTCTAACATAAAGCATTAGAGACTTCTTGTGGCTTCAAACATTTAAGTATCCTGCTGGATCAATCACTTGAGTCTGAGTTTTAAAGAGCACCTTAGATATGACAGTTTTTACACAGGGACCCTATGCTGACAACCCAAAACCCAGAAGATAGTTGGAAATTAGAATGCACTAAAATTTCTCCAGAAAAAGGGCATTTGAGTAAATGAGTTAGAATATGGACATACAGGTAGATTATGTGGATATTATTTGTAATGCTGAATTGGATGAGCTGCTGGTTCTTGCACCTCACCCCAGAAAAGTATTACTAGAAAAAGAAAAATGCAGTTCTTACTGTTGAAAGTGTTTGGTGTGGAGTATTAACCCCCAGCATTGAAAGGATGGCCCTTTTTAAATGATTCAGCCAGCATGAGGTTAAATACTCCTGTAGAAGTGTATAACAGCGAAAACTGTGGTGTTATAGATCACTATTTGGTATAAGAGAGCCCTTGTGTGTCACTGGGGTGAGCTGGATGTCATAAAAGACCCATTATTTCTAAATCTTTGAACTATTTGGACAGATTCTGTAGCAATTTTTGAAAAAATCCCATCTCCCTTCCATGTACCTCTGCCTGTGTAGGACCTGCAAGGGATCTTTTTGCAGGCTGAGAGAGCAGATTAAAGAATTAGGCCTAAAATTTAGTTTTTACTTTGTTTTCATGTTTGTTGGTTGGTTTTAAGGGAGATAAAATCACCTGGGAGAACATAAAGTGTGCTAGAACAAGCTAAATATTTAGTTACATAAAAATGCAAGCTATTACAGAAAAGGGGTAAAACTCACTTTCATTCTATTTGACATATTTGTTCATTTTGTTAATGTACTAGATATATAAAGAACAACTTAACACGAGGATAGTATTGGTTGCCATGGAAACCTGGGCTACTGATAACAAGTTCACCATATCTGAAAACCCCTTGGTGACCCTACGTGAGTTTATGAAATATAGGAGGGATTTTATCAGAGAGAAAAGTGACGCAGTTCACCTTTTTTCGTACGTAACCTCGTGTGATGTTTTATTACCGGGTTTTTTTTTTCTTTCCTTGGGGGTTGCTTATCACAAGTGGCTGATACATCTCCTTTCTGCTGTGTGTGTAATCCAGAATAATTCGGAAAATAATGTTTCTGATGGGGAGGTGGGAAAAAGTTAATGCACAAACTGCCTGCCAGTGCAACTAGAGGATTGACTCTCATTTTAGTTTTAACATACTAAGCCCAGGCTGCATGCGCATGCATCCCTGGTTATTCTGTGCAATTAGCTACTCCGCAAGTGCAGCTGCCTGGAAGGTGATGCATGGTTCCACCTCAGAGGTTGGCTTCTTTGGCAGTAGAGCACTGACAGCCTTGTTGTATTATTTAAAAGCAGAACATTGGCTTTAAAACCAATGAGGTTTCCTGCTTAAAAACCATTATGGCCTGCTTTACTTTGTTGAATGACCTGTGTGCTGCAGGATTACTGAAGCGTTTCAGATCCTTGAAGCAGTTTATTCTCCAGAGAGACAAGTGCTATAAGCTGGGAGGAATGTTATTGTCCCTAAATCTCTTAATTGTTTTGGAAATAAGATTGATATAACAAAATATATCTATAAAAATAGAGGAGAGGTTCATGGTTGAGATTTTTGATCCACATGAGACAGGCCAGCTGAATTACTCTGTTGGAGTCCTTATCCCTCTGCTGACTGTTGTAGGAGCCTATATGAATAAAATTAACCTAAACACTTCACTTTCACATGACTCTGGTAGGTTGTCAGGATACCCAACCCCAGTATCCACCCGCTCAGATTTTTTGCACATATTTAATTACTGTAATTGACTTCTACCATGAAAAGATCTAGTAAGATCTGTAAGTGGTGCTTACAGATTTTGGTTTCTTTGTGTCTTAGTTCTTCATCTGTAAAATGGGAATCAGGTTTTCTTACATTCTTTGTGAATCTTCTCTGGTGGTATTGTACTGTCTTTGGGGGAAGTCTTGTTCTTATGAATGCCTGTGGATTGGCTAGGTCAAAGAGGGCCCTGTTCGTGCTGTGACTGGGACTCTGGCATACCACTATAATGCTGATTCCAGTGCTGTCCATAACACCACCACTCATGTTTGAGGTATTGCATTCATAGACCATTTAGAAATATCAGTTTCTGAAATTGTGTCTGTGGGTGAGACACGACTAAGTTGGGAGGTGAGGTTGGCTGGTGTGATGGTACAGTGGTTACAAATGAACTTCTGCCTTCAGCAGAGTTAACCCATTTTATTGTTTCTTGATGTTTTTCTGTTTTCCTTTGAAAAAAACTATTTGCCACAGCTCAGGTGGATCAGTAGTCTGAAAGGGACCAGAGTATATTTTCTCCAGTAACTGGCAGTCATTCATGTGGACGTGGTCAGCCCCAAAGAGATGGTTAGATTTAGGCTCAGAGTGCATCTGTCACTTGGATGAGATCGGCAGTTCCAGGGAGTTTTCACCTACCTCTAAACCACTAGCCACTAAACGCATCTCCCTTTGAGTTTTGCTGCATCAGCATTGCCCAGCTAGACATGTCTTTTCACTAGTCACCCATGCGTTGGCAGTGTGGTGGCCTCTCCTGTGCTCTGTCTGTAGCATGTGCCAGTGGAAGTCACTTGCTGCAGTAGTATGTCAACAAACAAAAGGCTGGTGAGATTCAGGTGGTTTGGCAAAATAATCCCCTTATGCTTTCTTATATGAGGTAGTCTGAGAAGGAAGAGGGAAGATGGTATAACTTTTCTGGAGATAATTTGTCATGTGAGGTTTGTGAGTGGTTATCTGTTTTTCCCATTTTGTTTTTGCATAGTTTGCAGCATAGTGGTGGCAGCCAGCATTTGCAAATGCCAGTTTTCTCATTTGAAAATCAGAAGGGTAAATACTGGGATGGATAGGTGCAAAACTCATGGGCTGAGCAGGGTAAACTGTCTTTTCTTTTCCTTTTTGTCAAAGGGGGAGTCGATTTCAGAGCAGTCGGAGTGGTGTAGCCCACACTGGTGGAATCTGCTCATTGCTTAAAGGCGGAGGTGTGAATGAGGTAGGTGGGGATACTGGTATGAGCAAAAAGTGGTGAAAAATTATCTGCACAGAATTTATCAGTGCAGACATGTTCCTCAAAATACCTTGCTGCTTCTTTGCTGATGCAGAGTTTTAGTGCAGCTCCATAGAAAGGATGTCTCAGTGAAGAGTGATGAGTGAATAAAGTCAGTTATGGATTCAAATACACTTTTCAGCAGATTCTGCAATATCCTGTCATTGATAGTTGCAGCCGGAATGGCAAGAAAGAAACAGGCTTTCTCTCACTTAATGTGTCCATAAGCCAGCCAGTTTTCCTCACTTGTCCATTATCTAGCTGCTCTGAAGTAAGAACTCTGACACTGCTCATCTGACTTTGCCTTTTATCGCCTTGACATGAGAAAAACTTCACTTGTATCTGAGATACCTGTACGTAACTCTTTCCTACCTTTCAGTTTGGAAAGCCAGACTTAATGGCTGTTACTCTGGCACAGACCTTGGCCCAAAACATTGGCATTTTCTCAGACAGAAGAAAACTTATAAGTGGTAAGTTTGTTTGCTTTTTCACTCTGTCTCAAGAGAAAATCTTAAAAGGTGCAGGATCTTACCTGTTTCTCTGATAGGTATTTTTTCCCCATGTTTCTCACAATGTTGGAATATTTTATTTTTCTTGTAATAACATGGAGACTGACATGTCATTAATTTTCCTCTATTTAAATGCTGTGATAGCCCCCTGCCCATAACTGCTGGCAGCATTAGTGTCACCATTTCATTAAAAATAAATCATACAGGTGTCTGCCTCTTCCATTCATTTCAGGGAGATCAATGTCACACACACAGACTCAGTGGCTGCCATTTTATGGTGCAAAGGTAGAAACAGACGTTATTTGACCTGGGGATGATTGGGAGCCACCTCAATCCTGTTACACAAATCTCCTGTATTTGCCACCCTAGTGCTACCATTTGTCTGCTGTAACCTTGGTATTCAACTTATTAGTAACCCCTGTTTACCTGCAATGCCTTAATTCAGATCTCCGCTCCCCCCCACAAGCGCCTCACCCTCCCTGCTTCCATGTTATATGAAGTTGCAGCACGTGGAGAACAATGGATGATTAAAATAATAAAGCACCTTTTAAACAATTTAGGTAATGAATTGGAGTGCTTAGTTATTGTATCATGTATATTTACGTGGCTTACATACAAAAAAAATAAATTACTGAGTAATAGAACTCTGCTTAGGTGAATTTTGTTTTCAGGCATTGTAAAGACAGTATATAATGCAGAGGTACATCTGCAAGTAAAGGTTTTTGCATTTTATATAATTTTATTTTCAAAAATACTCAGAAATGTAGGATGGGTGCTCTATGGTACTGACATGTTCAGTGTTAATTTTCTTGCTGCATATTATTAACCTGATATAGGGACAGAGTAAAAGTGAAAATGATAATAGTGGTGATTCCCTTTCTTACAGCTGAGCAGAGGGGCAGGACGTGGCAGCCTGGCAGTGCAGAAGGGAGGGCTGCCCTATGCCTGCCTGGAGGTCGCGTGGGGAACGGGGGCAGGCAGGGAAGGGAGGGAGAGCAGAGGAAGAGGCTGCTAGATCCTGCTGTACTGGCTTGTGTTTGCAGACCATTTTATGCATTTTTGTGTGCATTATTGTTTGGGGTTTGTTTTTTTTTCAAGTGAAGATTTCTCCAGTCACATTAGCATAGTAGTACAAGAGAACTAAAAAATTAGAAGGGTTGAAATGATCTTTTTTACTCTGAAAATTTGGGAATCAAATATGATGCAGGAGAAGGCAGGAGAGCTGACTCATGATTTCCAAGTGCTGGAGGCTGACGCTGCAGTTTCCCCTGACTTTAATTTAAGAGAAGAAAAGAAAAAACAGGACATATTTTCAAAGCTCAGGATTACATAGAGTTATGTATAGTTTTTTAAAGGTTTGTCAGTGTGCATTGATATATTTCAACTAAGGTGTGCAATAAATCAGCAAATTATTCTTTTCAATTTGTATTTAAATATGACATGGAATTGACTACAGTGTGGTTTTTGTGATAAGAAATGTATTATTTTGGATTCAAAAGACTTAAGATGTAATTTTTTGTTGTTGTTGTCAGGTGAGTGTAAGTGTGAGGACACGTGGTCTGGATGCATAATGGGAGACACAGGGTAAGGCACTTCACTAGAGGAAAGTCATGTCCTTCATGCAAATGACATAAAGGAAACGTGTGAAAACCTGTCTTTTGTGGCTCAGCAGAATATTTTCTGTGAATCATTTTTCAGAAAGTAAGGTATTAGCTTACATACGCAGAAAAGACATTTTCAAAGAAATGTGTGAATAAGTGAGTTAAGGAGAGGATATGTGAGGATTTTTAGTGACTACTGTTTTAATTCACAAAGCACAGGGCTCAATAGCAAGGCAGGTCATTGCAGAGAAGGAGAAGCAGGCTAAGCTTCTTTTCCCCTGCGAGTTTGCTGTTGAATTGTGGCTACAAACAGTGACACATCCTAATTCTTGCAGTACTATTACCAAATTGCTTAAGTATGTCTCATTTTCAGTGTTTCTGTTAGAATCTTTCATCTATTTCTGTATTTTTTACCCACCAGTTTGTGTAATAATGTTAGAAAAAACTGCTCCCATTGGAGATGGAGTATGCATATACCCATATATAATGTCCCTGGAGAGATTTTATCTAAAGATTAGCAAATCAGCAAATTTTTGCTGCTAGATGAAATTTGATGCTAACATGTGTATTCAGATCTTAATTCTTCATATTACAGGCCTGTCTTTTGTCATATATAGTCTAGTTTTAGATATAGGCAGTGCTTTTAAAATTGATTTCAAACTGACCTGCAAATTTCCACAGTAGCTTTGTGTCAGAACAATTTTGAACAGTTTCAAATATTTCATTGAAAGCTCTTTGGAAGTATGAATGTGTGCCTTTTTCATCTTGCCTACCTAAAAACATACTAGGTAGGATTTTTCTGATTTTTCATAAGTTGAAAAGCCAATCTGAGAAGCCGCCTTGATCCTTGTAAAAGTCATTCCTTATCTAATGGTCTTCAAATTCTTTATCTGGAATCCAAACCTTTAAAATAATTAGGTACACAAAAAAAGCTTGTGTTTACATAGCTGCTTGATGAAGGATGATGAATCCCACATTCTCTGTAGTCTTTAGACCTAAATCATGAACACTAGAGATGGGAAAGACCAGTAATGGTTTGCAAACCATCCTTCCTGGCAACGCAGGATTATTTTGTATAGCACTTCTGCTAATACTTTTTTTATCCGGTGATGAGCTGATACGGGAAAGCCCTTGAGGCTCCAGAATCTGCTTGAAACATAAGTACTTTCGTGACTAAAGACCTAAATATAAAGGTCACTTAAGTTCTTTCCCTGTGGAAAGGATCCATGCAAAGATTCCCTGCATCATATTGTTTTCAGGTGGTGCACAGTGCCTTAGGTTGGCACTCGGTACTAGAATGAAATTTAATCAAGTGGGGCAAATGAGAGAGGGAAGCCGAAATGTTAGCTGATGTTTGTTAGAAGCATGTTTTAAAATGGCATAACTCTATTATATAAACATTCTGTGCACCAGGAGAGCTAATTTCATCTAAGAGGGAAATGAACTATGAGCAATCTTTGTCTCCTACGGTATGTATGGGAAGAAATAAATGTATTTCTGAGATCAGGCCAGTTAGTGGAACAGATCATGTTTGTGAGAACTGTACACTGTGTGATAAGTTTTGTGGTATTTGGCATGAAATAACTTACTGAAATGTTTTAGACCTCTCACTTTCCATGAGCTCTGTATCATTGTTGAAAGTTCTTTGTCATTTACTAAAATGATTTGCAAATTAGATAGAGTTACAAGCAGATAGTCACTCTGATTAACAGTGTGGTTTTGTACTTTTTCTAGAGTATAATATTAGATTTCTCTTCCTACTTTGAGAATAGAAAATATAGTGTAAAAAGCACTATAGAAAGTAATCTTGCCACCTTTTTTCTGTGCAGGTATTATCTTCCAAGCAAGTTCTCCAAATGTGATATTGAAGAGTATCATGAATTTTTAAACAATGGAGGCGGAGCCTGCCTTTTCAATAAACCAACCAAAGTAAGCATTACCTCATTATTGAGTATTATTTCTATTCTATTTCTAGTTTATATGAAACCAAGAAGAATGAAAATGCTAATGTTGGGGAAAAAAACACCTGTAATTTTGATGTTTCTGGTTCTTTCTAAGTTCTAAATTTTCTGCTGACATATGAGTGAATGTAGTTGATTTTAGTTCACAGTAGTTTAGAAACTAGTTTTAAATAAATTTTTAATAAGTGGTTTCATGTCCAACAGAGTTCCTACAGGCTTTGATCTGGAACCATCCCTCACAATTTAGCGATTATGTTCATTTACACATCTGCCACTTGGAAGAAACCAATTACTGTCATCTCAATTTAGATTGGCAGCATTTACAATTTTTTCTAATGGCATGTGGAAATGTGAAGGTTAGATGTGGAAGCCAGGGTGATTTAGACTCTTTTATATATTGTTGTTTGGCTTGGTTTAAAGTTATTGTTGATGGATGTCTGTGTAATTCACAAGGCTGTCAAAGACATGTGTTACCTAGCAAAGGTGGTGAAACACAAACTTACTTTTGCTTTTCAAGACGTATGAGATAAAGAAAAACTGATGTGACAAGGTGCTGTGTTTGACAGTGCTCTGCTGTAAGATCAGCTGTGATCCCGAAAAACACATCAATGACTGCTGGAGCAGACTGAGCGTATGCTCTTTTCAAATGAATGGATGAATTATGAGACTTTTGGGGAAAAGTTACCCAATTTGCTTTTCGTGTTTTTTTTTTCCATTCCATATTTAGCTGTCCCTATGTACTGCAGCAAATTGGCCCAATGTTTTAAGGCAGGACCCTCTGTGTTTGCCATCTACTTGCCTGTATTGTGCAGTATACCTAGAGATATTGAAGAAGTTTAGATGTCTAGAAAAATATGTAGGAAATGAGCAGTTTTAACGACACTTCAGTAATTCTAAAAGATAATTCTGTGCATACATTTAATGTAACATTCTACATATGGATTTCATGCTGCAGTCAAATTTCCATTTCAATAGAAGGATCTAATAATAGCACGTCAGCCTGTGCCACAAGCCTCAGCCTGGTTTGTGGCACAGTGAAGTACGCAGGATGATGCTCCATCCTGTTGGCTACTGGCAGAAAGGCAGCAGCCAGAGAAAAATGCACTGTACGCCATGAGTGATGTGCTTGTGCAGATGGCTTGTAAGCAGAGTGGTTTCTGGAATGGTCCTAGTTTAATTGGAAAACTCAGAGGACGGTCTGCAAAACTTCAGTCTTGGTGACACACTTATATGCCTTCTTATTTATATAATAAAAGTACTCACGTTTTGTTATGCCTACCCCACCCCCCCAAAAAAAAAGTTTTTTTCTTTTTTGAAGAATTACCTCTAGAAATTTTAGGAAAACATAAACAATGAAACTGGAAAGAACAGAGTAGAAGAGTCCATTAAAAGATAACATAGCATGGGTCCTGTGTGAAAAATGGCTAGTGAATCTTACCTCTGGGAAAGGAAAGTACTAGTAAAATACACAGATCTAGACATTTTAGGTTACAGTTTAGTGGGGAGGCTGAAGGGAAGGAGAGGAAGCCTGTGCTTATGGAAAACTGCTGAAAGTTCCCAACTGTGGTAAAGAAAAAGGGAAGGAAAAAGCATCTAACTGCAACAAAAACTGACAAAGAAACCCAGCCCTTCCCCTCTCCCTGCATTTCTGAGCCATGGGCTTCCAAAGGGCAATTTTTAATGGCTATCCTTTCTGAAGGTATTATGCAGGCATCAGCTGGGGACACAGCCCTCATCACTTGAATTCCAGAACAACAGCAATTGCAACTCCTGTGATGATAATGAAAATGCCATATTGTTTTAATTTTTTTCTTTTATTGTCACAACTTTTGTTTTTGATTGTGGCTTCTGCTCAGACTAAATCTGCTGTATAAATGTCAGTCTCACACAGAAAACGCCATGTGACTCTGCAGCATTGCTGAATTAATTCACAGCATTGTTTGTTTTCTCACATTTTGTTTGTGTTGTTTCTGGTCTGATTCTTCCTGAATTGTGGGCCCTGAGTTTTGGTTAATGCATTTGGAGTGCTAGCTAAAAAAGCATGCTGTATGGAATGAATATGACAATGATTCCCGTAGGAGTGACATGACTTTTGATTTCTGATTTTGCCCTGCAGCTTCTGGATCCTCCAGAATGTGGCAATGGCTTTGTGGAAGATGGAGAAGAGTGTGACTGTGGGACGATAGCGGTAAGTGTGATGTTCTTTAACTTAGCAACTAGATTCTCCAGGACATGGTGCTGCCCATCGCTGCCGTTACAGTAAGCAGAGGAAGACAGGCAATATTAAACTCCTGTGGTAAAGGATTAATAATTTTTTACCTTTTTCCATCATGGTTATCACAATGTGGGACAGCTTTTTTATTTTATCACCACAATTCTGAAGAGCAATAGCAATAGCTACCTGTGCAAAATCAGGCCTTAAAAGATGTTAAAGTATTTTCCTAGATGGAAACATGACTCTGGGCAGTGCTAAAATGTCAGTATTTAATGATTGACACTGTGAAGTTAGGAAAATAATTTCTCATATTACATATCAAACAGCTGTGCAGGAGCTTGATACCTGGCAGTGCATGCTTTTTTTTTTTTTTTCTGCCTCCAGGTGGCTAAAAGCCTGGTTAAAAATCTGTTCAGGTAGCACACTGAGATGAGAATTAGTAAGAGAGCTTGGGGCTCATCTGCTTTTCCCATGTATTCTGTTACAAGTGTGTGTGTTCCTCAGGAGTGTGCCAGCGAAGGAGGAGAGTGCTGCAATACGTGCACCCTGACGGCAGGTTCCCAGTGCAGCAATGGGCTTTGCTGTCGGAAGTGCCGGGTAAGGGCAGTGACTTTCACTGCAGCGTCCTGACAGTGATGCATCCAGGTGGCTACAGGCACCACAGCACATTTTTTTTTCTTTGCAGACCTTTGTTCCCTTTTTTGAAAGCTTGCCTTTTAAAATTGGCTGAAAACTGGTTTGTCTGGGGCTATTCTCTGCCTTTTTAGTCTGGGCTTCTTGGGGCAGGGATGGTGATCAAATGCAGAGGTGAATGAAAGCCTTCCAATTTCAGACAAGTTTGAATCAGGCTGAAGTTCCATGAGGTCTCATTAGATGTCCTTGTTTAAACATGCACATCGTTACCCGTGTGCTGCTCCCAGTGCCTTACGTGTTGCTCTGGATTTGCCTCATACCACAGAGGCCCAAGAGAAGGATATAGTAAAGAAAACCCAAAAACCTGCAGCTAGCAGAATTGTTCAAAAGTGTTAATCTAAAAGACACATGCCTTCAGTTTTAGTTATGTCTGTCTGTGTCTCCTTATGTTTGGACTGACTGAAATCCTGTTGAGTAAAGGGGATCAAGTCCTATGTAAACTGTGAGGCATTCTTCCTGATACATCAGTAATTAGTAAAAGGAAGATAAGCCAGATCTTGGCTGTAAGGGAGCCCAGCTAAATATGACTTCAAATAGTTGTTTGTACTGATTTAGTAATAATGGTAATTATTACTAATGTTACTAAAGCTGTGGTGTACTACGTGTGATATTTTTATCTTTGTCTGTGGGCATTTGAGGGTTTCATTTCCTTAGGAGGAACATTAGTAATGACCGTGGACCAGATTCTTGACTTTGTGCTCATCCTGATCTTAAAAAAAGAAAAAGCACAGATTATGCTGGACCAGATCACATTTCCCTAAGCACATTCCATTTTTTTAAATATAATATAAAAGATTAGCAGATTGCCACTGTGGGTGAATTTTGTTCAAGTGTCCAAGTCACATAGGCACCATATTAAAGACTCTCAGAAAAAAATTAAGCTTGTGTGTGCCTGCATTATTTTTGCAGATGAGACAAGTGTTTATCTACATACAGAGTGGTGAGGGTGAGCCAATGAGGAGAAACGCAGATTTTTGCAAAATGTGTCCCTGGGAGGTGTTAATCAGGACAACTCAAAAGACCATATATAACAGTTCCCAAACTTGGGTACCTTCCCCTGTAATACCCTGCCTGAAATCAGGAGTGAAGGAGGGATTGCAAGCAAAATATGGTGGGTGTACATCTGTACAGCATCTGTAGTGTCTCTGACAACATTCCTGTCTCTGCATTTTTCCAGAAACTGGTAGGGAAAAGATAGACTCTGGTACTTTCTCAGCCTTCAGTCTAGCTTTTCCACTGATGTGTGCCTGTTCACACCAGCTGTGGAGTTAGTAGCTGTGTGTCTCCCGTCCCATCCCCCGTCCCGTGTCCGTCCCCGTGTTGTGTGCCCCCTGTCCCGTCCGTGTGTCCCGTCCCCCCCCCCCCCAAAAAAAAAAGTATGTGCCTGCAGATCCAGAAAAAAAGTCACAGAACTGCAAAATGACTGGGTATCACAGACTTAAGAAACCTTTCAGGGAAGATAAGGTGTCTGCATTAACAGTTGCCACTAATGGGATGTCTTCCTGCTTTTACATTTCTTCAGAGTTAGCACAGACGTTTTTAACCAAAATGCCCATGTTAGGTCACTGGTATATTTTTCTGTTGTTAAATATCTGATCACTCAAACCATATGGAATGTAGTACATTTAATAAAACCATAGTGTTTATACCTAGAGCTTTGCGGTGTTCTTCACCCCTAGAATGAAGATCAGGATCACTTTCCCTGTTTTATAAAGAAGAGTAAAATAGTCACAAAAAGGTGTAGTGACCTGGTCAAGATAATGCTGCAAGCCACTCTAGTATTGGTTTGATAAACACCAGAGGTCCTGTGTCCCGGGCGAGCACTTATCCTGCTTGGCCCCACACTTGATGCACTCAGGTGGGGGGGGCTGTGTCAGAGAGTGGTACCACTTGCACCACTAAATTTCCAGTGCAATATCTGCACCAGGGAAAATAAAGTCTTCCCACTTCATTCAGCACATGAAAATGTCCCATTTTTAATCTTAGTTAAACCTCTAAGAAACCACTGCATTTAAGGCAAGATGTGGAGAAATCAAGACACTAATTTTCTGTCCTTTTTTTCAGTTTGAACCTAAAGGAGTTTTGTGCCGAGAAGCAGTGAATGATTGTGATATTGCAGAGAACTGCACAGGAAATTCCAGTCAGGTGATTTTTAGATCTTCTGTCCAAGAGATGAAAAAACCACCTGTAGTTTCTCAATCACTATGAATGTTACTGTTTTGTATAGTAAGGTGTACAAAAATGTTATTAAACCTGCTGATACTGAAAAAAACAGCATGATGCTGAGATAATTTTCTATATGACATTTGTTGTATGCTTTTCTTCCATGTTTGTCTGATCTATGATCTATTAGTTATTTTTTCTTTCTATAGTGTTCTCCCAATATTCATAAAATGGATGGATATTCCTGTGATAACAAGCAGGTAATTAGCACATTAATTTGTTTTACATTCTTTCTGCTTTTATAGATTGCTTTTTATAGATTTTGGTTTAAGATCTTTGGAAGTCACCTGGGATAGTTCAGCTGACATTCCTTAGTTTTGGGTGCTACTTATATTTTGGAACTAAGCATTTAAATGAACAGAAAGTAGAATCACCTATTAGTTGCCTCAGTAGAAAGCACGTGACAAATCTGTATATTAAGCAAATACATATTTTGGAAAATCAAGCTCTGTGAAACTTTTTCTATATCTTTTCTTTCTTTCCAGGGTATTTGTTTTGGAGGAAGATGTAAAACCAGGGACCGGCAGTGTAAATATATCTGGGGTGAAAGTGAGTGAATGTTATTGTTTCTAAGTTGGTTGTGTTCATGTGGCTTGAAGGATTATCTTAGCTGAGAAAAATTATGGAAGAGACATATTCAGACCATTAAAACCAGCTAGAACTGTATGGCACTCCCTCTCCTCCTGCCTCATTTTGTCTTTCCATCCTCTTTTCCAGCTCTTTCTCTAGTGTTGGTTAACTTACTGCTGATTATTCTGAAGTCTTAGGTCTACCTTGTCATTAATAACCACCTAGGGAGCCTATGCTCATATTTCAGTGGCTTCTGGACTGGTCAGTCTGTACAAAATCTTAAAACAGTCCTGTGGTGCCAACATAAACTTTGCATTGAGAACACCATGCAGTTTCACAGGCCACCTGCAGACCATTGGTTCTGCATTTCACAGATTGGGAAGGTCTGCTTGCTTTGATTGTGCATTATCATTTCCCAGGACCTGGCTTTTCGAAGTCTTCATCATCTTAGAAGAGATTTGTTTCTGTTTTTAGAAGTGACAGCTGCTGACAGGTACTGCTATGAGAAGCTGAATATTGAAGGGACTGAGAAAGGAAACTGTGGAAGAGACAAGGACTCTTGGATACAGTGCAATAAACAGTAAGTTGATCCATTTAGAAAACAATTGATATGAGATTTTTATCCCTGATCCAGTTCTTTAGCTGGCACGAAGAGGCTCAAAAAGCCTCTGTACAGACCAGACCAGACTTCTCCTGGCCTTCTCCTGCAGACATTAGTGCAGGAAATTCTGGAGGGAGAGGAGACGATTTCTGTCAAGAGAGCATAACCTGAGTTTTGGGAGCCCTTGGACTAAAAGTGGTCCTAGTACTCTTGGTGAAGCTTAGCAGTGCAGAGGAGAGCAGCCTGTGGTTTCAGGTCTCAGTGTGCTGTTCACCTTTTATGCTGTGCCATTGCATTGCTAAGCCGTGTTCAGTTTTCATCATATTGTAACCTTACCTATCTTTTCCTGCAAGTTGCTGCCTAAACCATTGTTTCATATTCTGTATTTATGCAGTTGATTATTTCTGCCTATTTCTGAACCTTTCGCCAGTCCTTATCAAAACTGCACCCTGGTTTTTCAGATGAATTCTGAGTTCTAGTCCTGCCTACGTGTCCTTTCCCACCTTTCAGTGCAGATTTGATAACCTATTTTTGTTCCATTACAAATTCATGAGTAAAAAATATTCAGTACTTTGGGAGAGGCCAGACAGCGCACAAGTCTCCACACGAGTTGTAAAGTCCCTTCAACAGTTGAATTAAACTTGGTGTCTCTAGTTCCCTTACATACATAACATATGAAGGTTTGTTTAAAGCCAGTATCTATTGCTTCTCCTCTATGGGCCAGTTACTGTATTAATAGGATAATAAATCAGTCTGATGTGGTTTGTTCTTGACAGCTCCCTGCTTGCTATTACTCAGAGCATTTTTGTAATACATCTTAAAAAAGACTATTCTCCCAGTCTAAGCTCCAAGGAGAATAATTTTCTTGGGAAACAAGACATTATTTATGGGAGTTACTGTCAGTGGGAAAAAAACAAGGATTAACAAACATGTTACAAAGCAAGTAAAGAAAACCATGTTTTTTTGATTGTCCCATTTTCACTGAATTTTATTTTCAGTGAGTATCTGTTTATTCTCTCAATGCAGGGACGTTCTTTGTGGATACCTTCTGTGCTCCAATATATCCAGTGTGCCCAGACTTGGAGAACTTGATGGTGAAATCACATCATCAATCTTGCAATTTGGAAAAGTCTACAATTGCAGGTAGCTGGAAATCCTGAAAACAGAACAGAGACAAGCAATATCTATCTTGCATGGAAAAACAGCTGTCTCATTCCTAAGTGGAGAACAACTGTTTCCATTAATTTTTTTTTTCCTATTAACACATAACCATTATTCTAGCTCAACCTTTGTTAAGCTTCAGGAACCTGACTGCATGTGGGGAGCACAGCTGTTTTGCAGTCCCCTCTGTGTAGTAGTTAATTTTGCCTGTAGAGGCATAATGCTTTTCTCTGGCCTCTTGATTTTACATTCTTTAATGTTTGTGAAATACTTAATGTACTCAAAATACTTAGACATATGCCTGCACTGCTGAAGCTAACTGGCAGCTTAATACGTTGCCATATGTTAGCTGAATCACAATTACAGACCTGGTGTGTTCTCATAGCTTCACACAACTGAAAGATGAAACAAAGTCCTACACAAGTAAACTCAATGTTTTATCCAACACTAACTCTTACGCAGGAAAAATGGTCTTTATTTTCACCATTACATTTGTTTGATGTACATGTACTGTGTTTTGGTTTGTTTCCTGTTAGGGCCAGTGAGATACATAAGCCAATATTTACTCTCTCCTGGTCCTGGGCATCATATAGTGCAGACAGAAATGAAGGCAGCAGTCCGGAGCCCAGTTTCTCAAGCAGTCCCATCTAATCACAGCACAAGTCTCCAGGGTCCTCTTGGTTGTCTTGCAGTGGCGGCCACGTGAAGCTCGATGAGGAGACAGACCTGGGCTATGTGGAGAACGGGACGCCATGTGGGCCAAACATGGTGTGCCTTGAGCATCGCTGCCTTCCCACCGAGGCCTTCAACTTCAGTACCTGTCCAGGCACCACAGACAGCCAAATTTGTTCAGGACATGGTGTATGTTCTTGTATTCTTTACTCCTTTTTTGTTTTTGCTGAGTATTTTGCATTGTTTAGTGTACTAGCTAGACCTTTCAGGAATCCAGCAGTGTGACTCTTTATACTGGAGAAAGGGGCAGGGGGCACATAAATAGGCATAAGGCATACCAGTGAAGGCATCTTAAACAATAAGTCACAGTAAGTATGTATTAGTTTTGCAAAAATTTTATCAGTCAATTCTTTTGCTATAACTTCTGCTAACTTGATATTTCCTCAGGCAACATACTGGAGAATATAAAGGTTTAAGGACTGGGGAACTTGGGTCTCTGTTCTTCCAGATGATCTTTTTAATTCCCTCTGTATTATGTCAACAGCCAAGAAGGTTCATAAAGTAATTGGATTTTATTGGCTGAGTTACTTTGCTCTAGAGAAGAGGGCAGTGAGCTGGCTCTTGGCTTGTGGCAGCTTCTCTGCTCGGTGCACAGCCTATGGCTTTGCTGTGGCCCTGGCAAGTCCCTTAGTCCTGTACACAGTTTGAAACACTGTTCAGGTCCCTATGGCTCATCTGAGATTAAAGGAGTTTTTTTTCTCATAGCATCTTTTGTCTTTTACACTGCATTAAAGCTCCACTTTTTTACCTGAAATTAACCACTTTGTCATATTTTGAAAAAATAAAATCATTGAGGTCCAGAGTCTCTCAAAGCAATTGTAAATGTCTCAATTAAATATATATTACATTAAAATATATTATGGTACTTAATACATATACATATGTTGATCTATAAAGCATAATAATGCATTTAATACATTTATATCTGGCATAAATTAAAATAGCTGCATATTAAAAATGTTTTGCAAAATTTTGCAGGCAGTCAAAATCAGTGCTGTATGACTGTACTTATACTGTAGACATTAATTACGGGAATAGATTAATTTTATGATTCTATTCTGAGCCACACTTTTGGCTGCAGGTTTGTAGCAATGAAATAAAGTGTGTCTGCGACCGGTTCTGGGGAGGAGATGACTGCAGTTTTCGTATCAAAGACGATATATTTTTTGATAAAGATGCCATCAATAAAGGTATGTTGTTATAATTTTTACCAATAACTGGGAAATCTTGGATTTGAGGAAGGTTCATTAAACAAAACTAGATCTTCTACTCTTTCAGTTAGCATATAACACGATGCACCACTAGGAGCCTATTCCCTTCCCTCCCGGTGTCTGTGAATGAGGTCTCAGACGTGGGGCTGGATGCGCGCGGTGCCACTCACAAGCACTCAGTACACCTCTCAGGACTGCTCCCAGTGTGTTCGGTTGTACCTTGTCCCAATCATCTGAGTGGCCTTATTAAGTATATTGATAGATTAGGACCAGCAAAAAGTTACTGGGATTTTTCATAGGTAGATGGAAAGGTAATGTTGCTTACATGATTGGTTTTTGTTTGTAGAGTAAATTTTTTATTACGTGGCCAGTATGCAGAATGTTGGCACACAAATTTCAGGCTTTTACATTTTTTGAGTGAAAACTTCCATTTGTCGGTAGGCTTGCTTACAAGAGAAAGATATATTGTGAAAAAATAAAGGTGTAAATGTTTTTAATTATAAATCCTTGTGGGGTGACAGTTTTATCATCTTCCAGAATGTCTTGTTTGGTTATTTTATTCAGCTATGGAAGGGATTTGAGCAAAAACAAACAGAAAAGTCACTTTTATTCCAATGTAAGCATGTATTTGCCAGGCAGGTTATAAGGATGTAAGCTACAGCAGTTTAATATTGATAACATTATATTGGCATACCTGGCACAACTTTCCCATGTAGCAAGTGTTCAGTTAAGGGAAACAGACACAGACTCAAAGCTGGATTTAGAAATGATCTTTTTATGTCCGTGCTAGACCTCAAGATTATAGCACTGGTTACAATTAATCAGCCTAGTGCAAGTTGTCCAAGCAGGTTTTTGAAAGACAGTGCATTTACTGATTTTGTATGTTTTTCTCCTAAAACACTATATTTTTCCCCTTTCTTGTGTTTCCAGGTGTTGTTAGCACAAATATAATAATAGGGGCTATTGCTGGCACCATTTTAGTGTTGGCTCTCGTTTTAGGAATTACTGGTTGGGGTTACAAGTAAGTAAATTGTGTTCTTCTTAATACAGTTAAAAATGTTCATTTCATCTGATAGCTGATTATGTTAAGACAAGAACAATTCAGACTTAATCTAAAAATATGAGTTGGATTACATGCATACAGTAACATTTCTGTAGTATTAGCATTTTTCAAGCAAATCTTACATGTGTATATGGTTTTGGGGAGCTTGGTCCAGGTTTGTAATTTATTTCTTATTTAGTTATTTCTTTTCTTTTTTTGTAGACAATCAGAATATTATTTTACTGTATCTGACAAAGTAAATAGGAGAATACAGTCTGATTCAATTATAAATCTTTCCTAATGAAGAAGTAAATTTAGCAAGATTAGCCTTCAGTCAGTCAGTAAAGCATTTAACCATAGGCTTCCTTAAACAGATGTTTATATTTAGTCAGCTTAACCTGAAATTTATTCAGGCACATTTTTGAGTAAGAGAGAGATCTGTAATTGGCAAATAAGGTGCAAGTTCTCCCCTGGTGTAGAGCTGTCAGTGTTCCACTCACTGAAAGGCAAAATGGATTATTTTAGCCTGACTGATCTTTTAGAGTTTTTCTCCTTTTGTGAATTTCTTCTGAAAACAGAGAGGTTTAGGTTTTTTGTGTGTATTAAAAAAAGATTCAAGGTACTTACTCTGTCACCTCTGTGTGGGTAAGGCTGGTTCGTGAAGTCCTTCCTCCACAGGTGGCTCCCTGGTGTGCTTGGAGGGCTGGGCAGGTTCAGCTGCAGGCACTGCCCGCAGCTGGGACACAGCCCAGCAGTTCAGCATAACAAACCGGCACATCCTCTCCTGGCTTGTTAGACTCAGGTAGGCTGAGGGCAGCTCAGAAATATGTAACAAAAGAAGCATTTGGAAAATAACATGAAGATTAGGATAGTAAAAAGGTAGGTTAAGCTGTCTTGGTATATCACCCTCAGCTTCTGGCAGTATCTAAAAACCTGGACTTCTATTTTGAGTACAGCTCAAGGGCTCACTTTGAGATCACATCTAGGGTTAGTTTTCAGAGGTAGGGGGCAAGAGTGCACCTCTCACTAGCAGCTTCACAGTGAATAGACTTAACCTTGCCATGAACTGCACCTCCAACTCAGCACTGACTTTAGCCATCAGTGTGAATATATTTTCCTTGTTTATTCTGATTTAGTGTGTTTATGGGTATGTTTCTTTCAGAAGTGTTTCTGTAGAAATATTTTGAGCAAAAATTTCATTCTGCATACATTGCTTTTCTCTTTAAGTTTTTTTCCTCTTACTGACCATGTATACCTGCATACTGATAATTCATTCTTCTTTCTTTCTCTTCTCTTTCTATGGAAAGAAACTACAGAAGACAGAGGTATGTGATAAAAGCAACAGAATGTGTCTTAGCTCTGAAAATAGCTTTTCTTCTGTTTCGCTTATTTACATGCTATAAAGAATATAGTGATCATTATATTTTCTATAAAGAAAATACAGTGGTGAATTATCATTTTAAAGAATAATTGCTTGAATATATGAAATTGGTGTTTATTCTATCAATGCATTGCTTGAAATACTGATTTCACTGGACTGGGTAGCAAAAATGTTTACTTCTGAGGTAGACTATCTTAGGAAAACAGGAGAATACTTCCAGTAAGAGACACTGAAAATCTGCTATTAGAGATGGAAGTATTCTTGGGAGGCTCAGAGTTGAATAATTAATATTAACATGATGTTCAGGAGCCTTTTGAGACAAATTCATCCTTCTTTGCAGCTAAAGAAGAGCTTCTTTGCAGTTAAAAATACAATGCAGTTAAATTGCTCTGTGAATGAAGAGCCCATTCTTTCCCGCCACCCTGCTTGATTGATTTGTAGCTAAAGCATGGTACTGCCTTCAGCACAGGGCCAAAACCAAAACAGTTCCTCATGACTGGGGTTTGGCTCCTGGAAGACTGCCTCCCTTTGATCAGTCATCTGCCTGGCAGGCAGATGGGTCTTCTGGGGAGGAATTAGCTCCTTCCTCTCTCAGTCCCCCTCAGATAAGAAGGTTTCTCAATTTCCCCTGTTTTCTGCCTGTATTACTGCCTCCTGGTCCAAGCTGCTGCTTTGTTTGTTGCTGCTACCTGTTGCGTTTGTTCTCCATTTCCACTACCTGTGTAGCGCTTTCTCTGCCAGGCTCAAAATAATTGCAAAAAGCAGAAAAGCTCTGCCAAGTGCTGGTTGCGTACTGCAAGGTCAGACAGGTGGCAGGAACGGCGACGGGAAAAAGGCAAAGCAATTGAAGCCAAGCCTTATGGAGAGGTTGGTGGGTAGGAAATGTTACCTGACACAAGGAAAGCAGAATTACAGTGTTTGGTGCTGCTTAGTCTCACGTGATGTATCTATAAGTGCAGATTAGCATGAAGTCACTCTACTGTGTGTGTATCAGTGTTGACTGAGGACAGAGCAGCCAAAACCTTGAAACACAGAAAGAGACCGCCCCGTGCATGTTCACATTGGAATATTAGAGAATCTAACTTTCTCAAATTCCCTCATCTCCAGAAATTATATGGACAGAGAGCTGTGAGGATGCAGACAGTCTGCAGCTGCATCTGTGGGCACGGGCAGAATGGAAACCAGCATAAGCTGAGGCTTTTGAAGATGATGCAGGGCTCCATCATTTTAATGATGGTGGAGATATTTAACAACTAAATCTCCTTCATGCAGAAAATGAAGTTCTGTAGGCTGACTTCTAAATAGAATGATTTTGGGTATGTACAGGAAGTGCTCCATAAATGGAAAAACAGACATCCATTGGAGTATCCAGAGTGTTTTTTTTTTTTTACTTGTTTATGATTACTCCTTAAATGAAGATGAAAACAAGCCATTGAGGTATTTTTGAGCATTATATAAGGAATGATATTTGGTAGCACTAAGCCACTGAAATAAGTAAACTGAAAGTAATAAAAAGAGCAAATTGGCAAGGATGCTGCAGGCTGGGATAGTGTGGCTTAAAGGGCACAGCTACATGGGAGAAGTTACTTCTTACAGAGTACCGAGAGGGCAGTCTGCTGGAGGAAGCCTGGAGAGCAGAGCTGCCCACGCTGAGTCAACTCTGAACATACCAAAGTACCGGCCGAGCTATGTGGCAAGAACTGAGACTCAAGGGATGCTAGAAGAAATACTAGAAAAACTGTGTTACACTAATGATTTATGTGCCATATAATTTTATATTTTAAATACTTTAGGAGTATTAGAAATTTAGAAACCGAGTGAGGTGGTTCAGGTCTGTAGTTGGACACAGTCTGAATGTGATTCTGATAAATGCACATCTTAATAGGGACAGACTGAAGCAAAGAGGCCTTGGAAAATGCAAGGATGAATAGATAATTGCTGGTATTATGATATAGCCAACTTTCAAAGTAGCTACTTGTACTAGGGAGGATTTTTCAACTTACTGGAACTGTAACTGGAATATTTGCACGGCAGTTTTTTCTGCTGGCAATGAGTTCACCATCTGCAAAAAAAAAATTGCATAACTTGATTAGGATTTTCTAATGCACGATAGTTTTATGCACCATAACTGAGCTTCTAGTACTGGAAAAGGATAAAGTACTGTCAGATGTGTGTGGCATTATTTTTGTGTGTCTTGGCAGATTGAGTCTACTGTGGTAATCAGGAATAGCTGAGAACCTCTGATGTTGGCATTAGTATTCCTGCACAAGAAAACAGCTAAAAAACTGGAGTTTTTTTCTTTCTGAGGTTTAAACAACTGGACAGGTTGCTATTCTTGCATTCAATAATGATCACAAAAACTAAGTGGAAAGCATCTACCTCAGAAGGGAAGAAGCATTCACTTGTCCTGAACTCCTTTTTGATGCAGGCATGCCTTCAGCTCAGGCTGCAGTACTTGTACTACACCTGGGATGCTTTTTGCAACCAGCACGATGAGCCATTTGAAATGTCTGAACTTGGTTGTACAATGTCTCAAGAACCACAAACTATTCACTTTGAAAATTGTGATCAGAGTTTATAGTGGAATGTTCCTTTTTTTTCCTTACCAAAACTACATAATTCCACTTTTCTGCACATATCAGAAGCATATGGGGATTTTCTCTCAGATAGTTGAATTATTTATTAGTAGGCTTATTGTGTGTTGTTAACAGGTTTCCTCAAGGATTGCAATCCTTGCCTTTTCCCTTTAAACTAATATTTGTGCATTTTGTGTGTGTGCTGGTGCCTGTCATGTTTCTGACTCTACGATGTTTATTATGCTTTAGACAAATGCCCCAGGGAGATTATGTAAAAAAGCCTGGAGAGGCCGACTCTTTTTATAGCGACATGCCTCCTGGAGTCAGCACAAACTCTGCATCTAGTTCTAAGAAGAGGTCTGCTTTTCTGTCGCATTTTCAGATTTCTACCTGTTCCATCACCCATTATTCCATTAGTCAGAACATTTCATTGTTTTGCAGCAGGTTTGATTCTTTCTTCTTTCTTTGTGGAATGTTTGAAATAGCATCCTTTGTGCTTTGATTACTGATTTTTCTCACATGCCCTGAACTGCTAATTATTACAATTAGTCCAGAATAAACAAATTTTCTATTGTAAACCAATTTTTGGTTAACCAAATTTTCATCATCTCCCTGCTTGAGAATTGTTTTCAAGTAGACTGTAATAATAATTGCTGGCTCAAAAAAAACCCCAACAAACCCACCACAATTTTTTAAAACACAGTCATGTAATCAAAGAAAAGGAACACTGTCTTGCTTCAATAATAGTTATAAACTGTTCAATATCAATGTTATTTTTATATCTTTATTTGTCAGCATCATTAATTCACTGACTTGACATAGAGTTCTGGGTAATATTCTTGCTGTGTCACATTAAAGATGTTGGTGCTTGCATTTTATTCCACTTACTAGACTACTGTGCTAAATGGTCACTAAGCATTATCTCAGAAAATAATCCTACAAAGACTTTCTGTAGTTTTGTGCTTGCTATCATGAGTAGGCATTAGATTTTGCCCTTGTTCAGATTTCACTAATTCTGTTATTGTTCCAGTTACTTTAAAGACCCAACAACATTTTAAAATGAAAAATTCATTGAAAAGCATTGAGAATCACTTGTAACTGTGAAGGTCATTTGGTCACGGTGCTTACCATCCCTCTGCAGTTAGAGATTCTTTAATTATGAAAATATCCAGGTAGCACTTCAAAACAATTTATGAGAAGCACTATGACGTAGGAGGGGTAGACAATCCTGAACTGCTTCATAAGAAAACTGCAATTCTCACTTCTTGTCTTGCTGAGCAGTCTGTAACTGCGGTTGGTGAAGCCATTTTCTTTGTTGTTATTTCAAAGAAAGTAAAGAGAAATGCATGGAAGGGATACATTTGCAGTGGTGTTAGCTATTTGGGTGTAACAGCTGGATCCTATGTGCAACTTCATTCAGTCTGTTCTAACGAATATGTTATTAAGAAAACTGAAGTAGTGTATTAGTGATTTCTAATTTTTAAATTTAGCTTTTTAGATTTGTGAGTGGATAAATTATTTGTTTTCCGGGAGCAAGCATTAATCTTAAATGATGCACTGTGTGTGTTGGGGAATCTTCTCATTTGGATAAAATTTTTTAAAAAGTCTTGGAGTCTTGGGAGAAGCAAGTTTTCATAGCTTTGTGTAAGCAGGTTCAAATACCAGTTAAGAAAAAAAGTTTGTTTTTAAATGAATATCATTTAATGTGTTTAATCTTCAAATCAGTATCTCTGTTTCTTTTCATACTTCATTTCTTTCACGTGTCTCTGTTTATTACTTGTTCCAAAAAGCTAATGGCTTCTAAGGTCTGTCTGTACTAGAGAGTTTTGTTGTTCCCCACCACCAGTTCAGGTGTGTTGTGCCACTGTAACGTCTGGAAAAGCAAGTCTGACAAATACCCATTAACATTGTGGTGGAGCTGACATAGTCCTCACATTTCAATGCCCAGAGTCCTATTTCCTATCTTTCAAGCTGGTTTTGATTTGCTTTGTGTGCAGATTTGGATGACACCTCTTGGGAAACACTAGAATGACCAGGCCATTAGCTGCCTGGGCTTCTCCACGCTGGAAAGCACTATGAAGTGTTAGTATTATGATGTTCAAGGATTAAGAGAGAACTTTATGATAACTCTTGCTATTATGAAGCAGCAAACACCAAAACGAGTATATAGCAAGACAGTTCTGAACCTAAAAATTGACCATTAGGAGGAGAAAATTATTAAAAAGTCTGTAATGGATATGTTGGTTGTCAGACCTTTTGTGCTCTAAGTTTGAATTAATGATACCCTGGACTTAATTCAGTGTGGCTGTGATTAGCCTGGTCTTCTGGAGACTGAAGAACATCTGTCAGATGCCTGCCCTCCAAGGAAAGCAGAGACTGAAGAATGCAAGAGTATTCAAACTTTAAAACTGCAGAAATAGATCCTTTAAGCAAAACTTATAAGCCATCTATTCTGACCAGTTTTCAACTTCCTATTGTTTTCTTCTCTTTTGGTAATAATTGTAGATCTCATGGCAAATAGCTGAGCAGCAGCTCTGGTTCAGCAGGAGGGACCCTGTTGCAAAACCCCATGTGTTGGACCTTGCCACACTCATCTCTGGCTCTTAGAGGGAATACAAGAAGAAAGAAAAACTTCAGTTTGCACCAAGCACCTAGATATAAAGACTGGTTTTGGCTTTGAGTTTGGCATTAAAATTATATACTGTAGTGAGTAGCTGAAAAAAAAAAAGTTAAAAATTGGGAGAAATGAGACAGAGTTACCCCTCCACTGGAGCTACCAGCTGTGGGTGGGAGGATGTTTAGTGCAGACTCTTGGGCCTCTGAGACTTGTTGCAGTGGGTAGAGGGAATCAGTCCCAGCTTTCCTGCAACAGCATGAGGAGGGAGCGGGCAGCCTGCAGACAGGATGCGAGGGAAAAACACCTTGAGACGAGCACAGTTGGAAGAGCATCTTCCAGCTAAGAACTGGGGCAGAGCTGGAAATACGGTGTGCGCTGGTGTTTGCACTTTCCACAGTAGACATGGGAGAAAGCAGTGCTGAAGCCTGGCCCTTGAACATGGACACACCAAACCACTGCATGGACAGCTGGCAAAGTGTAACTGCAGGGTTTAACCAGAAATCCTGGATGCTCTGCTAGTGCAGACAGACCTTAGGCTGTGTTATGTCACCGGCCTCGGGAATGTGACTCTCTGAACTGCTGAGCTAACACTGATGTGAGACAATACCCTTAACCATAACCACATCTGAGCCCTCCTATTCCAGGTCAAATGGACTATCTCATTCCTGGAGTGAAAGGATCCCAGACACAAAACATATTTCAGACATTTGTGAAAATGGGAGGCCTAGGAGTAATTCTTGGCAAGGTAAGTGTGAACCTCTGTGCAGGCCACAGTGGAAACCAGTCTCTGAGCTATTGCTGCTCTGCTGAAAGTTTGGCCAATCTTAGGACAGCAGCATAACTCCTTAAAATTGCGCTAATTGTTATTAACCTGGAATTAGGATTTAAAAGCACCCTACACAAGTACCTTTTTTGCACAATGCTTCGGCACATAGAAATGACATTTCATTTGTCCCATTCCTCCAGTGTGAGCTAACATGAAAAAGAGGAAGTCATCTGTTCACTCTTGCCAGCTTCTGTGATTTTATCAGGCAGTGTTTAGTGTTTTTCTTGAATTGTATTGATTTTCTCAAGTAAAAGCTGAAATCAAGGAGTTTTTTGCTCTGCACAATCGCAGCAAGTAGTAGAGAAAGATCACCTAAGTGTCAGGTTTACCTGGTCTGAGGTAAATCACGAGGGACTGAACTGTGACTTTTACATGGCTAAAGCTAATGAGGTAGCGACTCTTGCTGGGGATGCAAAAATATGCAGTTTGGCATGGGATGCAGGTGAGTTTCAAGTTGTTTTACTGTCTGTCTTTATCCTTTGATTTCTTTCAGGTAATATAGGAGGAAACAGAAAGAAAGTCAGAGGCAAAAGATTTAGGCCACGGTCTAATTCAACTGAGTAAGTCTGAACTTATAAAAGCAAAGCCAAAAAGTACAGTTTTCATATTTGTGTTTTGTAGATGGAGATTAAGAGTACTGAAAAGTAGACAGCTGCATTTTTGCTCTGTGGCCCATTCTGATTGCTGACTCATAATCTGGTAAATGGTTTGGCTCATGTATTTCAACCTCTTTTTATATATTCTTTAAAAATTAACTATCAATTTTCTTTTTTATGTAGGCTTCCTCACAGTCGTTCCCATAGCAATTCCCAATGATGGTGGCAGCCTGCACCATCACTGCAGGCTTTTGTCTACAGTAAACTGCCATTGCTGAGTGTATCCTGGTTCAATACTGAATTTCTGATAACCTGTTTCCTCCCCTTGTCTTCACCTTGGGTTAGGCCATTGCAGAGTTAGATATTTGTATCTCTGCATACCTGCCTGGAGGTTTTAGGAGAGGTATCTGTCTGCTTTGAGAGTACCCCGAAATTTATTCTTGTAAGCCTGAAACAGCCAGTCTTGAGTAAGCCCTGCAATAAATGGGTAATGAGAGTCCTTACCAAGCAACAGATCCCCATACCTTTCCAGTATGGCTTAGAGTTGCTTTCTATATTGATTTGTTGGTTATGGTTACTGAAGAGCCCATGTGTCCAGTGCTCCCCATAGGGAAAGAGCCTTTCTTATGTACGCAAGCCTGCTGGTTCAGGCTCCTTTTGTGAATGAATGGTGAATGGCTGGAAACATAACCTCTGGGCTTGTCAAGCACTGGCGTGCTCTTACAGCACTTATGCCACATGGGAATGACCCCTTCCTTCTTTGGCCATAGTGGCGGTGACAGTGCCCTTTCCTTGTATCATTAGTGCTAACTTTGCACCTGTATGGGCAAATGGACTTGATACCAACCCCACTGGAACTAATAGTGCTAACTCCTCTCTGGGCCCTGCTTTCTTTGGTTTGGGGATTTTGAATTTGTTCTGAAATTTTTCTTCCACCTGCAGTGCACAGTCTTGAGGTGAGTAGGCTCAGAAAGGTCTATAGAGAACGCCCTCTGTTAAAGGTTACAGAAATAATAGTTTGATGCGCATTGCAAGTATAATATTGCATGGTCAAAATGGCAACACGGAACCAGAAATTTTAGTGCTAGGACCCTGGGGGGAGTTTATCTGTCAAGTGCCCCTGTGCTCTTGGTCTTCGTGCTGCTAAACTCTTACTGGAATGTTATTTTGCTCATTTTCTTTCTTCTTCGCATAAGACAGTTCGATAAAAGCAAAATTAGTCTGACCAAACTGCCAAGAATACAAATGAGATGGCACATTCTTCTTTAGAAACTTGTCCGGTGCTTTCCTTCATTTTCCAATTGTATTTCTTAAACAAAATCAGTTTTAAAAAATAAGTTTAAATTAATGATGCCATTATTCTGTCATTCAGCAGAGGTGTATGCAGGGGCTGAATTGGTCCATAAAGAATAAAACCACATCAGCTCTTTTTAGCCTAGAGTGAGCGTAACTGCATGGGAAAAGTATTGTTTTCAGTAAAAGCAAAAAAACCCAATGGGCATATTTTTTCCCTCTATGCTGCTCAGCTGGTTTATTATACATTTGCTCTGAGAATTTTGGAGCACTAAATAAGTGGGTACACAGAGAGAGGGTGTGAGTTGGAAAACTTTTTCCCTGAAATTTTTTTTTCTCTTTTAAAGGTGCCCCTGAATTTCCACCTAATTCTCTGCATTCCTTCTTGCTACTTGTTATGGTGTATCAACCCAGCAGCAGCCCTGGTGCTAGAGGGAGGAGGCTTGTACTTCCCAAGGGCTGTGCAGCAGCCAGTTAGGGCTGAAGTACAGTGTGGGAGAGACCTGCTGGGCAGGAAAATGCTCTTTCTCCTGGCAGGGTCTATCCTGGATTGCACGGGACTGCATGGTTTGTCTGAGTCTCCTCGGCAAGCCTTTCACTCCTCGGAGAGAGCTACCACAGAATGATCTGTGTGCTGTGCCAATTCAGTGGGGAATGGAGAGAATTGCTGAGGGCTCTGGTTAGAGAGATAACTTCCTTTGTGAGCAGATAAAATTGACTGAGAATGATCTAACCATGGCTGGCATTTACTCATTTAAGAAAACAAAAAGCCACATCAGCTGCCTTGAGAATGCCTCAGAATACATGGAGGCTTTTCCCAGACAAATCTACCTTTTTACCTTCTCTGGGAAATGCAGAATATTGAAATCTGTTCTGAAATGGTGGATGGCATTTGGAACGCCCACCTGTGGGGCCCTTGGGGTCCAATGAAGCATACTTGTTGAGATGAAAGAAAAGGGGTAACACTGTTGGTCTCCTGTTAGTAGTAGAGACAGTGCAGTTCACTCCTAGAAAATTGGGTTCATTTGTGTCACACCTTTTGCAGAATTCAATGATTTTTTTAAGCAGATGTGCACTGGTACAGTTGCCTACAAAAGTATTTGGCGTATGCATGAGTCTGCAGTAACTGCACATATTATGCACAAGGGTTTTTTTGTATAAAGCCAATCACTAGATAGACACTCATGCCATTAATCATTTAAACAAAATTTCTTAAGCACTGAGCAAGGTTTGAACCGTGCAGCCCTCGTGAGAAGCACTGGCAGGAGGATTGCAACCACATTGGGCAGTTGCTGGAAGATGTACTGCTCATACCTGTGTGCAACCCCTTGTACATGAACAAGGCTTCTGCT
This sequence comes from Phalacrocorax carbo, assembly GCF_963921805.1. NCBI lineage: Eukaryota > Metazoa > Chordata > Aves > Suliformes > Phalacrocoracidae > Phalacrocorax > Phalacrocorax carbo. Next base: position 144,000,309 of record NC_087514.1, on the reverse strand, counting down.
GAGGGTATAGCTCTATGGAGACTGCTAAAGCTCTTTTGGGAAGTTTCTAATTGTTTCTAGATGTTTTAAAACAAAATTTGTGTTCTTTACTAAAGGCAGATGGTTCAGTTCACACAGAAGGAATGGCAACAGGCCAAATATTCCTGCAGCTTTTTCACTAACAGGGTTGATGAAATGGCCTGATAAAACAAGTTTTCTATTAAAATCAATTAGAGTTACCCAGGAATGGTAATGAGAGTTTTCTGAATAAGCTGACAATTTAATTGGGAGCTTGTGTTAAAACAGGTCCCAGGGAACATGGATTTTGCCAAATAGCGATTCTGACCTTTGTTAATTTGCACTGCTTTTCCTATAAGCATGTCTTCCTCGTTGTTATAACTGATATGAACATCTTTGGCTTAGACTTTCTATTATATATTGTCTTTTTGCAGCAGGGTAACCCATGCATCTGAGCCTGGGCTTTCTCTCGCCCACCAAATCCCGGCCCAAGGCATAAGCCCAGGGGGTTCTGACCACCCCCAAACAGGGAGTCGGGATCACAGGTCAGTCTCACCTGCCCCTGCATTCTGGGCTGCCGTATTATCCTGTGAAAAGTCCCTTCCCTCAGTATACAATAGTTTCACTGTGGCAAAACACCGTGACTGCTTGGAGGTGCTCCTGCTGATGCAGCGCTAGCTAACCTTCCTCCTCGCCAGCCTGAGGAGTATGAGTACTCTTGAGCCCAGGTCTTTTGCCTTGTTGCATGTTGCGCTACAAGCCAAATCGAGCCGTTGGTCTAGCTATAGGCTTATGTGTAAGGACACCTGTGTTTTAAAGCAGAATTTCTCACTCAGAGAAGACGTGGATTCTGGCTGTTGCTGATGAACATGTGGCCAGGAAGATCAGCCTGAGGGCTTTTTAATGGTATCACGTAGTGGTTTGCAGTAACTCGAATTTAACCTTTCTGTAACAGATCAATTGAGGTGGTGAATGATGGTCTGTAACGCAACCAGACCCAGGAAACCCTGCAACACGGTTGTGCAACAATTGCATGCTTTGATACCACATTACACTGTGTTTTCTAATACAGGAAGCCAGATTGGGAGTGTTTCATGGTTACCAAAAGACCCTTTCAAAGGAAAAAAAGCAAGTCAAAAGTACTGCAGCAAGTACAAGAAAATGTGTAGTCGCACCTACAATTAAAGATAAAACAGAAGTTTATTAGTTCCTGGTGATGCTGGCATCAGCCTTTTGCTTCACTTGTGGTTCAACTGTTGCTGCACTACCACTTTTGATATTTTCTTTCTCTAAGAGCCATAGCTGGAAAGCATAAAGCACTCCTGATTCCCGATAAATAAGCAAGCTGAGGAAGCTACTTAGAAGCACTTGTGGCTGAGGGCGAGTACTTTCTGAGAGCTGTGGCTGTGCTTGTGCGGGGCGGGGAGGAGAAGTTCCAGAGCAAAAAAGGAGCAAAAGAAGACGAAAAAGTGCTGCCGCTTTTGTCATCAACGTGGTTTGAAATATGGTGGGGTTGAATGACAAGATCTGGCCCAACCTTTACTCATCTGAGCAATACCTTGCGAGGCCTGTTCCCATGTGTGAGGTCATTGGAGTCACTCCCGTAAACAAGGGTGGTAGGAACTGGCCCAGAAATATCGAAAATACCTTAAAGAGGAATTTTCTTTCCCTTTTTCCTTGGTTACTGTTTGTTTCCTATTTCAGAGTTCGTTAGTCTCTATTATATAAAGATGGTGATAATAAATAATTGTTAAACTGTTGATATTTTTATACAACAAGAAAAGGCTTTAAATTAAACCAGGCAGACTCCTGTTTCTACATTGCCATTTTTTCCTAACATGTCAGAGGGGGAGGAATTAGCTGATCTTGTTATTGGGGGCTAAGAGAAGCCAGTTACAAAAAAAAAAAAAAAAAAAAAATCTCTTCCCTGGTAATATTACTGTTAGATAATGAAACAACGCCTTTATTTCATAGTTCTCACGTAACTAATATGAGTATGCAGCTCAGACTTTTTTCTTAAAAAGTGTGGTTTTGGTATCAAGATTGCTTCCATAAAATGTGCGATAACTCTACAGCCCACCTCCATTAAAGCTTCTTGTGGTCCTACCAAATTAAACGATAATTGGAAAATCAGAGGGTTATTTGCACAGAAGTGTAAAAATTGCCACTGTAGTGGCAAACAATTCAAGCCTTCTAACAAACTGAGGCCGAAATTCATTCCTGTAGAAAGGGCCAAGCCCAAGTTTCTGTGCTTATTAAGTTGTTATCTTACAATTTATTTTAGATGGGTGCAAATGTGTGTCTTCAACAAGCAAACTGTAGGACTGGAGTGAAAATGCCCCTTCATCCTTATTCTGAGATATGAGAGGAGTTCAAACCATGAGCTCAATGCTGGCCCTCTGCATAGGAGTGAATTTCATCCTTAGGACATTAAATGAATGATGTATCCCAAAGTTTCCAGATTAATCAAACGTATGAGTCCTGTTGTAGGTCAGATTTTCTCATGCAGTTGTACACGTTGCCTAGTCCTCACCCAACATTCATATTGATTTATTTGCCATATTCACTTGCATTTTGGGGATGAAGACATCCTTGCTAAGCTTGTGCTGTGTGTTCTCAGATTTTCTATTCTTGTTCTTCTGCTTTCTCTGTTCCTTCCATTGCTTTCTGCAGGTATTTAAACCCATGGTTCAAAAGAGAATATAATGTAGCTAAGTGGGTAGAAGATGTGAATAAAAACACTGAAGGACCATACTTTAGGTATTTTGTAAATTAATTCTATATCATTTTTAAGAGCTGTTCCAGCATATACAAATATCTTGGGACTCCTGCCTTGTATAAATCAATACAAGTTACTGTAGGTGCAAAGGGCCCCTCTTCTTTTGCTGCATTTTGATGTCTGTATTTGGCTTCATGTGCAATTTACAGTCTTTTTCTGAATGTTTTAATGAAGCCGTTGAAAAGGGTGTGTGTAGTGCATGCGTTCCCACCATCATCTATAGCTTGTAGTAGCTTTATCATCATTTTATGCCAAGTAGTGTTTTATGGGCATGAGACATTTATCACTAATAAAGTAGTATTAACTTAAATAGAATGTAATTTACTGAAGCAAGTGGTTTCATAACACATTGACTCTACCCACTGTCTTATATAGTGCATACTAAAATTTAAATAAAATAAAGAATAAAAAGTAGTGGTATTTTACCCTCAGCATACAATGAAATAATTAATATATCGTAATTGGAAAAGTTACATGCATGAGAATATACTCTGTGCTCTATTTATCAAACCGCTAATGAATCTGTTACAAGTGAGTGTAGGGTTCAACCAAAAATATCACTTGTTTTTGAGAGGGAGAAGTGTGTATTATTTGATACATTCCAAGTTAAGGAGAAGAAGCATGCGTGAGGCTGGCCTCTCTGTTGTACATGAATCAGGAGACTGAGAACATTTTAGTAGATTCCCAAACAACACAGTCCCACAGCTGAGACAAAAGTTTGCACCAGCTGAAAAAATCAGCTGGGGTAGGAGAGAATGGAAGACAATTTACGACAAATAATATAAAGCATGAAAGAAATGGATGAAGCTGTAAGTCGACATACCAAAAATGAAGCTGAAACAAGAGATATAGAAACATAAAGAAAAAGAATACAAAGAAAGATCTTTAGCAAAAACAGTGAAGGATGGTAAGAATGAATAAATAGAACTTAATAATTTTGCAACATTAGGAGACCTAATAATAGTGCAAAAGGGCAGAAACATGCACTAAATATGTCCAGTGTGTATTTGGGAAAAAAAACGTGATGGAGTTGTATCACAAGGTACTAATGACACGCTTGTATTCCAATAGTAGCACTGGCAGATATTGAATAGCAGAGTGGGAATTTAGTCATTTTTAGAACTAAAAATGTCCCAAAGTTTTAAAAGGGCATAAAATCATCACTGTTTTAAACCATTTGTGTTTGCTTTCAAGAACTCTTATATCACAGAGTAAGTTGCTGAAAGGCTTTCCAATGAACAAATAGGGCAAATGAGGTAAACTTAAGCCTGCCAGTCCTGATCTTGGACCTGAACAAGGAGTAAAAATCCCTGATGCAAGAATCTCCCTGATGCAAGAATCCAGGGCTTACGGGAGGATGTTGTGATTTTGCCAGCCAGTATCAGCCAGGTCTTGATGTGGTGCTTGGGCATTCAGGCAGGGTGTATTGTGAATCCAGTAGTTCTGCTGTTGCCGGTTTTTAGCATTGGGATACAGGGTCCAGTTCTGGTGTCTGCAGTTCAACAAGCATGTTCAAGAACTGGGGAGATTTAAGCCCTGAGAAACCTTATAAAGGATTTCAGGGCCTCAAGCTGTTCAGTTTAATGGAGCAGCTAAATGCTTACCTGATCATATAATCCACATAGCTGCATATGGAGCATAATCTTTATGGGAAGTCCTTTAGACTAGCAGACTGAGACTGATAATGACCAAAAGTCACTGGAGGGTGAAATCAGGCAAACTCACACTAGAAATGAGGTGTGTTTTTATTAGCAGCCCTTTTCCTAAAAAATGCCCTCCGACCTTTGTTGTTCAGGCAAGGCCACCAGTCGCTCACCGTAATCTAACTCCATAGCTGTCTTCCAGGGTGTTTGTATTCAGAAGCCCTGTGGTCACAATAAACAGAGACATTGATGCAATATGAAGATAGCACTAGTTTAAAGTATGGTACTTTAAATTGTTTAGTTAAATGGGCTTAAATTCCTGTGTGGATACTCTTAATTTGGTTTTTATCTTCTAATATCAGTATATCTTGATTTAGTAACTAGATTAAATTGATGGAAGCATACCCCGCTCCTGAGGGTTTTCGACTGTTGCACTGAATGAGTCACATTTCTAATTGTATTTGAGATAAAACAAGCATTTTTTGCATGTAGATTAGGGTTAAGCTGACCCGTGTGAGTTTTAAGGGCTGTATATCAGCAGAGATGAAACAAAAGTAAAAATTTTACACCACAGAAGCTTACTAATGAATGCCTGCCGCATTTGCTTTAGAAATGAGAGAAAAACTAGAATAAATTTAGAAACCTGTATTTCCTGATTAATTGAGATGATCATGGGGAGGTATTCTGCAGGCACATTATGGAAGGTAATGGATCAAATATTCTCCCGAGATGAGTTGTCATGGGCTTATGAGAGGTTGAACTGAACAGTTTCTCCCCAAAACTCAGGTGCAGTTTTGGTTAATCTTCGTGGACTGGAAAACACCGTTCCTAAGAACAGTGCATCTGAACATCCTATGGCTGGGTTTTGAGCCTGTGAAGTGATTCACAAACAAAACAAATCTTGTTTGGTAAACCAGGAAGTCAGGCTGAAGTCAGGCTGTACGTTTTGGCAATCATAGCCCAGGATGGCATTTACACCAGATAATTAGCTGAGTAATATTTTTGTTGCTGATCATTTTTGATTTCTCTCTTCTGTTAAAGTTGTCCTGAAAGTAACACTGCTGTTTTGCTTGTCTGCTTATAGTTTTAGGAATAATGTGTTGATGACGTGCTGTGGCAGGTAGAATTGAAGTAGAATCAGGAAAAAAGACAAAAAACACTTCTTACAATTCCTAAGAATGCTGCATATTTTCAGAAGATAGAGATATTCGTCATCACAAAGACTTTTTCCATTAGCTGAAAAAAACCTGTATAAATAAAAATTTATTGATTGATGGACACCTGGTGTCCAATTATTTATTTTTTTTCTAGTCTACAATCTATATAATTACTTTTTATTAATGATAATAATAATAGTAGCTAGTGTCTCTGGCACCAGAAACCTCCCAGCTGTGGGATTCCCATCTATAAGAAAATAAAATCTGTAAAGAAAATGTCATTTTACTGCTCAAAGTCTAGACTGGATTTTAATTTTGTATGCCAGGCCATACCTGCATCACCCCAGCAATAAACCAAGTCAGGAAACCTTTCCCTGATTTCGGCTTTGCTGCAAGACACACTGTTTTACCAGTGTGATACTGCTTATTTTTGTTACTGCCAATTACAGTGGCTACTGCACAGACTGACCTTATGAAATACAGTTAAGGATTAATTGAAATCCTCACTGAATCTTGAAAGACTCAGGAACCATGATGGTATCAGGAATCCCAAATGTCAGAATCCCAAAACGTGGCATTTCTGTAGATAATTATAGGAAAAAAAAAAAAAGACTAGAAGGCACTTTCTGAGGCACTGAGCTGCCTATATTTGATTTAATGCAAATATTTTCAGTAACTTAAATTCAATGAGAGTTGTTTAAGTGTAAAAGTAGTTTAGAAGGAGATGGAGACCCAAGATGCATAGCCAGAGGGAAGATGGCCAATCCCATACCAGAAAGGCATTGGTAAGGAGCCTGGAGGGCAGGAGACAGGCTATCCATTTCTCTCCTATTTTTTCTGTGCTTTGGTGTTCTTGCTTTCTTCCTCAATTTCTTGTCAGCTCCTCCTCAGCTGATCATTAGCCAGAGTTGGCTCTGCTCCTCTGTGAGGTCCATTGCCTTCCTCTGTGAGCATCCAGCTGAGGCCAGAGCCATGACCAGCCATTAGCTCCCTGCTCTCCCTGAGGCAGCTTTAGATTGTGCTTAAAGGAAAAAAGTATTTTCCCCAACATTGACCTTACTGGCTGCCAATGAAAAAAAAACCGCCCATTGACATCAGTAGGATCCAGATTTCATTTCAGGAATTAGGGAAAAGAGTTCATTAAAGCGTGTGAATGCCTGCTTCTGGGGCGTTGCTGTGCAGTGCTTGAAGTGGATGGCTCAAGCCACACCCTTTGCTTTTTCTGCAGCTCTGCAGCCCCCCATGAGCCGAGTCTCCCCTCTGCTGCTGCACTTTCTGAGGAAACTTGCTCACATCTGTGGTTTTCTAAAAGGAACTGCATTTAAAATGTTAAAATGTTTAGCCACATCAGCGTTTTTAGAAGATCCCAACTTCCTGATGTAGGATCATTTAGGCAGATGATGTCCTACAAAGAGCTGAACCTACAGCAGCAAAGGTCAGGTTAGGCTGATAGTGTCTACATTGGGGCTTGAAAAGCTTTTGCCAGGTTGAACATTAAGTGAATTCCATCAAATTATTTCAGTCTGTGAAACAGAATCAAGCACAGCTTATGAACAGTTCAGATCTGTCAGGACCACCTGCCTTGAGTTCAGCTAAAATAACACTCAAAGTCACAAGACGTTTAGTTGTGTGACCAGGTGACACATTTCACACTGTCTTGTGGGCCAGCACTCTCCTCGTTTAGGTGACAAGAAGGCCAAGCAGCAGGTGCCTGGCCGCAGGAGAACGCATGCAGATGTCCTCCCGCTGCCACAGCATTTTGTTCTGAATGCCAGCACAGTCTCCCCATGCTCTTAGATTCCACATCCAGGACAGAAAGGTGGACACAAAGTGGCCACTACATCTTGCTTTCTGGCCAGAAATCAGAATTGTTGCAGTGCGTTGAGGTGCATGGCTTTATCTGGGGTTGGTGGTGAAACCTCTGAAACTGTCACGGTGTGAAGAGGGCAGAATGCAGTCTGCAACCCAGGCTGCTTTCCTAGTTTTTTGCATAAGTGTCAGCTAGAAACAAGATTTGGCATGAAAGTTAATGGATGTGATAGCAGGAGAACTGAAACCCCAGTGAAAGCTAAAACCCTTGACCAAACTCCAAAGTTTTGCCTACCTTTAACCCCAGCATTACCTGCAAGTGTCCCTGAATGCTGTCTTTCTTCCATCCTGTAAATGAGAAAGGTCATGTCTGGCTCTTTCCCATTTAAAATACATGTAAATCTGGGATACACAGCACATACACAATTGCAGGGCAGAACCTGAAAAGTAAACAAAAACACCTCAAACAACTAAGCTTATCACACAAGGCGTATCCTAAGATCTGTGAGCTTAGTAGTGATATGTTTTTACAGTCTGAGTAGATGGCGCTGAAGATGACAAAAACCAGCACATAACTTGTGTGGCAGAAATAAGGGGTGAAGGCCTGTGAGGGGAGGGCAAGGACATTTCTTTTAAGTGTGCAACTGCATTCTTGATGTATTTGGTTGTAGCTTTGCACGCGCAGGTGAGCAGCAATGTGCACATCAGTTAGGCGTGCAAACCGTAGGTGAGCTGGCAGCACAAAGTGGAGCCAAGAAGTAAGAAATGTAGGCAGCTATGCTGGAGGTCTGGGCTTCAACTTCTTTTGAAAAGGCAGCGTTGTGTTTGAGTTATGGTGCAAAGCTACCTGGCTGCAGGCTCAGCTAGGGATCCTAGTCAGAGGACCTGCTGCACAGGGAAAATGTTCAAGACACCCCATCCTTTGTGGGGTTATTGCTCCTTCCAGGATCACCTGCTCAGGCTGATGGGGAGGTACATTGGGCGTGGCTTTCCCTCTCACCATAGCCTCCTCTTGTGGTGCCTAAAAAAACCCACGGGAAGAGTCTGTGGTGTGCAGGAGGCAATGTTGTGCCTGGTTGTGGTGCAAGGGACGGGACATGCCTTCATTCTTTGTGCCGTGTCCTGGCTGTGGTACCTTTATAAACAGCGTTCTGATAGGGCTTCCCAGGTCAAATCTGACACCCCCCAGCTCCTTGCTTCTAATCTCCAGGTGCATCATTATAAATTTAAACATGAAGATTTTAAATCCTCCTGCAGCTGTGGGGCAATATTAATGAATAATTGGATTACTAATAATTTGTAAAATCTGTTCTCTTTATCTTCCCCCTTTCTTCCTCTCATTTTTTTGATTCTAGATCCACTAATTGTTTATTAGTGATCTTTATCAGTCCAAGTGTGGGCACATATGAGACTTGTACAGGTAGTGAACAGCACAGCACTGTTAGGAACCTTTCCCTGGATTTAAAAAAAAAGCAACAAACCTGTTTTGTTGCATGTGCAGTTTGGTGCCCAGATGGGTAACGCTGGACATGCGAACGCTTTGTTTTATATTGCAGTAGGTGTGTGAAATTTTCCTCCTGAAAACGTTCATGTATGTCCAGTTCATCTTAATGGGTGATCAAAATGCATGTGCTGAAGATGTACTCTTCAGTGTTTCAACAATTGTACCAACCTAAATCTTTGAAGGGCTGTTGAGCTTAGAGGCTACAGCATGGGGCATTAGAGCACTGTGAGCCAGATTGAAGAGCTGTCACCATACAGTTTCCATTGACACCTTGTTGCTTGTGGCTACCATCAATCATTGTTTGTATGGGAGACAAGAGAGCGTGCTGTTGTAAGGAGCTACGGACACAACAAAATGATACAGTAGTCCGAAATAAAAGAATATTTAAAAATGACTTTCACTTAAATAATAGAGATACACAAAAGAATCCCCTGCTTTGTCTGTAATCCTCTCCATATGAAAAGACCAGGTCCTGCAAATCCCAGAGCCAGGGTGGTTCCTGTGGCTTGTTGGTATCAGTGATGGTGCTCATCACTGGGGTCTACAGCTGCACAACACGCAGCCCCCTGCTGTGTTTGAGGGCCTTGGAAGACCTGTCTGTAGGAACTGAGGGAAACCTTCCAATTTCAGGGACACACTAAGTTCAGAAGATAGTAGGCAACAGTGCTCAGGGAGGGTGTGGGTGATGTGCCTGCACTAGTGGGAGGCCTCCTTTGAAAAATGCCCTCAGTCTGCAAAACCGAGCAAGAAGGCCAGGGTAGCTCAATTTTTCTACTTTGAGGCTTTTTTCCCTTTTATTCTGCCCTCTCAAGTGGGAAGAGTGCAGATTCTCAAAACAGAAGCATAAGAGTTTTCCTTGGGTATAAAATTTCAGTCAATAATGTGCAGCTGCCTTATTGACATGAAAAGAATGCCTTTCATGTGATACAAACATTTACTTGCTCCTGCTTACTCTACTCACCTTGTACAGAAATGCTGATTGCCATTGACTGATCAGTTCATTTTTGTATATTCTCATCAGACTCTTTCTTTGGCTGGAACAATATGCACTGTATGATGCTTGCATGTCTAACAATTTGTTATTAGCACTTTGTATATGCCTTTGTTACTTCACAACTAACAGTTTGGCCTCCAAGTGCATGCATTTGTGTAAATTAATGTGTTATAAAGTAATAGATTTATTTGCTATGTTTGTATCAATATAGGAGGTGTGTAAGACACATAAATACACTGATAATTGAAGAAGACATTGTTCAGCTTGTATTTCCACAATCAGTGTTTCTGTTTAGGCTTCATATTGCCATGTCTATCTTTTAGTTCTGTATTTATTCAACTACAGATTTGGTTTGTTAATTTTATAATTATTAATTACAGTACCATATAAAACAGTTTAAAAAATTGTTTTTGTTATGCAATACAATTCTAATAAGAAGTAGGGATTTTTTTTTCTTCCAGTGTTCCTGAAAGCTATAAATACCTTTATTCATACCATGAAATTATTAAACTACTGATCAAACAACTTTATCCCCCCGATATTGAGCTAATAATAAGCTATATACTTGGTTCTGAACCAAGCTTCAGAGTAATGGCAGTTGCTGTTGCAGTGCTGGGACCCAAAGACATCACATTTATTTTGTGTGTTTCAACATCCCAGGACACTGTCTCCTGCAAAGTCTCCGTCTTCGTCTACTGGATCTATTGCTTCCAGCAGAAAATACCCTTACCCGATGCCACCACTTCCTGACGAGGAGAAAAAAGCCAACAGGCAAAGTGCCAGGGTACGTGTCCCTCTTTGTGCATTTCGTCAGTGACTTGATTTACTGGTAGTTTTCAAAAAGAAAGCGTGGCAGATGAGCATCTTTGAATAACAGTGAGAGCAGCAGTGGCGCTTCCTTCATACCTCAAGTGATGTAGATGCAGTGCCCCAGACAAGCTCCTCACACTGTCTGGGTAACAGCCTGTTTTATCTTGGTGTTCAATGTGTCTTTGTGTTCCATTTACCTCTCTCCAGCTATGGGAGACGTCCATTTAGCTGCACTGCTTTCCTGGGTGACATCCGAACTGTTTACTTCGAATTTTATAGAAACTCAGCGTCACTGAGTCATTGCACATTCATCTGCTCTTCAGACAATTCAAAAGATCAACAGAGACGCCTGTGATCACAGTGAGAACCTCCTCTCATCTGGAAGGGGAAAAAGCAGTCTTTTTTTTTCTTTCTCTTTTGTTGACTAGTATTTTATGGATTTGTTGAACAACCAAAATCCTAACGATTAATGGGATGATTAGCCCGGACGTGACAAGGCTATTACGCATGACGACAGATACACTTACCTAGAATCCCAACTGCAGTCTGTTTGCCAGTCCTGCGTAAGAGAGGTCTTTCTCTGGCTTAATGCAGTCCTGAGTCAGACCAGAGTGAAACTGGGAACACGCCTCCTGGAGGGCCCAGACGATGTAAACTTGTACGCTGTATGCATGAACCTTGTGTTCTGTACTTTCCACATGTAAGGGATAAACAGCATACTGTAGTAGAAATTAGCATGCAGGAGTAAGAAATATAGGGTTTTTTTTGTTACAGGATTTCAAGCTTTGAAAGGCAACTATTTGACACAAATGTCAAACAAGGATTATCTTTTTTTTTTACCTTATATGTTTATAATCTCAGTATACAGATTGTATATATGTAAACATTTGATAATGTCAGAAATAGCTGTTATACATAAGTGTATTTTGCCAAATGTCTAAAGAAACAGTCATGACTAACATCATCACACTACAGATTTTCTAATATTACGAGCAGACAACTTTGGAAATACAGAAAGTACAGTACTGTAAAACCGTGTCTCTCAGAAACTGGTGTTTGACCAAAATCTGTACTATCTTTTCAGTATCTTATACTGTCTTGACAATCTCAGTTGTATGGTGGACTGCAGAAACCAGTACAGCAGCACTTTGTCTTAAATCATCATGAGAGGAACCAGCCAAAATCCATTGTTCAGTGAGATGACCAGTGTATCCTCTCACAGGTGTAATCAAGAGTGATTTGGCAGACAACAGAGACAGAGTCTTTAAGTAATGTGCAGTCCAAACTTACTGGACATTTGGGAATACTTCTAAGTAGTCAATTCAGGATGTGGTGATGCGAAGTCCTTCTGGCAAGCGTTGGTGTGTATTTTTGATACAGCATTTCAGACACTGTTTTAGATGGCAAGGTGTAGCTTATGAGAACCGTAACATTTCTCTGAACGAGATAATAACAGTGCTGGGCAAGTGGCCAGTTTCATTGCTGTCTTATAATTTTTATTTGTTACTGGAATAGTCTTTACCATGTGCTTAAATGCTATGCTTGCTGCCCCTGAAGCCCCCTTGGCAATTTTTGGGGGCATTAAACTGAGTAGCCTAAAAAAACAGGGTGGGGAGGAACAAACCCTTTACCATGGAGATGTTAATCTTCTGTATAAGTAGATGGATGGAACACCTGAGACTTCTAAAGGTTGTTGCAAAACAAATGTCTCTTGATTGAGAATTTTCAATCAGAAAGAAACTGGACCATGTTAAATCAGTTTGTAATTCTCCAGCTTTCCAAAATTGACTAATTCTTAGATTTAGGTAGTACCATTGCAGAAGAAAACACCCTATTCTGTGTGGTGCAATTGAATACCTTGCCCAACAGCCGTACGATCAATTAGATATTATTGTGATGGGAACATCTGCGGTGTTTCTGACTCTTCTACCTCTTTCATGTATTTCCTTTAATAAGTGAACCCAACACTTGCAGCCTTTTAGTATATTTTTTTAACTTTTAAGTCAATGAAGTCAAATATATGTAAAATTAAATTAAGAAATGTTTAAAGATGTCTGCAACTGTAAAGTATGTAAGATTTTTAGAAACACTATTTTTTATGATTAGGCTGTGTGTTGCATTATGGCAAAGTATTGGCCTTGGAGTTGAAATGATTTTCCTTCACAGTCAACAGCGTCTGGTAAGTATTTTGGAGAAAGACAAATCTGAGTGAGTACAAGTGGATGCAAACAGACCATCAGGAAGGAGCGAGTCACTTGTCATTGCATTAAGAAAAGATTCTGCACTTTGTGGAGAGTAAATATCCATCAGCACTGAAGACTATTTTTTGCAAAGATTTACTTTGAGTGTAGGTAACTGGATTAAAGATCACTGGTAGCATATAGCTCATGAAATTAGGGCCTGAGCCATAATCACTTGACATGGGTATATCTCTTACTGATTTCACTGGACTTTGAGCAGGACCCTCAAGTTCACCCACATTAGACGTTATGCTGACCTGATAGCCTCTGTGTTACTCTGTCACCTGGAAGCTGGTTTTCCCTCACATACTGGTATCTTGTCTTTAGTAACTGGACTGTTCATTTTGTGCCTTTTATGGTATTTTGTTTGGATACAAATTGGCATGTAATTTTGAATAATCCTGTTAAGATTTCTGTGCATATTTTATGTTTACCACTGTTTACTCTTCCCTTTCCATTTTGCCTTACCAAGAAGCAGCAAGATTTGGCAGACTGAACTGGATATAACATACTGGCTTTTTGTGTAATGTTCATAGCTTCTCATTTTGCAAACAAATGGCTCTCCTGACTGTATTTTCAGTGTAGTACGTACTTTCAACTTCTCTCGTTTTGGTATAAATCATTTGTAGCATATGATGATGATACAGTTACGTGTGGAGTATAACTTCAACAGTCCCTTTCGCATTTGGAGATACGTAGTAACTGGAAGTCGTAGTTACGAGCACTAAGTTTACGTTAAATAAACATTGACTTTCACTTTTGATGGTCTAGAGTGAGAACATCACGGGACTTGGGTTTTTGCAAAATTCTTCTGCAGAGAATTTTGCATCAGATTGGTAACTTGGAGACCTTGTCATTGCACAAAACCTGAACTAGTGGGGCTGTGTGAGCCTCCAAAGCCAGTGGAGGGAAAGAGAGAAGTTGTTGCTTACATTCTGTGGTTTTCTACTTCTAAAATGTTGTGTGTTGGAAAGCTGCCAGATTAATAACCTTGAAGATTTGCAAATATTTTCATCCGGCAATAGAAATATAAATCGCCGCATAATACCTCATCCAGTCTAAAATAGAGTACTTGTATTGTCAGTAGGATAGCTCAGTCATTTTTACTCTTTGAGACTCATGCTTTTGTTTTTGTTTTAATAAATAAACTAGTTATTGCCAGCTATGCTGTAGATGCCTGTTGAGTGGGGAGGTTATCAGCAATTCTCAATACATTACAAGTAATTGTCCATATGAGCATAGGACCTGCAGGATGAAGGTTATGTATTTCAATGTGTGGGAGAAGAATCTTACATAATGTAAAATAAAATTAATATAACTAATGATGGAGACTGAAAAATATGACTGATGGAGACTGGAAAATAGAGAGCGTATCCAAAGAATACTGCTGCACAATGATTCCGTAGTATAACAAGTAAAAAGTTACCTGCTCATTCTGAATTTGTTGACATAAGAACTTCAGTAATCCATACGATAGACTTTTGGTGAATATATTCAGGCAGTTTACCAGAAACGGTTGTGATTGATTGATAATTTACATATAATTTTGTTATATTTAAATGAGTAGTTTTGAAGAGGTTGTTCATTTTATACAGCCTATCTCTGCTTAAGTTGTGAATGTCACTACTTGCCGGTTACCTGATTTGAAGTGTGACTTGACTTTGAAGATAGCTACTTCCAAATAACTTAAAGAGTTTTGTTGCTGATTTATGAGCTGTTGAACCTGCTAAGCTGATGTACTCATTAGGTAATTTTGATTGTGCTAGTGAACAAATGGACCTTTGGGTTATAGCCTGAATTAAAATCAAAAAGAAATTGTGTCAACAGCTAGTGTACTGAGATCCTTTTACCTGAATCCCTGTTGCTGGTTTTAAATGAACTGAGTGGCTTGTCCACACCAGAGTGACAACTGTTTTAAAAACCAGGGCTAAGAACAGGTACATACACTATTACAGGCATGCATATACTACAGAATTGTGACCAAATTTGCAGTTATTTCATTGCTTAATGAGTAGGGTAGGATTTAACATGCAACAATGATGAGACACTGTAATCCTAGGGGATAACAAGTTAGCTTTTAGGACTTGCTCTGTCATTGAATACCATACCTAGCTGTTGTAAGCAAACTTACCAAACTCCAATGTAAAACTCACCAAGCTCCTGTTCTCTTCCTTTCCACGCCTACTGAAAAGCATTTCCATGAATGATCATTACATCCACTAACAGTCTCTTGTGTCGGTTGGCTAAGATCAAAAAGCTGCTGAGTCGCCTTTCCACACAATGTTTTGGATAAGGGTTTTTCAGTGCTGTTAATACATCTTTTGCCTTGCTACAGTGATGGAGCCTCATGTCTCATGTGCAATTTACACTGGTAAAACCATTTGGTGGCTCAGCCATCCTGTGTCTTTCTCACCCTCTAGCACTGTTGAAGGCTAAGCCTCTTCGATCACTGAGTCTGTGAGTCTAAAAGTTGTGCTGTGTCCTAATTCTCTTGCTCCAAGTCTGAAGGTCATCCATGTCTTTAAGTTACTTAAGTATCTGTATCATTAGCAGACTCTTTGGGCCACTGTCACCAACCACAGGGTGAGGTTATTTACCTAACTTTTAAAGAGCTTGAGCGCTCTGGTCTCTGAAGCCAAGTTCTGTCCAAAATGGATTATCCATCAGACTGCTGAGCTGATGACCCCAGTATGAGACATCAGCAATATGGGATTTGACTTTGATCATATTTCCTGAGGACAAATATGAGTGAACTGCACACATATGTACAGCTTGTTATCCCATGGACTGCATGGTGGGGTAACATCCCTGTGTGCATGTAACTGTTACCCTAATAGAACAGGAAGAAAGGAACCAGTGAAACTGGTTCCTGTGTAGACATAGTTGCGATAGAGATAGGACTCTTAAGTGTGATTTCAACAGGAAATTAAGTAATACCACCTATCATCTACACTAAAAAGCTCCTTTGACCCAAATATTTTCCAACTCAGCTTACAAATAACATTTTGGTGCCTCAAGTATGGATGCTAATATAAAACTAAAGCTTTGGAAACAGTAGCTTGTACACCCAGCAGGTGGTATCTTGTCATTCCACAAGTTTTCTGCAACTATTTAGAGAAGCACTACAACAGTCAACATTAATATTTCATCTTAGCCAAGTAACCAAAACAAGCAGTAAAAATACATTCAGAAGACAGACATGGTTGTTTGCTCACACTTAAACTTTGCATCTGACTCCAAAACTGGCTCCCCTAGCCAGGTCTAGTTGTCTAAAAATCCAATCTATACCAGTTTCAAAATCACTTTAGCTAAGCCAGCTTTAAACTGTTTAAAAACTTCTGCTATGTAGACAGGCCACAATTGCAGTATAACTCAGAATGAGATGAGGAAGATTGGGAAAAGTAAGCACAGAGCAGTTAAAAAGAAACACATTCTCTAAGGGAGAAGTATACATGTCTTACACTATTTTTAATTACTAGAGCATAAAATGTCAAAGCAACAAGCTATTTTTTTTCTGTTTCTGTATTCCTCTGAATAAAAAAAAATGAAGTTTTGGTTAAAAAGAAATCTTAACATGAGGCCTTAAGACCTTATATATTCTAACTTTAGCATGGAGAGTCTATTTTTACAACCACATTAGAAATTCTGTATATAGGCCTGACTGACCTTGTAAGTATAGTGGTGCTAGCAGCTAATCATGCAATATTGTAAGGCTCTGTATAACAGTAAAAGCTGATTTATTTTGATTATTGGTACAAGGACTCCTGCTCACTGCCTGTGTAGAGACTCTGCATATTTTATGCTTGGAAGTACAGTCCAGAACATATTCAAACTCTGAATATATAACCTGATTTTTCATTTCTTAAGGGTAAAGATATATTACAATAGGTAGTGTTTTATATAGAATACAGTACTTATTTTTATTGTTGCATAAATGCAAAATATTTTTTTCAGAATAGCAAAGCATTACATAATTTTTAATCTGCTGGAGAAAACACTATTTACAGGATGACCAGTTGTTTCAGCAAAGCTTTTGGGGTGGTATATACCAGTTGGCTCTGCCAGCTTCATTTTGTGCTAATGTTTATCTTGAGCATTGCTGTAAAAAAAAGCTATTTTTTCACGCATACCAGCCCTTTTTGGTAGAATATTTCGAGAGGCAAGGAGAAGCGTGTTTCACCACAGGGGCTGGGCTAGTATTAGCAGAAACAACGGATCTACACCATATTGTTGTCTTTGCTAGTTAAAATCCTTTAAAGATCATACCTGATGTAATAGAAACATAAGATTTTGACAAACACCAAAATGAAGCATTGCAATTTACAACTTCTAGCTTTGAGTGTGATATTTTTGTCATATACATTACAGGCATTGGGCTGTTGAAGGGAATGAATCTGGCTTTCATGTAGCTAAAAAAAAATGTTGCTTTTTATAAAATCAAACCATTGTAATTTGGGGTTCTAAATTCCTGCTCACTTTTAATAACAGCATCACAGTATCCACTTCTATGAGAGTATTTACTACAAATGCCTGTGGTTTTCAATGTTACTAACATATTGTAACATCAGTAAAGTGACTTTCAATGACAAGGACTGTTGTGTGTATTTTGTTCTCATAAATCACTGTATTTAGCAATTCCTGTTTTATAGGTCGCTGTAAAAAAAGATGCTGCATGCATGGGAATAAAAAAGGCTAATGGATAATAATAGAATACAGATGCTATTTTTAATAGAATATAGATGTTATTTTTCAAATTCCAGGGCTGAAAATGAACCTGTGAGCTTCCCAGTCCTTGTCTTAAGGTCCTGCTGTTCTCAAGGCAAATCTAAAATTACTGTTCCTTGGGTTTGCATGTCTGAGGGCAACCTAGAAAAATCACCTACATGCTAAACTATGCCCCATTGTTTACACAAAGGTCAAGAGCAACCACCCTACTTAGCATCCTGAGTAGGATATAAACATCCTTCCCAATATGTGTTTTGGGAAAGAGAAACCCTTAATTCTGAATTACTGATAACTGGTTCTTTAAAGCAGGTAACTTGCATTGTCAAATTGCCCACCGAATCTACTCTCCCAGAGAGCAGTTTTTCACATAGGTTTCAGGTGGCTTTTTTTTTAGCTAGATGACAGCAAATTCTGTAGTCACTGCTTAGTAAACCATATTTATTATCTCAGTTTATGTCTAAACATGAAAGGGGATTTATTATATCAGTCCCTGTGAATACTATGTATTTTTGAAATGCTTATGGAGAACAAAAAGCAGTTCTTGGCTAAGCTCCTGCTTTTGAAACCATTTGTTTTCCAGTTTTCTCCATTTTGTATTTACCAGAAGATCCCTGAAGACCACCTTACTGGTTCACACAGTTGTTCTTGCAGCATTTCACTGCCCAGTAGCTGGCTGGTGCCAGAATAGTAGTTCAGCCTGGGAAAATAAACTGAGAAAGACTTAGTGTCTTTGTTTCTTCGTTATTGGTTCTCCTCTTTCATTGCTCCGGGCATCTGTTATGCCACCCATTAAAAAAAGTAACACCACCACCCCACCCCCCCACCCCCCCAAAAAAAAATCCCAAGTATGCAAAATAAACTGAACACATTTTTCAAGCCAAGCTTTTATTTGTAGGTGCAATTTTACTCCCATGTATCATTTCATCAATAATTCTCATAATTTAGCGCATAACTTTATACCTGCATAGAAGCGTGGAACTTCCAGGTGCTCTCAGAGCATTTAGTCAGTTACACTTATCTACAAGAATGTTATATTCATTATTGCCTGATGTTCTCTTTCATTAGTAGTTTCATGCCTGTGGTGGGTAGAGAATTAGAAGAGCAAAATAAAAAAAACAATTGCAGCGCAAGGTAAAACAGCTTAATAAGGAAAAAAGTGGGTGGAAAAAAAGCCATGCAAAGGCAGCCACTCACCTCCCCCTGCCAGCAGACCAATGCCCAGACGTCCCAGGCAACAGCTACTTTGGCGAGACTTGCCCACCCCTACCCAAGGTTTACTGACGCACGTGGCACAGGATATCCTCTTGGGCCCTTCGCATCAGTTGTCCCCGCTGCGATTCTTCCCAGCCTCTTGCCCACCCCCAGCCGACTCGCTGGGGTCGCAGTGAGGAACAGCAATACGAGCACTGCTCAGCAACTGCTAACGCAGTGGTGCGTTATCAGAGCTTTTACCGCCGCACCCTACAAGCTGCCATAAAGAAAATTAACTCCATCCCAGCCAAACCCAGTGCAAGACCAGAAACACAGTTTGGCAAAAGTGTGAGAGAAATGTTGTGTGGGTAATGAGCACTTTGGTGGCGCTGTCTCATCCTTTCTGGGGTAAAATTAACAGTGTAAGGATGAATATTGTATTTATGCAAAACCGTCTAATCAAAACCCTACAGGAAGAACAGCCTTTGCTTCGTACTCAGTTTACTAACTTCCTCAGTTGTCAAAGTTTTGAACTACAGCGGAAATGATGCTGGCTACCTCAGTCAGACAAACTTTTACGACTTCGGTCACGTTAGAAATGCTTTCTGTAGCATTCTACATCCATTTCCCAATTTTATGTGCAACAGGACAGAGTACAATTATCAGAATGTGGAAGTATAATCATGTCTATGCCTTAAAAATTCATTTTTGAGGGTA
This sequence comes from Phalacrocorax carbo, assembly GCF_963921805.1. NCBI lineage: Eukaryota > Metazoa > Chordata > Aves > Suliformes > Phalacrocoracidae > Phalacrocorax > Phalacrocorax carbo. The sequence continues at coordinate 143,980,743 of NC_087514.1, read as the reverse complement.
GATAGATAGTGAACTAGCTTCCACGGTGAGACCAGAAGCAAGCTCCAAAGGATTCCAAATTTAAGTAGTATTAGTTGCTTCTGTGAGACCAGCCAGCTTTGAAGTTTAGCCTGTCATGTCCCAGTCTGAGGAGGATGGAGAGCAACCAATGTTCTAATGACCCCCTCGGACTAAATTAAGGTGAAACAATACCGAACAATTAATTAAACATTTTATTTCAACACAGAAGTAACTTGAACTTCAAAAAGCAACTCAAAAACATGGAAAAGCAGTGACAGTGGGGGTTCTTACTAAGAATATTTGTAAATGAAAAGAAAGCTGGGGGGGGGAGAGAGGGGAAGAAAGAGAGGGAAATAAGATAGGGAGGTATCACCACCCTTGGATGCAGCACTGATGATGACAAACGTGAGGATCGTTGGTGGGCCTGCACCAGTGTCTCGGTTGTAGTGTCTTTTATAGTCTAAGCCCTGAGGCATACCTTCAGGTGTGCCTCCTGTGAGCTTACAGGGTGCTTGTTCCAGAAATTTCATGATCTTCTGTGCAGGTGCCATTGTGAGGGGTGGTTGCGAGGGGTCTTTCGGGCAGCCATAAGCCCCTTCCTCAAATAAGCTTTGTATGACCTCAGTGAGTTGCTATGTGAGGCTCAGCAGAACCCGGGACCGCGCACCCTCCACATGCCCCCCACACCCTGTGCCCAGCAATTTCCCACCTGCAGTTCGCTACATCCCACTTCACACCAATGTTTGAGATATTAGCTCTTTCAGTCCCTTACATAGCCCAGAAACTTGAGATCTAGATTTTACAGTATTCTTCGCGAGCTGGGCTACAAAATAGTATCTTCAAGCAAGATTTCTGCTCGAGGAATATTTCTGTTGTTTGTCCAGTGACATGCACACACATGCATCTATATATACACACATGCATGTATAGTTTTGCTTTCATTCCTTAGTGCAAAGACTTCTCCCCAGAAGTGCTGTAAACCACTAATATAAGAAATACACTCCTTTTAGCATTCTTCTGGCATTCTCTGCATTTGCAAGGCTAGCAAAAGAACATCTATCACTCCTCTGTGGTAGGTAGAAGTGACCAAAATTAATGGAAGTTTCATTAAATTATTTCACTGGAAGAAAGTCTGAACTGTCTCCATACAGTTATGCTGCTCCCTCTTCCCATACAATGTCAATCTTCCCCTCAAAACCCCCCCCCCAAAACCCCCAAAGATTCCCACCAACCAACCTCCCCTTTTTTTCCCCTGAAAAATCTCAGGCAAAAAAAGTCTTGCCTTTCTGTATGTGCTTTCATGTAAATTCTACAGCGTTGGTAATTACTGCTGTGACCTGAAGCAGTAATCTGGCAAGAATATTTCAAAGTGGGGTTTGGCCCTTGTACGTTAGTTGGCAAATCGAGGCAGGAAAGGATACTTGATGTAACTCAAGTCTGGCAGCTTAGAAGTTCATTGCCAAAGGGAAAGTTTATGTATAAACTGACACAGCATAGTTTTTGTATGTTTAAAAGTGTTTTATATAGTGACACAAACACAGCAAGAATTAGTGGAACAAAAGCCCCTATACAAGAGCACGCTGCTAGAAGAGCGCTCTGTTATATTTTGTCACATCCCTGAAGTTCTAACCGGTATTCTTACACTCAGCGCATGGCATCACAGACTTCATCTTGAGACAATCAACTTAAACTTACTGGTGTTCCATCAGAGCAGCCTAAAATGAGCACTCCAAAAGCTCTTTCAGGTTGTACGTGTGTCTTATGCTGTCCAAGGCAAAAGAATATATACTATCTTACATCATACACATGGTACTATTTAAGAGAGAAAAAGGTAATTTGCACCCCAGGAACTGGTTTGGGTGAATCAAGGAAAAAGGTAAAAACACTACAGAAAAACTGACTCCCTGCATAATTTGAGCTATACATAGTGAATTGCAAGTTTATGAAAATAAAAACCATCTTTAATAGTCACAGGTTCGAAGTTAAAGACAACAGTACATGAGTGTTTATAGTCATTGTCAAACCTAAAAAAATGCAAGTGTGTAAAGCGATACCTTCATAAAATATGCAGTTTCCAAAATTGAGATACACAATCATTGGAAGATTTGGCAAAGCAAAATACAAACTGGAATGTTAGTTGTGATCATCCATGGCTTGCTTCCTTTTGATTTAGATGCTCATAACACACTGTATGAACTGAAAAAAGAATAACCACTCATTAGATGTATGGTAGAGGACGAGTTTTCACTTTTTTCCTAAAGTACTCATTGTCACTACCCTTTCCTGTAAAAAAATTCAATCCATGAACAACAAAGCTTTGAAACTAAACATGGAAATTAGTTCCTAGTTAATTAAAACAAGGCATCTCCTGAATAATACCAACAAACCCCCCAGGAATACTTGAATCTCATGTTCTCCTTTTCCTGCACAGACATGGTGAGGAAGCCAAGACCTATGAGCCTGACTGACTGAGTGCGATTTGTGTCTGTCCCCACCACACCTCCCCAACCCTTCCTGGGAAAAATGCCTACCAAGTCGTAAAACAAAATTAGAAAAAAAGTCACAGGAAGTGACATTAGCAAGCAACATAGCCTCTTAGATCTTCTTGAACCATGCTGGTATGAATTCCAGACAAAAATGCACAACGTTTTATAGAACTCTATAAAATACGTGAAAATTTTCTGAGGCAATACTCAACAAAACCCAGAACCTTTGTGCTCTCAGGTGGCACCATAAGCATAGGGAAGACAGGCACAAACTCAAATCATTACTGTTTGTCTTCAGTTTTAAGTTTTCTTTAGTTTTACCCTGTAACTTTAACTGATTCCTTAAAAGTTCACTTACATCATCATACTGGAAGTTCACAAAACCCTGCTGAGATGTATCCCTTCTTCTAAAACATTCTGCAAAAATGAAAGAAAACAGAAACCAGGTAAGAAGAATTACAGTTAATCAATTTTTTTAAAAAATGCATTGTACTTTCATTAAATTTCCCAAGTCACATGAGTAAGAACTCATGAAGAAACCTGCAATTCATTCCAAGACTTAACTTCCCCTTCTTCACTTTCATATTTATCATATACAACACTTTATGTTCTGTTTATAAATAGAGTTTCCCAATTTTATTAACATAACCCTTCTAGTCTCTGGAATAAACCCCACATTAGTTTTAAGTCCATTTTTCAATGGGGATTTATAAAAATAATAATCTATAATTGTTCCAGCTCTGCCTGTACATTCTATTGAAAGAAACCTATTCTGTGTTACATAAAAGTTAAAGTTGAACTTGAGATAACTGAGTAATCAGATTTTGTTAAATAAAAATACATTATGGGGATGATAGTAACAAGGCTATAAGCCGGCATACCAGTGAGAGCTCTGAGTTTCACACAGCAGGCAATGTAATCATCAAATGTAATCTTTCCACGAGTGCTGTATCGCCTTGTGATTGCAGTCACTGCCTGTGGGCTCAGTCTAAATCCTATTTGAAAATAAAAAGTCTATATTGAAAAGACAGGTAAGTGAACAGAATCCAACACATTTTTAATTGGAAGATCACGTGTCAGTTACTGCGTGATCAAAACTGGTACTGGGAAATGCTGTAAGTCAGTGTCAGAAGCAAGAACATTTCCCAACTCACCCATATTCATCAAGGCTTTCTCCAGTTCTTGACGATCCACTGTTCCACTGCTATCGTTGTCAAAACTTACAAAGTGTTGCTTCCAGCCATTGACCACCGCCCAGAGTTCTTTAAACTCATTAAATCCCAGTGTGCCAGACATATCCCTCTGATTCCAAAGCTAAGAAAAACGTTTCTTAACTTAAAACATAAAAATAGAGCCCTTTCTTCAATGGAAATTTGTATTTTTATAATCTGTAGTTAAAAACTCTTTCTTGAAGGTCAATCTTAATATTTTACTACTATTAATTTTTCTGGTAGGAAACTAACTACAGCATCCCACAGCACAGAGGTAACACTACCAACCAAAACCAAAGGTCAGAGAACTTCTTCTCAGTGAAACCGGATAAAGCTATTTGCTCTTTGTAATTTAACTTAGTTCACACACTTCTCTTACCTGCCACAGTGTAACTGTTACCAAGGAAATACATATTCTCCTGGGGGTCATCACAAGTCAAATGCAGCACGTGATTGGGAAAAGCCAACATGGCTTCACTGAAGGCAGATCGTGCTTGACAAACCCGGTGGCCTTCTATGACAAAGTGACTTGCCTGGTTGACATGGGGTGGGCGGTGGACATTGCCTACCTGGACTTCTCCAAGGCCTTTGATATGGTCCCCCACAGTCTCCTCCGGGAGAAATTGATGTGTTATGGCTGAGACAAGTGGTCTGTGCAGTGGGTGGGGAACTGGCTGACAGGCTGCACCCAAAGAGTGGTGGTAAATAGCTCTTTCTCAAACTGGCAACCTGTCACTAGTGGAGTCCCCCAGGGATCAATACTGGGCCCAATGTTATTCAACATCTTTATAAGTGATCTGGCTAATGGCATCAAGTGTCGCCTGATGAAGTTTGCTCATGACACCAAGTTGAGTGGGGAAGCAGACACTCCAGAAGGGAGAGCTGCTCTGCAGGGAGACCTGGATAGGCTGGAAGAGTGGGCCAACAAGAAACTTATGAAGTTCAACAAGGACAAGTGTAAGGTCAAGCACCTGGGAAAACACAATCCGGGAGTGCAGCACAGGCTGGGATCCACCTGGCTGGAGAGCAGCTCTGTGGAAAGGGACACGGGGGTCCTGGTGGACAGAAAGCTCAACGTGAGTGAACAGTGTGCTGCTGCGGCCAAGAAGGCCAACAGGATGCTGGGTTGCATCAAAAAGGGCATCACCAGCAGAGAGAAAGAAGTCATTATCCCACTCTACTCAGTGCTTGTCAGGCCACACCTGGAGTACTGTGTACAGTTCTGGTCTCTGCAGTACAAAAAGGATGTGGACAGTCTGGAAGGGGTCCAGAGAAGGGCCACCAAGATGATCAAAGGACTGGGAAGCCTGCCATATGAGCATAGGCTGGCAGAACTGGGTTTGTTCAGCCTTGAGAAAAGGAGGCTCAGAGGGGATCTCATCACCATGTACCAGTACTTAAGGGGTAGCTACAAAGAAAATGGAGAGTCCCTTTTTACACGGAGTCACATGGAGAGGACAAGGGGGAATGGACACAAGTTGCTCTTGGGGAGATTCTGATTGGACACCAGAGGGAAATTTTTCACAGTGAGGACAGTCACCATTGGAATAATCTCCCCAGGGAAGTGGTTGACTTGGTCACGTTGGACACCTTTAAGAGTCGTCTGGACAGGGTGCTGGGCCATCTTGTGTAGACTGTGTTCTTCCTAGAAAGGTTGGACTAGATGACCCCCGAGGTCCCTTCCAACCTGTGATTCTGTGATTCTTTGAAGTTAGCGTAATATCAGTTCTCTCACATTCTAAGCGGTTTGTTCAAGGTGACATAACAGCCCTTCCAGTTCCATTTCTGCTTTTTTCTTTTTAAACATCAAAACATTTGAAGATGACAATTTAAGTTTTGACTAAGATCTTACTGCTGCATGCCATATACCATCTCGTTAGATACTCAAACCTGATTCATTCAAGGAACAGGATTTAGGGGGACTTAGATTGTATTCAGGCTGTGTAGCACAAATGCTTAATTCATTAGGAAGGACATCTACAATGTTGTCCAATTTCAAATGCACAAGCGACTTGCACAAAATTATTCTGGGCTGCCAGACCCGACTCTTCATACATTCAATGGAGAAACAGTCCCCTGGGCTTAGAGGGACACCACTTGTTGTAAGAAGGTCAGTCACTGAGAGCCTCGTTTATTAGAATTATTACCTTATCCAGCAAAATGAGTAAGAACAGAATTTTATAGTTCCCCAATTACAATGATCATAATACTCATCAAGTAAGAGCTGAATGGGAATTACAAAGCATTTCCCAAATTTTGGGGACCTTCTCATCTTTACTTACGTAATGCAAAAATGTTTACATTTCATAGTAAAGGATACGTCCAGCATTGAGATCATGAGTCTGCAAGTCTCTAAGTTGAAAGCTGTTTCAATTAGAAAAAGGAAAAATTATATTAAAAGAACAACTTTCAGTTTTGTCTGTCTAAACGTAACATTTTAAATTGCTTTTTATTATATACTGAAAATATATTATAATGTATAAAGTATTATATAATTGCTTCCACTGTATACAGCCATACTATATTTTGATCCAAATAAGAGCTTTTAATCATTACTTGTTAGAAAAACTGACAGCAGACAATCTGGAGGCAATTCAAGTTATATTTAAAATTAATTTGCTCTTATCTCAATCCATGAAGGTTTTGGGTTTCAGTCAAAGTGGTCATTTCTGTTTCACCATAGACACCACTTGAGGAAGCCGGTTTTACTCACTGAAGCTCAATTTTGTCAATTGAACACTAGGTATCTCGACAAAGGAGTCCTGCCACAGAATTTTTTGGTCAATATCAAAGATCAATTTCAAAACAAAGCAAAACACATTTTTAAGAATTGGCTGTCCATTACACAACAAAACACAACACTTCAACCCCACAGCTCAGCAGCCGGGCACTAAGGAGGCTGAGAAGGGAAGTCTTCTACGCACAGAACTGAACAGAGAATTTACGTTTCAAAGTAGTCCATATGGGAAGAAAGCCCTTCCACCATGCAAATATGAAAAAAAAAATAATCTAAAGAAAGCACAACTACAAGCATTTTCTAGTAGATGGCATAAGAATCAGTATGCCTTAGGGTTGGGTTTTTTTTTTGTTTATTTAAATTATTAACTTACGTTTATATGCTCCTGCAATCCCTGACTGGGTGAGACATCTCTGTAGCTCATCAGCATCTATTTGTCCATCCTTTCAATAACAGAAGATGTATCAGCTATTGTTTTAATTCCCTCTCCCAGGCTGATTTCTCCCAGTACCCACTCCCTTTTCAGTGGCATTAAATTAGTTACATCTTCAAAAAACAACTGATTAGCTGTCTGCTATATGACAGAAACTGCCTTTTATAACCCATATCTGTAATGATGCTTCTTTAGATGATATTTTTGCAATGTGCATTAGCTTTCCTATCTAGTGACCTACTAAAAAATGAACAGGATTGGCAGGTTTGCTCTAAACTTAATTTTAAAAATACAAAACCAAAACACCAAACCCATATCAAATATTGGTAGCGTATACTTGAGTGCCAGCTGCATAGAAACCAAGGTGCAAAATTTTGAACAGAAAGACACCTTTCCTTAAAGTACTAATTTTAACTTAGTGGCTGTTGTAGTCACTTTAGATTATACGTTTATGATCTCACTGCTGCAGCAGGAAACCTAGAACCCAGATCATACATACCCTGTTCTCAAGACAGCCTTAAGACTTACAAATTTAAAAAAAACCTGCTTTTGGGGAATAATAAGTTGTTAGCAGAACAAAGAAAAGTAGAAAGCAAAGAGCTTTGAAAGGAAAACAAAAGGAACCCAGGAAAGATACCTATCTGCATGGTTTGGAAAATTACTCACTTCCAATGCATCCTGCTCAGGGCCAAACAGAAAAAACAACTGCCAATTCATGAAAAGCAATGAGCTGTCAAAAGTGAAACTGCAATTCTAGGTCACATTCCTCACACACCCAACAAGAAGGTCGGTTCACAGAGAGTTTGAGTATAATTTAACCTCACTCAAGGACAGAACATTATATATCTGTAGATATAAAAAAAGATGTGACTTTTGTGAAGCATTAAATAGGGAAAAGAGAGTTGCTTTGTATTTGGAACAAATTTATTTGCCTCAGCATTTTCCTAATGTTTTTAAATCCAGTAAGCTTTTTTTATTTTTTTTTAAGAACAGATATATGCTACTAAATGGCATGGTGGGAGTGGCACAGCCAGGTAACTTTCAGAAATGAAGTATCATTATTTATAGGACAAATAGTAGTTAATATGTTAAATGATATTTGATAAGGCCTTAAAAAAAAGCAGCAACATTTTGATTCTATGTAAAATTAATGGCAGCTAAAGCCACGATCGCTCCCCATCCACCCCATCAGTCTAACTACACGGATATATTTAAAACTTTACATTCACAGGAAGATTAAAAGAAAAAAAAACAAAGAAGATATTTGAAATAGCCATGCATATTAAGCAGCAAATCTCTTCAAAGCTATTTTGCCTTCTGAAACAAAGGCAGGATCTGCATAACTTCAAAATAGACAGGAAGACAGAAAAGCATGATTTGTGATCAGAATTAACATTACCAAAAAGATGCTTGGCTTTTTTTTTTTTTTTTTTAAGTAGAGCTTAACCAGAAAAACTAGACAAGGCATAGGGGCTTTGCGAACAGACTAAATACAGAAAATTATTACTTCCTACAAAGACAGACTCAAGGAATTTAATAAAGATTTGAAACAATAGTTTTGACTTTCTTCTGTACACAAAGGAAACTAATTCCTCAAATCTAAGACAATATCTATGTTGCAAACTACGTCAAAGAAAGCTCAGAGATAACTTTTTATATTATATAGGCATAAAATTACAGAAAGAAGTAAACCATAGCCAAAAACTTTACTAATTCTACAATAAGTACTTATGGAAAACAGAGATGCGGCTTTTTACAGCCTCGCACAGATGGCTGTAAAAGCAACTGATAAATTATCTGTTCCATTTCACTGTCTCCTTACAGGGTTTTTGCTTCTGCACAGCCACTGGTCTCTGAAACTGGCTCTTCCACTTTCCAAGTATAACATTTCAAACGCTACCCGGTTTATTTCAATAAGGGATTAATTCTACAAATAAAAAGCACTAACTTAAGTACTCTTGAGCGCTATCTTGATCATACCCATTAGCTCACAGGTTCCCCAGCTTTCAGTAACCATGCCTTACATGGGAAGCCTGGGGACGGTCTATGCTTTGCTGAGGTCCAGCTCCTGCCACCTGCTCCCCACAGAGCTGCATCCTGTTTGCTGTTACCTCCCTTTCTCTTTACACTAGGAGCTTACTCATTTTTCCAGCGTGAGTTACTGGCTCCACTGCTGACTCCTGGCATACATTCAGGTATGCCAGCATCTCAGCTGGCAGGCAAATTGTCAGCACGTTCAGCAGAATTTAGCGTGGGCTCCACCTCACCAGAGGGGCCTGCCTTACTACACATAGGTCATTCCAGTATTCTCCTTTACTACAAAAATACATGGTCTACATATTTTCATAAGGACTGTTAAAGTAGTAATATATAGACTGTAAGATGCATTATTAATTCAAAAGAATAATGTAGAGAACAAAAAGAACCCAAATTATTCTTAAACTGGGAATTTAAACACCAGCTAATGTTGAAATCCAGCTTTCATGTTGTGGTTATGTCTACCTGCGGATAACAGGTCCGGGAGCAGAGTTTTAGATTTGCACACACCCTGGAAGCATGCAATAAATAGCTATACCTATGGCCAAGAAAGACAGAACTTCAGCTCAATAAATCTAACTTATTTGCTCCTAAACTTTGTAATATAGTTCAAGAACTACTTATTTCTAGTAACATCCATAATCATACAAAACAATATATGCCACAAAATTACAGGAAAGAATTAAAAATGCAGTGCAGAGTGACAGGGATGAAAAAAGAAGGGCCTATATGAAAACAGTGAATGCCTTTTCCTCTAAAAGCATAACCGCTCTATCCTACCAGCAAACCCAGATATTGGCACAACTCAAGATTGCTTTTCCATTTGTGAGTCTTAAGTCTATTAAGATCCTATAACAATCTCTTTCTTATTAGCATTTCCTGCTCCTAGCCAGGCCATCTCCACAGCCCAGGCTTCCCATTGTTTCTGGCTTCTTTCTCCTGAAACTGATAGTATTCCCTGATCCAGAGCTGAACCACAATTTAATTACAGTATTTCATGACTATACAGTCCCTGTATATACTTATACAGGAAATATAGTGCGTACATGTGTACATGTGTATATACACGTATGCATTTACACACACATACACACTATATAGAAACTAACAGTATTATTCATACTGTATAGTTACTGTGTATATATAGCTATAAGATATAGCTATAAGGTATAGCTATACAGCTATACATAGAAGATAGGTTACGTCAAACCATTTGGGGTTTTTTCCCTCACTGCAAATATTAGGCATTTGTCTTTCCAAACGCTAATGTAGAAATTACTCCCCAGGAAAAAAAAAAAATCCAAGAAATGAATAACTTTTTGTAAGTTTACCTGCCCTGCTACTGCAACAAAATAACCATACAAAGGATCCTGGGCTTGTCCAGGGAATGCTGGTCCTCCTGGAGCTCCTCCATACTTTAGAAATCAAGAAGAAAAATAATTCTAAATCAATGAATGAGTTAATTGTTAAGAAACTGCAGTGTTTGTACTTAAGAATCAACTTGTGTTTTTATATACTCACCATGCAAAAAAGTCAAACCAATCAAAAAAGAAATTCCTTAACAAAAAAAAAACAAACACCAAAAGAAACCAGACACAATCTTGGTATCGTTATACCCATTTATTATAATTTAAGCAGATCAGTGTAAAAACCTTGCACAGGAGCAATCCACTGATCTAGATACAGTATGGTGTATCTCATCAAGGTTGAATTTTAGCCTTCTACTAGCAGAAAATGGGGTACTGAAGGTAAGAGCACGAAGGCACTGCAGATTTTTCTTTCCCCTTCAAAAAAATTGAGCAAGACGGATCTCTAAGGCAAATACTTGGAAGAACATGCAATAAGCACAGAAATTTTTAAATAAAATTGATTCTTAACTGAAAATCATGGGAGGAAGTAAGTTAATCCTGTTTGACTGCACTGAACCAATAATCTGTGTAACAGAGTCTAGAGCCATCTTTTGCTGAGACAAAAATATGAGGGTTTTGGAGACGGACAGTTTGATCAGGTGTACTTTGCTCTTCGAAGCCGCTTAGCTACTTATCGGCCCTATGAAGCGAAGACAGCTCTACGCAAGGCACCAGAGGCAAGGCCTCCCGCGGGGGGTGGCGTCGGGAGCCCACTCGGGGCGCGACAGCCGCAGCAGCGACGTTCCTTCCCCGGCAGCACCTGCCGGGCGTGTGCCTCCTCCCGCCGCCCGAGCCCCGGGGAGCCGCCCCCGGCCGGCTCCCGCGGCACCTCCCGCGGGGGAGCGGCGGCCGGGCCGGGGCCCGCCTGAGGCGGCTCTCGTCGCTTCCCCCCGCCGGCCGGAAAGCCGCCGCCCTCCCCGCCCCGGCGAAGCGTCTCCCCCGCCTCGGAGAGGCGGCGAATCCACCGCTACCCGCGCCGCGGGGCGGGAGTCACACTCCCCTCTCCCCTCCCAGCTCTGCAGGATGCCTCGCAGCCGCGCCGGGCCGGCGGGGAGCCGAGGCTGGCGCAGGACCGGGGCCGGCGCCCCTCACAGCGAGCGGGACAGCCCGGAGGGCGCTTCAGGGCCCCAGCAGTGCGCGGGTACGGGGCAAAGGCAGGGAAGGGGCTATCCCGCTCCAGGCGGCCGCGCCCGTCCCCCGCCTCAACCCAGGCTCAGCCTCAGCCCACGCTCAGGGCGGCCGCCCCCCACCAGCCCCCGCCGCCCAGGCTCAGCCCGCCGCCAGTCCCCGCTCACCCCGCCCGGATAGAAACCGCCACCAGGTACCGGCTGGCCGGGAAACGCCATCTTCGGCTGGCACCTGCCCCGCCCGGTCCAGCCTCGTCCGGGAGCAACCACCCGGCTGGGAAGGGGAGAATCGGGACGGGCCGTGGGCTCCGGAAAGGGCCGGGGCTGGAAGCTCTGTCACCCGTGCGGGGCAAGCGACTGTCTCCACTCACCGGGACAGCCGCCCAGCGCAAGGCGCTCCCGTCCGGAGCCGAGGGACCACCTACTCCAACCCACACCCACCCCCCTACCCCCGTCGCTGTGGTACAGGCCGACGGCCCGGAGGCGGCTTTTCCTCCCCACAGTGACTGGGCGGCGCGGCGCTGCCCCGGGGCCCGCCCGCAGCGGCGGGGAGCGGCGGGCCGGGCTGGCCCCGCCGGCCCCGCCCCGCCCCTTTCCTTGCGTTTTGCGCCGCTGCCGGCGTTGTTCGGGCGGTGCGGCCCCGTCAGGGCGGGAGGTGGGCGAGGGGTGCCGCGGTTGCTGGAGGCTGTGGCGCCCGCGGTAACTCTCGCACGGGGCGGGGAGGAGGCTGCAGCCCTGAGGGGGCGGCCGCTGTACGCCCGGGGCTTGGTGCTGCCGCGGCCGAGGGGCGACCCTGGTGCTTCCCAAGGATGGCTGCTCTTCTGGAAAGGGTTGTCTGTTTCGCGCTGCTGCCCACTAAGGCATTTAGAAACGGCTGAAAGTGTTCACCGGTGAATCGCCTGTGTTGATGTAAAATTATTTTAAAATCACCCATTCGTGATTTACTAAAAGGCCATAAACCCTGTAAACTCAGTAGTTTGTGTGTATACATATCACCTGCATCACAGAAGGCATCATTATGTTAAGCATGTTCTTTGTCGGTACTGTAGCTTTCTCTTCTAAGTGTGAATGCCTATTCTCCAGTCCCAGAGACACAGACAATATGTACGCTGTATAATTTTCTCTTTGGTCTGTACAGCCAAATTCTGGAGCAGGAAGGAGGAGGGAACGCCAGTGTCCCGCTGGAGCTAAGAAGCCCTTTCATGCTGGGTCCCACCAGCAGTGCTCAGTCTGAGGCCACTCAGGTTTTGGCAGTGAGCTGGAGGAGTCTCAACTTTGATTCAACAGCCAGCTCCAGGCTGGAGGAACTCACTGGTACAACCTGTGCTTTAATCCTACCAACTCTTGGTTTGCTTTGGTTCCCCAGGAAGCAGCAACAGCTGAAATGGCCACAGCTTGGTCTGAGATGGACTGTTTATTTGCAAAATATGAGAACTTCCTCATGTTGAGAGGTGTTTAATTAAGTTGCAAGAGGGTGAAAAATTGCTAGAGTCTGTAGGACTGAAACAAATCTACTGATGGAGACCTTGCAGAGTAAATGGTCTACTGTCAGAAATCTGAAAGCATAACAGGGAAACTATGATGTGGTCGCCATCACAGAAACATGGTGGGATGACTCACACAACTGGAGCGTTCCGATGGATGGCTACAAGCTCTTTAGAAGGGACACGAAAGGAAGGAGAGGTGGAGGGGTAGCCTTGTATGTTAGAGAATGTCTTGACTGTCTGGAACTCAAAGATGGTAATGATAAGGTGGGGTGCTTATGGGTAAGGATCAGTGGGAAGGCCAATAAGGCAGACATCCTGGTGGGAGTCTGTTATAGACTACCCAACCAGAATGAGGAGACAGATGAAGTACTCTACAAGCAGTTGGCTGAAGTCTCACAATCTCTAGCCCTTGTTCTCATGGGAGACTTCAACTTGCCAGATATCTGCTGGAAATACAACACAGCAGAGAGAAAGCAGTCTCGGAGGTTCCTGGAGTGTGTGGGAGATAACTTCCTGATGCAGCTGGTGAGGGAGCCAACCAGGGGAGGTGCCCGGCTGGACCTGCTGTTTACGAACAGAGGCAGCCTGGTGGGTGATGTAGTGGTTGGAGGCTGTCTTGGGCTCAGCGACCATGACATGATAGAGTTCTCGATCCTTGGAGAAGTAAGGAAGAGGGTCAGCAAAACTGCTACCCTGAACTTTAGAAGGGCAGACTTTGGATTGTTAAGGAGTCTGGTTAACAGAGTCCCTTGGGAGGCAGTCCTGAAGGGCAAAGGAGTCCAGGAAGGCTGGATGTTATTAAAGAAGGAAGTCTCAAAGGCACAGGAGCAGGCCGTCCCCATGTGCCATAAGTCAAGCAGGCAGGGGAGAAGACTGGCTTGGCTGAATAGGGAGCTTTGGCTGGAACTCAAGAAAAAAAGGAGAGCTTACTGCCTTTGGAAGAAGGGGCAGGTGACTCAGGAGGACTACAGGGATGTTGTGAGGTTATGCAGGGAACAGATTAGGAAGGCGAAGGCCCAGCTGGAACTTGAACTGGCCGCCACCATTAAAGATAACAAAAAATGTTTTTATAAATACATCAGTAACAAAAGGAGGGCCAGGGAGAATCTCCCTCCTTTGTTGGATGCAGAAGGTAACCTTGCCATGAAAGATGAGAAAGCTGAGGTACTTAATGCTTTCTTTGCCTCAGTCTTTAATAATCAGACTGGTCATCCTTGGGGTTGTAAGGCACCTGTGCTGGGAGATGGAGCTAGTATGCAGAATGAAGTCCCAGTTGTTGAAGAGGTGGCAGTCACCAACCTGCTCCTTCACCTGGATGTTCACAAGTCCATGGGGCCAGATGGGATCCACCTGAGGATACTGAGGGAGCTGGCAGAGGAGCTCGCCAAGCCACGGTCCACAATTTATCAGCAGTCTTGGTCAACCAGGGAGGTCCCAGATGACTGGAAACTAGTGAATGTGATGACCCTCTACAAGACGGGTCATAAGGAGGATCCGGGGAACTACAGGCCTGTCAGACTGACCTCAGTGCTGGGAAAGGTCATGGAGCAGATCATCTTGAATGCCACTATGCAGCACACGTGGGACCACTAGGGGATTGGGCTCAGCCAGCATGGGTTTATGAAAGGGAGGTCCTGCCTCACTAACCTGGTCTCCTTCTATGATAAGGTGACCTGCTTAGTGGATGAGGGGAAGGCTGTGGACATTGTCTACTTGGACTTTAGTAAGGCCTTTGACACTGTCTCCCACTGCATTCTCCTGGAGAAGCTGGCTGCTCACGGCTTGGACAAGTGCACTCTGCGCTGGGTTAAAAACTGGCTGGACGGCCGAGCCCAGAGAGTGGTGGTGAATGGAGTCAAATCCAGTTGGCAGCTGGTCACGAGTAGTGTTCCCCAGGGCTCAGTGTTGGGGCCGGTCCTGTTCAATATCTTCACTGATGATCTGGATGAGGGGATTGAGTGCACCCTCAGATGACACCAAGCTGGGTGGAAGTGTCAGTCTGCTGGAGGGCAGGAAGGCCCTACAGAGGGACCTGGACAGGCTGGATCGTTGGGCCTGAGCCAACGGTATGAGATTCAACAAGGCCAAGTGCTGGGTCCTGCACTTCGGTCACAAGAACCCCATGCAATGCTACAGGCTTGGGGGGAGTGGATGGAGAGCTGCCTGGAGGAAAAGGATCTGGGGGTGTTGATTGACAGCTGGCTGAACATGAGCCAGCAGTGTGCTCAGGTGGCCAAGAAGGCCAATGGCATCCTGGCTTCTATCAGGAATAGTGTGGCCAGCAGGATCAGGGAGGTGATTGTGCCCCTGTACTCGGCACTGGTGAGGCCGCACCTCAAGTACTGTGTTCAGTTTTGGGCCCCTCACTACAAGAGGGACATTGAGGTGCTGGAGCGTGTCCAAAAAAGGGCAACGAAGTTGGTGAAGGGTCTAGAGAACAAGTCATATGAGAAGCGGCTGAGGGAGCTGGGGTTGTTTAGTCTGGAGAAGAGGAGGCTGAGGGGAGACCTTTTCACTCTCCACAACTACCTGAAAGGAGGTTGTAGTGAGGCAGGGATTGGTCTCTTCTCCCTAGTAACAAGCGATAGGATGAGAGGAAATGGCCTCAAGTTGTGCCAGGGGAAGTTTAGGTTGGATATTAGGAAAAACGTCTTCCCCGAAAGGGTTGTCAGGCATTGGAACAGGCTGCCCAGGGAAGTGGTTGAGTCTCCATCCCTGGAGGTATTTAAAAGAAGGGTAGATGTGGTGCTTGAGGGTATGGTGTAGTGGTGGACTGGCAGTGATAAGTTAGCGGTTGGACTTGATGATCTTCAGGGTCTTTTCCAACCTTAGCAATTCTATGATTCTATGATTTTATTTTCTGTTTGTCAGGATAATTTTTGAATAACTTTATAAACCTCTGTAGGCCCTTATTAATTTAATCACAATGGTTTATAGTAAACTTTTCATTAAGAGTGAGCCACCCTTGTCTGCTTCTAAGTCATCCAGTAAACAGGGCTTTCAGACAATATCTATATAGCATATATTTTAATTATTTCAGCACTGATTACACTGATACTGCAATAGTTGCCAGTAACATGAAAATAAGTACTGTGGTGTTCTGTGAGATTTAACATTCAATAGAGTTGCCAAATGAAAAAGGCAAATAATTATTTAATACCTTCATCACACAGGATAGCAGGTACAAAGCCACCTTTTCAGGGCAGCTGAGAAACAAAGTAGTGAATCTGGCTAGCTTTTTGGCTTAAGAAATACCTATCTCACAAGAGTATTTGAATAAGCATCTGTTGATATTAAACTGTGCAGGAGTCAGATAGTTTTATTTACCAGACTTAATCACGTGCAGTGTAGGTTATTTGAGACACTGTGCAGAATCTTCTTAGAGTACATATATTAATGTCTGGGCAAGATACCTTCATAATTAAAATAGGATCTAGGTACAGTGATAAAAATATTAAAGGCTGGAGAGATTGAAAATAAGTGGCAAAGAATATAAGTGAGAAGATTTGAGGAGGTATACACTGATAAGCAAAATGTCAACTAATAAATATATTGCCAATAGCTTAAAGATAATAAGAAGGAATTTTTAACTGCTTTAGTGAGAAAAAAACAGATAAGGTGCAGACCAATTGATAGATAAAGATACTAAAACAGTACAACTGTAGCTGTATAGAAAAGGTAGACGTGTTTCATAAGTGTGGGTGATTTTTTTGTGCTTGAACTGAGCATAAACACCTAGTCACCCGCCATTTGCAGTGCTTCTACTGAGACTACTGGTAATGAACACTGCACTCAGTAGTATTTGCAAGATTATTTAAATTCAGCCACCCATAAGCAAAGAGCTAGGAGACTGATGTAACAAAGTGATGTATTTCACGTGGTTTGTTGGGTAGGTGTTTTGTTTGCAGTGGTGCATTTGTTTATTCAGCTTTTATCCAAGGAAAAGGAAGGCTGTGAAGGAAGGCTGTTGGAGGAGATTGATGAGTACACATCTGCCTTCTGAAAGGCTACTGAGCTGTGGTAACCTTTTAAGTTACAATAAGATCATTGCGTTAGAAATACAGCAGTAAGAAAACTGTAGAATAAATAGGTACTGATTTTGCAGATCTCAAAGACTATGTAATCCCTCTAGTGGGAAAGCTGAAGTCAGGCAACATGGAATTCTAGTACTATTGCCTTTTTTTTGAGATGATTAAGTATATTTTCCTAGAAAAGACCTAAGTAAAATAATTTTGTTTAGAAAATGAAAACTATGTATGCAGTTTACATTCCATGGCATTTGCGGGATTCTTCATAATATGATGTTAAGAAGGAATTCAAACCAGAGATACAGTAATGTAGCATTACTGCCTTAAAATCTGATCACAGGTCACATTCATTGCGTGTACCATGCTTTCTCACAGTGAACAAAGGCTAGCATAAACCCACTACGAGTCACACTTTCTGCTTGCCCCTCTTCCCGCCCTCTGCCCCACTAAGTCTGGACACATTTAACCCTGACATGAGCTTGCACATGATGTGGGAATTCAGCCACCCTGAACTGAAAAGCCTTGAGCCACACCAAGCTGCCAGTTACGTTCCCATCTGATGCAGTGCCTGGGAGCACGGTGGCAGCGTGCTGAGGCATCAGGCTTTCCTGGCAAGCCAGGTGTGGAATTTGTCCCTTCCAGAACTGCAATAAAAGAAGCTAGGGAGGAGACAGGGAATTAAAGTGTAAAGTTCTAATTTCCTGAAGTGCTTACTTAGCACATCTGAGGGTATAAAAACTTGAGTAACAACATTAATTTCTAAGATCTCGCAGCTTGCAATTGGATGGTTCCCAAGACAGTCTTTAAATAAGTTGTAATTACATTATCAATGCAATTCTGTGATTGTCATCCATTAGGTGCCTGATGTCCATCTGGGCTCTCATTCTTACCTCCTAGGTTTCTTGAGAATCTAGGCAGCATTTATTCTCTCCATGTTTAGTGCTTGAACTGAGTTGAAACCACTGCAACACTACCAGAATTAATCTTCATTTGCTGATTTGTAATTTCCATAATTGATGAGACTGGCAGAATTACTGGGGAAATGTCTTGGGCTGGTTTGCATGTGACTCACCCAGTAGCATGCAAATAAAAGACTCCAAGAAAATAAAGTTTACTTTTTATTTGCTTGTTTAAGTGCCCCACTACCACAAATGATGTAATGGAATTACTAGCATTTGGGAACTCAGAAGTTTCAGCAAGCCTGGAGTGAAAGAGATGTGCCACACCCTGTGGAGAAAAATCACTTTCCTCACCATGATGTCTCCTCGTGGTGCCTGGTTTGGCTACTATTTCTGTTACTACATGAAGTGTGTGCTGAAAAGGCCTCAAATATTGCAACACACAACCACAAGTGGACAACATGAGATGCATATGCAGTTCTGTTGCAAAATTTTATCATACACTTTTACACTCTTAAAGCAATACCAGTGAACGCAAAACTTCTTCTTCTAGCTGTGGCTTTTGTAAATTTTTTTTCTTATGTGTATAGTCCGTGCTGTTGTCCTTGTTCCTCATATTAGCTTTTTTACTCCTTTTGTTTCATTTACAACCTTTCTGAGTTGCTAAAGATTGACGGAATCAGCCTATTGCTGTTCCAAAAAGTGCCCACCAGATGTCACACTGGTACTCCTAATATGGCCCCATCAGCCCATGCCCGATGGCTTTCTAACCCATACTCGGTTTTTACCATAAACAAATGCAAGCTCTGCCAAAGGTAGAAACAGAACCCACCTAGACGGGCATCAGGTACCTGCTGCGGGAGCAGCTCTTTGGGTCACAGGGCTTTTCTCTAATAGGAGCTGTGGTATTCGTGAGCCATTCTTTGTGCCAAACTCCCTTTGTAAATATCTAACAGTGATTTAGGAGTTTATATATATATTTTCCTATTGGAAAAGAAAAAAAATAGTGTAGGTTTATGCGTATTTTTTTTAAAATCCACTGTCAGGTTTTTGGCAAATATCTAAATGTTTGGGTATGACGGTTCTAACTAAATCGGTTAAGCAGTGTAATTTCTAATTAGCTGTAAGTTTGCCACTTAAAGTATTACGTTTTGCCATATTTTATATGAACTAGATCACAGGGAACACTTCTCCTCCCTCTCTTTGGGGTAAATTTATGCGAAGTATCTTTTTGTCCACCCAGAAAAAGTGAGCACTCTCTACACATGAGGTTATGACTGGTCAAATAAGGTCAGTAATCATTAGCCAGCTATGTATATCTATGTATCAAAACATATTCATATTTGATGCATTGAGCTTCAGGACATGTTACCATGGCTATCAGGACAGCTGATACTATACAGATTGTTCTTATTTCAGGTTTTTCAGATGCCTTGTACATTTTTTTGTTGTTGTCATATTGATGGTTCTTTCTTGTCCAGTTCTTTAGTAGCTGGATCCTTTCATACTTTCTTAATATGTACGTTACAGGTGATTCTTCTTTATTCTTTCAGAAAAATGATTAGAATTTTCAAGGAAATAAAATAAGGGTTCTATATCACCTCTTAGAAAAAACATCCACATATGTTGTTTGAAACTATGCATAGGGCTTATGAGCGATCAAAGGGGTAAAGAGACTGGGTGGGCTGTCAGCTCTGTGTTTCAAAAAAGTTTAGGGCTGTCTCATTAAAAAAAGCTACAGAACTGTATTTTATTGCTGTTCTGATAAATGTATATTGTCATGAACAACAATACATATTTTATATAACCTGCCTGCTCCAGGAATCTTTACAGATGCTAATAATTACTTGCTGTTTTGCATTTTTGTTGTGCATGCTTGATGTGTTACATCCAGGAATGAATTGGCCTTGAGCTGTCTAAGAGTGCTCCACAAGTTTACAGCAAAGCTTTCTGATTCCCTTTGAATTTTATTTAAGCAAAAGTTAGAGCAATCGGTTGGTGGCAGCAAACACTAAAAAAAAAAAGGCTCTTTGAAGTTTGGAGCTGCTCTCAGATGTGGGAGCCCAGTCTGGGCAGTGCCTATCCATGGGTGGGCTCCTGTGGCTGGCTAAAGCCCTTGAGACGTCAACAAAGCTGTGGATAAGCGCAGTCATCTCCACAGTCTTCTGGATTAGGGTGTTTGTATAATTCTCTAAGGGTGTTCCCATCCTTTTCCCTTTCTGCTTCCATCCACAGGTTTTGTGTCTATGTTCGTTTCTGGTGTTTTTCATCACCTGTCTTATAGGCTAATATCTAGTATGGCTTTCTGAGGATTGAGTTTAATCATGATACCTCCAAATCTAACACAGCAAAGTACTGTTAGCCTTTCACATGCATACTTCACAAAACTGATTAAAACTAGTGTTCTCGTCATGTTCTACAGTAGAGGCTAATGAAAATATTAAAGATGGGAAAAAAAAACCTCTAAAAGCCATGGTCTAATAAAACCATGAACATATTCAGGGCAGAGCCAACTCCACAGTAGTTCTGACAGGTAAGACGGTTATATGATAGCTCATGACCATCGTTATCTAGGATTTAAGGGGCCCCAGTTCTTCACTGGTAGTGGAACACAGTGAGTTATACCTGCATAGTCCCATTTTGCACAGGACCTTCCGATGACGCAAAGACTGAATCAGTGAACAGTCTTGTGAAGCTGTCTGCTGAAAACGGGCTTGGGAGAGGAGGTCATAGATATCTATCTTCATGCTTGTGGAAGTGGCCAGGTTTTTCATATCTAAGAAGTAAATAAGTCTGCTTCCCCTGGAGGTTTGCTTTCCTTAAGAAGTGAGCGGGGGGAGAGTGGGGTGGAGAATGAGTATGGATTAACTGCTTTGTTTTGTTTCCCTCCTGAACTCTATTAATAAAACTAATCAGAAAGCAATTCTCTACAAATACTGCCCTCTTCCTCTCTGGAATAAAACACGGAGGCCTGTTAAGGGGTATCATTGTCCTTGTTGAAAGTTCTGATTTTAAAAGTTGTCTTCAATGTAGATATACATTAGGTATGAGTACTTTGTACCCGAAGAGAGTGACTTGATTTTCTTCTGATGCAGGAGTTAGAGCTCAGGGTGTCAACGGTGGTCAGATGCCTCTGATTCTGTCTACCTTTGAACACCTCTCTTTACCTCTTTACCTCCTTGTAAACAAGACTTGTTTTTTTTCCTTCCCCTCTGGGTCTTTCCACTTATTCAAATTTGTAAAATCTTGAGGTAGAACTTCCATAGTTCAACTAATTACAGCATGAATATTCAGCAGAAATAATCTTACTTAAGCATTTATTACATCCAAGATTGGGATTTAAGGCACATTCACAGAGTGCATTAGCACTGCACCCGCGTCTTGCACTGTGATCCTTTTTTAGCTTGCTTCTGCTACAGGTAACAGATTGAATTTAATTAGTTTATTGTATTATTTTGTATTTTCTAAAAACTAAACATCCCTACTTAGAAAGTTGCTATTACTATATTTTCCACTAAATTTATTTTTACTGTTTTTGCTGGCACATCTCTGACAGAAACAATGATTGCACTGATCACTGAAAATTCTCTCCAGATAGCTAAGGCAAAGATCTATGGCTCTTTATTTACACATACTCTGTGCTTGTTCTAAAGTGACATACTTAAGAAACTCTTCACTTTTTTTTTCCCTCATAACTGTGTGGGGAAAGAAGCATATGATGAAACAGCATGATCATTTTTTCATTTGTCTGTTTTTAGGAACTCTCAGAAGAATAATCAAAAGGTATGCAAGTAGTAGCATTCACACATTCATTCCCACATTTTAAAGAATAAGCGTGCATTTTGTGGTGCAGTGTAACCTTCTGTGTTTCACAGGCAATTAACATTTCATCTAATGCTGGTGTCCCTATGCTCGACTCATTGGCTTAGGCTTGACTAAAGCATCCACACCAGCATCCACATTTCATCTAATGTTTGCAAGAGGCAGTGCATCCACCTATGCTAAAAAATACTCACCTGATAACATGAGGGTAATTATTCTCACTGTTTTTGTCTTCAAGGTGCAACCAGAAGGTTTTATTCTAAGTTTGTGTGGCTTTAACTCCAAGCATTTTTGTTGTATCTTTCTCATGCTGGGATAATGAAATTTGATACTGGTGCTTTCTCTCTCTCTGATGTTTCTAATACTTCTCCTAACCTAAGTGTGTACAGCTTATTAGTCTTTATGTTATTTTCTTTGGAAAGAGAAGTTGTAATGGAGTCATATATTTCCTTGTGTGTGTTGTTTGAAAAGAAGTGCAACAGCGTCAAATGTCAAATACCCAAACCTGGGAAGAATTGAACAAGTTTCTTTACTCTCAGCCTCTGGGTAGAGTGCTTTAAATAGAGTTGTAGCTTTAAACGAAGTCAAAGCTGCCAACTACACGCGTGCTTTTATCTGAAGCTTATGTGATACTCCCTGTATACTCCTCTCACACCTGCTGCTTTGTTAAACAATCCCAGAGTTGCATATGTTTGTATAGCGCATATTTTTTTTCTGCTGTTTCATAAAGAGATGAGCTGCTTTTTCCCACTTCTCCAGTTACTGGATTATGAAATTTTCATCATTAGGAGAATTACCTGAGTATGTTTTATTGCATTCACCTCTATCTTTTTTTTGGAGAAGTGAATGAATTAAATTCCTGTAGTCTGTAAATGTGAAGAATATTTCAATATTCTTACACCATTTTTGGTGTAATGGACTTTTCTCCGTCGTCCCTTTCACAGTGTGAAACAGTATGTGGCTGCTGCTCTCTGCAACAGTTGAGTAATTTCCCTTTCCTGGACATGTGAAAATCACAAGACGATGTTAGGTCTTTCTTCTGTCCTCCCCTTCCTACACCCCTAGCATATTTGAACATGGTTCATAACCCTTTCTAGTAGGCCCTCTGTGAATGGTTTTCAGCTGATGCTTTGCAGGCTACATCTCCTTGGGCTGGAAGTGTGGCATGCAGTCTTTTTTCCTTGGCAATGACCTTCCGCAGAGCTGGATTCAATGGTGTCGTGGCTGAAAATGCACCATTCATTGAATCGCTTCCATGTGCACCTGTCCTCATTGCTCATAAGGATTTCCAGGGTAATATAGCTCGTACATTTCCTCAGCAATGATTTCATGTTTGTTTAGCCTAGTTATGTGTAATGGTGGGCCTGCAACTAGATCCTGAGAAACTCCCTAAAAACCTGCTTATGTGGTAGTTGTTCTCCATGTTAATTTACCAGAGTAAGTTACAAAAACTGTAATCCTGCAGGTAACATAGTGGCTGTTTTCACAGTGTTATTAACAAATTCTTATTAGCATTTGGTTTTTGTGAAATTATGTTCAAGTTTGAGATTATCTCCAGTGACTGTTAATATTTTTAGATGTTTACTTTATTTAGGTTTTTAATATTAAAATTTAAAAGCTTGTAGTTGGAAATACCTTGAATCACATTGCGATCATCAAGAGACTTTAGTGTGTGGTTGTATTTCCAAATATGCAGTAGGGCCAGTATGATTTATATTTCTCCATAAATATCTATATAAATCACACTTTTTCTCCTTATCCTGAGCTTCTTCTCTGGGGTGATATATATGTTCCATATGTGGCCACCACTCTGGACACTTCAGGCAAGTCATGGAAATCATAAATTATGTTGGCTGAATACTACACTTAAAAAAAATCAGGCTATGTGTATATATATATAATATATATTGAAGTGAGGGTGATCAGCTGTCAAAATCATTTGCCAAAAGTTGTGGTGAGTTTTCTAACGTTCAAATCAAGTTCAGCAGTTCTTTCAGAATATCTTTAATTCAGGAGTTTTCAGACCATTTTCACGGATTACCTGCCAGCAATAACAAATGATTACTAGGATAAAACTGCACGATGTCAGGAAGCTTAAACTTTACAGCAATCTGCATTACGGTTGGAAAATTTGTAGGGGTCTGTGAACTGAAAAATATGACAACTCCTGATAATTCAGAACTGAATTAATTCAGGCAGTGTCTACAGCCTGTGTTCTGTAGGAAGAGAGAATAGCTAATCACAAGGTTGCCTTCTGGCTCTCTAATCTACAAAGCTCCTCATAATTAGAGAACTATCCTCAGCTTCAGGAAACCTGAGTCCAATTCCTCTCCTTGCCTGTGTCTTCCTGCATGATGTGGTATGAGTCATTGACACAAGGATCATTAAAGAAACTTGGGATATGTCTGTGATGACAGTTAAGTCATCTCTCAACTTTGTAAAAGACAGGGAAGACAGTTTTGCCAGGAAACATGGGTGTTTGTCTGTTTGTTTGAAGAAGAAATGCTAGAAGGTATTCAGCGATTCAAGGTATTCAGTAACGCTTGGGTATTCAGTATTGTCCCAAAAGGCAGCATGTAGTTGCACAAGCCTCTTCATCCCTCTCAGGCTTCTGTAACTGGACAGGAGGTGTCCCTCAGGCCCTGGCAAGATTGAGTATCTTGAGTTCTTGGGTTTATTTATCTCAACAGTAGTAGGCAGGCTTGATAGTAAAACAAGACTGGAGTTTCTGCAGTGTGACTTGAGGTTTGACCTTTAGACCAATCCAATAAAAGATGGGATTTGGTTTCCAATCTTTACATATGGGATTGGAAAACAGAAGCTACAAGCAAAACAAACAAGCTATAATCCTGTATGTATTTAACATAATTCCCTGCAATTAATTCTGCACCCATCCCCTCTGATTGCCTGGGCTGGTTCTGAGGGATGGGGATGCTGTGTCTGGTCCTGTCCTGCGGCACCTGAAACTCTGGTGGATCACTAGCCAAGCGAGGAAGGGGAAGCCACCCCATCCCCTCCTTCCTCCCAGGGACTACGCCTCTGGCCACCTCCTCAGCCTCTACTCACCCTGTCCGGCTCTCACTTGTCTTCTCCCGTGAGTATGGCGGGGTTTCCTTTGGTTCAAACTTTCATGCAATGTTAATGGTTTACCCTTTCTTCAGTGAGATCCTGTTTGATTTTGCTTCAGTTCTTTAGCTATAAAGTGAAGAAGATAGTCTTGCATTGAAACAGAGCAGTCCATTAAGCAGTCTCTGTCCTGTATCTGGCCAGTTGGACGCTGGCATCTCTCCTGATTCTCTTCCCCCAGGGAAACAGGTTTTCCAGCTATATTCACTACTGAGCCATGTAAGTACTGTACTGATGCACAGCTGGGTTTGCTACTGCTGCTCAGCAGTGACTGGTGTGGTGTGGAGTGGCAGCTACCTTTGGAAAGGTTGTAAAGGATAAGAAAATAGGCTGATTTGTACCAATTTGGACTGGGGAAGGAAGGCTATGATGGGATCCTAAAACCTGGGTTGGACTCCAGGGCTGCCAGTATCAAACTCTTCATTTAATTTTTTATAAGGTACTGAAAAAATTGATACCACGCAACCAAAAATGTGTGACATTTTCTGTCATGGAGCCAGTATGAAAGAAGAAGAAAAGGTTTGTCTTTTTCCTTCTTTCCTTCTCTCTCTCTCATTCTAATAGTTTTTTTACTTTCATTCCATATACTTGTCTTCAGAATGATTCTTTGAAAATACCTCCCTCCTATGCCAGCACTCAGTCATAGATAATCTGTCCCAAACATGCGTGTTTTGGGACATTCTGTTTTGGTCTAGCAGTGTTCAACCACTTGTGTCCTGCAATGATAAGCATATTACAATAACTCATATTTTTTCATTTTTCATTTATCTATTTTCTGTAGTCGCTAAAGAAAGATTTATAGAGACTACACTTTCTCATCTTCCATAAAACCAGGGGAAAAAATTAATGGGTAATAAACCAGGAAAGGCCTCTGCACTGATATTTAATAGCTTGAGTCTACTGATTGCAGTTAAGCTTTCCCTAGATTAAATCTGAGCAAGTGTGAAGAGAAGTAAGCACAGTGAAGAGTCTGTGTTTGAATGAATCTCAAATAATAATCAAATCTGGATGTAGAAGCAAAAAGAGAGACAGGAATAAAGGATGTGTATGAAGCCGTATAAACAAAAAATTATCATTTATAGTTTGCAGCATTTGGAGGTGTTAGCTAAGTTTCATGCAATTCTCTGAGGTCTGTGCATGTCCTCTCAGGGTTCTGCAATGTATTTTTTTGTAGCACTGAGGTTCCTTATAAGAAAATAATATGTTGGGGGTCTAGTCTTGTCACAGCAAGTATTTACGTCAATTCTGGATTCCCAGGTTCAAGAACATTAAATTAAGGGATTGTGTAACAAAGATAGATGTGCAGTTTTTCTTATCAAGGTGATATATATATTAAAAAAAAATATACCTCAAGGAATGTCAACTTCCTCCAGGGCGAATATCATTCATGTTAATGTCAGGAATTAGAGGTACAAATGGAGATCCACAACAGAAGCACGTATAATGCAGAGGAAAAAGAAGTCTCTGTAGGAGAGAAAAGCTTTCATAGTGTGTGGAAGAGCAGCTATATTCAGGCTATTATGGGAACACCAAAGATTTATTAAATATGTTAATCATAGTGTGGAAGAGCAGCCAAACATGTTACCTAGACAAGGGGCTTTATAGACTGGGTCATGAACAGTTGCATCTTGGAGTAAGAGGTGACTGTTAGATAAGACAGAGAATCACAGAACCCCATGTTGGAAGGGACCTCAGGGATCATCTAGGCCAACCTTTCTAGGAAGAGCAGAGTCTAGACAAGATGGCCCAGCACCCTGTCCAGCTGAATCTTAAAAGTGTCCAACGTGGCTGAGTCAACCACTTCCCTGGGGAGATTATTCCAACAGTTGGCTGTTCTCACTGTGAAAAATTTCCCTCTCATGTCCAATAGGAATATCCCCAAGAGCAACTTGTGTCCATTAAAGGACACAAGAAGGCTGACAGATCATGCTGCAGAACAAAAATAAGTTACAGATCTCAGGACTTGCAGTGTGGTGTGGTGGAACTGAAGGGAATAGCTCAGATCTCCATAGTTCGAGATCCAGCAATATCTGTGGTGTCAGATGCACCCCCAGGGGCCAGTGCCTGTCTGACATCCCATTACTGTCTCAAGTAAATCTAATTAATTCAATACTTTCGACTAGTAAGTGCATTTTTCTTTTCAGTTGAAATGGATACTCCCTAGGTATAACAGAAAGGCAAAAGGATGTTGAAGTAGCCACATCGTGCAAGATGTAGAGGTCTAAAAATCACACTATGCTGCAGTGACCTCCATCAAAATAAATTGTTACTATGCAATGAAATCCAAGCTAGTTGTTATCATGACAATGTCCATGTGTCCATTTATTTAAGAAGCTGTACTTTATATTTTCTAAGTATTGACTCTCATTTAGAAGTAGATTTGAGAGTCAATGCTTTATTCCTGCAGGAATTCATAGAATGGTATTACATACATGTGCACATAAAGGCTCTTCTTGTCTTCTTGAACCGTATGGAAAACACCCTTTCCAGAATTCATTTCATGTCCTCTCTGACCAGGCCCTGTCAGAAGAGCTTAGCCATGGGCAATGTATACAAGCTACCAACAGTTTTTATAGCACTGGCTATTGTTTTCAAAATGTTGCCATTGAACACTTTTAGTTTAACTATCATGTAAGATTACTGAAGGAATTTGTTTTCTCTACAATGTTCAAGAAATAAATACGTACGTTTATGAAGCAAATACTCCCCAGCTGCCCAAGAATAACAGGATATGAAATCCCTCACTTAGACTGGAAAAACGAGTGCTGCTGGAGATCTGACCTGTTATCTACTGAAGTCAACAAAGAGCCTGCTGCTGACTTCAGATGCGAGGGCTTTGGATCAGCTCCTGATTGCTGCTGCACGCACCCCGTGCAAACAAGCAGTGTTGTCTCCTCGGTTTGTACACAGAACATACTGGCACTTCATTCTTGGATGAAACAGAAAATTGCAAATTGTACCTAGCCACTTAGCATTTTCAGTAAATCTTGGTCTGTGTTTTAGTGTAACAAAGCAACATGTATCAGTCCCTGAAGAAGTTCTTTTGTGTATCCTGCAGGAGCTACAGACCTGCATGTGTTTGAGACTATGGTTTATTAGTGAGTGAATATACTGGTGGTATTCAGCCAGGCCGCAGTTACTTTGCACTAATTATCAGCAAGGGTAAAGAAGACCTGTTTTGGCCTGTCCTTCTCTAACACATGGCATTCAGAAACACACAGGAGCTTGTTTGCTGAAAGGAAAGGAGGCAGAACGTTTGCAATGTTTGTATTTCATAAAGCACTGCTGTTAAATGGGTGTTACTTGCCATGGCTGTTGCAGCTTAAACTCCAGCCCACTGGTTCAGCTGTGAGAGAGAGAAAAGGGTGGTGGTGTTTTTTTAGATCTGTGTCTGCATAGGCAGAAACCACGAAAAGAAATCCTTTAAGAAGTAATAAACTCCCACCCCCCCAATCTCTATCTGTGACTTGGAATGGTTACTATTTGAAATAACATAAATCTGGTCATAAATCTGTCACGGATACCATAACTTGGCCCCAAAATGGCAAATCTAGAGGATATTCGCTTATTTTCTGCTCTGTCTCTTCCTTTCTCTTCTACCTGTATACACACACAAACACACACACACTCTATCTTTCTGTCTTTTTCTCCTTCTCTCTTGCTGCTGCTTCTTCCTCTCTGTCCTCTTCTTTAGGGAGCTGTAAAGAGGTGTTACTGGCATCTTCACAACAGTCTTGTCACTTAGGCCCTTTGACCCATACACAATCCCTTTCATAGTAAGTGATTCCATAAAATTAACATGGAAAATCTTTGATGGAAGCTTGAAGTAAGTGACAGGCCAAGGAAAACTTTTGTTTAGACCTATATAAACATATGTATATCAGTTTATCTCATGCCAAGTACTCGTTGCCAGAATTATTTCCAAGAAATCTGGCTCTTCCGGTTGCTGATACACCAGACTCCTTTACCATTCTTTTTGGGATTAAGACAGGCTCTTTCTGGGCCAGAGGATGACGTGAAGAGTGGATGTATGTCCAGAACTAAAGAAGACCCTGTTGTTGAGAAATGTTTTGAGAAGTATCATTCAGATATGGGTTTTGTTTTTTTTTTTTTAATCTGCGTGATAGTGCCTTTTTGGGAGTACAGTTAGCTATATTAGTTAGCATGCTCGTACTTTCATATTTGTATTTATCCTCTGTACGGACATGGAGGAGAACAACAGAGAGGCAAAAGACAGAAAGCAATTATCTTCCTATAAAAACAAACATATTTTGCCTTTTCTTTATTATCCCATGTGAAGAAGGCTGTCAGATCCTGTTTCCAATTTCACAGGAGGTCACCATCCCAGATGGATCCTGGTTTTCCACAACATCCTCACCTCACTTCGATGACTAACCAAAGATCTGCTTACGGGAGCATCCAAGGAGCAAGCAAAGATGGGGGAAGGTGAGCCCAGGCAGATGGATGAAGACAGGATCCCATTTTATTCCTTGCCCCAAAGCCCTCCAACCCCTTTGTGCAACTGAGCATCCCAGCAGCTGCATTGTGTCAAAAGAGGCTCCAGAAATGATAACAGAGCTCAACACTGTAAAAAAAATTTCTTTATTGTGGTTAAAATATGTATATTTTCATAGAATAGCTGTAATATTGCATCCAGAGATGTATTTTTCGAAAAAAACCCCAACATTTTCTTCATGAGATATAACCATGTCATATAATACAACCCTCTGATATAATACAAACTTCCTTCAGTTTCTTTCTTTACTACTCACTGCTTACACAAAAAAATCACTGACCATTTTTTGCCTGTACTTGCAGAGAAGCTTAGGCTTGTGAGCATATCTCATGTCTCTGGCATTTTGGTCTCTCCTCCATCCCCTTGCCACCTGAGTTTCTGGTAGAGTAGCCCAAGGATTCAGTACAAGGATTCAGTAATCCTTGGCTCATACACTTTGAACATTAGAGTTCCCGTACACAAACCAAATAAATCTTACTCAGCTGTCTCTAAGGTATGAACATAGTTCTCTCTTGGATCAGATGTTCATGGTGTATAACCTAATGTTGGGAGGAGGAGAGATATTTCTCAGCCAGCGTCCATCCTGTGGCCCTTCTATGGGTGCTGGTGGCTTCTGGAGGTGGAAGCAGGGTGTGTGTTCATGAGCATGTGTGTGTGTGTGTAGGTGCACCTGAGGGTCAGTGGGCAGGACAGGGAAGAGGGGCAGATACCATCTAATGCCAAAGGTTACTCTGGTTCTGCCCAGACCTGGAGGAGGTTTGGAATGACAGAGGAGGGGCATGGAGCACCATTTACTTCTCTCATACTCTCATTAGGATTGGAGGGTGAATAGGCGAGGGGACATATACTGAGTGAAAGAGAGGGCGTGTGCCTGTGAGAAAGGATGCATGGGGTGCAGGAACTCAATGGCTTGCTTTGAGTTGTATTTTAAGCTTGTCATTGGGGTGGCTTTATTTTATTCAAGGCCTGACCAAGTTTTTCACTTTTTGCCTCACTCACCAGATAAAGGAGGCTCTGGACTTTGATTTGATATGCCTTCATAATCTTTTTTTTTCTTCTTCTTTTTGACAATACGGATTAGTCTAACTATACAGCAGTCTTATTGACAATGTAATTTGGCTCTTCTGAGTATTGGGGCTTTCTCTCCCAGCCCTGTCGAATTTGTGTGAGGGGTTTGTCTAGACAAGGAAATGTAAGCACAAATTTGACAACGAGTACAATGCACGGAACAATGAGGGAGAGCATATAGGCATTTGGAAGATACCATCTGTATGATGATGGGTTCAGGAACCGGTTTCTACCATAAACCAATGCGTGTGCAGTGCACAAAATCAGTGTCAGATATCCCAGTTTGGACTACAGGAGAACAGAGGAAAGAAAGAAAGAAGCAGAGGTTAAGACAGTAAATTAAACCTGAACAAATACAATTTATAAGACACAATAAGCTTTGTGGAATCTGCCAGTTTTGGGACTAATTGGGGACTGCTGAAATGAAACTGTTCTAAATAATATAAAGGCTCTTACTGGTTTTTAATGAAGATTCATTCAAATGGGTCTAGGTGAAACACACTTCTTTGTTTTTTTTCCTCCATCAACAATCCTGATAATTTTTGCTAGCCCACACATACTGCCTAGTGGTTGTCATTTTTTGTGAAAATGCAGAGAAAATGCTGAAATTCAGTGGAGATATCTAAGCTTTTGCATGCTCTAGTGCTAATCTATCCAGAACTACCATACTGCGAGAGTTTTTGGCCTCAATAAAACATTCATTGATAGTAATTTCCCCTTCCCTTGCCTCCCCTCCCCTGCCAGCCCAGCTCCTGCAGAGGCACAGCAGCTTGCACTGAGCTTCCTCTGAACAGAGGGCTGAAATTACAGTGTTACCAAGGGCAGCCTCTTTATAGGCACAACAGTTTTCAGAGTCTGCAGAAACCACAGATTCTCTTTGGATGCTTGACATTGAGAGGATCTGGCTTATAAAGTAATTTTTCAGTCCCATTTTAACTGAATTACCTTGTGAACCAACAAAATTAGCTCAATAAATGGCTAAAATATTTTGTGACTTAGTATAGTTGTGGAATTCGATAATTCCACAATGTCTCCTTTCTGTTTATCATTTAGGAGCTCAGGTCTTCCCAATTTTCTCTTGTTAATGCAGTAATCCCAGTTGTACCACAAACAGACATCAGAGCAGTTGTGGTTTTTTACAAGTGAGCTGTATAGCTGTGTAGATTTTTTTTTTCACCATGTGATGGTGATGTGATGGTGGATAATGCACACACCACATCTGGAGATACTAATGGAGGAAAGCCCTAAGTCTCTAGTAAACCTGCCTGTGGTCATATATAAGGGAATTATAAGGGAAGAAGGCTTTTTAGAATAAGTCTTTTTTTTTACCTGTACAAATCGAAATTCTCGCCAGTTGACATTGTTACTGACTGAAGGCAAGGAAGTTATTCCCAGAAGGACAAATAAAAAAAATCCTAAAATCCCCAAAGACAAGTAAGAGTCACTAAGCCAGGCATTAGTGGTGTTGAGTGGTTCTGTTCCATTGTTCAGTGCCTGAAGAAAAGAAGAACAGGTATATTTTAGTGAGAGCAGTTTTAGGATCAATATGCGAAAAAGCCCAATGTCCTTTAAGGCACCTAGGAGATAAATGTTATACATTAACTCTCTGAAAATCATTAGAGGTTTACTTTGAATGCCTACTCAAAAAGCAGAAGAGGCATTATATTATATATATGTTCCACATACCTATAATTGTGGTGCATGTTTTACACTGCTGTAGACCTACTCTTGTAGTTAAATAAGGTCAGAAGGTCAAAATATGTGCCATTCTTGAAGGTATGTGGAGAAATAGGGCAATGTGTTTCTTTAAATTAGTCTCAATGTTTCCATTTTCCCTACTTATTTTATTAATATGTAAACTATCTAGGAAGAAGACTGAGGCCAGAAATCCCCTCAGCTCAGCGTAGTATCAACAAACGTCGATATACCAATGGTTAAAAAGAACACAGACACTAGAAAAATAACTCTATTGTAAAGAACATTAGACTGTCCACGTGAATTTCTGAAGTTCAAGATAGAAGGTAGTATTTGTAACAGGGCCAGAAGAAAGGAAGACATAGGGCAGGGCACAAAACTTACCTGGGAGATCGTTTGGCTGCTGATTCTCCATCTTACGTAAGAGCGAATTGGGATAACAAGAGTGTACAAAACGTGCAGAGAAGCAAATGCCAAGGCTACCAGTCCAAGTTGTTTCCTACACAGCATCCATTTGTCCAGCCAGTCTGGGAAACGGCGGTATTTGGTACCTCTGTATAACTGAATAATTGCAGCAAGTACACCAGGAAGATACACCAAGGCAAGAAGGATAAGTGCCAATATAGGGCAGATCCGATTTGGAATGGAAATTGCAATAAAAAAGGAAAAGTCTTTTTTTTCATAAACATAAGGGTAGATTACGTCACGAATCAAACAGTAGAAGAAGAAGAATGTGACTAGGCCAAGGGACAAAAGGATGGGAAACTTCCACATTGGAAAGAGCTGCAGAGGATAGTTTTCTATTTCCTGAGCAGCCAAGAGGGATCCCTTATCTAATGGAGTGAGACCTAGTGCACGAACAATATCCATCACCATCTGTTTAGCTTCCTTGTCATCTCCACAGACAAGCACCTGCAGCCAAAAACAAACAGAAGTTTTATTTAGACAGACTTTTGTGACAACCACTACTGCCATCCTGCCTGGATATGGACAATGAGCACAAGCCTCCTAGGCTTCTTGTTGGCTTCCCTGTTGGCCTTAATTTATATAGGCAAAAAATACTTTCTTGGCCAACAGGTCCAAGAACTAAGAATATGAATCTTTTCTTTGGGGAAAGAGATTGTTTCAAGTGGCAAAATTTTGTATCTGAAAAGAGAAATATGTAACACGCTTAGTACAAGTCTTGCCTAGAAGACTTGACGTACTCTTCTAAAGACCTGCAAGCAGTTTGTAAGCAAAAGGTTTTGTAACAGTAAATAGGAGCAAAATTTTCAGTTGCTGCTACAGTGCTGCTAAGGACTCCAGGGAACTGAGGACAGAGATCTTCAAAACATGATTGCCCTATCACAAAAATAAATATTATTTCTTTCCAAGTCTAGTAAAATAGTGAAGAAACCATCTTTTCTCCTTTTGGCACTGGGAGAAAGGGGGGCAATTTCTCCTCTCATTAATATGATGGAGGCTTGTAGAGCCTAGGCTTGGAAGTCCTTGTGTTTTTGTTTTAGCCAACATCATTTATGTGGCAGCAGAAAGCAAACCTAGACATGGTGTGAGTAGCTGGCTGAAACCATGTGTTGTACAAGAGCACTATCCCTCAGAGCAGCAGAGAACAGGGTAATAATAAATGATTTGTCTTCAAGTAAGCTGCTGTGTTGCTCCCTATGACCAGCTCTGTGCTCGCTGGCCTGTGGTTAAGAAGCTTGTTAAAATGGTTTGCACACACTGTTGTTGTGTTAAACTTCTGTGGCGATGGATTCTGATTTAGAAAAATTTATTATTTTGTTCACCTTCTAGCTCTTTTCTGTTGCCCACACTCATGGTATTGCCCTATCATATCCCTTAGCTTTTTTTGCTTTCTTCATTTTATTCTTGCTTTGATATATTCCTGGTGAACAAGTGATGCAGCCCTCATTTCCTCCTGATTTGCTGTCTCTCTCCCTTTCTAGCTCTGCTATCTTTCTTTCCTTGCTTCTTTAGTGTCTCTGAACACCTTACCGAATTCAGAGGCAAACTATTGATATTCCCTGTCATGCCATATTACAAACCAATAGTAAATTTTAGCTCACATTTAATTTAAATTGGAAAATTGAAGTGAAAATTCCATCTCAACCCTGTCTGATTTGTATGTCCCGTGTGTGTTTTGTCTAGCTGTTAAGAAACCATACGATATATAACTCTATGACACAGGACACCCCTGTTGCTCAGTCTTACCTGACGGCTTGCATCCAGCGTGCCTGACTGCAAGGCCCAGGCTGACACAGTGTTAAAGGCTTTCACAACCTTAGCGCCGGGCACCAGCTGAGCGAGGTACTCCGCATTGGATTCAGGATACTGGTTTATTTTTAAGTTGTTGCTTACGTCCACCAAGACTTTTCCATGAAGAATTTCTGCTAGCTGGGTAAGGAAGTTGTAATGTTGCCTCTGGATTGCTATAATGATGATGGCAGCTTTCTGCGCTGCCTCTGTGTGGCTCAACACCTCTGCATCCTTGGGAATCAGGCCAGATGTCTGTGCGCTCCGGCTTCCAAACACGACGGAGTAGCCGGACTGAATCATTTTATGCCCCAGAGCTCTTCCAAAATCTCCAGTTCCAAATATGCACACTGTCTCCCTTTTGTTAGAAGTGTTAGGAGCCAAAGCCATTATGTTGGAAGAATTTTTATTCATCTGTTTAAAAAAAAAAAGTAATGGGAACAAACTAAGCAAAACGAAAGGTTAGCATCCACTCTGGCTGCACAAAATAAATATCTGAAAGTTTTCTTGCCTCTTAACAGGCTTCCTGCATGATCTTCTGAATACTCTCAGAAGATTTCTGTACAGTTTTTAAAAACCTGTTCTGGATATTCACCTCTCCATCTCTTACAGCACCTTCTTTTCCATCCATTTTATGGATTTTAACATTCAGCTGAACTGTTGCAGTTTTCATCTACCAAAGGGAAAGCAGGAGGAAAGGATACAAAGGCACAGAAAGGGTTGCACACATTTCAGAGTAATTTCTGCTTACTTATGCTACAGAAAAACATTGAAGAGGAGTGTATTTCTAATCAGATTAGAACCTGGAAGGTCTTTTGTAAAATAGAGGTAAAAAGAAGAGATAGAAAAGGTAGCTAAAAACCTATCTATTGTCCTCAGTATTTCCTTAATAGGACTAATCAGTGCCAGTTTGTTTTACTATTGTTCTTCAGTTTCCTGAAGAATGTCCTGTGAAGCATTTGGACAGTGGAATTGGAATATTTCATGCTGAACATTTATTTTTTATATTTATATATTACTCATAATAAAATTCTCTTTGAGGTTTTTATCTATCCTTCTTTATCACTGTACCTGGAAACTTCAAAGTCTTTAATGTATTATCAATGCCATAGCAGTACATGGACATAGACTCTGCTCTGTACTTGCAGAGTGAGACCCATGACACAAATACGGAATTAAAAAGGTCTGCTCCAAAGGTCTTGCAGTAGGTCCACATGCTGTTGTCCTCACTTTACAAAAGGTGAAGTTAGACTAGAAAACCTAAGTCCCGAAGAAAGACCAACAGGAGATCTTGAGAGATGCCTCTCTTGGACTGGCCAGCAATTTACTACTTAGAGCAGCCATTTAATTTGCAGGAGCCCTGATTCAAGTCTTCCACTTCATCGCAGGTAACTGTCTTAATTGAAGCTGTGGGAATAACTGATTTTCCAATTTGCAAGAAAGAAGTGCATGAAATGGTTATCTAGATCCAAAAAAAAAATTGCTTTGCTACTGTTGTTTATTAAACCTTTGTTTAAATTCTTCTGTGAAACACTGTTCAGAATGAAACTCTGCCATTTAAGAATACTGAGATGATACTCTCACTTTCTTTTATGTTTTTCTCTAGCCAGAACAGTTTTTGCTTTTTAAAAATCTGGCATGATTTCAAATTTTTTTGACCCAGAACTTGCGTTTGTTTGATGAATAAAAAAATCAGGCCTGACCTTCCCCCTAACCTGCTGTGACCTGGGTCGTGGAGTCAGGGATACACACATCTTTTTGGCCTGTGCTCTACGGTATAAGCTTCATTAGCAAGATAGTCAGAGAAGTGTTTATTCTGAGAATCATATGTGAAGATTTTGGCCTGAAATAGCTCTGTATGTAGCTAGCAAGCCCTCAGCTGGCATCAATGCCTGCTCAGCATCATCCCTGCAATAAGCTGCAGGAGCCCTGGGATTTAGAGAGCTGCCAAGGGAGTTTCGTTCTGGTCATTAGGGGAAGGCATTGATTCAGGCAGAGGAGAGCCTGAGGATCTGTGTGGCTGTGGCTTGGTTGGCTCATGCAGGTCTCACGGGAGGCCTTGCAGTGCAGCAGGGTGCTAACCCCAGCTCTCCTGAAGCTGCAGTCCCAGCTACCCAGCTGGACTCTGTGTTCTTTGTCAAGTAACACTCTGAGCATGTAAATAGATCCTCAAAGGGACCCATCTGAATGTCTCTTGCATATTTGTGTGCTCTGACACATGCATACAAATGCGAAGTCCTTTGACATATTTAAAAATCATTTTCTCAGGGCTTTATTAACGTCCCATGAGGCTCTAATGTGACTAAAGCTATAAAATTCCTTTTTGGGGATAGTCTGTATTTCAAAAAGAACAGAAGAGTTGTGTATGTAATATTAATAAATGGTCCAACTGAGTACCTATTAAGACTCAACTTTCCTTTCTCAATTTTTGCTTTTAACAAAGTAGGCTCCTATCTAAAATGGAAAGTAAAACTTACTCATAACACACGATCACCCAGTTGAAAACTTCTCTATTTGTCCTCAAGAAAT
This sequence comes from Phalacrocorax carbo, assembly GCF_963921805.1. Lineage (NCBI taxonomy): Eukaryota > Metazoa > Chordata > Aves > Suliformes > Phalacrocoracidae > Phalacrocorax > Phalacrocorax carbo. Next base: position 143,943,880 of record NC_087514.1, on the reverse strand, counting down.
TATTAAGTAACTGCTGAGTGAACGATGCAAATCATTCTCCTCTCCAAAGTAAGACTGGAAAAAACCAAAACTCGAATGGATGTTACCAGGTAATATATTTGGTAGATCGGTTAAAGTTATGTTTTGTTTGAGCTTATAAAATTATTTAATATAGAAATGGATCCACCAGCAAGAAATAAGTCTATAAAGTGCTTCAGTTCAGTAATACTGAACATCTCATTTGCTAGTGAACACAGAACTCATTTTGCCAGAAAAAAAGAGGGAGATGAAAAGAAAAATTAATGTAAGGAACATAATTTTTTTTCGAAATACAGTTTCTGGGAGCACCATCTAAGATATAAAATGACTTGTACAAGGCAGTGAATATTATTCCATAGAAAGGTGAAGAGAGTTAAAGCTGCATTTAATAATGGTGGCCTAATTTATCTTAATACCATTTTTAACAAGAGAGACAATTTACTTGAATAAAGTAAGCAGAATTTACCTTTTCTTTTTAAGAATTACTTAATAGGGATGTCCATAGCTGTTATTATGGTACAAATATTAGAAATAAACTTGTCATGAACCAATTTTTTTAACAAAATAAGCATATTGGAAAACTGATATTAATTTAATAATGCACCTGCTACTTCTAAAAATCACATGTAAGACAAGGCAAGCTTGCTTTTAAATCCCAGGTCTTCTGGACCGTGCCTCATTCTAACAAAGACAGAAATGAAATAAATTTTCTCCATTGAATCCTTTTTTTCCTTCCTTCCAACATGCATTTGTGCCATGGCTGTTGTTGAACTAAGAGAAGGTTGTGGACTTTGCAGTGAACTTCTGGACATTAAATCAGGTGGTAGGTTATGAGCACATAGACAGTGCATAGATAAATTGTGGCTTTGCTGTGTGTATCTGAAGAAAATGCAGCCTCTGATGGCAAGTGGGTGGGTGTAAAGTCAAAACAAGGAAAATGGCCTGCCAGAGTCCCATGACAGCAACAGCTGCAATGTGAGAAGACATTAATTTGCTATATAGGACAAGGTGTTTTACTGTCATACATCAGTGTGAAAGATGTGAAACAGAAATACTTCACGGGGAACACAGAGCCAGTCTGGTGTCCGGGAGCACAGCCCAAAGGCTCGCACTGGGGTCTCAGTAAGCAGTCGGTGGCAGTGGGCTCTGCTCTGTGCCCATGGATTACGCTGAGTGCTCTTAAAGCACCAGGGGAAAGCAGAAATACCAGCAAAGAAACATATAATTATCATTATCTCTTCTTTTATATATGTACCTATATATTATCTGAGAAAAAGCATAGAGATTTGTGTGCATACATATTTTTGCTTATATCCATCCCTCTGACATTAAAGCACTAGTGATGCCTTTTGTTATTTGAAAGGTAATCCATATAAACTTCTGCAATGATTAACTGTGTCCTTTATCTTCTGCATCGTTGTTGTATTCTTATACAATGAATTACCCTATTTTAAGGAAAATGGTGGTAATCTCTGAGCTGATTACCACTTGGTCAGTAATGATAAAAGGAGGCTGAAAGAAAAGAAGCTAACTGTGCAAAACTGTCATTTCTACTCAGTACATAAACACTAGGGGAACTGAATGAAGGTACAACGTTTAGTTCAGTGAATATATGTAAATACTTTGGTTATGTCGGAATCTGAATGGAGGCAGGCACCTTGCCATGCATGTGGGAAAAGGGAGGGAGTTCCTAGCAGAAGCAATGCTGCAGATGAAGTACAGTGCTAAAAATGGAAAGGCAGAGATGGGACTGAGGCATAGGCTGGGATGCATAATGGAAAGATCAGAAAGATGTAACATGAAATGGCAGATGGGAGATCAGTGGAATGATTCAAAAGGTAGACAGACAAGATGAAAGGAGCAGGAAAGAGTAATTTTACTATTTACATTTTAAAAAGAAGCAAAACAAATAACTCTGGTAGTGATGTCAAGAGATTATCTAGTCCATCTCCTTCCCTAAAGCAGGAGGAACTATGTTTAAAACAAATCTGACAGATGCTTGTCTAACCTGTTTGTAAAACCTTTCTATGTTGTGGATCCTGGAGTCTTCCTCTCTTACTGCTTTCTCAGCCGTACTATTAGGCAGATTTTCCTATGTCGCCTCCTTCACACTAGACACAGGTGTCAATTTATCCCCCTTCTCTTTGCAGCAGCTTTTGTTGGACATGAAAGCTGTTACCATTTCACCCTTTTCTTCTCTAGATAAAACAACCCCAGATCTTTCCCTGCAACTCATGCTTCTGAGAGTGGTGATCTTTCTCATGGCTTTCTTCTGATCTTTCTAGGCTAAACTGCTCCAACTGTTAATTAAAAGTATGGTGTTAAAAGTGAATGCAGTACTCTTGCTGAGATTTTACCAGGTAGAAAAGGATTGCTTCACTTGCCTCATAGACAACGCATCATCCCACTGTCACATTTGTCTTATTCACAACACAGCTGATTCGTAGTCAGCTTGTCATGCATTAAGGCTATGAGTACTTTAACAAGTAGTGTGTGGCAACAGGAACCAAGATGTGGAGTGAAACAGCTGGTGCTGAGCACATGATCCATGTGTCAGAGATTTCCACCTTGGACTAACTTTGGTCTAGTACTGCAGCCTGAGTGCCCATTAGCAGCTGCAGTGCGTTGAGGTGCACCTAAAGCATGTCTTCTTCAGCTTCATGGAAAGGAATCTAGTTTCATAGGCTCCAAGAGCTCTCTGTGGTGTAAGCAAAGCTTGATAAGTGGTGATCTGCTTCTACGTTTGATCAGAATGGAAATACTAATGTAAATGCATCCTGTTACACCCAATCCTTTAATTGGACTGCTCCATGCTTGATTCCTGACTCAGAGCTGTATCATGCACTTGTCCCTGTTGAATAGCACCATATTTTTTCAAACTGTAGCTTCAATTTGTCAAGAGCATTTTAGTTTCTAAGCCTGTCCTGTAATGTGCTTGCAGCCCTTTTCAACTTTGTCAGATTGTCAGCTTTAATAAGCGTAGTGTCTATTCTGGCATCTACACCATTTAATGAAATTCTGGAATAGGGCTTTTGCCAGGAGAGACCCCCTGTACATCTGCAGTAAATGTAGTCTTCCATTTTGGCAATGATTAACTGAGAGACTGAAGATGCTTCCTTCACTAGTTCTGCAGAACCTTACCTTACATTAGTGCAGTCTAGGCTGTGTTTTCCTAGTATGCTTTTGATAATCTTCTCTAACATTTACCATGCCAAAAACTTCACTCGTGTCAAATTGTACAGCCTCTGTGATTCACAGTGCCTGTTACCCTGTTATAAGAGGAAATTAGGTTGGTTTGGAATGATTTCTTCTTGATTAATCCATGTGCCTATAACCCATTAACCCAGTTCTTTCCTATCTTCCATTTGCTTCCTCTATTTGTTTGAGAATTGTACTTAATGAATTGGGCCATAAGTCTGCACAATCTCTTTATTCTTACTTTTAAAGATAGCTGTTATTCTTGCCTTTCCAGTCTTTCAAAACTTTACCTCTTCCACACAGTTCTTAAAGATAGTTATTAATGGCTGTGGAAATGCTTCAGTTATCCCCTGAACAATGTGAGATGAATACCATCAGCCCTGCTGATCTCAGGTCATTTAACTCACCTGAGCATGGACTAATCTGTTTCTTCTGTCACCTAGCTGGAATTTTCAGCTCTTTACTACTGGTGTAAACCCTTTTATCATAGTGACCCTTCTAGTGAAGAAAGAGCAAAATAGGCATTATAGAGTTGGCTTTCTCAAAGTCATAGTCAATAGCTTTCTCTCAGTTGAGTGGTAGATCAATCCTCTCCTTGATTTTCCTTTAACAGTTCATGTTTTTACAGGAAACTTCTTGTTATTCTAGATGTACCTTACTAACTACTTTTCCTTTTGTGCTGTGGCTTTTCAGATCTTATCAACCTATTAGTACTATTATTCTGTGCTTGTCCATAGGTTTTGATTTATGTACGCTATTTGAGTTTGAAGTTTCTGAAGAACTCACAGCTCCAGCCATGTGGCTGTCTTACTGCAGTCCTTGCTTAATGTTGCAACCTTTATGTCTCTTCTTTTAAAGTAGTTTCTTTAAGCAGCTGCCAAATCATATGACCTCATTTTCCTGACTAACTGGACTTCTCATGGAACATCACCTTCCCACCTTCAGAATCTGCTATACTCTGCTTCTTATTCTGCTAGATGGACAAGTCAATTTTTGAACACTTGATCTTGTCTGGTGGCATATGGTGGCTCCCAGCCATGACAGAACCTCTGTATTTTTCCCCTCTATAATTTTCCAACACCTTCTGCTGGGTCTATATTCTTTTATCTTTTGATTCAGGGCAAAATGTTACAAGATGAAGAAGCATTTAAGGACTATGAGAAGATAAATGGCCAAAGCACTGCCAGGAGTTTGATCCATAGCCATTTTAAAGGAAGGTTTGTAAGTAGAATAAGAGAGTTAATAGCCAGCACAGCCGTGATCCAGGTAGGTTATGATGTTATCTACTGTAGGAACTAGTCTCAAGACTTAGAACACTGATCCATTTATCATCTTTCTTTTTTTTTTTTTTCTTTTTAAGCTAATTGTAAAACTGATAATCCCGAAGGTGGTTGTAAAGATTATACGCAGAAGAAGTATTATGGGAGCATAACTTTAAAAAGTGAAGTATCAAAGGCCCTATTTCTATGTAAACTAAATATTTGGACTGCTATTTCCTTGTAAATAAGAGCAGGGACTCTGTTACGCTATGCAAATAATAAACAGAGCTAGGCATGAGAATGGCCTCTCTGGAGCATCTTGCCATTGTTCTAGTACAACATTCTGGAGGCAACTAAACGTCTTGACATAGAACATCTGGCCAATCATATAGCATGCTGGGGGTAGATCAATCTGTGTGAATTCATATACAGTTATACATGAGTCATGACAACAATATTGACTGCATGTTCCAGTGATTAATGTACTAGAATATCAGTATGAACAGTCTGTTTTCTAGGCTCACCTTTCCAGAAAAAAACTTGTTTCTCCAGATTTCAGAAGGGTTATTTTTCTCTAACGATGGGAAGACACTTGGGTTGACACTCTGGAGCTTATTAAATTTAGTCCATTGCACAGCTGAACTCTAATAATGTGCTGCTGCATGAAGAAGTTAATTCTTCCCTCAGGTTCACTAACCTTTGGTTTTAACTCTACTTGTACAGTAGTGAAACCAGACCATCTGGGGTAAGTGGTCTGGGTTCACACTGTGCCCTCCTGTAGGCCTCATTTTAAACTGTTGACACCTTGCCTTAACTCTGCTGCTCTTTTAACACAGAGATGACTCTGTTTTATCTTTTTTTCCCCCACATCTCTCATTGCCATTACAGCAAGGGTCAGCTGAACTTTCTCACACAGGATCCACGTATATAAGTCCCCAAGCCTCTGCTAAACCTCTTTTTCAGCCAAATCTCTGTATTTCCCTGGACAGGAGAAACCTGAAAACATTCAGTTCCTTACATGGATTCAAGAACTTGTTTACATAGTTTGAACTAGACCCGCAGGGCTGAGCACATTGCAACTAATTTCACCAACAGATTCAGAGCATGTCTTTTCCAAAACACTTTGAAAACAGATTCTCACCACCGCTATGGAGAGAAAGCCCAGCATGCTATCAGACTTTGTGTGATTACACATGTTAATCCTGTGAGCTGATCTTGAGTTGACATTTATGGCTGAACTGGTGAAAATAAGTCCTTTGGAGATGTCCTGTGTCCTGCAGACCTTCTTCATACCTCTTTGAACAGACTAAACAGGTTCAATCAGGTTTGCTTCCCCAGTGCCTGTGTGTACATTTGATGCTTCCGTACTTGATAAACACACACCCTTCTCAAATGTGGGTGGGCTGCACTCGTGGTAAGGACAGTGCTTTGACACCATGCTGACGGCATGTACTCATGCTGGTGGCAAAGAAGAACAGTGCCCACAACCAAGAATGTCAAAGGCAGTGGAAGTGGCCTTTTTTTTTTTCTTTTTTTATATCGAGTCTCTTTTTAAAATTTTTTCCTTCAAATCCTTGTATAACTGTGGATGGGCATGGTGAACATCAACTAAATAAGTAAATGAGCATATATTTTTGTTTGGAATTATAGGTTTTTTGTTGGTAATTTTTAGTTTCTCGTGCTGTCAAGTTCTCCAAAGTTAAACAATTTCTTTCAGGGATACAGTTAATTCTAATTGTTGTCTTAGCTGCTTATTGCACATACTGACAAGTAGAAGTCATCCCCAACTGTTTTTTTTTTTTCTTTTATAAATGAGAATCCCGCTTTGTCTTGTCATCTATGATCAAAAGGTGTATATTAGACAAAAGTGCCTTAATACACTAAAATTACATGTAGTAGTCCATTAAATATAGAAGAAAAAGAGCATGATTAATATTTAATTTCTTGCATATGTAGTACTGCAACTTTGGAAGTATCTTTATGAAGTATTTCACACGTGAATAATATTCAGTAATCATGGTGTAGCTTGGAAAACAGGCAAAAAACAATTTTAAAAATATCCTGGGAAAGACATGTACACTATTCTGAGGCAATCTCATTTACTTAAAATTACATTTTACTGTTTCCACACAGAGAGAAAGAATGCACTCTGTAACAAATACTGTTTCTTATAAGCTGACAGTTGTAGAACCAACTCTACCCTAAATTATAACTGCATTTTCTGTTGCTTGATACACCTAAAACTGAAAGGCGTGTGGCTAAACTACTCTACCATGATTAATCCAGTACTTAAACACATAAAGAAAATAGCAGAATAGCTCCTAACAAACGTATTACAGCAAATTATTAATGCATTTTATTTCAAGCAAATGAATATCTGCTGTTCTTCTTCGCAGAAAATCCTGAGCTCCAAGTTCTGACAAAGCTGATAAAAAATAATTGTTTGAGACAATAAATCCTCCTACAGAGGACATTGCATTTCCCACATCTTCACTTTTTATCAGGAGAACACTAAAGCTGCCTGGAGGCTCTTCAAACAGATGAAGTATAGGCCTAAATAGATATGCTTAATGTTGTCTAAATCATAGCAAAGTACTGAGAGAACTGGAAATCTCACCACCTCCAACTGCTCCCATAAACATGTAAGACCCAGCTATAACTTGATAATTTCCTGAGTCTTCAGGGCCGTTGTACTGTTCTGAGATGTGTAGGTATTAGGCTTTAATCCAGCCTAGTCAACTGCAAGGAGAATGAAAATATTTCATAGAACACATGAAGGTGGGCAAGAATGAGAAGGAGAGATAGACCTGCCTACAGCACAGGGAGCACTGGGTTTATCCCATCTGGTCCAGGAGATGTCCTGAGACCTTGAAGGGCATGTTTTCAGATCCACTGCATGTGGAGAAGTGCCTTCTGGATTCCTGCTGAGTCATCCCCTCACTGTGAAGCTATTCTTCTGAGTGTCTTTTATCTGCCATTTGGAGACATTAACAAATAGCTCTGTTTTACAAAGAAATAACACTAAAATAGTGAAGCCTGGCTTCCTAGAGTTTGTGTTTCTCAGCTGATTACAAGCACTGATTGAAGCGGTTTCTAATCACAGGAGATGACTCCCATAACATTTCTTCTTATGTTGATATTTAGGTCCTTTAAACATATATAGTCACAGTATAGTCTTTCATTTTTCAGGACTTTTCTGTGGGGTCTTCAGCTGCCTTTTTTCATGCACCATAAGGCAAACAGGGCCCTCTCTCCTCATGGTATATTTGTTTGAAATTGGCACTAAAAAATTGAGGGACACACAAACACACATAAACATACATATACTCACGTATCTCTGCATGATCAGTGAAATCACACTGCCTACAGAAATCAGGCTAAAATAATGGACACCCTAAAAAATTAATGATGTACACACACCCACATGCATGTCTGTACCACCAAAAGAGAAGGAAACAAGTGAGAAATGGCTCTTCAGTTGAGACCCTATGTTGTTGTGCTCTGTCAAAAGGCATGGAGGACAAGGGAGGGGATGTTATTTGGGATGCTTTTAGGGACAGCCCATCAGTAGGATACACCAAGATTGGAATTAGCTGACATTGCACAAGCAACCAAAGAAACCCAGACCTTCAGAGCACTAAAAATATAAGAGTTCAAGCTACATATTTATTATGAGCTCTAGGAGTGCATGATAAGCCTGATTCTCTTCCTATTTACACTAATGGAATTGCTGATTTTCAGTTAACTTGCTTTTGGACTGGGTTGGTACAAGGAGGAAGAAAACAAGCCCAGCTGCATCATAAAACCTGTGATAAAATCAAAGGTGAGGTGGCTGCTGAGGCACAGTGATGAAGTTCTTGGCTGTCCTATGCTCTTAGAAATCTGAGGAGTTGGAGGGAAAGTATGATGAAAGATTTAAGAACAGGAGCATGAATATGAAGTTTTCTTGCCACAACAAATATATGTGGATTTGCAGCATGTCAGGAATACGGCCAAGCAAATTTCATAGAAAGTTCATTAATCTGTGCCCTTGCTTATGCAAGACCTATACACTATAATGCTGCCATAAAAAACTTTAAAGACATGTGATTTAACAGCAGATAACTTTATCAGCTCCCTTATTCACTTAATATGAAGTACATTAATTGTATTTACTTGTTCCTTTTTGTTTCCTTCCTTTCTTTTGTGTGGACTTGAACATTTTCCTCTCCTACTTGTCTGCAGTCAAGTGGCATCTGCAAAGACATGCCTGCCTTCAGGACAATATGAACACTAATATTTTCAGAAATAAAGAAATTATATTCCTCACAAAAAGGAGACCGTTTTAAATGCAGTTACATTTTTCAGCAAGGAAAAGTTCTTGTTAGGCAATCTTTTAAAAACTAATTCTTTCTCAGGTTGGAAGACATTCCCCTTCTTACTGAGCCAATGATTTCAGGAATCTTTAAGCAATAACCGTAAACCACAGGCTTTGAAAATTAACTGCTGAGAAGCATGAATTTAAAAACATGTTTTTAAAATAAGAAAAAACAGAGATGAGATTAATAAAAAATTTGCAGAACTGTTGAGGACAGCATCCCATACTGAGAAATGGAAACACGTAGTTCGTGTTTTTGTTTTATTTTTTGACCAAAGCTTCTTTTGAGTTCACCTCAGGTTTTGCAAATGCCCAAGCTTCTGCTGGTAATTCCCCGGCCTGGCCAGCGGGGATGGGTGTGTGCAGCAGTGGGTCACTATCCTGGCTCCTAGCCCAGGCGTTGGTACAAATGAAACCTCTCTGCCAGGGTACTGGCTGTGAGGTACCGCTTTGGGCGCGCAGCATTGCCACCGAAATTGCTCACAGTGCAGTACAGGGCAGGCAGCACAGGAAACCTTACACAAGATTTCTTTCAAATCTCTGCTGAGCCCTGTTACACAGAGGCTGCCACCTTCAGAGGGAGGTCACCTTGGTTTCTGTCTCCTCCTTGCTCCTGGGTCTCAGACAAGGCCACTGGGTATCTTTTGTTCCTACCCCTGTGAAATATGTGATGCCAGGGCAGAAGCTACACTCTCGGTTCTGCATGTCAAGACCATGCAAATAAGTAAGAAGGGAGCAAACCAGGCCCTATCTGTACAACTGAAGGAAAAGGTGGATATTTGGGACATGATAAGGAGCAAAGACAAATGAAAAGCTTATGTGTTCTTACTAAACTTAGCTAAGAGGAAAGAAGATGGTGCCAAGAGGTACAAAACAGTGTCATGCTGCTTTTGTAATTGCCTAATTGGACAAAATAATTCCCTCCTGCAGGGTGACCCTCTCTTGTGGCTCCAGCAAGGAAATGCAATACAAAATGAGGAACTGGGTTTTCTGAATAAACCCATTGTCTTTATTGCATTACCATTTTATGCTATTACAATTATTGCATAATTACCCACTAGTTGTGAGTACTCATGTGTTTTTACATATTTACTGCTCTCACAGCCCTTGTAGCATGGGACCACCCCAGAGAAATCCTTTGTCAAACATTCATGTGCTCTAATGATGCCAGAAAGTGTTTTGCTTTTTAGCAATCAACCTCTCCACTAAATTTCTTAGAACTTAAGGCTTGTTTATCTAGAGGCCTACAGAAACTTGCTCACACGGTATCACTAATGGATCGGTGAAAGGCAGCAGTAAAACACTGATCCCAGCCCTCAGGTGCTGTAACTTGTCTGAGGTGGATGGCTGAGCTGCTTCCATTGATCAAGCACTTTGTAACAGGTTATTATAATTAAGCACCTTTGAAGTGCCAAGTTATATGAAGCTCTGGTACAGTTCAGGTTGTAGAATTCAAATGAAATTTAATAATGATCTCATTTTTATGGGATATCATGCTGTTTATGGAAATGTTTTTTCTGCACATTCAGATTTGTCCTGGCGAGGCTGCTCTACTTGGGAAAAGCACATGGAGGGAAATCATCCAGATCTGAGAACCTGTCCTCATTCCAGATTTAATCTTAACCTCATGTTTTCCTAAGCAAGTAACGGGATCTGCATCTCTCAGTGGAGGTTTAGACCTAGCCTTGTCAATGAACCAGAGTGATCTGCAGCACTTTGCCAGTGGGACACAAAAAGCAGCTCAGCCAAGCATGCGAAGAGCGGTCCTGAGCCGGGTAGCCTGAACCTGTGCCTCCAGCATGCTGCCACCACCAACATTAGAGCATTCCTCTGGTAATCCCACCAGAAGAATGTAATCTCAACAGTTTAGTAAAGTGAAAACAAATAGCTGGAAGCCACCTTGACAATTGTGTCTCCAGGACTGTACTCAGTCGTCACTATGAGGTTGTGAGACAGCTTTGTTAGTCCTCTAATTAATGGTTTTGCTGGCAGCTATTCCCGCTCCTCCTCCATTTCCAAGAAGCACCGATATAACCAGTGCTTACCCAAGCTGCCACTCGCTGCTGACTGCAGCCCTGCTGGAGCACCCTGCCCAAACTGTGGCAGCAGATGGGAAAAAGCTGTCGTTGGCAGCCCAGAAAATGCTCCACAATGACATTTGAGAGTGCACCCATTTCTCACAGCCCTGTCTATGACATCAAGTAAGTGAACTTACTGACTATTTCGTTAGCTGTGCTCTCATGAAGGGGAATGTATATTGGATAAATTTTTAAAAAGGAGAGAGTATGTGGTTCTAAACAGTGATGTCAAAAGAGGAAAAAACACCCCAGTTTTTTGTTTTAGAGCATGCAGGGACAAAACCCCCCACATTTGAACTGCAGGAAGCATCTGTAAAGGTGATATTCATATACATGTCCCTACCTTTTCTTCCCCCAAACCAGCTTTCAAAAACCAAATTCAATACACATTAAAGTCTAAATAGAATAACACAGAAGTCAAAATGCCAACATCTATAAAATGTCTCACAGAAAATAAAGTGTTTAAAATGTTGCAGTTCCACTCTGCTAGGACTGTAATGAAGAACAGAATGGAAGAAACGGTTGTCTCACATCTTGAAGTTACCAAATAAACAGATTTTAATATAAATAGACTGGGAAGCAGTGAGGGAGGCCTTTAAAAAATGCAGATTTTAACTGCTCTCCCTGAAAGCCTCAGTTGCTGTCTGTATTTTTGAGGGACTGGATTTGTAGGGAGGGAAATTGGTTCTGAGCACCCAATGCCCATGCTAGGCACACTGCTGGGGTTTTTACTTTGGACCACCTCTGGTTTGGTCCTGCGAGCTCAGGACACCCTTAGTGTTGGGATTGTTTTGTTTCACCCAGGAACAGCCGAGGCTGCGGGTCCCCAACCCGCTCTGCAATGTGAAACACAGCATGGTACATGGTGGAGGGCAGCACTCAGTTACCTGCTCTGAAATAAAACACTAGTGTAGGCAACACACTTTGTTAATAATTTCTCAACACAAAGTAGACCACTTATCTGGTTATTTCTGCCTGTAACTTAGAGAAGTAATTTAAAAACCTGCCATCTCCCTAAAATTGTACAAATATGAAAAGTGCTTAATACATTTGTATAAGAAAATTCCAATATGGAGGAAGAAAGTACAGGGATGCCTGATTTCCCAATGACTATTGGAATATTTTGGTATGTAGTTACAGCACTACTTCATGCTAGTCTAAATCATTGCTATTAACAAATCTAGGAGCTTCAGGAAGGCCACATCTACAAAAGAATTTACATCTTCCAAAATTGCATAATTTTATAAAGTCTCAACAGTCTTGGAAAAAATTGGCCTATAGTCTGAGTGACAGTTTGTGTTGCAGGTTTAGAGGCAATATGAAGTTTTCCTATATCAAAGCTGAAGAACAGTTCTGACAGCTGCAAATATTCTCTGAATTAATAATGTGGAGCTGGTATAGAAAATATTTAAGAAAAATCCATTTCTTTCTGCAGCATTGAAGCCCCTTGCTTATAAAATATTAAACAGGATTAAAATTGGTATGCGGCTTGAATGGGAAGAGAAAACATGAAATCCACATATGAATCCAGAAGTGAAGATAATAATTAGTTCCAACTGTTATTAGTGATAACTTATGATGTGGGGTAAATCAAACACCCTTGGAGTACCTGCACTTGCTACTAAAATTCAAACAAGGATTTTGGCTCTGGCTTAGGAAAGGAAGTCTGCTTTCTAGCTTCACCACTGACCAATTCTTATATGCAGAAGCTTTCTCCACTTCTTTAACTATAGCAAACACCTCTGGAAGATCATATAAACTCGTTATCTGCTATGTAAGCACTCTGAATAGCAGTTGACTAATCTGAAGTTCTGGTTTGTCTTAGCTTTACAGATACAAATCCTTCCTTATATCTCAGTCCTTCCTTACATCAGCTGTTAGTGACTAATAGGTTTTATAATGTCAATACAAAACCAAGAGACATGGCCTGGCTTTGTATTTTTTTGTGTACCAGGGAGAAAGGCTGGGGTAAAATTTTATCAGGAGACCTAAAAAGTTAAGTTCAAGTCCACCTAAACTTCTCAGATTGACAGTTGAGCCGTTCTGTTCCCCATTCCCACCTGCAGAAGTGAGAGAAACCTGTGCCTCACCTGTGTAAAACTCACCTGTGCACTCAACCTGCTGCAGTCCCCCTAGGCAAGCCAGTGCTTTCCCAGCTAGTGAGATGTTGTTTGCGATGGAGCAAGGGAGACCTCAGGAGCTGTAGAGAGTCCTATTGCCTGGAGCAGAGTGCAGAAATCCTGACAGACTTGCTGGCATTTATCTAGTGGAAGCTGGGGCAAGCATACGGGGGAGGGCAAGATGAGGGGATGTTGCAAGGCTTGTCTTTGCGGGGTGAAAGAACTTCCCGTCAAAGTCTCAGGGAAAGTCCCAGCCCTTGTACTTACAGCTGAGGTGAAACTGTGGTTGCTTTTGTCATGCTGGCAGTGACTTGCCCCTTGGCTATTGGCCAGAGCTAAGATCTGGCTGCGTTCCTCCACACTTGGAAGACTAACCTGAGAATTGCAGAAGCCAAGAATGCTGTAGAAGCACAACAGCAACTATTTGCCTGGAAGGAGAGCTGCTTTCTTTGTATCACAGCTCTCCTGTGCCGTTCCAGCTGTGGGTAGGGACAGTAGGACGTCACATCAGGATTAAAGGAATTTGGCATGGGGATGGTTGAAAGCAGCAATCCTGTGGAGCCAGTCTGTGATGGATATGTATTGAGAAATGAGTCTTTAAGGGATAAGCCTCTGGGAGGTGCAAAGCTCTTGATGTTACACATCTGTTTGGAATAGGACATAATTCAAAACAGATGCTGAGAGCATCAAGAGATCACTGGACTGGATCATAGTCCAGATAGGAGAAAGGGGCTAAGAGAGTCCCACTAGCACTGAGATTTTATGAGAAGCTTGGAAAATGAATTGAAAGGGATTTAAATAATATTGCACTCCAGATTTGCAGGGAATGTCTGCCAGTAAAGAGGAAGAAAAGTACTTTTTACATGAGCTTGCCTTTGGGAGACTTACTAACTAGGAAAACACACTAAGAAGGAAAAGGCATAGCAAACATTAAACATAGAGGTAATGTCTAAAAGAAAGGACAAGAAGTTGTTTCATTCAGAACAATCTGTGAATACACTAGGGCTGAAGAAACTATTTTTGAGAGATTGAGTTCTAGAGAAGAGATCAGATCATGTTTGAGATTTAGGACAGGAGCAGCCTGTGTCACCTGCGCACTGTGACAAAGAGCACAAGCCAGTGTGATGCCTGAACCACTGGAAAAGCTCCAGGAACTGAAAAAGGTCATATCACTTTGGAAGAGCTTGGAAGATTCAGCAAGGTGCACGTGGCACAGGCAAAGCAAATGACCTGGCTTAGAATGTCTTACAGGATCAAAGAGCACTGAGGCAGCGGACATGTCTGGGATTAGAGTGTAGTATTAATTTTCGGCTGACCCATCAACTAACATAATGCCAAAAATAGTGCTATTACACTTAAATTAAAATCTACAGGGAGTGAAAAGGAAGACAGTTGACTCGGCTTAAAATCACAAGGCTAACCCTACAGAAGATATATGAGAAATAAATGGAAAAGGGGCAAGTGTTTTGCCCTTCAGAGCATCGAGGTGATCTAAGCATTTAGATCCTGTGTAAGAACATGAGCAAAAGAAAAAAAAAATTTGAAGCCATTTCCCAGTGGATCAATCAATACCTCAGGAATATTGAAAAAATGCAGGAAAGGGTTGAATCGTCCAACAATTCTCACACCTATGTGAGCCCTTCACATTGTAAGGCCATGCTTTAAGGAGGAACTGGACATGCTCATTGCTCTGAGATGACTGGAGGAACTGACAGAGTAGTTCTTATAGAAATGATGGGTGAAATCCCGTGTTTGTCCATAGATAGACCTGAAAGAACAAAAGAGGTCTGTTACACTACAAAGGAGAGATATGGTCAGTGACAGATACCTCGCTGTCCCTAGTACATCACGGGGCTCCTGGTGGGTGTTCATATTAGGGAAAAGAAAAGAGGAGTTTTTTGAACTTCCAGGAAGCTTTTGTGAGCTGCACTGTTTTCTCAGATGTCTATTTAGACTGCATTTGGCACCTGAAGAAAAATGTGATAAATTTTTCATGCCTTTCAGGTTAGTAAGATTTATACAGATGACATTTAGAACTGATGAAAAACACTGGCTCGGAGCAGCCATGGAAAGAAACCGTGCTTCTGGGCTGAAGCTGGACAAACAACACTGTAAATACCATGTAACACAAATACTAACATACTTGAAAAAAACTTAGCACAAAACCCAAGTAAATCACCAGAAAATATTCATCAGTTTGTTTTCTCCAACAATATTTGGGTACTGAATTGTAAAGAGAAATATGTATCTAATGTAGTTTCTTGAGACTGCTGTCACGATGATCTTACATGTAATTATTGAAGAAATTGAGAAATAGAAGGAATAAATTAGACGTTTCAGACCTGAGGTGGAGAATTTTGGGGCATATGTTGACGTAATCCTTTTAAACAGTGTGGAAAAAACAAATGATCACAGTAGTTTACGAGTTAATAAAACTTAGGTATACTCAGAGGGAAAAAAAAAAGATTGAATCTTAGTCATGGAAATAAACAAAACCATATATTTTTATTTACTGAAGGCCAGTGCTATTTGAAACTGATTATAAATCATAAGGAATTACCAAACAGAGCCTGTCCAATGTTATTTTTCATTATTTTTCAGTTATGGAGTGTGACTTGTGGTTTCAATATAACCTTGAAATTGCAAGCAGGATTTCCAGAACGTTTGACAATGGAACCAAATCCAGAGAGGTATTTATACATCACTCCTATTGCAACAATAGCTACTGAGGCTGAGATGCTTCAGAAAACAATTCGTATCATGAATGCAAGATTAAATTTAGCCTGAAAACATGAGAGTGGTGAACTTGACAGTACTACTGGGAAGGATCTTCCAAAGCATATATGCGGATAATTCCAGGATTCAAATGTATGAGGAAAAGGCCAGGGACACCTTGTACATGAGCCTCTGCTGAGCAATTGTGTTTAGAAAGAGAGTAAGGTGTATCCTATGTAGTGTGGCCATGGTGAAGGCCGTATCTAGTGAAAGAGTTTGCAAGAAAACAGGAAAAAAACTGAATCGCGACGGGATGTGCTTATTTGCGCTTCCTGTGTGTCTGTGTTCCAAACCATTATTCTCCTTTTCCTGAGATAGCCTTACTATCTATTACTATTTGCCCCTGACAAGAAGACTCCAGAAGACTGTAGTGTGTGTCAGATTTATTTTTGTTGACCTAGCATACCCGACAATAGCAACCATTCATCAAACACTAGCTTAAGCAGGGAATTTTGCTTTTAGAGAGGTTTTGTCCAGTCCCTCTTGCTCAGTCCAATAAAGCAAGAGAAAAAGGAATCAAAATACCATGCAGAAATACATAGATGGGTGAATTGCACCCGCATAGACATCCTCTGGGGTACTGGGAGCTGGTTCTTCATGGGCTGTGTGAGGCTGAGGCAGGAAAACCAGCCCCAGTGTGGCATGAGCCCTGGGCCAGGGTGTCGGAGTAGTTGCAGGGGCAGGCAGGGCTGCTCCGTCCTTGCCCTTCAGGCAAGGGCACTGGTAATCAGCCTGTTGGTCCTGTCCCTGCTGGGGTCCTGCTGCAGCAGCCTGCGCCCTGCCCTGACCCTGGCCAGCCTCGGGAGGGGAGTGCAGGGCTGCTTCTGGCTGGGTTGCACAGGTCCAGAGTTGGCATCCAGGTCCTCCTGGCCCTGGAGGAGGAAGGGCAGAGCCGCTGGTCTGCACTCACAGCTGGATCCAAACCTCCCTCCCCCAGGCCCTGCAGGAACTCATCCTGGAACAGGCAGTTTGATGTGGGGAGTGCCGACGTGCTCTTTCCTCCATCACCGCCAAGGGCTTTGCTGTGACTGCAGTCCTCTACTGTCCCCTGCAGTAATCTGCCTTAGGGAGACTTCTCTGGGCTTCTGGGCTTCTCTCAGGACCTCCTTCAGACCTGGGATGGGAAGCAAACAGGACTCCTCCATGTGCAGGTGGCAACCCCCTGTGGTCCCTCCTCTGGCTTTGACTCTCTGGGGTCCTTGTGATACATTTTGAGCTGGCAACCCTCACACTTCACCCTTTTTTTTTTTCTCCATTTGTTGTCTCCTATCATCACTTGCCTGTGCTCCTTTTTTTCGGGGGGGTTGAGGGGGCGGTGGGGAAAGCAGTGGTGTTACAAAGCTGCATGTTGTTTGTAGGACGTTGTTTCCCCAGGCTCAGAGATATTGTGGAAGGAGAGATGATAACCTTCTAAAAAAAACTCAGAAGGGAAAGAGAAAACAAGAGGCACAGAGCCTGTCACTTTGTGCTGCAAAATCTCCATCAGACAGCAAACACACACTGAGCCACAGAGTCCCAGGACACAGCTAGGATTGCTGCCCCTGTGAGAAGCAGTCCTGATGCTCTAGGGGAGCCAGGATGCCCACAGGGACACTGCAGGGTACCTCAAAGGCTGATGGAAATTTACTGATAAATGCAATCTCAAGGCTGGTGATAAACATTTGTAACTGTGTTGTATCACTGTTTGAAATATACTTGTTTTTATGTTTTCCTTGGCAGGGAAGATATAGTCTTGGGATTGTGCCTTAAAGTTTTAGCCTCTGAAACAAAAGTTCTGCCTATAGGATTGTAAAGCCTTTCTTTGTTATATGCATCCTTCACAGATGGGAGGATATAATAAACCAGATCTCCTGCTAGGTGCTTATTCTGAGGTCCAAAATTGCAAAGGTATTCAAATGGAAGTCAACACATCTTTCAAGATTTATACCATAGAGATCACAAAACACTGTCAAGCACACTAGTAACCCAAATCTCCATGATGCCAGAGTAGGATGGATTTCTACCTGAAAACAGGGTATGCAGTAGCATGATTTAAAAATAAGATTTGTCCTGTATACTCTTCCCCCTATAATGGCATTTCTGCACAAAGCATAGTTTGTTAGGAGCAAAGAATTGGGTTCTTAGTGTTTAGGGATAGCTGGCTTGATATCAGCTTTCCCAGAACCAGTAAATGTGATTCTTGCACGCTTCACGGTGGGGGTTCTGTACAACATCATCACTGACTGGACCCAATTCAGAGTAACTTTATGCTCCTTTGCCCTGAAGCTATTCTATGAAACTTGTTTAAAAAAAAAAAAGTGTTTAGGAGGCAAATTAGATTGTATTTCCCTGTCAAATAAAGTGAACAAACTATTGTACTTTGCTTGACACTATTTCATGTGATGGTTTGTTTTCTTATGTTCTCAGGCTGAAGCTGTTGACTGTAAATGTTTAATATCACTTTCTACAGAGTGTGAACATCCAGACTGTGGCTAAGCATAAGCTCTAGAACTTTTGACAGCTTTAGTTTTCTTTCTTGCACAGTGATTTATCTGTAAGACTGTTATGGAAATGCTGGGCATATTAGCAGATAAGCAACACTGGTCTCTTGAAGTTGCAGACCAAGATAAAAGGCATTTCATAAGGTGCTCAGCAAGTGAAAACACAAGCCAAAAATATACATACAAAGATGAGCTGTGGTGTAATCAGATGTTCAAAGCTAAGGAACAGGTGAGGTTTTGGAGGCGACAGCCATTTCTAGCTTCTTTCTTCCTATATAAATCACTAACCTCATCCAGCCTGTCCACATAACCAAACCATGCTTCTTTTCGATCATCTGCTGAGAAAGTGTTTAAGAAGTGAGGAGAGTGAGAAGAAGGGGAATAATTTTTCTCATCAGAAGTGAGGCTGACACATGGGAGGGCTGGAAGTCAGTAAGGACTGCAGCATTTTTCCATTTGTTGTTCCCAGCTTGGCCAAAGCTCTCTTGGATTCCTGCCTATAAAGTTAGTATCTGCAAAGGAACTACATTCACATAGTATGTGCGAGATGTCTCAAGTTTTCATTGTCTCTCATTGGTCTTCAATGCACACGAGCAGATCAGTGAAGATGATCCTAGAGGGACCTCTTACTTACAATAGTGTCAGTAGGAGATGGGAAAATGCAACCCTATGAGCTGTGTTATTTTCTACTTTTTTGGCTACCTGCCATTTTGGCTTTTAAGTGGGGATTAAAGGCATAGAAGACGCAGCTAAGATATCATGTTTTGTATGATAAATAACGGTAATTTTGTTCAGGTGGTGTTTGTCATCTATTCACAGAGTGACACTTCCATTTCTGAGATGATAATACCATTCAGTATCAGCCTTCCTTTCTGTTTCAGCAGATAAAGCCACCCTGTGACCAGAGACAGCTCTTGTGCATGCATTTGTGAAGGCTACTGTGGGTTCCTGCTGCATTGAAGCTTGCTGCTTCGTTTCTAATTAGTCTTGCCTTAAATTACAACAAACAAGTGACACTATTGCTCACTTAATTTCTGGGAACATACTTTGCTGATGACAGTGCCTGCCAGGTGGCCAAAACATCCTTTGACATCTTCGATATAGTTATTGTCTGGTGTGGAGCTATATACAGGATTTTAACTTCCTAGCATTTCACAAATAAATTGTACTGTGATTTTGTGCGAGATGGAAAGCAAAACACTTGCAACTGAAGTATTCTGGGAAGAACATCTCAGTACAGTGAAGGAAAAAGAATTTTCAAAACATGTTGAAATGTTTCAGTCAATGGCTGAAAGCAAAGCCTAGATTCTGAGCTTCTGACTGATCCTTTCTGGAGTTGGAAAGGTGATGTGGGGAGGTATGAAAGTTGTACAAATGTGATGGTGTCATACTGGGAGTGCTTTATTTCTATAGAGTGTCCTCAACAACTGGAGACACCATACTTTGAACTTCACAGGAATGGATGCCATATTTTAGGTTGTGCGTTCATGTCCAATACAATTTCAAAATGGGTCTAGGAAGATAAAGGCTAATTTAAGAAATATTTATTTATAGACCATAATGCCTTTGAGCTGAAGTCTGCCTAGGTTACTTTGAATGGATCCTCACAGTCTACAAGCCATGTTTGCCCAATAAGTCATTCTAATGCATCTAGTGTTTTCTCTTGAAAGTTTATTTACAAACAGCCATTAGTCAGGGATGATGATTTTTCCCCTGGATAGTACCTCTAACTGGACTTGCTCCTGTTCCATGAAGCTAAACTGTCGTATTTAGGGGAGGTTAACAAGACGTGTCTGGTGTATTCTGGAAAGCTGAATATCTCTTCTGGCTGTTTAGATACCTGCAAAATGTTATAGATCTTTCAAGTGAAACTGTTTTTTAAATTTCACTTTTGAAAAAAACCTTTTGTTTTTCCCACATTTGGGCTGCAACCATATTCTGAAATTTAAAATTGCTTGTGAGAGTGAAAATAAGCTTTTGAACTTCTGCCCATAACCATACCAGACTACTGTATCCTATTTATGCAGTGTTTTATCATCTAGCTAATTAAAAAATGAGCCACAAGGAGAAATATTAACCATATAAATAATAGCACAGAAAATGTAGGGAAATCAACCAGTCAATTTGCTAGACTTACAAAGACTACAAAAGCCCCAAATGCATTTTGAGCATCTCACTCCAGCAGCTAGGTAGGCACACCACTGGCATAACCAGACTTTTTGCTGAGCTCAGTTGCCGACAAAATCACCCCTACTGCCAAAATACTCAAACATATGACCAAGTCACAGCAGCTGAAGGAATTACTACATATCAGCTGAGCCATATTATCACTTCATGTCCATGCTCTTCACTTATTCTGATGAATATTACCACATTAGTTTAAATCTCTTCCTAGTTCTAGCTAGTTCTGCAGGGCCTAAGTCCCCTCTCAAGCTAGAGCTGACTGTGCATGGTATTTGTGTCCTGCTTCCATCCTTCCTGACAATTTGTAAAAATACATTTTCCAGACACAGACTGCTTAATAGATATTTCTCGGTATCATCCAGCACAGGAAGATCTTGAAAAGCATTGTTTTTCTTCTAGGCCAGTTAGACATAGAGAATATATTTTCGTTTCCCTCCTTTTTCGTTTTCCTTTTGAAAACAGGAATTTCATTATCATGTGAGCAATAACCAGCAGACACAGGCAGAAATAAAAGTTAACATTTAGCTTAGGAGAAATTATTTTGATATCTTTGTAGCTATGCTTCCTTAAGAAGGGAAGAACTTCTTGTCCAGCGATACATTTATAATACCATAATTAATCAGAGAAAAAGGATTTGTACTGCATTATGGCAGAGAGCAATAAGAAGGGGACATGAAGATGAATAGTCTACTTAAGTGAGTAAATGACTTCTGGTGCCAGCCTGGCAATGACAGAGAGGACTTGAATGTCTGTAGTGTTATCAGGTCTCTGAGGCTCCTCAGTAGTTTTATTCAGGACTTTTGAGTGCTTATGATATCACTATCATTGCTATGCTTGACCATCAAGCAGGAGGCAGAAGAGGAAGTCATTTGAACAATGTAAGGTGCTATTTTCACTGGGTAAGATAGTTGTCCAGATGACTACTCTCATTTACTTAGCAGGACTTGAGCATTGTGGCTCAGATTAATGAAAGGAAGGTAATAAATCTCTTCTTTAAGGAAACGGGGTTGCATTTGCCAGTGCTATGTGGAGGGTGGGTTGTGTACACAGCAGCATTAGCCAGTGCTAATGCTGTCACGTGGAGAGCAAGTGTAAAGTTGGGATTGATCCAAGGGTGAGCGGACCCAGGTAAGTATTCCACCTATTCTCTCCTCTCTCAAAGCCCAGAGCTAGGACCTTGGCTGGCTGAAAGGCTTGTGCTCAGCTGTCTTCATCTGGATTGAGAACCTGAAGTCCTCTGTCTTCAGTTTTTTTTGTAGACAGAGAATAACAACACCTAACCCACTGGAAAGGATGAGTTTGAGTTCTTCAGAAATGATTGTGAGCTGTTATTAAATGACATAATTCTTCCAAAAGGTCTTGCTTTTGATGATGGCAGTACAACAAATGTTCTCTCCTCAAAGTCTCTTCCCTTCATACTTCCTCTTACTGACCTCACAGCACTGACCATGCTCTCTCTGCTCCTCTTCTCTTTCTCCTGGCTTCTCTGGTCTTTCAACTTTTTTTTTAAGTATGCTTATTACTAGCAGTGAGTTTTTCTCTGGTTTCTTTCTCAGATTGTATCCCAGCCACATTAAGATTATTTTTTTTTGTGAAGGGAGTGTTTACAGCTAACTCAGTGAAGAAGGAATGAGAGGTCTCCCAGAAAAAGTAAAGATGCAGACTTTCAGGTTTCACAAGTAGTACTTCACAGGCAGGTGTGCTCTGAAAACATGCTGACAGCAGCCCTAAGAGACTGCGTATGAAAAAGAAGACAATTTCTACCCAGTTCTATTAAGCCTTCTGTCCTCTGTCCCCCCAGTCTACTTTGTTATTTAGAAAAAGCAAAAAGCAAACAGGCAGAAGGTTCAGGTAGACTGTATGAGGTGCTAGTAAAGGAACCAGCATGTATTACAGTAAAGCTGTTGTTGTCTTGACCGTTCTCATATCCATCCTGTTATTTTTGTGAGAAGTTATTTAAATGTGTGCATATACCTCAGAGGAGTACTCTGTGCTTTGCATTTTTTTAAAGAATGTCAGGAAGTTACAATAAATATCTCCAGAAATTTGCTTAATAAGAATTTTCAGAAGCATTTGTCATATTTCTGCTAGCAAAGTCAACTGAAAGACTAATTTTAGCAATGTGAAAAGCTGCTTCTATTGTGACAAAAATTATGGCTTAAGGGACAGAGCCACCCCCTTTAGAAATTAATACTTACAAACCACATTTCTGTCAACAATCTGATGGCAATGCCATGGGAAGCTACTAATGGGAAAACAGAGCTGTCAGAATAAAAAGTGTTCATCTTTAAACCAAGGAGGCTTTATTTATTCTTCCAAGCAATAGGCACAACTGAACTGTCTCTCTTGAAATCACTGTCTCCTGTAGATAATTTGCATGGTTTAGTACTAACTTACACTTCAACTTCTGTCTCATGCACTTGGTATTCTTTGACATCACGTAGACCATATGCTCCTGGGAATAAAAACTTAATGTGTTTTTGTGTTGCATTTACAATTGCAACTAAGCTTTGTGGATACAAAATACACCAAACAAAACACACCATGCAATTTATGTGAGCTAAAAACCCAAACCTTAGGTATCAATCCAAGAGTTAAGGTATTAACAGTCTAATCAAAGTGTTATTATTAGTCCCATTTTGATAAAACCAACACTCCAAATTTTCCAGTTATTATAGCTCACTCCCAGTCGCCATGCAATTGAAACCTGTACACACCAATTTGCTCATCTCTACCCCTTTCTCCAGTGTTATGCTCACCCTTCTGTCAGTCCTCAAGAAGCAGGACACAGGGTTACGGTGAGTTGTTAGTGACTCAAGTTCTTCACTGGAAGAAGTATGGTGTTGCTGAGGATTTCTTCCACCTTACTCCAGGTTGTGCTTGGGGCTATTTTTATATGTTTCTTAGCACCCAGTACACGGTCCTCTTTCTTCATTGGTCCACAATTCTGCTTTATATCTAAATATACTATATATAGTATGTTTTAATTACGTATGTTGAATATTTGTTCTTTGTTCCCTTTGTTATCTCTAAAGACAGTTTTACTGGCCTCCCAAGGGCTTAATGGCCAGTAATTGATGATTAGTGATTTGTTTATAGCCCAGGAGCCTCTGGTTTCACCCTGTCTCCACACTTACAAAAACTCTACTATAATCCGTTACTTGTATAATCCTTTACACTAGTTTTATTCTAAGACATAGCTGCCTCTACACAAAATAACTGCTGCTCCTCTACTATCTATTATATACAGAAATCTCAAAAATATTATAACAACAAGCATTATAATGCACAACCCTATAAGACTAAGCTAAAACTTAACAAATTATGTAATATTCACCTGGCAGGTAAATTGCTGTTCCAGCTCAGCTAGCTAAAACAAAGCTCCTGGCATCCTGACATGTCCTAGCTCCAAGGCTTTGCAGACCTAATACAAAGGTTGGGGGCTCTTACTGGCAATGCCACGCTTGCTGGGCTGTAGGGCTCTGGCCCATGGAGCCTCATCCCGGAGCTACTGCTTCTAGGCAGCAAAGATGACTTGGCCAAGGGTGTCATCAGCCTTATGAGGTGAGACCCAAAGGAGAGGACTCCTGGTGTTCCCAGTCAGGCAAAGAGATGGGTTCCTATGTTCTGGATTAGTTTATATTGTCTAAAAACTCGTAGCTCCAGTTCCTCAGTTGTACAGCACGCTGTAGTCAACCAAGCCATGTTCTGACAAGATGGCAATATAAAATCTGGGTGGAAAGGAAATGTTAGAAAGGCTTGCATACCTTCATTTTCATGCTCGAGTCCTACTAAGATCCGTGGCTTATCTCTTCTGGGGAGCGTGCTCTGACTGATCCATAAAAAGAGTGAATATAGATGTCATGGAAATGAGGGCACATGGAGGTTTTCTAATCGCCTGCTTTATGGGAGAGCATTCCTTCCAGGCTGGAGCTTTGTGTCGCTGTTTGGCCTCTGGCTGGTTAAGTGCCTGCCCTGGGAGAGAGAAGGTCACATTTCAAATGGGGAAGAAGGAAAACGCTGTGGTGGACCACAAACCATTCTCCTCCGTCAATATTGACTTTTCACTGGCTCCTGTCCAGAAGCATTGTTTGAATCAAACACAAAAGATAGCAAAGTTAAATACAGCACTGGGTTTTTTTTCTTTCTTTCTGAAAGTTCACTTTCCTTCCCAGGTTTTGTACTGTCTTAAATGCAGCTTTCTTTTCATGGTTTTGGGTTAGAGCAGGGACAGGTGGAAGAGCGGCAGGAGCATTGCCTGGACACAGGATACATTTGTGCATCCCTTGGTTGTCTGGATGTGTGCTGGGTGGGGGAGCAGACTGCCAAACTTTCCTCTTCGCTATGGTGCTGTGAGGTAGGAGCACTGTCAAGGAATTCTCAGGTGGATTTCTTCCCCCCAGATGTTTATTGTGGCCTTTTCTGCAGCATGCAATAGCACTACACAGTAAAACTCTGGTGTAATAAATGACATGAATCATAAAACATCTGCCAGTAAGGAAAGTAACTGTCCCAGATAAATGTTGCAGGCATAGTGGAAGCTCCTGCTGGTTTATTATAGCCAGTTTATAGGATTTATTTCTGTTTCCTCTGACACTAGGAAAAATGAAATTCTCAAAAGATCTCTAAAACAGAAGAAAAACATTAAATAGTAAATTAATTCTACCATGATGGTTAATGTAAGCTCCTCACATCAAGAAGAGAGGTTGAATTTAATAATTTTCTTAAATTCCATCTCAAATCATCAGAACTGCATACACTGAATTTTTTTTTCACTAAATAGAAGAAAATGCAGCTCCCATGTAGATTTTTATGGTCTGTTTCTCATACAAAATGAGCTTTGTTTATAAGATCTGGGACTATAAAATTATCAGGGAAAAGGGAATTAAATTATTATGACAATACACATGCTGCTTTAAAAAAGGGTAAAGGGCTTGGTACTCCAATCCTTTACATGCTGTGTGGCCATTTACCTTGTAACTTCCTGACAGCCACAAAACCAGTTATTGTTTTGGTCTTGTAGAGTGTAATTTCTGTCCTGTATTGACAAATCTGTGGTTATCTGAAATTAAATCCATCACAGTTTTTTTGAAAAGTCTGATTTAGTATTGCATTTTAGTCCTATACTCAGATGATTGTGTAACTGATGCCCACTTATGCCATGTTGATATGGAATTGTATTATGTGGACTTGTTTCACAAATGCCCCTAGGAAATAATTTTGAAAGACCATTTTCCCTAAAGGATTTTTTTCCTGCCTATTTTAGCAGTAATTGGAAAAAACAAGAGTGGAAAGTTAAATAATCTAAGCAGAAGTTATCCAGTTACAATAGCAAAAGTTCAATAGGGAGGTGTTTGCTAAATGTGTGATCTTCACAAAAAGTTGTTAATGTTGATCATCACAAAAAAAATATTAGTTGACGTGTGCTCAGGTATAGGACAGACAGAAGACATACCTTTTAAGTGACAGTGATTGAATTGGAGACAAAAAAAGTATTGTATTATATATTATTAAATAATCAATTTCATAACGATCCATAATAAAATCAGAAGTATACATGTGAATAATTGCAAATGGATGCACAAAAGGGAGATGTATGGTATGTTGGGCGTTTTATTATAACTATGGCGTCTGAAGCCTATTTTATGATATATATTTATATATAGCCAGCCATCACAGAACAAAAATTTTAGTAATCCACCTGAAAATCTTGCAAATTAGTCATAAAAACATATTTAACTGGAGTGGGACTTTACATCATACAAAAGTGTATTGCAAACTGAGAGAAAGCATGCCTGATGAGTGGGTCTCTCACCCTCTCCAGAATTACTGTTCTATTGTAAACAGGCAGAAAGCAAATATAGAAATATAGGCCAGCAGTGGAACTGCAGGTCTGCAAGATAGCAGTGCCACTGAAGTAAACACAGTGGTGTCTTCAAAAGAAAACAAATTGTGAACATAAATGCAGTATAAATACAAAGGAGGCAATGTGGACAGTCCATGAAACTAGTATGTGGTCCTGCAGACCCACTGAAAAACATGTTATAAAATAAATCCTGAGAAGGTTTGTATAGAGGTAAGTAATTGTATGTTTAAATTTATAGTAGGAAAAACCAAGAACTGTCAGAACATATATTTTCTGTAAAGACAGAAAAAATGCACCAGACAGCAGAATTTTTTTTTTCCACTTACAGAGGTTTTGTGCTGCTAATATATCATTTCATGTTGTAGATAGCCACTGTCAAAGACTTCCTGGAAAACTCTGAAAGGGAGTCATCAGTGCTGGATCACTTGGCAAAACAGGATGAAGTACTTTGAAAATCATGTGAATAAACTGAAGGAACAGTTGAAAGATCACCTTGGCCATAGTCTTCTTTATCTGAAAAGTAATTCAGAAGCCTGCTATGGTCTAAGGAGTGTATCACACTCCTTAGTTCTTTTAAGAGCTTATTCTTTTCCCAGGATCCAAGACAGAGCAACTCAGAACAATGGAAATATCTAAAGCACCAGCCACGGTGCTTTTAAAGCCTTGTGCCAGTGTTTTCAGGGTGTGACAAACACTTGACCCCACTCAAGCCAAACAGTTAAACCTGATATGAAACCTTTCTTTTATAATTCTTTCATAGCTGAATCAAAGTATTGAAAATAGCCACCTTTCCTTTGCATCATCTATGCAATTTATTATAGAAAGTGTTTAAGGACTGGTATTTTGGCGTTACTTAACAAAATACTTTCTCTTTGGCCTTATATTGCTCTGGGACCCTAATGGTACTCATTAGCATGGCAGGTGGGAAGACCTCGTTTTCTTCAAAAGAGGCCTTGTGAGAGGTCAGATGTGCAATCCAATTCAATATACATTTCAGGATCAAGAAACACCCTAAATGGAATAATAATTTGCATTTTCCATGACACATAGAAAGCTAAACTTTCTGGCTCCCAGTGTTTTAATTGTATCTGTTAGCTCTGATGACTTAGCGATAGTACCACTAGTACTTAAAACTTTGTTGGTATATTTAAAATTACATGAATCAGTAACCTGTCAGTGAAAATTGCTTCTCCCCTTCATCTCTGCCTTGTAATATTCTAAAAATCACTGTGAAAGGATTGTCTTTAATTTTAATTATATGGATATGATAGATTAATATTGTGCTGGTGGAGTACTCATCTTTTAATTTTGGCCAAGGTTGCAAATTGCCTAGAGGCCTAGTTATGCTCCCATGAAAGTTCCCATTGACTTCAGCTGTGTAAATTTGGAAACACTAATTTATGTATCCCCTCAGCCCATTGGCCGGACTTCTTATTCCCTGTGAGTTACTCAATGCTTCCTGATTTTTTGATGTGCTCACAGGTGTAAGTAGGGCTGCAAGACCTAGCTCTAGGTAATTGTATTATCTCAGCTTTAAACTGGCAGGTTAATAATACTCGGGAGGTGGTTTCACACAAACAGATAAAATCCTATAGGATTTTACTGGGTCTCTGTTACCAATCCAAATAAGAATAAAGGATATATTCTTAAGTCATACAGCTGTGTGAGCAACTGAAATTGATTGGAACTGTTGTTGAGCTCACTTGGATCCCTAGTCACACAGATAGTTTTGGAAACGATTACACAGCTACAGTAGCAAAGAAAGCATTAAGAAGGATTATGCTGATATTCTAGTTTCACTGACTAGGGGTGAAACCATATCTCTTGTCTACTTAAGAGCAATAAAACCTGCTCTTTTAGAAAAAAAATGTAATCAATATAGAAAAAATTTTGTTGTATCATATGTTTAGGTGTAACCCCAAGATTTGGCATAAAATATTCAATAGAAAGCCTCATGAATAATTGATTAGAAAAAAAAAGACTAGATATTTATTTTAGGAGGTTAGCCAATTGTTCACTTAGTTTTAAAATGTAGATGATTTCCTATTTGCTTATGTTATTCTGTTATCCCTCCTGAAACTCTCTATTTGAAAGCTGCTGTTCATTCTCCTGTTTGCCCAGTCCTGCAGCCTGTTGTACTTGACGCTGCTATCAAGCCTTCTGTTTACTACTGACTTCAGTAGTGCTGGTTCTGTTGATAGTAAGCAGGTTTGGCAGCACTTTTGCAAGGAGTGCAAAAATTTGAAAAAAACCCATGCCGGCAGATAAAGCCCACATCAAATAAAGACTATTTCAAGTTTCAGTAATCTATTTAAAATGCCACTCTGATGGCTTAAGAGACTCTTATTACCTACAGCTTAATTGACCTAATATGAAAGCCTTTGATTTCCGTTTATGACACTGTTATAGCTGGATATTACTTGAGCTGTCATTGATTATCAGCGCTGATGTTGCTAATTAAGGCTATTTGCAGAGAACACCCAGCTGCTCCAAAGAGCGGTTTGCAGCCAGCAGGGCTGCCCAGGGAGCGAGGGGCAGGCGGGTGGACCTGCTCCCAGCTCTGCCAGCACTGTGACTGGGTACGGGATGCAGGGTGGCGGCTGGGTGCGCACACAGGCACGGCAGCACCGGGGCTGCTCTGGAGGCATGCGGTGCCTTTGATTTCACCCAAGGTCTGCACGCAGAGTGGCACGTCCACACCGTCCCTTTCTCCATGGAGGAGCACTGTGCAGGGGAGGCACAACCCTGAGGATGAAGGTAGCACTGAGGTGCTATTGCAAGAGGATATTTAGCAATACATATAATTATATAATTGGAGAAGGTTTTCTGCATCTCCGTGTCCCACTGTGTGCTGTTGCAGTCAGAAGTACTTTACCAAATCCCTTTGTAAACTTTTCAATCTCCATTTCCACCTGGCTTTGGATTTCTGTTTGCAGTTCTCCATTTAAGGAAGCTGCTACAGTACCTTATTTTCTGATGTCTGGGAAATTTGGCTCTAATTTCTGGCCTAGACAGGCCAGAGTGATTTCTAATGCTTCATGCTACCAGTTGTTAAGATACAAATGTAGCAGTTCCTGTATGTGAGAAGAAGCATCAAAAGAGAAGAAAATAATAAAGGACATCTGTGTACCTGTTTTCTTTTGAGAATAAAAATGCTGATACCTCTGCTATGATTGATAGCAATACATAATACATAAATATCTGTGGTTCCAAAAGCTAGCCATGATAACCTTGCCTGGACTGATGAATGTTCACT
Organism: Phalacrocorax carbo; assembly: GCF_963921805.1. Classification (NCBI taxonomy): domain Eukaryota; kingdom Metazoa; phylum Chordata; class Aves; order Suliformes; family Phalacrocoracidae; genus Phalacrocorax; species Phalacrocorax carbo. The sequence goes on along the minus strand of NC_087514.1, from coordinate 143,914,289 downwards.
TTCTGTAGAGATAATATACTAACATATTAGAAACGTCCTTTAAAATAATAATGACTTACTCCATTTGAATGATCTGAAAGCCTTAAAGAGGGAACAAATGTGTCTGAAAACACTACAATGCTTCTGTGCTCAACAGTTATAAATATTTTTCGAAAATCTCAACTAGTCACTTGCCTGACAATTCAATTATTCAGCCTTGTGCTGGAGAACATCATAACAAAATTTGTCTCTGTTGTGACACTGCAGTAAATCTGAAATAAAAGATGTGTTTGGAATAAACAAAGGATCTACTTGTTAATTTTATTTATGTGATATCAAAGAAAAAAACAGCCAATTCACCTACTTGTGTGAAAGCTCTCGTTCAGCAGTCTAGCACACAAAAAAGTAGCTATTTCATCTTTTGATGTTAAGAACTGCCTCTTTTCTGGCTGCACAGTAGTTCTTTGTACTGGATATAGTTGGGAAATTAGCCCTTAAAAAATCAGGAGCCCCAAAGAGGACCTGCACAAAGTTGCTGAAGAGAGAGAGGTTCCTGTGGTGCTGTGGGGCCCCCAGCTGATGCCTGCCCAGCCCAGCTGGGAGCTCCATGGCTGCGACACTGTGGATGTGGTCAGTAAAATGTCAGTCTTCCCTGGGCTCCCCCCTATAGACAAATCACCGTGCCATCTCCACGCACAGGGCAGTGAGCCACTGACAGAGCATCTGCTTTTTATTTTTTTCCTACAGTGACCAGCTTCAAGAGGAGAACTGGTCATTATCACCATGTAGGATGGGATGTGTCCTGGTAGTGAGGACACATTCCTACAATGAGCACCACACCCCAGGAGGTTTGGCAGGAGGTGACCCATGTGCCCTGGTCAGGCTTTGTTTTACAGCAGTCTCTGAGCAGTTGACCCTGAGGATGTGACTGCCACAGGAGCAGGTGTGGCCCAGACTAGAGCAGTGTTTGGGGTATGGACAGCCTTGGGCTGGTGTACAAGGCAGGCTGTACAGGTTTGATGGAAGGTGGGAAGTATGACCAGCAGGTCGAGAGAAGTGATTCTGTCCCTCTAGTCTGCTCTTGGGAGACCCCACCTGGAGTACTGTGTTCAGCTCTGGGGCCCCCAACATAAGAAGGACATGGACCTGATAGAGTGAATCCAGAGGAGGGCCACAAAGATGATCAGAGGGCTGCAACACCTCTCCTATGAAGACAGGCTGAGAGAGTTGGGGTTGTTCAGCCTGGAAAAGAGATCTTCTAGCAGACCTCTAGTACCTGAAGGGAGCCTACAAGAAAGCTGGAGAGGCACTTTTTACAAGTGCATGTAGTGACAGAAAACAAGGGGTAACAGCTTTAAACTGAAAAAAGGTAGTTTTAGTTTAGATGTAAGGAAGAAATTCTTCAGTATGAGGGTGGTGAGGCACTGGAACAAGTTGCCCAGAGAAGTTGTGGATGCCCCATCCCTAGAAGTGTTCAAGGGCAGATTAGACGGGACTTTGAGCAACCTGGTCTAGTGGAAGGTGTCCCTGCCTGTGGCAGGGGGGCTGGAAATAGATGATCTTTAAAGTTGCTTCCAACCCAACTCATTCTATGACTCTATGATTATTCTGACCACACTCACCCGATAAATCCAAACCTGCCCAGAAGACATGTATCAGACACCATGTTTATGAAGTCCTGTACATCATAATACACCTCCCAGCCCTTTATAGTCCAGCCCTGCTACCTGTTCACTCTCCACTAATTGCATATGTGCCACCAACAACATCAAGTCATATACCTTGAAGGACCTTCTGGGTGGCTGAGACACATTTCTGTCAGTATAACATGGAGCCATCACTCTGGGACCACTGGTAGTTTAAAAGTGGCTATGGTTTTCCTAGCAGAAAATAGTGCACAATCATTACTGATGGCCATCCCTTGATCTGACTGTTGGTAGTCCATCTCTAGTCCTCCAGGTTCCTGTGGAGAAAAGAAATTGATACATTATTTTTGAAATGCTTACCCTCTTGTGCTTTTGGCTGTAAGGCTAGGAGGAACACCTGCAAAGACTAGCGTGCAAAATTGTAATTTAAATATGCTAAACTCTTAAAATATTCAAATTCTGGCCTTAAGCTCACAGATAGGAAGGGCTTCCTCTTCTTCCTGCACTGTCATCTTTGTAGATAAAAAAAGAATAAAAAGGTAAAAATCGCTCCAGTATGGGCATGGCACTTTTAAGGGAAAGGCCATAAACCATCGTGGAGAAAATAAAAACCTCAGATGTTACTGTACTGTTGGTCAGAGCTCAGACTGATGCTCAAAGACCGAAAGGGGGAGAAGTCACAGCAGTATGGACTGGTGTGAAGGGGAAAGCCAGAAGAGAGCACTTACAGTTAGATGGCTAGCTGGTGACTTCAAGGAACAGAGGACACACCTGAAGCTCAGTGCCCTTTGTGTGCCGCTCATAGAAGAGCTTGTTTTACGAGAGGCAGCCCTCTGCACTTCCCAGGGGGACAGGTATGGGCAGGTTTGCAAGGCAGATAGGCAACATGAAAGGGTCTTTGGCAAACTCAGCCGAATATAGAGATAAGGGGGTCTTTCTAGAAAGTTCTTTCTTTTGACTTTGTATGCAAATACTGAGACCTCACATTTAATACACATAACACACAAAGCTGCTCTTTCTTTCTGGGTCTCAGTCATGGGTTAGGGTTGCTGAAAGTGAAAGACCTGACAGGGGTAGCAATTCATAAGTTTAGCTGCTATTGGCATGAAAATACGGCAACATTTCTTGAGCTCTTGCATTACTTCATGTTCTCTGGTATTACTGTTTCACTGTCTGCAAAAAGGTTTTGTTATTTTTATGGATATAATTTGTATAGAAAGCATTGTGCTGGCAAAGATTAAAGGATTACAATGTAGATAAGACAGGAGAAAGGAGTAAAAGATGTGTTTCCAGAAAAATGCAATAGTTCAGTTAAGTGCAACGTGTTTTTGGGGTCTACTCTACTTGTACTGATAATTTATATTTCTTGTATGCCTAGCAACAGACATTACAAAAGTAAGCTTAGAATAGCGCTCTCAATGAATAAAACTTGGACTTTAATATTCTACCATATCAGCAATAAATGGAGAAGCCAAACACTGTATTTATATTGATTCATTTCTGAGAGGTGGTGAGAGGACTCCCGGCGGTTAACTTTACAGACGCTATCAACTGTCTTTTTGCCAGCAGAGCTGGAGGATGGAGCTCGTGCTAAAGGCTGAAGGGGAGGAGGGCGGTATGCAGAAAATCAGGAATGAGTCAAAGAAAATGCTCACGTCTCAACGGATGACGTTTTGACGAGCACGTAGGTCTCAGTTCACCTTTGTAAGTGCAGGTGAACTTTGTGAGCGTGGTAAGCTGAGGTGAGGCGAGGGCAGCCGGAGGGGGACTGAGCACTGCTTGATGCTGCCGCTGTCCTGCCCTTGTTCTGGGGACATTTTTACACCCAGCAGCATTATCTTGGGTGCCAGTGGTGTGTGCAGGGTAAAGATTCACTGTATTCACTTCAGCAAAAGTACGTAGGTACCGAGGGCCCTGTTATTGCCTTTTATTTTAGCTTTGTGACAAATAGAAGAGCCTGCCTTTGATCAGTACTGTGCAACAGTGCCCTCCTGTGCAGGACAGCAGGTCAGGTCTGGACAAGCAGCAGGGAGAGGGGTCCCAGACCTGGGAATCTCTGGGTTGTGTTTCCATCGGACCTCTGCGCTTACAAGTCTGTTTGAGTGATAGTTAATGTGAATGACATGCATGGGGAGATGAATCACAAAGAACAAAATATTAGCATATTAGCTGGAAAGGGAGTTTGGTGGTGCATGTGGAAACACTCTGGGTTCCTCACTAGTTTCCTTACTTTGTGAATGCAAATTATTCTTTATAAATCCTTTGCTGCACCACATATAGGGTAAGTGTAATTGTTTTTTTCCTTCAACTGATTGCTCACCATTATAGCAAAAAAGCGGGGGATTGCTTATAAGGAAATCCAGTCCCGTTAATTCTTTCCTTGATTGTATTAGTACATTCTTTATTTAGGCTTTTGTCAGAAACACGGGTTTGTTACTGCAAATATTACTACACCCTCTCGCTATTCCTGTTTTATTGAGCTCTGTGACATTATCTTTGTTTTGATGGTGGTTGTCATTATGTATCAATTCAAACAGGTCCTCAAGGAATATCATGCTCAAGTTGTTTTCTCTCACCACAGTGGGCAGCTGCTTTTCTTTTTTATTTTCTGTTAAGGTGCCATTTCTTTCAGTCACAAGGGTGTATTTTTGCTGGTGTAGATAATGAGTGCAAGATTAACTCACAAGGCAGGCACTTGCTGGGAAGCTTAGCATTAGCTCATGAAATAGGAAACCGAACACTGTAACTGCCTATCCTGTAAAACTGAAATTAAATGAGCTTCCATTGTTATGAACCAAAAGGACATGAATTGTCTTGAGAAGTACACATTCACATTCTAATAAATCTATTGTTTACCTAATAAATATATAATAATTCGTGTGCATATGAATAATCTCTCACACACTTTTTAATATATATATTTATACATTTGTACATCAGAATAAATGTATCAGAACCCTATTAAACTTTACTGACAATTATGAGGTCTCAGCACTTGTGACTTCTCAGTGGTCCTCAAAAGCAGCAGCTGATTTTCAGGAAACAAAACGAACTCAGCAGTCTTATGCCTAGTTTTTGGAAAATTTCGCCTCCGTACTGGGAGCCGAGCATCTGATAATCTTGAAAGGGAGTAAACTAATTGTTCTGAAATAAATGTATACAGATTAAAGCCTGAGCTTTTCTTTTTAAAGCAGATAGCCTCAACCTACAATATTTTACAGCAGATTTCTGAGATTTTTAGAAACATTTATGAATAGGAATAGTATATTTAGTTATATGAATAGAGATAAAATTATTATCACTATTATTCCTCTAAAGCATCTGGTTTTGCAGTTCTAAAAAATTGGAAATTTCAGAGACTGGAAGAAGGCAGATTTGTTCTGGCATCAGATCTGGTGCTGTTTTTATCTGATTCTTTCCCTAAAGAGAAAGGCAAAAGGAGTTTTTAAATTCTCCTTGCTAGCTGAAACTAACTGGGTGCTGGCCCAGAAAGACAAGCACATATGCCCATAGAGGAAAACTAAAATGGGATATAGGTGCTGAGGCAAAGTCTACCCCACCTCCTGAGACTGGTGTGAGGAAGTGCAGCTGAGGCCATGGTTGCTCTGTCCTGCTGACACATATCCTATCACTACCACAGTAGTGGCTGACACCCATGTTCCAGGTAAACCCAAATTGGAGTCCATCTACCCTTACCATAGTAAAAGTAAGGGTATGATGCTTCAGTCATTTATGCCAACTAACAAACTTGTCTGCTGGGAGAGGCCAATGTATCTCAAAGGGGTTGAGCCACAACTGCAGGTAGTAGCTTCAGTGGTTCAATTTTCAGCTGCCACACATGTCTGTCCTGATGTCTACCATGACATGGACAGACATCCTCCTCGGTGGGGTCCATGGTGGCCATGCAACCATCCTGGTTCCCACTGTTGTGGAGGTGAGTGCTTAGTGCTCCAAGAACACTGTATGCAGCACAAAGCACAGTGGAAATGACTGTTTTTGTTGAGAGACGTGGCTGGCAATGGAACAACTCCTGCTTCCAAAACAATTTATGAATTTGACATTGGAAGAATTCTTGGATAATGTACACAGATGGTGTTGGGAGCTTGGTGAAAATATCAGCGTCCCATGTAGTGCTGTCCAAGTGAAAGCAGATGTAGTTAGCGTGGTATATTTTTCTGAGTTTTGATTGGCTCTTCCAATCTCGCGTATTTGTAAGTGTCAACTGAAGTCATGCTGACCTGTTTTCTTGGGGCTTAAATGCTTACGTAAGGCAAATGCCAAGCCTGTAGGGTAATTACAGTACTAATTGCTACTTTTGACATATATTTCTAGTGATGAGGGTTGTTTCCAGAATGCTTTTGATGCTATTTTGCAAGGGCGCTGAGCTGAGACTTTTTTTTCCAAATTGTATTTCAATGCTGACGTTTGCTTGCTCTGTACTTTTAGATGTAGGCATATAACAGTAGACAGTAAAGCAAATTCAGCCATAGGTTTTATACATAATAGGAGGCATAAAGTAAACCAAGCAATAGATTTTTGCTATGGGGAAAAGATATTTCTGGTTTTCTCAGCTATGCAATACCCTTATTTAATTTACTGTTCTTGTATCCTTAAAAACAGGACAAGAATCACCTGAAGGTAAAAGAAGTTGAGAATCATAACTAAACGTAATCATGGCTCTCTTGCCAGTTTGCAACAGCAGCCTTTTTGTCAGTAGTCCTTTCCTTTCTTGCTTATTTTTGCTCTCCTTATTAAGGAGAAGAGAGTTTGCACACATGTATGAAGCACATATATCTTCTGCTATTCAGTTAAACAGAAATCATGAGATAATAAAAGCAAATGCTGTAAAAATTCTAACAAATTTAATATATTTATAACGAATGCAGAGGTTTGCTAATGAACTAAACTCATTAGACCACATCTGGATTACTACAGCCAGTTTTGGGGCCTCAGCAGAAGAAGGACATCGAGGAATAGAACACATTCAGCAGAGGGCCCCCAGGTAGGTCAGGGCTGGAGCACTTGCTCTCTGGGGAGAGGCCCTTGTTCAGCCTGGAGACAAGATGACTTCAGGAGGGACCAAAGCCCCCCACTATTGACAAGGAGGCTTTAAAAAAAGAGAGCCAGACTTGTCACAGAGGTGCATGGTAGGAGGGCAAGAGACAAAGAGAATAAATTGAACAATGGTGATCCAGACTAGATACTAGGAGAAACTTGTTCCCCATGGGGATAGTCAAGCTGTGGAACAGTTCAACCATAGAGGTTGTGCTGTCTCTGTCCTTGCAGGTTTTTAAGACCTGACTAGTAAATATCCTGAGAAAGATGTTCTGATCACACCTTTATCCTTGCTTGAGCAGGAGGTTGGACCAGAGACCTCCTGGGGACCCTTGATTCCCATTCAGGGATGTGTTACTTCAGGGAATTAGTAAAAGTACTGGGAAAACAAGGGGCCAAGGCAGATGGGGAGCATGTGGTGAATAGAAGGATGGCTGTTGCTTTTAATTTTTCCTTTTTGAAATGGACCTGACTCATCTTACTACTTCGAGCAGCATTGATCCTTACAGTGTTTGTTCTTCTCTAGGACTTCATAGGCAGGTGAATAAGGAGTGCCAGATGCAACACAGTTCAGTGGAGCTGGGTAGAAAAGCAACAGATTGTCTGGTGCTTATTTTTCTTTTGTGAACGAGTGATGGCTTTTTTTAATGTCCAACTTATTTACTAATGAGTCTCATGCAATAACATTTCCTGTCCTTTACTGGTAGTGCTGGAACCCCTAGCCTAATTACAACCAAATCTGATAAAGCAGCCTCAAATATTAAGTTTCCATGTGTTTAATGAGAGGAAGAAGCTAGGTAATGGAGAAAGACCCTGTTAGCATGACTGCTATCAGCTTAGGCACTGACTGGGATGAAGGTCTGTGCAGAGGAGATCAAAGGTAAGTACAGGGGGATATGAGCCCTGCAGGTGAGCTCAGTCAGAGTTCATGCCTGTCTTGATACCAGTCACAAAACTATATGGAATGGGCCTGGAGTACTTCTGCAGCTGGTGAGGTGGACTATTTGGATATAGAAGGTCCATGCTCCATGTCCCAGATGGACTGTTCCTTGAAAATGGCATATTTCATGCTGCTGAGCTTTCCATCCCTCCTGGCTTCTCTCTGTAATGGGGGCTTAACTGAAGAGGTGTGAGTAAGTTAACAGAAATTAGGGAGTTTCTCCATAATTGCAAGCATATTTGCCATTCTTTTGTCACATGTCTTGGCACTTAGGCTCCCAGCACAGACTTCCTTTCCTCTCCTTGACCCTATATGGGGTATACATGCAGCTCAGGTCTGGCTGCTGGATGCTTCTCATTTCCAAACAGATATAGCTGGGCAGCCTGATTTCTGACTGGCTCAGTGGCTTCATAGGGGGTTTGATGAGTGAGAAAGAAGTCAGTATTATTGGGTTGGGATCAGAAGTTATGCAGAAGCAGAATCCTCAAAGGTCTACCTTCTAGGAGGGTTACTTCCCACTGCTACTCCCACATGGGACCTGAATCACCACATACACTCCCCAGCATGGGGCCTATGCCATATGGCACTATCTCCACCCTAGTAAAAGGCTATCTTTAAAGGCCTCCATCCCACTATACCTCTAACTATGTTGCTTTTCTCTGGCATGAAGATAAGCGAGAGCCTCAGTGATATCCCACCTCTAGATGGCATGATGATACTATAAAATGTTCAAGACCTTTTTTATATATATTAAACAATTATTAAACCATTGTCATGGTAAGAACATGCTCCAAAGACCGACACCCAGGACCCATATTGGATGATACTTATTCCTAGCATGCCTAGAGTAATCGTGATGCTAATACTGGAATATGGATTTAAAAAGCCAAAAGCAAATTAATGGACATGTACAGTAGCCACATTTTCAAATATTACTTATTCATTTTTCAAATACTAAGAGGGCATAGCTCACAATTTAAGAAAGCATCAGTTCATGATTCAGTTTTTGTAGAAGTCATGTTTGGGTTGCAAAATAAGGCTGCTGTTGCTGAACTTCTGTCATCATTTTCATTCTCTAAATCTACTTGCATTTGAAGGGAAATAAAATGCAATAATGTCTGCACATATTGGTCATATAAATTCTAGCACATCTGCAAATAAAACATTTGGAGGCTCACAGAAAATTATTTACCCTTCACTAAGCATATGAAACTCTTAGCAACTTCAATGGGAGCTGTGCACATGTGTTTGACTGCATTCCTAAATTTTGCTTGTGGGCATGGAAGAAGTCCAAACGATAATATTCAAGAGAATAAAAACCCTGGTTTTGTGGTTTTGATTTTTTTTTAAATTATTATTTTTTATTGAGTTATTTTCTGGTTGGTGCCTTCTCTGGGATCTTCAGTTCGTAGATGTCAAAGAATGCCCCAAATGCCAAGTAGTGTTCACTTTTCAACCATCAGTGAAATGAGTTCAATAATGAAATAAAGAATTACACTAGCTCAGGAGATCCCCTGTGGTTCTTTGCTCTGAAAAAAGAACAAAAATGGGACTTAGATAGGTAGACATAGTATATTATTTGACAGATCAAATGCTGTGCTGGTGAGAAATTGCTTATGAAAGCAGTTGAAGAAATGAAAAGTACTTATTTGCTGCACAAGAAGGGAGAGTTCCAAAAATAGCTTTCTGCTTTGAGCTCTCCTGTGACACTAGACAGACTCTTTGGGCCCTGTCATGTTTTGCAGCAGCCACTTTATGTCTGCTCCAGCATTTAGATTGGCACTTCTTAAACCAGACCTGCCAGGCTGGAGATGAGATGCCTGTTTTGCAGACCACTCAGTTCCTCTGTCTCAGGAGTGACTGCTCCTTGCACCCTATGATGGCTTTGCAGAAGAAGGGAAGAATTTCCCAGTGATGCTTAAAACTGTGGTGCACTGACTCTGAAAATGAGCTTATAACTTCACCCTGCAGTAGTTAAATATCCCAGGCTACTCTGGTAAGAGAGGTGATGAAGTGACACCAGTGGCCTGTGCAGCACAGTTTGTGTAATTCCTTATTCCATTACCCAGTAAGGAAACATTAAAGCACTAGTCAAACTTGGGAAAGTTGGGAAATGCTAGATTGAAGGTTTTATTTGCAAAATAAATTCAGCTGCCTTGGATTTATGCAGCATGTTACTGCCTTGGACTACATGCACCTTTCTCCCACAAGAGCCCTTGTTCACTCCATGTACAGATAACTACTGAATGCTTCTTTTTTTGCTTTCTTTCCAGTAGTGTTAGTTTTTTAATGCCTAACCAACTAAACTAACTAAACCAAAAAAAACCCCACCAACCCAAAGACACAGAAATTCAGTTGTACAATACTGTATGGACGTATTCGTAAGGTCTGCCAACATAAATGCATCCTTATTTGTCCTCTAGCCATTGCGAAATCCATTAATATTCTGAGTGCCTCGGTGATCACAGACCCTCACAAGGCACAACCATGCGATGCAACTCCCAGTCACTTGTTCAACTCACACTTATGTGACAGATTTCAGATGACTGGCCCTTAGGATAGGCCCATATGGTGTGGTATGACAGACACTCTGTTTTTCCAGCCTGGCTGGGAAAAACAGTACAGAACAGCAATGAAGAAAATCAGAACAACTCTTTCTGGTTCGAGCTTTTGGAGGAGTGTCCTGTGCTGCGTGTTCTGCTCTGCCCCCTCCTCCCATCATTCTGCAGACTCCTGCCCTGGCCCCCATCACCACCCTGCCTCCAACACATCCCCTGCCACCCCCAGCTACTTTTCCTGTTCTTCCCTATTCCCACACAGGTATTTTAATGCCTCGTGGTTTTGGTTTCCTCTTCTCTGAAGTGCATGGAAGGTGTCTTAGGGGCCACAGAGAGCAGCCCATAACTCAGTGCTCTGAGTCCTTGATGCTTCCTTCCCCAGATGGACCTCTCCTGAGATTGTCTCCACTCTTTACCCAGGGCCTTCATAATTTTATGGCAAATAAGATTTACCCTGAAGCCTTGTAGTTTTGGTTAAGCTTTGAGTTCTCACAGGAAAGTTGTCATTTCTAAACCTAAGTGGCCCTCCTCATGCTAATTTTCAAACACTTCATTCAGAGCTTAGGGGCATTAACAACAAAACAGCCAAGAATAATGTATAGCCCTTGCTCATGACACTGGTGGAAATACTCCTGTGGTCAGATCTGTGAAGCTGAAGGTTTTATTGCCTTATCGTAGCTGTGTGAACCTTCCCAGCGGTAGCTGATGGTGCGAGAGCTCTTTGGCTGCTTGCGGTGTTAACTGAAACCTGTTGGAGTGGTAACTTCTCAGACCACCTGAAGCCAATTGCACTCACCCCACCAGCAATGCCCTTGTTCTAGGAACAGCAGAAAAAAATTTATCTGAAACTTTAACTCAAGACAGGCATCTGGGACAGAAAACCTCCAACTCAATGGCTAAATTAAAATTATAAGCAACTGAATCCGGAGCCTGATAAAAGACTTTAACTGCAGCCATTGCTCCCAGTTTAGTTTATAATATCTTACTTTATATTTTGTGTCCTTAAATCCCCCTGCAGCTTCACTGGGTATATTCTTCAATGTTTGGTGCTTATAACTACCACGTAGTGCTGCTGTGAGTTGTGAAAAGCTGCTCTGCTGAGCTGCAATGGCTGCAGAGATTTCTATAGTGCTCTGTATGAAGGAGCATGTGGGTGTGAATAGTTTGTTGCATTTTGAAAACACTTTAGGTTCCTGAGCCTGGACAAAGCAAAAGGTATGATTGTAAGACAAATTGGCAGAATCTGTTGCATGTCTCTGTAATATTATTAACAGTTATTTAAAAAAATCACATATACAGCAATGTGAATTTCAAAATGTACTCATGTGTTTCCTTTATTTTTATTACAACAAAATCTCCAAAGCTCTGAAACCATAAAGAATAATAACAAAACTCTTTACTAAAGGATGTAAAAATTCAAGTTTTGTAATAACACCTGAGAAATGGTGAATCATTCATACTGCCTAACTAATACATCCTGTTCTGCTTCTGCTGGGAATGTAAAAAATTACAAAAGCAGCCAAAGCAATAACAATACGGTGTTTCTCACTATGAATAACATAGCTTGAAGTAGTGATTTTCTTGTTCAGGAAGTCAGACCTTAACATGTTGTCAATAGTAATGTATTGGTCTGCATGGTACTCTGAGCAGATTCGGCACTAATATTCTGGAGGGCAGAAAAGTGTGTGGAGGAAGAATGTAACTGTTGTTTCCTTCCCCCTCATTTATAAGGGAAAAAAATGGGATTCCCTTTACATATCTGAGAATGTGAATGTTGGTTTATCTTTCTAGAATAACCACAAACTGATACCTAGACAGCATTGCTGAACATATTTTCCCCTGATTTATATTTAAAACCTCTTGGCTTTCAAGAAGTCTCAAACGTTTTGATATCTTTCATACTTAGTAAGAAGGTGTCATGGTTTAGCCCCAGTCAGCAACTGAACACCACACAGCCGCTTGTGCACTCCTCCCACCCCTGGGGGATTGGGGAGAGAATCAGAAGGGCCAAAGTAAGAAAACTCATGGGTTGAAATAACAACAGTTTAATAATTAAAATAGAACACCACCACAGCAACAACAATAATAATAATAATGCTAAGTGAAAAGGAAAATAAAGAAAGAGAGAAAAGTGAAACCTCAGGAGGCGGGAAAAAAACGAAACAAGTGATGCAACTGCTCACCACCAGCCTACTTAGGCCGCTGGTCCCTGAGCCACGATCGCCGCTTCCCCCAACCAACTCCCCCCAGTTAATTACTGAGCATGACAACATATGATATGGAATATCCCTTTGGCCAGTTTGGATCGGCTCTCTTTGCTGTGCCCCCGCCCCACCCCCCCACCGGCTTCTTGTGCACCCGGGAGAGCGTGAGAGGCTAGAAAAGTCATTGTCTGGTACAAGCACTACGTAGCAACAACTAAGAGATCAGTGTATTATTCTCATACTAAGTCCAAAACACAGCACTGTACCAGCTACAGTGAAGAAAATTAACTCTATCCCAGCTAAAACCATGACAGAAGGGTTTGGAACTACTGCTGTCTTCTGACTACATGGATTTGTACTTCCAGTGGAGATGCTTTGTGCACCAGAGATAGTGCAGAGCTGGTGATGGCTGCCCAGCTGCTGATCACAGTCCAGACTAGAAGTTGGGAATTTCTTTTTTTACAGACATTTCTTCATTATCTAGTCTCTCACAGAATTATAAGGTCCCAGTCATGTGATATCTAGTTCCGTTATACTACATTTTTTCAGTCATGAGGAAAAATTATAGGGTCTGGAATGAATTCTAACCCCATTCAGAATAATTAGTTAAAATAAATTAATTGCTTCAACATGGATTTTCACTAATGTAAATCAGGTCTGATTCTGGCTGTTTCTTTTGAGCAGAGGTTGCTAGAGTCTGAAAATAATATCTCTCTGTGCTGAGGCTGTATTTCTGTGATGATCTCCCTGTAATTTTTTTCAGTTGAGGGACATTTGTTATCTCCACAGAGCATTAGTGATTCTTGCAGCAATGTTATAAATCGAGAAGAGTTTGAATGGAGAATGTGGCTTTGAGTGCATCTACCACCTTCTCAATTCCTTAAAAAAATCCTGTCTCCTCGTTCATATTTACTACTATGGTCTTTAGTATGGCAAACATAAAGCTCTTCTTCAAATTTTCATCTCACATTACTTATTTTCATTAAAAAAGAGAAACAGAAGTGTCACATGATCTTTTTCTTCACTAGTTTTGTCACTAAATCCCTAAGGCAGCTACTTCATCCCATTTGGACACCAGCCTGTCCTGATCCTACAAAAAAGCCTGCTCCAAAATCGTAATCTTAGTGCTGTCTCTTCCCCTCCTTCCACTAGAAATGGCTGAACAGACTGGTAGCTTATTAATTTGGATGTGGATTTTATGTCTTATCTTAATTTTGCCCCACTGGAGGTCAAGGTATTAACTGGAAACTCAACAATGTCATCTCATAAAACGTTAGAAAATTTACTGCAGCTGGTGGGAGTTGTGAAGTGTGTGTGCATTGTGTCTGTGCAGATTTCTCTAGTCCTCATAATCTTTCTCCAAACTGACTCCTGTTCTGCAGAACAGCCTGGTAATGTCACTCGTGACCTTTTTTTGGGGTTCAGTGTCCTCTGTCAACATGCTACTCGTATGGATACCATGTTCACTAAGAAAAGCACCACTCTCACTACTTATTATTCATGGTTAATTAAAAAATAATCTGATATACTCAGTAATAATTTGATAACTCTTTTTTTTTTTTTTTGTAAATGATCAGCAAAAGTGGTAAAAACTGAAATTAAGCAGAAGTTGAAAAATGTACAGCTTCAGATCCAGCTTTTGATTTTATTTCTGTGGTAATAAAACTGCTCTACTTTTTCCCCTGTAGTGTTGATTGTTGTCTAGGACTTTAAATTTCTGTTATTAGGAAAATGCAGGAGGCAACATACTTGTGCATTTATGAGAAATATAAAAAGAAGGGATCCAACTGTGAGTGCATCTCCCACTGAGCCAAAATTTACTGTGTTCTTCTTTCTTTTCAAATTGGTCTTTTTGCAACATCAAGGAAAAGTGGTAAAGGAAATGAAAGTAGCTATATTTAATACAGTCTTCACTGAAATCCAAAGAACAAAAACTGTTCCTGCTTAAATTAATGCAGGACTGATAAATAATGCCAACAGAGCAATTAACACAAACCAAATAGCTTGCAATTTAGCTACTGTGTGGCACACTCAGTGTCAGTGTTAATTACTTGGGAAAAACCTGCATCTTTGTCACAGGATAGTAGACCTTAAAGTTTTCATATTTTTAAAATTCTGTCCTTACCTGTTAATTACAGGATTCTCTATGTCAGCAAGCCCATGGTTGGCAGGATAGTAAAGGACTTCAAATCATGTACTGAAGATTGGAGAGCTGCAAAATATAGATCATCGCTTGGGTAGAAGTCTAGTAAGAGCAAGTGCAAGTGAAGAGAAACCTGAGGCTGTCACGAATTTGGGACTGGAGAAAAAGTTTCATGCTAGCACATCGGACAATTTGCTGGATCTAGCTGGACCTTTGGTTTTCAGAGAGGCTGGAGCTTCCTGCAGTGAGTACACACACACTGTGACATCATTAGTTTTATGTTATTGAAAAGACTCGTCAACAGGAATTAACATATGTCACACTGTTTGCCAAGAAGTCAGGGTTTACAAGGTTCTTTCCTAAAGAAGAACTGATCTGGGGACTAACATCAGTTCAGGAGGGACAATTATTAAAAAACGTGGAGAGATATCACAATGTGAGTTCTTGTTGCTTGATTATAATGATTGAAGAGATTACTTGTGATTGAAGTAAGCCCTTGCGATTTTACATAACATATTTCTGCAATTCTTCATGTGCTACTCCCTCTCCCCCACCTCCCCCCTTAAAACTAGAAGGTTTTCCTTATACCTAGGAAGTGAAGTCAAACATGAAGTATGTGGTGAGAGTAGGATGCAAAGAAACCTGACACAGAGGGAGAAAAAGTAGAATTAGCCATAGGTTCAACTAGCTGTTACATTTTCAGTGGGTGGATCAAGTAAGACAATTTAACTCAACTATTGTGTGTCCCAAAGTATTGCTTATCCTTAATTGCCCACAAAATAAGTAACCACATATTTAAGCAATGTGGGAATTGCATACAGTTTGCATGTTAAAAAAAAAAATAGATCATGCAAAACAATTAGAGATAAAAAGTTAATGCAGCAGAGAAAGAGTTTGTCAGCTGGTGTATCTCATGCAAGCAATGCACTCGTCAACTCACCCTAACAAATATACTGACTTGGCCAGTCCTGTCTAAAATATATCAAAGTTAAAATTTGTTTTTATGTGCATCACTGGGAATAGCAAAGAAAAAGAGGAAGCTGATATGTCATTTTAAAAGTTTCAAAAAGCGCAACTTCAGATCTTGCTTAAGATATTGAACAAGTGCTCCAATTTTGCAAATTATTTACAGCATAGTCCTGTAATGTCTGATGTAACATTTGATGCCTTGCAAAGATGGAATCACAATCTCATGATAAATGCTGAAGTAACTAATTATTGTGTGTCACTTTGCCATTGTAGATCACAAGAAAAAAAATGTTTTGGTCATATCTGGTACCTGTCACCTAGAAATATTGTACAGTCATATTTGCTAGGATTGTAGGATGTATCAAGGTTGTGAAGTCGGTCAGGTCACAGCAGATCTAGCCCTGCATTTATTTACAGGCCCTTCTCAAACCAGCATTGATTTCTCCAGCAACATCTGTTACTTCTAGCCATTTATTTACCAGGTAGACCGAACAGAGTGTTTCAGTCCATAAGCTTCTTGTGAACTGATTGTTTTGGCTATTTTCTTTTTGCTAATCATAGGATCTATATGCTCACTTAACTCACCTACAAAAATAGGTCTGATTTTCTTTCTCCAATCAGCTTATTTATTATACAGTGAGCTCCAGTAGATGAATAAGGATTGAATAAATGTCTTCAAATGCAATAACATTTATGAATGTTATGATTTGTTGTGATCCAAAAACTTTAAAATCATGAAGATACAGTGTTGATGCCTCATGGATTAAATTTTGGTCTTTATTTAAATAGCATTACATCCCTTTGCCTGTGCCAACTGGCTGTAGGAAATGGTCCATCCTGAGCAGTATCAGCACCTTGGGTTCTACCTTTCTGACTTCATCCACAGTTCAAAGTTAGCTCCTTATTTTAAATCAGTTTCAGTAGGAGATTTCTACTTCCCAAGCCTTAGGACTGCCACATTATGCAAAATTTTCCCTGCTTTTATGTCTTTTCTTTTTCAGGCTATTTCTTATATTTCACATGGGTGATTTCCTGGTTGCATAAACACTCTCCAAAAATAATTTGGTCACACTTTTATTGTCTTTTCCCTGATATGCATGTGAAGCGACGTTGCCTTTTATGCTGTGTGGCTTCCCTTTCTGTGCTTCCTTCTGCTTTAATTTTCTCTGCTGCATTCATTCTTCCTTACCTAACATCACCCTTTTCAAAGCTGGACAGTTAAACAAATTACATTTCCAATGGCTGTAATCTATTGATATAATCAAACTCATCACCCCAGAAAATCATATTTACTAACCTTATGTCTTCAAGAGATAGGGGAGAGTAGGAATGATGGCTGCAGTCTGTCTACATTTCATACTGCTCCAGCCAGTTCAGTTAGTGTCTGCTCTATCCCCCAAGCAGTAGTAAGCTCCTAGTGCCTATCTACCCATCTAGAGCAGAAACAGTACGAACCCTGAAGTCCATGTGGAGAATGATTAAATCATGCTGAAGAAGGGATAGAAGATGGTGGTGAAGTGTGTTTGGGCCTGTGATGTATTGGTACCCGACAGAAGCTGCTGTGGTCGCATTTGGTGATTGTTTTCTAACTAGACTTTCCTGTAGTCTTTTCCGTCAATAAGTGAGCAATGTGTGGGTCTATTGTCACCAGCTGCACCTTGGTCTGTGTCACCCAGAGAAGTCCTCATACCTCCGTCCCTTTTGGAAAAGTCTTCTGCTAGGAAAGTCATGAAGATCCCAAAACACTGGAAAGCAGAGTCAGAAAGCCTCAGTGGGAAGGGGCTGGGAGGGAAGCGCTGCTAACGGAAAGGTGCTGGCTAATTTGGCTGAGGAGGACTCTACGGACAGTAAGAGTATGCAAACTGGGAACTCCTGATCCCAGGGGTGGCTGCAGAGAAATACACAGGCCTCCGGAGAAAATATTCCTCAACAGCACATGTACCTCTCTTTACACACTTGGATTTTATTGAGTGATTCACCACCTAAAGAGCAAAGATTGCAAGCAACACGTAGGGTTTAGGGTATTGTATATTCAGAGCTGTGACCTACCACCAGTTAGTACAGCAGACCTTCCCTAGACAGGAAAAAAGACAAAAAAGGTATTTACAAACTGCAGTTGTAAAAACTGCTGGGAAGTTTACACAATCTCTGCTTTTGCTATGAAGGTTAGGTAATACCTCTTTGTCTGGTGGTTTTATAAGAATCAGATTCACAGCTTATTCTGTGGCAAAACTTCCCAAGAGAGAGCAAATTACAATAATAAAATCAGTGTTATAAGGATAAGATGCTAATGCTATATATTCATAGAATAATTAAGTTGGAAGGGATCTCTGGAGGCTATTTAGTCCAAGCTCCTGCTCAATGCAGGGCCACCCTTAAAGTTAGAGCAGGCTGCTGGTGGACCTATACAACAGGCTTTCAAACACCTCCAAGGACGGAGATTTATTACACTTCCATTAATAAGAGCTGCAAGAGTATGTCTTTGTGGCGGATGAGGAGAAGCATTATTTTTCTGTAAGTGTTTGCCTGTAAATCAACTAATAAATGTTAAGATTAGTATATTTTGATCCAGACTCTAGGTCTGCATAAAAATAAATATGAAAAAACTGAAACCAAGTTACCCAGAAAAGTAACACTTTGAGTACACTTTGAACTTTGTGGAGGCTGAAGACTATTTTGCTGCTACATGTATGACAGAATCAAAATCATAAAAAAGATCTAGGACACGAAGGTAGACTCCATTCGAAGGTTGAGACCACAAAAACTCAGCACATCTATCAAACCACTCAGCCCCAGGCAGTGACTAGTATTTGTAACAAACATGCAAGAAGTATATTGTGTTGATTTGCTTTGCTAGGGTTTTCATGCACAGGCTGCTCAGAGGATAGCAGCAACAATATTACCTCAGAAAATATATCATAAGAATCATTGTCAATATTGCAGCAAAAGCGTAAAGAACTGCCAGCATGAAAGGAAATGGATATTTATTAATTTCAAGCTGGATACGGATATAGTGCCAGCAGCTGAGATATTACTTCTGAAAGAAAATCCACGAACAGTAGAAGGTGAAGAGGTAAAATTCATGTTTACTGAGGTGACCTAACCTCCATAAGGGAATATATGAATGAAATTTACTGGTAAATATGCTGGAACAGATGCAATTTTTAATACTACCAGGAAATAAAATGCCCATTATTAGTTTAAGAGCATATAAACTCCTTGCTTTCATTTCAGGGTGTGTTCATTGGAAAGGGAGCTAAATCAGCAATGAGAAAAATTTTAAAACGTCTTGAATACAAAAACTCTCAACAGAATAAGGAAGAATTCACAAGAAATATGATACCTTTCTGATGTTTTTAGAAAGTTCACCTTAAGGTTAAGCTCAAACTTAGCAAGTTGCTTTCTCTGGAAATCCTAGAGCCAGAGGGGGAAAAAAAAAAAGATATGGTCATGCTCCCGTTGATCTCCATAGTAGCAAAAGTTGACCCCTTCACTTGAGAGTATACCTCAACCTACAAAAAGAGAAATTAAAAAAAAATAATTAAGCTGCATATGCTCAGAAATTTTAATAAGTTTTAATGCATTGTCAATACTTATTTGGGGGGACACACTTTCTGCAGACACTGTTCTGTAGGTGTATGGTACTTGAGATGTACCACAATGTCAGATGCCAGAAGAGCAGAGAGCAGACATTAAAATTCTGTTCCACAAGATATTGGATAATTCTATACAAAGTGGAGAAATTCCAACAGTAGAAATGAAGATATAACCTAACAATCAGTATATTCTTGCTGGAAGCCTGGATTTATACTGAGATTTCTTGTAATGTGGAGGAGGAGGAAGGATTTGGGTCTGGCACTTTTACATCAACAGTGAATAAGACAGTAAGCACCAGCCTGCCTGGTGGGCATGAGTGGGAAGTTACCCCCTCATATTTGGTTTTTTTTTTTAATGAAGCCTGAGTTGGCCGATGCTTTCTGAGTGTCCAGTGAGTTCATTTCCGTAGAAGCAGTAGTTGGGAGGGGCGGGAAAGGCAGTTATCTGTGTGATAGTAGGAGTGGGCATATGCTGGCACCAGGCACATGATCACCCTGGGACTATGTTGTTCAAGCCCTAGCAAGGGAGCATAGATGCCTCCATAATAAGCTGAGCATTTGAGCTGGAGTCAAAACTTTGGCTGAAGTACCTAAACCTTTTTTCTGGGTATGAATCAGAATATCACAAAATTTCCTCCAAACAGAAAGAAGTGAGATGGGCAGGGGGAGGTTAATTTGAGATAGGTTAGACAATGAGCAAACGTATATTTCTGATCAGTATTGCAGGTTCACATGAGGTTTTTCACAATGATCAAACCAAAATTAAGCTCAGGATGAAAAACTGCCACTTCTTTTATTTATAGAGCAGGCTTGTCAGCTCCAGGATTTGAGTTACTGGGAAATTCCTCTCTGAGCCTACAAATTGTAGCCATGACCGGTGCCTACAGTTGCTCACAAGCTTGAGGAACAGAGAGGAACTGAGGCTGAGAAGAACAAAGCTGGTGAAGCCATGAAAAATACCTCTGTCTTAATACTGACTACAGCTTTTGCCAGTCTGCTTGCTTTGGTTGGGCTGTCTCATGTATGGCAGTTAAGAGCAACTAGCTTCAGTGCAGCTCAGCTGCATGGTGAGGTGGATGTGTCTGAAACTCCATGCCCACATTGCATGAAGTCAGTCTGCAGCTGGACAGTAAGTCTGATGGGCTCTGAGGTGTCAGATGTCTCCTGTGTACACACGGAGCACCTCTGGCCAGGTATGCAGTGTGTGCAGAGGAGGCCAGAGAGGTTCCAGTTTGATGCGACTATTCTAGTGATGGCAAGTATAAGCTGTGTACAGCAAGATACAGAATGACTCATGTGTAACTCTCATTAAACCTTGAGTTAACCCTGCTGTTAACTTCCCTGGAGTTAGTCTGCGGGGAAGGCACAGCATAACAAAGGACTAATTTATTGCGTATCCATGAGCTCCACAGTGCAAAGGATTCAGAGCTGGTTGAGA
Source organism: Phalacrocorax carbo (assembly GCF_963921805.1). Taxonomy (NCBI): domain Eukaryota; kingdom Metazoa; phylum Chordata; class Aves; order Suliformes; family Phalacrocoracidae; genus Phalacrocorax; species Phalacrocorax carbo. Next base: position 143,893,761 of record NC_087514.1, on the reverse strand, counting down.
AGGGTGGGTTTTAGGCACTACACACTCTTACAGTGTCTAAAATATCCCTATATTCTCCAAGAGTGTCAGTGCCTGCCTGCCACAGTGATTTCTACTTCAGTTCTTTGTCAATGCCTGTCTTAAATGAGTTATGGTTTTAGAGGATATACATGACAACGTACTTTGGAGACACTAGACTATGCACCTCTCATGCAGAAGGCTTGAAAAGCTAGTGTCTTCAGCTTAAGGGGTTGTTTTCCTCACCACGGTGGTGATTTATCACCCTTCCTTGCTTCTTCAGCTGCATCCAGTAATGAACATTTAGTTTGGACACTGTACAGGGTAGATTACAATTTCTATGTACTCAGACTTAAATGATGGCTTATTTAAATACTTAAATTATTTAAATGCATGGTGTAGGGGGAGTTGCTATCCAGTTCTGTGAAGTTCACTGTTTCATCAGGAAACATGCAGCTTTGGAACTGCCAGTCAAATCTTAAAACAGATTAAACATTTATTGTTTGACAAAGCCTTAAAGAGGAAAAGCCATTCAAGCATAGTACCTGTCTCTTCATTTGTCATATGTCAAGGTATCAGTAATAGAATAGCTTTTGTTGATGTCTACAACTTCGACCTGTTAATAAGTAAGTAAATAAAATAAAAATATCCTTACTACTTTCAGTGACTCATAATGAAAAACTTATTCACTTATAAAAAAGGGAATATTTATGCTCAAGATGTCAGAAGCAGCCAGGAGTCAACATCTGGGACTTTTCACAGGGGAAATGCTGAAGTTGGACACACATATTGAGTCAGTCTGGCATTGATCCACATATTGTGTGACAGTAATGGCTGAAGGTCCTCAATGTCTTCTATATTTATTTTTGAATGGTCATGTGACAACGCAGCTGCATATTTCATGTGCCTGCAACCTGGGGTGAAATAGTAAAGGAAAGCATGGTAGTACTGTTATTTTACCCTTTGATTCCTTTGCAATGTTAAGTCCTTAAAAGCCTGTCTTCCTGGAAAAGAAAGAAATCTTGCCTCATTCCTCATCTTGTATTGAAGGATGCATACTGTTAGAAACAAGAATTGCTTTGAGTCCCTGCATGTACAGTCAGTACTTAGAGAAAGGTAGAAATGACTGTCATTAACTCTTGCCTCCAGTTTCATACTAATGTATTTTTTAAGCTGTAAAATTTCTGCTTCCGGTAGATGGTTTGTGAGGGAATAAGTAAGTAAAATTTAAAATAAGTTCTTGCTTTGAGTAAGGCAACCTGTGAGACTATTGAAAAGTTGATTATTAATGGGACTTAGGGAGAAACGCTAGGAAACAAAAGAAAAACAGGTTAAAAATGAGACAAAATTTACTGGTATCTCACTTGTCTGTCTTATTCATGACTGCCATAAGAGCTGGTATGCATTTATGAAAAGGCTGAGTGGTCTGCTGTCAAGTACATCTCCATCTCAGTCACCTTTGGACATATTTTATGATATTAATAAACAATAACCTTGTTATTCAAACACTGATCTATCTAGCTCAGTATTTTGCCTCCAGTAACAGGAGGTACCAGATGTGTTACAGAAATACAAAGTTGGAAGTTATTTAATATTTTGAGTATACAGAAAGTTTCTTTTTTATCTCCTTGAGTGAGAAGCTGTTTTGTACCTTGAAGGAAGAGTGAGGAGACTCATTCCCACCAAAGCTCTTGGCATTATGGTACCTCTGGGTATTTTTCTTATCAGTACGAATGGATAATCATTGGGGGGATCTAGGAAAGATGTTGACATAGCAGAATATTGTGAAAGAAGTTGTCCACAGGCTAATCGTTCTTTGCCTGGGGAGTGTTCCTTATCTGCCTCTCAGTATTAGGGAATGGCCTTTTCTCTTATATTAGGAGAGAGGACAACAGATACATGAGGACTAATTTTCAGTGTTGCAGAGGAGAGGAACCAGAATGGTAATTGGTGGAAAACATCAGAATGGCTCATAATCAACACTGAAGCCCTGCTGCTGCAAACCCCAGGCTTAAGCCTATGCTCATGTGCTTTCCTATGAAGCACTGTGATATTCAAGGGGAAAACAAAGATGTTTTGTGAGTGGGGGTGGACAGCAGAAGGGACAGCTGTGCCACTGGTGACAACACATAAGGCATTTCAGCTGCGTGATTTGTATGCTGGGCCTAGCACCATTCTGGCCTTTCTAATCTTCCCTTAGTTTTCTTTTGCATAAATGCTGACTTTTACAGAATAATACTGAGAAAGACCAAGAACTGTGTGAAACAGACAACATGCAGCAAGTATGTCATCACTGAAACCCTAGAGGAATATAATAATTCAGGCCATAAATCAAGCCAATGACTTTTAGGACTACACTAATGCTTTTTGCTTGGATCTGAATACCAATGTGCCTGAATTTTTTTCTCTGTTCTAATCACAATCACTGCTATAAAAAGGCCTTTAAGAAATTATTTCTGGGCATTGTTCATGTTCAGAACCTGGCTATGAACTAAAACCACACACTGGATGGGTGGAGTATTCTACTATTTTCCAGTATTCACATGAGAAGTGGGATTTAAATCCAGTAAGAAATGAGTCAAAACACAGCCTGATTAGTCCAGTTAGCCTGCATGGTCTCAGGCTTAATTACTATGCTCTGCAATGCTGTTACAAGACAGATGTTTATTTCTGATCCAGACATATACAACAGCAAGGATGATGAGACTGTTTCTGCAGTTACTTTCCGATAACCTCTTTGTAACGGGCAGATTGTCACTCCCAGGTCCTACGTGTCAGGAGCACATTGGTGCTGCACTCCTGAGGCTCAGCTGTGCAGCTTTCACAGCCTCTCGAGTCTCAGCACCAACCCCCAAGACACTGTATACACCGAAATAACTGACCCAACTTCTGGCATTACTGCGGGTGGACACTGAAAAGGTGTGTAGCAATGAAAAAGGATGAGAAAGAGATTCCCCTCACAAAATGGTGAGGAAAATACACCAGAAAAAGCCAGGATAGCAATTATAATTGCTATACAGCGTTGCTCTAGGGATACTTCCCTTCTTAAGAAAATAAGTATGAGCTGCTTACGTGCATGTGAGAGGCTGCTAAGAGCTTGCAGTGGCCCTGAACCTTGCAGTCAAGGGTGGGTGGGATTTGAAAACCACCAAACTAATTTCAAATTTAATGGGTGTAATGCTCATTAGCTGAATAGAGGGGAAGAAGGAAGACCTTGAACAAAATGATGTGATTCCAAAAGCATATAACATACTTTAATTAAGGGGAGAAAAAAAAGGAGGTAAACAGCAGTCAGCCAGAACTGGGGCAGTCTCTAGCATCTGAAAGATGCTGACTGGAACAGAAATGGCTCTAAAACTATAAGTGAGAGCCTCGAAGCAAGTATTTTTGTCTCAAATGGCATATTGCCAACATCCCAGAATTGCTAATTATCTTCCCTCTCTCAATCTGCTACTAGTCTGGCTGTGCAGATAAACTCGCACTGAACCCACTGTTTACCTGTATCTCCACCAAGCTTTTCTGTGAGCTATCTTGGGTGTGTGGTTTTCTCAGAAGCGTGATGGGGAGGTAAGTAGCTAAGGTCATATGTCAAGTGCTACTTAAAACTCTTTCAGACCTGATTGGTGCTTCTTGAGACTGAGGTAGGGCTTAAAAAGATACTGCATTGCATCCTGCCCTGGAGAAGCAGTCCATGCCTTCAGAGGAAACCTTCTCTCACAGAAGACCCCATAGGCATCATTAAGCCTGTAATCTTCTCTGTGCTATCAGAAACCCCGCTCATGCTTTGCATCATGAGGAGGAAAGGAGTAAACAGTTGAAGAACAGCATTTCTTGCTCTTGTCGTGTTGATGATATCCTACTGTTGTCAGTCCAGAAGGAGCAATTCATCAAAGTCAGCCTGGTGGAAATTTGTGAGTTTTTCCGTGCATTCCTTGCTGCCTCAGGCTGGAAGAACATCAGGTCCACATGGCAGGGGTGGAGCAGATGTTTTCTCTTTCAGTGCTGACTTGAGGGAGTGGTTCTGATCATCCACAGCACACCTAGAGAGGTGTGTATGAGCGTGTGAAGACACCAGCACCACAGGGGGAGCATTGTTGGAGGGAAGCTGAGCCTTGGAGGCTTTGGGGCTCAGTGTTGTTTTTCAGGCTGCAGTGGCCACCTGACATAAACAGGAGAAATACGAATGGTCCTTACTTGCTATTTGGTTGGCATCAAACCTTGCTAGCAGATCTCACACCCATGCATGCACACAAACACAAATAGGTCCTTCCGATACCAAGTCCAGCATTATGGTGTCCCCCAGCTCTCAGGTCCCTGGATTATCTGGTAGCTGGCTCAGACCTATGGTCCCTCCATTAGCCAACTCTCAGACTCCTGGTACCTGCCACCCAGACCTCTTTTGCTCACCAGCTACTCTGTCTTGAAGTTCTCTAGAGTAGATTTGCATGGACTGCACTCTCAGAGAGGGTAACATTTAGGAATGGAGTGTAACAATGGCGGACTGCAGTGGTCAGGCACAGGACTTGGCAACATTTATCTGCCCTCCCCTCCTTTTTCCCATTATATTTCCTCCCCAATCTACCCTGATGCCTGCCTTTTCCCTTCCCTTAAACCTCCCATAGTAAGTTTATCACATTCCTAAAATTTCCTTCAAATATCCCATATGTTTGTTCATGCCCTTAAGACGTGATAATCTTGCTTGCCCCTCCTCATCAGTTACAAAGTTCTGGTTGAAGCTCCTCAAAGCTTTGAGTGGTTCCTGCAGTGCCCCATCACTAATCAATGTGAGAGCTGGGGTCGTTGGTATAACCTCTATTGTCTCCTGCTCCTTCAGCGTTCTGTGTCTGGGTTTTTCATTTATGGCTTCTCTTCCTGTCTCTTGTCCCAGTCTTTTACACTCAACAGCCCTTAACTCGATATTCTCATAAAGCAAAGAGCCTCTCAGTCCTCACAAGGGTATTTTGCAGTCTTCTCTAACAGACATTCAGAGGATCTTTCTGAAGCTGGGGTGGGATGGGAAATGGCTGTGTTTAATTTTACTCCTGTGTGAATTTTGGACTAAAAATATATAGTGTCTCTACGGCAGCCCTGCAACTTTAAATATAAAGAAATCAAGTTAATGGAGGGAAAGAAAACTAAATATAAGCTTTGTATTAAGGCTCATTAAATTACAAATCATTGAATGACTTGAAATAAGATTAAAATGTGGGTTCTCTATTTTTAAGCTGTTCTACTATTATGTTATTTTATTATATAAAAGTTAAGCTAGTCATTTATAAAATCATCTAAATGCACCTTTTTCACCTTCTGTTCTCAGATTTGGCAGTGAAAAATTGTTCTGATTGTGGTTTCATGAAGTGTAATTACTTTGTCAAAGGAAAATATAATTAGAACTGATAGTTAAAATGCACTATAATTGTATTTAAGCCATTTGATAATTTGGTCACATACTAGATGTTTTGTTAATTTAGCAACAGCTAACAATACTGAAGTTGGAAAATTGTCTGACAGTTTCCCTTTCCCATTTTAAAGAAAACATAATTTGCTCTAGCCTCCCATCTATTCACAGAGAGAAACTGCGGACACCCACTTTCTGTGAGCAGCTTCATTTTCTGGACAACAAATTGTCCACAGAAGTAATACTCCCATTGATATGTTGACTGGATTGGGTTCTGTCTGAACAATGACTTGAACTTAATATTAGACCACTCTAAGATTTTCTCTCTTGGGAGAAAAGTGTGATATGAACAAGTGGTTGGGAGCTGGGAGCCGAGTTTTACTTCCAGCTTTGATACTCAAGCAAATGGATGCTTTTCAGCTTTACTTTCTTGTAACACAAGGTTTTTAGATGCTTACCAGCTTCTCTGGGTGGTGACGAGAATTCAGCAGATGGTAGATTTGGGGCTGAAAATAGCTGTTCTTATATTAATTATTTTCTCTATTTGGAATGGACTCTTGATATTGCAAAATAAGGAATTCCCGTGACTCATCTCTAAAATGTCAAAATACTCCAAGCAGCACTTGCCTTTCCTTGCTAATAATAGGCAACATCCATCATTCATCACAGGTTCATGCAGATCTGTTAGATCTTCCTAACTTGGTGAGAAGCTACCTTCTCACATAAAGTCAGTGCTGCATCCTTTGCAGCAGAGCAGCCTTGGAGCAAGGAGATGGTAGGCACTACCCTGCAACTCCAGCCATGGCAGTGGACATGTAGGGGGCCTGTATGTTTGATCTGGGAAATCCAGGCATTTGCATTTCTTAATGCCTGCACTGTGACCAGACACATCAGATGTATCAGATATAAGGAATATCAGTGCCACACACCAGATGGATCACACTAAGCTCTTGGTGGTGGGGACTGCATGGGCAGCACCAGGCCATTTGGCTGCCGCTCCAACTAGTTTGCAAATAACACAGCGCTGCACTGGACAATACCGATGGTGGAGGAAGACCAGACGTAGTATCTGTTACTGAATCCAAGATGACTCTGTTCAGAAGCCAAAACCACATATTCACCTCAGCCACAGAAGCAACAGAAGGCAGGCAATCCAGAGACAGCTGCTGCATTAGTGATCATGAACAGAATCAGAACAGGCTTTGGGAGGGAACAAAGCAGAAGCTCCCAAAGCAGTGGTGGTGGGTGGCAAGGGCAGAGGGTGGACACATCTGTTTCTGGTCTTCATGTGAAAGGGGCTATTGCGCAATGCAAGGCAAAGATGCACACATCTACAGTGCTTTGTTAGGGTGGTGTTTAATGTAGCACGGAGCATCCCTCAGATGCTATTTTTTGTAAAGGTATTGAGAGAAGAGGCCCTCATGAGGGAGCTTGCGGCAAAAAGGGTCATTTGTGGGTGTAGGTGTGTCACCAAAAGAAAGGGACTGGCAGACAGCATTGCTTCATGCACAGAACTAGTATCCATTAGTCTTCTTACCTTGAAGTGTTTTCTCTAAGGGAGAGAAAATGTCTATTCACTCAACTTTTCTACAAGCTCCCTTGAAAACTCTCATAGAGTGTGTGTAATTCAGCGGCAGAAGCTGTCTGATGCGGATCTCATTACCCAAGAAGGAACTTTGCTTTCTGGATGTGTCCTTCCATTCAGCCTGCAGGTAGGAGCCACATTCTAGAGGCAATGCTATTGTTTATATAGTCTTCACTGGAGCTCTCCCAGATGGTCTCTCACTAGCTGTGAAACTTAGAAAAATATTGTAAGAACTGGTGGGACTGAGTAGAGTTGTGGGCAGAGATATTTATTTGTCCATATTTTCTTTTATATCAGAAAATTCAGGTGTCTTTTTGTATTAACATTTTTTGTCAGGGAAAAGTCATGAAGTAACTCCCTCAAGACAGTCTTTTTGCAACTCTGTAGTATTTTGCTTTCGAATTTTTTCAAAAGATTTTTCATGGTCCCCATTCATCTTTGATTTGTTTGAGTCTCAGGGTATTTCTGCCTGTTATCACTCAGTCTAGTTTTCATTTCAGGCAGCCAAATAAAATTTAGCAACACTAAAAATGTGTTTGCTTTTTTGCTGATAGAGGTCTGGTCACACAGCCTCTTTGCCTTGAACAATATTAAGTGTCGGCAGTGGAAGACCACTCACCTGAACACAAGATCTAGGAAAAAGCATCCCCATCAGGAGGAGAGAGTAGGATCTAGCCTTCATGTGCTGAAGTACAAGAGTCGGCAAATTTGATTTTGATATATCCATGGGCAAAACCGCCCCTCACCTGAGGACCCTTCCTGTAAATATCGGGGGTCCTCTGCATCTTACTGTCAGCTCAAAGTGCCTGCTGATTCTCATGGAAGTTTAAAAGAGGACTGCAGCTCAAGAAATTTATGATGTTTTCCTGCACTGATTGAGGTTGTGGTTATTTTATCCCAGCATCTGTATTTTATTGCTTTTTCCTCCTTTTTTGTGTTTTACTCTTTCTTCACCACTTTTGCTCTCATCCAAATCCCTCCTTCCCATTTATGTACCTCCTTTCCATCTTTTCAGATCTTTTCCCACTAAGTGATGAGCTGGTTGCTTTTAACTAGTGGTAGGTCCCTCAGCAAGACCTCTTGGGTCCCCAAAGCTCACTGGGATCAGACAGTTGCCTCTGATCTCTGGTAAAATTTGTCACTCTCCTCTTATCAAACAAGAAGAAAGGAGGCAGAGAGGAGTCTCACAGACTGATGGGCTGGTGTGCTCGTCTGGCCTCTAAACAGCCATTCCTATTTGGAAAAACAGTTCCTCCAAAATAATGTTGCCACCTCTCTTTTCCCATAGCTCCCATAGCTATTGCTTTAAGTAGGATTGCTGTTCTTTTTTACTGAACAGGAGAGATTACAAGATTAGGTTGCAGTAAGTTTCAAGAGATGAGGTTTCAGTTACAACAGAGAGACCCTATTAATAACCAGAGAAAAGTAAAAAACGTAAGATCCATGACTTTAATAGTTGCTTTGGCATTTTATAACACTCAGAGCACAGGGACAGAGGCACTGAGGACAGGTGAGAACAAAAAACACGAGACAGCAGACAAAGCAGGCTGGTGTCAGCACACAGCCTTGTGCACCAGCATCATCAGGACACCTTTGTGGTCCTGTTTCTAAAAATAACTGTCCATGATTCAAAAATAAATTTCAATATTTTAATTTTATTTTATTTTTCCTTTGTAGAATAAATATACTTAGTGTTTTAGGCAAATTTGGCAACTAAGATTTTGAGGAGACTTTCTGAATTATTTGAATTCCTTACTTGAATCTCTGTTCCCTGGTGGGCCCAGAAGGGCACCCTCACCCACAGGATGACTGACAGCCATCATGGATCTGACCTTCATTTTTTCTCTTCCCCCAGCTGAAACCAGGGCATAAATAAAAATGCAGTGCATTACATTGCACAGCTGCCTTTCATACCTGGGAGTTTGTAATGTGCAAGGTAACTGTAGCACAGAATATTGCATACAGGTTTACTGGCCTCTCAGCTGGTACCTTGAATTGCCTGTGACTGCAGGAATAGCTCTCATCCACCTCTGAGTAACATATTCCATGGACAGGTTCAGGTTAGTATTATAGGACTCAATGAGGAATTCTGATATGTTTTTCATAAAACACGTAACAAGCGAATGGTGTATATAATAATTAGTCTTGAATCATGCAGAAGAAACGCTGCAATGATGCAAATTTTTTTTGTATATGATCTGAAAATGTCAACTTTTTTTTATGATGCTGGAAATTTAAAGGGTTAAAATTTGTATAAAATGGCTTCAATTTATTGCCTTTTTGGTAAAAAACTATTTTGGGTTTCTTAGTCTTTAGGTACCTTATGGTGTGGCAACAATCCCTTGTGATTATAATGCACAATTTAAAAATTGCTACTACTACTACATATGATGATTGCAATGTGGAAAAAATAAGCTTTTTTTTTTTTTTTAAAGTGATGTTATAAATTCTTGCTTCATTTTAATGAGACACAGAAGAGCGTTACTTTATCAGTTTTTCTCCTGTGATATTTAGAATGATTTAGCAAAGGTCCAGAGAATTCACAACAGATTTTCTATGTATCCAGACTTAATTATGGACTTTGGCAAACAATTTTAACAGAATAAAGATGAGCCAACTGCAGCCTTTCTACCAAGGGTGACTTAGCCAAGTGAATTAATGTTATTCCTCTGTTTTTCTATTCAGCCATCTTCCTTGTTTTTCTCTATCTTCTGTATCTTTCTCTTCTCTTGCACATGCTTCTAGTCTCCTTTTCTAGCATTAAGTTCCCCTTAGCTTACTTTTTCTGTTTCTTCATTCTGCTGTCTCATTTCTTTTCAAGATTTCTTTCCTTCATTCTCCTTTGTTTTTTAGATATTGTTACTTTAGCTCCATAAAGACAGAATTTAATGAAGTGTTTTTACTGCAAGCTTTCTGCCATTTTTCCAGTTCTAAGCCAGGTGACTGGCCTTTAGTTCCCCAATCTTCCTCCTTTCCCATTCTGATGTGTGATGTTTGTCTTTTTTCCAGCCATCGTGAATGGTGTCTCTGCTTAGGCCTCCAAAACTATATGGATAAATTGATAGACCTGTAGTTGAAATGTTGCTGAATCACTGGTCTATTCAGGTGCACAGCAGTCTGGCTGGATGCAGCCAGGCTCATGTTAGAGCTGTAAGAGATAAAAACCAAAAACCTGTAGGCATAGTTAAGAGCAGCTTTCTCCTTATTAACCAAATCTCCCCCATATTTTCACTGATTAATTGGTTGTACGTGCAAGTCTAAATTGTGCATCTTCCACCTCTAAGTAAATTTTTAAAAATTAAGTTTCTTAGAAATAATTTGAGATCGATTGATGAGGACAGATATGAATGGTGCTTTAGAGCTAACACAGAAAAGCAGGAAGGACAGAAGCTACTGAGTATTTCCGTAAAAGGCAGTGTGGTGGAATGGCTGTCAGGGAAGAATGAGTATTCCTCCATGAGAGACATGAAGGCCTCCTCCAGTTTGGGACTTTAGCAGCTGTGGTTCTGATTCTCAGCCATGGCAGACAGCAAGTAGCTTTTGTTGATATATTGACCCATGAATCTGGAATTCTGGCTTTGGTTTCTGGTTGTGCTGTAGACTTTTCACCTTGGTCTTTGATGGCATTTATCTAACTATGAATTTCCTGTCTATAAAATGGGGAAAACAACATTTTTTTTCTGCAGATTAATTTAAAATCCTGGTCCTCCTTAGACATAAGACTTATGAAGGGTATTTGAAGACTTTGACCAATTTAAAAAAAAAAAAAAAAGCTAAAAACCCTCTTCATGTCAGCCCAGACAGGAATGCTGTTGTTTCTCATAGTGTTACATCACTAGAACTGGGGAGAAGAAACCAGATAGGTTGTCTTTTGGGAACAAAACAAGAGAAGTATAATACCCAGATTTAGGCTAAAAAAACCCCATGTTCATTATCTTTGTTTTAAAATATGTCATTAAAAATACGCATTGTAACTATTTTAAATTTTTATTCAGTTGGACAATATTATCTATGTGAGGGTGGCATGGAATATGAAAATGAACCAGGAGATCTTTCTAGATTAGAAGAATGTAAGTCTGTTATTCTTGAGAAAATCGCTGGAAAATAATTTTTATTTGCTGCCAGATTTCAGTGTTGGACACAGAGCAGATACAAGATTTGATATAGACGCCCATTCTCTGTGTGTGTGAACGTGTATTGTAGGTAAGTACATGTGTGGATGTACTTACCTACCACCAGAACTGACCCCCCCGAGCCAGCCAACACCACACAAGGCCATGGCCAGCCATCACCCACAGGCATTGGGTAACTCAGGTCATCTCTGAGAGAGCAGTGGCTGCGATCTGCTGACAGAGGCTACAGTCATACGTGTGTCAGATGAAGCGATGGACTCTGTGAGGGACTTTCTCAACACTACCTAGAAGCCACTGGTGTGCCAGTGGCGTTGTCCTTCCAGCTGTTCCTCCCACTGCATGACTGTGAGTGAGCAGCTGTGGGAACTGTGTGAGGGAACCAGTGACTTTACTGTCCAAATAGTTACTGCTATTAACAATAGCTTCATAAAAATCCAATAACAAAAGGTGTCCTAAGAAACACTGGTTTTGATCTGTGTCTTCTTCAGCTCTACCCCAATCAGGGAAAAGGGAGTTTACAACATATTCACACTGAAGCAATAGAATAAACCATTTGATGGTTTCTCATAGTCACACATTTGAAAATTTATTTGATTATTTTGTCATTATAAAAATTATATGAAGCTGTTTCAGTAAGTGTTCCTCCAGGGCTTCATTGCTAATGTGTCAGAAAAACTCCCAGAACTTGGTTACGTTGTTAACAAGATGTTTAGTAGCAATTAAGAATTTTAACAAGGATTAAGAAGCCTTTTACATTTCAAATTTGCTACATTGTTAGGGCAGCTGCAAATATAGCAAGATGGTTAGCAAGAATGAAAAGGAACATGATTTATTGTTTTTCTACACTATGTCCATGTTAGCGGGTAGTTCAGTGCAATAAAATCAGTTTTGTAGGGGGAAAGGGTGCCGAGGACCCGGCAGCCCCGGCATATGCATTTGGATTAACTGGTCCTGCGGAATTCTGTGGACTTTGGACTCTGGTCCTGTGGACTGATTACACACCCGTGGTGGGAGCACATCAGGTGAGCTTGTGAAGTTCAGCTTTTCAGTTAGGCTTATACAAAGAAATGGAGTTTGTATGCTCTCAGGTCACTCTGAGATGTGAACCAAACTGGGGTAAATGGGAATGACAGGAGACTTGATTCAGAAGTGCGCTCCTGCTTCAGACTATCACATTAATACAGATACACACAATACTAATTAATAAGTAATGGATCAAATGGCCTGAAGGGACATGGAACACACAATCAATATTGTAATTCCTCGTATATTATGTCACATCTTTTATATTATTATTTTTTAATCAATTTACAACACTATTCATTTCTAGTACAGATTAATTAAATAAAACTGAATGCAACAGGGAAATATCGTCCACTAGTATTGTGTAAGAATCCCCTGATTTTTGGTAAGATTTTATTTTACTTTCAAGGACTGCATATCAGTACTTTTATAACCTCTGCTCAGAATGTCTTCTACAGCTCTTAAAAGATCATAGTACTTATGAGCAGAGGGTCCAGAAAATAAACAAAGTGGTCTTAAATGTCTTCTGATCACCAGTCATCTTAATCGAAGTGGATCAGACTGACTTCAAAATAAACTGGATGCTTTGAGACTGTAATTTCTGTTATTTTTCTAGGTCTGCATGACTTCTCCCCTCTCTTCCGCTGTCTCTCTTCTTTCCCCTGTAGTTTGTTTGAGCCATGCAGTTATTTGGATCTATTGGAAATTTCCCCATAGGCTGTATTTACCTTCCAGAGGGAGAATAATATGAGGCTGTTACGAGATGAACTATTTGTACTTCTGTGCTTTTCCTTTTCAGAACTCAAAGGGTGCATTTTTTGATGGTATTTTCTGTGTTACCTTAGCCATGCCGTTGGCTGAGCCATACTGAGTACCAAAGGCACATGAGTCTCCGTGCGAGATTTGGGACTGTACATCTGAGCCGGGACTATTCACTTGGATAAACTTCAATGAAGCCACAGAAAAGCACAAACCCGAAGCTTCCGTTTGATAGGAATATGTTAGTCCTTCCCAAGCTTTTAATTTCGTATTTGTGCAATTAATTTAAAGGAAGCAATGTGTATGAGGAATGTGATTAATTTAAGGGAAACAAAGTGAGATGTTAAATGCTAGGGGTGTGTTTACCAGGAAGGCAGCAGCTTTTATGGTTCCTCTCTCTCCCTTAAAAAAGAGCAGGTAGCATACTTGTTTCTGGAGCAGTCCCCGCGCCAGCTGTAGCAGAGCAGCCCCCAGGACTGTCTGCATTCAGGGCAGCAACAGAGAAGAGTGCTGAGCAGTCAGGGACTGCTTCATGGTTGGACCCTTTCAATTTTCTTTCAATATGCCCAGAAAATGCTTTTTAAATTTGTCAGACACCACTGAGCTGTAGAAAATTGTCAGCACAACAGGAGCCCTGTCAAACATGTCCAGATGGGCTCTCATGCCTATACAGTTTGCCACACTGTCTTAAATTTCTACTCTTTTAATTAAAAATAAAATAAGATCTGGTACTTTGATCTGGGTTCATCCTAATATATGTAGGTTCACCTCTGTGCCCAACCGCACGGCCAGGCAGTCTGTTACCAAACAACTACAAGTAATGTCTGTAAATTAGATTCACTACACTATCTCCAGGGAAGGCTACAATTGTCAGCTCTCTGTCAGCTAAATGAAAATAATGAAATGTAAGTTACAAACAACAGCAAAATTGTGTGAGTCATTCTATGTACACATGTAATTACATCTAAAGGTCCAAGTGTCTTGAAATTAAAAGAAGATTGGTTCTGTCAGGTGCTTAACAAGGTTTTCTTGTAAAGTGTCTTCTTAGAGAAAGCACTGTAGAAAGCATCTATGCCAGCAAAGCGTAAACAGCTTGACACCATATGCCAAAATTCAAGTGAGATAATGCTGCAGTGTACGTGTGTACATTGCTTCAACAAGCAGAGCTGTGTGACCAAGATGGAGAATGACTGCCATACGAAGCTGTGTTTCCCTCCAGTTCTGATAATGAGCATTAACTGAAAATCGACAAAAGGAGGTAGAAAATGCTGAGGACAAGTGGGATCTCCTCTCTTCTTTCTGTGAATCTCTCAGAAGGCCTTGGGGCCCTGGAAGCTTGGCGTCAGGATGCATTGCATATTAATAATATATAAAGCACAATTAGTACACATGGTGCTTTGCAGGCATGTAACTCATGCTTGTCTCCAAACTTCAGCGCAGCACTATGGGGCGATAGGGAAGACCTACATCATAAATACAAAATAATGTATTGATGCATTATTGAACAATTTAGTTCAGCAAGTCTTGTCAGCACAGATTTGAAAAGAAAACAAAACAAAACAGGTTCTGTGAGATATTAATCCAAATAAGGTAATGGGGTTTTGAGGATAGAAAAATAGCTGCAAAGGGGTTGGGTTTTGTTTTTATTGAGTGATAATAATTTTTTAAAGTAAAAGCTTGTAGGATAGAGATTGTATATTGGTGGAGAGAAAACATCCATGGCTTTAACATGAAATATGAAAACAATCTAAATAAGATCCTTCCACATGAAAGAGTATAACGTTGTATAACCCATGTTATGAGGCTGGAACTCGTCGCCTGCCAGAAGTCCTGGGTTGTACAGATATATTGTAATACTGAGCATCGGTAGGCTGATGTATGACTTATTTTGTGTGTCCATTATAGTACAGTCATTTTACTAACATCCAAAATGCTTTAAAGCTCTGCTAGTTGGCACTGTAATTCATGGTGCATCTTAAATATTCACTTATGGAAGTCGAGTATTGGATGTTCCTGTTCATATAACATGAATTTTTAATGCTTTTCAAATAGCTGAAAGTGAGCCCATGTGGTACTTTATTATGGCAGTTTATATAATAGATGTAATAGATACGTTGTGGAGCATGCTTTTAATGTCCATTAGTGTACTTAGGAGTATATGTGTTACATTACAGATGTAATTTGTCAGCTGTAGCACTCTGTTGCTGTAAGAAGTTGCTGAAGGACTATCAAGACCATGGTTACCAATTATAGGTCTTAGATTGCATCTGTTGAAACGATAACTAAGCAAATTCATTAGCAAATTAGTAAAAAGTAACACAGTGACAGGTTGTCATATGAATATTTGTGTTGTTCTGTTAACTAGATTTGATTTTTGCTAAGAAAATATCTAGCTTCTTAAATGTCTGTTTGAAATGTGGATTGCTTCAGTGAGAGAGAACTATGATATGTGTTTCTTTTTAGCAACAAAATAAAATATGGACTGGCTGTCATTACTTGTGCATGCTAGTAGGATATCTGTGCAAGGTTATTTGTGTATTCATCATTATTTTACCTTGCAGTGATTTTGAGCCAAACTCTCATTTCTTTAACTGGAATAATCTGCCAAGCGAACTCCAGATTTTTATGACTTTGAATGTTTTTTTTTTTGGTGATAAGTAGCATCACATTTGAAAGGTTGCAGTGTCGTTTCAAGGCTGAGAGTGGAGTTCAGCAGGTCCATTCACATGGCAAGGTGCTGTGACCTTGAATGGAGGTGGTCAGAATCAAGAACACAGCTCCCAAATACACTGGCAAATCCTGTCACTTACAGAATTTTAGGACTCACTGACATTTCAGAAGTTTGTGTATTTTCTCTACGGCATCCCTCAACTGAAACTTCAGTGGAAACAACTTTATTTATTACCTGAACTGGGTATGGCTGGTCTACCTGTAAAAATAATCCCAAAGCCTCAGGAAACAGTCAACATGGATTTGGTATGTATTTTAAGTAAGAGTGCAGCATATGTGCTCTCAGGTTTTTCAAATGCATCTTTTAGAGCCAAATTCTTGCGATTTCAGTCAGGGGCTGCACTTTCAGGTTTGGATACAACAAAAGCAGTAAGCACTTTGAATTGTGCCTGCAGAAGGAAGTTTGCCTTTGGTGAGCCCCAGTGGTTTTGATGGTGAAGAATTAAGTTTCCCTACTTTGGTGGCTCACACAAATGCCCTGGATTGGTCCACAGAGACACCTCACCTATCTTTTGGCAAATTGTTGATCCCTTCTGATTTTTGATCTGCTTTTCTCAGGAGTATGAAATACCATGTTTGCTAATCCGTTGGGAGTCTCCATTACACACTGGGTGCTCTCATTTTCATGTGTTTTTGTTCAATTTACTTTTACTTTGCTGGGTTAATGCAAGTTGTATTTATAATTTTATATTGAAAAGCTAAACATTGGGATAGAGCAGAACTGCTTTTGAGGAGTTAGTAAATTCCCTGACTCTTACCATTATTTTGACAATAATAAACAGTGCATTAGGCAAACATTTATGTAGATATTTTTGCTTAATATCCAGAAAATGTTTATCTCCTCAGCTAGCAGCCTTCCCATTGCTTGACCAACTCGTTCTTTTGAGGAATCATATGAAAATGAATCAGTTAGTGCTTATATTGGGGGACTGCAGCAGGAGGTTTACATTAGAAACCGTCTCAGGAATGACAGAAAGACACTTCTGTCAATCCAAGAACAGTAGCTGAAGGGATCTTTGGTTCTGAATTAAATCAGAACCTGCCTTTAGCATACTTTAAAGCTTACCTTCATATTGTATTGGGCAGGCTAAGTGGCAATGCAGGGAGGATCAAGATCTTGAAGGCGTACTTCTTTTATTTCTGCCCCTTTACTTTTTAGGCAGGTAGATATTTGCAGCGCTTGACAGCCCCAGCAAAGCCAAATTGTTACAGATTTGGATAGCAACATTTCACAATTACTGATGTTGAAAGCTGTCAAAAAAAAAAACGCTCCACATTTTTCTCTTCAATCAACAGCTACAGGAGTCCACTAATACTCTACAGGAAAAGTGTAGGTGTTTAACAGACTGTCTGTAGGTGAAAGGTTTTTGCTTCGGCAGCTCATTATACTTTTACACAAGTTACAGACTTTTCTATCATACTGGAATATTACAAACTCATAGGAAACCTTCAAGATTGAAATAATTTGTCTCACAGCACATCTGTGTCAAGGGGACTCTGGCTAATGCTTGCCACTAAGAGACATCACCTTCAAATCAGTACCTTGTATTTCAAGATCCTAGGCTGGCTGGTGCAGTTTAATGAAGGAGCAGCCTGCTAATCCATATGGGGTACTTGATTTTATATTAAACTGCTGGCCATGTAGGTGTACACCAGATCTCTGCTTACAGATCTCTACTCCCCAGTGAATGCTATGCCAGAGCATTGCCATCTTAACACCAAAAATTTCTAAGGTAAAAGACCAAACACTTTTACAGCAGTCCAAATACTAACAATACAGCTCAATTCTGTATATACAGTTGCATACAAGTGAAAGACGATCATACCTGGCAGAGAATCCTACATTGCAGGTCAGCCATAAAAGGTTTCCTACTGTTTTGCCCAAGTAAGGAGCTAAAAAGGTCTTGAGCAGATATTTAATCTGAGATTCAACTGTTAGACCAGACCTTCATTGCTGGCACTGCTTTCATTGCAGAGAACTGGGATTTTGGACAAGTACAGCAATGTATGCTCACTTTCTCCTTGGGGGGTCTACTCAAATTCAGATCACTTCCCCTTTGGGATTTGATATGTTTGGTATATAGTTCTTAAAATCTGGCACTTAATGAATACATAAGGTTTTAATATTACTCCCAAAACATTACTGACTGGTTTTAGATTGCTTAGAACTGTGGACTCTGCAAGGTAGAAAAATCTGGTGGTGGCCGTATAGTAAAGGAACCGAAGTGGTGACTGGCCAAATACTTAACCGCACTATAAACAGGTTGTTTGCCCATTGTGGA
Source organism: Phalacrocorax carbo (assembly GCF_963921805.1). NCBI lineage: Eukaryota > Metazoa > Chordata > Aves > Suliformes > Phalacrocoracidae > Phalacrocorax > Phalacrocorax carbo. The sequence goes on along the minus strand of NC_087514.1, from coordinate 143,875,854 downwards.
GGTAATGTTACCTCCTTTCTGTCAGGAGGTGATCAGCCCTGTCTACATATTAGAAAACTTGTTGTGTACAAACATATACATTGACAATCATATTTGCATTAAACAACACCGTGGCAAATGCTCCATTTATCTGCTCTCCCTGTAGGCAGTAGGTAATTTTGAGGTAACGCGAGGTTTGGCATAAATTGCTTTTCACTCTGTATCAAGGGACATCATGACACAGAGATAACGCTAATTGTAGTTTCATACTTATTGGAAATACATAATTTTGGGTGTCTATAAATAAAATTGTTAGAAGTATATAAAAGTCATTGGGCTGTAGCCGTGTAGGTCTAAGAGAGGATGAAATTGCCAGATGAGTAACAGCATGTGTGCTTATGTAGGAGAATGTGTAAAACTAAACAATGTTCAGACAAAAGCAGTTGCCAGAAGACAAACACATGAGAGAAAAGTCACACATATTTCTTTCTGACAAAGATTTATCTCATTAGCTACTGCTTTCACAGAATCACAGAATCACATAATGGTGGGGGTTGGAAGGGGTCTCTGGGGATCATTGTGTCCAACCCCCCTGCTTGAGCAGGCACACCCAGAGCAGGGGGCACAGGAACGTGTCCAGGTGGGGTTTGAATGTCTCCAGGGAAGGAGACTCCACAGCCTCCCTGGGCAGCCTGTGCCACTGCTCTGGCACCCTCACAGGAATGAAGTGTTTTCTCATATTTAACTGGAAATAAGTGGATACTATATACCATATTTAAGTGGATACGGCATTCTTCTATTCCATATTCACACACACAATATCAGGCGTGTGGCAATTTTTATACCATCTCAATCTATCATACACATTTTCCATTTTTTATGTGCATACTTTGATCACCACCTGGAAAACAAAATGGTTGCTAGGTTACTGTATAGTAAAGTCTCAGATATCATTGTGTAGCCTTATTTCTAGTGAAGAAATCAGTTGATTCATTGATTAATGTTGCCTTTTTAATAGTAAGCTCAATAAATCCTTGAAGATTTCAGTTTGTGTTTGTAAGCAATGGCTAGTTTAAAGTCTAACAAAACTACTATAAAATAGCAGAGAAGCAGTAACTACAAATGCAGTAAACGTAGGTGCAGTATTTTATATTATTTACATCTCATTATATTGTATGTTGTTTCTTTACGTTGGGTCAAGACAAAGGAAGACTTTTAATAATTTCTGTGCTTATAGACATTTTTCCTTGCAGCTGCTCAAGAAAACCTTTAAATGCATTTCATTAAGCAGCATAGACTCTATAACAGAATATTGGAGTCAATGCAGGCTGCCTGTCAAAATATTGCTTCCCGGGTTTTGTCCTTTCCAAGGCATACGAAGACAAGAGCTTTCAGATGCTTATCCCATCCATTAGCAAATCCTGGGCTTTAGCTGAGTCCCATTTAGACGTACTCCTAGCCCCACTGAAGGCAATTACAAAATTGCCATTGGCTTCAAAGCAGACAGAATATTAATCAAAGTGTTCCTCAGGGTGAGTGTCTTGAAGTCCAGGTGTATTAGACTAAGAATATAACCCAAAAGAATCCAAGGAAGGAAACTTCACTTCAGCTGGGACAACAGGAGCTGTGCTGTGCTTTCTCAGCTGGCAGTTAATGAAGGTGTGTTTTAAGAATATGATTTTGATTCAGAGGCACTTCTATTTCAAAGGTCTGTGCTAGAAACATTAACAGTATTACTTTGCTTCAGTTGCTGAGGAGTTGTTTTCATACATACATTCATTTATCTTTGTGTGGTTTTAATGTTCACAAAACAAAGTGAGGGTAGATCTCCATACGCTGTTGATTTGAGAGTCCATAGAAGCCAAGGAAAAGCAACATTTCTGAGACACCCCTCCACATACGTGTGCATACCCACACACCTATCTCAGGTAAAAGCTGAAGTTCAGCAGTTGATTTCACAGTTAACAGCTTCCTCTGTACATTCTATCTGGTCTCCTGAGGCTGAGATATCTAGATAGTTCTTGTGAAGGATTTGTCTTGTTTTGACAAACACATTACATTCACCCACACCTCTCGGTAGTCTTCTTCCTAAACTGTTGACAAACGTGCCCCTGTTAAAGTGGACACTAGATAGGAACAAGTTCTGATACAATGATAAAAAGAAGACTCACAAGAATTCTTCTAAAATTGTTGTACTCCACCTGCTTTTCTTACTTTTTTTAATCTGTTCCTGAGGCTTTCTGTCATTTTCTCCTAGGGTTTTTATCCTTTATAGCAATTTAGCCATTCCTCTGCTATGGAAACGTTCAATGTATACGTTTTCAAGGCTATCATCTTTTTCAAATGACAAATGCATGGCATCCATCAATGATGAATTTAGGCAAATAACTAATAAGAATAAATCTGGGACTTCAGGGATGACCGACAGCTGGAGGATAACTGCATATGCTTTTGGATATCTATCTGTACCTGGCTGATTTAATTTCCTGGACTTGCTTATTGTGACACACAATTATTAGATTAATATTTGGTTCAATTAAAGAGTCTATGTATTTTCTGATTCTCAATATTTTCACATAGACTAAAACTGCTGAAATATAATGAAAGATGTTTTTAGTTTATGTATCCAGGCAATGGTTATCTTAATATACATGCACTTTTTGCTATATATATGTGAATCTGGGCATTGAAAAGCAGGTATGGCACATCTATGCCAGTCTTGATGGGCAGAGTTGTTAAGGGTAGCCATATTTGGTGAGCCTTGGGACCTAAGGGACTTCTGTCCCAGCTGTTAGGTCATATAGTCAAGGCTGAGAGTGCACATACACACTCATGCACACTCACACACATACTAGGTACATAGCCCACCACACAGATCTGCAGGGTGAGAGGGAGAGATGTCCCTAGGAGTACCCACACAATCCTCTACAGCATGGATGGTCCTCAGACGAGGACTGAAATCTGCTAACTGTGTATACACACACCGATGCGCAGACACACAGACACACAGACACACAACACGTGGGCCCCTCCTGCAGCTTTTTGTAGACACTTGGTTTGGGCAGGCGCTGGCACCTCCACTCCCTGGTCTCTCCTGGGTGCTGGCCCTGAGCCCCTGAATCTCCAGGGCTTGTGGTCCCTTTCCACTTGTTGGCACTCAGACCTCTCATCCTACCCATCAGCTGCTCTGACTAGAAAACCACTGGTATTCACACACACTTGCACATGAAGAAAAGGGTGTGCACCCACATAGAATATAGGAATAGGATTAAATGTGAAAATAGGATAGACTGCTGTGGCCAAGTACGGGGCTCGGTCAGACAAGTAAACTGACCAGCAGCCTGTTTATGTGATTGAACCCTTTTATGCTCTTTCCTCTTTCCACTATTGTTCCTCCCTTCTTAACCCGGATCCTTCCCTTTCCCCACCTCTGGTCCTTCCTCTAAACATCCTATAGGAAGTCTTGCACATTTCCACAATCCCCTTGAAATATCCCATAATAAATTTTGTATAAATCCCAAATTCTCTCCCTCCACATCCCACAGTATGTTCTGCATCCCTGCGGGAAACCACCCATTAGCTTGTATGGTGTAGCTGGGGAGAGAGATCTTTTTGACCCATCTCACAGGTTTCAGCCCATGAATAGTCATCTCCTCAGCCTCCTCAGATGGCTTTGGAGTAGCTAATTTGGGGTGCTCTGGTTTCACTGATTAGGCTACTGGGGCTGCTGCACTATTGCTGTTCCTCTGATTCTCATTGACATTTGAGTTATTTTGATTAGTTTATAATCAGATCACCTAAAAATACTCAACAATCATACACATATGTATACTTAGCTGTGGGCAACCTGTTGTTTATTGTGCATTAATCCACGGCCTGAATATTCCACAATGGTCTAATGAGGTTGCAGTGCATAAGCAGTGCCTATTTTACAAACAGGTTTGATCCTCTAATCCTAATCATCACCAACCTTAACCTTCTTTATGACTGAGACGTTTATATTGCAGCACATGTCATTCAGGTTAAACAGTTTTAGAAAATTTTCCAGGAGTAAGAAAGGTGGACCAGCAGAATAGCCTTTCTGAGGACACTGTTGTGTGTCTCTCAGGGAAAACCTTCAAGCATAGGCTCAACACATGTATGTTGGGAACAACAAAAATGTAGCAGATCCTGCTGGATGGTCTGGGAACAGACAAGATGACTTCCTGAGGTCTTTCACAGCCCTGTGATGCTGTGAGTAATGGCTCAGTCCACATGGATAAGAATTCCTCATGTGACTTCTAGCTTGCAAGTTTGGACACAGGTCCAGCTAAGAAATCTGTGACATTTTTTAAAATAACCAGAAAGATATACTATGGAGTGGGCTATGGGCATTGAAAACACACTTTAAAGATGAAGCTATCTTCATTATTTGTATTGCTCATAGCCAAGTGATTGTCATTATCCAGGACTTGAGTACTGTGTATGTCTGTGCTGTTATCTGAAAAGTATGACTACACTTCTTGGAATATAGTCTTGCCTTTATTTGAATAATGTTACAGTAAAAGTATGTCTAGAACTCTGAGAAACTTTTAAATTATTATTGCTTTTTTTCTTAAAGAAAAAAAATTAACTTTTTGTTGATTATTGCACATTTCAGGCTTTATATACCAGAGCTGCAGACTCTCAGATAGTGTAAGGCTATACAAGCTCACTTCTTTAAAGTAGATCAGGAGGCTAAGAAACGCGGAGGCCTGGAGGTGCCATTTAGAACCAAACAAAACCCCAAACTCCACAGCTTTTTCAAAGCTCTTCCAACAAACTCAGCTAGAGTCTGGCTTTAACAATCCCACTGAAATATTTAGGCTGGTGTTTCCATAGGAACCAAAGTTGAATTGTTTAAAGCAAAATAATGTGCCTGAAAATCTTTTATACCTTATGTAGTTTGTTTTGTTTTGATACATATATGTTTTTTTCTATTAGGCAAAAATAGTAGATAGCAACTCTTAAGCAGCAATTAAAACAATTAGTGATCTCACTTTAAGTTTATTGAAATGGAAGAGCAATAACTACATACAGCAGATAAAACTTGTTTCCACATTTGTAATACAGCTCAGCTGGCTGGAAGTCACAAATCACTGACTGAACTTGGTCTAACTATCTGGGCACATTTAATCACATACGAGCTCATAAAAAGTCTTGGACTTTTCCTTGTGCTTGTACAGGATCCTACCTTGCAAGTACCTAAGATGATCCGCAGTCATACATCCTGATTTAAGAATAAGAAGGGTAAGAGTAAGAATGAAGCATTGAATAAGTTCAAGTTAAATAGAATATCAGAATATCAGAAGAATCACAGTTTCAAGGTGACCTCTACTTCTGAGTGTTTGATGTCAGCTGTGTGGTGCTTGCATGCTGCAGTGCTGAGTAGCCATGATCTTCCCAGGCCAGAAGAAGCCAGTGTGGCACCGCTGACTTTGAAGGAGTTAAGCTGATGCAGAGCAGGCTATTATAAACACAAGTTTATTCGTGTGTGTTTAGCATTTTAGAGGCTGTTGCTGACAAATGTGTCATATTCCTTATCTTCTATCCATCTGTATTATCTGCAGGTAGTTGTGCTAGTGAAATCAGTGAATTGAATTTAGCTCCAAATTCGCCTCACCGATCAGACCCGCAGTGTACACAGGTACACTGAAAAATTACACTGTCACATATTTCATTTTCTCAGTGTTTGGGGATTCTTTCAGTAACCCTTCCATAAATGATACAATGGCCCTAGAAAAGCTTGTAGTAAATCAGTTCTGACACACTGAAAACTAGCTTAGGCTTAATAGAGACTTTATAGTTCTTTCTCTGTTTTTAAATTGGGCAGTGGTTTAGGCTTTTTTGGAGCCATGAACTGGCTAAACAAACTACAGCTGCTATAAACCAGGATCCAGAAGTACCTGTAAATAAACCAGCAGGGCTGGCAGCAGGTGAGGCCATGTGGATGGGGACAAACATCCTTTCCCTCTCCCCAGGAAGTGGGGGGGCTGTGTGGGAACACGGCCCCAGTTCTTGCTTTCCTGTATAGTGTCTGATAGACAGAGTATTTCTTAATGGGGGAACAGGGGACAATTAACAAAAACTCCGAAGGAACTTACATTTAAAGCAGTCCATATTTTTTTAAGCACTTGTGGATACATTTTTTTCTCTGTCTCTGAAAAGGAAGCTATACCCAAGGAGAATGTATTATTACTGCTATTATTTACAGTTGGTATAATTACTTTAAGTGGAACTGATGCATCCAGAGGAAGATTTCTCTAATGGTAACTCAGCATCTCCCACAGTCATCCTTGTCTCTGGTGGGTTATGAGGCCGTTTGACACAATGAGACAGATTCCAATAGATGTACACTGGTGCCACTAAGTGTTGCCAGTGAAGAGCCCGCATCATTTGTGCACTATAACTAGACACCATTAACAATCCTTACTCCCAAAAGCTTTCAGTGTGCAGTGCCAGTCTTCAGTGTATGCGTTGTAAATGCATTGACTGCATAGGGTCAAAGTAAAGCCACTTTATGTATCAAAATTACCCCACAGATAATCTTTCTTTTAGTCATTTAGAGTCTAGGAGAACAATTAGATTCCTCTCCTAACAAGCTGAAAGGAAAAAGAAGTTAAAAAATTTAAAGGACAAATGCCTAATTTGAGGGCTTAGAAGATGAGTAGGAAAATATTACTCAGAATTCTTCTTAAGGATTCTGCAAGATTGCATAAGAAAAAAATGAAACATTTTGTAACTGGTCTGAAAGTATCACCCTGTTCTTGATTTTCTACTGAGACATGAAGAGAAAAAAATCTTTAAACTTATTTCTGAATCATATAATAGATAATTTTTCCCTTAGGTCAGGAAAACATTACGTGTCCTAATAGAAAAAAACTTCTGAGACTCCTGTTGAAGTGACCACTTTGATAAAGCAGATGAAGAGGAAGAGAGAGCACTTGCCCATTTTTCAGTGGTCTTAACAAGTCTTGCTGTTCTTCTGTCAAGCCCCTTTCTGTAATTCTGACACAGACTCACTAAACTTAACTAAAAGGTTACACCTCTGGTCAAAAAGGTCATGAGCCAGCTGCAGCCCTGAATGCATATTGGATGTACAGCTATGTACCAAAATAACAAACTCAACTAGTTACACCAGCCCAGTATAGGCAGCCCACGTAGAGGGCTCTTTTGATGCAAAGCAAGGAGAGCTGTGTGTACGAGAGAGGGAAAAATAACACGGAATATACAGATGTGCCAGATGTAAATTATTTAATTTTAAAGAAATAACAGAATAGGTTTATAGTGTTATTTTTTTTCTTTTCTACTGAAGGAAAGGGGGACTTTGCCAAAGTGCTACATCTGTTTGCTACAGAAGATAGATGCAGGACTTCCAGTTAAAACCTGACACATCCTATGTGCTGCTCTGCTCTTATTCCTCCTATTTGCTGAAAACTCTAGAAATATCTTCAGAAAGGTGGCAGATGTCTCTGCTACTGCTCCCACTGCAAAATCCACTGATTAGTGATTCTTTATTTTTCCAGTACTGAGGAAAGGAATTAATATTGTCCCTCAAGGCCAAGAGAAGGAAAAGCGTGTGTGTGCTGGCCAGTCCCCACCATGTGCTGATATTCTTAGGATGCCATCATGTTTCAAGAAAATTATCCAACATGTGGAAAATAAAAGATACAACTTAGTTTTCATTGTAACAGTTTGAGGTTGCCAAATTTACTAGGGCTGCTAGGAAAATTTATTTAGCATAAATAGCTTCTAACTCTTCCACTTTCTCCAGTGACCTGTTATTTTCCTTGTGTTTTGATTTTCCCTTTACATTCTCTTTCTCTTATGACTTTTCCCCTTGCAACAGACTCTCCTGTTCAAAAATAGTCATAAAAGAATAAAAAGGGAGCCAGAGACTCCTGATCCTGCCCTGTTTTAATCCAAAATGCTGTTGAAAAGATAATTTTCTTTGCCTCTTGCTTGATCTCTGTCCCTCCTGTTTATATCTTTCCACATGCTCCTCTCTCTCTACTACAGCTAGCACAAGCTCGTATTTTTGTTGTTGTTGTTCCAAGACCTTTGATAGCAGCCCGTTACCTCACCATCAGATTCTGCCTCTCACATTTTGGCAGAAGAATTCATTGTACCCATCTGCAAAGCTACCTCATCGCTGTATTTTGTTCTTTATTGAAATAATAGACTTTTTTATTCTCCTGCCTGTAATTTGTTAATTGATGGGCTAGTCATCTGTTGATTCTTGCTGATGTGCTGACCAGTACCGATTGCCTCATCATTTCTGGTGCTACTCCATCAGCTTTCATTCCTTTCCTGTCTATGGTCTTCTGCTGATGGTTTATCTGTACACCATGATGCAGCAGAAAGGTATCCAAGCAAGCTGTAACTGAGCTACTTTGCATACAAGAAGATGGACAGTGCTGCTAATGCAGTGCTTTCCTCACCTCATTTTACCTCCTGTGGAGCTGACACCCCTGAGAAGGAGGTTATATTAGGTTGGGTAGTGCCCATGGCACATGCAGCCAGGCCAGTGCTTGGGTTAACCACCTCAGAGTTAGCCTGGGTACACCCACTAGGGAAAGCATTGTGCTGTGCTGTTATGCTCTTAGGTCATATGCTTTTGCAGCATAACATTATGCTGGTCCAAGCATAAAACAAATTTGCATTCATAAAGCAAACAATAATGACAAATGCCTCTCGGAGGGTAGAATGTTCTTATTTCTAACTTGGAGTTAAAGTGTTTTAATTGAAGGCTTAATTATTTTAACTCTACTCAGTTTAAGTTCTTCTGTCAAATCAAAATCAAATTAAGGTGTTCTGGAGACATCTTGTTTGTAATAATTATTTCTAGAGGTTTAAACTGTCTTTTATATGTGGGGATGTGAATCACTGTCCTTTTGAAAGAAAATGAAGAATAAAATACTTGTTGGAAGTCTCTGCCCCAAAGAGCTTATTATTTTTTGCACTAATACTAGGGAACCACAGCCTGCCAGTTTTCCTTGAGAAGTCTTTGATTAAAAAAAGAAAAACCTCGCTCTGTTAGTAGCTGAGCTCACAGGCAAAGTGAAGTGGCTGTTTTATCTCTGTTACCATGGTAGTTTTGCTTCAGACCTCTTCCAGTCCAGTGTAACTAATGTGGATACTGCCATTGTAATATATTTTGGTCTTACCTGAGTGAATGCCAGCTATATAGTTGTTTCTCCATAACTCAGTGAGGTTTCTGTTCTTGATAAGATTTAAAACACCCAGGGTAAAGACTGAAATAAAAGGGGATTTCACATACTTAATTCCTTGAAAACTGAGCAAGTATGTGGGTCTCAAACTAAGTACTCAAAATACTTCTTAAAATACCTTTTTTTTCAAATAAGACCCTAATGTTAGCTATATCTGTCCCTTATGCTGGCTGCAAAGGACAAAAAAAGTGAAAAACATTCCTTTAGGCCTCATCACTCAGTTCAGTAACTTGTAACTGTGAGTATTTTTTCCCAACACTGGTGATGCTGAAATATGCAAAAGGTTGTACCAGTGTAAGTACCTATGAGGTTGCAGGTTGATTTGCCTTATTCCTTACACATTGTTGCCAGGTTGATAATTTTCAAGAGAGGAAAAATTATGACATTGATTTAAACAATGTCACCAAGTTTTTTGGTTGGTAATGAAGGAAGTTTAGAAGAGATGAGACGAAACATGACATCCCTCTTCTTTTCAAGCTGAAAAGCACTTCAGCCTTGAGCCAGATTACCCAACAATGACAACACGTGTGTGACCTCTTCCCTTTTTATTAGAGTTCCTCATTGCTTGCTTATACTATCATCTCATGCAAACTCTCTGTGAGACACGTATACAATCGCATGTGGCCATCTTCATTCCTCACTGACAGCCTGATCAATTTTGTTGTCATCTTAGGGCCACCTCTGGATCCTGCAGCTTCACCTAACCTGTGCAGTCTGAGGCACCTGGGCTGGAGAATGTGTCCTCTCAACATCTTGCACCCTCTCCTCAGGTCCAAAATCATCTCCTCTGACATCCAGCACTGCAGAAGGACCTCCTATTCCCAGTCACAGAAATACACGTCCAAAATTGAAAATCCGTATCCTAAAGCACAGGGCTCTTTTTCCTCTGCCACTCTCCATTAAATGCTTTAGAGCTCTGCATCTGTATGCACTCATGTACCTGGACATCCACCTCCATATGGCAGGGTTAAGCAGGAACAGATTCAGTGTTATCCTCTCTCGCTCAGCTTGGCCTACCCACTCCCAAGCTATTGCTGCTTCAGAAAAACACCGCAGATTTATCAGAGAGTTAGGATGCTCGTACTCATAGTGGACAGGTTTATCAGCAAACCTTACTCCTTGTATCGACAAGAAAGACACAGAAGAACAAATTACAGATTTGCTTCAAAATTTCCCCTGGAGTAGGGTTACAGTACTTCTTGGATGGAAAAAAGGGACAGACAAATAACAAATATAGTTTATATTAAGACATACTAGAGGAGAACACCCTTTTGTTAAACACACAATGCATTTTTCCTTAGGTGGATGTTGCAGCTGCTCTCCAACATGCAATTCAATTATTGTTAGCTTAAATGCACTATTTAAAATGGTACTTATAAGCAGCTTTGCTAAATACCAATATATCTTTAAAAATAATTTATAAAAATTTTTGCATGCATAATTCAAGATAACGATTTTGATAACTTTTCAAGATAACTATTTTGAAGCTCCTAATTTTTTTCAGTCTGTCTTTCTGAAAGAAAAAATAATTATTTCTGCTGCTGCATTTGGCGTAGGAATAGGTGTAAGGTATTCTGCAACTTTTAAGAAATCAAGAGATCCAGGATTTGAAAGCAGAACAGTAGATCCTCATCTTTTTTTCTAATATGGGGTTGCTAAAGCACTAACACACAAGGTACTGACTGTTCAGTACACAGTGTCCTTCTCTAAAAAGAAACATATCCAATCTTTAACTCTTTCAAATAGTTTATAATTTCCTGATGACTTTTTCTAGGCAAAGTGGCAAAATCAAGGTAAGGCCATTTTCATTGCTGAAATCAAAAGTGAAGTAAAATATGTGAGAGCTAACATGTACCACTGTATGAAACACTTTTTTTCTTTTGTTCTGCTACAGCATAATGTTTTTTAGGTAATACTCTGGATAATTCTGGAGGATCCTTTTGCAAGTGCTTTAGCATCCACCTTTTCACTTTCTGTATTTTGTGTTTTCAAAAAACCAAAAAAGTTGAGTTTTGTACTGAAGTGTTGTGCTATCATTGTTTCTACACCTGTGTCATTCACCTGTCATATAATTTCTATTAGTGCACCATAAGCAGTTTTCTGGGTACATTACAATAAGCCAGCTAAGAGCAGACAGCTAGTGTGCAAGATTGAAATAAAGAACAATGTGGAAGAACAATGAAGGAAATGTTGACTTGTATTGCATGCCCTTATTCTAAGCTACAGAGAGGAGGGGAGTTGGACTTGCTGTGTTGTAAGGACAGAGATCATATCATTTTTAGTAGGAAAGTTTACCACACCCTCTGAGCTAGAAACCCATCTGTGCTAGAAATAACCCATGAATAACACAGGGCTCTATATCATACAGCACATTTAAATTACACAAAATAACTGATAACACCCTGATCCTTTAGACCAGCTACCTCAGCAGACCACAATGTGCAACCTCAGCTGGACCTGCTTTTAGCATCCCACTCCTCTACCAACTTTTTCCTTTCAGCACAAAGGTTCTTTTTAACCAGCATCTTCACCTCTAGAAATGGATTCTCTTTCCTCAAATTTCCCAGCACCAGGCTGGGACTAAAAGAGCTGACCTCCTTTTTAGGACACCATGGCACCATCTTGAGAAAGTTTCTCTGTGTCACTTTGATATCCGTCTACAAAACTTTCTGTTCATAGAAATGAAGCAAAGTACACGATTTTTAAATTTTTTTCTTTTTTTTTTTTTTAGCAGTTCTAGTGTAATTTTGGTTAAATGGGTAGGAAAAAAACAATCTAATTCTTCCAGTAATTTCTTAGATGTTCCCCATTAAGTCTAAAATTTGATTGATATTTTCAGTTGATACATTCTCTTTGTAATACCTCGACTAATAATTACGTTAATTCCATGTGCATTGTCCACATACACACATTGCTGACATATTGATAAACCATGACTGTTAGAGAGGAGCAACAAGAAAGAACACAAGTGAGAATAACCTTAATTGGACTTTGTGTCACTAGGAATGAAATACTGCCTATGTATTCAGAAGTAGTGTGCACTGTGCCAATTCAAATAAAATATATTTTTTTTAACTGTTTCTTAACATATATATAACATATGAGATAGATACGTATAATAAGCTGCTCTCATGCTAGATATGAGAGAAGTCTGGATTTACTTTTGAAAATAATTGTTTCTTGGAGGAACTGCAGCATGAATAGATTTAGCTGAAAATGAATAGAAACGTTCCAGAATGTAGATAACTGAAACACTGTTCATTTTCTACTAATTGCGAAACACAATTAGCTATCTTTCCACTTAATTTTTATTATAACATGATTTCTTCTCAGAAACGAGCTGAAACCTTTCATTGAAGTGCAGCTCCTACTAAGCGTCGGCACGCTTGCAGAAGAATAGAATCATTTGCGCTAGAAGAGATGCCTCTTGGGTCATCTCGGTCCATCAGCCTGAATCATTGGTGGATGGATTTTGTTATTCTTAAAATAGCTTTGAATATCTTCAGTGATGGAAATGCTGTAACCTTCACTGGCAGGTTGTTCCATTATGTAACTTCCTCTAGTTATAAATTTTCCCTGCTGCATTTTAATCTAGTTATTAGTGTTTCTTGATCAACCTCATTGTCAAATGAGACTAATTGATCCTTGTTCTCTTTACAGTGCTCTGTTAAGTACATGTACATTCTTTGTCTCTCTTCAACCTACTTCTCCTTAGTTTTGCATGCTCATTTCTTTTAATCTTTCTCATAAGACTGATTATCCATCTTTTCTCATATATATTTGTATACCCTTTTAATGTGTCACTTTTTAAACTAAAATAAAACTGAAAAAGAACTCCTGTGGAGGCTGTAATAGTGTGGAATTCAGTAATGCATCACAAATCATTTAGTCTGGATATATGGTATATTTAATAAAAGCATAAGACTGGGAGTCAGTGAACCGGACAGTTCTGTGGTCTTGTACGGGATGGTTAATCTCATTCATAAATTTCTCAAGGACCGTCTTAAAACCACATATCTCTCTTGTACTCCTACTGAAAACCTGCTTCATAATTTCTGAAACAGAAAACTTTTTAAAATTTCCATTCCTGGGTGGTTTATATCCATTTGTTCTCCTGCCAGCATTACCCCATATTTGAAATATCTTTTTCCTTCCCTCTATCCTCCTTCCTCCATCCCTTCCAAATCCCCTCCTGTTTATCTCCTACATATACATACAGAAAAAAAACCCACGTCCTGTTTTTAAACTCCCCATTTGCTGAGGTCTTTCAGCCTTGTACTGCAAGCTGGTCTGCCCATTCACCTGGTCATCCTAGCAGCCCTTCTTTGTGTGTATTGCAACTGAATTCAATTGCTCTTGAGTACAGGCAATGAGAGGTGTGTTCCACATTCCTGATGAGACTGTGCTGGTTCTTGTGCAATGCCAATAATAAGTCTCGCTCCTGGTAGAAAGACCTCACTCAATGCTTCCTGAGATCACTGCTTTTGTTTCATGGCCCCTCTGTAGTGAGGGCTCACTGTCACCCTGGCTCTGCTTAGTGCAGGTCTTTCACCTCCTCCATTATTGCTGGAGGACAACCTTCTCCTTTATTTCAGAAAGTCTTGCTCTTAGGTCTGTGTGCTGTTAATTTCACCTCACTCCACATACTCCACCTCTGCATATTCCAGTCTGAAGTTCTCTTTATGTTTCAGGCATAAGATTGGGTATGAGATGGCAGGTGACTGAAGCCTGGTATCTGCTTGCAAAACAATTTAGTACTTTTCAGTCCCCTTGTGATCCTGTGGGGATGTGCTCTGCAGCAACAGCCACATAGGTATGGTGGGTTGACTTTGGCTGGCTGTCAGATGCCCACCGAGCTGCTTTTTCATTCCCTCTCCTCAGCAAGGCAGAGGGGAAAAATAAGATGAAAAAGCTTGTGGGTCAAGATAAGGACAGGGAGATCACTCACCAGTTATTGTCATGAGCAAAACAGATTCAGCTTGGGGAAGATTAATCTGAATGATTGTAAATTAAAAATAGAGATAGTGAGAAACAGAAACAAAATTAAAACCACCTTCTCCTCACCCCTTTATTCCCAGGCTCAACTTTACTCCCAACTCCTCTACCTCCTCCCTACTGAGCAGTGCAGGGCAATGGGGAATGGGGGTTGTGGTCAGTTCATAACACTTTGTCTCTGCTGCTCCTTCCTCGTGCTCTTCCCCTGTTCCAACATGAGGTCCCACCCATGGTATGCAGTCCTTCATGAACTCCTCCAATATGGGTCCTTCCCATGGGCTGCAGTTCTTCAAGGACTGCTCTATGGGTCCCCCATAGTCTACACATGTTGCCAGAAAACTTGATCCTGCATGGGCTCCTCTCCACAGGTCACAACAACTGCCAGGAGCCTGCTCTGGCATGGGCTCTCTACAGACTGCAGCTTCCCTCAGGGCACACCCACCTGCTCAGTGTGGGGTCCTCCATGGGCTGCAGGGGGACAGCCTGTGTCACCATGGTCTTCATCATGGGCTGCAGAGGAATCTCTGCTCCAGTGCCTGAAGCACCTCCTCCCAGGCTTTTTTCACTGACCTTGGTGTCTGCATAGTTGTTTCACTCACTTTTTTCTCATGTGTCTCTCCCACAGCTGCTGTGCAGCATTTTTTACCTTTTCTTAAATATCTTATCAACAAGGTGCCACCAGCATCACTGACGGGCTCAGATTTGGGTAGCAGTGGAGCAGGCTGGATCTGTCTCTGTCCAATACAGGGGCAGCTTCTGGTGTCTTCTCACAGAGGCCACCCTGCAGCACCCCCTGCTACCAAAACCTGGCCATGTAAACTCAGTACAGTAGGGAATGCTCCTGTCTCTTGCAGAGGATCTGTCTGCAGCCTTAGGTTGAGGCTCCCAAAACCAAACTGGCCTAACAGCCTTTTTTTCCTCCTCTAATTCCTGTGATTCAGGTACATGCTGGCTTCAGCAATTTGCATAGTATGAACTTAGTCCCAGCCTGATGCATACCAGCCACAGTAGTTCCGCTGAGCATCCTGAACACCCTCTGTTCTGCTTGCTGAGCTCTAAGAGTATATTGCAATCAAGCACAAATATCTTTGTAAGAGGAATCAGCGATTCTGCACTGATTGTGGTTTATGCTGAGGGGCACAAAGATATGAAAACTTGTAGGTCATGTAACCCTCATTGCTTTCTGGGGATAGAGGGAGTGAGAAGCTAGTGGGGAAATGCTAATGTTACATTTGCAACCCTCCTGGAAGAGACAGCTAATGCACAAGATGCTTTAATGAACCCTTTGCTGGGATGCTGAGTGCTCTTCCCTTGTCCTGGTTTCTGTTTTATTCCCACATGCAGTTGTTCGGGGCATACTTGGTGGGCTGCCCTGTGTGGGAGGAGGTAATGAACTGCTCTGGGCCAGTTGTAGGTGGTCCCAGATGGCTCCAAAATGGAGGAAAAACCCACTGCCCACCAAAAATGGAGTCAGGCAAGGGAGCCTGCAGCAGCTCTGCACGGACAGGCTTAGGAAAGGATGTTAGTTGCTGGGGCAAGAGACACCAGAGGAAAGCTGTGACGAGGCACAAAAGAGGATGCAAAAGGACACATGTTAGGGCACACAGGAGAAGGCACAAGAAGGAGACATGAGAGGAGGCACAGGAAGACACACAAAAAGGGGACACATGAGGAAAAATATGAGGAGACACATTTCCTAGAAGTAGCTTAATCCTGAAAGAGCCTACAGTTAGAAATGGACACATGTTGCTACTATGGCTACACAAGGTCCTTTGTTGTGTCACCAGAGAAGACGAGGGCTTGGGGACATCTGACACACCACAAAAAGGAAAGGATACCCTGGAGTAGTGTGCAGGTGCAGTGTTGTCAACAGTATTGAGGTAAGTCCAAAGCTCCTTTTGAATACAGAGACGTGGTAAAGAGATTTCCTTCTGCTCATTTACAGCTCCACATTAACTCTTACTGAAGCAGCTGCTCATACCCCTACAGTGGGCTGTAGGTAGTAGTAACTTCTCCAAGTTTGCTTTTCAGCTTGTAGAATTTAGCCAGTCTAGATGTGACTTCCATCTCATTCGTGCTATTCCCTAATTGTCAGGAGAGCATTTTGAATTATGAAAGGCTGTTTGGATGTCTGGAAGAAGAAGATCGCTGCTCTTTATTTCAGAATAAAGCCTTCCTAAATAACTGCTGAAATCACACTGAGGTGTTCAAAACACTTTTTGGCTCTACATTTTTTTTATAAAACACTCACATTAGTAGGTGAACTACATAGGGTGTATTTTAAATTACTTGTTAACTTCCCGATAGTGGTTGTGAGTGTGAGCTATTGTGTCAGCGAATAAAACTTAGATCAAATGGCAAGACTTCTCTATTCTTTCCTTTCAAAAGGGAATATCTCAGTGCTTATTCTTCTGTAAAGAAATAACCTTCTCCTGTGGCTGGGAGATGATTTGGTAGAGCACCACATTAGCAGAATTCATCCTGACCAGCTGTGCTGAGGCTTAACAAAAGGCAAGTCATTTACAGACTAGCTGTGCAGTATTTTTGGTACTCAGCTCACGGTTTGGAAGGGCACCTTTAAAGTAATGTGCAGGCTGGCTTTTGCCTCCTGCATCATAAAGTTATGAGGTTTGTTTCTTCCCTCTGGTCAAATACCCTGGGAATCAAATGTCCTGCTCTTACTCTAGACAGGTACCTATAGCACTGAACCTATTACAAGGTGGACAACTGACTGGAAAAGACAAAGATTATTACCAAAGAAGAATCACATAAAAATAAAGTCTGTATTACAAATGTTATTTCTTAGTTTCTTAGAAATGTTCTTGTGTTAATATACTATGTCAGGTAAAATATCCTGAATGTCATATTTTATTTCAGTGTGGGAATCAGATGAAACATGGTTTACAGCCTAGCTTTTGAGTTTAGCATTGTCGTCTCTTACTCTAACCTTCCAAGTGTTGCAGCCTTCTTTTGAATATGTGAAGGCTCAAATAGGTTGTGTAACTAGAGATGCCACTGGGCCTCAGCCTCACTGCAGCACTCAGCCAGCAGCACACGTCATGAAATTCTCATACAAGTGAGATACCCAAATTACCATCCAAGCAGCTGAGTTCATGAGAAGTTCAAAATTTATGCGTGCTGTGGGAAGGAGAATGTTGGTTGTTGGTTTATGTTAGTTATAAACAATTTCTGGGGTCTTGTAAATGAAATGTATTTGAGGAATCAGTTTTTGTATTATTATGAAAAACCCTATCCTCATTATCAGTCTGCAAATCATTGTAGAAAAGTAGCCTGGCAAAACTGGCTGAATGAACTTATCCAATTAACCCCAGAATATTTTATTCCTTCATTGTACTCTGCTATTGCATCTGACAGTTTTGCTGCTCCTCTGATCTAATTAAGGATTTTTGGCAAGCATCACAGTGTTATAAATTTTGAAAATGTGAACCAAACCTGGCTCAGAGTACTTGCTTCAAATCAAAGGGAGAGCTGAACTTCCATTTACTTCTTGAACTGACAGATGAGTTTTCATGAGAAATGTTGACTTCTGTTTAGCTTGTACGTAAATATATATTTATTTATATATTTATGTATGCATGTATATATATTTATACTTCCATGATCATGTCAAAAATGCTTGTTTCTTCCTCCAAATTTATGTTTCCTGTTTTTATTAATGGGGAAAACGCTTTATGATGAAAATAAAAATAACTGGCTGATCTGGCTTTCAAATTTGTATGTGTCAGAACACAACACTTCAGTCTTCCACTTGGCAAACTGGGGGTTTATGACTGGGCTGTGTGAAGCCAACCAATTTTTCTGGGTCAGAGGATGGCAGGCATGAAAACTGGAACTGCAGTGTTCATCCCTTCTCTGAGAAATCAGGTAGAAATGAAAGTTTTAACCTGTTCTGGGCTGCTTTTCTACTCTTATCTGCTGTATACACGTTCAGTGGCATCACAGATCTAGACATTTTTCTATGATATGAGCATCTAATCTCCTTTATGCTTTCTAGAAAGAAATCTTAAATCTGCATGCTAGATTGTGCTCCAAATGTTGGCAGATCTTCTGCAGCCCCATTCCTTCTTTGACTCCTATAGTCCACTGAGAAAAAGTTGGAAGAGAGTGAATTATTACTTAAAATGCCTTTTGAGGCAAGGTGGATCCCTGCCCACCCCCAGCTGCAAAACCCCACCCAGGGCCCTGGCTGACAGCAGCAGGAGCATCATGCCTCTGCTCAGGGGTGCAGGTCCAACCCAGCACTGCAGGCAGCTCTCCCCGGTGCCTCTCGGCCCCATGCAGCTGCTCTGCCTGCTGGAGCCCAGACTGGGACTGCAGCACTTGGCTGACATCGGGCAGATGAGTCCTAGAAATCCCTGGCTTCAAGTGTCCCACAGATCTATGGGGACTTTGTGCAGGTGAGCCAGGAGCATCCACGCAGCTGTGATAGAGACATATAGCCAGGTCTTTAACATGCGCGCTGGCCTCAGCTGCAGTCTGAGACTAGCTGGCATCCAGCAGGTCTTTGATGGCTGGCTTTGGCTTTGGCAGAAAACCAGGCTCCTTATCTTTTTTTATCCCAAAATTAATTTGAGGCAGAAACCATTATTCTCTGTGATACAGCACCAACACATTGTTAAGGTTTATCAAACACTGATGTTATTCCTCTGTAAGTATGTACCTGTCACTGTGTTCTGGAAATATATTAGTAAGCTACTCAGAGAAGTTGTTAGTAATGGCTATTGTGTAATAATGACTATGAGTATGTCTAG
This sequence comes from Phalacrocorax carbo, assembly GCF_963921805.1. Lineage (NCBI taxonomy): Eukaryota > Metazoa > Chordata > Aves > Suliformes > Phalacrocoracidae > Phalacrocorax > Phalacrocorax carbo. The sequence goes on along the minus strand of NC_087514.1, from coordinate 143,856,860 downwards.
GTTACCTTTCCACTTCTCTGGTTTTAGTTAATAGGTAGAAACCTGAGTTACTCTACTTCTCATGTCTGGCTGTACAAATAATGGCTATAAAAGATTTAACTACGTATTACAGCTATGTGAGAAACATCCCCCCCTGCTGTTTTCCTGAATCCCAGACCCTAAGACAGCACAGAGGCAAGGCTGATCTGCTGTATGATGTTTAGGAAAGCAGCTGGCAGCTGAGCCATGGAGTTGGGTAGTCCCCAGTATTAGCCCAGAGCCTCCGCAAGTGGTTTTACAGAAATCTTTCTCTAAGTGAAAGCTTTTGATCTTTGTAGTAGGTATACTTAGTAAGATACCACTTCTCCATGGAAATGCATCCATTATTTTGACACAAAGAGGAGACTTCGTCTTGTCTTGTTTCAGTGGAAAACATGCATTTTTCAATCCCTCTAAAACAACGAAGAACCTGGTGAAAAGTCACATCTCCTGCCACAGGGGAAGGTCACAAAGAGGAGGAGATATATTTCTGTTTAGTAATTGCCACAGAGCTCTGTTACTGATGGCGTTAATGAGAATGGATTATGTTAATATACAATAATATACAATAATTTTTTGTTGTCAGCAGTGTGGAAGAGACCTTCCACAAATTTTCAGAGTGATACCAGCTTCTAATTAGTAGTGACCTCAGAGAAAAGCTCTAGAAGTTTGCTACCAAGAAAGATAAACAGTGTTGACATATTCAAAAGCAATTAGTATTACTTTAACACTAGCCTGTTATGAGGCTTATTGGAGTTTTACCAATGGTTTCAGTGGAAGAAGGTTAGGACCAACAGCAATGTTAAAAGAATACAATTATAACCTAGGTTTCTGAAAGACATTGTTTCTAAACAAGAAGTGAGGATGACTTCAAGCACATCTGCACAAACTGGCTTTTCCAATCAGTAATTCTTTTCGAAGGCCTGTTTAAAAAGAATGCACTCAACCATAAAAAGCCACTTACTTTTTAATACCTGTATTTTCTTAAATGTCTTCAGTTATCGATATTCTGAACAAGTAAAACAAATTAATTTTTAGGGCTGAGATGTTCTTATTGTTGGTATAAAAATACACATCCCAAGTTTAGTGCTTCTTGGAATATCCACATCTATAATCAGTATTTGATGTGCTCCATCTTAGTGCTTAGAAAGCAACTTATTTTTGTATCTATGAAAAGATAATCAGATATTCAATTTGAAGTGAAAAAATAGAGAACAGACAGATTAGGTTATGGCAACCTTTTCTCCATCTGCTTTCATCTGAAGTTTCCTAGACCTGCTAGTGAACTTTCCTGCATTTTAAAAATAGTTGCTAACTTAAAAACTGCAGGTTCTCTGCCGTGACACCTTCAGTTCTGGTTAGAAGTAAGAGTTACAATTTATCTTTATGAAGTGAGTGTTTGAAGTGGGGAGGAGGAGGAGGTTTCCTCTAAAGTTGAATATTGAAAGACTGCACTCTGCAGCAGCTGTTTCATTACAAATGCAAAGGCTAGGGGTAGATTTGCAGAATTCATTAGACTTTGCTGGTCTATGTGAGGCAAGACTGAGATTAAGACCAACATAGTTTGAGTAGCAACATACTTTGTTTTCCTTATTGGTCAGAAGAATTAAGTGTCTGTGTCAGACAGAAGAGCTGCGTATTGGTGAAAAACAAAATACTGTATTGAGACTGTATGGGAGGAGTGGCTGATTTGCCAGCAGGTTGTGCTGCCATCCATATGGACCTCAACAGGCAAAGTCCTGCTTCTGGGCAGGAAAAATCCCAGCCATCAAGATATGCTGGGGTCCACACAGCTGGAAAGCAGCTTGGCATAAAAGAACCTTGGGGTCTTGGTGGAACACCAAGTTGAACATGAGCCAGCAGTGTGCCTTTGCAGCAAAGAAGGCAAATAGTATCCTTAGTTGCATTAGGCAAAGTATTGCCAGCAGGTCCAGAAAGGTGATCCTTCCCCTCAACACTAATGAGGCCACACCTGAAGTACTGTGACCAGTTCTGGGCTCCCCACTACAAGAGAGACATGAACATACTGGAGAGTGTCCAATGAAAGGCCACAAAGGTGATTAAGGGACTGGAGCACCTCTTCTATGAGGAAAGGCTGAGAGAGCTGGGGTTGTTTAGCCTGGAGAAGAGAAAGCTCAGAGGGAATCTTTCAATTTATATAAACACCTGTTCAAAGAAGACAGAGTCCTCAAAGTTCAAAGAAGACAGAGACTGTCTTTCTTTGGCTGTGCCCAGTGACAGGACCAGAGGCAATAGAAACAAACGAGAACATAGGAGGTTCCCTCTGAACATCAGGAAAGATTTTTTTCACTGTGACCATGAAGGAGCTCTGGCACAGGTTGCCTAGGGACGTTGTGGATTCTCCATCCTTGGAGATATTCAAAAGCTGTCTGGACATGGTCCTGGGCAACTGGCTTTAGGTGGCCCTGCCCAGAGCAGGGGGGTTGGACTGGATGATCACTAGAGGTCCCTTCCAAGCTCAACCATTCTGTGATTCTGTGAAGATGATGGTGAAGGATTTCATACAAAACATGCCAACCATGCATTGGGGCCAAGAAGCTTGGAAGTGGCTGTGGAAAACCTCAGTCATCCTACTCAAGTAGCAATCATGGTACATTAGTCCAGGTGCTCAGGGCAGAATGACTGTGTAAGTTATTTCAAAGCAGCTGTGTCATGGCTTAAGACCTATACTGAAAACACAACGGGAGATGTTATAGTGTGGAGAGCAAGCTACTGCTTTGGAAACTTGACTAGAAGATACCATACCTACCCAGTGCTCCTGCAAGTATGAGGTCTAGTCCTGCCTCACATGCATAGGTAGGATTCATCTTTCCTAACATTAATCACCTCTACACTAAGCATGACCTTAAAGTCAGACATCAAGGTTCCTTCTGTAATCAACAGAAAGAGATAAACTCCCCCAGAAAGCCCTTGACCTGTCCTCAGAGGGGTGTTTGAGGCAGGTAGAATAGATGGGTCTCTGGTACTGACTATTCCATTAGATATTTAAGGCATAAGATAAGATCATACTCTCAAACTCTCCAGCCAGCAATGCCTGTCCCTTACTCCTCAAGTGGGCCAGTACAGCTATGTCTTCGGCAGCCCTACACTAGCTTCCACTGATTACTTTCAGTTCAGTACTGCTTACCATTTTAAGACACATGTTTAAATAGTCTTTTCCAGATATGTCACTGTTTTTTGGAAACTTTTTTCCAAACAGAACTCCTGACCATAGAGCAAAACATTTATAGCTGGATAAATACACAAACTGTTCAGTTTGAAGCTATGTAAATCATCTTGGCTTCAGCTAAGTTTATTCCATCTGCTTTTATCATCTGTTGTTAGACTAATTTATAATTCCCTCATAATATTAAAATGTCAGTGAATCAAAAAAAGAAACACATCTATGGATCTCTGGTAGCTAATGGCATTACATTCAGCAAATGAACCAAGTTCTATCATTAATCATTTTTCATCATCATAGATGCTTGTAATTGTGTAATTAATGTGTATTTGCATACTCATATAATGAGATCTTTATGATTCATGCTTATAATAATTTGGATGCTCCAATTTCTATCTCAGAATTGTAACCATTTGCAAAGCTGTTATTGCTGTTTATTTTTTTCTTAGTGAAGAAATATGAAGATCCAATGAACGATCAGGTCTTGTTATATCAGGCCTCTTCTATGACTTATCCATAGAAACAGCTTTACATGCTTACTAGTTACTTACAAAGAAGTTTCTAATGATTAAAAAATGTATCAAGTATTTGAGTGGCCACATCTATTATTTCTATTAGGAAAATGTATAATGTAATTGTACAAGGTTTCCCAATTTTTATTAACCAGCTTATCTGTTTTTAGTCTTTTTCAATAACCAAAGAGAAGATTTTCTTTGTAGATCAAGTTTATGGGAAAGGAATGTATGTATTTTAAATCTAAAGACTTCTGTCCTACTTGGGAGAAAATGATTTTTCATTAACTTACTGAGCACTTTTTATTGAATTTAACATTCAATTCACAGTGCTTAATTACATCTCATTTCAGACAAGATGAGCCAGTCTGGGCACCTGGGTGGTATTCAGATAAATGTAACCACCTTAAGGTACCTTTTTTCCAAGATATTTTTTGTCAGGATTCAACCTGAAAAAATGTATTTTTAAAGCAACATTTAGAAGAGACAAAACATGCACAGCTTTTAGAGACATTTTATACAGCTGTAAACATTTGTATTTACAAATAAGCCAAGCTGCTAAGTAGAACAAAAAAAAAGTGGTATAAATTACCATTATGGTCACTACTTTGTTCCTCAACAACCTAGACCAAGCAAAGGTCTATGGAGATCTGTGTGGTGCCTGTGAATGACAACCATGCAGTCAGGAGCAGTATAGATGACAGTATTTCTACACATTTACAAAGGTTGACATTATCTATTAATGACAAATCTCTTGTAAATTGCAAAGGAATGTAAACAAAGTCAGAGCTGGACTTGGATGTTAACACCGGCCTCTCTCGCCCTGGCTCCAATGTCCATGTGCTTCAGAGGGATATTTATTATGGTAGCCAGGAACCAGACAGATTGGCCCTGTCACCTCATGGCTTTGAACATCAATTTTGTTCTCACCTACTCTAGTTTTGAAGTTGAGTTTTGTTTCAAACACTGTTTGGAGTTTTAGGTTTCTTTGCACTCAGAAGCTTCATTTTCAACGTGATACATGGTCCAGGCAGTGGTTTTTATACCCCCATTTGTTGAGACAATGACATAAAAACAGAGGCCAGGAGTTTTGGGGGGGGGTGGGGTGGGGTGGAGATGGCCAATGTGACAGCAATGGGGTGTCCCTATCCTTATCTGCACGTAACACCAAAAAGGGCCAAAGCCAAGGAGCTTCAAAAGCTGCATCAGTGATTTGAATGGTTTAGATTCTAATAGCAAGGTATTAAAACTCTTTTGCTCATTCATAATGAATATTTTGCTTCTCTTCACAAGGGCATTGTCCAAATAGAATTTACATTTTAAACAATCTCCCTGAGTATAGCTAACATAATGAATGATAATTAAAAGAACTGCAGAATCTGATTTTCCCAAATCTCCTATACACTACTCAATTATTACTCACATTTGATTTCTGTCCTGCCAGCTACTGCAGTCAGATTATCTTTTGTTTTCTCTGCCACTCCATCCCAGCTGTCTGTCATGTGTACAATATTTCAGAGGTAAATTATAAAATACATTTCTTCTCATTAAGGTCCTGAAAAGACTCTTAAAATCAGTGGAATGATACCAGCTGACATCAGGAGCAGCCAGTATGAATCCTAGCTTTGGTCAAGCCAAAACTTTAATTGTGGGGTTAGGCAAAAATTCTAATAGTGGCATTTTGACCCACTTTTGATTTTTATTACAGTGTTATGTTACATAGCTAAAAATTTTACTTTAAGAAAAACTATGTAACCGTTATTAAAAACAGAGCAAAATGGGAAAACTTTAAGAAGGCAATGCTTGAAATTATTTGGGAATAAAGTGGAGATAAATTTACATGATCAACATCTAAAACATTGTTCTTCTGCATCGCAGTTGTACTGCTTTGTTTGGGTTTTTAGGTTTGTGGGTTTTGGTTATTTTTTTTTTTTTCCTATTCTTTCTCCGGGCTGTTAGTGGGTCATTTCCCAGCAAATAAAAAAGCAGCAGCAGACATCAAATCCCTCAGCGAAAAGTCAGATGACTGAACCACTGAAGATTCTAGGGACCTAATACACAAATCTGTCAGGACCCATACTCACAGCCTAGCAAATATTCATCTTTCTTTGGCACTTTTTTTGATAAGCTATCAGACCTACATTTATTTAACCCTGACACACTCACAGTTAGAAGCCCATTTTACACACAGAGAAATTAGTCAAGAAGCAACCCTGCTAAGACTCAAAAAACTTCAGGCTCAGATGGGTACGACTCTGATTTTTGTATAACAATCAGACTTCTCCTCATGATACTATGCAATACCCAAACTCCTGCTCCTTCAGTTCCATCTTTCATAATATCTTCTATCTAAGGCAAAGCAATACAGATTTTCTAGCAAATATTAATATCTAACATTCCTCATCTGCAGATGTGAAAGCAATTTATAAAGCAGATAAGTATCATCCTCCTTTATTCTGTGATAAATCTGGAGGCAGCCAGCATCATGAGCTCTTAAAGAAATTAAGCTTCCTGTGGGAGAGAGGTAAGTCATATTATAGATTAACAACAAGTTAACAGGTAAGAAACAAAAAGAAGGAATAAACGGTTGGGCTTTATAACGATGGGAAGCCATCGATCACAGGGATCTTTGCTGTGTCTGTTATACTCAGAGCATACAGAAATGAAAAAGAATGGAGAACAAGGCGACTGATGATAATGCCAAATTATTCAGGGTAATAAAAATGAAAGCTGATTGCAAAGAGCTGGGGAGAAGTGTTATGGTACCAAGCAGGTAATAGGATGATAGATGAAATTCAATGTAATAAGTGTAAAGTGATACACAAGGGGAAAAACAATCCATGACAATGGGTTCTAAACTACCTACTTCCATTCAGGAAAGAGAACTTTTGGTTACAGTAAGAGACCTTTTCAAATATCAGGACAATTCTTAATAGTGGACAAAAACCCAGTGGATACTGTAGCAGCTACTGGGAAAGAAATAGAAAACAAAGCAGAATAAAAATCCTTATTCTATTAATCCATGTTGTGATTGCATTGAAATGTGATGTAGAACTGCTCCTTTTCATCTCAAACCGGACTAAGCGGTACTCGAAAAAGTTCAGAGAGGAGAGACAAAGTCAAATGTTTGGCGCACTTCTTTATGAACAACGAAACTAATCAGGGAGCTGTGATAGGAATCCACAATGTTACAGATGACATGGGTCAGTGGAGAAGGAGCAGTTGCTCATTGTTTCTTGTTATCTCAAAAAAAAAAAAAAAAGAATCAAATGAAATTGAGAAATTGAGAGACTATATGTTCAGAATAATCAACAGGAGGCATTTTTTTCACACTGCTTCTATTTAAACAATGTATCTCTCTGCCCCAAGATGTGGTAACACAAAGTGGACTTGACAAGTTCATGGAAGAAACACCCATCAACAGCTATTGAGAACAAACATACCTCATCTGACTCAGAAGCCCCTTGCCCACAGGTCGCCGGAACCTGGGAACGTGTCACGACACTTTTTTGAATCTTACACTGCCCATTACTACTGGCCATTGCCAGAGACAGGACAGATTGACTTTTAGCCTATTCTAATGAACTGTCCTTCAAAGCCTTATGTCTCCCAGAAGGATGATGGTTTAGACCAACAAGCAAAATTTTCTCTGTGAAATTCAGGACTGGCAATGCAAATCTTCATACTGCGTCTTGCAGCTAGGTGGGAGATACACTTCTGAAGATACTGAAATTCATCCCAGCTTGCAGGTTCTGCAGGGAGTGGCTTGTACACCTTGCTGTCTCTTGATCCTTCGTTTTTAGAAAACCAACATTAGAGATTATATACCTTTGCTCAATCAAACAGCAGAAAAGCTTATGTGAAACCAAAGACAAAAAAGGTAAGACTTTAGTTATACAGTCCTAGAAGTTTGCCCTGTCCAAAAAAAACCCCAAACCAAAACCCACAACCAAACCACAAACCCAACAAAAGGAAAATAGGAACAAACCCTACAAACCCAAAAGAATGATCAAAAACAGTTCTAGACTATACTTCGTGATGCATTTCTTTAGCTGCTTTGGAGCACTGATGAACAGACATCTGCAATATATTCCTTTTTCCCCACCCCACAATGTGGTGGCTTACCCTTCTCCTCAGTTTTCTGAAACTAAAACTCCTCAAAAAGCCATCTCCTAAGCATTCCAGGCATTATCTTCCAACGTCATTTTTCGTTATTACTTTATTCACTAAGCATTTACTTCTGATAATGCCTTATGTTCTTACAACGCTTTATTACATATGGCTGGAATAGCTGACAAGTCCTTTCATTCTCTTGGAGTTGCATTTCTTCCTCCAACCCTCTTTTCATGTAATCAAAGCCTCTACTGGCAGACTGTAGAAGTTTATTTGGTCAGTCGGGGGACACAATCGTGTCTTCAAGTCTGTAATGGTACATGCCAAATCAGGCTGGGTGTAACTTCAGCTGTTTGTGTCCATGAGAAAGGTGCTGGTGATGGTGAAGCACCTCATTTATGTCAGCATTAGAGTATTTCACTATCCAAATGACCTAAACTTCAAAATTGTTATGGGGAAAAATGACCCCAGCAATTAATGGTACTGAGAATGACGGTAGGCACAATGAAGGAAGGGATATTGAAATTTTGGCTGTGAAAACAAAGCTTATTCTATACTTCTTTTCAAAGGAAGCTGGTTTTCCCCTTTTATATTTTTAGCCCTTCCATGTTTTTCTAGGCACTTTTACCTTTATTGCAAGAACTTTAGTGATAACTTCTTTCAGTTGTTCCCATCCAAGCCCTTAACGTCAAGATCATGATCAAGGTCTGTTCTTACATTCTAGCTCTTTTGAGTTATTAAAGGTCCTCATAATCTCTAGATCACCATTTTGTCTGGTCTATCTCTTAGGACTTCTTCCAGAAATGCCTCACTCTAGTAAGTAGTTTAGTGTCTCACACTAAGAAAAATGCTGTGTAAAAAGGATTTTTCAGGATTAGCTCCTTCAACCAGTAAATTCTTAATCTATGGAAAGTGTCCAGCTGCTTTAGGAAGCAGCAAACACATTTCTAATGCAATATACTGCAGTTGCTGTTAAAACCAAAAAGAGGAATTACAGCTTAACTGAAAAGATATGAAAATACTAGAATTTCCTCTACCCATTTAAAATTCCTTTGCCACTCTTTTCATTGCACTGTGCTGCAAGGATACACATTCCTTTTGTTGACAGATAAAAGTCTTTTATATTTTCCTTGGATGTAATGCAGACTGCACATTGAATGAGTGAGATAGGAGAGAATCATCAATTACTGCAAATAAAGAGATTTATGGAATAGTTTTTAATAAATTCTGATGACAGACTATTTCTAATTAAAAGAACATATCCCCTAAGTACTGCCTGATTATGTTAGTTATCTTTACTAGTTGCAGCATCAACACCTAAAAGGTTTCAGAGGTGGTTTGTGGTACAATTACTTAATACACAAGATAGCACAGCCAGTAACATCGTCTTCTTTCCCTCCTTAGTTACATCACTGTGGTCTAGGTTTCAGCGTTGAACCACTGGAGTTAAACAAGCGTCAAAGAAAGACAGCAAAACAAAATTTGTTAAATTAGACTTTGGACACAGTCACAACCAAAGTGGGAGATGAAGGCAAAATTCAGACTGAACTTTCAAACTGCGTGCAGGATTTTAGCCAAACAACATCCATTAAAGCCGACACAAACCACAGAACTTAAATCATGCAAAGCTCTGAGGGCCAGATTCAAGCTTGTGCCGAGGTCCACCCACCTGAGGAACATAAAGGGACCTTGAAGCAGCCTTTAATGTGCAGCAGAGGATTGCTCTAGGACGGAGAAACCTGCAGCTGGCATAAAACTGATGTTGCAATCTCTTCATCAGTCCCTCTGGCCCACAACATATAAGAGGCAAGTCAAGGACAAAAGGGAGAGCAGCTAGAATATATTGTGCACTGCAGAGCCTTGCCAGTGTAATGGGAATTTTGGATACCAGGCACTAAGGAAGCACAGACTGGTGTTATGATGGAAGCTCTCTCTTTCCCCATATATCTCCCCTTGAAGAAATACCTTAGCTTCCAAATTGGTCCCTGCTACTTGCTGGGGAGAACTAGTTTAAGGGTCTGTAGCATGAGAAGGAGCATCACCGAAAATCTCAAAGGTTAAGTAACAGAGGTTTATAGCTGTTAAAAAACAACAACTTGTAACCTTGTGGAGATTTTTCACTATATAAAAGTCAGGCTCATTTTTGCTTCCGCTATGGCTGTTATCCAGCTGATCATTCAGACAAATTAATGAGTTTACTGCTATCTAGAACAGAGGTTTCTAGCGAAGTGACTTTGGCTGCAGCTGGCCCAGTGATGGGGGTCAGGATGGGCTGGCTAATTTGGCTCTGTGTGAGTCAATTGGGAGTTCATCCTTCATTCCTCTGAGAGTGCACAGAGGTCAAACAGCAGTGCTGAAGGCCTTGATTTATTAACACTCTCAGGTCTCCTGGCAAGACAGACCGGATTCAGATCAAGTATGAATCTCTGATTATATTTCTGTCAAATCAACCATAACACATCACGGTGTTTACATCAGCTGGTTGCATAAAGATTGATGATGCCTGATATGGCATGAAATGAGATCTATTTGGATAAAAGATACTTGCCCACTACAAATCTCTGGGTTAAAGCTACCTTTCACAAATTTTTAACTGATTTTAAGTAGAAGAACATGATTTCATCACTTTCATTTAGGCGACTATGCTTGGTCTTATGTGTGTATGTACCTTAAAACTAGACATACTATCTCTGGAAACCACAGAGTAAGTATAACTGAAGCTGACTCATGACACCTTAAATAAAAGGTCCTTTCCCACCTAGAAAGGCCTATTGCACAGGGTAACGGGTCATAAAGATCATACATGCATCTCAATGTATGTGATAACATTAAACTTCCACCGGCAGTAAAGCCAATGAAAACTTGTTTCCTTGCTCCCTGATTTCTGAACACTGCTCCCAAGCCACTCTGCTCCCTCAGTTATGCCAGTGCAACCACGTGAGTGTAGCACTGTATCCGTGATACTGAAAATAGAAAAATCTCTATTTTCTCACTGATGCAACACAAAAAATGGCATCATCATCTAGAGGAGGCAGCAAAATATGCACAAGAGTAGGACTGGTTAGCAAGGCCAGGTGAGGGTGAAAATGCCTTAGACTAGTTTTGCCACTAAATAAAACATATTTTTGACCTATTCCCTGAGGCAATCAAGTGCAGCCCAGCTCCTTTTGTCTCAGAGTCCTTTAAAAATTGCCATGCTGTTTTCAAGGCATTGAAAAAATTGGTAAGTGAGTAGCCAGAATCACAGATTCTGATGACCCAATTACATTGTTTTAGTGTGCAAAGACACTGAGGTACATGAAGGTAGGGTACCCAGACATTGTTGCTTGATGGCTTTTTGTTTACAAAGAACAGAGAAGATAGACGAATAGACTAATCTATAGATCCGTAAGTATAAATCCATAAGTAAACAATAAGCCTAGAAAAAAGTTTGATTTGCTTAGTCTGAGACTTCTGTTGTGATTTCCTCAAAGATCTAGCTCTAATTCTGTTAATAATTTAGATGTAAACTAGAGTAGAGTACGGTATTTCAGTAACAATTGCGATAAACCTAACAAGGCGTTCACTTCACCTAACACTAGCTGTAAGGCATTACATCCCCAGTTGGAGCTGGTTATCAAGACTCCTCCTTCATGTAGCGGAGCGAGAAAGACACATCTAGGATATGAGTCATCCCATCCCGAGACACTTGATAGGAAGAGAGCTAGGATTAAACACCCTCTCGTGATGCCTCTCTTTATCGACTGTAGAGGGAACCAAAACAAATAGCTTAGTCTAAGACGTAAATGTTGCACTAGCTTAGAGTAACTTTAAATGGTGGAAGTTAGGAAAGATGAATCCTACTCTTCACACTTTACTTTTGTTTTTTGTTATACAATAATTCCATTGTGTCCCTTTTCAGCACAAATTATTTAAATCAAAGCACCGAAACTCATTAATGATGGATGCCTGTAATTACAGCTATATCTATACTGCACAAATAGGCACAGAGCAGTCATCCAACTCCCCAGAGCCCTTTCCAGTTCTGAACCAAGAGGAAGAGTCCTTTACCTCTGGAGGCTTCCTGTGAGCAGGGAAGAGACCATCAGGGAACAGACCATGGCCGACATTTGCAATATGTATTTCAATTCAGATGGTTTGCTGTTGCCCAAAATGAAAGTCCTGAAAGGTGTGATTCAGAAGCTAAAGCCAGCACTTCATATATTTTCCTGCTTAGTGTGCAGGTTGTTAGTGTATATATCTTCTTTTTCTGCTGTGTGCAGTCACGGGCCTGTAGCTCCCTCAGTAGTGCTGCACTGACAAGTACAACATTGTCACTGAAACCATTTTCACTGAAAACAGCACTTTAGACCGGTTAATTTATAACAAAAATTGCTTTCTGGTGGACATTTGTGTGGTGGTCTTCAATTTATTGCTTTTGAGCAGATTCTTTAAAGTTTGGAGGTGAAAATATTTTCTTTTGACTTTTAAGAATATTTTTATTCAGTACTTACAGCTTCTTGTATTTCTTGAATTGTTTTTTACTGAAAATGGTTTTGAAAACAGAATATTGTTTGAATTCAGAAAATGTTTCTAAGAAATGGAAACAGAAATAATAAAGAGACCTCATTTTTTGTGAATTTATATGAAAAATAAGGGAAGATTTCTACTTAAACCGCTTTTAAGATGTACAATTAATAAGTATAAAATATTCTTAATAAAATAATAGAAAAATTGATCGTGAGATCATATTTTCACATTAGGGCTACTAAAATGTCATTAAATATTCCTTCCTTCCACAAATCCTTCCCAGTGATGTATAAAATGTAGTAAATTTTACATATTATGATCATTATCACATAAAGCAATTTATGTATTTGCTACAAGAAAAGATAAATAAATTTCCAGCTAAGGAAACTGAAGGAAATTCATTCTGCTGCTGTCAGCAGAGCACCTTCTAGATAATTAGAGCTCTGCTGCCCTCCTCAAGATAACAAGCACCAACTGGGAAAGGCTGTTCCATAAATTTGGAAAAAAATATGAAATATGGTGATTTCTTCAGAAATCTGAATAAATAACACTTTTGGAATGTGTACACCTGAGCTCTCACCTCTGCTATAATATATCACTACCTCTGTCAGAATAAGGTTACAATTTTGTTTCCTTCTTCAGCAATGTGACAACTTTTGTTCCCCTTTGATGTCAATCAACTGAAACTCACTTCAGATTCCATTAGAAAATCAATACTGTCAGTGAATTGAATCAAAATAGGTCATAATTCCGCTATTTTTCCTCTCCAATAAATACATCAATGACAAATCCTTTCTGCCCAGCACATGTGGGAGATAAAAATTAAAAAGCAGAACTGTACGCTGATACATGGATTGACTGAATGCATGTATTGAACTGCTACTACTAGCTCTTAACTATTCCACAGGTACCAGATTTCACTCAGTGCAAATGAGGTGTAGGGTCAGGTTCATCATATTACACAAGTGCAGATGTGGGGTGACTCCGAATCTTTGTTTTTCTATCACATTTATAGAGTGCCCATTACTGCAACAGTGAAGCACTCACTGCCAGCAGAATTTTAATGCATTTAATGAAACATGGAAATCAATAAGAAGAACTTCAGTGAGAATAGTTTTCTGTCAATAGATTTCTTACAGATTTCTGGGATGTGTAATATGGCTTGCACTCCTAATGGCTTATTTTTGAAAGTTAAGAGTTACTGAACACATTAAGTTCCCAGCCTTATCTGCATTGAAATTATTTCCAAGATGTCATTGATTCTCATCTGTTATGTTTAATTGGAAGTTCTGAAGTAATGTTCTTCTCTCCCCAGTACATATTAAGAAAACAGAGTTATTTGCATGATAAAGTACAATATGCAATTAAATTTGACTAGTTTAAAGAATTAGTGTAGTTTTAATGTAAATTCAAAGAGCTCTTGCTATATTGCCTACAATTGTAGAAGTTCAGCCCATTTATTTGTAGAGGCATTTGATTAATTCTGTTCCTGGAGGCTAATTCTGCTCTCAGCACTTTGTTACAATTGCCCATATAGCAACATCTTTGGACAAAAGCATATACTTTCTAATATGCACAAAGCTGACCCTTTTCTAGGTTGGAAATTGGCTCTGGTGTCACAGTAACCTGGAACAGCCCAGGGCACAAACTGCAGCGGCCACTATTCACACAGGAGAATTTATATTGATTACAAGCTGCAGCCAGGGTCAAACGCCAGCCTAGGCAAGACCTTAGTAGAGTATCTGCTGACCAGGTTAAGGCTTCTGCATATGCCTAGAAATTCTCCCTTGTGATTTAACCCCACATTCCCTCAAAGTCCTCTTGTCCCTGTATAACATGCTCTATGCCCTGTACTCCCTGAAGTCTCCCTCACTGTTTAAAATCTCATACCATATTTCAGTGTGAATTAGGATGTTGTGATCTGAAACCATCACAAAGATTTTTTTGGCGCTATTCCTACCTGCCTTAGCTTTTTCTCTTCTTTAAACATAGACTACCTTTCCCTCCCTCTGTGTGTTACCAGCTGGCTTCCTGAGCCCAAGCAAGCAAAATGTTCCCTTCTCATTTTCTCCCTTCCCCATTACTGGCAAAAAGAAGTGTAAAAGCTGCAACTCCAAGTGCAGGGCAGAAAGGCTCATTGCCTGAGGACAAGGAAAGGCTGCAGGGAAAGCTTGGTCCATGCCAGGCAGTGAGAAAAGAGCTCCTTTTGTATGAAAAAATTCTGCCTGATTGTCCTTCACAGGAAGATGAAAAAGTGTAGGCAACACAGATTGGACCATTTTCCTTGTGGACAGACCTGAAAGCCTCCAGTCGAAGTGAAAGCCCTGCGGTGCTGGCAGCCCTGTACCTCCCACTGATCTCTCAGTAACATGCACTCATGTAACCGAGGCGTGAACTGACATCCTTTGAAAGACAGATGTATCTCAGGGCTTTGAAAGACAGATGTATCTCGGATGCTTTTCCTTAGTGATGGTGCACAACAAAGGTGATATAAATCCAAATTCAAAATCCGTATCCATGAAACCTACCCAGGCAAAACCCAGTCTTGCTAACAGGAATTTCAAATAACTAAAGCTGTTATTATTTAGACTAATACAGCCAGTCACACAGAGAGCACATCAAAGCTTCCACGTTATTCTTTTACTAACTCTAGGACTTGTAAGGCAAACCATGAACTTTTACTGGAAGAAACTCATTTGAGTTTTATGAATTTCCTACCCTTGAAATGAAATTTCTGTGGTTTCTTACATGTTAAGAATGGTCACTTCTGCCGCTGTTAGTACTGTGGGCTTGATTACTCTGGCAGGCTTCATTGCCTACAAGGAGGAATGTATGAGATACTGTGGTTGTATGCATGAGACTCACTTAATAATTTAGTGGAACGGCTAATTGATCTCATTATTCAATTAATGCTGGAAGGCTTGTGAAATCTGGTTTAATTTCCCTGCTCCCTGGAGTCAAATTAATAGGAATGTTTTTTATGGCCAAGAATCATCAATATTTACAGACTTGTGTATTCACAAACATCTGAAAGGCTTTAGCCTCAGTATCCTTCTGCTCTATTGTTTGCTCTTCCATCTCCTTTCAAACATGGACAGAATGATTGATGTTTGGTCTGCAGAGGCTAAAAATAAAATACGTGTCACATTCAAGTCTCATTCTGGAAGTTAAATACCATTTTGGCTGTTAAAATGCCCTTCAGCAAAACAATAAAATTCAGTTCCTAACCTTGTGTGAAACAAAAAAATCCACAGCAAATACATATTAGCTTGATTGTTTTCTCCCTATGTTCCAAGCTCTTTCTACTGTAAGCAGCACCTATATGCAGGCACACACATAGGCAGCTTCCATAGTTTACTTTCTTTGTTCTTGTGGTTTGTACAAAATATACATTTTAGACTTTTTTGAGTGCTCAGCTGTTAAACATCAATCCAGGCTTCATAAGCAGATCATAAAATAATATCACTTGCATTAGAAGTCAAAATATATGAAGCATGTTATAAGTAGGTTAGAGTAATGAAGACAAATTACAGGAATACTTGTATAAATTCTAGATGAGGGTGGAAGTAGTTAAGGTGTGACATTGATTACTGTATTATTATTTTTTCCTTTCATTCTCATTTTGACCCAGGCAAAACTCCCAGTGACTGTCTAAACGCAAGGGACTATTGTCTTTATAGCCATTACCCTACATAAGGAGAGTCGCTTTCAGCAACAGGGTGAGCAAACAATTACAGTTTAATTGTTCTTTTCACCTGTGAACTCAGGCAGTGACAACTGCATTACTGGTGTACTTGAGTGAAGGGATTTGGTGATGAACAACGAAGGAAATTCCCTGAAAAAGCATGAGAAAACCAGATGGAAGACAAAGCTATGTCTTCCCTTGCCTTTCCTTTCCCTTGTCTTTCCTTTCCCTTTTCTTGCTTTGCCTTTCTTTACCTTGCCTTGCCTTGCCTTGCCTTTCCCTTTGCCTTGCCTTTTCCTTTCTTCTCCCTTTCCTTTCGCTTTCCTTTGCCTTTCCTTTGCCTTTTTCCTTTTTCCTTTTTCGTTTTTCCTTTTCTTTTTAAGAAATAGATCATAGTTACATTCTTCATAACAAGATAAGGAATAGAGAAGAGCCTCTGTGAATACAGTGGAAAGAAAAGTTTCTGTGATAATTCATTCTGTGAAAGTGTCAATGAAA
Organism: Phalacrocorax carbo; assembly: GCF_963921805.1. Lineage (NCBI taxonomy): Eukaryota > Metazoa > Chordata > Aves > Suliformes > Phalacrocoracidae > Phalacrocorax > Phalacrocorax carbo. The sequence goes on along the minus strand of NC_087514.1, from coordinate 143,840,341 downwards.
ACAAATGTGTATGCATGGAAAAATACATAGCATTTATTGGACTCCAACACAGCCTGAATCTAAGTTGTGGCAGTTAGGAAAATATTCTAAAACCTCTGTGTTTTATACAAAAGTAGGTATGAGTATATGGGGCAGTTCAAGTGACCTTGCAGTTACCCCAGGTAAGAACATATATATGGGTAATTACTATGAAGTAGCTGATGAAAACTACTGACTACCAGCAAACTCTTACCACAATGTAAATGCAAGGTAATTTGCAGAAGATCATACCTGACAGATGACCTTGCACACTGAACCAGTAAATACACAAATGACTTTCTGCTGTGCTGCTTTGTCTCAAACATTTGTAAGCTCCTTTTTAGTAAGAGCAGGATTAAAGGAGCATCTTATGACAGAGAAAAATGTGCCAAAGCTTTACCAGCTTCTGCTGCTAAAAGTGCTTGATGAGTAGGATGCAACAGAAATGAATGGAAGGAGCTTCAGCAAGTGAATAAGGAGGGGATGGAGTTCGAAGAGAGGTTGCCTTGACAAAGCTTGTTTGTGAGCATAAGAGCTGCTTGGGCTGTGAGTTCTTTACATCTGTATCTGTCTTATATGCCTGTTAAAATAAATATCATTCACAATGACGTCTCAATTAGAGCTTCCTCTTAGAAGGGGATAGATCACGTTTTATCCTGATGTATATTGACATATCAAAGACAGTTCATTTCTCTGTATATGTATTGTTTTATGTTTATTTATGTTAAATTTAATTTAATATTATTTCAACTCCCTTTCCACTTTTAGACTCTCTAAGTTCCTCACTGTCTTCCATTTTTTTGACTGCCACAAATATTCTAGTTAAATTACATGTCACCTAGTAGTATAAGCCTAATTATGACACAGGTCCATGGAAAAGTTATCTTACACAGCTGAGAAACAGAATTTGGCAGGGCCTTTTTTCTTCCTGCTATATAGAAAACACTTAATGATTCTATCTAGAAAGCCCCCATTTAGATAGATAAATGACCTTCTAATCAGTTGAGAAATGTTTCAGTGTGAGTGAGATCGTCACAATCAATCATTTTTTTAATTTTGAGACACTGCAGATTTTCCTCATACCTCTTTCAACTGTTGTGTTCCAGTGTATCTCGCCAGAAGTAACTGCATACAAAATCCTGCTGTGTTATATTTTAAATATCCTGAACAATGGTTTCCTACTGAAAATTCTGTTTTCAAGATTAGTATACAATGCTACAATCCTTTCTGAATGAATGTACTAAAGGTACATTGTCCTAGAGCAAAACAGGGAGCAGCATTTGACGACAGCACAGGCTGAGCTAGCTTTGAGTTGACTTGTTCATGAACCGATGGTGGTGCAGTTGGGGCAGGAGAGACCTCAAGGCATACTCTGGGATCCTAGACATTTTTTACATCCCACTGTGCCCTGTGTGCTGCCCATGCTATGGTGCCCAAGTTAGTTTAGATTTAATGAGCATAGTGGTTCTCTTGGCTCCCAGTGTGAGCATGTGCTTCATGCAGCCAACTTCTCAAGTTGGTTAGTAGAGAATGCAGGTGATTGTACACATTCTTCCTCTCCATTTCCACTCCTGTTTGCTTTCAGGATGAGACAATAGAAAGGGGCTTGACAGAAATCAGGATTTAAGCACTGTAGAAGTGGGAAGTCATTGCTGCACCCCATCGCACCAGGGACTGGCCTTACTTAACTTCCACTGATACGAAGCTGAAGTTTATGAAAAACCCAAAGCTGGTGCTTCACGCCTTCCTGGTCCTAGATTCTTTATCTGCCTCCTTTTATTAGGTCACATATTTGGAGACAATGGATTTCCTAATTAATGTTGACAGCTAAATTTAGAATAGTTAATTAGTGGAGGCACCAGACTCACAGCCTGGGCACAGGTTCAAGGTTTGGAGGACATCGGTGTAGTTTGATTACAATGTTCCCATTAGGCAATAATGTCTGCTGCTGTGGGCAGAAATATGAGAGAGAAATTGATTGTGAGGTGGGCTGTATACTATGAGCTGGAAGACAAGGTGAATGATGTCAATAAGGTCAATAATCTTCCCATAAAGTAACAATGAGGGAACTGATTCTTGGAGCTGCCCAAAATTTCTTTGGTAGACAATGGGATTTGGGGTGTTATGTGCCTCTGAAAATCAGGCCATTTCAGTTATTTTCTTTAATCTTATTTTTTATTTACCTTCTCAATAGAAAAAAAATCATTCAAACAGCCATATTATACAATTGACTGTATAATTTATCTGTATTATATATACAGCTATATTTTTTTCTTCCTATTAACAAACTCAACGTTACAGAAATGAAATCCCCAGGGAGAATAAATTAAAACAAAAACATCCAGAGAAGACAAAACCTATGAAAGCCAGATGGCACCACATATAAAATGCCATCAGTTTTTATACATCCATGTAAGAAGCCTGAGAAGTTCCCAGCTTTGACATAAATTCTACCCATCAACCCCATCAAGATATCACAAATGTATTAATGATTGCAACAAATTATTTTCTACCCACCATTACAAAAACATCGCTCTCACCTCAGCAAAGAGGCTAGGAGGAATTGTGCATACTCACATATAACAGTAAGCCATCAGTGGAGCTTATCAATTTTTGTATCAAATGTAAACTTTTAAGTTTATGATTTTGTTCATGTTTTCTACCTCTGTTGCCAATGAACTTTCTTCCTTATACCTGATTTGTATTTGGGAACCAGTGGTTCAAGCAGGTTGGGTGAAGAGGAAGAACCCCTAATGATTACCCCTGGGTTCCGTGTAACAATGAATCATTAAGGAGCTTTTGCCTTTCACCTTTCACTTAATTTTTTTCAGAAGCCATCTCTCACAGTCTGGACCTTAATCTGGATTTCCTGTTTCTCTGTTCAGTGTTTTAATCACACAGACACAAAAAATAACCCCCCAAACCAAAAACCTAATTAGCTTGGGCAGGAGAATGTATTAACACACTAAAAATGTGGCCAAAATCAGGCTCATGTACCCCCATATCAGAATTAGTACCTGAGACTGAATTCCAGTGTACCCAGAAGAGTTCCAGTGCTCAAAATCACATTCTGATACTTCAAAACCAGGAGCTGATATACCTTGCCAACTCTCCAGCCCAAAATTAGCACTGCTGGGCTAATATCATATCATGACTTTAAAAGCATTTAAAACTGAAATCTCCAGTAAACACTCAAAAGAAAGGTGCTCATGGGTTTCAAATTAACAGTTAATGACAACTTGCTCCCACAGGTAGAGCTTATTACAGAAAACAGACTGCAGCATTTAAGCATAAAGTTAACAACATGGAAAAGAAAATATGCACATATGTTCTGCAAAAGTAGAGACTTTCTAAGTGTGAACTCCAAAATCTTACTGGGAAAGATAATTTTCAAGTAACTGGACACCATGGGGATTACACTAACTGTTCTCAGTAATGATTTGAGTCAGTAATAACTTTATAACTATTAGGAAGACAGTATGCCTCAGTTAATCTGGTGTGATTTGTGGACACCATTAGCTTAAAACCAATGAAAGAAAACGTTCTTCTATTGTTTTCATATTCTTAGCTGCAGCAATTTTACAGGAGTTTGCATATAGTCAGCTTTACTTGTCTCCTGTATAATAAGATATCGCTGTTATTGCTGTGATTCAAAGTCCTGTAAAAGAGAGAAAGGCCTTTTAGAGTATAGCCTGCCACAACTGAAGCTGCAGACCCATATAGTGCATATAATGCTTTCTATTTACACTCTTAAAAGACAGGGGAAGCCCTCCTGTATCATCAAACTACTTTTTTTTTTTTTCTTCTTTCTGTAGAGATGATGTCATCAACTTCATTAATTTTGTTGCCAAGTTCTGCTGCACACAGGTGTTATTCCAGGTATCTAGGGGTTTCTTTCTCACTATAAATATAAACCAAACTTGGACCACATGAAAAACTAGTAAGACAATAATCAGATATTCAGCTGTTTTTAATACAAGAAGGAACTTTGGAGCACCTGATCAGGGCTGCTCCATGAAAAAATGGAAATATTTCAAATGAAAGTTGACAATAGGTACATAGTATCACAGGCTGTCCACATGACTGGATTTTTTTCTGTAGTCTTTGTAAGGTGCCAAATCCTGTGTTTTTACAGTTTTGATTCAAGTGAACTCACACTGAACTCAGATGAATAACTGGCCTTTTTCTTATGTTAGTTTGCCCTCCACCATGTATAGGCGTGCAAACAAGAGTACATGTTCACAGGCCTGGTTGCACGTCTGACCTTTTGAAAACTAGTCCTTAACCAATTTGCCCAAGGACACAGAATGAATCAGTGAATCGTGTAAATCATAATTTACTGCCATTTTCATTTTGGTCACTTCAGATTTTCTGTATGCAATACTCCAGCCACAGTACAATAACAGCGACCTAAGATTATGTTAGAGTACACCTAATTTTATTTTCTGTCATCTGTCATCCACCTGTGAGGTTTTAATGTCTTGTTCTCATCACATTTAAAACAGAAAACCTACATCTCTTTCTATAATGTAATTATAGCTCTATCATTCCCTCCAGTATAATGTCACAAGGAATTTCCTTCTGTTTCATGTACAATTTAATTTCCTTTTTGATTGGCATTGTGTAGTATCGCGTTTGTCAGGAATGTCCACATTTACATTTTGATACCTGCATGTATTATTAGAGCAAGAAAAATTAAAAGCCAGCAAAGTGATTAATGTAAATGTTATTTGACTGGGAGATCTTTACAGCTCAGGCTCTGTATTTCCAAGGTAATTCATATGTAGAAGGCAAAATTCAAAACCTACTGAGTTACAATTTGCTAACTCCAGATGTAGTAGTGTTTCATATTCAACACAAAATGGTGCATCTTGTATTATTGGAAAACATGAACAAAATTATGGAGACCAGTCTTGGATACCATGTTTCTTCCCAAAAAGCCATTTGGTTGTCTTTGCCTGTCAGTGAAAACTTTGTAGAGCAGAAGATATTTCTTCTAAAGGACACTAGGATCCTTTCTTTCCAGCTCAGTTCTAGGGTTTCACATGATTTTAGCTGCCATCATGATAGGGTGGATCTTGAGTTGTTAAGAGTGAGGGGTTCCCAGGGTTGCTTTAAGCACTGTCTCTTTCAGGTGTTCAGTGGACATCTGGCTCTGCAGACTGAACAGATCAGGGGACACCTGGTATCATGACAGTGTTTAAAGCCCAGTTTATGAGTCACAAATTTGATACCTATATTTCCTTAATTCTTCTGTTTCAACCAAAGCCATCATATCCCATGAGGATCATAGCTTAAGATGATCAGGAAATTGTACTGAAAACATAGCTAACTTCCCACAGTTCCAAGCAACAGGGACAGGAACCAGCAGAGCCAGTATTTTAAGAATCTGTCTTTTGACTAAAGGCACCTTATTTGGCAGTGAGACAACTAAGTCTTTGACTGGGCCTCAGCATCCAATGCAGAGGGCTGTCTTTTGTGTCTGGTTCCAACTGGGAATGAATAGCAGTTACAAGGGTTTTGGGATTAAAAAAAAAAAAGACTCTTTCTGGGATGCCTTAAAGACACTGTCTCCATTATCATATACACTGTCATGATCCCATGGTTATTATTCTTATTTATGTTTTACTTCACTACTCTGGCTTCAGACTAGTGATCTGTTGCATGTTATTTCAAAAATGCAAACACAAGAAAAGCAGTAAAATGTAAAAGACAAAAAAACCTCTATCAAAAAGTTCTCTAGCTGAAGCATGACCAATGCCCTTTTGGTCATATCTGAATGCTAATGTGTAATGCTCGTTTTTGAGTGAACAAAGAAATCTGACATCTGTTTTTAACCCTGAGAAAATGGAAAGCAAGAATAGTAATGTTGTCTACAGCTCCATAAAAGTATGGGGTAATTAAGGTAAGTTCCATTTCGTTAACATACCTATTGAGTTTTTAATTTTATTTTGTTTGCTAGTCAGGTGAAGCACTAGATTTGAGCAGAACACCTACAGCTTGTAAGAGTGAAGAAAGCGAGATAACCTGTTTTTACTAGTGAAGTGTAAATCATTGAACTAAATAATTAATGCAGTGCAGTCTGATTTCTTAGTCCAGAACATCAGCTTTTATATCTTGTGTGAAATCCAAAACCCATCCAACTTTCATTTTGGAAATGAATACATGTGTTAATTGTAGGTTTTAGATTTTATAACTGGATGAAATTCAAGTATATTCATATGGAAAAACAAAATATTGATATTCTATAATTAAGAATGTAATTAGTTTTCTAGAGCCTAAAGAAAAGCTTACTTAGATAAATAATGAAAGAATTTCAGTTCCTGGGGTAAAATTTATAATGTGGTGGGTGTGTGCATCTGCATGCAGCTATAATTAAAAATGTCTTACAGAGGATAAGTACAGAATCATAGAATCAAAGAATAGTTTGGGTTGGAAGGGACCTTTAAAGGTCGTTTGGTACACACACACACACACCCCACCCCCACCCCCCTGCAATGAACAGGGACATCTTCAACTAGATCAGGTTGCTCAAAGCCCCGTCCAGCCTGATCTTGAATGTTTCCAAGGATGGGGCATCTACCACCTCTCTGGGCAACCTATTCCAGTGTTTCACCACCTTCATGGTAAAAGATTTCTTCCTTATATCTAGTCTAAATATACGCTCTTTCAGTTTGAAACCATTACCCCTTGTCCTATTGCAACAGGCCCTGCTACAAAGTTTGTCCCCAACTTTCTTATAGGCCCCCTTTTAAGTACTGAAAGGCTACAATAAGGTCTCCCCAAAGCCTTCTCTCCTCCAGGCTGAATAACCCCAACAAACTTAGCCTTTCTTCATAAGAGAGGTGTTCCATGCCTCTCATCATTTTTGTGGCCCTTCTCTGGGCCTGCTCCAACAGGCCAAGTCTTTCCTGGGCTGAGGGCTCCAGAGCTGAACATAGTACTCCAGGTGAGGTCTCATGAGAGCAAAGTAGAGAGGCAGAATCACCTCCCTCAACCTGCTGGCCACGCTTCTTTGATGCAGCCCAGGATATGGTTGGCTTTCTGGGCTGCAAGCACACATTGTTGGCTCATATCCACTTTTTATCCTCAAGTCCTTCTCCACAGGGCTGCTCTCATTGCCCAGCCTGTATTCATACTCAGGTGCAGGACCTTGCACTTGGCTTTGTTGAACCTCATGAGGTTCACATGGGCCCACTTTTTGAGCTTGTCCAGGTCCCTCTGGATGGCATCCCGTCCCTCAGGCGTATAAACCACACCACTCAGCTTGGTGTTGTCTGCAGACTTGCCAAGGGTGCACCTGATCCCACTGTCTGTGTCACTGATGAAGGTATTAAACAATACTAGTCCCAATATGCACACCTGAGGGACACCACTTGTCACCAATCTCCATCTGGACATTGAGCCATTGACCACTACCATCTGGATGTGAACATCCAACCAATTCCTCATCCAGTGAACATCCCACCCATCAAATCCATACCTCTCCAATTTAGAGAGAAGGATGTTGTGGAGGACTGCGTCAAAGGCCTTAGAGAATTCCAGATAGATGACATCCATAGCTCTTCCTGTGTCCACTGATGTAGTCACCCCATCATAGAAGGCCATTAGGTTGATCAGTCAGGACTTGCCCTTGGTGAAGCCATGCTGGCTGCCTTGAATCACCTCCCTGCCCTCCATGTGTCTTAGCATAGCTTCTAGGAGGATCTGTTCCATGATCTTCCCAGGCACAGAGGTGAGGCTGACAGGTGAGTAGTTCCCCGGGTCCTCCTTTCTACCCTTTTAAGAAATAGGTGCAATGTTTCCCTTCTTCCAGTCACCATGGACTTCAGCAGAATGCCAAGACTTTTCAAATATCACAGAGAGTGGCTTGGCATAAGTAAGAGTATTTTTATTATTTTCAAACCGAAAAACAACTAGTAGAGGGAAAAATAGAAAAGGTCTTATTTATTATGAAATTTCTTCTATGGAAGGCATTAATAACAAGTTATCTTTTAAAATAGTGATGCTGGAGATGGTAATTTAAGAAAGAGCACCTAATTTGCTTATGCAATGAAATGTAAAATAATTCAACGACTCCTAGTCAAACATTTTAAAGTGGCAGTATGGCAGCAGTATTATCCATGGTCCAAAAGCTAATTCCATTGACTCTCAAATTTCCCCAAAGGCAGAGAAACTCTAGGTGACCTGGTACTGCTGCTGTGACCCTTTACCACACCTACACACACACAGTTCCATATATGTTTTGGGTAGATAAGAATGGGTTATTATATCAGTATGCATTTATCTCTTGATCACTGCGTAAAGGCTCTTGGCAATGAGGAAGAATTAGCATAAGCTTCTGGCCCTTCTTTTTTGTGAATGCAACTGTACCAAGACTGCACGTCTCAACAGTGGGAGGATGCACAGGACACATTGCGTCTTATTCTTGCTTTGCCTTTGCCTTAGCTTACAGGACCAAAGAGTAAAAATGCCACTCACAACATGTGATGTGATGGCCCCACTGTAAAGAAGAAGCAGATCACAGACCTACACCTGAGGGCACCTGGTGAATACTACTCTTCAAAGGATCAGGACCAAATCCTTTGCTCGGTATATCTCTTGCAAACACTAGACATAGGTCAGTGGTAATTCTGGAGTTGGTAGAGAAGGAGGGTCTGCAAAGTGACCTTTCTTTTGGCCTCACAACTCCAAGATATGGCTATGTGGGAGATGTGTTGGTCTAGCTTAATTTAACATGCTGTGGTAGCTATGTGATTACTAGACCATTAACAAATGTTATCTCCATGTAGCAGAGCTCAGTTGCAGGGCTAGAGAGGTCATCTTCTCCTTACGATTTCTTTTTATTCCCACTTCACTGCTCATTGAGTTTAGCATGGGGACAGAAGCCAAGCAAAAGAGAGCAAGGAGAAGATGCCTGAAAGTCCAGCCTGTGTGCTGAGATCCACTGGGAATTTGTCTTCCTCTTCCCTCAACTTTTGCCAACATCCTCTTTGCCTCAAACTGAAAATTTTCTGTTATTAATTAAGTAGGGACAAATCCCTGTAGTTCTCTGGCCCTTGTCACTTTCCTCCTTGGGTTGAGCTGCCTGTGATCCAAGGCCAACTCTGATTCAGCACAGCTGCATAACCTTGGCTTATACTCCTAAGTAGACTGCTAGGTCGTGAGAGAGCTGAGAGAAAGCACGTAGCCTGGAGCCATGTGAGATAAGAAAGGTAAAACTGCAGACAGAGGTAAGATTGGTGAGATGGGGATAGGCAACAGTTCAAAGATTCAAGAGGAAAAATGTTGGCAGGAAAAGGTATAAAATCCTAAGAGACAAAACAAAGAATAGGACGCTGCCAGCTCAGCAATGTGAAGGGTCAGCCTACTTCAAGCAGCAATGGAGACCAACCCTTCTCCCTCTGCCTGACAACTGCTTGTCCAGCAAAGACTCAGTGGGTGTGGTGAGCCTATTCATGCCTAGCCTAGTAGTCCTCATCAGTCCTAGCTATTTATAATGTCTATTAGAAAACAAATAACTGTGGAGTCTCTTCGCGTGTGGTAAAAGGTGCCTGAACAAATCTGGGAGGGCAATGGAGGACGTTTACCCTCAGCTTCATTTTCCCCCAAAGCTCTCTTGCCAGAGATACTTATTTTTCAAAAGCCTGCTTTCCCCTTCCAAACACAGACAGCTCATTTGGCTTTTAGCAACAGACTTTGACTCTTCAGTTACACTTAAGGAGAAATAAGACATCATTTTGCCTTCCTAGCCCCTTGACCAGCCCCTTTCCTTGTTTACATGAACTTCAGGCATGATTATGATGTAAGTATTTCTACAGGAACCCTTAGTTAAAACGGTACTGGAAAATACTCAAGCTATAACTTGTGTAATAGTGCTGAAACTGAGATAAAATAATTATTTCTCTTTCAATACATATCCAAAGATTTCCCACCTTCATTTTTCACCTAAGATTTTAAATGACACTTTTACAGAGAAGTTGCAAAACAGGGTCAATCTATTTGCTAGATTTTCACAATAGAGGAAACTTAGCACTAACACCCTGGACATTTTCTACTTGGTTTTTTTTTTTTTAGACAACAGAATATCATTTTGTTAATGTGAATTTAGTAGTGAATGTCATTCAAGCTGGTATTGCAGTGATCAAGAATGATCACAGATGTCAGGTTGCTGATGTGGATAAACATGAATATTACATACACCTTAGGTACCTAAAGCAGTCAAAGCTGATTTTTAGTTAATATAACAACTCCACTCAGTCTTTACTGGTGTAGGAAAAGCATGAAGAAGGGAACATGTCTGATGTCAGTCCTATCACTTGTCAGCAAATAAAATAAGTACACACTTGTCACTTCACTTGCTGGGGGAAGGCATAATCCTTGCTAGTTAATGGATTACTAAAAAGTGCCCCTTCTGCTTCGCAGCCTGTACACTTCATTCATCTGTCAAAATGAGAATGTTAAGAGTAGATAGGAGCACAGCCTATGGAGTTTCTCTCATCCATCTTACTCTTTAATGAATGAGCAACAAAATATACATACAAGATGTACAGAGTCTTGTGTTCAAAATACTGTATCATTTACAAAAGTGCACCTGATAAGGCACGGAACATGTTATAAATGGCTGCTGAAGGCATGTGAATAGATGGGCCTGCAGGGATTTGTGATAGCTTTCCTCTACTTCTTTTCATGATAAGTTGGGTATATAATCTGAATCCCTAAGAATACTCTCTTTGCAGACCTTTATCAGCAGTCCTGAAGAATCTGTGGATTTCAATAGCGACCTCGAAAGGTGCCTTTGGAAAGCACACAACTGAAAGTCAGTTGAGATAATACAGGATTCTCACTAATCAAATCAGGATTTCTTAGCCTTCACGAGAAGGCATTATTTGCTTTTATGGATTTGGAATGAGGAATTTAAATGTTATTGTACACATTCAGCTACAGGAAAGCTGCCAGTAGTATTTAAAGAAAAGCATGTAGGATAATTACTTGGTGCTATTTATTCTGGAGACTTCATTCAAGACTGGCCACTATCATTCACATTTCTAAGAGAAGAATTAAAGTACAGCCTAGATTCTTTCTCTTTTTAAAAAAATCATTAGTTTTTAAAATTACTTTCAGTTAAGTACCAAAAGGAAACCTCTTGTAGTTAAAGAGGAAAATTTCTAGTGTATTGGATACTCAGTGAAAAAGTTAGAAATCCAGGTTTTCTTAGACAATGACATCCTTCGCAAAATAAAAACTACAAACACAACAACAAAACAGAAAACCAAACTTCACCAAATACACAGTGAACTATCTTAGGAACTTGATCGAAAGCCTTCACTGAAGAAAACACAGCCTTCCTCATTCATAGTATTTCTACATGACTTTTGCAGGCAGACCTGCATCCTGAGCTCCTCTTCCAAAAGCAGTTCAGCTTCTTGGGCTTAGAGCTAATAAACCCACTGATAACACACTGACCTGCCTTCTGGCTTAGAAGTAGCCTACAAAAAACCAGCTTGGAGCCTGGTGGGCTTTGTATCCACGGATATTTGTATAAAAGCATCTGATCTAATTTTGAAACACTCGAAACCAGGATTCATGATATAAAATCACAGGTATAATCTTGTTCCTGTTTTGAGCAGGGCAGCAACACACGTACCCTGCAGAAGGCATTGGTTATATACTCTGATATTCTTGATAGCTGTATTTCTACCTAGCATTTGAAGCAGCAGATGCCCAGAGATGCCACCTAGAAAAGCCAACACTTCCATGTATAGCTGTTACACATGGAAACTAGTTCTCTGGGATACTGCTGAGATTAAGCTAATCAGTGTATCTTTAGCAGGTGTGTCTAAAGATCAGCAGGCTACTCGATGGGGGAAATAGTTCTATGTAGTAATGTTAGGTAAGGAATAATCTCAGTTCTGCTAATTGAGAGAAGCTAGAAATTATTGGAACCACTTTCCCTTTCCACCCTGGCTAGGGTATAGTGTGAGCTCAGCACATGCTAGAGAAGGTGATGACTCTGTGATCAGTCTTTATAAGTTACTGTGGTAATGTTACTCAGATTCTGTAGCTGCTGCGCAGGAAACTATTTGGTAACACAGTCCTTCTAGGGCTTTTTGTCCTTTTTAATTTTTTTTCCCCTCTTAATAGTGAAAAGAGTTGCTCCTCACTGAAAGCTGAGCATTTCAACAGCATGCTAGTGTTAGATTGGGGTTATATATGACTTTCTACCAACACAGCTAACCAGCAACGGCCACAATTCATTGGTTTAGGCACCTTTTACCTTCACATCTAAAATCAGATCTACCAATATACTAATATACACCTTGTACTAATATAAGTAACTGGTGTGAAGAACTAGGTTGCATTTCTACAACTGTACCAGAAAAGTGAAACTACTAAAAACTTCTTAGTGGCTTTAAATTAAAATTTAGAATACAATTTTCTTAAGCAGTTCTGAGGTTTGAAAAAAATTGTCTAAGCTTCTTATTCAAAGAAAAAATCTCGATGATTTGAGTACTAAATTTTTGAGTGTAAATGCTTAATGATAGGTTGGAAAAATGTTTTTCTTTGAAACTTTCTCTATCTTTTTACTGGGGAAGGAAGAACAACTTCCCACAGGTATTTCACAGCATGTAAAAATGTCTAGGAAACTCCAATACAACTACATCAATCCAAGTTGCTCAGACAAGAGCTTAGACAAACCTACAGCTTTAAAAGAGACAAGGATCTCTGGACCAAGCATGCTATGTTAATCTATAGGAATTTATAGCTCTGATCTGATTTGGGAAAAAAAAAGACTTGGCCACAGTCTAAAAACAGAATCTTCATTTAGCTTTGACGTTGTGCTATTCATGGTGTTCAATGAATAATTCAAATCAAAATTTTGATCAAGTCAGAGTATCCAGAAAGTCAACAATAACTGTAGAATGCAATTGCTTCTACTAAATCTTCAAAAATCAGTGTGGCAGTATCATATCAGGTGGTGATATAGACAGCTACTTAATTGCTATTCGTAGTTAAACTTTGAGGCAACATTTTGGTTTTTTAGTGGGCAAATCCTTCTTTCTACAGGTATATATGAGAATGTGGTTGCTGGACTTTGGAAAATATACCACAGTTTTTAAATGTTAGGAGCTAACTTTTTTTTTTTAAACTAACATTGCCATTACCTTTAGCACAGTCAGTGTCAATACTATGTTTTAAAACAAACTTATTGCAAAGTTTGTTCTGAAAGTCTCTTACAGGAAATTGGGAATCAACAAACAACCCAGCTATAATCAAATGCCCAGAGGGATTGTCTTGTTCCAGTAAGTACACTGCAAGCTTCCAATATTTTAAAACGCTTCCTTAGGAATGGTTGGTGGAAATTCAGAAGAGGAATGTAAGCTGGAAGAAATCAGGCATGGCAGATACAGGGAGGAGAAAAGATGATTCTTGGTCAATTCTGTGCATGCTGAATCTGTAAAAATCAGATGCTCAGGAACAATGAGGGTCTGAAGGGACTGGTGATCAGGTTGGCTATAAAGTGGTCAGTTCTAGAGCAGCTGATTTTACTAAACTCATAGTCATTGTGTAAAACTTAGAATTAGGAACAAGATCTGTGTAACAACAAACCAGTAGATGGCAATGACTGACATCCTGAAAAGCACAGAAGGCCCCAGTGTGGTGAGGATGCTCTTGTTTAGGTTATATCATCTGACTGTCACCTCACCTACAACAAACAGTGCTGAAAAGACCATGTTGCTGTCTCTAAGAGGTTCTTCTAGCCTGTGTCTGCATGCAGCTGTGAAATACTGCCTCTTTGTCTCCCTCTCTTGGCTACAAATATTTATGTTAATGACGTAATCTATTTGGAACCAGTTTCAAGCTATTAAATCTGGGCGGCCTGGGCAGAAATGCTGTGTATATGGCACTGCTTTAACTCCATCTGGAGATGTCACACCAGTCAGTGGTGTGGAGGTGAACATCTATGACTAGCTGTAGCTCAGCATTGTCTCCTTTGTCCAGCACTGGATGTCTAGAAGGCATGTATAGCATTCAGATTCATAAATAAAATTTTAACTCTAAATTAGTAACTTTCATCCTTAAACTAAAATCACCTTGGTTTTTGTCTTGGGAATTTTAAATGAAATCCCCATGCATAATCTCACTGATTATTGTTATGTTTCATCCTGGAAAATTGCCTTGTACCTATGTTCTGTTCTGTGCCTGCCATTCTTGCTTGCTTGACCAGTTTTGTGACATTAAATTGGAAAAGTTAATGTGGGAAGTTTTTAACTTCCATCCTTTGAGATAAATCTTGCAAAGTGCTGAGTATCCTAAGCCATACTTAGCATGGCTTTTTAAACCCTAAATGATGGCACTTTGAAAGGACAAGATGTATAAGAAAAACAACATTTCTGTAAGTGCCTTTCTGGTGATGGTGCACAGTGTCAGCATTTTAACTTCACAAGGTCCCTGTTTCAAAAACAGTTAAAGAATTTTTGCAATGGCTTGTCAGCTCTATTTAGCCTTAAGAGTTCAAATTTCTCTGTCTATCAATATATTACCTCCCTGTTGATATATTATCACCTTATGAAGGACCTCACTGTGATGCACTTAACACTTCAAATGATGACTGGAGACAGTGCAAGTTGGTGACAAATGACATCTTTCAGGATCTATATGGGAGAGAAAGGAGCAAGAGAAGAATGACTTGAAACAGTTATTCTTCGGATGACACTATATATACCGGGGCGTGTGTAGGTATAGACAGATAGATTCACACATATTATATACTTTTAAATATATTTATATGATCAGGAAAGGAATCATTGGTTAAATATATGTAGATCAAAGTGTGTTAAACACGTAAAAAAATACAGTTTCATGTTTTGGAATCAGCAGTGCATGTACCTTGTATTCTGTTCAACTCCAAGAATTTAGTATAATATTGAAGCCCGTGATAATCCGAATGTTTGATGGGCTGATGATGTAGTATGAATTTAATCAAGCAACAGTATAAAGAGGGTTGGTTAGCTTGGCTCTCAACTCATGTAGGCTGCTACTAATATAATCTTCTGATTCCTTTCCTCTCTTTGCCAATTGCACCAACAATTTGGCATGCATAGTAAGAAGTTATTATGGATTCTGCAGCAGCCTTCCTGTTGCATGGTGCAGATAACACAAATCTTGTTAACAGTCTGACAAAATATAAATGGCTTCATAATAAACTGCTACCCTTTTAATATCTCAACAACTTCAGAAATGTTATCTGGCAACTGCAGGGGACTAAAGTTATGCTTTCAGAAGGCTGAATTTTAACACCATACTTGCATATATTCCCACCCCCACCAATGTTTTTCGTAGCACAAAGCAGTAATTAAACTTAATCTTCTGTATCAAACACAAATATGTCCATCCATTTAATCATGGTTATGTGGGGAATGTGGTAAAGCTTAGCTTTTAAAACTGATAATATTTTAAAATTTTTAGGGGAATCAGCAAAACTCAAACTGCTTCTAATGCTTTTGTGAGTAGCAGTGTTGAAATTACCTCATAATCTTATGCACATCTTGCCACTGTGTATCCTATTGCACGGTACCCTCATCAGACAGGCCTGGGTCCCCGCAGGCACAGGCATGGTGTCGGAGAGCTGCAGGCCGGGGAGGACAGGCATGATCAGGTGGGAGGAAGAGCAGGGTGTGTCTCATGGAATTACTACACTGAGCATTAAAAAAAGGCTCTAGAGAGGAAGGAGAGGAAATCTGTACTGGGACAGAAGACAAAACAGATTCTCTAACTGCAGTAATGCATAGATGTAGGCTCTGTGTGTGGTCACTCTCTGCCTCCTAGAGAGGAAAGCAGGACCAGCTGGAGGTGAAGAGGACTGGAAAGTGAGGCTGCAGGAGGACCTAAAGGCTATGGGACAGGGGGGCACATACTGGGAGAAGGGGTTTGTAATCTGCTTCTCCAATTCCAGAAAGAGGAAAACAAGATCAGAGATATCAGCAAACACTCAAAATTTTATTTACTTGGCTCCAAATTTTAAGTGAAAAGTATTCCTGAAGTGCAAAACTGACTTTTCCTTAATAATATCTTTTTACACACAAACTCTTTTGTCCCTAGGAAGAAGGAGACCGAAGCCTTTGCAGTGAGAATGTTGGGTCAGGAATGAATGCTGAAGTAAAGGGTTGCAGATGCCCTACTCATTTCAGCATCAGACCCTGGATTTATTTCACCATAAAATGAGATTTTTCAACAGGTTACATCTTAAATTCTGTCATTTCCTCACTTGCATCCTTTTTAAAATGTTTTTAGTTTCATATAAACTCTAAGTATGGGAGAAGGTGACATTGGTGCCTTAATGATTGTTGTCCCTTAGGAAAAAAAAAGAAGGATAACAGAGCTTGTGATGTTATTTATGGCAGACGAATGTTCTATGAATGTACAAAGCTTGGCTGCTGTATTACTGCTTACAAAATGAGACTGACAATCTGAAAAACAAATGTCCTTAGGTATTTACCACAGAGTTTGAGATGCTGATTTTTTGCATGCAGTCTACAGGTTTTTCTGGTTTGGGCTAGATTCTGTAGCTTTAACTGCTGGAGCAATGCTTTATTTTGAATTGTTCCACTGAAGTCAACAGAGATGTTAATGAGATATTACTCATCCTAAGCAGAAGTGCCAGAATCTACTGACATTTTGGTTTTGGCATGTGACTGGCCATCTAATTTCTGGGCATTCTTTTGTAAAATGCATGATGGCAACTTTTAGAATATGAGAATAAGAATAAGCAAATAGCAAGAAGTAGCAATTATTCTTGCTCTGAGTGAACACCCTTGTTTCTTTCTGAGAGCAGGTATTCATATGAAAAATAGCCCTTCAGCAAGCATTCATTGAACAAAAAGCCTGTTTGTATGAATGCTCATAAATAAAAAATCATAAGAGTTGTAAACATAGTTGAACTGAATAGTCACCTGGCATTCAAATGAGCATTAGCAAACACTGAGCAAAGGGGAAGCTGCCCTAAGAGCTTTCTTGCTCAGGGAATTTCTCAGCAAGCATAGAAGATATTTCAGGATAGTTTGTGAGGAGAGTGTAGTCTCTCTTTGAGAAGTGTGTAAAGCACTGTAGACTTCTGACCTTGAATGACTCAGACAGTCCTATTCCCTTCTTCTACCACACACTGGTAGAAAACTCACACTCTGAAGTCATCAGCAATGGCTAACCAGCTCCAGGAACTGGACACTAGTCAAAGAGGGTTTTAACTGTGTGAAATCTACAGGGTTTTTATGTAGCAGATAGCTGACCTGTGTCCACTTCTGTGCAGCTGCACTGCAACTTTGGAGTTGGTGCTGAGGAAATGGAATGATAATTGCGTCACTTTAGAAGATGCCTTAATCAAGACGTAATGTTGTGTGGTTTGGTTCTCCTCTAAGAAAGTAACATCTCTGGTGTTGCCTTTAGATCAAAAGTGAGGTAGAATATTTCTGACTTGGTTTGCAAGTAGACAAATATATTTCAGACTAGCAGAATGACAAATACTATGCTGGAACTAAATGATGATTTTGACTCTTAGGCAAAGAATCTTCATTCACTTTGCAAGCCCTGCTAGATGGCAAACCCTGTGTGTTGAGCATGTAACAGAAGCTTGCCAGACTTCTCAGAATTCCTTTGGTTTCAACAGGCCATGGTTCTGCCCGGTTTTCCTGGGCTACACTGATACTGGTGAACCAGCCAACCAAAGGACAAACTAGTGATGCAATCACCTATAGAATTGATTATTGGCAGATTGTTCACCACAGTTCTGATCTAGGCCAATCAGCAGCCATCCAACCATTGAACCTTGAACCCAGTTCAAGTGCATTAATACAGACTAGGAATCATTTCTAATAGGAAAATGTGAATGAATTTGACTTAGAGAAATATGTCAGCAAAGTCCCATGTCACTTATTTTCAAGGTCAGAGGATGGATAGTCCTTAGTGTAATTTCTTTAGTTGTATTAAAATAGCCTTTAGAAATAGTCCCTAAGCATCTCTTTTCCTGCTAGTTCAATTCCCAAATTCCCCCCGCCAAAGTTTACACAAACTATTCTAACTGGTATCTGGCCAACAGCAGTCCCAGAAAGACAAGAGGTGACTTCAAGACAAGCATGAAGCAATGGGCTCTGTCCCCAGCAATGTCCCCTGAGAGAATTTCCAGCCTATAACAATTGACCTAACCATAGTGAAGACCATGCAGTTCTGGGCTTTTGCCATGCAGTTCCACTAAACAGCATTCCTGTATAGAAATGGAGTCAGTATTGAACAGAAATAAAGCTGCAAGTTTTAAGGAATTGGATGGGGTTTGTTCATCTTTAGGTTAGCTGCTGCAGGCACAGAAGCACTGTAAGCAGAACAAATATCAGTAATGGCTTTTATACTAGAATTTATACTAGATGAAGTTGGAGAAGTCTTATTTGCTGGGAAATTTTATTTTTGTTAAAAATGTTTGTCGATGTTTTGCAAAGGGAAATGACCCTCTGATGTTTATCTCTTAGCAGGTGAACAAATAGCTACCATTTCCAGCAAAAAAAACCCCTGTGCATATGCAAAATAACTACCTGATGATGGGTTTGAACCAGCACATAGACTACGTGCAGAATGTAGAATGCTAGATTAAAATGTCAGTTGTGTTGTGAGTAAGCAAGTAATGACGCTACTTTGCTTTACCAATAAATTCAAACAATCTTGAGATTGACCTGTTTACTCAAGGTGTTGAGAGAAAATATTGCCCAAGAGTTTACCTCTATCTCTTCCAGCAATGGTTACATATTAACTACTCTTCAGTCAGCAATGAGAAATTAAAGAATGCTGTCTGTAAATTAATCTCTTCATGTGGCTTTTTACTGAGCTGGCTGATACTGGGAGCAGTTTGAGAAGTCTCAGGAGCAGCCTATAAATGCATCAGCTTTGGCAATGCAGGTGAAACATGTGGAGGTGGGTGGGCAGGAGTAGCTAAGGCAACAGGAGGGCAAGCCTTTGAGCTCATTTTGGCCAGCAGTTTGCACCTAGTGTCCCTGGGAAAAGCTGCCTCACTGCTGGTGGCTTCCAGTGGCTTCTACTGGCTGAACAACAGACAGTCAGGAAATCTGGCCTTCTGGACATGTCTTCATCTCCATGCAAATGCAGTGACTGTTTCCTCTTGGGTTCAGCATCCACTCCATACCTTCCTACCTCTGTCCCAACCCCCAGGTTTTGCCTATATTTTCAAAAAAAGCCTCTGTATGACAATGAAAGTTACTTGAAGCAGAAGTTGTTCTGCCTCACACTTCACATCCTTCAGAAGATTAACCTGTCTGCAGCCAAAATAAAAAGTTTATAGACTTACTTGTCCTGTTTAGGGAAGAAAAGCAGTTTCTGCATTATTCTAGATGCTAATGAGAAAAGCATATCATCACTGAGGTATATCAATGGTATTCTATTACAAAATTACCAATTATGTGAACAGGTATTTTTGTAAATAGAGGGAGCGAATTTTTAGGTAAATTGAAATTGTGACTAAATAACTTCAGTGCTGTCTATCCGCTTGTTAATGAGATGACTCCAATCTGGTTTTAGCTCCCTGAAGTCTAGGTTCCTGCTAAAAATGCAAATAGAAGGAATCACCTTCTGAGGGCTCTTACCCATTTTTAGAAGCCTATGTGGTTTCATTTAGACAGCTAATGTACACAAGGGAAATCTCACTCTGTCATATCTAACCCCCTGGACTGGGAAGGTTGGCAAGCTTAGGTGTTTTTTCCAACTATTGAGTAGCATTTTACCATAATATTTTTAAAGATTACTGTCTTGCATAATTAACATCTTGACCTAGAGGTTATCAAAAAGGTTTTTGTTCATGCACTACAAGATGAGGTCCTTGAAATAATGAAAACTAGCCTAAAATTATTTGTTACTATTTACTGCTATGCTGAATACATCCTGAGAATATGAATGCTACAGCTGGGAAGTTTGGTGCCTGTTGTGCTAAGTCACTTTTGCTATTTAAGTAATTACTCTAATTAAATAGGAAAACAGGCCCATGCAAAACGGTTGCTTCCAAACCAGTATGTAGCATGTGGTTGACCTCACCCTAAAGCCAAGGATCTAGGATATGAGAACTACCAAATGAGAAAACACCTTGTTTTCCTATAAAGATGCTTCTTGCTCTGTGTTATTAGACCCTGAGCAAAACTATGAAACCAGGGGTAGTGTAGAGATTTATTTTAATATGTAATAATATGGAAAATAGTCTGTTTTCTGATCAAACTTGCAAAGGCAGCTTTAAATATCCATAATCTCAAAGAAAGAAAACACTGCATAGGTACCTTGTAGTGCACAAAGATAACTAGTTTAAAATCTATGCATTAATTCTCAGTATTTAAAATTAAATACTTCCTAGATTCAAATTACTGATATCAGATTTTCATTTAGGACACCAGGGGGGAAAAAAAACCAAACAAAAGTACTCAAATTATCTTTTGGCTAAATTATCTAGTCACAGTAATAAAAAAGGATCCTGCTTTCCTGACGTGAAATTATACTGCATCATGAATCATTCAGCATTAAAACAAATCAGGCATTGGATAAAAGTTAAACTTCATGCTGGGCCCTAATGGAGGAAGAGTACTCAAAACCAATTCCCTTTAAATTGCCCTTCTGTTAGACACACTAAAATAATTCCTGCACTTGTGCAGACATGATAGATCATGTTGCCTGCAAATGTTTGGGTTTTTTGTAGGAAGTCTGAGGTTTAAAGCTTTTCATCCTTAGCTGTCTACTTGATACAACCTTGTTTTACAAACTTTTCTTTTTTTAAAGTCAGTCAGATACAGAACTCTTTAGAAAAGTGTCAGTATTATTCCAATATTTTTATGGTTTTTAGCCTTCAAGCTAAACTGTAATTTAAGCAAATACCTTATTGGTAGTGATTTCTCTTTCTTGTGATAACACATTCTGGAGGTCTTGTTGGAAGGTGCTTCCTAAAGTCTGTGCCCCAGTGCACTTACAGCCTCTAAATGATAGAGGAAAGGGTGAATGTATAGTTAGGTTGGAGAAAGGTTAGAACACATTAAATGTATCTATGATAGGCAAACCTGCCAAAATACAGTTCTCAATGATCTGGAGCTTATTCTGTAATGGAAACCAAATAGGATTTTGTCAGGAAAAATATACTAGTAGTGCCAATACTAAATTATTTAAAAACTGCAGGGGAAAAATAAAATCCAAGGCAGGATAATATATTTTTTAAGCCACTTTTGGCTGCAGAGAAACAAAAGGCAAAGATTACAACCATGGGATCTGGCAAATTTCCTCCTGCTTCCACTGAATTTGGTGGCAAACTCCACTGGTCTAGTGGGAACATAATTTAATCCCTGAATATTGGATCTTAGTGCCTGAATTTGCTTTGCTTCACAAAACATTGCTGGTGATCAGATAAGTACTGAGGTTGTCTATTGATCTAAAGCCAAGCTAATTGCTGGTGGTCATACTGACAACATGATTGTCTTCAGCAGAGTTTAAGGACTAAGCCTTCTGATCACATACTTTCCTTTTTGTGATGATTTAAGTATGATTGTAGCCAAGTGAGGTCTTTATATACAGTGTTCTTCTGTGTGCAGCGCTTCTGGGGAATTGGCAGTGCCTCTTACTCCTACTTCATGAGCTATATCATTGGCACATCCTTCTGTGTAATAGTTGCAAAAAAAGAACAAAGCTTTATTAGCTAAACATAATTGCAATTCTCTGTATCTTAAACTCTGGCTCAGATTCTTGGCTATATCTCAGAAACAGAGAAGCAGCCGAGGAAGAGGATCTGCACCACTTTATTAGTTTCTGTGCAGGTGAGAACTAGTCTTGCCCATTTTATCTAGTCATGACAGTGTTATTCTTTGCGTATGTAGCTTCCTGGTTATGTTCTCTTCTTGGCTACAAGCATATACAAGAGCAAATTTGAATCCAGGTTTCCAAGTCTTATTTCGTTGTGGAAAAATGTAACAGAAGGGACAACATTCACCCATATGTGCACATGCATGGCCAGGGTAGAGAAGGAGTGCTCTAGCCAGGCCTCATCACGCCAGACAAATATGTGCAGTAGTAGAGAGAGGTTGGAGTTTCTCCTTTGAACTAATGCTTGTCAGCTGCCTGGGGCAATTAAAGTTTACAGCCAGTAATTGGGGCTGCAGTTGCTCACTTGGCCTCCTGAAGAGCTAAGGGTGAGATAAACCTAACTCACCGGCCAGCAGGACTGCTTGGGTGGTTCATCCTTGTCTTGGCTACTCGCTGTGTGTTTGCCTGCACTAGCGTTCTGGGGCTTGCTGCTGCCTTGCCCTGTCCCAGACTTGACTTATTCCTTCTGATGAGTCTGCTTGGCATCGTTCCCAATGGCATGATGCAGTCTGGGGTGAGCATTAGGCACCAGAAATCATCAGGAATCTCTTGCTGGGCTCAAATGCAACATGAGCATTGAAATAGCATTAGTGACTTGATACCTTAAAAGAACACAGAAAAGTAGCTTTTGCAGAAACTCATGAAGAATACCCTATTAGAAAGAAACACTTTTTTCACACACTGAAGGGAAATTTTAGCTTTTCACATGCCAGATAACTTCCCAAATCTCCAAGTGGTGTTGTCAATGGCTTTAATGGTAAAAGAGAAAAATATGTACTTTTATTTCTGAAGTCTTTTACCTATGCATTACCGCACTGAAATATTTTATCTTCCTAGTTAAATTGTATCAGTAAAATTCTTCTGTTGTGATAAACACTAGCATTCACTCAAATGGGAATTAGAAACTCTAAAAAGAGGGTTTTCAATAGATTTTCAATCTGCAGACCTGACTGTAATACAGGCAGAAGGCCTTCTTAGAATAGGAAAGTGACTGCTTATAGAGATGTGTCATTTTCCTGCACTTATCTATTTCATTAGCATGGTCTACATCATTAAAATTCTCATAAAGTCCCATAGCAAAGGAACTGAACAAATGCAGAGATATTAGCATGGTTATATTAAATTGCAGCCATTCCCATTTTGCTTTTATTGAATGTTTTATTAATTACAATATCATTAATTTTTTGTGTTGAGGCCAGTCTGTACAGCGTGCTTTTCTCTATCAAGCGGAACTTGGGAATGCTGTTCTGTATTGTTTGACATGAGCAAAGCTGTAAAAGCATAAATGTTTGATACAGCTCTGCTGGGAAATATATTTCTACTTAGCTGTTTTTTCAAAGTTATAATGGAAGAGCAATTCCCTGTTAAGTTATTCTTTTTTGTCACAAACACCAAACATAAGCTTACATTACCATTACATTAACAGCATGGTTAAAATGATTAGCCAGGTTGCTCTGGGGTTTTTTTTCTACTCTGACCTATTCTTCCTTGCTTAGACCTGGTTGGTAGCACTTGTATTTTCTTTAGGTGTTTTGCAAATAGAACACTTATTTGCCTACCTGCAGTCCTTGTCTAGAAGCAGTGTGGAGGAGGTGAAGTGTTCATACAAAGTACTTGACTAAAAACACTGGAAACAAAAGCTCTCTTCCCGCCTCCTGTCCTGATATGAAAGGATAGGCAAAAAAATTTAAAGTATTACTCTGCCTTTCTTTGGGAAACTCTAATGGAAAGTGACAAAACTAGCCTTCTTGCAAGCATTTTTTTTTTTGCATTAATTTAATTTCATTCTTTGAAAAGTCAGCTCCATTTTCTCCAAAATTGCTATCTGTCTTTATAGCTACGCAATCTTTCCCTTTAGCCTTGCTGGCTGATGAGGCAATCGATTCAGGCCTGTCACCACCAGGAATCTTTCATGGTAAATCATGTCAGCTAGTGAGTCTTGATAAGTTGGGATCTTTTTTCAGGCTGTAAGACAACCAGCTAATTGGTGTTAATCACAGTAATGAACTCTCCTTACCAACAGCAGCTGCACTTTTACTGCTCTTTTTGTTAGGGAGAGTGACCTCAGATCAGTCTAGAATCTTTTGTTCTCTGTGTGTTGTCAAACATCACAATCCTAGACCAGCTCTTCTATACCAGGTTTTTACCCTTTGCTCCTACTGAGGAGTGAAATAATGTTTTCCCAGACCATTGCTGCCAGATGGTCTTCCCACTGCAAAGCAGGAGGGGAGAAAAATTTACCTTTTTCATAAATAGGGAATTTGATTCAAATAAGCCATTAATATTTCCTTAGGATTCATGGTTAGATTTGTAACAATCATTGCTAAATCACAACTGATGCAGTAAGAAAGTGTAGATGCTGTTTTTCTGTACAAATTTCTCTTTATTTACTCTGGCCCATTAAGAAAAAGTCACTTATATTTGAAGATAACTTTTAAAAGTTCTTCATTATATTTCTGAATGCTGGTCATTTTCTCTTAGAGTTGAGACAAGCATGCAAGCTTCAGATGAGAAATCAGGGGGTAGACTTTGCAATCGTTTTTCAAGGGGAAGCAATCAAGAACTTAGCAATGCATTCCACCATGGATTGCCATCCCCAGTCCCCAGGAATCAGTCAGTGGCCTGCAGTTGGCTCTGTTGTGAGCCATATGAAGATGGCAGTTTCATTTCTGTGGAAAAACAAATGCAAACAATTCTTCAACTGTCTTCTGCTGATTGAAACGCTGCCCTTGACTAACCCAATAGGGCTCCTCCTGCACTGAATAGGAGTTGTAAATTGATTGAAGAGAAGAATTTATACCTCTGAATTGAAGGTATTAACTTTCATCATGTTAACTGTTTTCCATCCTGATTCTGGACGAAGTTGTGCTGCCTCTGTTCTTACCAATCCCACTGAAGTAACTTCTGCCAGGAGAAAGTTGTGAGTTTGAATACCAGTTTGAGATGCTGTTTAAATATTTGGGGGTTCTGTAAAACAGGGAATGCATTATTGTCACCATATGAGGCACTAGTCCTGCTCCTTTTAAGTCAGTGGAAGACTAGGATTGGACCCATCATGTCTTGTTTTTATGTTAGCTTTTTGGCGTTTATTTAAAAAAAAAGATGTCAAAATGATTTTCTGTTCTTGTGTTCCCCTGTGTTAATGTATTGCATGTTGGCTTCTTGTACAACTTGGCTTCCATAGTTGTTGTATGGACTCCATTGCTCTGTGTTCTTTTGTAGCTCAAAAATAAAGGCCCCTAAAATAAAACCAATAACTTTTGTATTTTGTACATGGTATTGCAAAAGAGAAATATTTACCTAAAGTAGTGCCAAACACCATAATAACTGACTAGTGTTAAAGAAAAATCAAGGCCCTATGGAAACTTCAGTGTATCCAGTGACAAACACTGAAGAACACTAACCATCAGAGAATGGGAAAACCCTGCTCATGTATTTTCATCTGTTTTAAACAGGCTACACATTGCACTTAATCACTCCAGGTAACAATACCTAGAGAACATAGTCTTGCAGACAGTAGTCATCTAAATCCAATTTTATCCTCGGGAAGGAGAAAAAAACCATGCCCCTCTGACTGTAAGAAGCCCCAAGAATACCCCTACCAGCTGGAGGGTAAGGACGGGAGATTGGAAAGCTGTCTTTTGTAACCTGGACCATTCCCTTAAGACAGAAGTAGTTAACCTCTTCCCCTTGAGCTGCCAGCACACTTATGAAAATTCAAGTGTATCCCCTGGGCTGGGGCTGCGGAGGGTGCAGCTGTGGAGCCACATTGCTTTGGGAGCTCTTGGGTAACAAGAAGCTGCAGAGAAGCCAGAACTGCTGGATGGGGCTAGGATGCAGTGGTGCTGCCAGTCTGGACTCAAGTCACAACAGAATTGCGAGGTTGCTGTTGTTATAGCCTCCTAACTGAGAAACATGACCCTGAGCTGATACTGGCTGGGCTCTGTGATGCACAGTTTGTGTCCTGAGGGTCTTTCCTCTAGGAGTATTCTAGTGCTTTTGTCCTGGCCTTAGAAAAGGTGGCCACAGCTGCTCTGAAATTTTACTAAGAAAAGGTCTTTGCAATTTTGTTTGTTCCTCAGTGTCGAGGGGTAAAGGACAGTCCTTTATGTTGTACTTTTCACAGATCTTTAACTGCTGTGGGGGGAAAAGCTGTTGAAAGTTCCTTGAATGACGTTTTTCAGTTGTACTCTGTCAGTGAGTGTGTGAGGGCGGGAAGGGGTAAAGAGAAAGAGCCAGAGAGAGTAAAAAAGTTGGAAAGTATATGTTACAGCTTCAATACACAAGGTCTGACCATTTTGCCAACATGTACATTATGTATCTTTTAAGTCAGGCAAGGCTTGAGCCAGGAGTGGTTTCCTCCAAGCCCTCAAGAAAACCAGCTGCATAAAATAACCTGCAACACCATGAGCAAAGTAGAAAAGGCAGTACTGAGAACGACAGCAGCATATAAAGAGTCAAAACTACTAAGTAGGTGGCTTTGTCCCTTTGTCATGGTTTTCTAGCCCACAAATTCTCTAGTGCAACCATTTTCTAATGGAAAATGCGATTGAAGCACATTCCAAATCTTCTTAAGGGAAAATGTTGACACCAAAAGACAGCATTCCTATTTTTAATGGAGAACACTGAAGTAAAATGTTTGATTTGTGGTGGGCTCGGTTCAAATGGGAATGCACTGATGAACTGGCCTGAGTTTTTAATTTAAACACACCAGTGCACTGCTTTCCCAAAGCTGTTCCATAGGAACCCATTTTCTGTTATTGGCCAAGTTCTTCAGATGATTAAATTTCCCCAAATCTCTGCAAGCTTCCCTTTGCTTAAACTCCAGTATTGGCCATGGTGATGGTGCCCAACCCACAGAGCCTCAAGCTCCTGGACACATAACAGTGCTAGTTTGGAAGTGACTTGAAATGGAGCATTAAGCTGAATTCAGAGTAGCTGACTTCAGGAATGCAGAGGCAGCTCATCTGGGGTTCCAAAGCAAGCCTTGCCTTTCTGTGAAGAATTGCCCAAAATCAGGGCCCTCAGCCCAACATGGGGTGACAGCAAAATGCACCTGGTGTGCTGTGAGCAGGGTAAGTGTTGAAGGCCTGGAGCAGGTGGCAGCAGAGGCTGAAGGTTCATCATGGTAGGGAAGAAAACTAATTGATCTCACTGCTCTATTGAGAAGAGTGGTGAAGGAAAACAAAGCGCTCTCCTTCTGCCTGAGCAATTGGGAAGCCAAGAGCTAGCAGCTTGTGTGACAGCTGGTGCTGCTAGTTGTCCTGGAGGGCAATGCTGGTCTCCTCCTCTTCTTCCCCCTGCTCTGGACTAAGCTCTAATTAACCAGGCGAAAAAGAGCTCTGAGCAACAGTCTGGAAAATATCCCAAGACCCAAATGTTGAGATAATTTTATTATAAGTGGCTAAATTAAAACTAAAGCAGAGGGACAATATTCTTACAGTTTGGGATCTCTGATACCATGTGGTCTTTGCTGGAAGCAATGATAATGTGTTTTCTGTGAACAGTTAAAACAAGGAACTAAAATGTTGCTGTCCTTGTCAGTGTCTGTGGTTAAATTACTTCTTTGCTTTCACTTTTTTCCACTGGTGTGTTCAGTTGGTCTTGGTATAACTTGGTTTTAATAGTTAATCTAGCTGTCCATGTTAAAATTACAACCACAAGTGAAAACAAGAAAATTAAATATGTGCTGCAAGAAAGGTAAAAGAAAAAACCTCCCATACTGTTTGGTACTCTCATTTGTAACTCCATATACTATTGTCTCAAAAAGTAAATATTTGAGCAAAGTGAAAAGAAGAACTTGCTAGTTATAACCTTCATTTTTGCTTTTCTAAAAGGTTTAGGATATTCCTAAAGTAATCTTTTCAATATTTAAGATGGCTGGTTTGAGGCATGTGCTCCATATGATTGGATATATGCTCATAGTACAAATATGGCACAAATGGAGGGGGAAAAAAAGGATTAGAGTGAATGCATCTTCCCACATAATTAAGAAACAAAGTATTTTTTATACTGTTAAAATGTGAAGACAAAAATCTCTTTTACTGAGACATAATAAGGTCGAAATTGGTTTGCTTTAGAACGCCTGAATCTTCCCAAAGGGAAATGTAGTATTGATGATGTTAAAGCTCAAATAAGCAGAACACCCTTGACTTTATTAAACTCAAGTCAGTTGGGTTTTCATCAGTATGACTAAGTCTTCCCACATACACAAAGGGAGAAAAAGCATCATGCCTGCTGCTAAAACTCTTTACTGGGGCCTGCAGCAGTAACTTGTTCTGTGCTGGCTTTTAAAGTTAGGATTAGGGTTTTACCCTGAAAACCAGCCCACCCCACCAACGAAAAGAGGACCTGATTACAGAAGCTTTATTTGTTATACAAGTCTTTATATGGACCCAGGCCTTTCACCTTCGTAAAAACTTCAAGGTGGCATTATGTAACATCCCTGAACATTAACAAAGCAAACTGCAGACTGAGGATGTTCTTCCTTGTTTAGTTTTCCTAGTTACTCAGCCTTTTGCTATACGACTGCAGATACAGTTAACATTTCACTTGAGAGAGAAATGTCTACAGACCACTTGTGGAGTTCTTTTTGAGGAGGCATTCTCCATAACTGAAAGAATCTGCTTTGCTAGGACAGGAGGGCATACCTTAGGGACTTACCGACTAGCTTGGGAGGGGTGTTGAAGAAATCCTGCTGGTAGTTAGATGACCCTACCTAGAAGACCAGACCTTGCCAGAAAAGACTGTGGCAGAGGAAATTTTTACTGTCAGACTTTTCTGTATCCTTCATCACGGTTCCCTCCACCCCATTCAGCAGCGGTCAAATTTTTACCTGGTCTTCCTTTTGTTGCTGACATAGGTATCAAAGTCCTCCTTGCTGCCCTTCACATTCCTTGTCTTTTTCAATTCCAGCTGATCTTTGGCTTTAATTCCATCCCCACATGCTGAGACAATGTCACTATATTCATCTTGGTACCTCTCCTTGCTTCTGCAGTCTGTGCACCTGTTTTGTGTTTGAGCTTAGTCAGGAGCTTCCAGCTGCAGCAACCTCATCTCCTGCCTTGTCTGCTTGACTTCCTGCGTGTTGGGATGGATTTTTTTCATGCTTTAAGGAGACTGTCCTTGAGCATCAACCAAATGTCCTGGGATTTTTGGCACTTTGGGATTGTCACTGACAGGATTCTGCCTATGTGTCACCTGAACAAGCAAAAGTCTGCTTCCCTGAACTCCAAGGTATTTGTTCTAATACTTGTCTTCCTTGCTGCCCTCAGGATCCTCCACCCAGGACTACTCCACCATCTCATGGATAGTCATTGCAGCAAACATTGCCACTGATTATTACATCCTTGACCCGTCCTTATTTGCAAACTGCCTCCTTTTATTAACCTGTTCCACACCTATGTTGAAAAAACACCCCAAATCCACACTAAAAATATCCAGGATTGCTTGTACCAAACCAAATATGAGTGTGGTTAGATGCTTCCATGAGCACTAAAGTTTGCAGTTGGAATACTTCTATTTAAAAACAAAAAATGGCCTTGTCCATTGTTGGTTCTTAATTTGGTGATCTGTGGCAGATGTCCACAAAGGTGTTTTATTTGGTGACCTCCTGGATCAGATGATCTTTACTCTTTGACTATTGACAGTCATGTCACCCATCCCACAGTATAATTCAGCATTTGAGCCACTCTTGTACAGAGTATACTTGCCCACTCATCTTCCCTGATTGGTCTTCCCGAAGAGCCTCTATCCCTCCATCACAGCACTCCAGTTTTGTGCTGTCTCACACTGTACCTCTGAATTTCAGTTTATGTCACCGCTCTACACCTGCATGTAGGTGTTTTTTTCCTGTGCTGTGTGTATTTGTATACAGGCATATGAGATGGGTTCCTGATCGTCCTGTTTTCTCCTTGTGATCGTACCCCCCACTATCTCACCCCACGTGCACTTCCACCTCATGACCTCTTGCTCTGTTATCTGTAGGCTTTAATCTCCATCTCCCAATGAAGCCAGAAGAAGCTGTTGATTAGGGCAGAACTGGTCCAGCTGGTTTCTTGTTGGTCATATTTAAACTGTCAGGTAATTTTACATGGGGGACCAGGACATTATTTTGAAGTATAGAACTGAAACCTGGGGGGGAAAGAAGCTATAATATGATTTGAAGAAGGCCAAGAAATTGGGAAGACCTGATAAAAAGCTGGCAAAATAATTGTATCACAGCACAAATTTTTCTGCAGAGACTGTAACAGAAGCAGAAATTTTAGTCTATTATTCCCTGTCTTCAGCAAAAAAAATTGCTATCTTTTTTATTAATAAAATATTAATCGTCCTCTGTAATTCTGGTTCACATACAAACTGTAAAACAGGTATTGCAGTGAATTGCTAAGTTTCCCTTGGATTAAATGAAGGAAGTTTGTGCAGTGGTTCTCAGCGTTTGATCTGCTGACAATATGTACGTGTCAGTGTGAGGCCACATGGTGGAGTTAAAGCTATGTTCAATTTGCAGTCTTGTGCATGCTATAGCCACAAGAAGCTGCACCCGTTACAGAGCTGTCCTTGCAAATGCAGTCTGGTAACTTTTTAGTATAGATGGTCACTGTGAAGACATTATGGGGTTAGTAGTAGTAGTAGTAGCAGTCGTAGCAGTATTTAAGAGCAAATCTTGCAAACACTGCCCTCCCACTTTTGGCTGGCTTGGACAGATCTGTATTCAAAAGTCTGTGAAAAGATCAAATCTAGCACTTTTGTCCCAAACGAATGGAAAGTCAGAACTGTTTTGGGTTGAATCAAGCAGTCAAATTCCAAATTAACTTTGGAATTATTTTTGTCTCTAAAAAGCCAAAGCTGTGGAAGTAAAGAACTAGTTAAAAAACGGTTGTGATTCAACTCTCCTCTGGCAGGCTTGATGGTCTCCTCTGCAAGAGAGCCCTGAGCACTTTCATGATGGGAGAGCTCCAGGTAGTTCTGTTCTCTCTGCCTAAGGGGATCCAAACTTTCTCCGACTCTAACGTAGTTAAGTGCTTTAAGCACAAGCATGTAGTGTGAGGTTGAATGAATGGCTAAATGTTTCTTAAGTGGAATATAAATAATTGATTCTTGCTGATACAAATGTATATCTCCAACTTTGTGATTCAAGCCTTTTCTGTTGTTCATTTCTAATTTCCTTCATTTCAGGAACACTAGGGTGAAAGACAGACATCTGCTTGTGTTCACTGTATATTATCAATGAATAATTAATTGCAAAGAAAACCAGTGTGGTTAAATGTTACATTCAAATAGCCCAGCTGGACTTAGAGAGAAACTTCATGAAAAGTTACAGCTTCAGTCTGAGGGGAAAAAACACCTTCATTATTAAAAAGTGCTGGAAGAGAAAAGATGGGCATTTGAAGAAGTGTGGGGGGAAAGGAGGATAAAGAATATTGAAAAGGAGCTCTGAACACATGCATACACAAGATGTTTCTTTCATACAGGTATGTGAAATTCAGGGTTAAATCTTTGCTCCATGAGCTTTCACAACTGCTTGCTGTTGCTTAAAGTGTGTTTACAAAAGTGAGGCTTTATTCATCATCAGAAAGTCCCCATAAATTCTTATTAAAATAATGGAAAGCAACAAAATCTCTATAAATCTGTAGCACCAGATAATCATCCCTATTGATAATTCCAAGCTGATCGATCATTTTGATTGTACTGTCAGAACTATTCTTCTAGCATCGAACACATCCCTCTGTAAGATTGTATGAAACCTTGGGTGTGCCCTGGAATAATATTTTTTTCCAGTATTTATTGTCTTAGATTAAAAAAATCAACAATATACATCCAGAAATCCTATTATTTTTCCAAAAGAAAACATGGAGTCCTAACTCTCTGTTAGGATATATTTCAAAAAGATATTTTGAAAGAAACTTTCACATACAAAAATTATATTACTTATATTACCTACTGTCAGTTATAATAAAGATTACTGTAGTTCCTGATGGATTTTTCCATCTTTAATACAATAGTAAGACTTCTACAAAGTAGTAGTGATTTGTTTCAAAAGCACTCAGTGTAAAAAAAAAAACAAACAACTTTTTTTTTCTATTGTGAATTGATTTATTTCATTCTGGACCATAACTACCTACCATTAAGGTCTCCTGGTGTCTGGATCACAGGCTGGAACTGAAGTGCCTGGTGAGTGTCTAATTTCTTTGTGAAACTACAAATACACCAAACTTCTGAGGAGTTTAATTTGGCTTTGGATCCAGATTTCAAGATTATGATGTGGGGCATTGCTAATAGTGCAAGATTCCAAGTTAAAAAAGAACAGTTCTGGGTGTCTTTCAAAGGTCACCTTTATCAAATGTTTTCAGATTACCGCCCCCCCCACACACCCCCACCCCCACCTTGTGTAGTATCCTGAAACTTGCCAACTGGGCTATTAAAGCAGAAGTTGTCAGGTTCTCAGAACCATATTGATCCTCCCCTCTGCTATTTTTTTCCTTTTTGTCACACTCCAGAAACCTTATAAGGAATTTGAAAGAGATTCTATAAAGTAATTTCTTTTTGGAGGGGCTGGACTGAGCAAGTATACAGGCCTCTTCCATCTCAAACTCTGCAGTTCTACCCATTTATGGGTAGAACCCAAATACACATATATGTATGTTGTATTTAAATATATGTATTTAATATATACAACCACATACACATAAAATCAAAATTTCTCACACTTCAATTAATAAGAATAAATTTTATCATACTTTCTTTAATAAAACATAAAACATTGTGTTTATTTTTTTATCATTTACATGATTAGAAACAGTTATTCCTGTCTTTATTAAAAAAGTCAAATATTTTCTTTGCAGAAATCTTATGATTAAAGTAACAGTTTGTAACTTGTTATAAGTAATAAGCCATAAATAGTGCCTTAAAATACAGCCTGGTTTTGTCACAGATTTTTTCCCCTTTGATCCCTATCAAAAATAAATGTCATTCTCATGCTTCAGCTGACTTCCCCCAAAGAGCTGAAAGCATGATTAAAGCAAACATGCTTAGTAGAAAGTTTTTTTAAATTAAACTGACAAAATTCTCACTGGAACTTGAAGAAATTGCAACTATTGTTATATGCAAAACACATGAAAGATTAATTATTTGAGCAGTCTACTTTCCTAAAGGTTTTACTGTAATATCTGCTTTCAGAAGGAAGAGTATTAAGTAGGTTTAATCTTAGACGTGACAAAGTATAATCCTGCTGGTTGCTTTTATCTGATAGTGTATTCAGTTGGCTGAGTGATGGTCCATTGAAAACCACTGCCATTTGCAGCCTTGCCCGTCTTCTGTTCTTCGACTTTGGTCAGCCACATATTCCCCAGGTCAGCAAAACACTCTTACCATACTTTCAAGTTGTAAATTTATATTTCTTATGTTTATAAGAAGAAAAAGATACCCATCTTCTCACAACACTGTTAATTGAAAGATTGTTCAACTGAAGCATGGTAGTATGTTGGTGTTAATTCGTAACTGAAGTGTAGATACAATGCAGACATCACTTTAACGCCATTT
This sequence comes from Phalacrocorax carbo, assembly GCF_963921805.1. Lineage (NCBI taxonomy): Eukaryota > Metazoa > Chordata > Aves > Suliformes > Phalacrocoracidae > Phalacrocorax > Phalacrocorax carbo. Next base: position 143,806,897 of record NC_087514.1, on the reverse strand, counting down.
TTTCCTCAATGCCATTTTAATCTCTCAGCATTGCTTTACTCGGATCCCAGACTATTACTGCAAAGAGCTCAGTCTCTAAAAGTAAACTTTTGTGAATTAGAAGTGAAAAAGAGGCAATAATAGGCAGTCTAATGAAATGTCATCATTTATATATATATTTGTGTATGTGTGTTCAGATGTGTATATACACACAAATAATACACCACATTTCTGAATGCACTCTATGTGAAAGGGAGTCTTTTCATATTTCAGTACTCTTCGACAAAATAATATCCTACTCTGAGGGACTGCTTTTGGGGAAAGAGTAGAAGTACATGCTATTGTGCAAGACATTGTACTTGAAGTTGGCCTTGTATTTTGTGGACTGTGTTCTGTTCAACAGCAAACCCAAAGCAGAAGAGCATTTTACAGGATGTGCAGATTTTTGTCATAACAGATGAGAGACATTAATCACATGCATACTAATGCTTTGTCATGCTAAAGAACAGCAGAAGGATAGCAAATAATTTTGGATCAAGAACCAACTTAAGCACAAAATGTTTTTTTTAGTAGGACTGTCTTTGCCAATTAAAACCCTCACTTATGTAACATGATGATGATGTTAGCCAAGCGGCTGATCTACCACAGGAGCATAAAAGCCACCTGGGATGCATGAGAAGTGTATGGGAGCTTACAGGACCACCTCTATGGATGCTGTTGTATTGCTGCCAGTACCTTTGCTAGCCATTGTGTCCAAATATTTCCCTACTGCTTTGTGCTCCCTGCAGTGGATGTATCTGAACTGTTTTGTATGGCAAATAGGAGGCATATCTTCAGGGATTCCCAATGAGACAGAATTTTAAAACTAATTTGGAAGTCCCCCTTGCAGCTTCCAGATATAGTTATGCCAAAAGCTGGAAAAAGAAAGCATCAAGCTCCACAAGGAAGACAAACCCTCCAGCATAGATATTAGTTCCTGCTGACAATGAAGATAGGAAGAGACAAATTATAGCTTGACAGGGAATGGCACAAATGAGATCAGGATATGCTGATGTCTGGTTTTTGCTTGCATAATGAATTTCCTTCCCAGCTGACTTTTTCCCCATCAGTTTGAGAAAGGAAAGGAAGGTTTTGATGTATCATCTTGTTTTCCACAGTCTTAAGGACTGTGGAAAACTAAAAGGCAAAGCAGCAAAACAGGAGGGAACTGGAAACGATTAACAATAATACCAATGCATTTAAATTAAGAATATATTTTGAGATTTCTGCATTTTGGGTATTTCCTTTCTGAAGCACATAGTTGACCAGCTTTTGCTTAGCACATGGCATGTTCCTTAAGCTTAATAATTAATTCTACAACTTATGATAAATGGCTTATCTGATCACTCATGTTGTTTCTTACTGAAGTACAGATGTAGGATGCTGCCCTAGGTTAATAAACAACAACCAATCCCATTGATTTAGCTAGTGTGTGCTGCTTAACAAATGCTTTAGGTTGGTGGCATTAGCGTGTGGCCTGTGTTTCTCTGAGTATTCACATATGTAATTAAAATTCATAATAGTAATGAAAAGACTGCTATGGATCTTAAAGCCAACATGCTAGAAATATGAATCCCTTAAAAGATTTATGTAAGTTTTTCTGTTACTTTATGTTCACAAAGCCACATTTTTTACTTTCATATGATGAATAAACCAACATTAATTTCACCTCTCTTCTGTTGTTTTCACAATGGTTGTGTGGGTTGACCTTGGCTGGCCACCAGGTGCCCACGAAGCCATTCTCTCACTTCCACCAACAGGATGGGGGAGAAAACACAAAATATGCTCAAGAGATAAGAACAGGGAGATCACTCAGCAATTACCATCATGGGCAAAACAGACTTGACTTGGGGAAGATTAATTTGATTTATTGCCAATGAAACAGAGTAGGATAATAAGAAATAAGAACAAATCTTAAAATGCCTTTCCTGCACTTCTTTCCAGGCTCAACTTCACTCCCAACTCTTCTACCTCCTCCCTGCAAGCAGCACAGGGGGATGGGAAACCTGATGGTGTTCAGGTGTTCAAAAAACCTGTTAGGTGTTCAAAAAACGTGTAGATGTGGCACACCAGGACATGGTTTAGGAGGCTTGGTGGTGTTGGGTTGATGGTTGGACTTGATCTTAGAGGTCTTTTCCAACCTTAATGATTCTATGATTCTGTGAAATGGGACCTGCAATCTCTGCCACTCCTTCCTCCTCACCCTCTTCTTCTACTCCAGCATGGAGTCCCTCCCGTGGAATACAATCCTCCACCAACTTCTCCAGTGTGGGTCCTTCCCATGGGCTGCAGTTCTTCATGAACTGCTCCAGCGTGGGTCCCTTCCATGGGGTGCAGTCCTTCAGGATCAGACTGCTGCAGTGTCAGTACCCCATGGGGCCATAGGTCCTGCCAGAAATCCGGTTCCAGCGTGGACTGTCCATGGGGTCACAGCTTCCTTTGGGGCTCCTCCACCTGCTCTGGCGTGGGGTCCTCCATGTGCTGCAGGTGGATATCTGCTCCACCATTAACTTCCATGGGCTGCAGGGGGACAGCCTGCCTCACCATTTTCTTCACTGTGGCCTGCAGGGAAATCTCTGTTCGAGTGCCTTGAGCACATCCTCGCCCTCCTTCTTTACTAACCCTGGTGCCAGGATAGTTGGTTCTCTCATATTCTGACTCCTCTCTCCCAGTTGCTGTTGTGCAGCATTTTTTTACCCTTTTTAAAATATGTAATCACAGAGACACTACCAACATTTTTGATGGGCTCAGCTTTGGCCAGCAGCGGGTCCATCTTAGAGCCAGCTGGAACAGGCTCTGTCTGGCATGGGGGCAGCTCCTGGTGTCCTTTCACAAAAGCCACTCCTGCAGCCCCTCTGCTACCAAGCCTTGCCAGGTAAACCCAAGACAATAGTACATGTAATATGTTAGACAAATATGTCTCTGAGAGGCTCCAGACAGAAGAACTGATTAAAAGGTCTAATTTTCCTACAAATAACCAGCTTTTTTGTCCTCTGGACTCCTGCAGTTGTACAGATAGTGCTGCTGATGGCTGAAATCATATTTAGGTTGATATTTGGTTAGCAGAATTTACACCAGGGAACTTCAGCACTCTTGTGGAAATTCTTCACATGGCCACGGGCACTGCAGGCACACAACAACTTTCACAACTGGTAGTGATGGAAACATCCACAACTAGCTGCCTCAGAGCTCTCTTCGCTTGTCCTTTTCCCCCATAAAACTATTACTGTTTGGCTAAGATTGTGCAAAAACACAGCAAGATGTTACCAGTTACATCTTTGTTACTGAACTCCTGTTGTAAATACACATAGAGATCCTTCATTCTAAGGCTGCATTTGGAAAATGAATGTTTTTATTGCTTATCAAGAGGAATGTTGTAATTAAAGGTATAAGTGCTGCACTTCAGCCTTTATTTTCCACTGATGAAAAGAGATAAGGAGACTGTGCAGAGCAATGTAGCGGCTAACATGGTTAATCTTATCTTCAGTGGGGGCAATGTAGTAATATATGTAGTGGATCACAACTGGCCTTGCTTCCACTATTTACACATGCTATTCAGTAGTTCAGGGAAATTCTTCCTTATTTTACACTGTCAGCATATTGTACTTCTACCTTGTATTTCTATTCTACATCATGTCACCTTTTTCTCTGGATAGGCATTTCCCTTTGACCTTTTGCCCCTGTACTGGGTCTGGCTGCGATGGAGTTAATTTTCTCCATTGCAGCCTGTATGGTGCTGTGTTTTGGATTTGTGACTAAAAACCCGTTGATAACACACCAGTGTGTTGGTGAACAGTGCTTGCACAGCATTGATACTTTCTCTTTCTCCCACTCTTCACCCCCACAGCGAGTAGGCTGGGGGTGCACAAGAAGCTGGGAGGGGACACAGCTGGGACAGCTGACCCCAACTCACCAAAGGGACCTGAACTGATGACATGACCTGATGTCACGCTCGGCTCAAGAAAAAGGAGGAGGAAGGTGATGGTGAGACATTTGTGGTTTGATGTTTGTCTTCCTACATAACCCTTAGGAGTGCTAAGGCTCTTGCTTTCATGAAGTGGCTGGACATCTGCCCATTGATGGGAAGTAATGCGCAAATTCCTTCTTTGCACTCCTTGCACATGCTGCTTTTGCTTCACCATTTAATTTGTCTTTATCTCAATCCATAAGTCTTCTCACCTTCCTTCTATTTTCTCCCTGTCCTGCAGTAGGGGAAGTGAGCACACGGCTAGGTGGTGCCTAGACACTGGCCAACAACAATCCCCCCACCATCTCCCTTCAGTCCCCCACAGGTCTCCAGGCTCTTTCTTTCTGCATATCAATTTCCCTGCTACCAGCACAATTGCAGTTTCCATTTTCCAACACCACGTGCAAAGGGCAAAGCTTAAAACAAGCAGATAAGGACTGCTCAAGCTGTGTGAAAGCTGCTTCTAGATGCTAAAAGGTGAAAGTTTGCTCTTCCTTAATAGATTGTTTATCTCAATGTCAATATCACTTTGGGCAAGTGCTCAAGTGCTTTTCTGAGCCAAGGCTTGTGTTCATAATTAAATTTGAAGACTTTTGTAGTCGCAAGTTGTTTTTCTAGCTTGGAGAACACCTTGATACTTAAACACAAACCTTCAGAAACATATAACAAAACATGCATTTCATGTAATTAAGCCATCAGAGCCTTTATATTTATAAATAGACAAAAGACATTTTAGGTTGCCTAATCACACTTCTGCATGAGCAGAATGAAGTTGCCTGCTGTAATGCATGCAGGTAGATAGAACGGCATTAATGAAAACAGTCATCAAAGAGGGAAGTCTCTTTTAAACTGTTAAAAATAATTTTACTGACTGTCTACAGTAGTTCACTTGATGTTTGTCAGTACTTTTAATTTATGTTTAAAAACACACGTTTCACTGAATAGAACTGTGTGACCCTTTAGGTTTCAGAAATCAGTGGGAATGAATGAGGAATCACCTCTTTCTCCAGGCCAGACAGCAGCAGCTGCAGTCAGTGGGGCCACTGTAGCTGGATCTCTCTAGTTATTGTTTTAAAGGTGACTGGCAGGGCACCATCTGAGATGGTTTCAGACTCTGGAACAAGCACTTCCACAGCTTGCTCCAAAGCATGCTGAATTTTGTGACCTTCTGGGCAAGCTACAAAGGACATCTGTTTGACAGGGCTTTCAGAGCATGATAAGGGTGAAGGCATTGGACAGACCTTTCTGGATGCAGCTGGCTGGATTCCTGCTGCGTTGATCACTTAATTCAGCTAAGATTCAATTTCACTGTGTCATGGTTTAGCTCCAGTCAACAACCAAGCACCACGCAACTTCTCGCTCACTCCCCCCTGGTGGGACGGAGGAGAGAATTGTAAGCGTAAAAGTGAGGCAACTCATGGGTTGAGATAAAGGCAGTTTAGCAGGTAAAGCAAAAGCTGCGCACAGAAGCAAAGCAAAACAAGGAGTTCATTCACTCCTTCCCATGGGCAGGCAGGTGTTCATCCATCCCCAGGAAAGCAGGGCTCCATCATGCATAAGGGTTACTTGGGAAGACAAATGCTATAACTCCAAACATCCCCCCCTTCCTTCTTCCCCAGCTTTATATACTGAGCATGACGTTGTATGGTATGGAATATCCCATTGGTCAGTTTGGGTCAGCTGTCTTGGCTGTGTCGCCTCCAGTTTCTTGTGCACCTGGCAGAGCTCGGGGAGCTGAAAAAGTCCTTGGCCAGTGTAAGCGCTACTTCGCAACAACTAAAACATCTCCACATTATCACCACTGTTTCCAGCACAAATCCAAACATAGCCCCATACTAGCTACTGTGAAGAAATTTAACTCTATCCCAGCTGAAACCAGGACACACTGTTAATTGTGTTAGGGCACCTCAGATCTGAGGTAGACATCTTCTGGATTTTGGTGGTTTTGTTTTGTTTTGTTTTAAAGTAGAGTGAATGGGATTAGCTTGAGTGTTTTGCTGAATCTGAGGGAAGATAAATACTGTATCATCTACTACTTTAATGTTATTTTGGTCATAAATAGAAGAAATTACAGGATTAATTTAGTTTTCTTTTTGACATGCCCCAGAAAACCTGGCTGTTTTGCAAACTTCAAACTTTGAACAAAAGAACACAAAGAACTTTGTTGTTATTTAAACTGATGAGGAAATAGTAAAACTTAAAATCTGAAGCTAAGACATTCAAGATACTATTTTCAATTCAGATGAAAGAAAACACTCAGTACAACATTAAAATGAGAAAAATTAAGAATGAGAAAACAATATTTTAAGCTTATTAAAGAAGCAGATAACTTGCTCCTCACATCTACAGCTAATACCTATTAATACAAAAACACTTGGGTAATATTTTTTCTGGTTTTAATTTGTGTCCTGCAGTTTTACTCTGTATTGCGCTATCTGTTCTCATGGGCTGCCCTTGGCCCAGATCTCACAGCAGTCCAAATTTAAATAGAGCACTGCACATTCTTGGTCTAACTATGTTAATTATGATTGTGGGGTTTTTTTTTGTTTTTTTTTTTTTTTTTTTAAAAAAAGCTCATTATATTAGCTTGCTAGAGTAAATCTGAAACTCCATAAACAGTCTAAGAGGATAGTTCCCCTCCACCTGAGTGATGATGTCCTGAGGGACATTTAGAGCGGTGCAGATCAGAGCTCTGCAGACGTGAGTGCCAGCCCTGACCTGCATCCTGCCACACCTGCAGCCTTCGGTGTGGGAATCCACACTAACACTAAGCTTGCGAATCCCAGTCCATAATACATTTTACAAGATCATGTTCCTACAGAAAACTCAGGGGAGAAACAGCTCCTTATTTGGTTGTTATTCACTCTTCGGTTTTCCAGGTGTGTAGGCAAGCCAACGGGGGTGAAGAAATAATACTGTGAGACTGTGAAACCTCAGGAGCTGTGAAGTGCAAAGGTATTACTACTGCCATAAGAAATCCCATAAACCACAGATATGTGGGCCTGAAAGATTAGCGGGGGAAATACTGTTATAGCCTTCCTCTCTTTTTATTCTCTAGTCATTCATTATCAGCCTTTGTCAGAGACAGGGAGTGATGAGATGAACCTTTGATCTGACCAAGTATTGCCATTTTTGTTCAATTGTATCATGTAAGCAAATGCTAGGTATTTCTGTAATACCAGTGTACACTGCTGCAACTGAGTAGATTTTGGTCTGGTAACCTTGTTTTGTCATTCCCTATATTGTCATAGACTTAACCTTTTATCACAATTTGTATGCGTTGCTTGAATACATAGTTGGGCTCATCATATCTCTGGGTGTATCTTTTTCTTCTTCTGTATAAGGCTGTGACTCTTCCAGGTAAGAACGGTATTTTTAGTGCATGCTTTCTTTCAACCTGTACTGTAATGTGCCAAGGTCATCTTTATTGCAAACACTGCATAATGCTCCTAAAATAGTCTGTGTACATTTGTGCACTCACAGGTTTTTTGTAAAAAGATTGCTTTGCATAAGTCTGTAAAGCATCAGCATACAACAATCTTTTACTTGTGAAATTGCCTTTCCCTTTTCTAGTCATCCTTTTGACACATAAATGATCATTTTAGATTTTTTAATAATTGTGCTGCACCATTTACTTCAGCCTGAATCATTTCACCAAATAATAGTCAACTTATAGCAGTCTTCAAAGGTGATTTATGAAATAATAGTTTGAACGTTCTTTGAATTTCACAATTTATCCATTAATTCAGAGTATTTTATTTTTATTCATTCAGAGTATTTTTATTTTATTTAGCTTTTGTGCTTTAACCCATTCATCTGCCCACTTAATACATAACAGGCACATGTTCACTGTCAAGGAAGTAACTATGAACTCCAGGATTTCTAAATGCATATTGGGCCTCAGAAACATACCCGTGACCACAGCTCCTGAGATCCAGTGCCTAGAAACCACTAACTCCTAGCATCATGTTGGCACAGTATATAGGATCTTGTAACTTTGCAAGGGATTAATGAAGACCTCTAGAGATATCAAATGCCAAAAAGACATAAGGTATAAACTGACTTATACTTTGTAAAGGCATGGACGGAATTTTGCCCACACACTGTCCTACTTTATAAACTATAAGGTAATCACCTTTCTTTTAGCTGTCATTACTTTCAGAATAAAACTCCATGAAGAAAGTGAACACCATGGCTTAGGGCATAACTCTGGTTTTAATACAACTGAAATCTGTTTTTTTCTAATATTTCAGAATTTTTAAAAAAAGCAACCACCTATTGTTTCAGAAAATAATAATGGAAAAGGGGTTAGAACTGGGTTAATCAGTGATTCACTGGAATGTCCCACTGGTAATAAGGCAATCTTCTGACCTCCTCGTATGTTTAAATTTCTTTGCTTGGTCTTGTCATTTGCAATGGCGCAACCTGCTTTGAGAGGGAAAGAGAATATGTGACCAGGACTTACAGGTTGTTTCACAGTGTGCTGAGTCACAATGCTGTCTTTTATAACGGCATTGCCTTTGAGACATTCATTTTTTCATCTGCAGCAGTTTTCATGAATAAATTACTTTTTAAAAAAGTGAATTTGTTAAAAGGACTTTTTGTGCCCTGTAATTATCTCATAGAATTTAATCTGGGAAGGTACTGACTAAAATGCTTAATGCAATGAAGGAGAAAATGTTTAACTTCTGCTTGTTTTTAGAACAATCTGTTTTCTGATACTTACAATAATGATGAGGTGTATTTTTAATATACTGCTTATTGTCCATGCTTGAATATCCTTTCTCTGACAGGACCATTATTCTACCTAAAACTAGCAGAATGAGTTTTTTTCCCACTTTCTAGCTCCTATACCAAAGGAAAAAGTCCTTAGAATTTATCACTTTATAAACAATAGACCTCTGTCTGAATTGAAATTAAAAATAAACAAACCACCCCTGTGAATTTCTGTCATGTAAATTTTAATTTGGCACTTTAGGCTGGCTGCATAACTTTCATATTATGAAAACTACCGACTTAAAAGACACTTATTTGTATTACAATAAATGCTTAGCAAAGTGAAGGTTATACTAGCAGTTCTATTATAACAAGGTATTTTCACAAAGTTGTAAATTAAGTTTCCTGTATCTTTGAGTGTGAGAATGCAAAATATAACACTCATAATTAATGTATTTTATAAATGTAGGTATAATTACTGAAATAATGTTCAGATGCTGCTAGATTCTACCTTTGTGATGTAACTCTTTTATGTGACATAATTTTTCAGTGTTTTTTTGAAAAAAAAAACTACTTCATTCGTTGTTGTGGTGATAGTTGATTTCTTTTTCCCTCCCGACAAAGATAATGACAACTACATTCTCTGAGATCCTCCATTCCAGGAGGCTTTTGTGTTGAAAAAGTACTGATAGAAAGTTGTAACTAAGTTATAGTCACTATCATCTACATGTTCTTTCACGTGCCATTTAACTGGCAGTATCAGAAGGCAGTCCTTCAGAGAGTCTGGCTCACCTGGGTTTTAGTCCACCCAATCTACGTTTTTTTTTTTTAAGCTAAAGTCTAATAATGAAGAGCGCAGGCTGAAGGCAGGATAACCCAAACAGAATCAGTTTTCCCATGTTACAGACACTACTTGTGTGACTTCAAGATAGAAGATGAGAATTCTTCAACATTATCAAAGGTTTGTATTGTAGAGAGGATTTCACTGTCTCATTAGCATCTGCAATGATTAATTCATTGACTACCTTGAAAGACGAGGACGTTGGAAATTAATATCCATAGAGCCTTAAACAAGAAACCTTCATAGGACTAGTGATAGGCCCCATTTTTAGAAACCCAGCCTTCACTTCCACATGCACAGTTGTGCCCATTGAGTAACTAATGCAGTTATTATCACTAATCTGTGTTTATGCAAGTAATGCATAGACCACCCAACCAGGCTGAAGAGGCAGATGAAATATTCTATAAGCAGCCATGAGAAGTCTCACAAATTCTAGCCCTTGTTCTCATGGGGGACTTCAACTTACCAGATATCTGCTGGAAATATGTTGTGGTTTAGCGCCAGTCAGCAACTAAGCACCATGCAGCCGCTCGCTCACTTCCCGCACCCTTGTGGGGTGGGGGAGAGAATTGGAAGAGCAAAAGCAAGAAAACTCGTGGGTTGAGATAAGAACAGTTAATTATTAAAAATAAAATAGTAATAGTAATAATGGTAATTATAATAATAATGACTGTGCTAATAATAATAAAAATAATAATAATAATATAAAAAGGAAAATAACAAGAGAGAGAAATGAAGCCCGGAAAAAAAACAGGAGGAAAAAAAACACAAGCGATGCAACTGCTCACCACCAGCTGACTGATGCTGCTGGTCCCTGAGTAGTGATCGCTGCTACCCTGGTCATCTCCCCCCAGTTAATATACTGGGCATGACATCATATGATATGGAATATCCCTTTGGCCAGTTTGGATCAGTTCTCTTGGCTGTGCCCCCTCCCCTCCTGACTTCTTGTGCACCCGGCAGAGCATGGGAAGCTGGAAAAGTCCTTGACTAGTATAAGAACTACCCAGCAACAACTAAAACATGTGTGTGTTATCAGCATAGTTTTCATGCTAAGTCCAAAACACAGCACTGTACCAGCTACAGTGAAGAAAATTAACTCTATCCCAGCTAAAACTATGACAAAATACAATACAGAAGAGAGGAAACTGTCTAGGAGGCTCCTGGAGTGTGTGGAAGATAACTTCCTGACACAACTGGTGTTTGAGCCAACTAGAGAAGGCACCCAGCTGGATCTGTTGTTTGTGAACAGAGAAGGACCTGTGGGTAATGTGATGGTTGGAGGCCATCTTGGGCATAGTGATCACAAAATAGTAAGAGTTTTCAGTTCCTGGAGAAGTAAGGAGGGCGGGCAGCAGAATCCCTTGGGAGACAGTCCTGAAGGGCAACAGTGTCCAGGAAGGCAGTACTTCAAGAAGAGAATCTTAAAGCTGCAGGAGCAGGACATCCCCATGTGCCAAAAGATGAGCTAGTGGAGAAGAAGCCCGGCCTGGCTGAAAAGAGAGCTTTGGCTGGAACCCAGGAAAAAATCAGAGAGTTTATGACTTTTGGAAGAAGGGGCAGGCAAGTCAGGAGGACTACAAGGATGTCATGAGGTTATACAGAGAGAAAATTAGAAGGGCTAAAATTAATCTGGCTACTGTCATAAAAGACAGTAAAAAATGTTTCTATAAATACATAAGCAACAAAAGGAGGGTCAAGGACAATCTCCATCCTTTGTTGGATGTGGTGGGAAACATAGTGACAAAGGATGAGGAAAAGGCTGAGGTACTGAATGCTTTCTTTGTCTCAGACTTTAATAGTAAGACCAGTTGTTCTCCACATACACAGTACACTAAGGCGGAATACAGGGCCGGGGAGCAGAATAAGGCTCCCATAATCCAAGGGGAAATGGTTAGTGACCTGCTACACCACTTAAACACACACAAGTCTATGGGGCCAGATGGGATCCACCCAAAGGTACTGAGGGGGCTGCTGGAAGTGCTCACCAAGCTGCTTTCCATTATTTATCAGCAGTCCTGGCTAACTGGGGAGGTCCCAGTTGACTGAAGATTAGTAAATGTGATGCCCATCTACAAGAAGGGCTGGAAGGAGGATCCTGGGAGCTACAGGCCTGTCAGTCTGACCTCCGCGCTGGGGAAAGTTATAGAGATCATCTTGAGTGCTATCACGCAGTACATACAGGGCAACCAGGTGATCAGGCCCAGTCAGCATGGGTTTCTGAAAGGCAGGTCCTGCTTGACTAACCTGATCTCCTATGACATACTTAGTAGGTGAAGGAAAGGCAGTGGTTGTTGTCTACCTAGATTTTAGTAAAGCCTTTGGCACCATTTTCCACAGCATTCTCCTGGAGAAGATGGCAGCTCATGCCTTGGATGGGTGTACTCTTCGGCTGCATGGCTGAGCCCAAAGAGCGGTGGTGAAATGAGTTAAATCCAGGTCACAGGTGTGGTTCCCTAGGGCTCAGTACTGGAGCCAGTCTTGTTTAATATCTTTATCAATGATCTGGACAAGTGCACCCTCACTAAGTTTGTAGACAACAGCAAGTTGGGCAGGAGCGTTGATCTGATTGAGGGAAGAAAGGTTCTGCAGAGGGACTTGGACAGACCGGATTGATGGGCTAAGGTCAATTTTATGAGGTTTAACAAGGCCAAGTGCTGGATCCTGCACTTTGGTCACAACAACCCCATGCAGTCTTGGGGAAGAGTGGCTGGAGAGCTGCCCGTTGGAAAAGGACCTGGAGGTGCTGGTTGACAGCCGGCTGAACATGAGCCAGCAGTGTGCCCAGGCAGCCAAGAAGGCCAACAGCATCCTGGATTCTATCAGAAATAGTGTGGCCAGCAGGGAAGCGATCATGCCTCTGTGTTCAGTACTGGTGAGGCTGCACCTTGAATATTGTATTCAGTTTTGAGCCCCTCACTACAAGATAGATATTGAGTTGCTGGAGTGTGTCTAAAGAAGGTCAATGAACATAGTGAAGTGTCTGGAGAGCAAGTCTTATGAGGAGCAGCTGAGGGAACTGGGATTGTTCAGCCTGGGGAAGAGGAGGCTGAGGGGAGGCCTTATCACTCTTTACAACTACCTGAAAGGAAGTTGTAGTGAGGAGGGTATTGGTCTCTTCTCCCAAGTAAAAAGCAATGGGACAAGAGGGAATGGCCTCAAGTTGCACCGGGGATGTTTAGATTGGATATTAGGAAAAATTTCTTCACTGAAAGGGTTGTCAGACATTGGAACAGGCTGCCCAGGGAGGTGGTTGTGTCACCACCCCTGGAGGTATTTGAAAGACGTGTAGATGTGGCAGTTAGGGACATGGTTTAGTGGTAGACTTCGCAGTGTTAGTTTTAGGGTTGGACTCAATAATCTTAAAAGTCCTTTCCAACCTAACCAAATTGATGGTTCTTTGATTCTATGAATGCACAACTAGCAGCATGCAAAGCTTGCATGCACCAGTAACTGCATCTGTAAAGTTGTTTATGCACTAAATGGTGAAATCTGTGGGAATCAAATGCGCAACCTAAATGCTTCGGCCTTACTTCAAGTGAAAACCATGCAAAAATTGGATCAGTCTCATGAACAAATATTAACAATTTTTTTTTAACTTTAATAAAGCTATAACCTACTCTACAGAACTGTTGCATGTATTCAGTGGCTTTTAGTAATTAAGTGCAGTGCATGATGACTTAATATCATCTGTCAAACCCATTATAGTTGTTTATTCCATTATTGCTTATTCTTGAGCATGTCACATTATGTGAGGTGATGTGCAAGCACAGAATAAATAAAACTCCTTGCTCTGGAGTTCCATACATTTCTGGATAACAGCCACACAGGAGAAACACAGGGAAACAATGAGATCATGCTGAATCGCAATGATCTTGGCATACCAGCAACTTAATCCAAATTAAGGTGTCTTCCTAGGTGTTTTCTTGGCTATGGCCAAGTTTAGACAAAAGACTGGGATGTATTCTGTGGGGTAGGTCTCTGGAAATTATGGGGAATTGCTATGGTGGCACGAGTAGTAACATAAATAAAAACACAAAAGTCTTTTTTTGGAAATGCAGGTGGACAAGGTGTTTTTTCTTTAGGTGCAGTTTATTGATCTATAAAGGTAAGCATGAAACTTCAGTAGGAGGTGAAGGAAAAGAGAGAAAGATTAAAGAAATATTGAAAATTTCATTTGGACATTTTAGGTTAGACTCAGAAGAAGATTTAAGAGACATTCAGGAAACAGAACTCTTTGTGCCCAGTAATTAAGAAATAGATGATCTTTGTGCAGACAGAGTCATTCCTTAGCACATCCAGTAGGTAAATGCTCAAGGAGTCATTCTCCTTTTTCTCCCTCTTTGTCTAAAACAGTATTTAACTTTTCTATCAAAATGCAGCCGAGAAACTGGAAGACATCACACCCAGAATATCACATAAACTAATGGCTAAGGCTTGTTCCAGCAATGGGATATGGAAGGGTGAAAGGGTGAAGCTGATTTTCTGTATGTGGTTGATACTTTTATGCTGGAGAAGATTCACAGCCTCTAAACTGCAGAGCCTGCTTTCACTGCTGGGTTTGTAAATACTGTTTAAATCACCTTGTCAACTTAGCCTTTTGCTTTATTAAAATGTCTAGTTGGGAGCATGCTTTCTTCAATTCAAAATTATTTCCTTCCATTTAAATATGTTGGTTGTGTTTTCTTTAAATTGCTTTGCTTCAACCCTACACTGAAATTAGTTGCCTTCTGGTTGTTTTCCTCACTGAACAGAACAACCAGCTCTTCTTGGAAGTCAACATGTTTATAGTATTTCTCATCCGCATGAGATATAAACAAGGTAGTGATAATCTATGAGGGCATGAGAAAGGAGGATTTAACTTATGCCTGAGCATGGAGGGGGAGCAGTGGAGGGAAAATAAGAGCTAAAGCTCAGCAAGAAAAGATGGCCTTAATACCGATGTTCCCAGAGGGCATGAGCAAGGCAAAAGAAAAGCCATAGGAAAGGCCATCGCGGTAATCAGCATCTGGGTGAGATAGGAGCTTAATGGGTGAACAAGAAAGGCTGGACTTAGTGATTGTACATAGCGGGAGTGGTCCAGATCTACCTTCAGTCAATATATAAGGACCATGGGAAAGTTTCAAGCTCCCAGTTATGCATAGGAAAGAGAAGAGGTCTGTGTTCCCTTTCCTGTGTTCATAGGTTGTCCTTGCATGCTACTTAGTTCAGCTGTATAGAAAAATACCAGTGAGTGGAGACTTACAGAAGCCACATGGACAGTTTCTGGCTCTGGTTGTTCTTTTTCTGTGAGGTTGTGAGTGGCTTTGGTTAGAGGCCCGAGAGATGCTTGAATTTTCAGAGCTCTGCAAAGTAAACATACAGAGCTGGTAACAGCATTTGTAAATTAAAGATTACTTTAATCTTCAGTGACAGATTTATGAAATATTGCTTTAAATTCTGCTTCATGCTGCAGAGCCAACTGAGTTTATTTTGGAGACAAAAGCAATTTAAAAGAACCCATAGATTGCTTTGGCTACTGAAGAGTATAAATTATCCCTAACTAAATTTTGTCAGTAGAGTATGTTGAGCTATTTAGATAAAACATGCTTTTTGACATTTATTACAGAATGATCCCTTCCCATAGACTGCTAGCCACAAAAAGGGGACATGAGATAAATCATTAAGGAGCTGGTAATCTTTTTGCTGACATAAATGATATTGGTTAAAGATGGAAATACTAAGCTTTTTTTTTTTTTTTTTTTGGTATGGTACAGTGCTATGCAATCAGACAGCAATGCATTCAAATTCCAATAGTAAAAATACTGTAAACATGTAAAAATGTATCTTGATGTGGCAGATGCTGTTTCTAAATATGTATCTACCAGGATGCAAAAGAAATCCTTCTGAGAGAAAAGCAAGAAATCTCTTGCCTAAATTAAATACCTAGCAATGAATCTTGCCCCATGTCAACAGTTTTTGAACCCATAGTCTCAGCAAGATGTTATTTCCAGTTCCAGCCTTTTGTGGACATACATTTTTTTTAGGGTAGAATTGTGATTTACACAACTGATTTTGCTTTCTCACATAGATATTCTTATTATCCCCAAGACTAACCACACGAATTAATATGGGGAGTGATATACTTTTCACTAACTAAAATATGCCTGCGGCAGGTATCAATAGTATGCATCGCTATGCATACACCAAGATATCTGTGAGTGAACCTATCCTGGAGACACACGCTGTTTTGCTTACAAGCTGGCAGGACCAGACTCGGAGAGCCACCCTCACATTTCACATCCAGGCTGCGGGATTGTGCGCCAGGCACGTCCCCCAGCCCTTGCCACAGGCATGGCTCCACTTCCCAATTTATGCCACTCACCCCAGAGTGTCTGGAACAGCTTTCTGGAACAGCTGCATGCCATCAGTGTCCTATAGGGCCCATCTGTGTCTGTCCATACATTTCCTCCGGAGACAATAGCTAACCTAGTTTTGTTGCTGTCTGGGCTGAAAAAAGAAAACTAATGTACTTAGCAAACTGTTAACAAGCTGTTAGCAAACAGTTCCCTTTATTTAATAAATGTAATATCATACCATATTCTTTCTCCTGATCCTCATTCTTTTAGGCTCAAAATAGAAAAAGAAAAAAACCCAATAACTCCTTAAAAATTATATAAATATATTCCCTCAAGATGGTGCCTAATGCATGTGTCTGCAAATTGCCAGATGTGAGAGGAGAGAGTGCTTACTGCCTATGAGCTCTACCTTCTTTCTGTTTATGCAAATGAGTAGGCAGATAAAGAAGGTTTTGGTGTGAGAAAGGAGAAAAACCATTTCCAAAGCACAGCTGGCTCTCTAAGATATGTACAAATCCATAACGTACTGTCTTTTACCACGGGTTAGAGAAGATTGAACTGCCCAGTCCACTAAGCTCAAATTTTCAGGATTCTTGTTTTCAAAGTATGGCTTTAACTGGAGAGCAGTACTTGCTCTCCAATTAAAACAGCATTTCCCCAGTTTCAGTCAAGATTGCTCTCATAAACAGTAAAGCAACTAAAGAAGACTATAGTTTGTTCCTCTGTCGCTTTACATTCCGGTTTGCCATCTCTTATGCTCTTACCATGAGATTTTGAGAGATGGTGTCCTTTCTGGTATCTGCCATGAAGATTCCTTGATTTGAGGGGGTCTGTTCTTCATAGTGGCTTATACAATAAGTACATACTCTACCAGCTCTGCCCTTGTACATGTGCAGGTTCTGTTACATGTCCACTGCTCTTAGCAGCAGGTAGTAGCTCTCAAATAAACCTGGAAGTCTGTAATGACTACATGTACAAGGCAGATGAGGAAGCCTGGATCTTTGATACGCTATTTTTACTCAATCATGTTTTTCTTTCATGTTGTTGCTTTAATTCCTTTCTTTGCCTTGTCACTGAGCTACGTATTTTCTTCTTGGAGCTGGAATGGGCCACGTGTAAACAAGAGATGCCTCGGAAATGGTCCCTTTGAGAGTGCCTCCATCGCATGTGTGTAGCATGGCACAGTCAGGCTCTGAGCCTTGACTGGGGTCTGTGTGGGACACAGCACTATGAATGGAAAATTTTAATTGGCTATATTTACTATAAAACATCATCTAGTAATCTGCATGTTGCTAACAAAAGGCATCAACAATTACCCAACACAATACTTCAGGACAATTCATCAGGGGCTTTGCTTAAATCTAACACAATTGTCAGTAGGAAATTCAGTCCTTTTTCAGTGCAGGCTATTCCCTTGTTAAATTTATTTCTTTATTCTGGAGCTTCTCTCTTTAATGTCATTCCTTTTCTGTGGAATCAGACATAATGCTTCTGCCCTTGATTTTCCAGTTTTGCATAGGACATACAAAAGCCACCTTAATCTCATTAATATTCATATTGATATTTTGTACTTGACAGAATTGAAGAAAACAGACTAAAGAGTTATTTGGTTACCTTTGAGGTTTCTACTTCTTCAGTTTATAAAATTGTATCCTTTCTAACTGCTGGCTTGAGTATGTGTAGAAACTCAACTGGTGTACTGGGCGGGGGAGGAATCTAAAGTCCTACCACAATTACAGGGTAAAAAACCCTCCTGCGGTACTGCTATTATTGCACATTACTTCCTCAGGCAGAAGGCCTGATGTTGTTCTCAAGTTTAAACAAGGATAGTGTCTCATAATTCAATATGGTAGTACTATTTCTGCAACAGAACTGCTTCCTTTTCAGAAAAAAAACCACCACCCTCTACAGCTCTTATCTTTATCAGTACACTGTCTTTTAAATACCCCTGCATACTGTGAACAACCACTTAATTTTAAACGCTCATTATAAAGTGTAAATACATCCATATCCACTGCATAATGATACTTTACTGTCAATTTGAGTAAAGCAGAAATCTAATCTTCACAGTCAAACAGTTGTTGAGCTGCCTGGTCATCTTGGTAGTAAACATAATAGCATTAAGACTTAGCATATGTGGCAAAGCAAAACTGTAGTAATACACAGTTTCTTTTGTGCTAAAATATTTAACTAACGTTAAAACTATATAAGCCTTAAAAACAATCATGCCCTGTGCTTTTGTAATGGTATTTAGCACATTTTTGTCAAAGAATTTGCACAAATGCTAATTATATTAAGGTTTGCAACAATCAGTCTTCAGAGACTGTCTTGGGTTTCCTTACTTTGCAGTAGGTGGGCTCCGGAGGCCCTCGGCACCTTCCCTTGGAGCGTATGTGCAGCTTATCAAAGCAGTCATTCACACATAATACGTTTCCGTGGGGGCAGTGCTGGGAGGTCTGCACACTGCTTTTCTAGCTGCTATCAGCTGTAGCTCTGGACACAAAGGTCTGTAAATGTGTTCTGAGTTTTTCCTTTGTTTCCTTTCTTGTGCACTTTGGGTCTGCTCTGGCTTATTCAATAAAAAATTTTAATATCAAGCTTTGGATTTCAGACCCAGAATTCAAAGTAACAAACTTTCAAAGAGCTTATTGAATCAAAATCCTTCCTGAATTATCTCCCAGGTTGACTTATCACCAATACTTTTATTAATTTCATAGGAATGAACAGAACTTTCTGGAAACCTGTGCCAAATGCTGGTCTCATGTTGAATCTATTCCCAAGTCAATTCTAAGTGATATTTCTCCACTGTAACTGAATCAGAATGTAGACAAAATTAGACAAAGTACCACATCTTTCTTATCCCACTTAAGAGAAAAATTAGAGTGATGCCATATCTTTTTTACTGGTGCATCGGAATAAAGGGATGATACCTGAATCCTATTCTTTCAGAGCTGTGGTAAAGAAAAGTCCTAAAACTATCTATAGATGAGGATGTAAATCTCTTGATTTTTAAAAACTGATAAAAACATCAGTGACATGATATTTTAAAATGTGTCTCAAGTTAGTACAAATGCCTACCAATAATAAAAAAGAAATCAATAAAAGAAATCTATAGGATCTATAATTTCATTTTTGATCACATCTGGTGAAATAACTTGAGTTGGCCAACACAGTACAAACAGTTGTGTTGAATATCACAAATATTTTCAGCAAAAAAGGGGGTATATATATTTTTAAAATATGAATGTATAATATAATATATATTATTGAATTTTGACCATTCCCAAACAAAATTATTTGTTTTGCTTTGGACAAAATTAATTTTAAAAAGATATAAAATCCCCAAAGAAACAAAACATGTCCAGTTCACAATTAAAGTTTAAGTATCACATCAAATACCCATTTATAGTTAGGCTGCTGCTCCAATTTGCTACCTGATATTTTTCACTTTCCTGACAGTGGCCCAGTGTTGATTCCTCCTGCTTCATTCTTTCTCAAGTCATTTATATGAAGTTTGTTGAAACTTCTTCTGAAAACTGCATAAAAGTGGGAAAGAACTTTAGGATTTAGCTCACTTCTTCAGTCATCAAAACCATAATTATGTAACTCGTGTTCTTTGATGCTCACCTGTGGTTGCCAGGAGCTGCAATTTACATTAGTGTGGGTTTTTTTGGTGGTGAAGGGGAGGCTGTGCAGGTTTTTTGGTTTTGTTTTGTTTTTTTCAAAAATGAGCAACTTGTGTAACTCATGAGAAACTGCTGATGCAGACAGCTTAGCAAGTTTCAGGGAAGTGATTGCATATTTATGTGGAATAGAAGAGCACTCACATTTGCATTAGGTGGGATATAAATAAATCTGATGGGTTTGTCTTCTCCTAATTGTATAGCATTTTAACTTTATCAGTAGAATTTAAGTAATATAACCCTCAATTTAGAATGCATGAGAATCTTGATGTAAAAAATACACAGTATCTATTTCATGGGAATAATCAAACCCATAGTAGTCTCCTTTACTATATACCTGTGCCCGTGCGTATGGTTATATAATTTATAATTCTCAAGTGACTGTGGATTAACAAGCTAGTTGCCATCTCTCTAACTGACCACATGTATATTTGTAGATGACCCAGCTGGAGAACACAAAAGTATGAAATTTCTTCAGGTCATGATACTGCCAGTATCACAGTCACTAAAAACCAAGATTTGTCTCTGAATCAGCTGGATCTTTTTATGAAGACCCTATTATTAGTTGAAGGAGCTGCTACTTTACCACAAAGCGTGCTTCTCCTGAGCTTTGCAGGTGCCACAGGAGTGGACTTCTTGAGCCTGTTTGACAGTTCAGTGGTGAGGTGCATCTGTGTAAACGAAGAAGAGCTTTGGGGATGCACGGTGGTTGTATTCAGCACCTGAACAACCAGAGACCTTGTCTTTGCCACAGATTTCCTCTGGTACAAAACATGTCCCACTTCACTACTATAAATCCATTTATAAGCTATCAGTTTCAGATGAGGAACCATAGCAAACATCTGCACATCAAAAATGACTGTTATGTTTTGTGCTTTCTTCTAAACAACATAAAAAGGACTCTGTTGACTACTTTCTGAAAAACAAGAAAATGCAGTGTGTAAAAATCTGCTACTATGAAAAATAGCGTTTTGTAATTAGACAATTATAAGGCAAACAATGTTCATCTATTTTTAATACGTATTATCTTGCTGTTAACTATGGGTTGTAATTTTAAAGAGAGACTAGAAGCTCTTGGATGTAAACTTTTCTGGCTAGGTTTGTCTAGTTATTCTTTGGAAACGTTTTTTAAATCAATAAATGCAGATACAGCCTCACTGAGTTATTTTAGAAATTTTGTAGACTGCAACATTATTCAATGTGTCAGAACATATTTTGATGTGAAATGTTTTGTTGTTATAGCAAGGAAGTTTACAGAATTTCATTTAGAAATAAATCTTTTCTGATTTATTGTCTTTTCTGTGATTTTTTTGGAATTAGGAAAAATTAAACTAAATTATACATGGTATGTGGTAAATCACAAGCTTGCTCGGCAACAATCCGTCATTGAGAATAGTAGATTTATTATAACTGAAATCCCTGATACATTTTTATTTCTTTATTCCCTAACCATGTGAGTTTTGTCTGCTATACATCTCAGGCATTTTACCTCACATTTTTAATAATGAATTGAAAATGAAGTGGCTCCTATAACAGCTCTATAATGATCTACCAAATACGATTTCATTCTATTATGTATATTTGTTTTGTAAAGACCTTCAGCATTCACTGTTTTCTAATGTACTATGAGAAATATTTTAAGAACAACAAATTTAATTCATCCTCCCTTGTGAAGCCATACAGTAATTGTTCTGTGTTCAGGTACTGTCTACAACAGTTATACAGTTCCTCCTCACACGCTTATTTGGCTTTTCTTGCTATGGAAATATAATTTATTTTACATTGGGGGATATCTACATGTTTTCATCTTAATCTCTTAATCTTAATTCTCTTAATCTTAATCTCTTTAAATGAATCTGACTAAAACCAAGTAAACTGTGGCCACATGAACTGTGCAACCAGTAGATCATGGGGTGTGGTTGCTCTGAGCAGGAGAGTGGTGATGTGCAGGTGAAGGCAGTATTTGCATAGTGGGACCTAGAGGGATTGTTTCTCCATGGCTTAGGAGAACATCTAAAGAGATTCACTTTCTCTGTATTGTCGTACTTGTTCAATGCAAACATAGCTTCACTGAACATCAGAAATATCCAACTGGTACAAAACCATGAAAATGTAGGTCTTCATAGTGCTCTCCTTTCTGATTGTTTCCATTTCTATGTTATTGTAGTGTAACCTGGACCAAGCAATTTCACTTATGTTTCAAATTCTCCTTAAAACAGCAAAATAACTAGTAGCAAAGAAGATGTGAGGGAAAAAATGGAGCATCAGAAAAAAAATGTTTAACCTTTTCCCCTTGAAGTTTTAAATAAAAGAGGAGAAAAGCACAGGACAAGAATCTATCCTATCCATGCAGACTCATGAGACAAAGCTTTTGGCAGAGAGGAACAGCTCGTCTCCATGATCTGCTGGGCTTGTGCAGAAAGCTTGAATGAGGGCTCCCTTACTTGTCTCTGCTTCAGCAGCTTTTATTACAAGCAAGTGAACTGTGCTGTAATCAAGACTTAATAAGCAATTTCAAAGCCTTTTGATGGCCAGCACCATCCTGGATCTTCTGACGGAGGTCAGAGTGAAGGCCTGTGAGAACAATCAGACCCATACTTGTTACAGACAAAAACATCCTTTACCATCTCTATTGGTTGATACCAAGCTCCAGAAGGTTTATTTTAGGGAAAGATCATTTCAGGATAATACGTTCAAGAAGGTGGCGCCCATCTGACTCTCACAATCATCACTTTGGATGCTTTTGGAGAATGAACTTACAGTATCAGCCAACTCCACCTCAAATGGAAATGCCATTCAGAATAGTATCTGCAGCATTCAGTAATTCAAATGCAAATTTGAAGCTGCTGCCTTTTGAAATGCTGGTTCACAGAAGGTTTGCTATGTCATTACACAGTTTGCTTAAAATAAATTAATAAAAAAGTATGGCATAGTTGCATACAATTATTTTTTATTATTTTCTTAAATACGTCCATAAAATTTTGCAGTGCCTGTTGTACACCCACCATTTTCGTGATCACTTAATGAATGATTCTGGGTTACAGCACCTCCATCTTGTGGTAAACTTGAGAAATAGATCTTCCTTAATGATATCTGCCAAAAAGTATCTCTGAAAATATTACGATAATATAGATCTATCAAAATTTCAACTTGGGTCTAGATCCTTCAGGGAGTTTGTTTTAGTGTGATTTCTCTCTGCCTCCATTTTGCACTTGTCATCTGGGACAGTCCTCTCTGTGCACGCAGAAACCTTGTTTCTTACAGGCTGACAGCAGGAGGAACTTGGCTTCCCTAAGGAGTCAGGGAGGTACTATGCTTCTATAAAGTGAGAGCTAATGCTATCAGTGAATAGCAGTATTTAGGTATTAAGAATCTCAGAGGTTTATAGATACCTGTCATGGAGGAAGCTTTCAATTATCATCATTCCACTGCAATTGCAAAGGTTTTTTTCTTGAAGCTAAAACATCAAAGCAGAAGTTTTCTACTGCCACAGTTGACTAGGAACATGAATGTACGTGTGTGTGTGTGTATTTTGGGTTTAAAATTAAAATTTATAATTTGGGCAAAATTAGTCTGAAAAAGAAATGTTTTTCAGGCCCAGGGAGAGACTCTTCATGACTGGTACTGTACAAAGCATAGCTGATGGATGGTCCCTGTCTGCACTCTTGGTAGCCACCGAGCACAGCCCAGACACCTACACTGAGCTATCAGATGGAAGACTAATTCCAAAGTGCATTACTTTTTCTTCTGTGTTTCCATTGATCTTTCTGGTTTTCTATCACTGAGGTGCTGTGTGCTGTGAATGCAAAAAGTAAGATATTTAGAAAGCAAGTCAGCTAGGTGCAAATATGAAGTTCCTCCCACTTTCTACCCTGATACTGCAGCAGTGCTCTGTTTTACAGGACAGCTCTAGATAATTAGCATCAACATACCCAGCTCCCTCACCGTCTTCTTGTGTCCAGCATGCTGCAGTCCCATAACAGTCTTGGATTTTCTCCAGCATGTTAAATTCTTGCTTATTCTGGGGAGCTCAAAACTGGGCACAGTACTCAGGTGCAGTCTCACAAGTGCAGAGTAGAAGGAATTAATCACATCCATTGACCTGTTGCCTACAGTCTTGCTAGGAGAGAAGTATGCTGTTAGCCTTCATCACCACAGGGAGAGACTGATGACTCAATTCAGCTTTCCTCGCTAGGACCCTTGGGTCCTTTTCTGGAGAGCTCTTTTTCAGCCTGTTGGTCTCCAGTCTGTGCTGTTGCATGGGGTTACTGAGTCCTGGCTGTGGGAGATTGTTTTTGTCACTGTTGAACTTCATGGGGTTTCTGTCAGCTCATTTTTCCAGTCTGTCAAAGCCACTTTGAATGGCAGTTATACCCAGAATTTAAATAAGGAGTAGCACATCATCTGGACTAGAAATTATAACTGCACTGTAATTTAAGAACATAAAACTTCTGTGCTAGGCTGTCCAATATCTTCTCTCTGACAATGGTCAGCAGAGAAAAGTACTATAAAGCAAGAAAAATTAAACTTGTCCTTGTTCTCCTATGAGCTACTACTCTAGCAAATCAGTAGTTTAGGAACTTCTTAACTTTGTGCATTCTGACCTTTCTCTTCAATTGCAGGAAAGGAATCTAGTCCATTTATATTTTTTGCTGACAAACCTCCCATAGCAATTAATTCATAATCTGATGATGGATTATGCAGTAAAACTCTTTGTTTGTTTGTTTGTATTAAGCTTGCTTCCTCATAATGCTTTTGTTCTACTTCTTGCATATTGAAAAATTAGAGTAATTTGCAGCTCAGCTTGTGCACTGTTCCTACTTCTCTAGTCCCAGCCTGTTTCATCTTTGCTTTTGGTGCAGGGTATGTTGAAATGTTTTCTGTTTTGTTCTTCAATGCTTTCCTAGCAGTTTCTAACACTTGACTGGCATTTTTTTCACTGTTGCTGAGCAATGAGCTGGCATTTTTGGATAACCCTGTCCAGGAACTTTAACATTTCTTCCATGAGTGACAATAGGTAATTAACCAACATCGTGGATGCGTAGTTTCAGTTATTTTTTCCCATATATGTTATTTTGTGTTTATTGACATTGAGTTTCATCTGCCATTTTACTGCCCTGTCACCTGCACAATCCTTCTGCAGTGCTCTGCAGCCAGCTTTTCTGTAGACTACTCTGAGCAATCCTGTCTGAGGAAGGGTGTGCCACATCAAAGCCTTTACAGGCAAAGATAATTATTTGACTGAAACTCACTTAATTCAAAATCATAGGCTGAAAATATTTTTATCTTTAAATGTTGCTTCCTGTCCAGAGCTGTATACTATGCTTCCCATTTTTACAGCTTCTGTTTGAGTGTTAGGGTCTCGGGGCGGTGGAACACAAAACACTGCATTATAGTTGGCATGTACCCTGTCTGTATTTCTGAAAGCTGAAAGCTTTTTGCTGACCTGAATTCAGCATGGTTCCAACAACTGCTGCTCGCTTTGGGCTGCTCCTGTGTCATCCAGACATATACATGCTCTCTTAATACAGCAGCAACTTCCAAAGCTACATAGACTTGTGAGTCATCTAATGTACATCACATATCCACAGCTGCTCCCACAGTCATGGGTGGCTGGAGCAGAGAAGCTCCTCTCCACATCCCTTTCTGCAGTTCTACATTCCTGGCGCCACAGCACATTTATGCTAAGTCCCGGTCAACGGAACTGATGTGAAATCCAGTTTGTGTTCCTGGAGTTGCCCTCAACAACCACCAGAGTGTCTCAAGGAGGAAGCTGATAATATTTACTGAGCATGAGGTGATGTGAAATCCAGAAAAGAAGAATATTCCTCAAGCCATTTCAGTTAAATTCCTAGCTAGACAGGATGCAAGTGTTTGCATAGATTAGCAATAGCAACTGATATTAGACTTAATTATTGTATTACTTACTGTTAAAGTACCTCTAGCAGTCAGTGGGTGTCTTGCCTTTGTCAGCCATAGCTTTAGATTTTGATGTGTTATTTTAAAACTCAGACTCTGGAGGAAATGGATTAAATATGGTAGCTGGATTAGGACTGTCTGTCAATCAAAAATCACTGCAGCATAAGGACCCTTGGGGTAGGGAAACTCCATAAGCACATGTGAAGAGCAGGTAAACCGAGGAGAAACTTAGTGTATTTATTTTTGGAATTAATGCCTACAGGTTTGCAGAATGTACTGACTCAGCTTTCAGAATATTCATTTCTTAGCTCTGTGCTGAAAACAAAAGGGTGTCATCACAGCAACTTGCTGCTTTAAGTTGGGTTGCACAGTAGCTGCAGAGCTACTTTCCTCCAGGAGCTCCAGTTCCGCAAAACGTTACATGCACGTATATATGTAAAATGTTACGCATGAAAAATGTTATACATACATGTATATATGTGAACAATCCTGCTCACAAAAATAGTTTGAAGTGAAGCAAAGGGGAAAATATATGTGAATGGAATTAGACACTTGGAGAATTTCAAAGATAGCACCTTAGTTCTTAAATTCCTTTTATTTCAACAGGACATACAGAATGATAGAAAGTAGAAACTAATCAACATAAAAGTTAATGGTGGTACTGTAGTACTTTGTATGTTCTATACGGAGCCCTTTTGCATTTATTACTTTAGATTAGCACTTGAAAGAGGGAATGTAAGCTGTTAATATCTCTAGCTGGTTTTATGCCTGTGTTACTATTTGCAAATCATAATTTAAAAAATTGCACACCTTTGCCTGCAAACACTGAGTGGACTTTAATGACTGGACCTCAGTCTCTGCCCATTCATTTTTGTTATCTATACCCAAAAAGGTTCAGTTAATGCTGGAGCATAAAAACCCCCAAACCCCACCTTTAATGATAAAATAAGAATTACTTTCCATGTTGTCTCCACCTTTTTTTTTAAAAGTAAATTTCCCTAAAATCAGTTTGTTATGTACATAAATCCTTAGTGAATTTTGCATATCCTTCATAAAATGCTAATATGTTTTCAGGAAAACTGTATGCTTCATTCAAAAAAAAATTATTGCCCATCTCCATTTTTGACAAAATATTTTATTCCCTTCCATTTTCACCTCAGGTTCAATGCCTCTTGCACTTTTAATTAAAAAAAAAGAAATACCAACATTACCATTTCAAATATTACTTAATCTAACACTCTGCATATGAAATATGTTTTCTCTTACAGAAGTTAGATTCTACCATGGGGCATTAAAACATAGCACACAGTTTCTTGTCTTGAATTAATTCATCCTTAAGCTCTGGGTTTGCATAAATTATATATAGAAACCATGCACCACCAAATCTTGGGAGTGTTAAGTATCTGGGATTTATATGGAGGTCAATTAATGTTCTAACATTTCTGTCTGCCTGAGAGAAGGATCAGGCCATCAGTCTGGAGAACTGTTATCTCTTACTGCACTTTATGTCATATTTTGTATTTTAGTTCTAGGTTTACATATGTGTTTTTTTTTTACTTTGCTCTCAAAATCAGAAGGTGCAAAGGGAAGTGTGTTGGTGAGGATCACAGGAGGAAAAGCAAAATTATTGATTTTTTTTCCTCTTATTTACCTAAAAAGGCAATGCTTTGGGTATTATTCAGCGGTCTTTGGCTCACTTCTCCCTTATAATTGTATCTGTTTCTCATTGTTAAAGAATTCCTCATCCAAGCCAGTCTATTATTTCTGGAATTTGTAGAAAGGTTAGTGAGTCTCTAGAGTTGTGATTACTTTTTCTAGCTGACATTTATTGATCTCATTACCTTCATGCTCATATTTCAAAAACTTTTTTTTTACATTTTGTTACCGTTTCAAAGATGACAGAAATGCTGCAGTGTTCACTGTATTAGAACTGTATGTAATTAAAATTTGTACTCAGTGTTTCATCAGAAATTCACTGTCAAAACCTCAGCATGTGTTGTTTACAAATAAGACTGTTATAATTAGAACACAAAATGACTACAAAAATAGAGGCTGAATTTATATTTGAAACATCTATTTTATTTCTGCACAGAAACTGTGACATTTTTGGCTATAAGCAAGTTGCTACAATACCTTACGTCGTATGAAATCATGAAATCCACACCTGTGCAGATGCCAGCAAACCCATGAACCACTTAAACACATTTTAGGAGATGCCAAGGCGGGGGTAGGAGCTGTGTAATTCTTGTGCTAGCTTTTTGTTTGGAAGTGAATTTCACCTTTTGATTTTATTGCACATTTCCTTTTTCTGTTGTTAATTTTCACAGAAATTTAAGTCATTACAACAGTATTCTAAATTTTCTTCAAGGTACAAGAAAATTTTGCAGTGACTTGATGGAATTTACAAAATGCTTGAAATGTTTTAACCTGTTAAGGAACAAAACTAGGCCATAACACACTCCAAAAACTCTTAGTACACTTGTCTGCTTTAGAGAAAGTATGTAGGTGTCAGTCTTAAAGAGAACTATTGTTTCATAGACACCTAACGATGTGAAGGACTCCATGTTCAGTAAACATCTGAATTCAAGGATACCAGCTGACAAATGCTGCTGTCAGTTTGAAATTTTTCCAGTGCCTTTCATATCTTTCTTTGTAAAGTCTTTTTAAAGGTTGTCTGCCGAAGTAATAATGTGGACAGATGATGAAATGCTGGCAACGGGATACGTACAGAACTAACAAGGTGATCTTGTGGTAATGCATAATAAATACTTCCATGGAAACATGAAGATCTGAGATGGCTTAGGTAGTACAGTGGTTTAATATGTGTGAACATCTCAGACCTGAGTTCTGTACTGCTTTGCTGAATATTGCTAAATCACCTCCCTGTCATTGAGTTTCCTTAAAAAAAATAATATAGTCACTTCACTGAAGTAGGTAAAAAGATAAAAACAGCACAGGAAATGAATTAGTATAGGTGTTGATATTTTAAGCATTGAATTATGTATTTCCATATTATTCCATTAATATATGGACACTAGACACATTTATACATATATAAAAATAATATCTATGTAATATGTATACATGTTTGTGCAAAATGTGTATACATATATTTAAAATGCATTTTATGGCTGGTACTTAACAGACTTTGCATTTCTTTATTTCTTCTCAAGTTATACAGAAGAGTTGCTTTGTCCTTGACATTTTCTATTTGGAGGGGCTTAGTGAACTACTGAACTAAGTGGCTCTCTCCACACAGAAACTATATGTAGCTACTTGTCATTTCTTTCTTCTGACCGGAGTATATAGAGTTCCCAGGTCAGTGATCTTTATACAATTTGTATGACATCTCAAGCATTCCCCCTCAACCCTCTCTTTTCTCAAGCTGAATTCTCATTCACTTTGTAAAAAGTAACATGACCTCTTTTCCGACAAACATGACTTGAGAGTCCTTTGTAAGCTGTATGTGATCTTATGCCAATTAATAAGCCTCAAAGGCTGATGATGTAGCCAGAGAAAAAACAACATAGATGTGCTGACAGTCTATGGATGCCTTATGGCAATACTTGTGCAAGACAAAAAGGGTGATACTAGCTTGTCAAGAGGAAATTGTCTATGTGTCGTGGTTTAACTCCAGCCACAACTAGGCCTCACACAGCCACTCACTCACTCCCCCATGGTGGGATGGGGGAAAGAATCGGAAAGGTAAAAGTGAGAAAATTCATGGGTTGAGACAAAGACAGTTTAATAGGTAAAGCAGAAGCTGTGCACACAAGCAAAGCAAAACAAGGAATTAATTCACTACTTCCCGTGGGCAGGCAGGTGTTCAGCTGCCTCCAGGAAAGCAGGGCTCCATCACGTGTAACAGTTACTTGGGAAAACAAAATGCCATAACTCCAAACATCCCCCACTTCCTTCTTCTTCCCCCAGCTTTTTATTGCTAAGCACAACATCATATGGTCTGGGATACACCTTTGGTCAGTTGGGGTCAGCTGTCCTGGGCTATGTCCCCTCCCAAATCCTTGTGCACCACCAGCCTACTCGGTGGTGGGGTGGGACGAGGAGCAGAAAAGGCCTTGACTGTGTGTAAGCACTGTTTAGCAATACTGATAACATCCCTGTGTTATCAACACTGTTCTCATCACAAATTCAAAACAAAGCCCCATACTAGCTAATATCAAGAAAATTAACTCTATCCCAGCCAAAACCAGCACACTATGGAAGTCACTGCAGGTGTTGTGTGTATTAGGACACTGAGTGCCAGTATGTATGTTCCCTGAAGCAATGTGAGATAAGGTGCCACTGCAGGTAATACCAAGAGAAAAGGAGGCGCCTTACTCTGCCAATGGAAAAATCTAGATGATGGAAGTTTTCTTCATCATTCATTTGCAATCGGAGTCCTCTCCTGTACCTAGGCTGCTTTATTATGGTTGTCCTTGGAGTACGCCTTGAAACAAATGAGTATGAGTAGGAAAAGGGATTGACAGCTATGGTTATGTTGGTTATGGAAATTAACGTTTCTCTGGCTGAAACATATGCCGACAGGCTCTCTGGCTATCTGTGGATATCATCGTTATATATGGAGAGCTTAAACAATATTTTAATTCCCTTTACATTTTTTAAAAGTAATTTTAAAATAGCTGTTCTCCAGTTAATATTCAATTCTGGTTCCTAATAATAAAATACAGTAACTTCATTCACCTTTTAGATATTAAGGCCACTAGCACATACAGTGCTAACCCCAGGAGATCAGCCTGGTAACCAACAATGAAAAACATCCAGCAAATAATTAAAATTTTGGTGGGATTTAGCAGTAAGAAAATGTAAGAAAACTACAACACTTGAAATGCAAACCATATTCTTCCTTTAGAAAAAGATTGATGTATTAAATATTTATGCAAACATAATAAATTGGCAAGTGTATGAAAACACTGCTACACCTTCATCTCTTTCATATATCATCTTCCTGAAAAAAAAAAAAAAAAAAAAAGAAAGGATTTGTTACTAAAATAGAATTGAAGTTCTGGTATATACTTTTCATATCAGTGGCTACTTGCCATTATTCTTTCTATGTCTATCCTAATTTAGGTAAGAAGAAACGAATATTATATCTGAATAGAAAATTGAAGATACGTTTACATCATTGGACGCATACTATGGAAGTATTGAGCTCTTGTTAATACAGGATTAACGTGCTATTTGTATTACTGACCTATTAATTTCAGTGAATGGCATGTCCAGCAACATTCTGAAAATAATAGATTTCTTGCATATTTTTAACTGACTTTGAAATCAGCAGTCTTTCCCAATATCACCTAGTAATACTTAGCATTCTCCTTTATGACTGTTGTTACAGTATCAAGTAATTCTCACAATAACTCTGAAGGAGACATTGTCTTTTTTTAGTGATAGAGAAAGCAATGCAGAGAGGTTGCTGTCACATAAGAGATATAGCAAAGAAAAGTTAGAGTAAGGATGAATTATTTGAATGAGATTCTTGTTCAACTATATGACTTTCTTAAAACCAGTGGAGCATGAGCCTATAAGAAAAGTAGGGCATGATTTACCACTCTTCACTGATGTATACACACTCACTTCAATTTGATCATCATGAAGACTGCTGTATTTGCTGGCTACACAATTAATAGCAAGCTGCAGACTATAAGGTGATTGTTCAGCACTTAGACATTCCAGAAAGCTCCATCCAAAGTAAAATGGTGTCATTGATTCTGCATGGACTAGGTAGTAGAATAACTTAGCCATCAATGCTTCAAGTGTATAAACCTTGACAGATTCAAGTTTTGGGTAATAGAAAGCTGCTTACATAAGTGATTCGCAAGAGGAATGCAACTACTATTTAGATAAAAAGAGGCACCTTGGGATTAAAAATGTTTGGATAAGCAATATTATGTTTACTTCAAATGGAATAAAGTAGGGAAGAACTAAACTAATCTAAATTAATTAAGAAATAAAGACAGATATAATGAAGCTTTTACTAATACTTCTGGAAAAATACTGTAATTGGTGTCTTTGAAGATTCAAGAAAAAAAAGAGCAGAGATTTGAAGTTGTCATTTCACTGAAAGCAAAACAAAGAAGCTTTATGCAGACCAGCTCACCTTGTATTTTTACATTCACCAAGAACTCTAAATGAGAATCAAACTTTCTTAAATGTTCCCCAAAATATGTGCTGCCCTGAAAAATAAAAATCAAACATTTATGCTAAAATTTATTCACATGATCTACAGAAATGTTGACTATTTTTAATACATGGTTCTGAATTACAAAGAATTAGTGCTCTTTTGGGATATTAGATAATGTTTTCAGGTAAAACAACAAAACAACTCATGTAATAGTATATTTGAGGCTTTTGTAAGAGTTCACCATACATGAAAATACTTAAGAGGTGAAACAGAGGAAACTCTGATTCTGTTGACCTTGAAAACCATCATTAGTTTCAGTGGGGCAGGACTTCACTTTTTGTGTGGACCCTGAGGAATCAGCTGTAGTTATGGACCACTAAAATGGAGCAGAGTTCAAGGTTGGAGGGATGCATTAGAGGAACTGAGGGTGGATGAATATGTAGGTTAAGCAGTTAGAATCCAAAGATCTGCATATATTGCTAGGACTTGATTTATAGCTTTAGATCTCCACTATGTCTGAAGATAACATATACCATAAAGTTGCACTAAGGCACTGATTGCTGTTACGTGTCAGGAGCCTCATTGTGTGCTTTTATACCTGAATTGTCTTGCCAAGATGTTGATCTCACTCACTCGCTCAGTACTGCAAGGAAGACCGCTTGTAAAAATCTCACCCGTAGTAGGGTATGTTCCTACTGTAGGGTTCACTTGGGTTCTTCTCCGTTGGAAAATATCTTGTGTTAAACTAACTCAAGTGAGAATAACCAGACTGTGAAACAGTATTCAAGCTGTGTGTCTACACACCCTCTGTTCCTGTTTGATTGCTAAAGTAAAATTTCTAGAGGTGTAGTGCCAGAAGATTTGTTGCACCCTCTGAATTTTCTCATGTCTGGAGGCACGGGGAAGGATGTCTTTGTTCTTTCTGAGCACAGTAAGGGGACTGTGGAAAACATTTTAGGACTGGGGCCCTTGAGTGGAGCTAGCCTGTATCCACACTGAGGAATGGTTATGTTAGAAGCCAGCAAATCATGCTAACTGTAGTTTTTACCTATACAGCAGAGAATATCAGTATAATGGACTTTATGTGCAGATGGAACTCATATTAGGAGCAACACTTGAATTACAATTTAAATAAAATTCAGTGTAGACAAGGTTTTAAGGATATGTCTATACTCTACCGTCTAATGCAGTAAAGAACTATATGAATTAGCTCAACCATTAAAAGAATATGAATACATTAATATGGTTCTCTGCTGCCTGATTTTCAGAGTGTATTTATGTCAGGACTAGTGGCTTTAGTGCTAGGCTGGGTATTTCAATTTGACAGTACATTGTGCAATGAGGACAATCCCTACAAAGAATAATTAGAAAATGCTTACAGACTTTTTTTTGGGAGGGCAATAAATGTAAAGTAATCTTTATTAATGATAAAAATCTGTGTAAACTGAGAGGATAGATGAACTGGAGAGCATTTCATTATTCTAATCATCGTCTCTTAGTGACAGCTGACCTGCTTCTCCACTTCCTTGCATCCTGAAAACTCACTAACACTTCTGCAAAGAAAGCATAATGTTCTGAAAGGTAGTATTTTACATCCACTGTGCTCAGCTGAAAATTACTTCATGAGATCTAAGGTAGTGAAGGATTGGACCCAGATGAAACTACTAATACTTAAGCCTCATATTTCTACATGACTTGTGATGAAAGAGAAGGTGCAGCATCTCCAGAGACTTGCAGGGTTGTTCAGGTAGTGCTATAATTAATATCTAATCATTCCATTTGACAACTCTTAATCTCATTTTGTCAGGCTTGCGTCCTACAGATTGTTTATAAATTAGATTGGTGGTCATAGTAACTATTCCCCTGAGTTTGCAAAGTGAAGTGAGCCTAAAATGACTTCTACTTTTCACAGCAGGGTCAATTGAGCACATCATCCTTCTCGGCGGGATAAAATGAGTACTGTGCTGTCTACTCTGGGGCAAAAAAATTTCCCTTTCATACAGTCTTAGTAAATGAACTGTGGAAGACTCTGTAAGTTTAAGGAAGAAAGTACTGTCCATTAGTCTACAGTGAAGCTCTTGCACAGTTTCAGCTTCTGCTGAAGCTGTTCTGCAGGTGACGTGGACTGGCCAGTCTGTCTGCATAGCTGCAACACACAAACACACATCTATGTTGCGTGCAGGCAGTGTGGGTCTTCTGTGCCCTCCTCCTCACCTTGTAATAGGACATCATCAGCTCCGTGGAGCAAAGGACTTTCCATGTCTCTTCACAACAGAAAAGGCACTGAGACATCTATGCAAGCCATTGAGATGAGACAAAAATTCTCTTT
Organism: Phalacrocorax carbo; assembly: GCF_963921805.1. Taxonomy (NCBI): domain Eukaryota; kingdom Metazoa; phylum Chordata; class Aves; order Suliformes; family Phalacrocoracidae; genus Phalacrocorax; species Phalacrocorax carbo. Next base: position 143,772,944 of record NC_087514.1, on the reverse strand, counting down.
CTGTTCTGAGAAACAACAGCTGCATCACAGAAAAACAAAGTTCTGGAAAGTTCATTGCATTGCCAGAGAGAAAAGATGCTTTTCTTTACTTCCAGAACTGCATATTCAGTGCAGAGTCAGAAAGTCAAGCTGCAGGCCAAAATCCAAGCTGAAGTTAATACTTTTATCTTTATCAGGATTGCAGAGGAGTAATTTCAGAAAGAATTTGTAGTTAACAAAATATATAAATTCTATGCCAAAAAGAATAAATTTCAAGCCACTCACACAACTGTGACTTGTAGGAGGAAATCATCATAAAAGCTCATTTTTGCCACCAAATTAACCGTGGATAAGTTTTTTCAGTATGGTAGCGTAATTTCTCAAAAGCCACTTTCCGATGTAAATTTTTACTTCCGAAAAGTCCTCCACAGGTCTGTTGTGGGCGCTGTACTACTCCCAGGCCCCAAAGACTAATTTCTACTGATGCATGTGACTGTTTAATCTATCTCCCTCAACACCCTTTTACAGAATCATTAAGGTTGGAGAAGACCTCTAGGATCATCAAGTCCACCCATCAACACAACACCATCATGTCTCCTAAACCATGCTCTGAAGTGCCACGTCTACACGTTTTTTGAACACCTGCAGGGATGGTGACACAACCACCTCTCTGGGCAGCCTGTTCCAATGCCTGACCACTCTTTCAGTAAAGATATTTTTCCTAACATCCAATCTAAACCTCCTCTAACACAGCTTGAAGCTGTTTCCTCTCATCCTATCACTAGTGACTTGGGAGAAGACACCAATACCCACCTCACCACAACCTCCTTTCAGGTAGTTGTAGAGAGCAATAAGGCCTCCCCTCAGCCTCCTCTTCTGCAGGCTAAACAATCCCAGTTCCCTCAGCTGCTCCTCATAAGACTTGCTCTCTAGACCCTTCACCAACTTTGTTGCCCTTCTCTGGACACACTCCAGCACCTCAGAGTAGCACTTCTTGTAGTGAGGGGCCCAAAACTGAACACAGTACTTGAGGTGCGGCCTCACCGGTGCCGAGTACAGGGGGACAATCGTTCCCCTACTCCTGCTGGCCACACTATTCCTGATAGAAGCCAGGATGCTGTTGGCCTTCTTGGCTGCCTGGGCACACTGCTGGCTCATGTTCAGCTGGCTGTCAACCAACACCCCCAGGTCCTTCTCTACCAGACAGTTTTCCAGCCACTCTCCCCAATCTTATAGTGTTGCATGGGGTTGTTTTGACCAAAGTGCAAGACCCAGCACTTGGCCTTGTTAAACCTCATAAAATTGACCTTAGCCCATCAATCCAGTCTGTCCAGGTCCCTCTGCAGAGTCTTCCTTCCCTCAAGCAGATCAACACTCCCATCCAATTTGATGTCATCTGCAGACTTTCTGAGGGTGTACTTGATCCCCTCATCCAGATCGTTGATAAAGATATTAAACAAGACCGGCCCCACTACCTAGCCCTGGGGAACCCCGCTTCTGACTGGCCACCAACAGGATTTCGCTCCATTCACCGCAACCCTCTTGGCTCGGCCATCCAGCCAGGTTTTTTAGCCAGCAAACAATACACCTGTCTGAGACATGAGCCAGCATCTTCTCTAGGAGGATGCTGTGGGACACAGTGTCAGAGGCTTTGCTAAAGTCCAAGTAGACAATATCCACAGCTTTTCCCTCCTCCACTAGGTGGGTCACCTGGTCATAGGAGATCAGGTTGGTCAGGCAGGGAGTCCCACAACTCAACCACATATTACGCAGAGAGACAAGTCCTTTTATTTATTTCCCACCTGGGTTTTACCAGCTTAATTTGACTCCACCCCGCAGTGTTTTACATTGCAAAACATAGCATTATGATTAACGTAAGAGTGTCCTTTATATTTTACTTCCAGCTTTGGTTATTCCAAGTTTAGATGCATTTTGTTTTCTCTATAACATTACTTATTCATTATGTATTTATTAATAAAATATGTACTAGATCTGACCATTTGCATATATGTACATATACACACATATAATCAAATTTTAAACTATATGTGAAGCATTCTATATGAAGAATGCACAACTCTATTTTACATATACAGCCAAAAATATGCCTTTTGGTTTTGTAATGACCTTTTTATCTATACAGTTTGGTGGCTTCTGTAAGATTTTCTTTTCAATTTACATTAGGTTCATAGAAAGATAGCTCTTGAGAGGCTAAAATTAGAATGAGTGGGGCTTATCAGTTTCATTCACTAAATATCTGAAAACATAGCCTTTTACAAGGTTAAATGAAAAATCTGAAATAATTCTTATCTACAGTTTAAAGAAATCTACTTGGAAGAAATGAAAGATCTGCAGGTGACTACTAAGGTCGTGTGTTTTATTGATTTTTTTTTTTTTCTATCGACTTCGTAAGTAACAGGGCAGAGACAGTACTTGCGACCTGATGAAAAGAAGCCGAGTGCACACCGCCGGGTCCGAGGCACATCGCGCCTGTATCTTGCAGAAGGGGAAAAGAACAACCTGTTTCAGCTGTTCAGTGGTGGAAGAATTTAATACCTGCGATTCTGTGTAAATCATTTAGATCGTAAATGACACCACACACCTAAATTCAGGGGCTTTCTGGGGGAAGATGGAGACAAGCACAGACAAGTCACAAGCTGGAGGGCGTCCAGGCGGCCCGGCCAGCTGCGCTCAGCCCTCGCCGCGGTCCTGGGCGAATTCGCGCTTCCAGCCAGCGGCGGCACCGGAGCAGCCGTGCTTGCCCTGAGCGCAGCCCCGCGGCGGGCGGCGGGGGACGGTGCCCGCTCGCACCCCGGCGCGCCCGCGGGAAGGGATTCCCCGCCCCGCCCCGTCCCGCACCCCTGAGGGTGGGGAAGGGCCGCGGCCCCCGCCGGGCACAGCCCACGGGACAGCGGAGGGGGGGGTGTGGGGTGCGGGGTGCGGGGAGAGGGGGCAGCGCAGGCAAAGGCAGGCGGAGAAGGGATGTTACCTCCCCGCCATCGAAGGCGGGAAAGTTGGGCGAAGAGGAGGAGGAGGGCGGCAAGCGCGCCCCGCCGCCTTCCCCCCTTCCCCTGTCGGCTCCGCCCGGGGCTGCCGGTCGCGGCCCGCTCCGCTCCCCGGGGCGGCGAGGGGCAACGTCCCCTCACCCGCCGCCGCCACCCCCCCCGGCCAGCTGCCGCCCCCGCTCCGGCCCTACCCCCCTCCGCCCCCCTCGCACCACGCACCGCCCCCCCCCCCGCCGCGGAGGTGAGGCGAGGCGAGGAGCGGCGCCGACTGCGGCGGCGGCACGGGAGGACCGGGGCGGCGGGGACTCTCGGCGGCGGCCGGCTGCATCCACCACCCAGCCCGGCGGAGGGAAGAGCCATGGGGAGCAGCCGCCGCTCGAGCTGCCGCGGAGAAACTCCCCTCCGGAGGTCGGCTGCCGGCGGCCTGGTCTGAGGAGGAGGAGGGAGGGAAGGGGCCGTAGCAGCGGCGGACTGAGCAAGTTGCGCTCTGACCTTTTTCTTCTTCCCGGGCCCGTCTCCTACCCGCGGGGCAGCATGCGGACTGGCCTCCGCGCTCCCTCAGATGTGCTCTGGCTGCCGCCGCTGCTGCTGCCGCCTTCAGTGCATCCTGCTGCTGGCAACGCTAACCCGGGCGCTGGATGAGACGGGAGGGGGGAGATCGCTGCTGCGGTTCCGCCCGCTCCTTCATGCGGGCTTCTGCTCCGGCGGGGGTAGCGCCGCCGCCGCCGCCGCCGAGGAGGAGGAGGAGGAGGAGAGGCCGGCCTGCCTTCCCCGCCGCCACCCGCGGGGCCGGGGCGCTGCGGCCGCTCGCCCGCCCGGGGGGCCCGCATGGCGTGCTACCTGGTCATCAGCTCCCGGCACCTCAGCAACGGGCACTACCGCGGCATCAAAGGCGTCTTCAGGGGACCGCTCTGCAAGAAGGGCGCTCGCTCGCCGGTAACTGCCACCTCCTCGCTCCCTCCCTCACTTGCCCCCCGCACGGTAGGAGCGGTGCGGGGCCGTGGGTGCCCACACAGCGGGGCGGCGCGGCGCGGAGGAGCGGCCCGTGGGGGTGGGGGGGGGGGAGGCGGCGTTGGTCCGCCAGGCTCACGGTGCGTGGGCGCCGGCTCGGTCCCGCTTTGCGGGGCGGCCGGTGTGGGCGCTGCCTCGCCGGGCGGCTCGGAAAAGTTTCTCCGGCGGCGGCCGCCTGCGTGGGGCCGAGGGGACGGGGCGGGAAGGCGGCGCCCGCGCTCCCCGGCGGGGCGGAGGGGTTGCCCTTCAGGTGCGGGTCTCCGCGGACCGCGTCTCGGGCTCGTGCCGACGGACGGGTTAATTTCAGACGCTTTGCAAGAAAGTTGGAGGGGAAGGCGCGGGGTCGGCGTCGGCCCCAGGTGTCGCGGTTTAGTGCCTCGTCCCAGGTGTTGACGCTGCGGAGGAGGGAGAGCGATCCACCTTCTGTTTTCGGCTGCAGAAAGAAAGGAACTTGCGCGTTTGGTTGTGGCGCGTTGTGAACTACCTGTCGAGACCGACCTGTTCTAGGCAGAACACGCGTGAAGTTTGGGGAGGTCCTGCGGAGACCGGAGAGACCCGTCGAGCTACCGCAGACGGTCTCTGTGAATCGCTAAAGGCGTTTCGTAGGGGCGAGCGGGTGTCAGGCTGCGGGGGTCGGGGCAGCGGGGTCCCCGGGGGGAGCCGCGGTGCCGGAGGGTTGCAGCCTCTCCTCCACGTAACGATGGTGGTAGTAGTATCGTGAACGCTTCCGTAGCCGCGACTGAACTTCCCCTGTCAGTGTGCCGGGTCTCAATACGTGACATACTGAGGGGTACGGACCTGCCATCCTCCGTACTGGACTCGAGGAGGTACCAGGGGCGCCTTGATTTCCCCCCCCCCCCCCCCCCACTGGTGGGACCCCCCCCGGCTTCGGCGGTGCCGGCTTGTGCCCTGTAACACACTTGCACCCCAAACACCTTTTGGAAACTGCTTGTGAAGACAAAGTCTCTGCTTTCGGTTTCTTGAATTTTGATGATGGAGAGTGACCAATATTTCATTATACTTCTAAAATCCCTCTGTGTCGTATGCCAGCACTCTGATACAGCACCTACAGGTTCTTCCCTTGTACTGCTCTATCTTTCCTGCGCAATATAATGCGACTACACTGTAGGTATCATCAATCAGGCATTGCTGAGCTGTGTTTATGTTCTCTGACCTGTGGAGCTGATCCACTTTTGTGTGTAGAAGCTCCTGAAAAGCAGGAGATGTTAACTGAGATTTCGTTATGAAATTATAGAGTTAAAAAGGAAAAGACCTCAAAGATCTAAAGTGGGAAGAAGCTTGACTGTAAGTACTTTGTATTTAGTAGAACTTTAACAGCTGATGTTCAAGTCGAGGAGTATCAGAAACATCAGAAGGCACTACCCTCCAAATAGCGTGAAGTTCCAAATCTTTCACTTTCCAACCTCTTTCCCTTTCTTTCTAGCTACCTACTGAGTATGCACGCCACTCCTCTCAACCTAAATACTTCATGAAATAAATGTAATTATCTGACTCCATTAAGAAATCATAATTTTTTAACACAGGTCTGCTACCAGCTGGGAGTAGTTTTTGATTCAATGCAATATGTCATAAAGAGAAAAAGACCAACAAACAAATGTATTGATGTTTCTTATTGCTTAAAGGTGTATTTTTTTTTTTTTTAAAGAAAAGGATTTTGCTTTAAATTGAAGCATCTTATTCTGAAGCCAACTATCTAGGGTTTAGTGGAAAAGGGGAGAAAGATTACGAAGTTGAAAATAACCTCAGGTCTCTTTCATTACATAGCAACATTCTTTCATGTGAGCTTTCCAGAGTTTGAAACAAGTAGCAAGAGTACTTTGTCTTGGCTTTTGCTAAGATAGAGCTTCTTGTTTTTGAGATTCACATGACCAGCAGTTGGGATGCTTTGGGATCATTTCTATAGAAAGGACTGAATTTTAGCAATCCTTAGCTTTCATTCTGAATTCTTGAGGGAAAACTTTCACTCTCCACACATGGGGGGGTTTGCTTTATCTTTATTTCCTTTTGCTTTGTTTTAGTGGCCACTCTTTGAAGCTAGTCAGGCTTTTGAGGTGATAGGCTCACTGTGGAGAGGGAGTGGTGGGCAGCTCATGGGAATAAAAGTACATGGAAAATCAATGTTTTATTAATGCTGGGAAATTGCAGCTCTAGAGCTCTCTTACATTTGTGTGTTTGATATTTAGCATTTACTACTGTTTTATATATGCTGTTTTCATACTTTCATATGGGAGTCCAGATTTTAGCAGAAAAATAAGGGATGTTTAGTTGGCGAAGTAGATAATAGTTTGCTATTAAATACTGAAAGCAGTGATTCTGTAGAGTAATCTGCATGTGCCTACAAACCTATAAGTTTCCAGATCATATTCTTCTTGTTCATCAGTGTTTATGAAGTTGGGAACAGTGAACAGCACAGAACAACACCTGGATACATTTTTGCATTAAGGGTGCAGAAGCCATGTATATTGAGATTTAGTATTGGCTGAGGTAGTAAAACTGTTTTAAGTGTGAAAAAAAACCAACCCCAAAACTCACACAATGCAAACAAACCCTCCAACTACTTGTATTTTCAGTATGCTATGAGTTAAGCTTTGGACGCTTCTTATACTTAGGGAAGTCTTAAGCAAGCGACATTTATTTCTATTCCCTGTGCTGTGCTTGTGCATTAACACCTCCTGATTATAACTTCGAAAGATATGGGTTATGTTTTGCAGTCATTTTTTAAAATGCTGAACTTGGAAGTAGCCTTGAAGATTTGATTTTATAGTTTGTACCATTAAACAATCTTATATTTGTACACTGTGAGCTATCTTACGCACGAGTCTGTATAGCCTTTAATGGGTAACATGTACCTTTATATATTTAAAGTGTTCTGTATTAACAGACCATGAAATGTCAGTAGACTTAAGGCTATGCTTTAAGAAATGAGAACAGCGGTGAATATTTTAAATACCTTTATCAAATTTCATGGCTATATGAACAAGGATTTTTTGGGCTGGATATTTCTGTAGTATTTATTTAGTGTACTTTGCTATTATTGTGTCAGAAACAATTCTGGCCTTTCTTCCTGGTGTGCAGAGAGACCTTTAGCTGTAGCAATACTAAGAAGAAAAAGATACGGAGAATGACAAAGATAATGCACTTCATTTTTGCATGTGGATGTGTGGTGACATTGTCATAAAATATTTTAGAAAATGCTACCTTTCCTTTGCCTGCTTTCACATGTTGGAAAAGGGACTAGTTGTGAATGCTCTGAAGCTGGGATCTGAAGCTAGTGGTAATGAATTCAGAAAGAGTGGAATTAGAAGCAGTCACCGGTGAATCATGTATCAATGGTGTTGTGATAGACTTACACAGGAAAGGGAATGCTGAGTTTGTGTGGTGCCAGCATTACTGAGTATAAAGGACAGTAAGCCGAAGAAGGAAACAGCTTATTATAAGACCTGATTCTGTGCTTTAAGCTTTTTTTATTTTATCTGGAAAGTTATGTTCATTAACATATTTTGAGAAAGTTTTCTGTCTCTGAAAATTTCTATTTATTGAAATGCATTATGATACAGAGAGATTACATATACTTCAGACTGATGATATTGTCTACAGGATTTTTGAGTCCTGAACAAAATATATTGATCAGTGTACTAGTACAGTGTACTCATGATAGATATGCTGTAATATTCACCTGCAGCCAAACCTGCTTAGAGGTTTACTGCTACACCTCACAGGCCTAGCAAAGCTGAAAAGGAGTCAGCTGTGAAACTTTCAAAGAAAATCTTCCAGGATACAGCAGCAAATGGTACTGGGAATTCAGCAGATGGCCCCCTTGCTTCTGAATAATTTCTGAGCCAAGGATGTTATTAGGGTGCACTGTTCTGCTTGTGGCTTTTTAAGGTGAGATATAAACAAAGTCTCGTTTACTACTTGTTATTTAAAGATCCCTTTGTATTTTGAAGGAAATAGAAGGCTCAGAAGACCCAGTGCCTTAGCCAATTTCTGACTCGGCTAATTATTTTTCTTCCGTTGTTCCCTGCAGCTTCAGCTGAATACAGTATTTTTCACATACTTCTCTAAGCTGTTTTCTAATAAGGCTGTCAAGCAGCTGCTCTGTTGCACTTAGTGCTTGCCTAATTTCTTTGGGATGTGGGGGGTGGGAAATGCTTCTTTGTTACACAGAGCTACCTTTTAAAAAACACAGCTCTCACCCCATGTCCAAAGGCTTCAGTAGTTCTAAATAAGTACATTGTAGATACTTGGAAATAATGACTGTTTAGTTGATACTGAGCCACAAGCATGCTGTTCCAGTACTAAAGCAAGAGTAACCACGGCTGAGTAGCACCTTGTTACTCTATGTGGCAGATCACAACACTGGGCACTTGGAAACTTCATAGAAAATTTAAGTGTATTTGAGGACTGAGGGACCATAAATAGAGAATGGGAGTGCCATGGCATGAGCAGCTCTCTCCATCTGCTTGAGCCTAACAGGGAAATGCTAGGACAACTGAAGCTGCCACAAAGAATGCCAATTTTGTATTTGCCACCAGAGATGGGAGACGTGTGCTAAGCACAGCTGTCAGAAAACAATTTAAAGGCTAGACATGGTGAATGTGTGCCATGTGAAATGTGATCTGGGGGGCAGCAGGTTAAAAGGAGGATCCACTGTACATCTGGGTAATTAGCTGGAAGACCAAATAACTCATGAGTTTCTGATCATAAGCAAGTCATCCCTCAGCACTGTGGCTGTACCCTGAAGAGCACTGACAGCGGAGAGGAAGCATATGCTCTAGGCATTACCAAAGAAAATGCATGGGAAGTAAAATGACAATTAAGAAATATGGTATAAGGGGACCATTAATGAACCAGCAACTCCAATAAATAATCTGGTTTGGGTAGTTTTTAGTGAAAGGAAAAGGAGAAAAAACCCCAACTGTACTAACAAAATGATGTAGAATGAAAAAGAAGGAGAAATAAGAAAGAAAATAGACAGCGGTACTTTCATATTTCTTGCCAAAAGTCTCTGGCAGCTGCCTCTAGCAGAAGTGGCCACCTGCCAAGGGGGATCCTGCATGCTCCTCTGAAAGCATGGAGCTGGCTTACCAAGGTACCTGCCTTACACAGACTAAGAGAAGGCACTCCCACTTAACTATTTCTAATCTCATTGATCCCCAGCACTTCATGCCTCAGAGTGGGCTGAGTGTGTTTCCCATCAACCCTAATGCCTCCACTGTGCTGGAGAATAGGAGCAGCCCACACTCAGCCTTACCATGACCTTATTTCCTGACTTTGTGGTTCCTGTTACGGTGCTTTCTGTGCATTTCTGCAACATGTGAGAGACAGAAGGAACTTTCAGAAAATATGAACACGTTTTTAGTCACACATAACCTTGCTGCTCATGCCTTGTAGTAAACCTGGGTTTGTGGTATGTATCATTTTTGAGCATATTTTCTTTCTAATTCGGTCAGTGGGTAGCACTTTCTATATAGCATTGCAGTTAAATTTAATCATCTTCAACTAATTTCTGCTGGGGCCATTTCCTTTACCCACAATTAGCAGTAATGTTAAACAGGTGCTTTATATTTGACAGTGCCTTTCCAGCATTCTAATATTTTTATTGGTCCCTCAATTGAGTTCTTAAAACCAGATAGATTTGTCTCTTATTTTGTATGTGGCAATGCTTGTTTTTCCATTAGTTCCAGAGTTATTGCTGTTACATCCATTTGCATTCTTGCTTTCAGTTCATACACATTTTACTCCGAGCGTAGCAGTTTAGTTTTTTTTTTTTTATTCTGCACTGTGTACAATTTTGAAAATGGATGTAGAGACCTAGTGTTTGTGAAACAGGTGCTCCCTCGGATAGTGGGTTGAGCTGTTAACCAGGCTTTTAGCATTAACGGCTATTCCTCTGCCTGTTCCTGCCCTGCTTTCTGGACTCCTGCCCACACGTGCTGTCCATGGTAAGCGCTTGCCTGCCTGTGCTGGGGAGGATGCTACAGCTCCTTCCTCTGGCTAAATGAACGTTTTGTTTTGACCACTTAAAGACTGAATAAAGCGAGTAACTTTGTTTATGCAAATACTTTCATTTGAGATTAGATTCCTTGCATAAAAGCTGCAGTAAAGAGAATCTCATAATCTGAATCTACTTGTTCCCTGCCAAAAAGGATTTGCAAGAGCTCCCTGCAAAGGTTGCTAAATGGAGAAGGAAAAGAAAGCTTTTAAAATTGGCCAGAGTGTAGGCATTTTTCTCTTACTTGGGTTTCCCCAATGGCCTGTATAGCCTTTGGTTACAAGGCTTGGGGCTTTTCTGGTTGGTTGGTAGTGCATTTTTTTTGTGGGTTTGGGTTTCTTTTTTTTGGCATTTAACACCAAGAACCTTTAAGTCTTTTTCTAATATCTCAACTGATTACTTATGATGACTTAAGTCTTCTATACCTGCAAATGCTGTTTTTCTTACTTGTATTAGGAAATCTGTGGTAAAAAATAGAAATTCAAAATGTTTTTATCTGCCTGCTGAAATACTGTTATTTTAAATGCCACTGTAGTACACTGCAAGAGATTTAGTTTTACTGCTTTATGTGTCTATCCACCTGTATAAGCCTGGCTTCTTATACGGACATATCTTCCATGATGCCCTCAAGGTCTTCACTCAGGAAGAGAGTGCATCACATTTGTTACAACACACAGCAGACGCTGTAATCCTTCTTTTAGAGCTCAAGATTTAGGATCTTACTGTGAAAGGTTTTTACACCTACAACAGTAAAAAAAGCACAACAAACCATAGTTCAGGGATAATTTATTAAGAAGGTCAAATTAAGTTTATTGCAGAGTCAAGTCAATGTCAGAGAAATCAGATGCATACATGGGCCTAGGGGAATCAGAATTCCCAACCTAACATGCAGTGCCGTTAAAATCCAGTTTTTCCCTGCAAGGAGTTAAGTTCACTGGAGAAAAACAGTCACTTTGCAAACATATGTGCATGCAGAAGTCCACGCATGCAAACATTTCTGAATAGCAATAAGATCCTTTAGAAGAGCTTTTTAGCATTCATATCAACAGTTGCAAACACTGTTTTTTCAAGATTTAACCAGCTCTGCTGTTAGCCTTTGAACCTTCAAAACTCTGAAAGAACAGTATTAAAATAACTTGATTTATGGAGATGATCTGCATAGGTGATACCAGAGGCAGCTACTCTAATATTAGAGCTAGAAACCCAGACTTCGTTCCTGCATCTCTGTATTTTATATGGGCACATATCACTGCTTGTCTTGTACAATTAACTACTGCGCATGAGTAACAAGATTTGTCATGGGGTACGTACACATGCCTGAAAATGCTGTTTGCTGCTCAGAATGTATTGTTCTGTACCCAGTCGTAAGACACTTTAATGACAGCTTTTTGTTTTTTTGATACTAGACTAAATTTATGTGCATACTGGATAAGATGTAAACATCATCATCAAAATTTTGTCCCAGTTTCATAGTTATGCATAATGATAATTGGCAAGCTGGTTCAAGTAAAGAAACGGAACTATTGCTGGGAGATTGCATGCAGCTCTGAAACAATTCATACATTAATCAACTCTAGTTGATATCAATTTCTCAATTGATGTTTTCCCTGGAACACATTCTAAAACAGATTTAGTGCATTTGTGTCAACAGAAATATTCTATCTATATTCTGCTCAGAACTGGAGAGATGTATTTGATGTTGTTGAGAAAATTCTCAGTTGTAATCGGCTGTAAATCTACAGCCTGCATTTCCAACTTAGATTGTAACATGTTAGGAGGGCTTGTGAAACTAGATTGGAAAGTGTAAGGACAGAACTTCCTAAAATACACCCTTTGATAGCAAAATATTTGGTAGATGAATTTTTGGCTTAAAATTACAAAAGCAATCAATATAAATACTACGATCAGAGGGTCTGCTAGAAACGCAGACTCCTATAGTTATTAAGCTGTTCTTTGTATGTTTTATTTTCAAAGAAAAGTTTTCATATTCAGATTTTTATCATTCTAATTTTAGTAGTTTTTTGTGGGTTTCAGAAGTGATCGGTACAAATTTTTTTCTATACTAATCCTTACATCTTCAGTGGAAGTATGACTTTCTGTGAGGTGTGAAAGCTCCAATCACTGATATGGTTTTTTTTTTGTTTAGTTTGTTTTTTTTGGGGGGGGGGAGGGAGGAGGAGGATGATCTAAGAATGGGCAAAAAATGTAAATTCATGACACCCTATGTTAGACACTGGAAAACAGAGTGCAAATCTTGATATTTTGAGCCTGTTCTTGAGCGCTTATCTGTGATTACAAGAAGCTTCTGGTGAGGCATTATAGGTTGACAGGGAAAGAACCTGTAGTGATCCTTGCATCCGTTGCTTGCTGAATATTGTGGTCCAAATGCTGGCTAAAGCAGGTGATCAGTGGACTGGATAATAATAAGGATTTCTCTTTGTGGGAAAGCCACTGCTTACCTCCAGATGCTGCTCTGACTGCTTCACTGTGCTGGAAGGCACTATGGTGTCGGAACAGAGTATCCAGGATGGCCACAACCTGCATGGCCACAGGTCTGTGCCAAACAGCAGCCGAGAGGCATACCCATCATCTCAACACAGGGAGTGGTCTGATAAGCATCAGATCAGAGACTGTCACATAGCTGTTGAGAACTTGTTTAGAAAATAAAATTAAAAAGCATGGTTATGTAGGTCCCCATAGAACAGAAGACAAAAACTCAGAACTGATATGTATGCAAGTAGTCTGTGCATACTAAATAATAAATACACATCCTGTAAATGCCACTGAATCCATATGGAGCTTCTCCTAGCTGTCTGAATGCTTAACTGCAGTCCTTATAAAGCCATACTGCTGATTTTCCTTGATAGAAGTCTAATGTTATGATGTTTGTATGCATCTACATGAATGGACACTAGCATTTCCCTTCTTCAGTGTTTCAGTATACAATTACTTCACTTTAAAGAACAGATAGGAAAACCTGCGTGAAAAAATAGTTTAGTGAGCCAAATGAAGAAAGATTAGGTTGGTACTATATATGGATTTTCATTGGAATGATAAGTGTATCCTTGGCTATTCAGTGTGGCAGGAAGGCTGAGCAATGTTTGAGACAGTGATTTACACATAGAATAAACAGCACTTTAAAAAAGTCCTTTTCTGGGAGTGATACATTTTTGTGGTTACTAATAATCAAAAGAAAAATCGGAGGTCTGTGTTCTTTGATGCAGACATTGTATTCGTATCCTATAAAACAAAAATGACCTTGAAATAAGCGGTGAATATGTAAACTTGCTGGTTTTATATTTTGTTCTGCTGAAGACCTGTTTGTCACCAGTGTATTGTATACCATGCAGAACAGCAGGTTTTTATCAGGTTTATACTGTACAATATATGTGTTTTATTGCTTAGCATTATAATAAGCGTATTTTAGAAGTTAAACTTCAAAAAATACAGATGCAACACTGTGGTTATTTGTCTCAGAAGTTATCACCCCCACAACATAAACAAAAAACTGTCACTAAATTTATTCCCTAGAGGACATGTCTTATTTGAAAATGATAACACTTGGTGGAGAAAGATACGCCTTACATTTTGGCTAGGTTAATAAATCTGTACAGCACAGGTTTAGAGCTCTATTTTTATTATTGGGGAACAAGTTTTCATTCTGTGGAGTTTAAAAAAAAAGTGTATTGACAGCATTTGGCTTTTTATTATGTAAAGCAGATGTGATGGCTGAAATAGAGGGTTATATCCATATGCCATGTTATGACTTCTAATGGGGAAAGGAAAATAAAGGAAATAAATTTGGGTGTGTTTTTTCTTTTTAGTTTCCTTTTTGGACAGCTGGGTATCTATTCATAATATTATTTCTTTACCTTAAAGAATCACTGATGATGTAGGTGATTGAATTTGATATCTGTGGCTTGTGGGATCAGCCTTTAAATATTTGTGTTCATTTGTATATAAGACAACTTCCATCAGTAGAGATCATTATAAACAGCAAATTGGAAGAAGTTAAAAAATTTGTTTCCCTGAAAGGGGTTTAAACAGGTTTACAGAATGACTTAACAGAGCCTGCATAATCTTCACAGTCAATAAAACCAAGGACAGAGAAATGTGCTTAAAATCCACAGCAAAAAATGTTTTGTTTCCACTGTCTATTCTTGAAGACTCACTCTTTAAGCTATAGCAAATGAGGCTTATTAGGTATGTACACTTAGAAATATTCCAGTAGAAGAACAGTTTCCAAGGTTTTTATTTTTAAACCTGGAGTTCATTTGTAAACTTAAGTAATAAGGACCTTGAATGCTTTTCCATTTACCCATATATGGTTGCTTATCCCAAGCTTTTGCCAAAATATGTCTAAATGCAGTAATATTGTCTTCCTGACTAGTGCTGTCTGAAGAATTAAATCATGATTAAGAAAAGTACTTGAAATCTGTATTTTTGGAAACTATTTTAACTACTGTGACTTATCATTGTACCAAACAGTATTATAACCTTGGATAATTCAAAAAACATCCCAAACCCACCAACATGCCAAACCATATCAAATGATACCCCCAAACATAACAAAAATAATCAGAGTTAGCAGGTGAGATCACCATGATTGTGATGAATCACTGGCAGCCTTTATTCTTCTGTCTGCTCTGGTAAAGTTCAGATCTTGACCTTCCACTTGCCTGGGAGCTGTTATAGAAATCCTAATTGGCTTCCGATTGCCTGTTAAGAATAATAACTGATTAAGTAATTGTAGCATCTTTCAATGAAGAGTTTTAAATACATAAAGCATTCTGAGCTGTCTCCTTACAAAAATGTGATGGCTGCTCATGTTATATGTTATAGAAGAAACTCTGTTCTTTCCTATTATTGTTATGTACTTACTTAGCTATATTTATACTTTTAATCTCTGGCTAATAAGGATGGTGACTGTAGACATTAGGCATTAGACAGCCTTAAAAAGATTGATGCTTTTGATTACAGCATACTATAGGATAAATTGTAGGGTTCAAATCTCTTACAGAGTTAAAAAGGATATGTGGTATCTGAAGAAACATAGAGGTGTCAATTTTCTACTTGATGGTACTCATATATTTTGATAAGATCTGCATATTAAGAATGACTCCTCAAGTACATTGATTTAGTACTGTAATTGTACACTGTACTTCACACTGAGTAGAACAAACAATAAAAATGTGAATCCTTGCCTCTGCTCTGAAGGACAGTGAACAAAGGCGTGCAGACATTGCATCTGGCAGGCATGGAGAGGACTTGGGTTTTAGAAGTGACTGGAAAGAGGAAAAGAAGTGAGATAGTAAAAAGGGGGAGGTTAATTGCAAAGTAAATGAGTTTGCTACAGAAAGCGCTGAGGCTCGCATCCTCAAAGGCTATGTGTGCATAAGTAAACAACACCAGGGAATGTGCCAGGCACTGGAGCTTAATCAGCTAAACTATGAAATGATGAGCATTGTTTTTAGTATGCTTGTGGTGTTGACCAAGTAGCACTGTCCCAAACATTTCTTGGAGAGGGTTTGGGAACTAGGATGGGGCAGGAACCATTACCAGCATGCAGTTTCCATTCCAAGAGAGTTTAACAGCACTGACATGGGCTGCTCAGTAAAGGCAGGTAAAAGCCTGCCTTCTTTTTTTATCAGGCTTTGAAACCCCACTCCCACTCCCCACTCCCCCATATGGAACTCCAGGCCACCTACTGGGAACATTGCCCATCTGCTGTTGTTCCCCAAACTATAACTGGGCATTGAGAGAAAGGTGGGTGCCATAAGACAAAATTGTGCTGGGGATCATGTAAAAAACCTGATGTTGACAGTTGTGTACTAGTGCTTGAGCCCATGTCCTGGCTCTGTTTAGTTGCTGGAATGAGTGTAGCCTGGGCTCCAGCTCCATTGATGCATGTATGCAGAAGATAGTACTGTATATTGGAGTGTGATGGGACATCCAAAGATTGAAGGGTAGTGGCTGGATCTCCTGACAGCAATCTGGTGGGTGGACCAGATGGAGCGGCTGGATTTCCTCACAAATACAGCTACAGATCTGTCTCATGCTCCTGACAGGAGGATTCCCAATAAATGTGATATGCATATGCTGACTGAATGAGAGAAAGCTAAGCTTCACCACTCGAAAAATGAACTTCAAAGATAAAGAGCAGGTGAGAGGATATTGGTGAACCATAATAAGCTTCTTGGAGTCTTTCTGTAGTTCCTTCAAGCATCCTTAAAATTCACAGGGAACAGAAGTGCCCAGTGTCTGTCTGTTCAGGGCAGGATTTTAGCTTGTGTACATCAATGTATTTAATTGACTGCATTTTCCAAGGCTGATTTATGCCAGTGTGGATCTGGTCCTCAGATTTTATTTAGGTTTTATTTAGTAAGTAATCTGGATAAAGTTAGAGAATAACAGTTGGTAGGACCTCCAGTGTTGAGACATCACTGTGGTTCGGTCACAGAATTTCAATTATAAGGGAAATGCATCTATGCTTCAAAAATGAAAACTTGTGTATTTTTGCTGGGCTCTATGCAGTGACTCTTCTGTACTGCTGAAACACAAACAGTGCTGGTTAATTACAAACCATGCTGCTATAATATATATGTTCACAGTAAGTATGACACCTTTCTTGTTAGAGAGCACCTCTTTGATTTGAACACTTCCCTGAGAGCACACAGTTTGGCTCAGAACTTACTTCCACATTCCTTATCCTTATAGCAGATAGATGTTCATTAAGAAGGACAATTCTGGGGTTATTCGTTGTGGGATGGTATTATACTATACATTTTAGATGCTCATCATAGTTACATCAGTGCCACTTGCTTTCAGGATCCAGATTTCTGGTTGGAATAAATCAGATTCAAGTAAAAGACTTATAAAAAGATATATAAAGCACTTTTTACCTTTCCAGCAGAGAAAAGGCTCCATAAAAGTCAGTTGCAACTTTTGCTGGATTAGAAATGCAGAGCAGTGCATTTTTGAAATGTGAATTAGTGATCAGACTTAACATCCCAATATTAATTAATATTAATCACTAACCTAGTATTTTCTTAATATCTGAATATTCAGCTAATATCCTGTTCTCTGCTGTTACAATTTTTGTGTGTGAGTGAGTGACTAAGCCAGTTAACACCAGCTGTTGACATAGTGAAGTGATTAGTCTCCTACAGAGGACAAGTGTTGTTTTCAGGTTTCTTTTTGAATCTAGTGCACAATATTAACAATATGAGATGGATTTTCTGGGTTTGTATGTTTAGCTGCCCTGTTAGGGATTGTTTCTTTTCCTCTTAGATTACAGTGTTGCCACACTGGTAATTTCCTCTAACAAAATATGAACTAGAAAAGTGCCAACAGTCATTATCTGTAAGGCTGCTCGAGGAGGAATCCTGCTTTTTAATGACTTCAGTGGGGCCCTGCCCTTGGATGAAATAGGAGGGCTGGCATTTATTTTCACATGTGATATTCCCTCTTCACAAAAGCGGAGAGTCACTCTGCTGTTTCATTTCTGCAGGTGAGTGCATACCAGGGATGCTGTGGGAATCTGGGTGACTGCAGGTCACTGAGAGTTAGGAAACTTTTGAGCTTGGTGCTTTGCTGGACAAAAGGGATTCATCTTTGGGTAGTCTTATTCCTTCGTGTTGTTGATGCCACCATTAGGCAAGTGAGAGATGGAGGTATCTTGCTTTATTATCTAGAGCTAGTAAATATTTCCATTGTGATACGAAGTGGTGATCTGATGAGTCTGGAAAATTACTACTAGAAAATTAAGTGTGGAAAAATGGCATCTATGGGGATGCCAGAGGTTTTGTGAGGCTGTTTCAGTTTCTCTAACTGGGGTTGGTATATATGATAACTCTCTGCCAGCCCTCCTTAGTAAGTCTGCTAGCAGTACTTTGCTGTGTGCACTGTGGTACCTATGGCACCTACTAGTCACTGCTCTCTCTATCTCTGTCCAAAAGTTCAGGGGAAGCTTGCAAGAGAACACAGAAGGTGGAGCTGTGAAGGGCTGGGTTGTTCATCCTGCCTTTCTGAGATGTGCTTGTAATTTGTCATGGTTCAGCAGGCTGGCGGTGATGTGGACAGCTACCTCAGGAAGGTGAAAGGGACAGAAAAAAGGGAGAAGATAAAGATGCAAAAATACATGTTTTATCTATTGGCTTTGTTTTCATACTGATAGCATGCTAGAGAGAAGGTATTCATCTATGGCCAGAGGTCTGTAACGTGACAGTAGATCTAAAACATTTAACACGAAGTAAAAGCTTTGGAAAACAGAATGTTGGCAATTGTGCGTAAGGATATTTTTCCTCTCTCTGTAGCTGGTTGATGAACTAGTCTGCAACTGCATCTGGAAATGGACTTGGCTCTCTCACTGTCACATGTAGCCTACTGGCACTGGTTTAATTCCACCCCCAAAACTGTTGAAACACAGATACATGTCACTTAGGATTTTAGTTAATTTATGTGTAGTTAGTCTGGATGTATGTATGGGTTACAGGTAATGTAATGGAAGAAGGGGTGGTTTTAGTATGCAGGTAAATGGACTGCCTCCCTTGAATGACTGTAATCCCAGTGTTTTTATTAGTATCTGTAAACTATAAAGTGTTGCTCTGTTAGCACACTGAGTGTATTTATCACGATCTAAAAGTCTGAGAAAATGCGGCTTTTGTCAGGAAAAAATGAAGAGTTCCCCTCTTCAGGTATGGTGCTGAGAATGGTTTTGCGTAAAAGAGGGAATGAATCAATAGCTTTTTCAGTTGCAAGAGCACAACTTTTCATGGTAGGTATGTCCCTAGGAAGTGTAGTTTTTAGGCAGGCATGTGCAATAATTTATGTCTGAGCCGTTTTTTAATATTGGCGAAGCGTCACAGGTGCTCTGAGTGCTTATGGCAGGCTGGGGAGAAGAATGCAGCAGCAGGTTGCTGCTTCATCCCCGCACCGAGGGCTGGCATTTGTACACAGCAAGAGGTTGGAAAGGTACATTATTTTCCCCTGTAACTAGTACAGGAATTAATCTGTGCTTCTCGTAGTAGTTTCAAGCAGTTTTACCGAGCTTGGCTTTCATGATTTTCAGCAAAATATCTTGTAAAAATTTTTATAGAAAATCCTGTCTCCCATGCAATTACTTTGCCATATGCAGTGGCACATCTTACTCATTCTTTGAACACTTTATGCTCCCAGGGGGATTTAAGAGTAAATACTACCACAGAGTACAAAATTAACATATCAAATTAATTTTGTGTTATACGCACACAGTGAATGGATCATGTCAATTCAGGGCTTGATCCTGCATATGCTTAAGTTGAGGAGGTTTCTTGGTGTTATCTTGGTCTATGATTGGCACATAAAGGTCTTGTTTTTTTATATGCAACTAGAAAAATTCATGTTATTAAATCTAGGCATAGTGTATTAACAAAGAACAATGACAAATAAAGAATACATTAGGTTCTTCTGTAAGGAATATAATACCAAATTTCTACCAACACTCTTGTTTTTCAAAAGAACAAAAATGTTTTCAAAAGACAAATACATTTGCAGTCCTATAATTATATTCTGAAGCAGAAAGTCAGTCAGATTACTTTCAGATCATTTTATCACCTGTGTTAGAAAGTGGTAATGGGGGATTACGGACAGTTTCTATAAGGTTTGGCTTGGCAGCAAACAAGGTTAACATAGGTGGTCATACAGCTGAGTTCATTTAAAATGATCTTTAAGTTTGAGATGTTAAGGTTGAAATGTCTTTAAAGTAAGCTAAATGCTGCTTGTGTTTGGGTTGTGATCTGATGTATAATTAGATTTCTCCTACGTAAAGGTTAGAAGTTGTTATCCAATGGTAGACTCAACAGCAGAAATTTGTCTTTTTAAAAAGACAAAAGAAGAATTAGAAATGCATAAACCTTAATATAAGCTGATTTTAAAGATTTATATGCATGCAATGGTGTGGGTATGGAAGATACTGGGTTTTAAATAAAGAAACTTTTGGATTACGCATGATATTGTAAGTGATGTGAGTTCGTACTCTGGGAGGTAGGGCTGTTAAAGAATGTGGATTTGATCGGTTGGTATCATTATATATAAAAAAATAAGTATGTAGAGAAATTAGGGTGAAGGACTGTGTGTAAGACTTAGGTTACCCAACACTATCCAGTTACCCAACACTATCCAGTATAGTGCTTTTAAAGACTATCACACCTTTGTTAATATTTTGTCATTTTTCAAAATTGAACAAACTTGACACATTGCAGAGGCTGGTTAATTTATTTAGAGTTTTTGAGACAAATAATCGACTGTTTCTCTTTCCCCTTAATAAAGAGATTTTTTGCAGGTAGGTTTTCTTTTTGTCCTCTCAGAAGAAGAAAGGATCAAAATGATGGCAGCGTTAGCTCAAAATTTAGGCCAAGGTCTTTTGGCTATTTTGGAAATACAGTGTTGCTGTGTTCTCTCTTGAAGGGAAAATAATGTCTTTTTCACATGCACAATGACTTCCCATGCTAAGTCAGCTTGAATTAAAGTTGCTGAATGTTCTATGGTAGAAAGAGCTTTGAACCTAAATTTGATTTTAGCCTTCCTCGCTGCCGTCTGGGTACTGGAGGAGAAACATGTAGTGTTTTCACAGGATACTGTTGATCTTCTGGACACCTGACCACCTCACTTTCCTCCTGTTTTATGCCTTAGTTTGGTAAAAATACATTCAGGAGGCCTGGAGAAGGGAAGGACAGAGGACAAAGGAAGGTAATAGTGAATGCTGTATGAAGGGATGCTTTCCTTGCTTTCGTTATGTCTCCCTGGTTGTTCCTAGAAAGCTATGGTGTGCTTTTGAGAGTGTAGTTGGCTTCCTCACTATGAACTGGTTGCAGAAAGGAAAGGGACTCTCCTTGAAGTCAGGGGAGATTAATGCATATGTGCATGTAGAGTCTTTACATGGTCCAGTTTCTAAGACACAATATGTAAGTATTGCTGCCATCTTTACAAGATACATAAATAGGGAAAGGAAAGTACATTTTTACTAAAGCTGGAGAAGATGGGATCTATTATTCTCCTGATAAAATGTGATACTGTTATTGGAGAGGGAAGGAATGTGTGTGGGGAAATGAAGGTGTAAGTTAAAAATGTATATTACATTTCTTTAATTTTATGTAATATTAACAAGACTAATAACTTCTCACATTAATGTATGAGAACTGTGTCAGTAATTCTTGCCTTGGTCCAGTGGCAGCATACCTCTATACTTCACCTGACACATCTTGGCTCTGAAAATTTTAATGAGATTTCTTCCTTTTCCAATCTGTTAAAATCTCTGTGCACCTAAATGTCTAGCTGGTACCTGATTTTAGAAAAAAATAATAATACATTGACCTTGTTAATGAAGGAGAAAATCCTAGCAGAAGTTAGGTGGTAGTCATCTGTATCAAGCTCAGGACAGTCTAAAAGTGGCAGGCCACTGACATTTTTATGTAATATTCAAAATAATTAGTGTGAGCAGTCAGTCTCACAACAGCTGCTTTGAGTTTACAAGGTGAGGCACAGTCCCAGCCTGGGGCCATACAATGTCCCTCAGCATGGGTCTGTGCCTGAGCTCAGAAGTCAGAGTCACAGGTGGGACTCACTTGTACAGGTGCTCTGGTGATGCAGGATGCAGAGAAGGCAGAGTTACTGAATGCCTTCCTTGATTCAGTCTTTACTGCTAAGGCTGGCCCTCAGGCATCCCTGAGGAGAGAGAAAATCTGGAGAAAGGAGTACTTCCCCTTGGTTGAGGAGGATTGGGTTAGAGATCATTTAGGCAACCTGGATCCTCACAAATCCATGGGCCCCGATGGGATGCACCCACGAGTGCTGAGGGAGCTGGTGGATGCTGTCGCTAAGCCACTCTCCATCATCTTTGAGAGATCATGGAGGACAGGAGAGGTGCCCAAGGACTAGAGGGTAGCCGATGTCACTCCAGTCTTCAAAAAGGGCACGAAGGAGGACCTGGGAAATATAGGCCAGTCAGCCTCACCTCCATTCCTGGAAAGGTGATGGAACAGTTGATTGGGGAGGACATCTCCAGGCATGTAGAGAGGAAAAGGAGGCTATCAGAAGTAGTCAACATGGATTCATCAAGGGGAGATCATGCTTGACCAACCTGGTAACCTTCTATGATGGCATGACTGGCTGGGTAGATGAAGGGAGAGCAGTGGATGTTATTTACCTCGACTTCAGCAAGGCTTTTGACACTCTCTCATAATGCCCTCATAGGTAAGCTTAGGAGGTGTGGGTTAGGTGAGTGGACAGTGAGGTGGACAGAGAACTGGGTGAAGGGCAGAGCTCAGAGGGTCGTGATCAACGGGGCAGAGTCTGGTTGGAGGCCTGTAACTAGTGGTGTTCCCCAGGGGTCTGTGCTGGATGCTGTCCTGTTCAACATATTCATTAATGAGCTGGACGAAGGGACAGTGTGTCCCCTCAGCAAGTTTGCTGGTGGTACCAAGCTGGGAGGAGTGGCTGATACACCAGAAGGCTGTGCTGCCATTTAGCGAGACCTGGACAGGCTGGAGAGCTGGGCTGAGGGGAACCTCAGGAAATTCAACAAGAGCAAGTGCAAGATCCTGCACCTGGGGAGGAACAACCCCAGGCACCAGTACAGGCTGGAGGCTGACCTGCTGGAAAGCATCTCTGCTGAGAAGGACCTGCGAGTGCTGGTGGACAGCAGGTTGACCAATGGCCAGCAGTGTGCCCTTGTGGCCGAAAAGGCCAACAGTATCCTGGGCTGCATTAAAAGGTGTGTGGCCAGCAGATTGAGGGAGGTTATCCTCCCCCTCTACTCTGCCCTAGTGAGGCCACATCTGGAGTACTGTGTCTAGTTCTGGGCTCCCCAGTTCAAGAAAGAGAGGGAACTACTGGAGAAAGTCCAGCAGAGAGCTACCAAGATGATCAGGGGACCGGAGCATATCTCTTATGAGGAAAGGCTGAGAGGCTTGGGTTTGTTCAGCCTGGAGAAGAGAAGACTGAGGGGGGATCTTATCAATGCTTATAAATATCTAAAGGGTGAGTGTTAAGAGGATGGGACTGGTCTCTTTTCAGTGGTGCCCAATGACAGGACAAGGGGCAATGGGCATGAGTTGGAACACATGAAGTTCCACCTGAATATGAAGAACAACTTCCTTACTGTGAGGGTGACAGAGCAGTGGAACAGGCTGCCTAGAGAGATTGTGGAGTCTCCTCTGGAAATATTCAAAACCCGCCTGGACGCATTCCTGTGCCCCCTGCTGTAGGTGTACCTGCTCAAGCAGGGGGGGTTGGACAAGATGACTTCCAGAGGTTCGTTCCAACCCCTACCATTCTGTGATTCTGTGATTTAATGAGCATCTTTGAGCAGCTTGCTGGCTGAGACAGTATGGAGGGGTGGCATGTGGTTGTTACTGACCATATAGGCATAATTTTATGTTATTGAAAAAAAAATCCACTATCTCTTAATCAGTGGGCAAAATGGAAAGTAATTAGATTGTGCAATGTTTGCATGAGAATAAATTGCATGAAGGAAACTCCCTCTAATCAGAACTACTTTCAAGAAATGATGTTAATAAGCATAAGTAAGAATAATGAAATCTAAGCTTTGGTTTGCAGGACCACAAAGAATACAGATAGTTTGATTTATGATTTCTGGTTTTGTAAAATCTACCAAAATAATTTTTTGTTGTGATAGTCTATACTTTATTTCTTCACCAAAACAGTAAAAAAGAATAAGGACGATAAATATTAATGAGTATTACTATATGTAAATGTATTATTCATATAGTGCTACATGACACCTATCCTGGAAATGAAGGGACAGGGTATATTTCCTAGCGTGGTGTCCTTAATTCTGTCATTTGTAATGATAGGAAAGGTAATGAAACTACTTGTTGAAGACAGCTCACAAAAATGATAAGTGAGAGCAAATAGGTGACACATTGGGAAGAAGAATTCCTGGTGGTTAAAGATGACAGAGGAGGTCTTATGTGTGCTATCTATTGTGGCTCTATGCCTGCCTCCTGGATAACTTTAGCAATTCAATTAACGGATATAAGCCTGTGTTTTATCATCTATAAAAGGTAGATAATACTTACTCATCTCACAGCATCTTAATAATTGATTTTTGTGAAGTGCTTTGTGATTCTCAGGTGGAAGGCACTATGCAAGTGTCAAATTATTATTGCTACTAGTAGTAGTAACAATACTTGGCATTTATACTGCTCTTACCTGTTCACAATGCTTTAACATTAACTAATGCATTCCTGTAGTGCCTCTGTGAAGTAGATATCTATGTATTTTTAGAGTTTAAGAAATTCAACAATCATCTAGCTTTTCCATTATCATGGTTGTAAGACTTAAAAAAAAAAAAAAAGGGGTGAAAAAAATTCTAAAGCACAAACATTTGTGTGATGATTAGAGCACTCGTGGGAGGTTGTAGGTTAGGTTTGGAGTTTGGGCATGGTTAGGACACAGAACATGGCGCTCACAATTTCTGGACAAATTTTTACCACTGTAAAAACCTTCCTCCTCTAGCTCTGTTTCTGAATGCAAAAGCCTACAATGTTGCTGTGTGTTTATCATGCTCTGACCAAGCCTGTTCTTCCAGGTACTTCTGAGTAATTTTGTACCTGGTTTTGGCAAAGCTGCGGAGCTCAGCCAAGAGGTCAGTGCTGGCTAACAGGGAGTTCTGGCCATGTTCAGAACACTTGATGCTTCTTTTAGACCATCTTTCATTTCAAACATAGTTTTGGTATCTCCAGGCCTAGATAGATCAGGAGGTTTTGGTTCATATTTTGGTTGAAAGGCTTAAAATCTCCTAAAATCTGTTTTAGCTACTTAAGCGTGTGTGTAGGGGTTCGTTTTTTGTTTTGTTTTAACTTAACTTAAATAAATTGGTCTTCTAATAATAATCTGAGCTTTTAGATTTGTCTCTTTTTCCTGCCTAATGCACAAACTGTGATATCTTGGAAAACTGGAGCTCTAAATTGCTCACCCATCTTTTTTGGATTGAATTCCACAGTAAAAAATAAATATTTACCCTTGGTTCCATTGCTGTCTTTGGTTTGGGCTCAACTGCTACAGATGTCATTGCGTCTGGAGGTGCTTTCTTCAAAAGAAGCTAATTCTTGAGATGGCAAAATGTCTTTGATTCACAGCAGTAATGGGCTGCAAAGCTCAGGCATTCTTTCCAAGTTCAGCAGGTGTCTAAATGTCACTTACTAGAAATGACATGTATCTGTTGCTGCACATGTAGGCAGAGATGATATGAATGCATGGTGTGGACTCAAGTAGCAGGCCACAATTTTAATGCACTTAAGATATAATCATAATCAGACATAAACTCTGTTCAGCTTATGTGGATATATCGTGATGATACTAACACACTGTACAGGGTTGCTGAGGTATTCTGGTCTGTGCAGAGACCTCTTTAAGCGAAGAATTAAGGTGTGTGATCTCTTCAGAAGCCTTTTCCTAAGGCTTCACAGGACAAGAGCGTCAGTGTGATCATGGGCTACAGCTCAAGGCCTTATCCCATAGTTTGCCTCTCAGGACTGCACTGGACCTTCCTCCCTGTGGACACCCTCCAGTAGACTTCTACTTGCAACAGAATGAAGTGTAAATAGTTTTCATTGCAAACAGCCTTCAGGTTTTTTTTTTTTGTGCAATTAAAAGTTGAAATCAGATTTGTCAGGAAAACTCCTTATTGGGCACTGTGATCCAGGAGACCAGTTACAGCTCAGAATCCCGTATCTGGGATATGTGTTGTTTTGGGGAGTGGGAAAGACTTTGAAAACAGAAGTTCAATTGTTATTTATGTGCAGACAATCTCAATGAAGCAGATGTGTAAATGAGAGCAATATGTGACTCAGCGTTTTGTGATGAAAAACAGAAACTCAGACACATCTCATTTTGTTAAGTGTCACATTCCCAGGTCATCACTAATGAGTGCCTTGGAAATCTGTAAGTAAATGTTTCTTCTTTGAGTCCCAGACGTTAATGGTTATCAATAGCAGCAGGCTGCTGAAGTCAGCTTAAATGGCAAGAATGCTTTTCATGAAAACAGCAATGGGTAAAAACAGATTGATTTTGAAATTCAGTGCAGGCACATGCTTCAGGCTTGCCTGAGAGGTGAGCCGTCTAGAGACCTCTGCATTGCTCATGATGGTGAAAACTGGAAAATGACTAATCACAGAGCTGGTTAAATGTTCAACAGGCAGGCTTGGGTTCTGTATTGAGAGAGTCTTTTTGCTTTCTGCAGACTGGCTGTTACAGGGTCCTGCTGCCTCCCTCAGCAGAAGGAAGTCTCCAAGAATTAATAAAGTATTATCCATAGAAATCATAACATAGGCATAAACAGCGAGACTGTTTCGTGCCCCATATATGCTCTGCATCTTCCTGCTCCCTTCTTTAGCTTGCCAGTGGAACAGCTCCACCTATTTGTACTGCCACAGGGTTGGACCTTCTGCTTCAGAAAAAGATATTTCTGTAACAGGTGATTTTTCACATACTGTCTACCACTAGTTTTAGGGATATGGTCTCAGCATCATACTGCACCTTTTGACAATAAGATTCAGTCTCACAAGCATTAATGGAATCAGTAGGGTTACCTGCACGAATAAAAGATAAGGCATGACGTTGAAGCATATAGTCAATGCAATAAATCATTAGTTTTGATATAATCCCCATTTCTACTTTTAACAGTCTGCATAATTTCTTTTTTAGACAAATTATCCCTTGTCTTTATATCAGCTATATGCAAAGAAGTTTGTTAAATGTGTTTTTAAGTAATCTATTTTACATATAAAAATTATGAGTTATACAATCTCATGCAAGTGTTCTAACTTAAATGACATTTCACTTTCAAGCTTGTACAATAAGAGATTTAAAAATTTCTTCTGTATACGGACATACAATGTCAAGGTGTGTCATTAAACTACAGAAAATTGTGTTTAATATTTTCCTGAGTCCACAAAAGAGGTTTTAAAGCTTGTTTAATTATCTTAAACCTCCTTTCAAGTTTAAACTTGTGAGGAGAGTTTGGTGCATTAGAAGACCCCATTTAATGGAGTTAGGTGAAATGTAGCTGCACCAGGACATATTTCTGTGGCTGTATTCTGTGGTGGCTTTAATATATGAGTGTTGGCAGTCATGTGAATGTTGAATTTTGTATTTTCGATTTTAAGTGGTGTTAGATTTTGGGGCAGCTTTTAATTTACTATATAATAAAGATAATTTGGCTTTTGTTTGTAATACAATTCCTAACTTAGCTCTTTACCTTTCTCTAGCTTAACCAAGAGTGTATCTGCCTTATATTGATGGAGTCTGAGTGCTTCCTGGGAGAAAGAAAATGTGGCTGTGATGTTTTGTACCAGCAAGACTCAAAACAGGGCTCACTCACTTAAAAAAAAATTGCTGAATATGCAGAATATTGAATGTTATGAAAGGAAAGTTCTTTGTGCCAAATGGCCTAGACACTTACAGAGAGGATATTTGGTGGTTGTTGGGTTCTTAGAAGTGAACAGGTGTCTAAATAGAAAATACATGTCCAGAATCTCACCTTGGCTTTTCCAGGTTTATACCCATGTAGCCCTGTTGATGTCACTGCTGGTTTTCAATAATATTATGACTATCTCTTCAGTTTAAAGAGTGTGCCTTGCACCTTACTGATATAACTTACATCAGGGTATTGTTATCTCTCTTTTAATCTGGCATACTTATTCATGTGTAGGATATGAAGAAATATGGGGTGATGCTGCTGTACCATCACAGTGGACATTTTTCTATTTTCATGTTTTTATTTCAGCATCTCAAATTTGAAATATTGTAATCCATGAATGAGTTGGTTTTTTTGAGATGTAACATCTTTGTGTAAGACAATCGGTATTTAAAATGTAATCTTTAAAGAATTCTAGTGCATCGCATAACTGCGTAAAATAGGTAATTTCTAAGGTCTATGTTTTGCTTGCCTGAAGGGTAGCCCATGTGTTGTTTCTATTTTACTGTAGCTTTGTCCATCCTACAGCTGTGGCTGTGCTTGTAATAACAATCAGGAATTCCATCAAGATGCTTAATTTTTTTTCACCCATGGCAAAGAATACCTAGAACCCTGAAAATGTGGCAATAGTCATAGAGCTCCCCAGGACTTATATACCATGTAAAGAATTCCTATCAAGTAGTAACATCCATATACACAATACATTTCCTCTGGATGTGTGTAAATCTGCTGTATGTTATCTGTAACTTTTAGCAGGTAATAAGGAGGGACTCTGCAGGATTTAAATTGCTCTGGAGGTGGGAAAGGAGCCTGCTTCTGCCTGTGGACATAATTTGAGAACTGTACAATGTCTTTTTATTGATTCTTTGTGAGGCATGGCACAGAGGAAGAATATCCAAACTTTGAAGACAGGGTAACATACCAGGAATCTTTTCAAGTGATTCAGCCAGAAATTTTGCCTGGTAGAGGTAAAGGCTGCTCCTCACCCTATTTATTGTTAAGGATTTACAACAGATACGACATAACCTCTTGGTGTCTTCAAGATGCAGTTTCCGCTATTTTAAAAAAAAGCACCAGAAGCAATAAAGTCATAATTAAAAATTACTGTGTATATTAAATATGTTGTTCGATTAGAAGAAGCCATTTCAGCTAAGTTTGTCATCATCTGCTAGATGCTAGGTAGTTTACATAAAATGTAATATAGTAATTGCAGGTTGATTCTTGTGGACAAATGCTTAAAACTCTAGATCACTGTGCTGCACTAATTTGTCCCCTTGCTAGAATACTGTTGAGAAGAAAATAAATGGGAATAAGGAGAAAATAATTTCTCATCTCTATAGGTGGTTCCTAATATTCACATCTTTATTGCTGTATTTTCTGTGAAGGGGTACACAAATTTCCAGGCTGTTCACTGGAATTATTTACATCTGCTTTAAATGCTTACATAGAGGAAATAAAAATGTTGAGGTTAGTTATAAGAATCCATATGCCTAATACAAAGCAATGTAATATTAAAATGCACATAGATCTTTTTTCTTTTTCACTTTTTTGTTTTCTTTTCATCCAACTCAAGGGATGCTTATCTGACTTATTGCATATTGACTGATATGAAGGGAAAGCTGTATAATTTGCTCCAATTTAAGGTCAGTGTAATTTTTTTTTCTTCTGAGACTCATCTCTAATTGTTCAAAATCTATCTCTAGTTACATCCTTGAGAACAAGGTTACTAACCAGTGCTTTAGAAGAACCTACTCCAAGACATGCGTAGGGTCATTAGCAATCAAAATCTTAAGTGGACACCTGTCCTTCCTCTCCCCAATGCTCAGCGTAAGCCAAACACCCAACCTGCCCCTTCCTAGTCTCCACTTCCTTATTATGAACCTGTACTAACTACCTTATTATGTTCGCTGTGGGTTACTACACTCTGTCTATCCCAATTCTTCCAGACAGGCAACGGATGGTGCATGAGAAAGGTTGTGTTCATGTGTGTAAAGGCCTCTGCCAGATGATTTTCCCTTCTTACTGGTGGTCCTCTGCCCTGCTGTGAGTCGTCTGCAGGCCACAGCCTTTTGTGGGTGCCCTTGCCCCTTTGTGGGTTGCCCACGGGCTGTGTCATAGTCCCTCAGGGGTGTCCCTGCTCCTTTGTCTTCCTTGCTTCTTCCAAGAGTTCATCTCCAGCTGTGCCTTTATGGGTCTTCTCTGCAGTGTGTCTCCTGTCCCCAGCAGCTGCTGCCTGAGCAGAGGCACTGTGTGCTCCCCTGACTGGTTGCAGTTTTGGTCTGTGAGGAGAATTGGGTGTCTGCAGTTGGTTTTTATTGGCACATGGCAGTTCATGGCCTCCTCTCACATGTCACCACCGCAGCACCCTGCTAATTAAACCCTGCCATTTATGCCCACTACAGAGACATATATCAAATTCCTTCTTAAATATTTTTCAGAAATAAACTGTATTGCTAAGTCTGTGTTGGACTCCCTGTTAAGAATGGCCATTACAGAAGGCATGGCTATTGCAGTGTCTGGCAGTATAGCGCAAAGTAAAAAAGAAACCTGCACCTGGACTGTTGCCAAGCTGCTTGGTTGGCAAAAACATCTTGTCAAGGCTGGCATATTTGAAGTCTGTTTGGGTGCTATAAATTGCTTTTTTCCATGGAATAAAATAAAGCAGATTTGAGATTTTTTCATTAATTTCTTTACCTCATAAATTCATTGTAACCATGTTTTCCCAAAAGCACAGTGGTTTGTTTGTTTGTTTTTTAAGAATACCTCCCTCTCCCCCTTTTATTTTGCTAGATCTCAGATATATTTGTGTGATGAATGAAATTCTAGCTTTGCCTGGTCCTATCTTCCTTTCCTCTGTTCTCTTCCATGTCCACCCTTGCTTGCTGGGTGAATTAATTGTTTATAGTGAGTGGGATAGTTCCTACAGACAGAGGAATACAGATACAGATGCCACCTGGGATACTTGGTGGTGGAGTGGGAGATGCTGTTTGCTCCAGCGAATCCTGGTAGGGTAGGGTTTTCAAGGGTGTGCAACTTAATAAGAGTCTGAGCCATTAGCTTCTCTAGAAGGTGTCTTTTGAGAAAAGATATTTTACCATGGAACAAATCAGTAGCCTTGTTTTTTAGCATTGGAAAGAAAAAAAGCAAGATTCTTCTTTCTGTGTCTTTATGTATTTTTAATGTCTGGTAAGTCCCATGATCTTTATGAAATCACATATCTTTTCAGTTAGGTATGTTGTAATTTATTTACGTTTTTTATTTTTTTAATTCTTCCAAGTGATTCCATTATGTACTTGTAGACAGAGTTAAGCTCTATGTTATTTGCTATCAAAAAAAGAATTGAAGAGGGATGAAATCAGAATAACATGAGTTTAAAGTTTATGTATTAAAATAAATAGGAAACATTTTTTTTGTCTATTAGGCTGATGGCAGAAGTAAAATTAAATTCAGCCACAGAGTACAGAAGAGTAAGATTAAATCTGTGATGCACTGTGGTTTGTGAGTGGAAAAGAATGACTCCTGCATATGTTTTACAACATCTGAGTGGAAACACTGATTCTGCAACCTGGGATAGGAAATACAATCAGTGCAGCTGAAGCCAGCATCTATTTATCTTAAATTAATCATTCTCCAAGTAGGCAGTTGATATCCCAGTGCTGTGTGCCATCTTTTTTACATTCATGCAGCATATATTAAACCAAAGAACTGTTATTGTAGGAGCTGAAATATATTGCAGCACACAGACTGTAAATGTTTAAAAATAGACTCACTCTTTCCTGTATGTTCAGTTGACAAACTGTATTAATAATTTTTCTTTAAATATTTACATTTATTAGACACTTGGAAACAGATATACTTACAAAATTCTTACAGTTTTCACAAATATAAAAACTGGTTTTAAGATATTTAAATACAGGAGAAGAAAAAGAAGCTACAGGTAGATTTCAAGCTAGAATATTTTTTAGTTTATTTGAGGTTTTTAATTCAATTAGTTTTATTTCCAATTTTCTCCAATATGGAGACAAGCAAAAACCTGAGAGTTGTTTTCAGTTGCTTTTGAATTGACATGGAACTGGATAGGTCAGGTCTCAATCTCACAATCTGGATTGAGTAACAGGAGGAAAGTTCTTTTTTGCATTCCTGTTTGGATACATATAGTTTAATTCAAAACCAGAAGAATTCAGGCGACAGCAACACGAAAGAGACACCTGCCTTTGAGGCATAGATTCTCCAAGGCATTTTAAGTGCTTAATTTCATTCTGGGAAAGAGCCTGAGGTTTTGTTGGATTTGACCTCAAATATCATAAGAGAGAATGAAATAAAAAGATAATTTGCTGTTTCCTGCTGCAGATGTACTAATTAAAGGAAACTAAAGGAAGAGGAGAGTCAGTCATTATATGAAAAGCAGGAAATGAAGCCGGCAAAATTTTCTCTTAAAGTAATATTTTTTTTTTCACCTAAGTATTGATGATATCAGACAGTAATTGCCTGCCAACTAAAGTACTACCACTGGACTCTTATTTATTTTTGTTGATTCTTATATTATCACAATTGTTTTTTATTCTTCCTCCTCCAAGTGTTTTTTTCTGGTTTTAAATAAAAGCTACTTTAAAAATAATAACAAAAAATAGTAGGATTTAGAAATCCTAAATGGCAACTTTTTAATGCTGTTTTAACTTTTAATATTTTCAGCAGCTTTTATCTGTAGTTTATGACATGCAGTATACAGACAAATACTAGCTTTACAGCAAAGTTTGTATTTGGACTCTGTAAACTCTCGTAGACTATTCACTCTCTTCATATGCTGACCAGTCCTCAGACACACCACACCGAAGCAGTTCTGACGGACTTGCCACCCCTGCCTCTAAGCTGGGCTTTGAAGTGACTTCTTGGCCGCTGTGATGTGGCGGTTCAAACCAAATTGATATCCTGTGCATTGAAGCATGGGTAAGAGTACATTCCTTATCTGTAACTGTAGCTTAGCTTTGAGGGGTTCCAACATGCAAGTAGTGCCCAGTAACATCTTAAATCACTATTTCTGAAGCAGACAATTTGCCCCTAATGTTTCCCCAGGACAAATGCTAAATGCCAGGGGGAATTAACTTCTGCTTAATGGAAGTAACAGGAAAAAAAATCACTTGGAGTCTCCTTAAGGTGTCCAGGGTGCCAGTCTGGCCTCTGGCATACATGAGAAGAGGCTTGCTGTCACTTACCCCAGGCACGAACCCTGTGGTAGCAATGCCAAGGACTGCTGTGGGGTCACTGTGGTTGCTTTAAGCTACCTGAGATTTCCTGTCTGCAGAGAAGCCCTCCTGCTGCAACGCTGCATTAGTTCTGTCTCTTTTCAGAACACAGGTTATAAGGTGTAAATGCTTAGTTATTTCCTTTGTATGTGATGAACAGGCAGCTAAATAAGCAATAGCAAGAACAATCCTCAACAGAGAAAACAATAAGATTATTTCAAATTAATAATTGTAGTGGTCAACATTTAAAAAAACCACACCTGCCTAGTTACTTAAATCAAGAGATAGGTTTTTAATTTAATGACCTGGTTTTTAACCTTCCAAGAGAGGTTTAGACTGGACACTGGGATGCATTTCTTTACCAAGAGGGTGGTCAAACACTGGAACAGTCTTCCTAGAGAGGTGGTCTATGCCCCAAGCCTGTCAGAGTTTAAGAGGCATTTGGACAATGGCCTTAATGCCATGCTTTAATTTTTGGGCAGCCCCGAACTGGTCAGGCAGTTGGACTAGATGATCGTTGTAGGCCCCTTCCAACTAAAAAATGTCTATTTTATTCTCCATTCTATTCTAAAATGTTAAGTATCCAGAGATTGGACGTAAGTCAAGCTATAAGTGGAACTACTCTACCTTCAAAGTATTTGAAATAATAGTTTTTTTAGAGTTTTATGAAAGACTTAATTAAGCTAATGGGATGGGTGCCTTTATTTTGACTGCTGGATTTACATCAAGAGGATGATGTTGGAGAAACTGAATATGGAAGAAAGGAGTACACACCATTCCCAGTTGTTAGAAGCAAGTGCCAAGGAAGCCACCCTTTGGAAGAGGACAAGTCTATGCTGGAATTTTACCGTCCACGTAACAGTGAGGACAAGCAGGACTGAATGCACAGAGCCACTTAAAGCCTGCCATTCTGTAACTGCTTATTGTGGTATTTCTTGCGCTTATGTTGCAGGCCATTGCCAGAAAAGGTAACAAACTGCACCCATCATCGAGCTGGTCTGCTCAGGTTCTGCTGTCTATATAAAGACTCCATATAGTTGACTGAGGCAGAGCAAAAAATACAGATTTACTCAGATTATTGTTGCAATGGCCAAGTACACTTATGGGGATGTTAAGATACAAGAGGTCTGATTTAGAAAGATCTACTTGCTCAAAAGAGAGTAATAATGAAACCCCATTTTACCAGACTTGAAACTTTTGAAAACAGAGACTTAAATGGAAATGCTGACAGGCTCAACTATAGCAGTCTTGAATGGATCTACTACGAGGTAATATATTCCAGAAGTCTGCAAAGGATTATTAGTAACACTGATCCAAAGAACAAACTTTTATTTTCCATCTCAAGGAAATTTCTTATCCATTAGCAGAATGAAAATCACTTCATTTTGCATGTGCCTAGGAAGCAAACTTTGTTTTTGTGATATAAACATGGATTGAGTGTGTTTTGCCTACCGTTGGCACTTAGAAAGTAAAGGTAAATGTTTAGAAGTACTTTTTACTAGTAAGAATACCCTTGCCTCTGTGTGTATTTGCACTGTATATAAAGAAAGATTTACACCTACGTGCTCTTTGGTGCATACAAGACATAATATACATAGGAAACTGCAATAGGTCAAAGCAAGACAAGGTTCTTTAAGACTAGGGAGCTTAGCTCAGGTTAGTGTAACTGCATGGCCACAGGCAAGTCTTAGATTTCCAGCTCAACTGCTTGTGAAGTTATAGCAGAAATCATATATTAATTGAAGACTTTTTCCTTGTAACTCACTGAAGTATAAATGAAGGCCTGTTCTAATAATAGAAATGAAAAGAAAGCTTACACAGGTTTCCTTCCTCAAGTGTTCATTTCAGCTGTGACACTCACTTGTAATTTTACACCTGAAGGGGAGGCAAGACAAGGTTTATTTTGAAAACACCATATTTACTTTTTGTCCTCTACTATGTACTTTTTAGACAAGCGTAAGGTAAGTCTTTATACATCCACAGCCCAATTTTCAGAACCAGTGAGCACCGGAGATTCTTGTGATAACATCTGCAGCTGTATGTCTTAACACCTCTGAAAAATCAGGCCTTCAGACATTATTGCTTCATTTCCCCAGGCAGATTGTCTCACAGTACCTGACAAAATGAATGAGAAGTGCAGAGTGCTGCAGTTCAATTTGTACTAACATTTATGTCTTTTGAATGTCAGCATGGCTTTTAAAATGTTTCCTCATAAAACTAAGCCCACTGTCAACAGTATTCCTCGCTCTGATTAGAGGAAGTACTCTACAGCTTAATAAAATCCTAAACCAAGCAGAGAGCTGCCAAAGTTTTGGAAGAAAATAGATGAAACCAGCTCAGCCTTTCTCTGAGCCACAGGAAAGGCACAGGTTGTTTAGGCATGTAGGTGAAAGCAGTTCTGCCTTTCACCTTGATGTGCAAAACAGCATTTCATGATATGTATGCACCTTTTCTTCTCTCCCTACCTGTGGACAGCAAAGGGTAGATGGGGATTCCTTCACTAAATCTTCCTGATGGAAGATTTGTGGATAATTTTCCTAATTTTCACAATTCCTGTTTCTCTTTATCATTTGATCCCTCTGATGTGCCATGGTGGGTTTTTCGTTGTTTGTCTTGGTTGGTTGGTTGGTTGTCCGTCTGTTCTGAGAAAGGAGTAAAGTGATTCTTTGTGAATAATTGTTCCTGTGATTTCTTCCTCATCCCAAGTATTTCAGGAGATCAAACTCTTTCCTCAAACAGTGTAAAATGCTTCAGGAGATGTCAGGTTCTCCAGCTGTCCAAAGGCTGTGATTTCCTGAAGCAGAATAAGAAGTTCTGACTTCTGCACCCTGCTCAGGTCAGTGCCACCTATGTAGTGATGCAGGTATTTACTTATATAAACCCTCTGTCTTCTGTTAAGAGGAAAAGAAAAGTAGCAGAGGTCCCAAAATCCATGAAAAATATCTCTTTATGAAGGATTAGGATTTATGAGTTTACTTACTTGTGCTTGCTTTGACACTGACTTTACTGCACAGAAAAGCCCTTCTAAGGTAGCATATACATTTTCCCATCTGGTGGCTCAGCTTTACCTGAAACCATATGGGAAATTATGGCTTTGTGGTGGCCATTTTAAGTACGGGTTTCATCCCAGGTATGTCAGACCCATTGGTAGAGAGACTTGACTGTTATGGTGTAAACAAGTCCTTATCCTGGGATGGTGTCATGCTGGAATATTGGATTGTATAGGTTACAGTCGGTCTGCTATTGTCTGGCTGTCATCCAGAAAACAACTTTTTCCATTAAATGATCAGTGTAATAGCCATTGCCATTCTCTCTCTCTCTTTCTTTCTAATGTGTGTTTTCTAGTCATGGTACCCTTTTCTGTTGAAAGTCTCCCACTTCTTATTCACTAAGTTCCCTCTTCTGCATGCTCCTGTTCAGAGCCCCTTGTACGAATACTTCCAGTGCTGGTATCAGCACCAGTAATGATGCCATTGATTACGACACTGCTTCTGCACTGCACTAGATTTTTCAAAGAGTTTCAGGGTATTCAGGATATTACATTTAAGTGGTCTGCAAAGAATCAGGAACACTTTGGCATTGTACAATTAATCATTGCAATGGTAACA
Source organism: Phalacrocorax carbo (assembly GCF_963921805.1). Lineage (NCBI taxonomy): Eukaryota > Metazoa > Chordata > Aves > Suliformes > Phalacrocoracidae > Phalacrocorax > Phalacrocorax carbo. The sequence goes on along the minus strand of NC_087514.1, from coordinate 143,736,603 downwards.
GTCACTCTGTTCTGCTAGGTTTCTCTGTTCATTTATTTCTTTCCACGTGTGATATATTCACTATAAATCAAGCACTGTAGCAAAACTCTTGCAATATTCAGTTTATAATATACTTACTCCAAATATACTTACTCTCAGGCTTGTATCCAGAAATATATGCCTATGTTTTTGTATATGTATACATGTATTGGCATATATATAGACGTAGACTATGTATTTGGTAAGGGTAGAGTGGGAAAAGCACTAGAGCAGTAGAGCAGAGATGAAAATGCAGCTCTTGTTTATTTAACTGAGCATAATGTACTCCAAGTTATGAGGCTATGTTATTCTGATTGTGGCAGAGAATGTGTAATGAATATAATGCAAATATTGTATGAAGGAAAAACTACAGCAGTACAACTCCTGTACAACAGTAAGGAGCCGCTGTGCTTATAATTGAATAAAACAGCCAGAAAGAATTATTCTCTGGTAAATCAGTGCCTGTGTAAGAGCAAAATGAAGTGGATTAGGGAGAGAGGGAGGAAGCTCGTGCCCTTTGTGAGCTTCTCTGGCGAGGTAAATACCAATGATTCCTCTTGTCCAACAGGAGTAAGGTTCAGCTTGAAAAATATCAAAAACATGACCACAGTTCGCATCAACTTAAGAGAATTAAAGAAACATAAAGATAGTACTGATCAGTTTATGAGGTAGGAAAAAGCAGATAATGTTGGTGGCTAGGGTTTTGGGGAGAGGTCTGTCTGGAATGCCTTCTGCTGGCAAACCTAAGGCATACTCTAGATTTAGCCAATGGAGCAACTAGAAAAAACAAAACCTTCATCATCTGGCCAGTCAAGTGAACTCACCACAGACTTACTTCTTCAGTAAATTGTCCAACAAATAGTAGGTGCTCCTCTTTTGTAAATGGTGGCTGTGTAGGTGAATATGTCTAAGGCATTGAGTCCTTTATGGGTCTTTGTGACTCTAGATATACATTAAAGAACATTTGTTTGTTCATGCAAAATCTAAGATGGCAGGTTAAAGAAGGTGGATGCAGCTGTTTTTCCAGGTGCAGCCTGTTGTTCTACACTCTTAGCAGTAATGGTTTGCAGACTCTGGTTGGGTTGCCTCCATTGAAAGAAAAAGAATGCAGCTTTATCCCACCTTTTGAAAATACAGCTTTAAATTAGAATTGCTTGAATTGTCTGAGAGCCTCATATAAGGCAAAAAAATTAACTTAGGGGATACAGGAATAAAACTGAGATACCCACTTGTCAAGTCTTATGAGGAACAACAGTTATTGATAGTGCACAATATGATGGATTCAGGATGAATGGCTGCACAGAGAGAGTTGGTCCCATAAAATGTACCAATGTACCAATGACATTCCTCTGCTCAGGTGGTCAAAAGTATTCCCTGGATTTTTTTTTCTTCTTTTTCCAGGTGCTGTTTATGGAATGGAAATGTATGCTGCAAAATGGTAGCATACGGGAGGTGGAAAAAGGGACAGGTTTCAAAAGAGGAATTGAGAAACATTGTCTAGGCATCTAGGAGGATTTTAGGAAGGGCAACACTCAACTGGGCTTGAGACTTGTCAAGGTCAGCAAGCAGAGGTTCTACCCCTACATTAGTAATAAAGGACTAAAGAATTACATTGTGGGCCTGTTGCTAAACGGTGTGGAAGAATTAATAACAGCAGATGAAGATGTAGCCGAGTTGTTTAGTGCTGTCTTTGCCTCAGTCTTCACTGACTCAGTGCTAGTGAAATCTAATTAATCTGACTTTGATAACAGAAAGTTCAGAATGCTGCTGATGTGAAAGGGTTTTCTACTGTGAAGAAGCTCCTGCTTTCAGAAGACGTCACTGTTACGTGGCATCTCACACTTACCTCTTTAATAGTGGTGTTTTGATAGATTTTTGTTAAAAAGTTGGCAGATCTTGGGAATATCCAAATGCTTCAGAAGCTGGCACACCTGTCAAGAATGTACTTAAAGAAAAAACCTTTGATTGTTGAAATCTTCCACAATGCACTATACAGAGTATTAGCATTCAAAATACCTTTAATCTGAGTGTTTATTCTAATACTGGCACAATGAAAGGGTCACAGCAGCAGTGACAGCTGGGAGTTAACTCGCTGCTGTGCTGTGTAGGTTTGAATTGTCCAACCAGCCATCAAAATACACTTCTTTCTGAGAGCATTATCTTTTTCCCAGTTTGACTCCCTAGTGTAAATTCTCTGCACAATTACGAACAGTGTTCTCCTACTTCATGCTCAGCCCAGTGAACTACTCAGTAGACATGTATTTCTGTTATTATTTATGGATATGGTAAGCGATATGCTTGATGTTTTAATAAGTATTGCAGAGGCATGTCTTCCAGATGCTTAACTGAATCCAATCTGAGGACCAACAATATGAATTTGTCACAGGCATAGCTGTGGATTTAAGTTAGTTTAGAGGCTTGTTCTGACTTTTTTTCTTTATTGGAGGTCACTGGTTCAGTCCCAGGTTTTCTGATCACAAAGTTTGCTGGTGCAAATACACAGAGGAATAAATAGACTCATAGAGCCTACTGTGTAAATCAAACACAAATGATTCAGCTTAGACACCTATGATAGATATATAGAGGGTTAAAACCACTTCACAGAAGTAGTGAGCTCTCAGAAAAGATTGGGTTGAAAAGACAGATCATTTGCAAGAAAAAAAGCATTTTCAAGTATAGGAAAAAAATACTGGGAAAGAGGCATTAAAATCACAGCATAAGGAAGAAACAGGGGAAAAAAAGGATGTTCAGAATGCATGGAAATGTAGAAATAGCAGAAAAAAGAAATGAGATATTTTGGAAGGAGCAAAGCTGCTGTGGGAAGTGCTGCTATGAAGGCATTCACCTCGTATACGTATGCACATTTTTTTCTAATTTAAATGGCTTGCTGAGCTTGGTGTTAAAAGCAAGAATTTTTGTACTGAGTTTTTGACAGTAAAAGAAAGTTTTATCTGTTCATATGGATAAGGCTTTGAGGATCAATAACTCAAGAAGTCCTCAGAAGGGTAAATGCAGATCTTTTACAAGATGTGGGTCAACATCTGTTTTAGAACTTGAAATCCTGAAGTACAGTGTTAAACTCAAACATGGTAAAGCACAGGAAAAAATGCAACCTCCTTTCTTTTTTATAATGGTTCACAAAGTTTCCAGTGGATTTGTTCAATTTACTTCACATTTTTAAAAATTAAAAGGAGCCTGCTCTTGTGATAGTTTTGTAGTTTGCATAGGAGTCATTAATAACTTATGCACCTTCCAGCCTAACTTCTTTGTCTGACACCTATTCAGCTGTAACTATGACAAATTACTCACACACAAAGGCTTTCCAATCCCTGGAAATACAGACTGAAGTCGAAACCATTCATTTTTCAGAAAATTTAAACTGACTACTTGGTCATTGCCAGATGTATTTTGTCAGGAAGGCCTTTTTTATGACAAGTCCAGTCTTGCTTGTTCCTTTTCTGCTTCTGGTCTGCTTTTTAGCACCTACATTTCTGGGCTGATGCTAAAAAAAATTAAGGAATTTTTAGGTTTTTTTTCTGTAAAGTATTTAAACAAAATACCTTTCTGAATATGTCTCATTCTTTGCTGAAGGAATTATTTGGCAAAGGAGCATATCTCCAAGGTCTAAATATTATTCTGAATCCATCTTGTCTTCAGGCTTGATCTAAACTATTTCAAAAGATAAAAAGGTCAAAAATAGAGCAGCATTAGCACTGATATAATAATTTGTCCCATTCCTTTTCTATCTGGCAAAGAATTGCATAACATGATCACCCAGCTGTTCAGGTCTTGAAAAGACCTGGAGCCTCTTTTTCCACTTCAAAATCATTTCCACCTTGAAAACATCTGATACTCGATTTTGACGACTACTTTGTACTGTTGGTCAAGAAATCTTTAAATTAGGATTAAAGGCTGTAAAGCTGAAATATCTCTGAAAGAGCAAGCACAGGATCATTTCAAAACCTATTGACCATGAATGATACCTTAAGAAATAAACAAGGGTATTTCCTTTCTCCTTGATATGATTTACAGAGGTCTCCAGAAAACCTTTATATTGCTCTGCAGCTCAGAAAGTATATTAAAAAAAACATTTTTTCTAGTAACAAAGTTTGTATTTAATTCCAATTCACTTCTTCTCCAAATTTTAAATTTACTTTCCACTTAATAGGTTTTCCCATATTGTAATTAGTCTTAGAATAAAAAAGTAAGGTTTTGCCAAATAGTATTTTTTCAGAATTATTAATTTAACGTTTTTCCTGTGTTAACTGTTGTGTCAAACCCTTTGCAAAGGGATTATTTAGTGAACTTTGTACTGTCAGTAAGCTTTACTTAGCAAATTACCATATGTGGCATAATTTCCCTTATTTATGTCTTTATTTCAAAGGCTATGAAGTTGGATCCACTTTAGAATAGTGCTGATGTTCTGTGATACTCTGTTGACTAGCACTGCACGATGTGTTTAGGTGGTTTGGTTCAAAAGAGGATACAAGAAAAATACTGCAGTAATCTCAACATTTAACTGGTTAACAGATTAAGCTGAGTTTTGGTTGAGGAAGTGTTGAAAAGCAATGTCCAAATGTGGCTTAATACAGTTGATCCTCACCATGTTCTGATGAAATGGGTATCACTTTTGGTTTTGTTTTTTAAGGGTTCACCCTACCTCTCTCCCTCCCAAGTTTTGGCTGACTGGATGAGATATCCCAACCCTATGTTTTGCTAGTCAGAAGTAAAATAGTCTTTTTAAAGTTTTAAATGCTAGATTATATATTCAAGAACAAGCTGGTTGTGGAGGGGGTCTTTTTTTTTTTCTAAAATCTTCTGAATTTTAACTAGGAACACATACAGTCTTTTTATTTAAACCTAGGGTATGATTTGTACATTCTCTAGGTTTTTGACCTTCCCCCACAGCCATCTTAACGAAGTCCCATACTTTTTCTGATGTTAACGTCAGCACATACTGGATCATGCCAGAGGTAGAGAGATGCACCAGCTGGAGACAGCAAAGCTGTGCTTGTCTTACTGTCCCTTGGAAAGGCTTCTCACATGCGTTAGACCAGAAGAACAGGCAATGGGAGTAATTGCCTAAAACCACCTCAGCTACCATCTGGACTTGTTCAGAAAAAAAAGCTACCGAAATGCTACTATCTCAGTCCTGCTGGGATCTGAAAATTTGTGAGGAAAAACCTGTGGTCAAAGCATCAGAAGCTAGAGAGTGTTCTGATAAATCTTCTACATTAGTTCACTGCAAAAGGGAGCCACTGACCAAAGGGATCAGCATGGTCTTTGCACTGAAGAGAGTTATAAATCAGATCAACTTGGGATCAGTGAAACTGTAAAATGGCAACTTTCTCAGTTTTCTACCTCTGTAAGAGGGAGAAAAAAAATCAGAATTCCAGCCTCAGAAAAGTGTTAGCAAAGTAGGTGATTTAGTCTAAATGCGCCAGTGCTTTACAGTAGCTGTAGGAGTGATTGGTATAGGGTTTGGTGGTTTTTTGTTTTTAAAGCTCAACAATATAAAAGAAATAAGTGTACCATGTCAGGATATAAATCCTATTTAAAATGGGGAGGAAGGTACACCAAATATTAACATTTTAAAAAAAAATCTCTTCCCGTGCACACCATGAGCTTGTTTTTTTTTAATTATTTTTCTTTTCACATTACCATAGTTATCAAATAACGCCAGAGATCAGTATCTCATTCAAAGGCAAATGAGACACAATTCAAGTAATTCTGAGGAAATTATGAAGATAATGCTTTTCAAAGCGGTCTCATTTTTCCAATGCATTTGTTTTATCAATCCTGTAATTAATTATTTAATGGTTATTCAAGCAAATGAACACTTTTAATGCTCAGTTTGGCTCCTCCTTCTGAAACTTTTCAAATATATTTCTCCAGGGGCAGTATGCAGTGGAAGTAACTACATTAAAACAGTTCTACAGTAGCATTGTAAAACAACATATAAGATATCATTTTACTATTAGAAAGCAATACCACATAGCTGTGGCTAAGAAATACAAAACATCAAACTTGTATTTAAAAAGAAATTGTATCCTTGAGAAGAATTATACCTTGGTGTGCCAAAATGTATGTGAAGATATCTCTAAAAAGCACTTAGTTTCTTAAAAAGCATTCCATCTAGTGTTCACCTGGGATCTTGCAGGACTCGGTCCTGGATGGTGAAGAAATGAAGTTAAAAATAACGAGCAGAGCAGAGTTCAGAGGAACTTGGCCAGACATTAATGGTGCTGTTCAACAAATAAAAGCAGAGAGGTGTGCATACAAGAGAAAGGCCTGACTTGCCTGCACACAGCTTAGAATTCCTCTACGACATCTATCTGCTTACGTACATCCTGCTCATTTTGTAACCATTGCTTGACAGGTAATGAGTGGAAATGCAGGAAACTCAAGGCACTCTTGGTGCAGAGAAATCTGGCTGGGGCTCAGCCCCCTCAGGCTCGCTGTGGCCTTGAAACCACATCTGCATTATTGACTTAATTTCGTTGCCTTTTTGGTTGGTAGGACCACAGCCTAAGAGCGATAAAAGAATGGCTTGCTTTTCAGTGCTTTCCATCACTTTTCACACAGATCTCTTTAAATATTACATAGGTACTTGAGATAGGGATATTTAATATAAAAAGTAATGAAATCCAGTTTCTAGTGAGAACACTAAGGGTGAAAAGGAAATTAACTCAAGTGTTTAGAATTAAGTATTTTGTCTGAGAGCAATATTTTATTTTTTAATACAAGAAAAGAAGAAACAAAAGACCCATTTAAACTTTTAGGATGTACAGCTTAAACAGAAACCTCAGCAAGTTTTAAAAGACTTGATTTTTATAATCATGAATAAATATAAATAAAGCCAAAGCTATCGTTCATGTAAAAAGCACTTGAAATCTGTCTGCACACATACAACTGATTTCTTGTTGAAATATTCAAACTGTGAAGCGTGTCATGTTTACAGTTTTACTTGTCTGATGCAACTGTAATGTGATGAAAGTATAATGACAAGAATATTTAGCAAAGAAGGAACTGAGAATTTGTTTATATAGGAAAAAGCCTATACATGTATCATATGCATTTTTTTCTATACTTGTATCACATGACAAAGTTAGTATGACTTTCAAGATGTCTGAGGAACGAATCTGGTAGTGGACTAGAGGAACTAGTGTAATTTGATTTACTGCTTTTACTTTTTATGGCTGTAGGTATACTTGCCTTTTCTGTGTAGTTCTCAATGTGGCTTTTAGTGGCAAAACAAGTGATAAAATTCATGTGCCCCTCAGGACAGTGCTGCTTAGTGTGATGTGCAGAAGAGCACTTCAAGGCAGATCCACCTTTTCATTTTAACTATTTATTTCTTATACTTTTGAACACCACATCTCTGGCGGCATGTTAATTCCATCTGTAGCTTCTAGACTGCTTTGCCACTGCATCTATGTGTGTGAGGCAGCGTGCACGGCAGTGCTGTTACTAATTCTGTAGGTAGTATGGCTTCTGTTATGGCAGTACCTATGTGTCCTCATCATGGGTTCTGTCTGTACTGGATATTAGACAGACACTGCCCTGGTTTAGCCACTAGTTTGATATCATTGCTAATTCTCATGGAACTGTATGTACAGAAAGTAGGAACTGGATGAAAGATAAGAATATAGTTCATTTCTTGTCAGATTGAGGAAATTAAAGGTGAATGGGTTTTTGGAAACATCCTTTATATTTTTCCATTAAGAGGCAAGAGTAAAAATACATGTGCTTTGTCCTTTTGACCCTGTTGCACATAGGTACTTCAATTATAACTTCTTCTAGTAACTTAAGTAAGTAAATGGGAGCCTACCTTTTTGACTTAGCTCTGTCAGTATGGCTGCACTTGATATGAAAATTCAACATCAGATCACTAAGTGATTCTCCTGGACTACTAACACGAGCTTATGCTATGCTTTTACCAGAACACCTAGGGAAGAACTGTTATGAGAGGCCCAATGTTAAAGGGTCAAATGAACAAGATAAAAAAATAAGCTTCTGGCAAATGTGGAATTATTTACTGTACTTAGTTGCATAAGAAATATGCCAAAGGCTGTAATTTTTGGTGTTGTCAAAATAGGCAAAATTTTAAATCCTTACTAGTGAGTCAGAATTGTCCTATTAGGCAAAATCTTTGAAGCGAAACAAAAAACCTGCAAGTTCAAGCTACCTCAAATACTGACAATTTTTTCCGAAGCATCTTAAAATACTGAAATAGATTCTAAATAAACTGTTGTGCTAGCACAATTTTGTCAATATTGAGTGCTTTCAGTGTAATCTCAAATGATTATTGTTGCAGTTTACTTTAAGGATGGTATTTGATATATCAAATATGTTATGTTCACTGTGAAACGTCTGTTCAATTTGTTCACTAAGAATCAGTGGCTGTGGCAGATCCTGTTACTCATATGTATGTTGAATTATATTTAAATTTTATGTATTTATTTATTGTATGTATTATATTTTAAAATATGTATTTAAAATTTATTGCACTTGCCCAGCATTTTCTGTTAACAAATTTTTATTTTTTGTTTGACAATTTTCAAACATGCAGAAGAATCCCCATCTTTCACAGGTTTGGAAATCACTGCAACAAAATGACAAAAATTCACACACCCCCAGTCTATAATTATACTTATTAATGTTTAGCTACTTTAATAGCTCTGATAAACTTCAAGCTTCATGTCTAACACTATGTACTGGGTGGGTACATTTTCAACTTCTTGCATCATCCTTCCGTCAAGGGGCATGTTCATATTGTGTGTGTTGTGGTACAAAATATGTACCAATTGTGGCGCATATTTTGCCAAAACTAGGGGAACTGAATTTCCCCTATAACAAAATTATCAGATAATTTTATATTGTGGTACTGGCTCTGTTATGACCGTCTTTCATTTATGACGGGAATCATCTAGTGTCTGTTTATGCTGAAAGAAGCGTCTGCGAGAATCTTTTCCTTCAAATAGGCTCATGATGTATAGATACTAACATTATTCTTTTTACAAAAAATACCAGCATAAAGTGTGATCTCCTGCTAACTTCACTCAGAAGAACTTCAATAGTCATATGTTGTTTGTTATTCCTAAAAAGCATATAACAAGGAATCTTCTTGTGTAGTTTGTTACCTTGCTGATAGCATTGCATCACATACTTGAAACTTGCATTAATGCAAGGGCTTTAAAATATGGAGAAAGCATAATAATAAAGGTTTTTCCTCTTCAAGTTTATTAAGCCGCTGAGGCTATTTGTGCTTTCAGTTCAAACTTCAGCACAGACAGAAAAGTAGGGTTCTTTTGAAAGCTGTTGAAATGGCACCTTCTTGACTTTTTAACTCCTCTTCGCATAATTAAAAATTATTGTTCAAATTCTGCACGATGCTTTTCCTGCTCTTTACTTCCTGTTTGTTAGACATTGTTCCTGGCTTACTCTGTCCCATTGCATTCTGAAATTCATATTGACACGGTAAGCAAGGCTGGCAATCACTTGAAGTATTTGAAAACATTGAACTGCTTTAGATTTGTTTTCAGTTCAGGTGGGATAAAACCTTTCTGTACCTTCTCCATAATTAACGCTCATCCTCGAGCACTTAGCGTTGCTGTTATTGAAACCCAATGGACATATTCATTCAGATCTGTGATTATCCTTTATTCCTGTTATGCGTTCTCGCATAGTGTCATGTCAATAAATTACAATGCTATCTTACAGTATAATGTTTCTCTCTTTCACAGGAAAAATTTGTCTTTCATTAACAGCACCTTTCCACAATGCTTTTTGTTCTGGCTAGGATTGTCCTAATATTTCTATTATGCTTATACTAGTGACCTTCAGGTCTGTATCGGTAATTTTAACACCTCCATTTCATTGCCTTTCCCTTTCAGCAGCTCAGTTACTTCCTTTAGGAACTAGTGGATCTAGCCTTCTTTCAGACTATGCAGGCTAGACTGCATAGTTCCTTTCATTATCTGTGTTGATTGCATATTTTCTGTTCTCACCAACATTAATATTTTCATTCCCCTTATTGTACTTTCAAATGTTCTCTGATAATAATTTTTATACTGTCATATTCTTACCTACTCATTTTCCTCTTCCTGTAAACTACAGTCATGCACAGACCTTCGTCTCCTTCCAGAGCTTCATCTGTTTTCCTTTTTTCCCCCACACTGAATAACCAAGCTAATGCAAATGAGGCAAATCTCCTTTTAATTTCCCCCTGTATTTCTTAATGTAAAGCTCATCAACCATGCTAGCATTCATCTCAGCTTGATTCACACTTCTCTGGGGCCCATCCCTAGAGCAGATACCCATTCAATCACTGGTAGTCTTTCTAATGTTTTCCTATCCAATGCTATAGTTTTCCCACAGCACTAATTCTTGATTGTAGTTATTTTGCTGTGCTTTTTCCTTCCTTTGAGAAAAATGACAAGAATTTCAGTGAATATTGCCCAAGATTCCTTTTCTTTGAGATCTTCAGAGGCATCATCCATAGTCCCTTTCAAGTAAGCTTTATGTTGTCAGCTTTGCTCATATGACGGATGGCCAGTGGGTTCTTCCTGACTCTTGTGAGGTGTTTTTCAGACTCCCATTCTCCTCCCATGGCCTTGGTTTTGTCAGATGGCACATTCTTCTTTCTTCTAGTTGTGTTATAATGACAGACCCACTTATTCCTCCTTGCAAGAACAAGGAAAACTAAATTAGGCAGACCAGAAAACTGATTTTTACCTTATTTTTTTTAACCAACTTGCTCATCTTTTCATATCATTCTTCTTAACTTCCCAAAACTCAGAGGTTCATTCTCGTTTCACTGTAGACGCCTTGTCCTTTCCAGTTCTATTTCCAATGCAGGGATTTGGGCAGGAACATGTTAAAATTGAATGAAATTGACTGTTGATCCAAACACCGACCCACCATCAGTGAAGAGTTAGTACATGAATTATACAGGAGCTTGACCCCTACAAATCAATGGGCCCTGATGCCATCCATCTGAGGGTGTTGAGAGAGCTGGCTGACATCATTGCTAGGCCACTCCCCATAATCTTCCAGAAGTTGTGGAGAACTGGGGATGTTCTAGAGTACTGGAGGGCTCGAGGGAGGATCCGAGTAACTATAGGCCCATCAGCCTTACTTCAAACCCTGGGAAAGTTATGGAACGAATCCTCCTGAGGGCCATCACAAGTCAAATGCAGCACGTGATTGGGAAAAGCCAACATGGCTTCACTAAAGGTAGATTGTGCTTGACAAATCTGGTAGCCTTCTATGACAAAGTGACTTGCCTGATTGACAGGGGGCGGGTGGTGGACATTGTCTACCTGGACTTCTCCAAGGCCTTTGATACAGTCTCCCACAGCCTCCTCCTGGAGAAATTAATGTGTTATGGCCTAGACAAGTGGTCTGTGCAGTGGGTGGGGAACTGGCTGACAGGCCGCACCCAAAGGGTTCTGGTAAATAGCTCTTTTTTAAAATGGCAACCTGTCACAAGTAGGGTCCTCCAGGGATCAATACTGGGCCCAATGTTATTAAACATCTTTATAAGTGATCTGGATACTGGCATCAAGTGTAGCCTGATGAAGTTTGCTGATGACACCAAACTGAGTGGGGAAGTAGACACTCCAGAAGGGAGATCTGGATAGGCTGGAAGAGTGGGCCAACAAGAAACTTATGAAGTTCAACAAGGAGAAATGTAAGGTCATGCACCTGGGAAAACATAATCCAGGAGTGCAGCACAGGCTGGGATCCACCTGGCTGGAGACCAGCTCTTTGGAAAGGGACACGGGGGTCCTGGTGGACAGAAAGCTCAACGTGAGTGAACAGTGTGCTGCTGCGGCCAAGAAGGCCAACAGGATGCTGGGTTGCATCAAAAAGGGCATCGCCAGCAGAGATAAAGAAGCCATCATCCCGCTCTACTCAGCACTTGTCAGGCCACACCTGGAGTACTGTGTACAGTTCTGGTCCCCGCTATACAAAAAGGATGTGGACAGGCTAGAAGGGGTCCAGAGAAGGATGACCAAGATGATCAAAGGGCTGGGAAGCCTGCCGTATGAGGATAGGCTGGGAGAACTGGATTTGTTCAGCCTTGAGAAAAGGAGGCTTTGAGGGGATCTCATCACTGTGTACCAGTACTTAAGGGGCAACTACAAAGAAGATGGAGACTCCCTTTTTACAAGTAGTCACATGGAGAGGACAAGGGCAAATGGATACAAGTTGCTGTTGGGGAGATTCCGATTGGACATGAGAAGAAAATTTTTCACAGTGAGGACAGTCAAGCATTGGAATAATCTCCCCAGGGAAGTGGTTGACTTGGCCACATTGGACACCTTCAAGAGTCGTCTGGACAGGGCGCTGGGCCATCTTGTCTAGACTGTGCTCTTCCTAGGAAGGTTGGACTAGATGATCCCTGAGGTCCCTTCCAATCTGTGATTCTGTGAAAATATTTTCTCTTTGGTAAATCTTAGAAATTAAAAGTTTTTAGTTCTTCAAGAGAAGAAAAAGAATGGGAGGGTTTCAGTCCTGACAGGGCCATTGTTATTAATTGGGTTCATTCTACAGACCCAGTATGCATCTGAAACCTCTGCTGTATTTGTGCCATAGTCTTCATTAGGAGCCACAGAAATGATTTGTAGGGAACTGGTTGTTTTCCAAAGGAATAACTGAAGAGACGAAAAAGAGGTAAAATCCACATCTTTATTAGCTTTATGAAAAGCTTTGTATGCCACTGCAACTGCAGTAGCAGCTGATTGATTAAGAAGACCTTATTTGAAGTTAAATAAATATTTTTCTATTTACAGACCTTAGTTTATCTTTTATTTTGATTTGATTTTATAGAATCATAGACTCATAGAATGTCCTGAGTTGGAAGCGACCCACAAGGATCATCAAGTCCCTGCACAGAACAACCCCAAATTTACACCGTATCTCTGAGGGCGTTGTCCAAGTGCTTCTTGAATTTCGTCAGGCTTGGCGCTGTGACTGCCTCTCTGGGGAGCCTGATCCAGTGCTCCACCACCCTCTGGTTGAGAATGTTTTTCTAATATCCAACCTAAACCTCCTCTGGCACATCTTCCTGCCATTTCCTTTGGTCCTATAATTTATTTTTATTTATTTTTATTTCTTCCACACTCAATAGCAAGCAGTAAACGTGCCTTCTTCTGTAGCTAATTCTCCGGTATGGCAAACTGTAGAAGGCCAGGACCTTTCTTTTGGCATTTACCAAACATACAAATCATACTGATTTTAGCGGGAGACACGCTTATATATCTTAGCATTTTGATAAAAGCACACACATAGGAAAACTGGGATAATTGTGTGAAGTACTTTTAAACTTGGTTCAAACCCAAAGATGTTTCCTTTATCAATCAAAAAAAATTAAAACATAATATTTCTTGCAGTGAGGCAGAGAGTGGAAAAAAGTGAAGAGAGATTAGTATTTTCACTCCAGCATTGGTGTCGGTGAAATTTTGAAAGGTGAAATTTCCTCTCTGATGCTTTTTGTTAGAGATGGTGTTTAAATGTATGATTCCATAAAAATCATTCAGTTGCTGCTGTTTTTTCAGTTTTGACAGCAAGGAGTCGCTGCTTTGTCATTATCTTCCATTCTTTTAACTTAATTGTTGTATGTATTTGCAACAATTACTGAGCTTGGAGGTACAACACCCAACAGTTTCAAGAACCAGAAGGTGCGATGTAACACGTGCAGTATATGACATTATTCATTATGTTGGTTGCTGAAGATTTTCCAGACTTCACATCTCAAGAAAAATCTAGCGTTTGATGATACATTTGAGGTGCTGATTTAGAGGGGAACTACAGCTGATGTAGTATGAATGCGATAAAGAGATTGTAGAGGAAGATTTCTAAGTGACTGGCCAAATTAAGTGAAATAAACTGCAGGAATAGTGCCCTCTGATTCCCAATGGCCAGGAAAAATTTATTCCTTTAAGGTACAAAGAAGTTCTTCCATTTCATGCTTGGAATATTGCTTTGGGCTTGTTCTTCTGAAGTGTAATTTTTTTTTTTCATTTTTATCTGGTTGACTAGGCAGAAAGTGCAAAAATCCAATTTTCAATGGATGAGAGTGGTGCTGTACAAGTGGAAAGCTATACTTGCTTCGGTAGAGGAGCAAAGGACTAAATTTTTTGTTTGTTTTTGGGAGAGTGTCACATAGGGGAATGTTTCTTGTCTTTGTTTGGGGTCCTGTTCTTATTCAGGCTCCATCTGTAGTCCATGGAAAGGGATGTCATTCAGGATGGAGGGAATAACTGACTCTGTTGATGTGACTGTCTCCCTTCAATAATGCTTAAGCTTCAAAACAGCTACACTTCAGGGAGACAAATCTCAGCCTTGGTGCTTAACTTAGTGACTGCCCCTAAACACCCATATCTGCTCTGGAGCATGACAGCACTGTGTTTTTTATTGTATGCTTTAAAATGACTTTTGATATCAAGATATTACTGTAAATGTGTCAGAACCCTGAGCTGAGGGTGAATTCAACTTAACGTAAGCATTGCAAGGAGAAGGAGCCCAAAGAAATGTCATTATATATACATACAGATGAGGGGTTTTTTACCTGAACATCAAGCAAGTACACAGTAGAGACTCAATTGTTCTGTCATTTACTTATATTTATTCACCTCCACCACATTAACAGCAAATCAACAAATCTAAGGGTTGACAAGACATTTGTTCTCACCCTGTAAGAGGTGATTATCATCTGCTGAGAGAAGGTACTAGATCACGAAGGTGGGATATTCTGTAACATGCTGGTGAGAAAAATGCTAGAATACGTATATGCACTTCCTTATCTGCCAACAGGTATCATTAAGAGGGTGGACAGACACAACCGAAAGGGAAAAAGCAAAAACTGCTAATGTATAGTTTGGCTAATTAATGAGAAATGCCACTATGACAGCCACCTAGAGAAACAGAAATGATGTGAGTACCTGGGAGGTAGCAAAAATGTGGTTAAATTCTTTGCATTGATTAGGGTAAGACTGTCTTGGCACTGCATGTAAAATGTGCCAAAGGGAATGTGACTGGATGTAATGGGATATAATTTAGTAAAGAGACAGTTTAGATCAATAACAAGACAACTACCTGACATTGAGATCTATACAGTTGTGGAAGAGCTTTCTCTAAAGAAATTTTAAAAGCTCCATCCTTTAAGACATTTAAAATTAGAGTAGGAAACATCAGGGGGAAAAATCTATTTTGTCAGGAGATGTCTCTTTCTCTCACTTTCTTTTTTAAAGCCCCCACAAGTACTGCCATAATACTTGGGTGCTTCAAGATGGACTAATGGGACTTTTATCTGTAATTCATATGATTTTCTGATATGTTCAGTACTCTGAGTAGCCTGAATACTTTTGTGATACGGCCTATTGATATTGGGTTTTCTCCATCTGGATAAACACTTCCTAAGTGAACCTATCTTGAGAACTACAACAGTATGTTTTCACAATTTTGTATCAGGGTATTTTCTTGATAAAATTTATAGTTTATGTGCTGGTTTTGTTTGTTGCCAGATTTATTTTTGTAAGCACGTCTGTTTTGCACTTACAAGCACTGTGAAAAAGAGGAATTTTCTTTTCTTCTTTTTCTTTTGTCTTTTTTTCTTTTCATGTGTAGGGATCTAGTACATATAAGTTAATAATGTTTAAATGTCAGCATGAACTACCACTTACTGAAAGGTAGTCATTTACAATACTCTTATTTTAGGAAGAACTGAAATGTTCAGAGTTATGGTAGTGTTAAGTTAATGGTTGGACTTGATGTTCTTAAGGGTCTTTCCCAACCTAAATGATTCTATGGAGAAGTATGAGGGGGGACAACTTCTGTTTATTTCCACTAGGTCTGAGAAAAGGAATAAATAAGTTTGTATCCTGAGTCTGGTATTACTGTGTTTTCATGTACCTCTGACAACTTGCCTTGCTTTGGAGATACTGAGAATTGAAAATAAATCCCCATGTAATTCTCATCTCCAGATAACAGGAAGAAAACCAGAAGCAGACGTAAGGAGAACGTGAATGTAAGAGGACTGGTGGTATGGAGGGAAGGCAATGGCAACATGAAGCGAGGGGCTTGGGAGGAGGATAAAAAGTGTTCTGGGGAAATTCCCCCTTGTATTAATGAACCACTCACACAGTTCAAACTGGTTTTTAATCAAAGGATGTTTTTAATACAAATGAAAATATGGTAGCGTTATGACTTCTGTAAACACTGGAAACTTCCAAAGTACCAAGTTTAAACTCGGGTTGGGCCATTCCATCCTAGAAGACAAGGTCTGCATCCACCCTGGGAACAGCTCCACTAATGCTCTGAGCTTCAGGAAGTAGTAAAGCAGCCTGCATCCCTCTCAGCCCTTGGGTCTCACACCTCAACAATCTGCTCACTCTCAGGCATGCTCGCAGCCATCCTTTTGTTGTTTACGTGTTCAGCAACTTTTCCTTGCAGGCACTTTTGCTTCTTGGCCGGGTGGTCGTCATGGTAAATTGTGCTTCTGTCTCTCTCCTCCTCCTGTTCAGTCTCTGTCCAGCCTATCTATCCGGCCCCTTCAGCCTGTTGAAAGGGCGGCAGCAGTTCTGTTCTGTTCTTTCCAAAAATACATAATACCACTTCTTACTTGTTTCTTAAATCCTGCCCAGATGATCAGAATATTGCAAGAATTCTTTACACGGTATTGAACCAGTATACTTTTTCAAATATTCTTAGGAAGATTAGATTTAGGATGGTAACTTTTATTAAAGCTCTGAAGAAAGGTAGAGCACTCACCAGTTCATGTACTGATTATAAAACATGTAGTTTAGAAAAATACAGGTTAACAAAATTCAGTTTATTCACTTCACTTTCTGCCTTTGTTAAACAATCTTGATTTTTGCTACAGAATCTTTTTTTGTTGTTCTTGTTTGGGTGGGGTTGGGTTTTTTTTTTTGCAGTTTTTCTTCTGGCATAGACTTCATCTAGCTTACTGCTACCTAAAGAGTAAAAGGAGAACCTATCTGTAATTTCTGAGTCTTAACCTTGAGTCCTAATACTGTTCTACGTGGTCTGTGCAGCATTATTTCTAATGTTGCAATAACCTCACTATGATTAGGTAATCAAAGGAATGGAGTATACTTGACATACTATGTTATTATTTTATGCAGTAACACTACCATATCTTCTGATTCACTCTTCCTGCTTGTAGAATCCAATTCTCCATTACTTATTTTTTGATTTTGTGTGCTCATCTAAAGGTCCTAACATTGGCTTCTAGCTATGTTTATGTGTATCTTCCTGGACTTAAGACATATAATTTCCTACTGTACATTTTCTGTGTTTCATTTCTTTGGCTTCAGCTTTGTGTTCTGTCTTCCTTCATTAAGGTCTTGGCTGTGGGTGCCTTGTAGCTTGCTTTGGGTCCAAATGTATTTCTGTTTCAGAAATATAATATTTTTACTTTGATGCTACTAAAGTTTACTGCAAATATTGTCTATAGAATGGTTTATATACTGGCATCCTTGGTCTACAGAGTTAATTCCATCCTAGAATAACATGCTTACAGAAAATCAGGATTTCCTGATTGCCAGTCATTTTGTTTAACTTTGACACTATTAAGGCCGAATGTTGTTTATCTAGTATTAATAAGGTATGTTTGGTTTTCAGTTGGTAATAAATTATTGATCAAATTAGAAGCACAAATTGAAGATAGAAGTTGAAACTTTATGACTTTTAATTAGAGCTCAGCAAATATTGATATTATAATTAGATATGAACAGATTTCTAGCTCTTGGTAATGGGTTTGTATGTTTGCTTTATAAGCTTTTACTTTCTGTGCTTTTATGGAAGCTGTGTCTAGGAGTACTTTGTTACCCCACAATTTTAGGTTTGTTTAAAAACCATGGTTTTACTAACCCACAGAGGTGACCTTTTGTTCTCTTATTCTTCTGCCTGTGAAACCTGAAGTGTGTCTTAAGGCAAAGTCCTGTTGGAAGGTTTTACTGATAGCTAACAATGAACAAAGCTCTGTTCAGTTATTCCAGCTAAGATCTGCTCTATACTCTGCTGTCCAGTAGGCAGATTTTGTATTACAGCTCCAAAGAAGTATGACATGGAAAGTACAGCTGAACATTTTTCTGCTTTCTTGTTTCTGTGGTTCTTTCAAGGGACAGCACAGGCTGAGGAGTGGAAATTCTGTCATAAAACTTTTTTTTTTCGTCTTACATAGAAAAACCTTTGCAGCTTCATGGTGAGGACCATTGAATGTATTTTATACTATGTAATTTTATTATTTTTCAATAATACAATGCACAAGATTTTTTTTTAAGATAAAACTATCATTACACTATAACGCTTCACTGTTTTAATCTATTTATAAAATTTGAGTCTATCCAAATTTAATCACAAGGAGCTCTTTTTTGTTGCTGGAGGGATTTTTTTCTCTTGGTTTGTTGTTTTTCTAAAAAACAACTTTAGTATATCTCCACTATACTCGTGCATCACTAGTGTTGGTTGTGAAACTTTTCATAGCATTGTCAAGGTTGGAAAGGCCTATTGATTTTTTAAAGTTTCAGAGTCTGTTGTGCTAGCAAAAATGTTTAATAATTTTTTTGTCTTTTGGAATCCATTTGCTTTCAATGCGAAGCCTTTTCAAAGCTAAGGCTTTCAGAGGGTTGTAAAAGAATCTGTATAAACTCTTCAGTTGAATTCATTGCCAGCTTTTTAGTGCAAGGTACGTGATTACTACACACAGTTTTCTGTACTGTTTTCAGTGAATGGTTAATTCAGTCCCTAATAAACTAGTAAAACAGCTACTAATCTCTTTAAGGGCACTATAATTTACACAAATACTTGAAGGATAGCTGAGCCAGAACTGGCATAAGTTTTTAAGAAAGAAAGAAACAAGAACAAACAAACCATGATCAAATTATAAAAATATTGGAGGAAAGGAGTATAATAGAGGCAATATATTTACATTTTAATAGGACATTTGATGGTGTCTTTCTCAAAAGCTTATTTTAAAGGAGCTAATTTCAGGGTGCCTCCTGCATTTCAACTAAAGAGTGTGGAAATACATTGTCTGTTGTTAATGAATTGAAGGGAATGTCCAAATGAGTGCCACAGGGCCTTGTGTTGGGTTTATTTTTACCTGCTCTCTGTGTTGACTCTTTGAAGAGGGAGACGATGCACTGGGGACTGCTGAGAGAGGAGAAGTCACACTGCAGAGCAGTGCTTACTGCGTTAGCAAGCGGCTCCCCTGCCCTGCGCCGGACCCAGAGAAGGGAGCGCATTCTGTGCCACATCCAGGTGGTCCAGTGGGTGCCGGGGGCTCCTGGATGGCACAGAGCTGCTGTCTTCCTGGCGAGCCAGGAGAGGAAAAGAAAGGAAACCAGAGTGCTTCAGGTTATGGCGGAGCAGTGCTGTGTGTGAAGGTGAGTAACAGGCTGAAGGCATGAACCTGGGGGCAGGCTTTGGAGGACAGGCAGGTCAGAGGCAGCCTGAGCGTTGGGTACGAAGACCAGGGAGCCCTGGAGGGAGTAGACTGTTGCTGGCAGTGGTGGAAGGAGGATGCTGGTGGTCCTTTGCAGAGCCTATGATTAGGTTCTGCTAGTAAGACAGAGGAGCTCTCTTGAGAGCACAGAGTCTGTAAAGGGGCCTGAGCTTAATGGAACAATAAATAAGCTATGGCAGATGCTTTATACATGGCAGATTACCCTGAGAAAATAGCAGTGTATTACCTGACTCTCAGTGCTTACAAAAAGCTGGTAAAGGGCATATGTATTTAACCTAGCCCTCAGGGTATGGTTTACAGTCCGATTGTTGCCAGCTGGTGGGTGTCCAGCATGCAGCAATTGTTCTGTCCAGATAATCTGAGAGAGCAACCCGAGAAACACTGCACTTAGAGGCATATCTTTAGCTTAATTGTCCTCTAAACAGGGAAATGAGGGATCAGAAGAGGAAATTAGGTATTAGAAAAAGAATGTTAATTGGATATGAATGCCTGGTAACTAGTTATTGTAAATGCTGATAGGAGTTACATCAATAATCACTTCCCATTTTCCTGCTTTACTTGCTATTGTCTCACATTTAAGTCTGAGACAATTGGTGTTGATTACCAGGAAAGAGGTCAAAGTAGATGAAACATACTTCAAGTCCTATTCAACGTCTATGTGAAGTATCCTGGACCTTCTCCACAAAACTTCAGGTCAAGATCAGCACAGATTAATTCAGAGTTTTAAAGTAGAGGCGCCATATGCAGCTAAAGCACATTTTCTATGTATTGTGATCTAGCCTGCAGTTGACAAGTGTCAGAAAGCAGAGAGAGGCCATTTCAGAGAGAATTTTTATAGTAATCTGAAAATGAAAGAGATATCTGTTACTTATTCTTCTCTAAGTACCTGTAAAATAAAATGGAATTAAAAAACCCTGGAATATTTGTTGATACACATGACAGCTGGAACCTGTGGTATGGACAAGATCTGATCATTGTCTGGGTGCTATTCCTTTCCTTTTGTCCATCCAAAAAGAGCAAGACTGGAAGCATCAAACTTCAGAGAGCTGTAGAACAGAATACACAAAGGGAAGCCAGGATTTCCAGAGAGCTGTCTTTTCCTAAGTGAATTCAAGTTTGAAGTTTTATAAGCTTGAATGCAATAAGATATTCTTTTCTGAAATTTTAGTTGTCTTACAGTCTATCACTCTGTAATTCTTGGCTATTTTTCAAAGGGCCAGCACCTGTGTTTTGTGTACAAAGACTTCATAATTGCACCAGTTTGCTGAGAGAGCTTCAGTTCTTTTTTAGCAAAGATGGACCTGTGATTATTTCAGAAGAACTGAACTTAACTACTCCATATTTTACTACAGATAGAAAATGCAGAATGTGGCCTAAAGTAAAAATTGGAATTGAGGTGACAACAACTGTTCTATGGCAATGTCATAAAAGACTGTTGGGTATTTTTAATTTACTTGATAGTACTTAAAAATTATAATCACAAACAACTTAAATACAATTGATTTGTACTTAATATAAACTTTTATTTATTTGTAACATTCATCATGTATTTCTAAAAAAATTAGCAGAAATAAACAGTTCAGAAAAATCTTCAAGTGAGAAGCGAGGCATAAACATGATTCAAAAAGTACTATAGGGTTCATTGCAAGGCATCATGGATGTAGGTATCTACTAGATGAACTCATCTTCTTGGGTTGCCTTTTTAGCTGGTGGAAAGGAAGAACAACTTTAAGGGCCTAAATCCACCTGCATTGTTTAACTCCTACATGAAATTAATTTCATCTTAGATAACATGATTGTATTTACTAGGTCTTCGATGACTACAAAGGATCCCTTGGGGTGACGGGGTAGGATAGACATATTACTCTGTAGAGTAAAAGAGTAGAAACCTACTCTTTGTTTATGGCCTTTTCAGTCATCAGTTCAGCCTTTTCAGTCATCTTTTTTTGTCTCTTAAAAAAATTGCTTTAATATTTCTCTAATCTGTCTCGCTACCTGTCATAGTTCTATAAGCCTAGGCCACACGGAACCTGGTTCTTCACTGACCCTGTGCAGCTTAGATATTATTTATATAATTTGTTCAAAGCCAACATAAAGTGCTACTATTCATATTTGGGCACAGTCTTGCCATCTGTAAATTTGACCAAGATTTGTCTGGGGATCTCTGAAAGTTGGCTCAGAAAGCTGTAAGATATTATTTGAGCTTTTTTTCTTGTGTCTCTACTCAGAAGGTGCACATATGAAACTTAAATACAGAATGCCCCACCTTTATGGGTTAATTCCCCCCAACCTGAAGCAGATAATGTGCTGTTTTGAGTTCAAATCTTCTGGATAGCTCAGGACTTGTGTCACGAGATTTAGCCAAGCAATCTGATTTTTTACTTTCGCATTACTTTTTAGTTCTCTATTACTTTGGGTTTTTTTCAGAATTGCTTTTCTGTTAATATAACGTATTCTAAGGAGGGGAATGTAGCTGTCTGACAACTTCAGAAAAACTGTCCTTTGAAAATTAACTTAATGAAATGAAAGGGGAAAAAGTCACACTTTTCTATCATTTTATAATAAGAAAATACATTACTGAACATTACTGTATATAGCATATTAATTTCTAATCTTGTCTTAAATTTTTCTTATGGGTCAGTTGCTTCATATGTGACGTTTCCCATGCAACACAAAAGCACTTCATATAATGATTTTTTGAACGTTTTCCCTGGAAGCTTGTCTTGCTTTTGAATTAACAATTATAGTCTGCATGTGTTTTTCCATTTATCAGAGAAACAGTCTGCTTTGTCTTGCTGATAAACTTTAAAAAATTTACATCTCCGTGAAACTCCAGACAGTCATTTTCTTTTGCTTTTAGAATCAGAATACATTTTGAAATACTGATGTTTAATGTAAATTGCAGGCTGTGATGGAGGCAAAACAGATTTCAGCCAACCTGATTTACGTCACATCTGTAACTAAAAAGTTGCTGTTAAAATCTAAAGAGACACAGGTGTGTAAAAGTGGAATACACAGGCAGAGAGGCTCATGCATCATTCAACGAAATCACCTGATTTTGAGTTCTAGTGTTTGTGAATAAGGTGGGGGTTCCTGGTCATACATTTCATGGAACAGCCAGCAAAACCAAACTTGAATAAGGACGGTATGAATAGCATCCCTCTGTGGTTTTTCCTCTGTGTTTTTTGGTACAGTGCTGAGGCTAGTATTAAAAGGTAGGCATTGGTTTGCAGCTGTGATTGCACAGTAGCATTATAGATATCCTAACCATTTCCTGTACTAAATTTGGGGAAACAGTATGGTCTCATTCAGTGTGCCACAATTTTAGGTAAAAGGCTTTAGTGTTGTCATTTTACTCTGCTTATGTTTGGGGGTCTGTACACATATATGTGTAAAATGTGTTAAACATTCTTTTAAAAAACTTTAAAAAGCTTACTAGTTACTCTGTTTAAAAAGTGTGTTATATACATCTTTTGAGTCCTTGAACACCAGGTTTCTGCCAAAGGCAAGATTTTATGATTAAGTTGTAATATGCTGAAATGGGAGATTGTAATGGAAATGTATATGCATGCTTATCAGTTGTGGGCAGAAGATGCACACAAAATTAATTATTAACAAACCAAGAAAAATAAAAAAAGGTCACTGCCTAAATGACACCTAATCTATCTAAGCCGTGTTGCATATTGCTAGCTGAGCTGGTCACTTGTTAAACTGGCCATATTGTTCCTTAGGTGAATGGGTAAATGGTACAGATCCTTGGGTAAATGGTACAGATCGCCTTGGCTTACTGGTTCAAAAAATATGTTTGGAAGAGTTAGCCTGTGGTAAGCACACTCTAGATCAATCTAGATAGGGGAAATTAATCCTGAATTTAAAAAATATGTTTAGAAGTTAGTTATGAAAATTGAACATCTAACGTTTGTAACTTTTTATTCAAAGACCGGTAAAATATATGATTTGAAAATTATTCTTCTTTAAGTAGTAATTGTTACAAATTGGGTTCAACATATTACAATTTTTGTGCCTAAAATAATTTGTCTAAAATCCCAGACCATCTTTTACAAGTAAATGACATATTGCAAGTGTCCACTTGAAACACCTAAACCTACAAAATGACAGAAAACAGAATGTGTAAGAATTGCAACTCCACCCCCAGTTTGAGACAGTATTTGAGAAGTGATGACCGTGTGCCTTAAGATCTCTTTCCCAACAGGCAAAATTCCCTTCCTCCATTCCCCTTCTTCTCCTTCCCTCCTTCCTTTCTTCCCCCCCTCTCCATCCCGAGCAACACAGCTGCCAATACAGATGTACAACTCTAAACTATATTTGTCCTGGCTATAAAGCATGGAATTGCACAGAAATGCAAAAAGCATGACCCCAGGAGTAATATTTCTGCTTGCTGCCTTTCCTCCCAAGTAACATCCACACTGAACTCCCAGGACTAATGCCATGAAGAAAGGGCCTAATTCTACAGATGTGGTGGCATTGACTTTCTTGCCCTACAGAGGATAGACCACTCTAAACTAATAGCCATTATACTTGCTAGTGCTGCATACTAAGTGCATCCAGAGGTATTTCCTAACGGCCATGCTGCCAGAAGAGTCCTTCCAGTAAGGGTGTGTATAATTGAGTCATATATCATGATGAAATGACACAGGGGAGATATTTGTTCTTGGGAAAGATGCAGTGTTTTTCCTTGAAAGAGCCCATCTGGTTACATCTCCGAGGATGTGGATGTGGGTGATGGGTAAAAAATCTAGATGTATACCACGTTCTGTGTTACCTGCTCTCGCAATATTATTTATCAATATTCAGTGTTTCTCCTAGAGCTCCAGCTATGAAATCAGGTTATTTTCTGAGAAGCCAAACTTCCCTAGAAAATAAATAACTCTTGTTATTGTGGAAAAAGCTTGGAAGTAAGAATTGTAAGCTCTTTCTTGAGAGGATAAAGGATAGAGTTGATTATTATCTTTAAATCTACTGATTTTCAGGCCTATTTTTTAGGAGCTGTGGGGGCTTGATAATATTTTTGAACATAGGGGACTGGCAGTGGTGCAGTCCCTTGATTCTTGAGGGTCTCTTGAGGTCTGTAGAGAGATAATGTTGTAATACTTCTGCAGAAGCTTTATGGGTTTTTAAGCTCTGTGTCATAATCCATGTTGATGTTTGAGGTTTAGTGATATATATTGTTGTGATGTTGTACGAGATTTATTGGTAGCTATTCTGTGAAGCCCACTTTACCCCTGTCTAATATATAGCACAAAATGCAGTTACTTCAAATGGCACAAATGAACTTCTATGCAGTTGGTCTGGGAGTATTCAGCACTATATTTTATTTGGGTTTTTTATTAATCACCTACTAATAATACAGCATAAAAGTATAACAGTATTTTCTAAAATAACAAGATTTTTCCAGAAAGCCAGACTTTTGTCACTTGTGGTTTTAATAATGAGATTTTTCACTGAAATTATTGTTTCATCAGCTAAATAGAGATAAGAAAGAAAGTTTAGTGTTCTTCCTTTTGACTACTTGTAATTCTTGATATTGTTTTCTGGCTGTATCGGTAAAAGAAAAACTACTTTCTACTAAAGGGGTAATCCACTCAAATAAATGGTCTGACTAGTTTTAACAGGTCAGATGTCACAGAAAAGCCTGCTTTGCTGTGTGCAGTAGTTGGACACTGATTGTGAAATGTACACTTCACGTGTCTTTACACTCTGAGATAAAAATAGCTGTTCAAGTCATCTTGTACCTTAGAACAAGGTAAAACTGAGCAGCATCATGTTTTATGATGAAATTGCCAGCACCAGTGATAATGTTAGGGGCAAATGAGGTGTAAATTAGCTAGTAACTGCATATAATTGCAAATTTGTTAGCTGTGCTAAGAAAACTTAAATATACTTTAGTTACCAAAAGAAGGGGTTGGGAATAGAGTGGGAGGAAAGAAGTTGTGGATTGGAAGATCCCACTAGAAAAAAATGTTTAAACTTAGAATAGCAGATGATAACCAGCACAATGCTAATGTTACACATCAGTCTCACCAAAAAGTCTGCTGTGTGCTGTAGCAGCTTTTTAAGGCTGAATGTCACCTGTTTGTATTATAACTAAATATGCATCTCTTTACAACCTCTACACAAGTTGGTGGTGTACTGCTTAGCTCTTCGTAAAATGTTTTATTTCAATATCCTTCTTTGTGTAGACTTACTAAATAAGAATTGCTGGATGTATTCTGATGATTTTATTTGGACTTCCTATGTTATTTCTCCCAAGGTGGAAGGGAAATGAAATTTTCATGGAAGAGCTGTGGAATTTCATCTGGGGTCTTTAAGAGCAGTTTCCACAACTGCCCCCTTTTCCCTCCCATCCTCTGTAGGTTTAAACTGCCCTCCCATCCTAAACTCAGTCTGCACCGCCAGCTTTATATTTGTGGGCTGAAATTTTTACCGCAATTCATTTTTCTTTCCTCAGCCCCTTGACCCTCCACAGCTTTTGTGAGGGATTTATACCAGCATCATGTTTAGGTCTTGGGAGAGGCATAGAAACTGGTTCTCCCTTGACAGCGCTGTTTGTATCATAAACAGTAGCCTTGCGGTGGCACAGGCGTTATTTTGATTAGGCTGTTGCTCTTCCCACTCTGTCCTATGGACCTCTTGTAAAGACTAATATACCTCCCTAGTCCCTTTCCACTCTGCTGCTGCTGAAGTCACATTTGTATTTCCACAAAACTGATGACTAACTTCCACAGACTCTGCCCAATCTGTGCTGCTGCTTCCTGGGCAAGGCTGAACAATCCCCAAAATATTGATTTTTGCAAGGGTTGCACACCTTTCTAGAGAACAGAAACTGAATGAAGATTGTATTGGACCTGCCTCTGAGTAATTCTTATAACACTGCCAGACGTCAGTGTATTTTAACAGGTAGATTTTAATTAATGCAAGTCAGCAAGTGTGCTCTGGAAATTATTCCAAGCCTATTTTTATCATCTGGTCTACTGTTTATTTGAATGTGTATGGTTCACATGCTCTTCTGCAGCTTCTTGAATCCCTGTGTCCCTGATCCTTTTGTGAACAGCAAAAACGTGCACCTGTATGGGCCGAATCCTGCCCAGGTGAGAACTGAATGTATATAAACGAGCCTTGAGTGAGCTTCAGTCATTAAGATTCTACCCCAGTACGTAATGATCACCTACATGCTATGTAAATCAAAATAAAAATAGGGCCTGATAGTTAAAAGGTCAGACATCCAAGTGTGCATGCAAAGATGTATGAGAATTTTCTCTTGTAACTTAATGATTATTCACTAAGGATCTGCTGCACAAATTATCAATTTGATAAATTAATGGTTGGTTGACTGCAGTCATGGTCATTGGTATGCAAAGTAAATGTGTAAATATGCATACATTTTCTGTCCATGCATTTTCTGCCAAACTTCATGGAAATCAGACAATTTTATTTCTCTCATATTCAGATTTCTATTTCTGGTCTTGAAGTAGTTTCTCCCTTGCAATTCAAGACACTTATAAAGGAGGTTATAAAATTTTAAGGAGCGTAAAAAAACTATTAGAATGGCATGAAATAGAACAATTGATTGAAAAAGTTATTTTCTTATGTCTTCTACTTCACCATTAACAGCATTACTTGTATTATCTGTTCAAAATGGACAAAGATTGTTATGTGTCTGTGAACAGTAGAAAAGAGGTTCTGAAATTTAAATTTATTTATTTTTACTTTCAAGAAGTTAAGGTCTGGCTGCAGATTGGTGTTCAGGTTTCACTGAACCAGCTTTCCTCCTTTGTAGGAATGCAAGTAAGTGAATAAAAGCAAGCTCTGAGAGATGAGCAAACAAAGTTTAATATTCTGTATGTTGTAATAAGATTATTTTTATTTAAAAATCAGGGTCAAGTAAAGTTGATCTCTCAGCAACGGAATTTCTGTCAGACTACAAGTGTTTCTTTTTCCCATTCCATATTTCTTTATCAGTTGGATATCATGTACATCAGATGTAGGTCACAGAAGAATTTTTAGAATAATATAGAATGAGCTTTAGACATTGTGTTTGTTCTAATATATCTTTTGGAGAATGAATTGGATTTACATTTTTGTTCAAGTGTTGTTTCCAGTAGTTAGTGTTCCTGTAGGAATATGTCTAGACTTCTTGATGTATAGGAATTATTTGCATAGTACTTATATTTAAATACATTTGCATATTGTCAAAGCACCTCAGGTCATGCTGTCGAGCATGATTTTTCATATAGTACAGCTGTGTAAACTGGAGTCAGTAAGAAGCAAAGGGGATAAAGTCCTTTATTTTTTTCCCTATGTCTACTTTTTTTAAAAAAGTCTGATTAGAACTGGAGGGGTTTTTTAGTGACTAGGAAATTTAAAGCAGCAAAAATTATATAATGACCTAGATTGGTCTAAACATGAAATAAGACACTTCATTCATGTCAAATGAAATCTTACAGGTGTACCCCTAAGTAATTTTTGCAGTGTGTAGAGTATTTTAGTTAAAAACTTGACAAATGTATGTTTTGATTCAACACAAACCAATTTTTTTCTGTGATTCCTTTTTCTTTCACAGGTGAATGAGAACACCACTGTTTGCCGAGGTCTGACCTTATCCTTATTATTTCAGATAAACCAGTCTAGATAACCCTCAAAAACTGCTTAACCAAATTTTATAATGTGGAGTCTATTTTTTCACTTTTTTGCCATGCCAATTATGCCACTTTACATACTTGAATGCACCCTTGCTAGCTTTGTTATTTTTTACATAACAAAAGTGATCAGATCTAATTTGAGTCAATAAACATGTAAGAGTCAAATGTATGGAAAATAGTGATGGTCCACAGCAAAAAATCTTTGCTATTTTATTACAGAAATATCACATGAATCGTAATCTTTTTTCACTTGTCCATCCGAAAAAATGTTATATAATGGTGTGTATTCAGATGTAAAATTTAAATTTAATATGATTTATATCACAGAATCAATGAATCATAGAATATCTTGAGTTGGAAGGGACCTGTTAATGATCATCAAGTCCAACTCCCTGCTCCTCACAGGACTACCTAAAACTATGAGTTAGTTTTGAGAACTATCAATTAATTCTGAGGTAAAAAAGGAAACAGAGACAATTAACTTTACACCTCTTGAGTTACTGAATTCCACCAGTCTACCTGAAACTATCAATCTTATTTCGTTGGTAAATATGACTCCATATATTAATTTGTTTACCAAATTTTATATAACACCTTATGGGAAATCCACGTTATCTTTTATCTGGTTGATGTATCTGATATTTGATAGCTACACTTGCCTACTTGCACCCAACAACATAGGTTTCATTTGATCCTGATCAAACTAATAAAAAACTTTTGCATATTTTGATATGATGTGGCAGTTACACTTTCCTCTTCATCATTTTTGTTTGTGGAACTATGAACAATTGAAGCTGCTTTGAAAAATCAAAAGGTAGGAACAGATGGTGAGCAGCACTGGGGAGATTGACCAGACCACATGAAGCAGAGAGTCTTGCTATATGAGTGAAGAAATAATAAGCATCTGAATACAGTCTGGTCTCTTAAAGCTTGTGAAGTATGCTTAGGAGTTTAACCTGAGCAAGCTGGTGAAGACAATGGAGTTCTCAGATTTGTGTAACAGATGATGGAAAAGTTTATACAATTTAAGTCAAGTTCCTTCAAGCTATTTGTATTTGCAGTTTTGATGAATAAAATTATGATTGTTTTATAATAAAGGTACTTTTGTATGCATCTGTCTTGATCCATTCTGAACAATAAATCCCACTGGTTTGGTCCTCACAGATGGTCTTGCTGAGGGAAAACTGAATCTTCAGGAAGTACTGTGAGATCAGTCCTCAGATGCTATTGCTTATGCATTAATGTTCGCAAAAAGGATTGAACACAGTTGCGTTTAAATGAAACAGGTGGTGGAGAAATCAGCATTTGGATGCATTGATGATCGAGCTCATATGCTATACATGATTCACTGGGTATATTTTATATACATAATTAGACACCACCAATAAAATTGGTCTATAACTTCAGCTTCCTTTTCTTCATACCTTCTTAGCTTTTGTCTTATGGTTATCTTCAGATTTTCAGTATGCTTTCTGAAAATAATATTAGCCATTTGGCTGTTAAAATTATGCTTAAAATTCCAAATTTAAGGTGTTATAATTGTTTGTTCATTGGATCTGAAAAATAATAATGCAATAATAAATATCATCTTCATTGTCTGGTGTATTTGGGGATGCCCTTATGTGATATCCATTGAAAGTAACTAAACACATATGTCAAGTGCCTTTTTAGTTTTGCATTGTGCATTGGGTAGGTAAAACTGTAATGTACAACTTTTGAGTAGAAAAAGATTGCCAAAGAAATTAGCTGGCTCTTTTTCAGATCTTGCTGTTCACTCATGACTTAAAATTAATCCACTACTATAATCAATTGCTTTATCAAGCTGCAAATCCTGTAATTACATACTCTAATCTAGATATGGTTTCCCACAATGCTTCCTCCTCTTTAATTTGTTGTTTGCTTCTCTGTTCAGATATGCTTCTGCTTTGTTTGCTTTCAAAGCTTTTAACATTGTCCACTGTTAGCACCTTTGATTCTTTTTTCAAATCAGTTTTCATGAACATCTTTATCTCTGAGGCATAGTTCATCTTGCTGTTCATTCATCCAACCCTTGTTTACTGCTACTTTGTATATTAAACCTATAAATAAATGTAATGTAGTCACCCATTCTTCATTCCTGTTTCTGGATCTTTTAAGCTGTGTTTCTCACCTGCTTGGTACTCAGTAGTTTAAATGGTTGCAGACATAAATATTCAAGATTATTTTCTCGCTATCTGCAGACCACTGAATGTATATAATATTTTTCCTATGTCAGTTCATAAGTCATGTACCAAACCTTTCAGTTAATTGAAAGGAAATATAAAAAGCAGTAGTCACAATTAAACCATTCGGAACAAGTCCATCGAAGAAGAGCTAATATTATATTATAATGAAAATTTTGTAAAAACTTGTTGTTATTGTAGAATGTATGAAAAAGCTGTTTTATCTTTGTGAGGTAATAGTACAAATATTAGAGAATTATCCATTCAGAGTTAAGGAAAAGGATTTATCAGTTCATAAGCTGTGAAATGCTAAGTGTTCTTTCTTCAGTGTGAATGAAAAGGAAAAGCTATCAACTGTCAGGGTTCAGTCTACCCTCTTTGCTTTCAAGTTTTACTGCCATGTGAAAAAATTATGCTCTCAGTCCTTGGGTCTGAAAGCCAGCTATAAAGGGACAGAGCAACCCTTTCACCCTGTGTTTCCGTTCCTCCAAATCAAACTAGCTCAAAATGTCATTGCCTCCAAAATAAGCCAGTCTGTTCCTGGTTCTTAAAAAGACATCCCATTCAAGGGATGATCAGTTCACCTGAATCCTGAAGATAAGAAAATGTTTCAGAAATTTGAGATTTAGCATTTAAGATTTATATGAAAGCCAGCCATAACAAGCCCCAGAAAATCAGCAATAACATTGGAAAGTTATGCCCTCATCACATAGTTTCAGTGAAGGTATTTTAACTCCAGATTATATTAAACAAACTCTTAAAGGCAGTTTTTTTCATATACTTTCTACTTGTGACATCAATGCTAGATTCAGTTATGATTGTTTGCATATCTGAATTATGTATTATTTTAATTTTAAATATTTGATTTTTTTTTTTAGTGTTGGTTTTGTGTATATATTAGATTTTCCCAAGTATACTTGATCCTGCAATGGTTTGATTGTCCTACTGCCACCCTTGAAGGGCAGAAAATTTCCTGACAGAACACTGCATTAACATGGAGTTAGGAATGTTTACCTTAGATCTGTAACACACTAAAACTGCACATAGAATGAAATTGTGTGGTACTTGTAATGATTTGAAGATATGATGTATCTAACTTCAATGAGAGTTTTATGAAATGTTAATTTGAAAACCCATCTGCACCTCAGTAAGAGAAAATACCACCCTGCAGCAGCCCGTTGCACTGTTATGAGATGCTTTATACCACCAGAAGACCGCAAAATAATGCCAGTGTGTGCTGACCGGCATTTTTAATTTACAGTTGTGTCACTTTCTCTGAGCATCATCACTTTGTCAAAAGGGAGTTGATGGAGTAAATGCAGTCCCTGAGCCTAGGTACCTCAGTCCTCTAAGAGCTGTTCTTGCACTTTGTGAGGTGGCACTGTGCCAGCCAGGCTGGAGCTGGGGGAGTAGGGTCCTGCAAAGTCCTGCCCCTGCTCTCCTCCCAGATCCCTGCAGGACAACACAAGCCTTCTTCACACTCTTCACGTACCACAATGGAGAGAGTGGTTGGAAGAACATTTCTGTGGAAGAGGCATGAATGAGGCTGTCTTTGACACCACATGGCTCTACTTTAACCACTTGAATCATTGACTTGAACTGCTGTAGCCTATCTGGTCTTCATACAGTCATTTTTAATAATTTCATTTACTTGGAGTCCAGTTTCTTCATATACAGTCTCTAAGATTTCAGTTAATACAAATATACAGTTATAACTGCATTGTTACAATAATTAGGGCTTTTCTGGTGCTGGCATATGCTGTTTTTAATTGTATACATTTCAATACATTATTGCTATACTGTTTTGATATTTTCTACCTCCATGTCTTTTTTCATGACACTTGTAGGAAGTTAGCAGCTTTGGCACCTTTACCACTGTGTCAAATTTTGTTGAACTTGATCTCTGAGTTCAAGGTTGTTGCTAACAGATAAAAAGTGATATTCTGTATGACAGTGTAAGTTTGCTTCCTGTAGGAAGCCAAACTAAAAATCTCATTTGAA
The DNA here is from genome assembly GCF_963921805.1 of Phalacrocorax carbo. Classification (NCBI taxonomy): domain Eukaryota; kingdom Metazoa; phylum Chordata; class Aves; order Suliformes; family Phalacrocoracidae; genus Phalacrocorax; species Phalacrocorax carbo. Next base: position 143,704,225 of record NC_087514.1, on the reverse strand, counting down.
AATACATTCAGGTTGTAAAAAGAGGTGCTCAGAGCAAGGACACCATGGTACTAAGGCTGTTGGGAAATCCACAGAAGCAGCTGGATGTTTTCTTCAGTCACTCAAATCTGACCTTCTTTTAATGTAATAATAGGATGATGAAAAGTGGATGCATCACCAAAAACAAGTCTTTCAAAGGGATAATGTTATAAGAAAAGCCTTTTCAAATGCAATCCTTTATCGTTCCTGTTGATACCTTTCCATAGCTAACATTCTCAAATGTGTAGAAAGATTATGAAATATGATTATATTTTTCTGCAATTATTGTCTCTAATATTAATATCTTCATAAATAATCCCATATTTTTGGAAGAATATATATATTCGACAATATATGTGTTTGTGGTAATTTATTTTATTCTTTGGTGGATAATTTCCATGTGCATTTTAGCAAAGCCAGTAACATCAACGGCATAGTCAGAGATCACGTATTTAGTTACCTGTATTCAATAGATTGTTCTATTTTTGCTAAATCTTAAGTGAAATTGGGGAAGCGTAATATGAAGAATAATGCTTTCTTTTCACTTTTTGCCTTGCATGGATTTCACCCCCTTTGAAGAGGCCAAATCTTCCCCAGGGAGACTTGAAGAATAGCATGAGAAATGCTATTTATTAGCTGCAGCCTTCTGTCTTTTACATATGGTGTAGAAAAAAAAATTGTATTTATAACAGTTTTAGGAAAGACTTTAACTACAAATTAACCTCTTAACTGCAGTGTTTTTTTCTGTTTCACTATAGATGCGTAAGTTACATTGAAATCAGTTTTATTTTGACAGAACATTTTTCCCAGTGTTAGACCAGATCCCAGCACTATAAACACTTGCCCATATTTGATTTCACATACATTAGTCCCATATCTTTGAGACGACGTGTGTGCATAAACTTAAGCATATGCGTAATTGTTTGCACTTTTGGGTCTAAGGGATCTTTTGAAAATATTTTAATTTTAAAATATTCCTGCATTTTGCTTTGCGTTCGATTAATGTTTCAGTGAGCTCAAAGACTGCAAAATACAAAGAAGAGAAATAAGATGTTGGGATTAAACTTTGCAGCTGCAGTACAGCTGTACACATTGTATTTAGTCTTTGTTGCAAGTTTGTTTACTGTTGTTGAATTTTGTTTCCTTGAGAAAATTTTAAAGGAACTTAAGCCTGTGGCCAAGGAAAGGGAAGATATGTTCTTTCAGAACTTCTAGGATTCTTGGAGGACCTCTGGGGACACTGTGAAGCACTTTCTAGTCACTCCTATATCAAAAGGTACCTACGGGAGGCTTGGACTTCTAGCAAAATCTCTGTGAACTCTAAGGACCTCTGTGAGCTGTCCCTGACCAGAGCGGGTTTGGGGCTTTTGTTCTACATGCCTTCTGATTAGGAAAGGTGGAACATGCTTGCAGCAGGTGCTGGGGAGCAGCCAACATAAGAGCCAGAACTTGAGCACAGCTCCCAGCATACTGCTAACAGATGCAGGAGTGTGTACAGGAGGGGCCTAGAAACCGTTCCTGTGCTCAGTGGTGGTGATGTACCACAGGGCAGGGTCCCCGGCATCCATGGGAGCGATTACATTGCCACAGCAGAGGCCTTGATGCAGACTGAGCTCTGAAGGAAGGATGCAACCCTGGAGGTCTGGGACTGTGGGGATGCCTCATTCTTTGGGCTGGGCTGGGGAGATGGACTCCTTGCCCACAGGAGGTGTGTGCTGCGGGGGGAATCTGTGTTGCCAAGTACGGAGCTGCAGGAGGTCGGCAGCCTGTGTGGCAGTGGGGGTGCTGAAAATGTTGACTGGATCTTCTATGAGATCCTTCAGGTTCAAAAGCTTGACACCACTCCCCTCTCCCCAAGATGTAGTGAAGTAGGGTTAGGCAGAGCCTTCGTTGGGAAATGGAGACTCCCCTGATGGTGAAGGCTGGGAGCTTGTGACTTACTGGCAGTGGAAGACAGTTCCTGTCTGCCTGTGGATCTGTGTCTACAGGGCAGATTCAGTGCCCCGGTTGCAGATGAGGGGCTGGGTGCTGTTATAGCATCAGGAGGAAGTGGCAAGGGTAGTTGTGGATGATTCCCTCCTTTGCAGGTTGGAGGCGCACACTGGCTGACTTGATCCTCTGTCTGGGGAAGTTTGCTGCTTCCTTGGGACTCAGATCCAGGATGTTGTAGAGAGACTGCAGAAGCTGGTCTGATCCTTGGACTATTACCCCCTACTGGTCTTCCGAGTGGGCACCAGTGATGCTGCTGGAAGAGACCTGGAATGTATAAAGCATGGCTACATGGCTCTAGGGTGATTTTCAAGGACATGGGGGCCCAGGTGGTCTCTCCTTGATCCTGTTGGTGAGGGGCAAAGACTTCAGGTCTTAAAAGATAACAACTGGCTGCACAGCTGCCTTTGACAACAGATATTTGGGGTTTATGACCATGGGACCATCTTTGGGGATCAAGGACTATTAAGAAGAGACAGGACTGATAATCTTGGATAGGTCATGGTTACTTGGGGAGGCTTCTGGGGGCTCAAAGAAAGTAAACGTCACTCATTTGAGACAGGCACCTTCGACCTAAAATACAGTCAGCTTCACTTGACCTCTGGGAACCTGACGAAGCAAATAATCCTGGAAACCATTCCCAAGCATATGAAAGACAGGAAGGCAATTGGGAGTAATGAGCATGGATTTATGAAAGGCAAATCATGCTTAACCAACCTGATAGCCTTCTATGATGAGGTGACAGGCTTGATGGAGGAGGGAAGAGTAGTGGATGTTTCTTGTCTTGACTTCAGCTAGACCTTTATCACCCTCATAGACAAGCTGATTAAGTACAAGCTAGATAAATGAACAGCGTTTCTATGTACTTAGTTCAGGTGAATATGAGCAAGTAGAAATACTATGATACCTTAACAATATTGAAATTGTATGCATGGAACCTGGATTTTCAGTGATCCACCTGCACCACCTTTTATGGCTGGCTTTGCTTTAATGTTAAGAATCATGGGAATATAAATGGTTCCTGTAGTATTTTATGCTATTTCCTTTGGATTGACTTATTCTCCAAGATGTTCACTGCTCTAAGCTGTGCCTGAGGAATAGTGCTGAGTTCAGTCCGCATACAGGTTCAAGTATGGAGCAGAATTCTGCCCTTGCCTGAAGACATGCACATAGAATCATAGAATTGTTAAGGTTGGAAAAGACCCTTAAGATCGTCGAGTCCAACCGCTAACCTATCACTGTCAAGTCCACCACTAAACCAGATCCTCAAGCACCACATCTACCCTTCTTTTAAATACCTCCAGGGATGGAGACTCAACCACCTCCCTGGGCAGCCTGTTCCAATGCCTGACAACCCTTTCGGTGAAGAAGTTTTTCCTAATATCCAGCCTAAATTTCCCCTGGTGCAGCTTGAGGCCATTTCCTCTCATCCTATCGCTTGTTACTAGGGAGAACAAACAGACCCCCGCCTCACTACAACCTCCTTTCAGGTAGTTGTGGAGAGTGAAAAGGTCTTCCCTCAGCCTCCTCTTCTCCAGGCTAAACAACCCCAGTTCCCTCAGCTACTCCTCATAACACTTGCTCTCCAGACCCTTCACCAGCTTTGTTGCCCTTCTCTGGACACACTCCAGCACCTCAATGTCCCTCTTGTAGTGAGGGGCCCAAAACTGAACACAGTACTTGAGGTGCGGCCTCACCAGTGCCGAGTACAGGGGCACGATCACCTCCCTAGTCCTGCTGGCCACACTGTTCCTGATAGAAGCCAGGATGCCATTGGCCTTCTTGGCCACCTGAGCACACTGTTGGCTCATGTTCAGCTGTCTGTCAACCAACACCCCCAGATCCTTTTCCTCCAGGCAGCTCTCCAGCCACTCCTCCCCAAGCCTGTAGCATTGCATGGGGTTGTTGTGACCAAAGTGCAGGACCCAGCACTTGGCCTTGTTGAATCTCATACCGTTGGCTCCAGCCCAGCGATCCAGCCTGTCCAGGTCCCTCTGTAGGGCCTTCCTGCCCTCCAGCAGACTGACACTTCCACCCAGCTTGGTGTCATCTGAGGGTGCACTCAATCCCCTCATCCAGATTATCAGTGAAGATATTGAACAGGACCGGCCCCAACACTGAGCCCTGGGGAACACCACTTGTGACCGGCTGCCAACTGGATTTTACTCCATTCACCACCACTCTCTGGGCTCGGCCGTCCAGCCAGTTTTTAACCCAGCGCAGAGTGCACTTGTCCAAGCCGTGAGCAGCCAGCTTCTCCAGGAGAGTGCTGTGGTGACATGTGACATGGTACAGCTTTGCCTACCTTGTTTGTGCTCTGCATCCTAAATTTTTCTGATATACTGACACTAGCCTTGATATTTCTGACTGTATCCTATTACTACATGAGTAGCAGACACATATTTCATTTTAATGGCCAGCTGTGGAAATGAGCATGCTTAACCACCCCACCCTGGTAAGAAAAGAACAGGATTTATGGTTTGGTAGACATAGAGATCCTCAGGTTATCTAGAGACAACTCATAGCCATATTCCAAGAGAAGTGGGGTTTTTCTCAGTAATAAAGGATTATCATTGACTTACATTCTCATTGCTGGAGATATGGTGTCATTTTGGAAGCCTTTGGAGTATAACTCTAAGGAAGGTAGCAATTTTCACTCCTCTTCAAAGATAAGGGAGTTTTGCATTATTATTAGCTTTCTATTGAAATTAGGTTGACATTCACATTAGTGATGCTCAAAACCCTTATGTTGTTGATGTGATGAATTCAGAGTATTTCAGCACAGAATTTACTAATTCACACTGTAAACTCTACCATTGGCTTGTCCTTCTATCTGTTACCATTGAAAATTGAAAGCTACAGAGTTTGTGGTTCCAAATTACAAAATACATTTCCTTTTTGGCCTGGTGTTTTTCATTTAAATGAAGCCACCACCAGCTGCAATAGGAAACTTTGCCTTTCACAATGTATTGAGAGAGGCCAACAAAGATAAATTTTTCTGGTTGTTATAAAACATAGATTTTTCTTGTCACATAATTTGCCATGTCCCTAGTTGCTTTTCCTTACCTGTGTTTGTTCAGATAACTGTTGTAGCCTGCTTGCTGAATTCTTCAGAGAAAATGGAGAGTCTCAGGTGGCCTCATGAAATCTTTTGAATGCGAGAACTGCAAGACCTCCAGCAATTCCTCTCTCAGTTAGGCTGGACACAGTTTGATACCAATTTTGATGGTAGTGCCTGCAGGGTTTGGGATTTTCCTGTGGTTTGTCGTCCCCCCCCCCTTTTTATCAAGTTGTTACTTGAAATCATAAAAGGTATCATTGTTGGAGAGTACAGTCTACAGAATTTAACAATAAGAGTAAGCCAAATATTCTCATAAATTGAATGCGGTTTAGCTGACTTGAGTCAATTGTCCTCGTGCTTGCATTTAAGTCTAGGTGCCTGAGAGTGTACTGGATTTTGGAAACTTGACCTTCCTTTGGATTCTGCTCCACAGAAAGTTGTTTTGGCAACATAGAGAGGTTGCCCGTTGGTGTTCCAGGGCCCACTTACCAGTGAGTTGATAATGATGGATAATTTTATCAGCAGCTGTGAAACATCCTACCCACTTGTGGATTTTGATTTATGATAGGTGCTATCAGCAATGATATTTACATGAATTCCAGTTCTGAATTTGTTGTTGTGGAAGAGACTGAAATATTTCTTATATCGAACCACCTTTAATACAAGCTTCGAAGTATAGTCCAATTTCTTTCAGTAGCCATTGTGTATCTGCAAGTTCAGAAGAGATAACAGACTGACTGTTCAATTTGGTTTACACTGCTAATGCCAGGCTGGACCACAGAATACTTTGCTTGCATTTGAATCACTATCAGCTTTGTTTGTATGTGTGTGGGGAAATCCAGCTTCAGCTTGAACGTTTGGTGAAAGCAGCAGGGCTTCTTTCATCCAAATCTGTGCTCTGCCTTTCTTCTGCCTCTGCATAGGATTCCTCACTTAAGCCTGCTTTTAGGTTGGTCGTTTGTCAGTCCAAAAGGACCCAGATTTGTGCTGTTTTCTGGTACTAATCTTTTGAGTTTACTACCTTTGTGAGAAAACCTCAGAATTGTGAGGGGTCTCACATGGATAAGCAGCCAGAAAGTTTGATGCCCTAGCCAGGCTTTGAAGATTTCTTTGATCTCTCCAACATGCCTTGATGCTTTTGTAGCATTCCCAAATCCCTCTAGTGACTTTGGACCTGACTTTTTTTTTTTCCCCTTCTCCCTTTTTACAGGCAGTTTCTTCCTTTCCTCCAAGAGCAACCAGCTTTGATCTTCTGGTCACAGAGTTGTTCCCTGCCTCTGCTGGAGGCAAAATGGTCAGGGATCTCCTGCTTTTCCCTCTGGAGAAGAGAAGACATCAGAGGGTAGATGTTCTGTAGTAACCAAAGATGGCAGTCAACGTGAAGGTCTCCAGCAATTCTGAAAGCCAGCATGCCAGCTGCCACAATGATGTGTAGCCTTTGGTCATCCTTTATTTATATTCTCCTTTAATTGGTTTTTGAGTCCATATAGTTTTGGAAAGGCTGAAATTTATCACTCTGAGTCATGGTGGGGAATGTCTTGCTGGGTGGATGATTGGACTAATTTTAGACTTAGTCCCTTGGGTATATTTAGAAACAATTTCAGAGCTGGATTCTGTGACTTATGGTATGGAAGATAGCAGCCAGAGGATCATTCAGTGGCCTTTATTAATCAGAATGTCAAGCTAGATTACCTAAGAATTCCTTCTGCATTTAAAATGAAAGAAAGGAGTCACTTCTAGTCCTGTAGAAATGTAAAAACTTTTTTTTTTCTGGCCACAGCTTAAACCATTCTGTTTCAGTCCATACTTTTGCAAAGCCACTGCAATGAAAGATGCTGGTATAGTCTCAGTGAGAGCAAAATTAAACCTTCCGTCCATTGCTTTATAACTCAATTGTAATTCAGTCTCCACCCTCTGTTTATGGTCTTTGTCGCATCTAATGCATTAATACCACATGTGTTATACTGGTCTTCTAGAAGTCAAACAATTCTTGTTAGATTTTTAAGTTAACCTCTGGCAGTAGTGCTAATTCTATGTAAACAAGGAAGAGGATTTAAGAAGAAATTCTGGCACTTTGACTAATCCATTTTTTGACTTCTTTCCACTAATTTAATGAAGACAACCATTATAGCCTCTTAGAAAACATGCTCAGCCTTAGGTTACCTTAAAGGTATGAGTAGACTGTCAAGTATGAAACCAGAAGGGGGAAAAGGGTTTGCATATTTGGCTTGGATATCAGGAAGACTGGACAGTGCTTTGAATAAGTATCCAGAATACCTATGCAACAAAGAAATAGATGGGCAAGGGAAAAGATCAGTGTCCACTCAAAGCTGGGTCTGGCTTGCGTGGTTGGAAGCTGTAGAGAACTGGGATTGCAGAAAGGTCTGTCATAGCTGGAGAAGATAGCCATTTGAAGCAGACAGAGAAGAGTGTAAGCCCAGTTTCCTACCCAGCACCTACAGTCATGGTTGTTGATGGTGACAGTTCATTTAGACAGGTTCCTTTGAATTTCAGCAGTCCTTTGCCTAGCAAAAGTCAAATCTTACAGGCATAGGCTTACGGTAGGACTAAATCCATTTAGAGTGAAAGCATTCAGTAGAGCAGAGCACTACCACTGAATAAAGGAGTGGGGAGTAATGCTAATGGTCCCACAGTACTGAATAACAGTCTGCCAAATGTGCGTATATGTATATGGAACAGATGTTAAGTAACAAAGTTTCTTTAAATTTCAAAATTCCTCTGAAGTTGTGGCTTGGTTGGCAAGATGAAACTTTTGAATCTTGCTGCGAGGTATTTTTTATAGAAACAATGACTCTCAAGTTCAACAGCTTAAAAAAGACTCCAAATAGCAAGGGAGCTTGTTATCTGATTTCATTGGTAACGCTTCCAATGGCTACCTACAGTAGTTTTGGATGGAAGTAGTGTGTTTTGGATGGAAGCATAACTCAAGTTTACCTGTTTCTTTCTAATAAGTAGACCCTTATGCGGAGATGATACTGCATTAACGGAATACTGTTGAATCTCTTATGTCTGCACTATAAGTAGTTCTGGGAACCCATCAGGGCATTGTAACCTGGACATCACCACCTGGAGAATCTGCCTGCCCTGTCCTTCCTCCATCTCATGTGCTTGTCCCTTTCTTTGTGAGGATGCTGATTTTTGTGTCCAAGGGACTAGGGAGTTGATTCAGGTCAAAGCTAACTTTTTTTTTTTAATGACCAGGTCCAATTCAACTAAGATTCATGCCTTGATCACAGCACAGCTTCACAAATGCTTGTGCCAGCACAAAAAAGAAGGGTGTGTAAGGTGGGAGAACCATAGGAGAGGAGTTGATGCCAAACCCCTTGCAGGGATGTTGCAGGCTTTGTGACTTCCAGGCATCCCTCTCATGTAAATCTTGAGCCACAGCTGGCTGGAGTAAGTGCTTTACTGGTCTGGCTTGTGCCTATATGACCATAGACTTGTCTAGATTCCATGTAGGATGAGAAATACTTTTCTGCCCTTTCACAGGATTTCTCACAGAACCTTGTCTTATAAACTTAAGTGAGAGAATTCACACTGCCCAGCTCTGAAGGCTCTGAATATCACCTAAGCGTGTACAGCCTAAAAGGTATGATGTGTTATACCTCAAAGCACCATTTACATTAAAAATAATACGGAGAGCCAACAACATTACAAATATGATAAAATAAGTGGTCACAAAATGGTTGTTATTGTAATGCTTCCATATACCAGAACAGAATTAAGACTATTTTCAACTACTTTAGCCATTTTCTGACTGTGGGATCTAACTGTGCTCTACAGCAATTGGTACGCTCCAGTGTGACTCATTGGTGCAGAATAATACCCAGGAGAAAGGATCAAATTGATTTTTATTTTAATGTCCATTTGCATTTTCCTGGAATGGAAATGAATACTTAAGGATTCACTGCCTTCATTGAAATAAACCATTTTTCATTACAACTTATACTGTCAAGAAATTGGTGTTATTGATTCCTGAGTGTTGTGCCCAACAGCAGGTAATATCGAATGTATTTAAAATAATAAGTTTTCAATTATTTATTCCTCAGAAACTAAACCAAATATTAAACATTATGCTAATTTGTTATTAAAATCCTTTCATTTCTAATTGTCTGTGCAATTATAGAATAGAAATGGAAAAACACCCAGTCAATATAAACACTTTTTCCACAGCTTTTGTTATTCAGTCACAATGCAGTAGTTCTCAACCTGAATTATTGCATATAGCTTTCAGATAACTCTGGGTTTTTATCAACAGTATCTGTTTATAACTTGGGTTTTTATTGTGCCTTGAAATTCTGAGCACATACAGGTCCTTTTGCAACATAAGACTTCATAACAGCGCATTTGACAGTAGAGTACTTCCATTCATATTACGGTTCTCATGGTCTAGGATCTTTCTGAAATGATAGTGGAAAACTCCTTTTAGAGAGTAAGAAATTGTTGATCATACTAGTGGCAGCTGAAGTCAACCAGGCACAGCAAAAAACAAGTTACCGTGGTAGTTTGCCGTGGAATTTCTTATGTGACAAGATTGCTTGGGTGCGTAGCAGATCCCATGTGAAGCCATAAACGTTTGCATTTTTAAATGAGACCATGATTAGAAAAGCTCTTTAAAAGGTATCAATAACATACTTGTTTCTAGGTGGGCTTTGTCTGATATATCAGGCTTTTGCTGTGAAATCTTAGATATCTTAACAGAGTGGTTTGACAGGCATGCAGCTGTAGTCCCCAGAAAATGACTAAATGGCCCAAAGCTTGAAAAGCAAGGCATTATGTACCCTAATGATGAAAAGATTTTGAGGTAGAGCTAATGAAATGAAAATGATTGCTAAATAAACTTTTCCCCTCCTGAATTAAATATATCTGTTTGAAGAAGAATGACCTTAAGCCATAGATCATCTTAGAATAGGTTGACTTGATTAACCAAGATATTTTAAAATGCCGTTTGTCCCTGTTATAGCCAGAAATTTTTAGTGTTTAAGGTTAAATTTTCCAACACAGAAAGACATAAGCTATTCATGAAGTATCAAAAGGAAAATAAGTGGTGGTGTACACGGTAATTTATCATATAATCAACCTTTCAAACTTGCATGTGCAAGAGGAATGAAAAAGTTCCCCATTAAAAGGGTATGTATAAGCAAATATATGCAATTAACCATACTCAGGATCTAGTTAAGAAAACCATGTAGGCCCATGTTTACCTTTAAGTGGTGTATAATTTCATAGTTACCTAGCAGAGCACATAAATGTACTTAAAGGTATGTTTGTAGATAGTTTTTCCTGTGCAGACTCAAACTGTCCTGGAGTGCAACTTCTGGGGAATGATTGGACCTTTAAAGATCATCTGGTCCAACCCCCTGCCATGAGCAGAGATGTCTTTCACTAGATCAGGTTATTCAAAGCCCCATCTAATCTGGCCTTGAACGCTTCCAGGGATGGAGCATCTACAGCTTCTCTGGACAACCTGTTCAAGTGTCTCACCACCCTCATTGTAAAGAATTTCTTCCTTATGTCCAGTCTAAATCTACCTTCTTTCAGTTCAAAACTGTTGTCCCTTGTCATGGCTTTTTTGCTGCTTTGTTTTATTCTTCTGGATGATCTTAAAAAGGACTCTAGGAATGAAGGACTGGACTATCTGTTCTTGCTTGCCTGTGCTTTCCTTCTGTACAAGCTCCCCAGATCTCAGGGACTTATCTTTTCCAAGCCCAGCTGCAAACACCTGGCTGCTTTTGAGGGGGATCTAAAACTTGCAGATTTCAATCGCTTGGATCAAAGTTAAACAAATCTAGTCTCAGTTACAATGTGATCATATTAATGTCTTAAGCTATTCCCATTTGAATGTATAATCATTAATATTTAACAGACTTCCCTTATTGCAGTCCTTGAAGATATGTGACACTGGATGGACTGTGACTGACATGTGCAATGAGGCATTAAGTGGCATAATTTCTTTATGAGAACAACTAAAATTCATAAGGTGTACAAAGAAAATATTGTAAATTGTGATAGAAAGTAAAAACCTAGTATTTCAGGCAAACAGTTTCTAATAATAGAAAGAAAAAACCCATCAAAATTAGGTCAAATGAAACAAGTCTTACAGCTTTTTTTCGGTATAGCTACTAATGAGAAATGAAAGAGAAGGCATTAGATGTCGTACATCTTAAATTTCAATTAAGAAGCCAATACTGTGGCACATAGGATTAAAATAATTGGTTGAATGACAACTAGGAAAAAAACATATCTCAAGACCAAATGGATTCATAAAAGGAAGCCCACACATAGAACAGTTATTTATTATTTGTGTCATAGTATTACTAAATGCTCAAGTCCTGAGTTAGTGCTGAACACTGCACAAAATAATGAACAAGACCCCAGATAGTTACATCTGGCAATTTCCATGGTGTCCCAGCCATCATCATTCCGTGCAACTAAAAACGCTTCATGTCTAAAGATCCAGTGCACTAAAGGCTAGTCTTGTCCTCTGAGACGTGCCATGAGATCAGGACTGAGTAATGCTGAAGAGAAATGCTCACACCTGTGGCCTGCTTAAGGCATGTTAGCTTGTAAAATTTTCATATAACACTTAATCTGCAGGAATTTCATGTCCTTCTATAATAGTAGTAGGGTTTTCAAGAAAAATAAAACATTAGATGAAGTGAAAATTATTTTGTTTTCTCCCATGAAAATGTTGGGTCAGTCAAAAAATATATCCCATTAAGTAAAAATTCTGTTCACACATTCATCTGTTCAAGCTTCATGTTGGGTTGCACAGGATTTACTCTGTGGCATTTGCATTCTCTTAAATATGTAGAGATGTCTCACCCTCAACTGCCCACTGTTGCTGTCGCTTAGCCTTTTTGAGGTTAGCAAGTCCAGCCTTTCTTCATAAATGAATCCTGCTAGCTCTGTAAGGTGTTCTGGGTGTTTTTTATCAACAACGTTTTTGGAAGGGTATATAAATTCCCAGCCTTGTGACTTCATCTTCCCTGCCTTAATAGCTTTCTCTGGGTTAACATCATATTTCAGATTTAAATCTGAATCAATTGGATCCTGTTTGAGCTGTGTCTTGCATGGTTTCCTTTACATTGTTACTGTCCCCTGTACCTGCCCTTTTTAATTTTCTTCATGAAGTCTTTAACTTTTTTCTATCATCACAATAGGCTTTTTCAAATGTCTACTCTTGAAAATAGAGATTTTTTTCAGTGCTACCACTGCTACCCCTGTCCTATTTGGCTTATCATGTCTAGATGTCTTTTCCCTGGATCACAATTTTTGTTAGTCAGCCACAAGGCACTCAAGGCTTCCCATTTTGCGTCACACATATATGTGTTTTCTCATTTATCATGCACCTTGCACTTAGCTATTGAAATTCCAGTAAATTGCAGTCCTATATTTAATCTGCTCCTTTTAATTTGCATGTGGAAAGCCAGTTTAGCGTACAGTGTGTCAGACAATGTGTCATCCACTCTGTAGTTCATTAAGGTTCTCCCTTGTCCTTTAGATATGCTGCCACCAGATCTTTTCATTGGACACAAATGTTAAATTCACCTGTCTTTCCCTATTGAATCATCGATGTGTTTTCACTGCAAATCTTTGAATCCCAAGAGTTCCTTGTATGTTAAGCAGCCAGACCAACTGGTTAAGAGCTTGTAAGTCTCTTACAAAGGATCAAATTCTGCAGAGGAGCTGGGCTGTACTCAAGGTACTGAGAAATATTGTTCTCAGGACCTCTGGGCATATGCTCAGTATCCTGCAAGATCTCATGAAAAATGCAACCTATCAAGTGTTGTAGGATGTTGGTGTGAGTTTCTAAACCACCTTTGATCAGATGGATCAAATTTTCTGCAACATCTTTTACTTATTTGGAGCACTGTTAATAGATCAGAACCCTGCACCATGAGGCACAGCACAAACCCAGAGCAAAGCCAGAGGCAGAAGATGATGCTGAGCAACATGAGGAACAGCAGCTTTGGTGTGACAATGGCCTAGTCACCGTCGGCATTTGGTGGCATCCTGTCAAAGGAGAGGGGTTGCTGTGCTGCTTTGAGGAAGTGTGTGGGTCCATCATCCTTATGCAGCATGTGGTAAGTTGTCCAGCTGCTGCACAGTGGCAGACGGCATCTCCATACCGAGTGACAGGTGACCCAGTAGCATGTGTTTATTGTGGTAGAGACAGAGGTTATGGAGCCATACAGAGGCCTTACATTTTTCCACAATAATGGAGAAAAGAGCTACATGCGGATGGGGAGGAACACTAAGAAGTCAGCTCCAGCCTTGAGAGTTTTAGTTGTCAACCAGGCAGCCAGAAGGAAATACCAGGGAGGGTCTGCCTTGGACAGATACAGACCTGTCTCATGTAGAAAGCTGGCTCTGTGAATTGTCTGTCAAGAAATCAACTTAATGCACTTAATTTCACAGTGAATACATGAAGTAGAGACAGAAAACCAAACATCTTCCCTCCATGTAGTATCATTCAGATTCTCAAGAACTTTGATGTGACACCATACTGAATAAATGATTGTCAGTCTTTCCTTAAATAATTTGGCTGATATTAAGGGCCAATGGTGCGTGTCCATGGCACAATATCGTGCCCTGTGAGGTATGGGAAACTGTCAATGAATGAGGCCGAGTGCTGGAATGAGCTCGCTGCTCTATGCGGCTGGTGAGGCTTTGCTGAGCACAGCAGTCAGGTGGCCCTTCTGCCTCTGCTAGCTCAGCTAACATCTGTAGAGCCAGCTGTGTATCTTTATAGCATTGCATTGCTGTCACCTCCAACACAACCCTGCATATTTGACAGCAGAGGTGGGCCAAGAGGTAGCTCAAAAGAGGAAAGGTAGACCAAGCCTAGTCAATACCATTGCTGCACCTACATGAAAGTAAGCAATTACACATGAACCTCTCAGGCAAGTGAGGTTGAACAGTTTTGGATTAGGTGATGTTTCTTTGTACAGGCTGACACTGGGGGAAAAAATTGTATTTTCTCACACAGAGTTGACATCCTTCTCTAAGTAATGTTGCTGTTGCTCACAGTCATGCATACAGGGAGAAAATCTCAATAAAAGTACAAAATCCTTACATAACAAAGGCAAAACTAAACTACTAAGTTTTTATCAGGCAGAATGCTTCGGAAGGATGCTTGCTGCAAGTAAGATGCAGTTCTGTTGGATGCAAGTATTTTCTTTACACCATAATGTTTTGCTGCTAGGAGACCATGAAAACAGATAAGCTGTAAAAATTATGTTAAAAAAAAAAAAAAAAAGATGATGTACCCAAAATTTCATTAGGACCGTGCTGATTTAGAAATGGATGAAAGAGCTTTTATATATCTTTCCAAGATATATGTTTCCTCTAAAGTCCAGATGTGAGAAAGTGTGCATGTTGCCACACATATTAAAATGTGACTGATATTCTTGCATGACAATATCTCGGCAGCCAGTGGGATATTATCCAGTCACATATCCGTTGCCCTTTATAAATGCTGCAGGAAATTCCAGCTTTTTTCCCCTGGTTCACCTAGAAATTTAATTTTGTATCTGAAACCTATAATCATGTTATGGTTCTCTGTTTGCAAATGTTTCAAATAAGGGGGGAAAAGCATGATCGGAGATTTGCATTTTCTAAGGACACCTTTTCTGTTCCAGACCTGTAATTGTTCATCATTCCTAATTACAGATTGTAAATTATATGAATAACTGCCTATTTTATTAACAAAAACCTCATGTTCTGTTCAACTGTAATGCACGTTTTTGGGACCGTAAACACAAGTCTATAAATGAATGTTAATTTTGCATACTGAATAACTTGGTTCTCCTTATATAGTCTATACTGAATCTATTAGTTGAGTGTGAGACATCCTCTTCCAACTGTGTAGAAGATTTGGAAGACATATTCCTTATAAGAAGAGCTGTACCTTAAATTCCTATGTTTTGAGCTGTGTATAGGAACCAGAGAAGTTATTATCTAAAGCTTCACCTAACTTTGCAGCAGTTTGAGATTTCTGATGTGTCTTCAGATCAACAAGATATAGGTTTAAAAAAAAATCCATTTCAGAGCAACAAGATTACCCTGAAAATTTGCTTTAGGTTTAGAGCTGTAGCTTTCCCTTTGATCTCTTCTAAGTATCTGAGAGTTGGTGTATGAGGGAACACAGATGCTGCTTGAATATTTTGAAGTGAAATACTTAGTGGATTAGGGAACAAACCAAGTTGTGGCATCAAAATTGACAGCATAATATACATTTAAATAAACTGTGAACTAAATTCAACAGGGAGAGACAACATTTATGAAGTTGCTTTTTTGTTAAATAGGGCTAGTTTAGAAAAATGAAACATCCCACAATTTTCATCAAGGAGTAGTGAGGGAAAAGGCACTTGCCTTTCCCAGGAAAGTAGATGTTAGTTATTGTGCCTCTTTATAAAATGTTTGTAAAATGAACTGTGGGCAATGCAAGCTTTCTTTGGGTTGACCTGAAGTTGTGCAATTGCCAAGAATAATCTAATAATTACTGCCAGGAGAGTTTATCTCAGTTTATTACCTTGAGTTTGGAGTCACACTACAGTGGTTGCATGGGCTTTTTTTGGCTCATGACAAATTCAGATAAGGTAGAGATACCCTTGGTGGACAATGATGTCAGATGTTCTACCTTGGTGGGATGCGTATGCACCAAGAAACATTTAAAGTCTCTGAAATAAGAACATGTGCTGGAGGAAAACAGGATCAGCATCCATTGCTGGCATGCTTGAATGCTGTGCTTACATGATTGTAATGCTAAAATAAACGTAATATGGTGAACATATAAAACCATAAGAGGACAGGATTCTAAATGTAACCTCCCCTTTTTGAGGGCGCTAGATGTCCCTACAGGTAGCAGTGCAAGAGGAGCTGTGGGGAGTGAAATAAAGTGAGCCTCTGCTTAAGCCCTGAGACTGTGCTGCTCCAGTGCTGAGCACCAGCTTCGTGGGCACAAGAGAGGTATGGACCATGTGCAGGAGTTGTTGGACACCGTCCTGCACGAGGGAGCTGACTGCTGGGCTGGGGGTCCAACACAGAAGCCCTAGCTGGCTTCACACGGCTCTGCTGACTGCGTAGTGCTGCCTGAATACTTGGCTGTAAGAAACAAAGGTGAAACCTGACATGACCCTTTTTATGTATATGTAGATATGACTCACACAAAGAGAACTAGGCTTTTTGAAAATCCTCACTTCTTGAAACCTTGCCATATTGGTTATACTGTGCTGGTGATTATTATGTCTAACATGAATATAATGTATTAGATGTATGCTTTGACACTGCATATTGTAAAGCCCAGCTTTTAGGAAATCAGGATCAGATGTGGTTTAGGTTAAAGTTTTGACCACGTCATAAGGAAAAGCATCACAATTCTCTGAATGACAGTCTGGAAGTTGCCACCCATATTTGCCATATCTAACATTGTCATAAGAGATGGATAGAATGAAAATGTTTGGGTAATAAGTGTTATAAAGATATTGCTTTATTTGTACTAGGAATTGGTGTTACTTTATTTATTAAATAAATACAGTAGCATAATGGTAAAAAAATAATTATGGTTTTATCCATGTGATCTCATTTGCTTTCTTTAATGCTGAGGGCTAGAGAATGATATGTTGAGTTCCACAATTAAACCAGCCCAAAAATGATGGCAGAATTTTATCTGGCTTTAGCTTAGACTTATTTCATTTTTGAAGACTTGAGTCCACCACCACTGATAATATACTATAATATGTAGCATCCTGCCATTATTTGCTATGGCCTGTCTCTCAGACAGTGAAAATTCCTTGATCGTGTGTCTGTAATACTGAAATGTCAGCTTAGATGTGTTTTTCTTCTGCCTTATGTGCCTTGAATAATAAAAATATTGGTATTAATATACTGGCCTCACTAAAAGTGCCATCCTTTTCAGCTGATTAAAATGAGTCACTGACTTTTCTTTTATACACTGGACATCATATAGCTCTAGAGATCAGTTTATATGACAAATTAGTTGTCATACAAGTAAAAACTAGATCTTGCCAGAAATACCTTCCATGCTTCCATGTTGACAAATTATGTGACACAGATGATGGATAATGTGTGTTCCCATTAGGTTTTGATGATGTATCTTATCTTTGCACTTTCTTGGGTAATTTTATCCTGTATTCAAATCAAGTTTTGCTGTCTCCTCAATATCCACAGCTGCCTGGCTTCAGTCCCTGAAGTCCAAGAGGAGAATCAAGGATTACTGGCACCTTAAGCTAAATCCTGAAGTTCATAGTAAAATTGCATCTGGCTTTACCCAAGACATAGGAAGTGAAGACCTGAGCTCCTATGCATGGGATAGCCACTTAGTGCATGAAAACAAATAGAACAGTACTGTTCTTGGTGAAAGAAATGCTGAGGTGTGGCTAGAGCTGCCCTGCAGCTTTCAGGCTTTGTCCCGTGTGAACGGAACTTTGCTGGCCACCCTTGCCTGGGTTATATTTCTCTTTTTATAGTAAATTTCACTCAACAATGTTAAGTGGTGTCAGGATGGGAGCACTGAGAAAAATATGTCCATTAACAGTCAGAAATTATTGGTCAGATGGCAGCATACCCTCCTTATCAGCGTGGTACAGGAATCAGCAAAGAACAGGCCTATCTGTAGCAGTAGTGGGCAAACTAATGTGAGAGGTTTTCGTTATGATGATATAGCTGAGGCATGGACAGGGACCCCTCAAGCCTGGCCTCCATCCATCTGTTCTACCTGGATACTAGGAGAAATGGCCAGCACTGTTCAAAGTTTGACTGGTTATCTAAAGTGGAACAGAAGATCAATTAAAATTATTTATCTTTAGGAAAGAGGAATAAAAAATTAAATCTTGTAAGGCACAGGCCAAAAGAAGTAGCTAAAGTACTAGAACAAACAATGAGGTGGACAGTCTGCAAGTTTTAAAAAGAGATTAATGCAGAAAGGCGGTATGGATTCATAAAAATAAATCATGTCAAGCTAACTTGGTTTCTGCCTTTGATGAGATAATAAGCTTCATAGAAAAGAGGAATAAAGGGGACATATCTCTTGACTTCAGCAAAGCATTTGACATTACTCCACATCAGAAAAAAAGTGGTGTGGTTAATGCTTTTGAAATTGTTAGACAGATGGCTGACTAACCACAATTGAAGAGTAATTATTAATGCAGCTCAGGCGAACTGCAAAGTGCACTCACATCACAGAAGGACTGGTGCTTTATCTAGCATTAAACAGATACAGATATTCACCATATCCCCACAAAAATGGCCTTAGAATGTGCTAGTACCAGCCAGAGATTTTATGTCATGCTGTATGTCTAGGCCAGTTCGTATGGCAGCACGCTGCTCAGCATGGCTGAATATAGCAGAGGCAGTGGAGGACAGGTTAGTGAGAAAGAACTAATTAATTACTAACATAATTACTAACTAATCTTTCCTAAGTTGCAGGAGACTACGGTGCAAATTACTATAGGTTCGCTTGGCAGCAGTCCTAAATCAGTCTTCTGGTTTGCCTATGAATTCACTTTTGTCTGCTCTTCTGCTTTACCCGTTATCTCAGACTCACCATGAGTTCCCATGAGTTCCTCTCCTTTCCTTGCTGTGTCACCATATATTGTACATTCCTTCCTAATCCTTCACTAACCTATCATATTCTTCTGTCCTTACTTTGTTTGCATTTAGTCCCCCCCCCCAATTCTTCTGTCCCATGAATTTATGCCATTAGTAGTATGTGAGCATCCCATCTGCTCCGGTGTGCCCTTATGCTCGTGGCTTTCCAGCTGCCTTTCACTACATCGTCTCTGGCACTCCTGAACCTCCTTTAGAAGGTCCATTCCCCATGAAGCTGCAGGAAGCCTCAGAAATCACCTCCACCACCAAACACTGCAGTGTTTCAGGTTAGAGAAGCAGACACTCAGATGTGCTATTCTGCTTGTTGACATGCAGTATCTGCCATCTAAGCCTGATCCATTGCTTGGAAAATGCTTTGGTCAACTAAAGCAAACGGAAAAAAGATGTATATTTTGTTTGCTATATTATGTTATATTTATGAGGATGTCAAGAGATACAGACCTGCTTCCTCCATGGCTGAGGCATGGGTCAGTGCCTCACACCTTCCAGTAATATTTATTTTACCTGTCCATGTAATCCCTTTAGATTATGATCCCTACTCTTACTCCTCATTAAGCTTTAGGACCAGGACAACTGTTCCCCTGGTACCCCATCTATTTTTTACCTTAAGTCAATCTGCCATTTTTTTCTCATAGTTATAACTTGTCCACAGTCCCTCATAAAACACCTCGGTCAGTTAAAAGGTAGGAAGTTTTGATCCTCATCAACAGAAACTTTTCCCTAGACAATCACATAACGAGGTCAAACTTCAAAGGTTCTTGTCATAAGCTTCTCTTTATTTTTCATTTTTATGGAATGTATTATAGTTAAATACTTTTCCTCAATAATACAGTACTGCAATATTGTTCTACTTTTTGTATTCTCCTGCATCTCAGCTGTAAATTCATTAAAATGACTGGATATACAGTGATATAACTTTGTGCTTTTTTCACCCTAAGGAGTCTCTTTCATGCCATTACCCTCCTGAAGATCCAATTTACATGCATATATTACAGCATTTGATTTTGATTGAAACAATTGATGCACATGTATTCCAAGATAGATTGCAAAAAGGCCTGAGTTGGAGAGAGACATTGAAGAAGCCAACTTTAATTAACTCCTCTATACCTTTACACATATGCAGATACCAGAGATGTGTGCGGGAATGGTGTGATGCTCAGCAGATACACTAAATAGCTGTTCTGCAGCTGTGAAGGGGGCAAATAGTTTCTGCATGTCTGTGAACTGAACCCATCAGAGATTAAGAGAAAAACATAATCTATGCATTTAAGACAGTCTTATAGGCACAATAGCACTGTGGTACAGGAACAAAAGTTACTTATATTCTGGTAATATATTAAACACAGACTCCGGATTCTTGGTATCACTGAAAGTTGAAGAGATATTTGCCTTTTGGATCAGATTTTAGAAGAATACGTTTTTAAATGTATTAAAAATAAAAGCCTGCCTATGTTCTGTTAAAACATCATGAACAGCATGAAGAAATCTATTAAAGAATTATTTAATGGATTTTATTTAAAAAATTTTTTGAAGTATTTCCAGTACTCTGTGTAAGTTTTCAATGTATTTTTATTGATTAACATTATTTCATTATGTTTTATGAAGAAACTGCTCATTGTTGAATGCTGATACTTTTGCCTGCAATACCATTGAGATTTAGCCCCCTGAAAAGGATTTATGAAATTACCTTAAATTATATAACTTGGTCTGTGCGTTAGCTTGTTTAGGCTAGTTTAAACTGAATTTCAGGACTGAAAAGGGGCTAAAATTTCATATAGTATTATCTTGATTCTCTTTTTACCCATTTTTCCAGAACTTACAAGCCTGTATTCTCTTGCCTGAAGCATGTGTCTTCCTCCTGCTCGGTCTTAAATAAGAAACATTTACTGTATCATTTTGTATAGCTGTATCTTTAAACCACTTAGATAGAGCAGTTCATACAGCTGTTACCAGTTTTTGTCCTTTGTTGATGAAGTCTTTCCCAAATAAAGAAATCTTTTTAAAAGTAAATGCTTAATATTCCACCAACTATGCTGGCATCATTCAAGAAAGGCTTTTGTTGCCTCAACCAAATTCAGCTCACTAGATGAAGTGCTAAAGTAAACAATTGCTTCCTGGGATATTGGTTGATTACCACTCTGAGAATTTGTCGCTTGTCAAAGTAGCTTGATTGACAGATGAAATATTTGAATATATGTCTGAAGTTGCATAATGCTCACATATCCAACTGTCTTATGCCAAAGTAGCAATTTACGTTTTCACTTTGAGCTTAGGATCATATTATTGATTTATGGTCAATTTCTCAGTGACTGCCTAGTAGCAAATAAAATATGGGAATTTTAATGTAGTAAAAACTGCATTTTAAATGTTTCTTGAAAGTTTAATTCACCTTAACTCAAATGCATTTATTGGAAAGTCTGGGAATGCTCAGACCTTGTAAATAGATTGAACTGTCATTCATGTGGTACTTGCAAATGAGCTTCATATTCCTACAAGGAAGTAGCCACTGCCATGAACAACATCATTTTGTGAGAAATATTAATTTCAGTATTATCAAGGCACATCAGTTTCTTATTAATTATATTAAACATTAAAATATTTTAAGCTAATATGTAATTTCAAAGATGCAAGATAAAAGTAACAAAATCCATTTTAACAAGATAAATAAGGACATGGAAACTTAGATTAATGAGGTTATTAGTTAAATTAATACAATCAATTTGATAACATCTGCTTGGTAAACTCTGGTGGGAAAGGCTTAACAGTTAAGGCTCCTTGCAAAATAGGCCATAGGTGATCATTTCCATCACAAAAGTTCAGAAACTTTTCATTTTAATTGTTATAATTAATTTTAAACAGTCTTATATATTGGTTTTGCATGTAACAGCTAAGGAAAACAGCCTAAGAGATACAGCAAGAAAGTAATATGTGCTTGATCTCAGAGAAAAGAGAGATGATAAAATATCTGCTCTTTCTCTGAAACCCATTTGTCCAGGCTACAATGTTGTCAACCCACATCCCTGTGAGCTAGTTCTCTTTCTTTGTTCAAAATGGGAAGTGCATAATAGGGGCAGAACTTCTAATCCAGGTACCATATCTAGGGACACGTAAAAAAGAGCAAGAGTTGAAGCTGATTGAAGTTACCTCTGACTCATCCTGCAAGTGGCACAGACTGAAGCAGGAATGGGTCAGCCACCTGCAACTTCAAAAATGGATTGAGCCTTAGCCTCCTGGCCCACACACAAAAACTGATGACGGGGAGAGAGAAATCTGAGGGTGCTGAAGGGGAATCCTGGCCAGGGATTAGGCTAGGCTTCCCCCAGTGTCATGCCAGGTCCTGGCCAGAGAGAAGATTGAGGTGGTTGAGTGGGTAGCAGAGGGACTCGCTCAAGAGAGGCTTCAGTTTGCTAGCCACAGATCTCAGCTTCTGGGACAAGAACCAGCAATTTAAACACCTTCTTACAGTGCCTCCTCCCTACCCCAACATCTCCTCTACCCACTTCTCCTGAGCCTTACCTCCTGCCTTGCACCTTCCCTCCCTTTCTCCCTCCTCTGTGTAGCCAGGGCAGAGTAAGGACTGTGGGACCACTCAAGAAGCACAATTTTTTATTTTCTGTTAACATGACATTTCGCTACTCTGGCCTAAAGAGTACAGTGAGATTTCAGGAATTATGGATGCCTGGCAAATAAGAATAAGGAGGCTTATAAAAAATAGAGGGTGGCTGGGATTATAGGGTGAAAAATACAAGATGGAAATGGATCCTGATCTCCAGACTTTAAAAATACTCCTTGTATTCGTCACTTGCAATGGTTTGAGCCTGTTGTTCTGTCTCAGTAGTAGAACAATGAAAGAAGTGTTCTGGGGAGCATTTAAATTTTTCTCCTTTTCACATATGAATACATTAATTTTATATTTTTGTCTGATTTGGTTCAATTCTTCTTAATGCCTAGCTACACTGACTGACCTGTACTGAGGAGACAAGTTGATCTTTTCTTGTGGTTATAAACTACACTCTGTAGCATCCTTTTCACACCATTCGATTCTGGCTGGTGACTGGTGCTTTTCCAGCTTAGTCCCAGTGCCTCTACTGTCATTTATTTTTACCACTTGTTGTTTTTTTTTCACAGAATGATATATGTGGATGATTTGTTTCGATATGAAGTCAGAACACTGCAGTCTCTGTTCAACCAACAAGTAGCTTGCTCCCCTTTATTTGAAGAACTGGAAGCTGCTGAATGTAGACATATTTGTTTGATAACATATTTGTTGTCTGTACATGCAGCTAAAAAAATCTGGTGCTTTTGCAATTGTAATTTTTTATTTCAGCCTAGTAATTCCTTTCCAGTTGCATGTATTATGATCACAGCCAGAAACGGATCCATTTTCATTTAATCTCTCTTCTAACCATACATTATCCTAGCCTGGAATAAACCAATTTAATATGGTTTTCCCTAAAGCCATGCAGAAATGAGACCTTCACTTCCTGCTTTTGTGTTTTGCATTATAACTTGCAGCACAGATCAGAATGTTTAAATTATGACTATAGTCAAAACTATGAAAATGAGGAACTGGGGGCAAAAGTCAGGGGTTTTTTAATCAATTCATGAGAACTGCAATATGTGGTCCAGTTTCCATATATTGGGAAAGAAGCTGGAAATACATGATTTTGTAAGTTACATCCCACCCTGACTCTCTAATTGCACAAGTGCATCCAGCCCTGGTTTTCAAAAACACCTCTTCTTTTGGCCATTTTTACTCTTGGTAGAACTCAGCCGTCATTGGAGAAAAAGCACAGAAAAATTGGAACATTATGTCACGGATGTTTGAGAGCCAAGTCAAACTGCGCAAGGGTAGATCTTGCTTAAGGCTGCCTTCAGGTCTGCTGTGAAGATGAATCCTGTTTTCCAACAGATCATTAGTTTCCATTGGGGTTTAAGGGTCTAACATGACCTTTGCACAGCTATACACTGTGTCTATGTTAGCAAGTAGTGAAACCAATGGGAGTGGATTAGTAGAGTAAAACCATTGGTACTAAGTACACAGTGTCCACACTACATGCATTAGAGGAATGAGCATTATGCCTTCACCTACCAGGGAAGAGGAGATGGGCACGCTTCTGATGTGAATACATGCACAAATGAGCAGCTTTTCAGATGGCCCTCAGCATTGTGCTTCCTTCTTTCTTCAGCTTGAAAATGCAATATACACCCCATGCAAATTACAAACAAAATATACCATTAGGAGTCACGGATTTCCAAACCACTTTGACAAAGAAAACAGTTTCCTAAATTATAGAGATAAGCAGTGATCTGTATTTGCATAAAAACATGAAAATGTCTACTGTGTGATTCAAATACTGGTAGCACTTTAGCATAATTACCCTGCCTGCTTAAAAATTGCCCATGGAGAAATGGATGAGGCCTTAAAATACGGCACAATACAAAATACATCTTGTGAACTGTATAGCTTTTAAAGTGCTCTTGAAACCCAAGAGGTGGCATGATTTAAGCTATATTCTCAGTTTCTTCTGTATTATAGACTACACCTTCAACCCCAAATACTGAGATTTCATTAGCCCTCAAACTTTATGAGGCTCATGACCTGGTGGAAGATTTCACACTGTGCATCTACATTAGCATTTTCATTCAGATCAGGAGTGCATTTTTGAAACCAATCTCCTGGTTACTTAATGAGCTTTGGTTCATGTTGTAGTCTTAAAGCACATGGACCTGAAGACATTCTCCAGGAGTGCCTGCATTGTACTTCAACCTGTAGAGGGTGAACACCAGTCTGCTGGGCCAGACTGTTTTTTTTGCTGTAAAATTCCTCAAATGCATGTAGTGTGGACACTGTGTACTTAGTACCCTTGCACCTCAGCCACTCTTAAAGCCAGTATTTGGATTTTCTTATTCCTATTCATGGCATGGGGACTGTGGGAAGTCAGTCATCAAGATCAGCCATGCTAAGGTCTGAGAACTGCACAATGTAAGTCAAGAACAAGGCCTAGAGGGCACAGGGCTTTTCAGAGCTCTAAGGCACGTGGAGGGGACGTGCCGTTTCATGCACTTAGAAGCCACAGAGATTGCTTCTTCCCGTGGCCCCATGCGCAGCTCTAGCAGATGCGGATACCTGCTTGAATCCCAGTGCCAGACACAAGGAGTGTAGGGTCATGGAAGAAATGCTGAGGAGCATGTGTTGGATATTGACATCAGTTTTCACCTGGGACTGTTTCACCTTAAATGCTTCTGATTAATCATGTGACATTTTTCCTTCTGGGAAGCTGGTGAGCTTGAGTCTGGGTGGATGTTGTTTTGGTTCTGCACTGCACATATTGATGGTGAAGAGGGGAAAGATAAGGGCCGTGAAGCATCCTTTCAGGGGATGTATTAGTTTCATGGTAGATGTATGAGACATGTCTGCTAATGCAAAGTCTTTCAGCTCATGTCAGTTTTAAGATTTCTCTTCTGGCTAGTTCTAGTGCTGGATGGGTTTAGGTTTTTCCCTCTATTCTTCAATGAGTGGGTAGCATTATCACATATTTCCTCTTTTTTTCAGTCCAGAACACTTTAACCTCTGCTGTGAGAAGGATAAGAGGGGGACAGTTTCGTGTACCCTATTCTATGTTTCATATTCAATTATGGGCATTTGCACATGGGGCACGGTGTGAGCTATGGTCCTTTGTATTTAAGCCTTGTTGTTTTTGATGTAAACAATTTCTACCTTACACTTAGGATTCCTGTGTTTCCTCACAATACTACCCAGTGCTGTATGGATTCAGCTTTTTTTTGCATTTAGAGCTAAAAATAATAATGTGAGTTTTTAATCAAATACATTACTCTTGCACAATTCTAGCCTGTAACCTCAAACTCAGACACAATGGGATTTGAGCAGTTGAATGATAACTTGGTCACTTTAGATATTCATGTCCTTGAACCTACGAAATTTTGGGTTTCTTTCCAAACATGACCTTGAGGCTCAAAAGGCTTTTGAGGATATTTTTCTTGCTGTTCAGAGGCGGTTTTCTGGAGAGGGTTAATTTTCAAGTTTTTCATGCCATGCTACTATTCTGAAGTTTTGTCTTCATTGACCAGTGGGACTGTTTATTTCCAGTGTTGCTCTGATACAGTAGAAGACACAACCTAGATTGATAAATTTTTCCAGCTTTGTATGTGAACTATTATAGTATCTTATGTACCTTTAACATCTTATTTTCCAATTTGTGTATTAGTTTCCTGTATTTAATTGGTTGATTTCATATATTTTGACCAGTATTAAGCTTTTCCAGCCACTTCAGAAACAGAAAAATTGAAAACGGACTCAGTAATTCTGATTCATACATGCTTTCCTTAAAAATACTTTTTTTTTTTTTTGTATTGTGTACTCTATGGATAGTGTTTACTAATTTTGATATTGCTTAGCTATGTCAAGCAAATTAAGGCTTGGTAGAAAGTGTGTTAAGATGTCACAGGCTTCTAAATTCTTAGGGTAAAGCCTTTTGCCCGTAAGACAGAGTAACCCACTTCAGTTATAAAAGTGACTGCTGAGATAGCACCAGGTGCTTTTGCAGTGTGTTATTGCCAAAGGTGATTTTCAGCTTCTAAGGTAACCAAAGAATGTTGAAAAGCTCCTAAGAAAATTATGTCAGAATTTCCTCCTTATGGCTACATTATCCAATAAAAAGGCAATGTTCTTTTCAATCTCTTTTGGAGAAATAATAATGATAATTGATGATCTCTAATTGTTGTCCCTTCATTCCGCAATGTAGCTTGTAAAAAGAGAGAAACACCCTATTCTGGTTGGTCTGATTTGCAGTCTTCGAAGATTCACTCCTGAATAAAATGAAAAGGACAACGTAGTGAATGGGACTGTGTAGAGTGATCATAGCTAGACTTTTTTTTTCAGGTATTCAGATTTAGGTCAGGTGAAATATTTTTGAAATATATGTTTTGGCAAATTATTTTGATTTAAACAACCCAAATATTTTGCTAAAGTATTTTCTAAATTAAATACTTGAATTTTACTCTTAAGAAGTATTTTATACCTTAAAAGTAACTACTGAAAAATGTTGACATGCATTAGAATGTGTAAACATTGAATGAAGCGTTTTGGGTAAAGTATTTCCTTTGACTTGATTGTGTTTTAAAAATGTCAGCCAATCAAAATAATGTTCATTGGTCAACCAGAAATAAATTGGTTTTGTTATTTCCCTTCCTTGTTCAAAAGGATGTTGTTCAGTTCCTGGTTAAAGAAGAGACCTGAGTGCTGTTGAACAAGACATACAATTTCTTTTTCATCACTTCTTTCTTCCATTTTTAAGAGGGAGAATGCCAAAAATCCCTAACTGTCAAGAATATTGAAAACAGTAATCTATTAATGCTGCTAATATTTTGAGATTCTTAGCTATTAAATTGAGTGGTAGTATGTAGAATCCAAAGAAATGCTTTACTCTGCAAACTACAGTCTGTGCTATTTGAGCAGGGTAAAGAGAGCATTGAAAATGTGTTTGCTTATTTGATTTTCAGTAGGATTACATCACCTCTAGGAGAAAAGGAGTTTGCAAACTGACAAGCAGAGAGGAGAAAGATGGTAGTAATACACTGGGACATTCTTTTAATGGCAGTGGAAAAGCTTTGACAATTCCCCCCGCAGAATAGATTGTCCAAGTGCTTCCTTTCACAGCCAATACTGGACCTGACGATGTTCTTATCTGAACTATTTTTATTAGAGAAGGTTGATGAGATACAGATAATCCAGAAGACCATGTGCTGATGCCTACTGTTTGCCCTTTTGCATAGCTTCACTACCATGTCTTCTGCCCTTCCTTTCCCATTGCCAGGGAGAGGCTCTGAAGTAATCTGAGAAAGTAAGTAGATGGAAGTTGTGATTATGAGAATTGTCCTGGGAGGCTGCCATTTGTCCTTGGTTACATCTCAGATACTTCAGCACCATGCTCAAACATGTCAGATTTTCTCCATCTATTGTAGAATATTGATATACTTCCAAAAAGCCTCTTTTGTTTATGTGTCCAGGGAATACACATGACAGATCTTCCTTGAAGAGGATTTTTCTTTTGCGTTCAGTTGTGTCAAACAGTAAAATCAATGAGCGTTATTGCTCCTAAAATCAATGAATGCTAGCCCCTACTGTTTTGTGGGACCCTAATGCTGGTGCTGTTATCGCTGCCCTTGTGACTTCAGGAGCTTTCTGCCAGCAGCATATTGACTGCCCTTCCCAGCGTGAAGGGCAGGAGAGCCTTCCTAATTAGACCTGGAAGCTTATTCTGAAAGATGTGCTGTTGATGTAAAATATGTTTGGTTTTTTTTCTTACTGAAAAATTTGGCAAAAAGTTTCATCCCTCCATCTAGATTCTTCCATCAGAAGTAACATTAGCATTAAAGTTCTCTTGTTCCCCCCACCCTTGTTTTTCCCCATTTCCATTAAATAAAACAAAGTCCATATATCTGAGGTGGAGGTTTCATTTTCGTATTTACCCCTTTTTTATCTTTGTCATTCTCAAGCTTTCTTTGCTACTGGAAAGAACACAAGACTTACAACGTGTTTTATTTTACTTTGTATTATTCCTCAAGTTCTCAAAATTGAGGAATTCTTAAAAGACGGTAACCCAGCAAGGGAGGGAATTAGCTGGGCCAGTGATTCCATTCTGTGTCAATCATAAGTAACTGTGCAAGAGGGGTTTAGTCCAGAAGGGGCTCCAGGCCGTCATGTACCATCAGCTACATTACAGTGAAAGGAAAATGAAGGAATGATGAGTGAAATCATTCTATAAACACATTGTCCAGCCTTTTAGGTCACTCATTAGCAAAGAGATGTAAAAAAGGATCAGGGTTTCCAGGAATGAAAGGGAAAAAAAATTGAGATTTATTTCCTGAATAATTTTAAAAGCAAAGAAATTTTTTTGGCTTTCTTTTTTTTTCTTGTTTTCAGGCTTTTGGTTTTGCTTCAAAGTTACCATGATCTGGCTTGAGCTACAGCAGCACTGTGCAAGCACTTCAAGTCTCATGTAATGGGCTTTCCCACATGTACCATAAGGACATGAGGTCTGGGTAACAGCTGGATTAATTGGGCAGTAAGAATTGCAGAGCACTTCCAATCCTTCCAAGGCTGAGTGGTGACAGCAGGAAAGCAAATAAGAATCCTGTCCCCATTAGTCAGAAGGCAAAAGTCTTGAGATGAATTATGACTGGAAGGAAAAAATATGTACTTACAATGTAAACTGCGAAGCTGATGTCCCGCTGGGAAATGTGAATGCCATTACAATAATACCTTCTGTACGTAATACGTAAATTAATGGATTAATTTCATTATTTATCTTTCAACATTTTCTCACCTGGCAGAATGGAAATGCTGGTAGAAGCTTTGATAAGCACAAAAAATCTTTGCTACTCTTTATTAATGACTTTTAGTCACTGGAGAGTCTCAGACCATTAGGATATACAGAGTTCTCTTAATAAGAGACATGAAAAAAACACATAGGATTGCTCCCCTTTCATTGACTCAGTCCAAGGCTGAAACAGGGTCTCACATGAAATTACTGCTAACACTGACTTCTCTTTGAGCTTTCTAGGAAAGTTGCTACAATTTTCTCCTTCCTACTATTTTGGGAAAATTGCAAGGTACCAGAAATAACTAATAACAGAAGGGGGAAAAAAACCCAAACCCCTTATGGTTCTGTTCATTTGTTGGAGGTTTTGATTGCTGTTTTTCATTTTCCCATTCTCCCTCTGCAGAGCCCAAATATTGGAGTCATTACTCAGTCATTCACTCCTCTATTGACTCCTAATGGGATAATTAGCCAGTGTAAAGGCTTTGGACACAAACTGACTTGGGTGGTGATCTGGAGCATGTGTGGTCTCATTGTGTCAAATTAATAACAGTCTGTTGTCATTTCTTAGATGTACTCTGAAGGTTTCAACCAGAGTTAAAATCTAGAGGGTATTTTTTGTTCATTTCTTCTGCATGACCATGACTTAGCTAATATTCTATGCAGTGTGCAATATCCTATAACTGTCTTGGACTCTATAAATAATAGAAGGCATTTGCATGCTGACCTGCAGTATGTCTGTTTAGAGCAGACAGTGAACTTGCTTGCTTGGCTTGTTAATATTCTAGTTCCCTAGCAATCAATCTGCTTTGATATTTATGTGACCCAATAAGTATATTTTTCTTTGATTTTGAATTATGTTGTTTCATCTCCCTTTATATGTCTAAAATTCAGTCTGGCTTGATTGCGGTTTGGATCATAATATGTGGACAGCGTGCCTTCACCTCACCCCTGTAGACACTTGACTGTGCAGGCGTGGAGGTCTTGCTTTCCTTTCCCAGGCACAGTGGAGATGGTTAATCATTACACAAATGCATCCTGCTGTCCTCCCTGTATCCCTTGGGTATGTCTTTCTCAGGATACTTTTCCCTTCTTTGTATTTATATAATTTAAAGTTCAGTTCCTATATACAGAAATTAACATTTTGATATAAAAATGCTGCTGTTACAAACAAATACCTTAGCTACTATAAAACAACCAGATAAAAAGAATAAACATACTGAGTCAGTGGAAGCTGATAAAGTGCAGACACTGCCTTAGGCTATCTCTGCACAGTGCAGACTTAACCTACACATCAGCTGTATCTCTTTTTCTCCCCCCCCCCCTTTTTTTTTTTTTTTTTTTTTTTTTACGAGGTCACTAAAGACATTCTCTTTTTCTAAAAGTAATTTTTGGGCAGCAATGATAAGCAGAGCAATCTTTCCCAATATTTCTGGTAGTCAGGAACTTGTGGTGGTGGGATGAAGCGAGCAGACCAGACCCACTCCTGCTTCCTGAGTGGTGAACCACGACCTGCAAACTTACAAGCAGGCGAGGATGATCACTTTCCAGACCTTGTACTTTTAATAGTTCTGGGAGGTCCTTAAGTAACTGTCTTCCTGTCTGTTAGATGAGATAAATGCTGTGTTTATCTCATTGAAATGTCATATTAGTTTATACTAAATATTTAAACGTGCCAACAGCTCCAAAGAATATGTTAGAGAGATGTACTGCCGTGATGCAAAAAACATTTGTATCATACACCTAAGCATCTTACTGAGTGTTTTAGAATAGGACAACAGGTTGAAAATAATCCCCTCTGCCTATCTTGGGCCTGTGTAATGCTCCTCCTGCACCACCTATGCAATTATGGACTCAGCCTTTCCAGGGATACTTGCTTCTGTCACCCTGGGGCTTTGAAAAGGAAAGTCCTGGGTTTGATCCAGTTTCAGACATTTCACCTGTCTTCTCTTCAGTGTGCAACTGTGTGCAGTGGATTAAGTGACAGCAGAGACACCTCTACAGATGGGTCATGGTGCGGGCTGTGGTGGGAACACACATATGGGCTGGGTACTCCTTGGACCTCCTGCTTCAGTGCAGTGAGCATCTTCTGTCCTGCATGCCTGATAGAGCTGGTCACAGGCCTGCTGCATCTAGTGTCTCGGACTTAAAGGTAGGTACCCTGAAACCGTAGGAGATAGAGAAGCTAGTGAGCCTATGATGGGAGGAAAATGGGCACCCCAACAACAAGAGGAAAATGTATTTGTGTAAGAGATGTGGCAGGTCTGCAGTTCATCGCAAGCTTACATTATTGTTCAGGGTCCTCCCATCCTCCTCTGTATCACCATCTATCAGTCCACCTGTGAATCTTCAGCAGGAAAACAGTTCATTGCAACCATTCTTGGTGTTCCTTCCTCCTTTTCCAGGCCTGTGTTGCAAATTGGCAATAAAAAAGGCATTGGTGGACTGTTTCTGTCTTAACTTAAAAAGAAACAGAATTTTCTGAAAGTTGTTTTGACCTTCTTGGGACAGCTTCAGGACAATTTATTCATCCAGAGCTATGTATCACATCTTCTCTCAGAGAATTTCTGCTTCCCGTATATTTTTTAACTTTTTTTTTTTTAGCTGTGGGCTGACCCAATTGTCATTAAAATCATACAGAAAGTTCCCCCAGCAGTTTACTATAGCAGGGTACAGTCCTTAGCATCTATTGAAAGATCGCAGAAATCACTGATGCCAGTAAAAAACCTCCTACTTACATTGCTTAGCCCCTAAACCCCTACTGGAGAGGAGGGACTGGACACTCAGCTAACATATATGTAGCCTGTCAGGGAAGAAAAGCTTGTCATGGCATTACAGTTTTCCCTTTTTTTCATGCACTCATTAATTTGCTGAACCAGATGTTGCTGAGCCTGGCAGATCTATTAATCTGTATATTTTCCAGTTTGCCAAACATTAAATTACCAGAAAAGTAAATGGAAACTCTCATTTACTTCTAGTGCTTAAGATCTCCTAACATAATCTAAAAGTGCTTCAAGCAAGAAACAGAAGGGAGTAACCAAAGCCTACATCATCCTTGAGCTTCCATTCATCTCCCCATAGGGGAGCAGCCTTCCTCTTCTGAAGGAGCTCTGTGCACACGTATTAGAGTAATTTCCTTCAACAGTTCTCCTGATGGAGAGGAATATTTCTCCAGTTATCGTATCTCCAGAGGCATTCCTGCATGAAAAAGCATGTCTGCTCTATTAGAGGAATCATGTTAATGGGCCTAAAATGTTTCAGTCAGGGAACTGAAAAATTTAGTGAGGATATTACAGTGCAGAATCATTTTGTTGTTGGGATATGTCCACATGTGGACTATTGATTCATCTGTATTTAACTTCTCACAGCCTTTGACCTGACCTTTCACTTGACTCCCTCTCCTGTCATTTTCTTGGTATGAAAAATTTTAGCCTTTCTTTTGACCAGTGTGAAC
This sequence comes from Phalacrocorax carbo, assembly GCF_963921805.1. Taxonomy (NCBI): domain Eukaryota; kingdom Metazoa; phylum Chordata; class Aves; order Suliformes; family Phalacrocoracidae; genus Phalacrocorax; species Phalacrocorax carbo. Next base: position 143,671,704 of record NC_087514.1, on the reverse strand, counting down.
TCATAAATTCTGGTTGCTCACACATGTAATCACAGACCAAACAAAGCAGCTGGAAAAAAGCTCCTGCAGAAGGAAATTAGGTTGCTACAGTGCAGCCGGAGGAGATCGTGCAGCAACCTGCTCCTTTCCAGCCAGCTCTCCTCTCGCAAATACCATTCCACAGCTTACCCTATGTGGTATGCCAGGTGTAGCTTGAAACAGGCTGTGATCTCCAAGTAACCTGGTCAATACGTGAGTATGTCCCAGTTTAGCCATTTTAGACTGAAGTATCTCTGGGAGAGCTGCTGGAGTTCATTCATCTTTTGGGTCCTGTTCTACACCCATACCCTGGATGAAAACCCAGGAACATCACTCTTTAAGAAGATATTAGTGGGTCTCATGCCTTCTTAGTGCTTAAAATTGAAAGCTATCCTCCTATCATGAATTCATTTTTCCTACCTAGTGAAATTTTATACAATCAGGAGTAAAAAATATTTGCATAAAGGATTCACAAATGTTCAAAAACAACTGTTAGAAAAGGTGTCTGGGTCTTCTTCTGGTCAGAAAATTCATCTTGGCTATACTGGATAGGACTATTTCAGTCATGCTGGCAGGAAAGTATTTTAAGGTTCCAAAAAGGGATTTCTGGAGAAATGCAGTATTGTCCATACCTGTCACTCTCACAGTATTTTAGATTTTTAAGTATCCTCTTATATTATGAGTAGCCTTACTACTGCTCATTCCTTTAAAAGAAATTGGTAGCTTCTCACTCTTTCAAATACTTCAGCTGTCTGTGTGTCAGAAACTACCTTTAAAATTAGCATTTTTGAACTGTCAGCAGATGCTGCTCTCTCATTCTAAGGGTGGCATATTCTGCTCATTGTGATAATTTCCCGTTTCTATATTGCAGTTCTGCATTGCATGTCATGTACGCATTGCATGTCTTCAGACACAGAGGAGTCTGAAATTCAAGACTGCCATTATGGAACCTCTATGACCACTGAACTTATTGGCAACTTAGAGGTGAAAACAAGTACCAAGAATTATTTTCAGCTATCTGCTTAACTTATCGCTTTTTTTATGACCCTTTTAATTAACAGTTTGAAACTCTTGTTACTTCTGCAGCTACCAAAATGATTTTCCTTTGGAAGTAACAATTCAGACAGGTGTAAATGGAAGGATTGGTATATTCAGACCATAAAAATATTCTTATCGTAAATTAAAAATCAACAGCCCCTTCCCTTTTGTAAAAAAAAAAAAGTGGAAAAAATATGCTGACTAATGTAATCTTCATTCATGTATTTCTGCTGCCTAAAATAGTAACTAAAATTAGACTAAGCTTTGTGTATTGATTGTCCTGAACTTGTTTGGCAAGGATGGAAACTTAGGATTTGTATAACAAGGCAACTGATTCTGGGTCCAGTATTCATATTATATGGTTGATGTTAATTCTATAAAAGCAGAAGGCTCATTAACTGTGCAACACTGGTCTGAAAAATTGTGGCAGGACTGCCTTGACCACCTAGTGGTAGTGAATGAAGATACAGAGAAATTCAGCTTAACGTGCACCTTGCTCTTTTTCTGAATGAGGCTCCTGGTAAGGACAAGAACATTAATTTTTTGGCTGTTGCTCTGTAAAATATGCGGATGTAGAAGCCTTAACTTACAATGGGCATTACTGGTTAATTAAGGAGAATCATTGATTTATTCTTAGTGAAGGACTGTTAGCCAATGTTCACTGCTAGGGAATTATTGAATTCAGATAGAGCATAAAAGAGGTGAGAAGAAATATTTTTCTTCCCTGGAATAATGTTTCTGCCTGATTCTCAACATAGGAATTATATATATATTCCATTGTTAAATTATTATAATTATTGTAATCTTTAAATAACTGGCTGCAATTTAATAGAAAAATATGAATTAATTTAATATTAAACATTTAATATATTTAATAAAGTATTTATCATTTCTTAACAAAATATTACTGAAATTTTGGTTTGGAAGTAAGAATTTAAAAGATGAGAGATTGATAGATTTGGATCTTGCCTGAGGAATTTTTTATAAAGCAACACCTGGTACATATTTGACAGCTTACCATTAAATGTATACTTTAGAATCATCTGCTGGTGGCATGCATTTTCAGATCACATTGTAACAATGCAAGTGCCTGGAACCCTAACCCTCATGATGCAAAGATTCAAAAATAGAACCAGTGCTATTTATACTACCTATTTGGCTATGCATGAAATGATATTGAAGACGTGTGTAGAAATCTCTTTCACATTTTCATAGAAAATAATGAGCATACATTAAGAAAAAATTACATGTATCTGAACTTAATGGGTGAGGTGTCCCAGGCTTCTGCAAATGAATACTAATGGAAGGAAGCTGTAACATATATTGAACATTTAATTAACTTTTGGGGCAAGACTCTCAGTGCATGACACAGTGGCAGCACGTGTAAGAAAAGCAAACAAACAAACAACCCACTCAACTTGTATTTACAAGTGCAGTTCCAAAATGGGAAGCAAGAGACATTTTAGCAGCAATTTTTCTGCAGAAGAATCCTAATGCCTCCGTGCTGCAGCGCCTGGTATGTACACATGGAAGAAATCCAAATGGCAGAGGTTATGTTCAGCCATCAAATTAAGGAATCCTCCTCTGGCCCCTGCTTGTGTGGCTTTCTGTTTTCTGTTTTTTTCACTAGCATTTGAGTGATCTGTGATTGAGATGGCCATGGGTTTGCTGTGCTGTGTCAGGAGAAAACCTGAAGTGTCTGTGGTGTGTCAAAGGATGGATCCATACAGTGCCTGGACTGGGGGCTCTGTGTGCATGCACATATGCATGTACAGCCAGAGTGAACCTACATGCAGTGGCCCAAAGTTTTGTAAACCTCCGCTGACTTCTGATATGTGGCTGATATTTTCATCCTGCATAACTTGGTATCACCTGTAAACAGAGGAGAACTGGAGTTCTGTGTTTACGGTCCCTCTAAATCACTCTGAATATATTACATTATCACCTTAGGAAATGCATATAAAATATAACCCTGGTTGATGTATTTTACATTCTGGAAAACCAGCCAAAATATTTGTATCTCAGTGAAAGCAGAACGGCAGAGGAAATAATCAGGTCGGATATTTTCTCACCAGCTAGGCTATTTCCTCATCATACAAGCAGTTCCAAGCAATGTCAACTACTGCAGCCTATGACAATTCAGTCTAAGAAATTTCTTTCTGTTATCAGCAGCACATTAAGATGTAGTATATATGTAGTGATGCTAGTGATCCTTGTAGTCTCTACTAGGATGCTATTAAACAGCTTTTAGTCAATTAATTACAAAGCAGAGAAGGTGCTGCTTATGTGTTTGTTATTCAAGAGGTTTCTTTCACAGTCCATGCAATGTTTCGCTTAACTACCATTTTTAGAGGTCATTGATGTGGTAGTGAAATAATACCATGTGTTTTTAAGGAAATGTGAAGATGTCAGAGACAGCTCAAAGACCAAATAGACTGATTTCTCTGTATCAAAGCTGAGTTAATCTCCTGATGCTTAGTTGGTGTACAGCTGGGAGTTGATCAGCTGGGGAACTGCAAACAAATGATAAACAGCATCTATTCCTAGGAGCTAAATTTCCTCTCCGTGTTGAATTTTGTGAGTAGGATTGCATTTGCCATGAGTAGCTGTCAATTCCATCTTGGCTCATTTTGTTACATTTGGGAGCTCTGATTTGCAATCTGGGAGAACAGCTACATTTTGTCAAGCATTTCTGAGTCTATGGATTTCTGGTATACAGTTTGACCTTAGAATATAGGGTAAATTTCCTATTTATTGTAAATGCTTTCTTGGTGGGAAATACACATGCTTAAAGAGATTTTGGTGTTTTGGGCTCAAAACACCAAGTTTTTTGGTTGTGATAACTCTGACTTACTGCTAACTCATCAGTAAGCCCTATGTCTCACCCAGCCATAGCCTGGTCCCACTCTGTCCCCTGTAGAAGAGCTGTGGAGCTGTGTGGACAGGGAGGCACAGCAACGGTCTCCAGCCTCAGAGGTCCTGTGTCCTCCGAGGTCCCCTTGTATTTCAAGGACCTGCAGATTTTGGGTATCTGACTCTTTGCCATGCTGAGGGTGAGGAGAGCCGAATCTAGCTTTCTGCACGTGTCTCACTTTGCAAAAGCAGACACCAATGCTTGTACACACAACCAGACACCACCACTCTTTCCAGTTGCTGCATGAGGAATAATTGTACCAGGGACAAATTGCTCTTAACAATTCCTTTTACACCTGTATGTGATCTACCTAGCCTCCTTTCTTGCCCAAAGTGCAGTTACCTGGATTCACTTTGTGATGTCTGGAGCTTGAACTAAATCTCAGGAAACATTCTTACTTACTGTTTACATAACGTAGAGGTAGCAGGTGCTGTAGTCACTGTGGGAATCAACCTTCTCCCCCAGAGCAGCGCTTTCTGCCTAGAAATGTGTGTTTGGGTTTAACACAGTTGTAAGCTTGGCCAGTTGCTGGTTCTCTGTTCTCCTAACTAAAAAGGTCTTACTTTCTGGTGTTAGAACAAGTCAGAGATGGGATATTACCCTTCAGATTTTGCCTGGGGTAAGGGAAGGAGCTAGTAATTTGCTGAAACAGTGTTATTCTCAGCATTAGAAACAAGCCTCTAATACCAGTATGGGAACTGGCCCTCAATATTTTCCCATTATCATGTGAGTGTTTGAGTGAGGCAGACAGGGACAGATTCAGTGAGAGCAAAGGGAATGTTACAGTCAAAGGAGATCACAGCCTCACCACCCAAAACATGAACTACATCTTATCAAACTGGCAGAAAAAACAGCAAGTAATAAGTCGCATCCCATTTTATTTAGCTGGCAGGCAATAAACAGTGGTCAACCTGCTGCCTCATATCACTCACTTTCTGCAGGATCTGTGGCTTGACTGCCTTTTATTACCCGCTGGCTTTTCTGCTGGTTTCATAAAATGTGATTTTAAGAGCTTGTATGACCTCCTTAATTCATCTTGCAGTGCCTGTGTGTTTCAGGGACTTCACTATGTATATGTGATCTAAACTGATCAAATATAATGAACTGTAGATGCTGTGGCACTTGTGAAGTGTGTAGAAAAACAAATATTGAATGGAAAAGAGAAGGTAAATCAAGAAGTTCTTGCTAAACTGACAAGGGAGTACAGAAAGGAAAGAGAAGAAAAAGAGTAAAAGGTTGCTTAAGGTGCAAAACTTACATTTATAATATGCCACAGAGGTCAAGAGAGCAATCATATTTTGATGTATAAAAATACACATAAAATTATCGTAGATAAGATAATGTATTTTAGATCACCTTGCACATGTTACAATGGCCAACATACCGGTTGGAAGAAGATTTCTCTGTCAGCAAATCTTCCACAATTACTGGCGGTGCACAGAAGTTGGTGCCGGTCCCTCAGAGAGGCTGGACCTGCTGGGCTGTATGTTCTGCTGGAAACAGTGAGGAGTAGAGCCCAAAGGACCAAAATAAGCCCAGGGTTGTGTTGTATTGGGGCCGCTGCCTTTGTCTTCAATGTGAATTAAATCAAGTTTTGCTGCTAGGTTCAATTGGGTCAAGGCTGGATTTTTCCCTTTTCAAAATAAATATTTTCTACCTAGAGGTGTGCCAGATACTGGCTTACAAATGTTTCCAGTCAGAAAAACCACAGGATAGATTAGGAGAGAAAGTGTAAAAGTGCCGAGGGAGAAAAAACATGAAATAATTAAGTTTTTTCTGTGTTTTGAAAGCTGTTTTTTCTTCCAATTTAACTCAGTTATACTATGATTAGGTGCTTTTCATTTTATCCCTCACTGTGAATGTGGAATTCAATCATTTTTCTCTTTCATACAAAAAGCATCCATTAAGATAAATTCAGTGTGGCTCTGTAACACAACTTGTGACTGTCATGGGAGATTCCTAATCATATTCATGTCGTCAACGATTATTTTTACAAAGTATTTGCCTGAAATGGTTATGTCAGTGTTTTGGGTTTGTGTGGCAAGGTTTTGGTAGCAGGGGGGCTACAGGGGTGGCTTCTGTGAGAAGCTGCTAGAAGCTTCCCCCATGTCTGATAGAGCCAATGCCAGCCGGCTTCAAGACAGACCCACCACTGGCCAAGGCTGAGCCCATCAGCGATGGTGGTAGCACCTCTGAGACAAAATATTTAAGAAGCGGGGTGGGGGGAATAGTGTGATAGCAATTTCAGCTGGAGAAAGGAGAGAGAATATGTGAGAAAACAACTCTGCAGGTACCACGATCAGTGAAGAAGGAGAGGGAGGGGTTGCTCCAGGTGCCAGAGCAGAGATTCCCCTGCAGCCTATGGTGAAGACCACTGTGAGGCAGGCTGTCCACCTGCAGCCCATGGAGGGTAATGGTGGAGCAGATATCCACCTGCAGCACATAGAGGACCCCACACCACAGCAGGTGGATGCCTGAAGGAGGCTGTGACCCTGTGGGAAGCAGGCTCCTGGCAGGAACCATGGACCCTTGGAGAGAGGAGCCCACACTGGAGCAGGTTTGCTGGCAGGACTTGTGACCCTGTGGTACCCGTGCTGGAGCAGCCTGTTCCTGAAGGACTGCACCACATGGGAAGGACCCACGCTGGAGTAGTTTGTGAAGAACTGTAGCCTGTGGGAAGGATTCACATTGGAGAAGTTCATGGAGGAATGTCTCCTGTGGGAGGGACCCCAGGCTGGAGCAGGGGAAGAGTGTGAGGAGTCCTCCCCCTGAGGAGGAAGGAGCAGCAGAGACAACGTGTGATGAACTAACTGCAACCCCCATTCCCCATTCCCCTGCGCCACTGGGGCAGAGAGGAGGTAGAGAAAGCAGGAGTAAAGTTAAGCCTGGGAAAAGGGGAGGGGTGGGGGAAGGTGTTTTTAAGATTCGACTTTATTTCTCTTTATCCTACTCTAATTTGATTGGTAATAAATTAAACTAATTTCCCCAAGTTGAGTCTGTTTTGCCTGTGACAGTATTTGGTGAGTGATCTCTCCCTGTCCTTACCTTGACCCATGAGCCTTTCATTATATTTTCTCCCACCCCGCAGCTGAGAAGGAGGAGTGATAGAGCAGCTTTCGTGGGCACCTGGCATCCAACCAAGTCACCACAGTCAGAAACATTAAGAAAACTTATCAATACAGGTGAAATATAGAACAAAACCAAATAATATCAAATCCAGAAAATATTTACCTTACTGTATTGAATCGTTTGATGCAATAAAATTACACTCTGTGTTGGTTTCCCATAATCATTATGTTCTGATAGGAAAACTAAGGAACATAGACAGACTAATCTGTATCATTTCAATTAGTCTCTTACGGAGATTTTTTGGGTTTTGTTGTTGTCAAGTCTTATTCTAATGTGTGGAAGTTTGGCTTCATATGACTGGAACTGATAAAATGGGTCAGGTTTCATTTTAGTGCAGGTTTCAGCTGCACTAATAAAATGCTGTAGCCACTAGGAGCTATGGTGTGGTGTAATGAACATTCTTGGGAAACAAGTGTCTAATTTTGGATGTAGATGGTGGTGGAAATCTGGCTAAATGAAAGCTTTTCCAAGCAGAACCGTCAGGAGGAAACCATTGCTCTTGCTGACGAGGCCCTGTCAGTGGAACAGAGCTTTTCATAGCACACTACTCTGGCCACCGACAGCCACTTATAAATCACGGAAATAATGATCGATGGGGCACTATCAAAACAGGCTCCACAAGTTGGAAATTATAAGCAGCACCCCAGAAAGGCAAGTGCAGCCCGGCAGTCAGCAGAGCCGCAGCAGAAGAGGGATGGCTTTGTGTGCTGAACCACAGGGGATCTCATGATGCCCAAGCTCCTGACCTTCCTATGGCTTATGCCCCTCCTGGCTCCCCATGGGGAGTCTTCTGCAGTTTGAAGTACTCACCATGTGTCCACATGCACGGCATCTGCTGCCACGTGTGCTGCTCTATATTTCTCATTCAGTCATTTAACCTTTTGGTTTGAAAGAGAGTTGTGCACGTCCAATCTTAAAATTTCTGGAAGAAGCTTTATTCCCCATTTCAGTATTGCAAATCCAGGGTAATACCAGAGTTACACTCTATAACCAATGAAGATGGGATCAGTTTCTCCATAACTTTGGAAATCGTATGCATTTAATGTTTTTAAGTAAGCAGTTGGTGTAGACTTAGGCTAAACCTGAACATCATTTGGAATCTCAGACATGCTCTGGGAGACATGTTCACAGATTATACCTAAGATTAGACTCATAAATAAACTATTTAGAAAATTAAACAAAACTGGCTTGACTTTCCCGAGGCATTACAAACCTGAGGTATCTGTTCACTTTAGAGGTTGTGAACCCCTGGAAAGCAGAGGTATATGAAAACAGAACCCTAATTTTAGGCAACTGAGATGGAAGAATATTGTCTCAGAATTGTACAATAAAACTGAAAAACTTTTGTTCCAGTAATCTCAGATGAATGGCAGCTTTGGTACATACCAGACGATCTCTGAAAAATATGGCAATAAAATAAAGGAAAATAACTTTGGCCTATAGGTTAAATTCTGCACATTAAATAAAACTGGACAGACTATCATTCAAGAAAATGGTGCAGAAAAGAGGGAATTTCTTCTTGTTGAATTAATAGAGGGTATATCTTCAAGATTTTCTTTCACAGATTGAGACTAATTTACAGGTTATCAAATGGCAATATCTGAGTCTTACTGCAGAACATGGCCCTTCTGTGCCACATTTTTAACTTACCAGGTTGCTCCTGGACACCTAATGAAATAGAAAAGAGCTTGCAAGATACTGTATGGTGTAGCTAAGTTTTTTCAATTGTGTAGAAAGTGATTCCTAGATTCAAAATGCTTATCTGTAGTGTTTGACGTGTGTCACAGGGTATCAGATTTGGAACCCTCCGCATAGAATGCACTCAAGTCCTTAACAAGCTACTCTTGTTTTGACAAATGTGCTTCTTCTACCTGCTGCTGTTTCTGTGTGAAGAGGAAGGTGACAAAATGCTTCACGTTAGATGACAAAAATATCTTTCCTACTATTTGGTAACCTCCATGCACCTAGTCTCCATGGTGCTGTAGGATGGGGAGGCCAAGAGGCAAGCAGCTTTATTTATCAGTCTCTTCAGCACATCTCCCTTTGCAGAGATGGGGCAGGCAGAGGTTAAGCAGCAAAATTTCTACTATTAGACCAACATCTACCCTAATGTTACTGTGTGCTCAGGTACAACTGAAGAAAAATATGGAAAAAACCCACCAGCAAAACTCTAGAGGCCTTGCTGTTCTCTTGCAAAGATAGGAAAAGAATCTGCATTTCATTTTGCAAAACTTCCATAAGAACCAAATCTCAGAAAAATTCCCTTGCTTTTTATCCCTGTCTGTAGATTAAATGGAGGAAGGAGAAAGGAGAGGATTCCTGGCTTTTTTTGCTCCTTTTGCACACATACATTTTGTGTGCACTCCTGCATCACACACCATGGCCACAGACCCTTTCACCTTTCCTCCTCCCTCCTGTTCCAGGGTCCAGAGCAGTATTTTGGGAGCAGCTGGAGCATATAGTGACGTCAGAGGACACCTTGGAGGAACCTACCTATATCAAGTTCAGGTTATATGACAGCATTCGCTCAAAACAGAGCTGTCACTTTGCCATAAGCCACACTCCCCCGCTCTCATGCCACCTTCTGTGCAGTGCTACAGGAGCCCACATGAAGGCGAGCCTTGCAGGGGATCTTTTCCAACAGGCAGAAACCCAGCAGGGTCTGGGGGCTGGAGCCCGACCCAGTCACAGCTCTCTGGTACTCAGCAGCTGCCTTGCTTGGTGGCCACTCTCATGAGCAACGTGATGCCAGCCAACCCGGCCACGATGGCATTTGTCTCCTCTCAGTCCACTTTTGCATTAAAAATTTGTACTTTGTTTTTCCTCTAAGATTTTTTTTTTTTAAAAAAGGGCCTAATAGCCGGTTGTCAACCTAAAATGAAAAGCCTAATATTTACCTTTCTGCAGGAAACAGCTAGGATATATAAGGAAGTCATCATTCTCCAGAGGTGCTGGTGGCAGTTGCTGGTGCTGAGTCCCCAGCTCTGCTGCTCTGCAGGACTGACTTGGGCATGGCAGATGCTGCTATGGAAAAGCCTTCCCAACACAGTAGCCATGTGTACGGTCCTTCATCAGACTCTTCCAAACTGCTGTGAAGAAAGACATTGTGGGTTGAGTGAAATATGTTACAGATTTTCTTCCTGAGACAATTACTTTAAGTTTGGGGCATTTAATAAAAGTCCAGGAGACATGGATGCATTCTTCAATGTTATTAGAAAAAGTCTAATGAGCTTTAAAGCAGCAGTATTTTGTTTTAGGTCATTGTTGGCTATTTTTCAATTAAGAAGGAGCCTTGTTTCTGTCATTCACTGAAAACACAAGAATCCACCAGCAGATGTAAAACAGATCTGCTGTCAGCCCATCTTTGCACCCTGACTCCCAGGTAAATGCCTAAAGCTGTCTGATTTGCTTCACTCCAAAAAGCATTAAGAAGCTGATAAGAAATACACAGAAAAACGCTGACTGGTGTCTTGGCACTGTCCCCAGCGCAGAATCGTAGGTGCTGAGTGAAGTGGACCTAAAGAAGGACATGGCCCCAACGAAGAGCATCAGCCATGCTGCACACCATAGCCTTTACCCTCTGAACAAGAATTCAGCCTGTGCAGCAACCCTAAATTTCAGACTGGTTGTGATACATGACGTCCCAGCTGCCAGCATATTTACCACAATTTAATTGTAATAAATTGTAATTACTATGAGTTAAAACATATTTCATTTTCCACTCTTATTCTGCCTTTATTCATATTTTCACAACTCCTAAACCACAGGGGTACCTGAGGAAGAATGCAGGGTAGGTTAATGAAGAGATATTTTTACTGTAGGGCAGGATGTGTCACCAGAAAATGCGGCTCTGCCAGTGCTAGTCACTGTTTTATTTCCCAAATCTGGTCAGTGGCTTGGGAAGTCAACTGTGACATTTATAATTCAGTGAAGTCTGTGCTCCTGTCTGCTGAGCCACTACATCAACCACACTTAACCTGCAATTTTTTTTTTGGTAAGTGAGCTCCCTTCTTTCTGTAAGCGACATATACAATACGAACAACTCCCATGTAGAGCCGTTATCGTTATTACATGGGTTATGCTACTAAGTTATTCCTGTCTTCTCAAATTAAACAGAAGGATTGTATGGCCTTTTAAAGAAAAGTAGAACAAACATAATTCTGTTTTGTGTGGGTGAATTTCCATGGAAGTCAGCTTACTTTGCATTGGGCTGCATTTGGCAGCCTGTCAATGCCTGTGTGGGGAAATTGGCATATATTACCTTTCTGTTCACTGGATCTTATTTATAAAAAGAAAAAGCAAGCCCAAATTCTTCTTAAAAATGTCAGGCCAGCAGACAGACTGAAGTTGCAGAGATGGTTTAGTTTATTTTAGAGAAGATTCTGTTACAAACTCACATTCCAGTTTGGGTTGACATAATATTGTTATATGTTTGCACCATATGTTTAGAATTTTAAACAGCTTGGGGGAAAACAAACAAAAACTATGCCTCCTGCTAGAGGGACCTATTGGCAATATAATCATGGGCAGATAATTCAGATGGAGAATTGCATCTCTCAGAACATCAATCAAACCTCGTCAGCAAAGAATGAGTAAACAATTTTATTATTTTATTAACCTGAATTTGGTCACTGGTAGTGTGTTAGTTTCTTAAAAAGAAGAATTCATTTGAGAAACAAGTCACCAGAAAAATTACATACTTTTAATCTCTAATACTACACTTTATTTGCTACACTTTACACTTCTAGTAAGAGTTTGGGTTTGGGTTTTTTTTTTGTTTGTTTTCTTTTTTTTAATGTATCGTTCTGTACATAGTCCATAATGAGGAACTTATTTTAATTTTAAAAACAGTATGGTGTCTCTCACCTGCCCAAGGAGATCAAAGGAAATAATTTGTATGAGTATTTAGTAATGGAAATAGAATAACAAAAAGAGATTTCTTAATTCCTTTTGTTGTAACATGGTTGATGAGAAAAGTAATGCTTTTGCCCTGACATCTGCTGCTCCTTCCACAGGACAACAGTGTCATTGTTTCCACAGTGAAAGATTATCTGAGAACACAAAATGACCAAAATGTAAGGGCATTTTTTATTTCCATTTTCATACAGCTTTTAGAGGAATACAGAAAAAGGGATAGGAAATGTGATTCTTTGATTATCAGGCTATTTCTTGCAGAAAGCACCATGTCCAGGCTAATGCCTGTACCCCCCAACCACTGGAATTATTTTTCTTTAGGGGATGATGACTTTTGGGTAGAAAAAAAGGAAGAAAAAGACACCCTTTTCATCCCTAAACTGTAAATTTTCATGTGAAAGTGCTCAGCTTAGAAATGACTGTCCTGAGAAACACCAAGATGTTTTTCAGCTGCGCCACCTCTGCAGTCCTATATGCAGGTGTGACTCTTGGCTAGCCCATCTTATCCCATGTGCCACTGGCTCTCACTTGTGGAGCTGCTGTGGCTGGTCCTCATAGAAGTCATTGTGCTAGCCCAGACCAGAATCACCAGGCAGCTAAACTACATCTTTTCATTACAGTAAGGCAGCATTTCCAATATGAAACTTCTGTGGTTTTATTCTGATACTTTTAATGAAAAACATGCTTGGCTGAAATACTCACACCTATAATTTTCCATCAGCTCAGAATGATGAGGATAAATTGCATTGATCTACAGAACCCATTCTTGTGAAGCTGGTGCAGAGCTTCCAAGTACACTCTTTGCATCCCCACCTGCTCACAAAAGCACAAGAACTTTTGGACACTTTGTTATTTTTAATGTCATGTAGATCTTATCTTGTTACTAGAGTTGGTGATGGAAATAGCTTCTTTGTTCGCTAGTCAAGTTACTGATGAATGTTTTCTGAGAGTGGGAAAACAGAGCTTCAGTGCAGTGGGTGTGGTGGGATCTGAGGCTGTGGGAACAGAGGAAACCTTCTTGCAGGAGGGTTTCCACTGAACTCAGATTACATTTTCAGTCAGAGTTGTTTTTGCCACCATCTTCTCAGCATTCCACACTTAACATTACTCACATTGCATTAGCATCTAGAAACCAAGTCTGCAAAAATACACAGAAATAAGCTTTAGCTTGGAAAGCACCAAGCTCCAAGGTAGGTGCTTAAATGCTTTGAAGAATTGGGTCCATGCAGGGAAACCCATATATATATGTATATGTTATATATTTAGAGCTGGAAGCTTTGCCTGGCTAATTAACTACCATTACTTACACCTATATTTGGGAAACACTAATTAACTACAATTACTTATACCTATATTTGGGAAACACATTCAAATATGAGCCATACAAAATTAGATGGTCTGCCCTCTTGACAGACTGTTTCAAATAATATTAGCTGCTCATATTAATGGAAATCAAATGTAATAATTAGTGATTCAGAGAAAACTGTGGGAAAAAACAGAGTTACTCAGAACATCAGTAGAGAAAGAATAAAGCTCTAAGATGGGCAAATTGCATTTGATGAATACCACAGGTGCAACACTTTTCAATACACCTTTGCTGGGTTAATAGCAATAAATGAGGCTCTGAGCTCAGTGAGGGGTGCCAGGCACTCTTCTAATAACAGTAATTCTGAAATAGCAGGTGAATATGAGCTTAGAAATGAAAAAGGGAAATCAAAATACTGTCTCAGTCTTGTTGAGAGAAGCTTTTAACTTCTTTTAATTTCTAACAACAAAAAAAAAAAACCACAACACAAAAACAACCCTGAATTATAAAACTTTTGCTGTATAACTTTTACTATTCCAGAAGTGTCATAAAGACATTACAAAACAAGCTTCAGAGGACTGTGGGCCTTGAAACAAACCTGACAGAGGATTTCAGGATAATAAATCACTGAGGAAGACCAGAAGTATGAGGGAAGATAAAGATCCTGCAGATGCTCAGTGGGGAGTGGACAGGTTTTGATGGCAGTTGTATCTTATCTATCTCCTCAAACCTTCCTATTTTCCCAGCCTCTCCTTCATATAAGCCAGCAGCAGAAGTGAGCTTTGAGGGAGGCTGGAAGGAAGGGGGGGGAAATCACAGACAGGAGCCCCTGTGAGTGACAAACAGGATTAAAATCATCAGGAGCACTTGGCGGTCATATACAATGATCTAGCTCTTGGGAATACCTATACCCAACTGGTTATGACCTGTGCTATCGATTTACCTGGCTTTAACAGCTAGTTTTGAGGGACTGGCTGCCACATATGAGGGGATTTACAGCCAGGTTTTTGCAATTTAAGCATTCCTAGCTGAAATAGTTATGTTTTGCCATTGTACCACAACTAATTTATTGGGAGCTGTTGCAAAGGTGGTAAAGAGATGTGGAGGATAGCAACCTGTTTCACCTAGCAATATGGTAAATAACTTGGCTGCTTTTAGATACCATGGATGGCCACATTTCTTCTTCAGATATCTAGTTATTTAAATTGTTGAGCATAAAATATCTATTCTGCTAGTGAAATAAACTTTCATCTAGCTGAAAAGAGTTAGTTGGTATTGCCACATATTTGAAACAGAAAAAGAGATTAAAAGCTGGGGACTGATGCGGTGGGAACTTGCGGCAGTTGTGCTTCAGGTGTAGTACAGGGCTGCCCAATCTGACAGTGACAAGACAAGGAAGAGCTGGTATTTTGATCATCTACTCTGACTTTCTACTCCAGGCTTCCGAGTTTCACGTGATCATTCTTTCAGAAAGCTGACGACTTCCCATGGGGCTGGAGCATCGCTCCAGATGCAGACTCGAGGCTTACCTGGTATTACCCGGTTCCCCTTATGCAGCTCATTTGGGGAATGATGCTGTTCCCAGTTTGTGCCAGTTGTGGAGATGGAGTTTCTATTGTGTGGGTAGCTGCCTACAGAATCTGTGCATGCACCCCATATTTACTTTACAGTCTTTGTTTTTGTTGAGTATGGTCTCCCCTCTCTGACTGCTCTTGGGTGAAATAGTGCAGGATTTTTTTAAAATGTATTGCTGCTGCTCTTGTTAAAATGAACTTGTTCAGGAAAGTAACTACACCAGCTTCAGAAGACAATTCTTCAATATTTTGTTTCTCCAACTGTTTGAAAGCAATGATTTACACAGCTATAGTGGAATGGCAAATGTAGATAAGGAAACCAGCCTGCAGGTGCTTGCCATCTGCATTTAACTGTAATATAATGCCAATTAATGCAAAGTTGACAATTTGTTAGATCTGTAATACCTGCCTGAGCAATAATGAAAAAAAATTCAGATGGAACTTCATTAAAACTACTTTTCAAGTTAAAAAAGTAGCTCATCTCTTATAGTTCATCTCGTGCACAGAGGGACTTTCCTTCCACAACCTGGCTGTCTTCCAGGTTATGATTCTGAGTCCTTTGCAACTACACTAGGATGAAAAGGTAGTTGTGAAGGACTGAGAGCAGGTGCCAAGTGCGCAAATCTCACAGAAGGAAGGTATTGGCAGATGTTCCCCAACTTGTCCCTCTTTGCTGTCTCCTGGGATACAACATGCCTTCTGCAAATTATGTGGCTGGTGTCGGGAGGAGAATGAATGTGCTGCTCCAGACCTGATCTTTCTGGTAGGAAGTGATAGTCTTTCTGGTTACGTCTCTGCAAGAACTTTACTCGTAGCCTTTTCCCAGTGCTTTTCCCTACAGAGAGCGCTGCTGATCCAGCAGCTTGAGAATGATACAGGACATCGGGGTTTGGGCTGCTGCAGACTCCCTCAGAAAAGTATCAATATTGGTGTAACAGAATTGCCTCCATAGTTCAACACTTAGTCCTGTCAGCAGGTGCTGCCCCAAGTCAGAGTTACTGTCCCCCAAAAGGACACAGGCATACAAAGCGAGCTGGAGCTGAGAGCTGTCTGTCTCTGCAGCAGTGTGCCTACGGCTGTGTGCTTTGCCACTTTGGTCATGTAGTTGCCCAAGGTAATTTGGGTCTCAGGTAATTTGGGAAAAAAACAAATGAGAAATTTGGATATTGCCCTCTGTGCTCTCAGAGACATTTTCTGTGTAATCTGGAAGCTCTGGGTTTTCTCAGACACAGAGCAGGGACAGGTAATTGAGATTACTAGAAAGAAAAGTGAGTGTACTGAATTAATTTGCTTAGCCCATATAGGTACATTGTCTCAGCTAGGTTTAATTTATACATTTTTAGCCCATGATTACATGTTTGAGCATGAAACTATTCTTCTCAGCTGGAAAATCCCATGCTCCATCTCTCCAAATCTGAAGGCTGAAGTAAAGCATCAGCCACAAGTATCTTCCATGTTTGCTGTAATCATGTCTATTTAAAATCTACATGCTAAAATGAAGTGTTCTAACTCAGCCTGTGCAACAACCAGCAGCTAATGAGCTTATACTATGGAGCAAGCAGGTAGGCACCTTATTTGCTGTTAACTGCTGACAGTTGCTGTGGCTCATTCATACTGCACGCAATGGAAGGGACAAGTTGGCAGTGTTTTGTGGCACGTCCCGCAGCACTCCATCCATACTGTCAAATGTGGCATGAAACGGAGCCTCTAGTTTCAGCTGGAAGAAGGAAAAGCAGTAGATATTCCTAAAAAAGGGGTTCTTTGTTCTTTGTTCTTGTCTTTTGAGGACCGTGGTCACCCCTGACAACTGAGTCTGTACATTGCATATGCTGTAGAAATGGTTTTCAGCTTATTAACTCCAAAAACATCAGAATATATAGTTGAATTTACCAGTTCAGAGATCTGGTTTTAATTACTACCTAAGTGTGTTACAGAAGTGAATGCAGACTGATGTTGCAGAAGGAGGCTGCAACAGCAGAGGTGGTTCAACTCGCTCGCTTGGTAGCAGTTTGATGGGAGGCAAATCCAGGGACGGCTTGGTTTGTCACCAGCATGTGCTGTGTTGCTGCTAACACTCAGCCAGGTGGGCGCTGGTGGTGCGGTGCAGAGCTGGGTGCTGCTTGTGGGTTCCAGTGAGCAGCCTGCTCCAAGCATGTGCCCGGGAGATCTCCCGAACTCCCGAGTGCTCACCTGCTCGCTGTGGGGTAAAAACCAAATTCAGTTGTTTTATCCAGAGTCTGGGGAGAGGATGTGTGAGATCAAAGTCAAAACTATCATCTTGAAGTTGTGCTTTCATTGAAGATTTCCCTCAGTCACAGCTGAAGTTACTCCCTTCCTAGACCTGTGAGGCGTCTCAGAAATGGGGAGCGACATCACCTTTGCGATATTGAGAAGACTGAACCTGCTAAGAACATGCAGGTGCTCTTGGGGCCAGGGCATAGCGAAAACCCTGCTTTCCTTGCTCAGAGTCACTGGCAGAAGAAACCTAATGGACCTTTCTGAGTGGTGTGCTGGCCCTGGGGACCCTGGCCACCAAAGCACCCCTGTGCCACCCGCCCTTAGCCACTCTCTGGCCACAGGGTGATGGGGAGCAGTCGGGTCATGCACAGCTTTCATCTGCTGTCCCCTATATGTGAGCTACCATCACTGCTCAATGGCTGGTTTTGAAAACAGTGACATGTTTCATGAAAAAGGCAGCGGTTTTGGGCATTTGCTCTACTTACTTAGATGTGGCAAAGATAATTGGAAGCCATACCCTGCATGTAATCTCTGAGGAGGTACACTAAGATTTTGCAAGAGATGAATGCACAAAAAAATACAACAGGCGCACAAAAAAATGAACAGTGAGTTTCTGTTAGCAGGCACTAGGTATCATGCACGTGTGTCTATTTTTTTGTACTTTGTTCAGTAACTAATCTGTTTTGCAGACAGTATGTCTAACGTGGTTTCCTATTGCCTCAACACATTAATGAGATTTAGTTTTTGCAGAACTTGGCTGCAAAAGATTAAAACGCTAATGACTGTGATTTGCATGCTTCTTTTTTTGTAGTTTGTATTTGATACCGCACCTTGACACCCAAGCAAAAATTGTCCACATTATGCATTAATAAATGTTTCATATATTTGTATGAAAGAACTCTGTGAGTTAACAGTATTTCAATAGGTTTACTTATAAGAACATACTTTTTAATTACAATAACCCAGTGTTTCATGACAGGATGATGAGGGGGGAGTGTTTTCATGAGTCCTACCACATTTAGGAGTGTCTTTCTTTGTTCTGCATTATCATGAGAAAAATGTCATTACTTTTTTCTCTCTTGGATAACACAAACACAGATAAAGGGTTTCATAGTAATACCATACTGAGCCCATGAAAAACAGTTCTGATAAGTTACCAATTTTTTATGAGGAGAATCTTGGAGAAATGCTCTGAATAAAATACTTCTCTGCTTTTCTATACTACCTGTATTTTGTTAAATACAGTTATCTTGGTTTGAAGATAAAACCTTCCTTTTCTTCCACGCAAACATATGCGCGCAGGTAAATTCACCTCTTCAGTGGATAACTGAAGGCTTTTTAATCTAGCAAACAGCACAAAATAAGCCAACACCTGGAAGTGTGGCTAATAAAATTCAAACTTTAAGTATTTTAGCACTTTCAAAGAACAAAGATAAGTACTAGTGCAGTTTCCTCAGAAAAGTGATAGATTTTCCACTGAAGATATGGTCCCAATACAAAGAAATGTAATTACAAGTGTTGGATTTTATTCAGGAATTATGGAGAAACTGGAGAGATTCTCTGTTGTTATAGTTGTATGCCTATTGCATAAGGTTATGCAAACAGAGCAGGTGACAAATCCCCGTGGCTACTTCTTTTGCATTCAAATCTATTAATTTATTCTGAGTACTCAAAACACCACAAAATCCTGTGTCCTTTGCTTCTGCTCTGCATTCTTTCTTTTTTTTTTTTTTTTTTTTGAGTTCTTTAAGGTTATTAGTTTGGTTTTTTGAATTTTCCAGGATGCAGTGGACCATGTAGTATCCCCAGCAGAGCAATCGTCAGCCTGGGGAACATTGTAAGGCAGCTGTTCTTCAGTAGTCAGTGGGTCTTCTCGTCAGTTTACTACTTAATGCTCCTATTTTGTATTCCATAGGAATAGGTCTACGCAAAGCTGAAGAACAGCTAGCTGTTTTTCTTCAAAGCAGTCTAAATGCCATTCTCTAGTGTGATCAGTGGCAGTCTGAATGCCCCTGACTTTTTGCATTAGGAGTGCACAAGTGTGAGAGTGTGAGCAGCAAGGCAAGAGAGCTGGTGGTGGCTACTTTGAGCTTGGAAATTAAATACACAGCAGAACAAACAACTGCTAGTTGAGCAACTGGGAAATGTAATGCCTCGTTTGACATCCTTCAGTTCATTAAATATCTCAGTGACTAATGGTGTATGTGAGATGGTAAATGGTATATACGGTGTTCTAATTTATTTTTCTAGAAATGGACAATTTTATCAAGTGTATTATAACAAGAAAGAATATGAGTCACTAATAAATAACCCCTAAATACAAGCAAGAAATAAAGGATGCAGTAATAGCTTAACATAGATAAACTGTAGCATTTGTTGTTTTCATTAGATATTGAATTTGGTTAGTCTTGTGTGATTGCAGAGAATAACTGGTTGCTCTTGAAAAGTTGAAGGATTCTTAAATATTGCCTTGCTGAGCAATAAAGTACACAGGTACAAAAGCTAAGGTTGAATGCTCTGCAGTTGAATATTTTCTCTACCATAAATAATTGCCCTTCCCTAGGACAGTTGCTGTCTCCAGGCCTGAATTATGCTGCCTCTGCTGAGGACGGGGGGAGGTCGCACTGCTCAGTTTGTCCCAGTCCCAGCGCTGCCCAGAGGATTTCTCCTCCTTCTCCGGTACTCCTGTGCTGGCTGCCCTTGCATCCTTCCCTGAGCTCCTCCACGGGCTGTTAAGAGGGTACAGAGACACCGGTCGCAGCCGGGGTCAGTGGTGACCAAGCTGTCTGGCAAAAGTGTGCCTGGGACTTTGGGCACGCACCTAGAAGGCTCACATCAATTTTTCTAAGGAAAAATATCTCAATTTTTTTCTGGGAAAAAAAGAACATTTCTTTTCTAGCCGAAAACTTTGAAGGGACATGTAACAGCGAGGTGGGAAAAAACCCTAGAAGACAAAGCTTGTGACTAATTCTAATGAATGGTCTATTAGAATGGTCTAGTCATTCTCTATTTTTTTCACAAGGGTTACTTACATGTTTTAAGAAATTTCAATAGATATTTCAGTATATCAGGTCTTGGCTGTGTGTGATTCCTTTTTATGCCATTATAGTCTTTGCTTGTATTCTTTACAGAATATAGATCACCAATAGATCACTGTATCATTAGTGCCTGGGATTTCATGTGTGCAGAAATGTCAGATTCATAAAATGTCACACTAAACCTGAATTCATAAATCAGTCACATAGGAGTTTCATTAAGCTCACAGTGTTAAAGGAAGGCAAAAGCTTTAAAGGATCCATAAATAATGTAAAACTAATTGGAAAATATTTATATGAAAGGCGATTATAAATCACCAGTATTTCTTCACAGCAGTCCAAGCAGATTTGTAGAAAGCTGAGAAGTCCATAATTTCTTTTTATTTTTTTAAACCTCATCTAGAAAACATCTAGTTCTGTTTGTGAGCAGCACTCTTCATTTGCCAGACAGAGTAGCCTGGGATATTTGTTGGCAGGACTGAAAGAGGAGTTCAGGAAGAAAGTAATGTGGTGTTATCGAGATGGCCATGGCTGCTGAAGTAAAAATATTTCTTTCCCCATTCATACCACCTGCAGAGTGAGGGACGTTACAGAGCTATGAACATCTCTGCAGCTCACCAGCACCGAGACACAGAGAATCACGATCAGAGACACGTATGTGCTTGAGGACCTGCCAACCTGCATGAGCCGTAGCCTGTCCTCTGGGATCATCCCAGGTTACCATTTTCTTTTTGCCAGTTCCTCTTGCATTTGTGGGAGCGGTGGGACCTCGCTGGTGCTGGTCTCTGTGTGAGCCTGTGGGGCTGCAGATGAGGTAGCTGCTTTGTGGTACCAGAAGTTTAAGCTGGTTTTTTCCACTGTGCTGGGAGCTTTCCCCTGCCTAGTCTCCTCAAGGCATTTGGATGAGTACTAATACCTCCCTGTAAGCTGTATCCTAGGCAAAGCTGTCTCAGGAGCCACACTAGATCTTGAAAATTGTTCCACGCTGATCCAGTGAAGACTGCTCAGGATGGCTGCCCTAAGGCTGGAGAGGGCATTACTGGAGAGAGCAAGCACAAATACAGCCCTGCGTCTGTGGTGCCTGGTCAGCTGCTCTCCACACCACTTCCATCCTGCTCTGGGTGAGCATCTGAATTTGGCCCTGCAAAGTTTTCTTTCTGTACAACTTATTTAGAGTAATGCGTTATCATTTTTGCAGCTGTTGATGTATGGGTAAAGCCTAATAAAGTAAATTTGTAGTTATAATGATGCAAGTTGTTCACACTGCAGGATGCACCAGATGCCACAGTCCTGCCCTAGGATGCTCTGAGTCTCTTACATCTGAGTTATATGGTTGAGTTTTATTGCATCTAGGGGATTAGGTTAGGGTCAGATTGATATCTGGGCCATATCATCTACCTTCAGTTACACAAAAGCAAACAGGCCTGAGAAATTTTCTCCTGATGTTATTATTCTATATTTTAAGGCATTCCACTGTAAGCAGCTCTGAAGGTAGCAGTGACCCCTTTACTGCTTTCAGAATGAAAGATCTCTCAAGCCATAGTTTGGTTTGTTTTGTTGGTTTTTTGTTTTAAGAGTGCAGAGCTGAAATGAAATTTCCTAAGCACAGCCAGTGTCTCCTGTGCTCCTTTGCACTATTTTCCATTTTGGGCACAAAATAAAAAGTGTATCTTGGCTGTGTATAATTAATGTCATGGAACTGTGATCCTGGCATGACATGAGCTGTAGCACTGAGAGCAGAAGGTAAGAAGAAATTGTGATTGCTCAGCAATTTACACAGGAGGATGAAGGGGAAAGGCATTTTAAATTAATGGTTCTAAGCCCTTGATGTTGCCCTGCCACATTTCATAAATCTTTTCTGAGCAATATCTCCTATGAAAGGGGACTTCACAGTCGCTTAGGGAATACCAAATAGGTACCTTTTTCAGGAGGAAGCTGTGTTTATATTTTGCTTCAAAATGCACCCTGTGGAAGGAAGTAGCGTTTCAGCTTATAGAGTAGTACTGGATGTCTACTTACTGCAAAGAGTCATCCTTCTTCTCAGAGCCATTTATCTTCAAAACAACGCCTGTCCCCTTTGATAAAAGGTTGAGCTCTCCCCACTGTGCTTGAGTGCCACAGTGGAGGGCTGTCTGAAGGCTGGTCCCATGCCAGCAAGGTAGAAATACCCTTCGCCGTCTCACAGCCCAGCTGCAAGCTCAGACCCCACAGCACTCCATGACTCTCAGTACAAGGGTGGCTCTGCCTTTGCAGAGAGCTCTGCAGCTCTGTGCGCCCGGTAAAATCAGTTACTTCATGCAAGCACTGCAGCACATTTCAACCTTTCTTTAAAACAACTGGGGAGCAGGTTTGGGTACTTCTAAAGCTTTGGGAACATAGCAGCGTGGGAAATCCCAATGCACGTGATATTTGCAGTACCGATCTTGCATTTGGAGCATTCCAGCAGCAGCACTGTTTGGCAGTGGTCAGTGCTTCTCCCTGACATTTGTCCCCTCACAAGGCTTTCTGCATCTTTTGGCAGAGCTGGCAACACACATCTTACTGCACCTGTCGTAGGTAGTGGGTAACCTCACAGATTATATGTGTTCCTCTCAAAGACTTCAGTGGTGGAACAGACCAATCTTCAAGCGGACTGATTGCATTAATTGGCTTTTCTAGCACAGTAGTTAGTACATAGTGAAGGAAGGATAGACGACCTACCTTAATACATTCAGTAGCTGTTTACGTTCCTTATAGTACCGCTTCCAATGCACAAAAAGCTTTTACCTCACATTGCCTGCTCTTGGGTACTGAAAACACTTGAGCGATAGCACAAGTGACTCCCTTATGACAGTTATTTCCAAAAAATAATTTCTTATGCCTCCCTTATGACTGTCATTTGCTACAAAATCATTTCCACTATGATCCATACAGAGCCACTAATGCATTTTGTAACTAAAAGCAACCACTACTTAGCACTGGAATCCTAAAAAGATTTCAGAGGAAAAACAAACAGGAAAAAAATTGTACCATGTGTCCACAGGTGAAGACAAAGGGAAGGGATTGGAAATGGAGGGTGAACTTTCCCCTGATCTGGCAGGGCTGGGAGCAGCTGTGCAGAGTCACAGTGCAAGGATCTGTGGCTCTGTGCCCAGATGGTCAGTCAGCCACAGCAGCCACAGATCCTCAGGGTCATATGCGGGAGGAGCAAGACTGTGCCCAGGGAGGAGAGGGGAGGGCATGCTGAGAGATTTGATTAGTGTTTTTCTGACAAGCCTGGGTGGAAAGGGCACATATCTAGCCCTGTACAGCACGCTTGTGGGAGAGCACAGCCCCACATGTTGGCCAGTGCTGCCTCTGGCCATGCCCAGCATCTCCATTTCACCTTCCCACCCTGCAAGCTGGGTGGCTGGTGTGGCCACCACATTAGCACTGTCACAGCCAGTGCTTCCATTCTGTACATGTGTCATGGTAAGCTGAGCTTTTCATTTTTTAATGAATAGACAAAATTTTCTAGAGCACACAGGGAACGTGCTGAGTTCAACCTTTACATGGGCACAGATGCAGGGATCATTCAGGAAACAGCCAATTAAGCAAAATATTGGAAGAAAACCCTTCTGTTTGTTTTACACAATCCTAGAGTTTATCATGTTAGAGGAAGTCATCATGGCATAGAGAGAAACGTCATCTGGTAGACATATGACAGGCTCTTTCTGTCCCGGAGAACTTGAAAACATGAAAAATTGAAAGAACAGGGCTTTAGCCTACAAAAGAAAAGGGACATGTTAAAAGCCCATAAAAACAGCTGCAAAAAAACGTTTCATAATCAGGGCAAGGAATAATCTAGTGCCCATGTTAATAGTGGCTAGATCTAATGCCCTAAAATGACACTCTAACTGGGATTAAACACTAGGAAAATCCTTATAATGGTAAAGCTATAGTGATTTTGGGAGATGGTGAAGTTGTGGGGGTCTCCATCACTGACAGTCTTTAGTAACATGTTATCAGGCTAGACTGGACTGATGTAAGTGTGGCTGATCCTGCCTTGAGATTGGGGACAGGACATACAGCCTCTTTAGGTCCCTTCCAAACAAAGCACTCCAAATGTCTTTGCAGACACAATGGAAAAAATATTATGTTTTACTATTTGATTGCAGATAAATAAAGTATTCGTTGAATAGTGGCCAGTTTGCTCAGTGAATGCTTAGTGCTTTATATTTGATTTAATCTACATATTTAATACTACCCATTTCTGTTCCTGTCAGGCAGCTTTCAGCAATGGCTAGCAACATTTCTGCATTTTAGCACGTTGCATAATAACAGTTTTCAGTTGAGTGATATGTTACTTGGATAATATACTCATTACAGGTGGAAATTAGGAAGCTTATTTGGGGAATTTGAAGTGCATTAAAAGAAAATGAAATCCCAAATAACTTTCTTAAAAAGTTAAAATTTACAAAGATGTAGGAACTGTAAAAGTTTGGAATGAGAAACATGACTTTTACAAGCATGTGATATCAGCAAGGCTAATTTCAGATGACTGACTGGGAAGGCATGTATGCCTGGAGAAAAATAATGCAAAAAACCTAATGCAGGGAATCCCAGGGAGCCTTTATGTATTGCTTAAGTGCAAGGGACGTTTTGAACCTATGTTGTCTCTAGTAATATCTTCAATGACAGCAGCTAAAAATAAGCACTATGCAAGCACAATGGAATTCACCGGTGTGAGGAGTTTGACTGCAGCACAGTCTTTGTAAATTGGGATTCTGATCTGCTACCAGAATAACTCTCCTCTGCGGTTAGAAGTGCTGTCCCATAATGTAAAAGTCAAATAGATCTGGGGGGTCAGACACTGCCTCTTCCTGAATCTTAACAAAAATGATCTTAGCAATAAAAGGTCTACAAGGCCGTATCATAAGATTTTAAGATCTTGCATTGAATATGTAGGCTTTTCCATCAGTGCACAGTTAAGATTTAAAAATAACCCTTTTCTTGAAGAATTTAAATTGAACATGATCTGGGGATGGTGAAATTGTGGAGCAAGAAACATCTTGTGGGAAATACTGTCTGAAATCATAAGCACCTAGCCAAGAAAAGGTGAATGGGCCAAGACTATCATGCGATGATGTTTCTTAACTGGTGACAGCATTTTTGCAAAGCGAAATTTTTAACAGAATCACAACGAAGCCGCTGAATGGAAATTACTCCAGAAGTTTCTTTTGAAGGCCAAATCTGAATGAGAGTAGACTTGGCCACTCAAATTCCAATACCTCCTTCCCCATTCAGCACTGGTTTTGCTGTTCTGCATCACTCTTCTGAAGTCTCTCTGAGTCACCTGGTGCTTTGCATGAACCTGGTGCTTTTGCTGTGGTGGCTGTATCTGGTTACAAGGGTGTTTCTAACTGTGTAAGGCTAATGAGCAGGGCTCACAAAGCCCTGTGGCTGCAGCCCAAAAAGGGGCCTGCCCATGCACCTAGCTGACTTTGGAAATGAACTCCAAAACCCCATCAGTGTGTACAGCAACTGGTTTGGTACAGAGGTGAGGGCAAATATTCCTCACAGACACTGGAATGAAAGGTAGACAGTTGTTTTAAAAAGTGTGACGTCCAGGGGACGCAGTAGCATTTTGAGGAATTTTATTCACCACCTGTGATTTCAAGAAACTATTTTATTTGTTGATGAGCTCCAGCTTCTGTGGGAAAAATAATCTGGATCTTAAAAATTTACTATAAAACGTATCTATGTGGGAAAATGGAATCTGACGCACACATCTTATTAGTTATTAGGAGATCTCAGTTGAATCTTTAGTTCTATCACCATGTTATCTAAGAACTTGGTAATGGTTGATTTTTAAAAAGTTTTCTTTTGCCTTCAGTAAAATGGAGACAATAATGTTCCTGTCTCCTCATTCTTAGTTGGCTTTCTTTACTGCCATGCAGAAGTAGTAAGTTTCTTAACTAATTGCTAGTACCAGAAGAATAGAAGCCCTCAGCACTATCACCATGTTAAAATACTTTATTAAAAAATAGATCGGATGCTTTCTAACTTGCATAAAGTGAGTTAGTATAGTCTAACATAAAAAATAATAATGCTGAAAGGCAAGTCTGCAAAAAGAGCTGGCTGAATAATTCATACTTAAATTGAATCTGATAAATTTTGCTCCTTTTCTCCATTGACAGAAAGCCTATATAGAGTTGACTGTTTCTGCAGATTTGTTCTGTTATTCTATGATTCATGTACTCTACAGATCTCTTTTAGGGTATTGTCTGTATCATTTAGCTGTGACTGGTTGCATAAGGCACATGGCGTTGTTTCTGTTTCCTGACGGTGCCGTGCTAATGGTAACAACCAGGACTCTGATACTAATGTTTATGGAAAACAAACATAAAATTCACTTTCTATAAATACTTCAGCATAAAAACTTAGTACTTGTTTTACATGAATATTGATAAAATACGGTGTTATGAGTTTTCCAAATGTTCATGGAAAGTTAAACAAGGTCGAAGGCAGACTGTTGGAAAATGTGACTGAATATTCATGCTGTTTTTCCTGGTTTCAGAGCTGTGACACAATTCTAAGCTGTGCAGTTGTCAGCAGGATCCTTTCCTTCTTTCCTTACACTAATTTATGTGTCTTATATATGAGTCCTGACATGGGTTTACAATTGGAAGACTCCACCTATTAACACTGATGGTGTAAGGTGCATGCTAATGATACCCAGAGCACTACAGGATTAGTTTAGCTCCTTAGAGCTTATTTTAAGGAGCTGCATGAGGTCCCTGATGGCTGCCTTGCTGGCATGCATGCTCCCAACACAAGGCTGCTGGAAGGTCAGCTGGGAGGACACAACCCCACAACCTTATCCATTTTTTACGATAACCACTTGAATACCTGCAGTGAGTCATTGGAAAGCACATTGTGTCTGAGTTCAATCTGTCTGTCAGAGTGCCAGGAAGCCCAGCTAAGCTGTTTTTAAAATGCCACCATGGAACCAGATTTTTCTAAGTCCCAAAATAGCAAAGCAATTTCAGGAATATAGCAAGATAAACAAGGAGAAAAATATGAAAGCAAAACAGTAAGTGCAGGCAGGGTATTCTCTTGAAACATCAAGTGTTAATCACAGACTGCAGTAAGGAAAAGGGATCATGGGAAAAATACTGAGCAGTGACATTTTGTAATTGCAAATGGTACTGTGAGTAGCAATAACCTTCATCATACTCAGAAACCTCAGAAACACTGTCTGTGAGTGATGCTTGAGAAAACAAGAAAAAACTCTCCTCCTCTCAGAGTTCTTTTCCCTCTTGGTACTCAGCTTCTGCATGAATAGGCTGATGGTGGAGCAGAAGATGCCTTTTATGATTGTATTTTAGCTCCTGCATTGCTGATATCATGGAGCAACGTGGTCCAGCTGGCAGCTCATGGGCTGAATCTCATGGGCAGAAGTTTCCACAGGTCTCCCTTTTCATCAGTGCATGCAGGGACAAGCACTTCAGCTCCTTTTAAAATGTCTCCAGCAACTTGTGCCCTCACCAGCAAACAGACAGTACTTAGAGCCTGAGCTGGTGCCTCTGTGGCTGTGTATGTGTGCATGTGTGCAGTACAGAGGACAGAGAAGCTTCAGGCACACATGTCCACCTGGCATCACAAGGAAACTGCCTCCCCTGCATGGGTCTGGCCTGCCTCTCTCCGAAAATTGGGGTCCAGTCCCTCTAGATGCAAAAGTTTGAACACATTTGTTCACACGCAATATTTCCCCATAATGACTTTTCTTAAGGAGAAAAAAAGTTGGCTCTAAGCACTTAAAAAAAGATAAAATTAAGCTGGTGTTTTATTTTTTGACCTGTATTATTGGATCAGTGGTTTTTTTGAGAGATTGTTTGTGGAAACAGAAGTAGAAGGTGAAGGAGCTGACATTTCAAGGATGTCTTTGTACACAGAGGAAATCGAGTATAAATACATTTTGGATTCATGAATTTGAATGTTTGTGCTAAGATATCTTTCTGATTGAAATACAAGGACTGCAGCTATATGGACCCTATGCTGAAATTCAAGATATACTTTCTGCTGGTGAAGAGCATGTGCTTTTTCCTGGCAAAACACCTACAGTTTTAGTATGTATAGAATTATCACTCACATTCTGCTCTTAGGTTCTTGTGCAAAAGCAACATGTATTTAAATTAGCATTCTATGTTAATGAAATAATTTCCTGTTAATAGTGGCAGGGTTACCAGCTCCCTTCTCTAGTTATGGAAATTCTTCCACATTCAAGCTAGGAGCTTTCCTAGTTGATATTAATACATCAATCTAATTACAAAAGCTTTAGATAAATGTGCAAAACAAATGGATTTCATTCTGCCCTGCCACACAGTCACAAGAACATTTCTTTTCAGTTCACATATCTTTGCATTGCAGGTCATATACCTCATAAACTTTCAAAATTAAGCCTGCTTATTACTAATTACATTTGCTCCTTGCAGTGCCATCAAATTTATTTTCTACTATGACACTATTACAGATATTCCATTTTGTTGCTAGCACTGAACATCCTTATGAAGTCTTTGTCAACTTGTTATTACAGTAACATGTGGCTTATAACAAGATATCTTTTATATTAATTTTTAACATGTTTAAATATCAAGTAGCCTTTACTTTGTCCTATGTAATAAGCCACTGAAAGTGCAGAAGAAGGTTAATGTAATAGGCAAAATAAATCACTTTCAGGTTTCAACTAATAGCCTTAATAATTGGGCAAATCTCATCAAAGTTTTCTGTTTGAGGCTAATTTGACAACAGGTCTAACATCAAGAAACAATAACTGGCTTTAAAGTGGTTCTTGTTTTTACCTCCCATTTTAAGACACATCAAATGAAAATTAGAAGTAGCAAGGAAGAGGGAATGTTATGGTTAACATTAAAGTCCTGAGCATGTGAGTTAAGTTCATTTTACTTGCATAGCTTGAGAGGTCAGTGAAATGCAAGGGCTAGGACCTGACCTTTTTGCACTGTATTTTGTAATTACAGCTTATGGGAATACATGTGATTGTTTAAAGGAAGGATGCTGTCGGATGTCTGTGTGAGTGAGTTTCTTTGCACTTGTTCTAATGTTTTAAACTGAAGCAATAGTTGCCAGCTCGTGTGTGCCTAGCTGAGGACTCAAAGCAAGGAGCTTGTCTAAAGTGTGATACAATTATATCACGCTTCTGGCTCCATCAAGAAGCTTGCTAGTAGTTGATGCTTTGGCCTGATGAGCATGGTCACCTGGCAGGGTGCAGGCCATGGATGCAAAGATGAATTAAGTCAGAAATGAACAGGATAATTGTGTAAGAAGTATTGACTGTACCCTGACACCTGCTCTTCAGACCAAGTCAGGTGAAAGTCCGAGGTTCTAGTGCTATGTGCTCTCACTAACGGCTTTCCAACTTAGGGTTAATTTTCTGCTAAAATGGGTTTTGGAAGCTGAATAATGCATAAACAGAAATATACACAGAGCTATTTCAGGATCCCCAAACTGGCATGCCTTCACTGAAATGATAAGCATCTAGCTGTGTCTGTGAAGATAGGCACATCAAAATGTCCTTGTGCTGTCGTAAATTCTTAACTTCAAACTAAGAGAGTTCAAATATTTTATTCAAAAATTCAAAATCCTGGCCTCAGCTTATTGACTACTTGTGTGCTGTACCATATCACTTGCCATACTCTATGTAGGGAGCAAATATGACCACTTGGTGAAGGCTTCAAAAGAGCATGTAGCAGCAGATTAGAACTTTCCTTGAATCTCAATATTTGGATGAATAGTCCATACAGGACTGTTCCCAGAACATATGCATTATCTGGCACCAATGAAGAATGGCATGTTGCAATAAATTTAACTTGACATATACCGAGTATTGAAATCAATTACTTCTGGACAACGTCATGGCATATTTTTTGACCTGAAGTGTTCCATAACTGATATGATGAACCACTGACATTCTTTGGGAGATTTTGCAAAGCATTTCATTCTTGCTATCATAAACTGATTTGCCATCAAAATAGCTTTATAATCTAAGTCTGGACTACAGAGCTACTAAGTAAGACCCTAGAAAAAGCTGGAGGGATACAAATGCAAAAAAAAAAAAGGAGTGTAACTACTGATCTTGAAAGCACAAGAGAAATAGCATAGCAAGTAGAAGAGTCAAGATGAAAATAAGAATAATACAAGACACAGATCAAAGCTGACCCGGAACTGACATTCTGGTGACAAGCATAATAGTGTCTCTGTTGCTGTAGATAACTATTTCCTGCAGCAGGAAAGTGTTATTTACAGTTCCCATAAGAAAAGGATAGCATCAGGTACCACTTTAAGAAATTTCTTTGGCCAGTTTATCTGGCACAGATTAAGCAGTTGCACAACTGGATGATGAACATACCTTTCTGACCTTAAAATCTGCAAAAGGTAAAGAAAATGTAGTTAAAATAAAATTGAAGAAATATGCGTGGAATGGTATTACTATACAGACTTAGTGATTGTTATCCAGTTCCATGCATATTTCTTCAATTTAATTTTAATGGGGTCTATTTCACCTACATAACTGTTCCTCTGGGAGTTTGAATCCAACATTTAGATAATTATAATTCTCACCACTTAATCTTACAGGTGCCTAAAATGTGTAGTGGTCTACAACCTGGTACATCTACAGGACACAGTGTGGTACTGCCCTGAAGGTTGTTCAATTTGTACGGAATTCACATTGCGCCTGAACTAAATGTGCTGCAGGAGTGTCGAGTTGGCTTTGTCAGTCCTGTCTCAAGGATTTCTGCACCATGTCTGCCACTGGTACTCATGAAATAAGATTTACCTGCCGCTGATTTGGCCCTGCAGGTGTGTGTGTCTAAATCAGAAAAAGTTTAGAAGTGAATGAGAATGTAGGTACTTCTTATTTTTTTCTCTCAGCTATTACTGTTCTTGTGTTTGTTGATTATCAGTATTCATGATATATATTATCAAGGCCCATTTGTAAACTCTCAGCTTTAATTCTTACATCAAGTTTTCAAAAGAAGGATTTCAGCAATGGAAACATAAAAATATTGCACCAACAAAAACTGTTTTTTCCATTCAGCACAACTCAAGAGTTGAGAACTATTTAAAATATGTTTATATATTCACATATTTTCTGGGGTTGGATAAACAGAGAAATCTGGTGCATATTTACAATAAGTTTGAAAGTTCAGTAATTATCACCAGAAGTCATCATTAAGCCTCCAGATAAACAATGGAATGTCACTTGGTTTGACAATGCAATCGGAATAATTTCTACTAATTATTCCTGTGATGAATTTGCTCATTAGCTTTTACTAGAGGAACTGAAAAATCAATATTTCAGTTCACTCTTTTTTTTTTTTGTTATCATCTGGGAATGCTAGTTACATATTTTGCACAGTAATAAAGAGAACCAGAGGGCAGTCAAGGAGACTAAAAGTATTAAACTTAGAACCAATACTGATTAACAGTAAATGCAGCTGTTCTCAGAATGCAAAGAACTGCTGATTCAGAGGAAAGTTCTGTCCTTTGCAGTTTTTCTTTAGAGACTCAGGTTTTTTTATTTTCCTTAAAACCATTGCATTGATGGCTCTTTTGGACAAATTATCTCTATTAATTTCTGTGCTGATTCAGCATCCCTTCTTTCTTCCTTTGCTCATACAATGTCTAACCATAACACTTGTTTTTTCTTATTTCTGTTTATTAAGCTGTTGTTTGCTACCCCTTTCGCTTTGCATTTAGCTTTGCCTTTTTTTGTATCTTGACTCAGTCCCACCAATGCTGTTGCGAGATCTTTCCTTTGCTTTCTGAACACAGCTCAAAAGAACAATGAACAGTGAAAGCTTTTTAAACACAGGCACTTTAAGCTGGGGAATTGCTTTGGTTGGAAGCATTGGTCAGCTGGGCTTTCAGCTTATACTGCAATTCGATTAACTGTGATGCCAGAGAAGATGTCAGGACTGTGGTGTGCCAGAAGCAAGTCACCAGCTGGTTTGTGACCTTTAGGGAATCTATAAGGCTCAGTCAAAACATCTACTCAATCTAGGATGCATTGCGTGCTAGTCACATTAATGAAAAAAAGAATCAGTGCTGTTGAAGACTAGAACTGATCAGAAACTTTCTGTTTGAATATTTTGCCCTCTGAAGATCTTAATATGCCAGGGTGAAATATTGCTATGGTGTGTGGCACCTGGGGGAAGCCCAGCTTGTTCTCCAACTGGGTACCTATCCCAGCCTCTACTACCGTGGTGCTGCCCAGAATCCCACCTTCAAGCACCCAAGGCTCTGAAACTTTGACAAAGAGAACCTCAGGGGTGATTAGAGAAAGGCAAAGAATAGGATTGATTTTAAACTACTTTAGTTATCTAATGAAAGGTGACCACATCTAGGTTATGTATAGCACTCTGTCGTGGTTCAGCCTCAGCTGGCAACTGAACACCACGCAGCCGCTCGCTCACCCCCCGCCCCACCCCTGTGGGATGGGGAAGAGAATCGGACGAGCAAAAGAACTTGTGGGTTGAGATAAGCACAGTTTGATAACTACAATAGAAGGATGATGATAAATGATTATGATAATAATGACAGTAATGTTAATATAATAAAAGGGGGAAGGAAGGAAAGGGAAAACAGGGCACAAAAACGCAGAAACACGAACGATACAACCGCTCACCACCCGCCGACCGACGCTGCCCGTCCCCGAGCCGCGATTGCCCCCTCCCTCTCCCGGCCAGCCCCTCCCAGGTAGCATACTGGGCATGACGTTACATGATATGGAATATCCCTTTGGTCAGTTTGAATCCGCTCTCTTAGCTGTGCCCCCTCCCCTCCCGGCTTCTTGTGCACCCAGCAGAGCATGGGAGGCTAGACATGTCCTTGACTAGTATCAGCGCTGCCCAGCAACAGCCTAAACATCTGTGTGTTATCTCAACAGGTTTTTTTCCATGCTAATTTCAAAGCATAGCACTATACCAGCTAGAGTGAAGAAAATTAACTCTATCCCAGCTGAAACCATGACAGTATCCACCCCTTATTCCATATCATTGACATCATGCTCAGGTCCCATACTATTCAGTACAACTTCAATAATCCTTATCCATCTTCTTATCCTTTAACAATATATATATATATATATATACAGATTTCCATTTATCATTCCACTAGTTTATGGAACACCCCTGTAGAATGCCTGTGAAATGTCCATTGAGTTCATTTAGTCCATGACTTTGGATTTCATCTCTTGTAAGGGTCCTTCGGTGCGGCGGTGTGCGTGGGGTCAGGTTGTTGCATGTCAGTCCTTGTTCCATCACCGCTGCACTGGTAGTTCGTGTTCTCTCACTGCTGCACTTTGCTCGGTTCCATTGAAAGTTCATTTGCTATTATCATTAATTGGGAGATTCCCACCATGATAACATTCCACTGATGCAACCATAGTAGTGATGACATACAACATCATATTACAATTAACAGCATATTATTCAGTTCATTGGCTGTTTTCACCCAAAATTAAATCCCCCTGGGGTACACACCGAACTCCTCCATCCTCCCGCATCACCCACCAAGTGCACCCAGGTCCTCGAGCAAACGCAATCCCACGAGTGGGTTTGCCTCTGCTGGAAGCAGGAATAACCCAGACTGTCTTGCCCAGCATATTTTTTATGTGCACTACAGGGACTCTATCCCCTTCCACAGTACGTAAGGATTCTGATTGGGCCGGGCCAGCTCGCCTGGCAGATCCCCTCGTGTTGACTAACCAGGTGGCTTTTGCTAAATGTGTATCCCAGTGCTTGAATGTTCCACCCCCCATTGCTCTCAGTGTCATCTTTAATAGTCCATTGTATCTTTCGATTTTCCCAGAGGCTGGTGCGTGATAGGGGATGTGATACACCCACTCAATGCCATGCTCTTTGGCCCAGGTGTCTATAAGGTTATTTTGGAAATGAGTCCCATTATCTGACTCAATTCTCTCTGGGGTGCCATGTCGCCACAGGACTTGTTTTTCGAGACCCAGGATAGTGTTCCGGGCAGTGGTGTGGGGGACAGGATATGTTTCCAGCCAGCCGGTGGTTGCTTCTACCATGGTGAGAACATGGCGCTTGCCTTGGCGGGTCTGTGGGAGTGTGATATAGTCAATTTGCCAGGCCTCCCCATATTTATATTTCAGCCATCGTCCCCCATACCACAGAGGCTTTACCCGCTTCGCTTGCTTGATTGCGGCACATGTTTCACATTCGTGGATAACCTGCGCAATAACGTCCATGGTCAAGTCCACCCCTCGATCACGAGCCCACCTGTATGTTGCATCTCTCCCTTGATGGCCTGAGGTGTCATGGGCCCACCGAGCTAGAAATAGTTCACCCTTATGTTGCCAGTCCAGATCCACCTCAGCCACTTCAATCTTGGCAGCCTGATCCACCTGCTGGTTGTTTCGATGTTCTTCAGTGGCCCGACTCTTAGGGACGTGAGCGTCCACATGCCGTACCTTTACAACCAGGTTCTCTACCCGGGCAGCAATATCTTGCCACAATGTGGCAGCCCAGATGGGTTTGCCTCTGCGCTGCCAGTTGCTTTGCTTCCACTGCTGTAGCCAGCCCCACAGGGCATTTGCCACCATCCAGGAATCAGTATAGAGATAGAGCACTGGCCACTTTTCCCGTTCAGCGATGTCTAAGGCCAGCTGGATGGCCTTTACTTCTGCAAACTGGCTCGATTCACCTTCTCCTTCAGCAGTTTCTGCTACTTGTCGTGTAGGACTCCATACAGCAGCCTTCCATCTCCGGTGCTTTCCCACAAGGCGACAGGACCCATCAGTAAACAGGGCATATTGCTTCTCATCTTCTGGCAGTGTGTTATACAGTGGGGCTTCTTCAGCACGTGTCACCTCCTCCTCTGGTGATATTCCAAAGTCTTTGCCTTCTGGCCAGTCCATAATCACTTCCAAGATTCCTGGGCGACTGGGGTTTCCTACTCGAGCCCGCTGGGTGATCAGTGCAACCCATTTACTCCACGTAGCATCAGTTGCATGGTGTGTAGAGGGGACGTTTCCTTTGAACATCCAGCCCAGCACTGGCAGTCGGGGTGCCAGGAGCAACTGTGCTTCAGTACCAACCACTTCTGAAGCAGCTCGGACCCCTTCATATGCTGCCAATATCTCTTTTTCAGTTGGAGTATAGCAGGCTTCGGACCCTCTGTATCCCCGACTCCAAAACCCTAGGGGTCGACCCCGGGTCTCCCCTGGTGCCTTCTGCCACTCATTGCCAGTTAGGCTCACTTCAGCCTCCAATACAGTTAGCTCTTGGGATCCCCCCGTCACTCCAGCAATGCTGATGGGTTCTGCCCCTATATAGTTTGATGGCATTAAGGTACACTGTGCACCGGTGTCCACTAAAGCTCTATATTCCTGTGGGTCAGATGTGCCAGGCCATCGGATCCACACAGTCCAGTAAACCCGGTTATCCCTTTCCTCCACCTGGCTGGAGGCAGGGCCCCCCTAGTCCTGATCATAGTATTCATCACTCACTTCCGGTAGATATGAATCACGGGTGTCTCTGTTAAGATCAGTCAGGCCATCAGCACTTCTGCTCCTCTGTCTGGAGAATTGCTTACGGGAAACTGGGGCAGCAGCTCTCCTGGAGAAACTTCCCTGAGTAATTGTTCTCCCTTGCAGCTCACGTACCCACGCCTCTAAGGCTGAGGTAGGTTTTCCATCCCACTTCTTCATGTCCTCTCCGTGATCACGCAGGTAAAACCATAGGGTGCCCCGTCGTGTGTATCCCTTCTCTTGAGCCAAGGGACGATTACTCCTAATGGCGGAGATACTGGTCCGTACTGGTGGGGAGTAGGACATATCTTCTTTGAGTTGCTGGAACTCTCGGGACAGTTTCTCAACAGCAGAGACGAGCGAGGAAGAGAGATTCGCTTCATATTCCCGGAGTCTATCAATCAACTCAGCCACCGTTGGTGTCTCGTCATCTTTCCAGGACATCACTGCCAATGAGTTTGCATACGAGGATGGTGCGCTCCGTACAAACTTCCGCCACATGGGTCGTGTGCACTCGGCTTCATCTGGATCTTTGGAGGACCGTTGATCGTCCAGGTCACCATAAACCACCTCAAGCACGGCTAATTCCCTTAGATGCTGAACGCCTTTCTCCATGGTCGTCCATTTTCCTAGGCGAAATACAATATCTTCTTTGAAGGGATACCTCTCTCTCACCGCGGCCAGGAGCCGCCTCCAGAGGCTGAGGGCTTGTGTTCCTTTTCCAATTGCTTTATCAATGCCCCCTTCCCTAGAGAGGGATCCCAGTTGTTTGGCTTCCTTCCCCTCTAATTCCAAACTACTGGCCCCATTATCCCAGCATCGGAGCAGCCAGGTGATAACGTGCTCACCTGAATGACGCCCGAAATCTTTCCGTATATCCCGCAACTCACTCAAGGATAGAGATCGGGTAGTTTCCGTTTCTTGTACACATGGTTCCTCCTCCTCCTCCTCTTCTCGTGATGGCCCTGGTTCATCGTAATCTCTTTCTAAACGAGTTGACTTTCTCTTCCATGATTTCTTCTTGCGTATAGGGGCGACTGATACTGGCACAGGTTGGTCCTCTGGTTCAGCTGCAACGCTTGGCACTGGGGTTTGAGTAGCTGCAGTGCCTGTCGTGGGGGTTTGAGTGGCCGCCGTGCTCATCACCGGGGTTGGAGCAGCTGCAGTATCTGTCGCAACGGGTTGGGTGGCCGCAGTGCTTGTCACCGGGGTTGGAGTAGCTGCAGTATCTGTCGCGGCGGGTTGGGTGGCCGCCGTGCTCATCACCGGGGTTGGAGTAGCTGCAGTCTCTGTCGCGGCGGGTTGGGTGGCCGCAGTGTTTGTCACCGGGGTTGGAGTAGCTGCATTCCCTGTCACGGCGGGTTGGGTGGCCGCAGTGCTCATCACCGGGGTTGGAGTAGCTGCAGTATCTGTCGCGGCGGGTTGGGTGGCCGCAGTGTTTGTCACCGGGGTTGGAGTAACTGCAGTCTCTGTCGCGGCGGGTTGGGTGGCCGCAGTGCTCATCACCGGGGTTGGAGTAGCTGCAGTCTCTGTCACGGCGGTTTGGGTGGCCGCAGTGCTTGTTGCTGGGGTTGGAGTAGTTCCCTTCTCTTTCCCTTGGGGGTACTGAATAGTGTTAAATAGGGCTCGATAGGCATAAGCCAGACCCCAGCACATGGCAGTGATCTGTATGTCTCTGGAATTGCCAGGGTGACAACATATATCCTCCAAATGTTCTACTAATTTTTCAGGATTCTGCACTTGTTCAGGGGTGAAGTCCCACACCACAGGGGGTGCCCACTGTCTTAGGCATTTGCCCATACTTTCCCACATACCCTGCCACGCATAGCTATCAAGCCTTGGGACAGATCCCTGGATTATATTCTTAACTTGCTTACTAACCTTAGACAGATCTGATACCACTTGCCAAAGCAATATCAACAGATGTATCTTAACTACACAAGGATGTTCAAGATACTGAAAAGTTGTTGTAATGAGGGAGGAGACATTACATAAGATATTAGCTACGGTGCCATTCTGTATTTCCTCCATAAAAAACTCCTCAGAGGAGGAGGTATAGTTGCTAATTGCCTCCATGAGGTGGTAGCTGTAGTACAGTAACGGCTTCCATGCAAAACCTAAATAACTGATAACAGTCAAGGCCAGTGTTTTAATAACAAGTCTCCTAGGCAAAATATCTCTAATCACTGCAGAGCACAGCCAGCTGACAGAACCAACAGCAAGTTTTAACATGTACTTTACAATCAGCATGGTAAAGACTGGACAAGCTAATACTGCGAGCAGATTAATCAATGCTGTGACCAGCAACTGTTATTATCTCAAACCCTTCTCGCCCCACGTTGGGCGCCAAAAATAGACTGTCGTGGTTCAGCCTCAGCTGGCAACTGAACACCACGCAGCCGCTCGCTCACCCCCCGCCCCACCCCTGTGGGATGGGGAAGAGAATCGGACGAGCAAAAGAACTTGTGGGTTGAGATAAGCACAGTTTAATAACTACAATAGAAGGATGATGATAAATGATTATGATAATAATGACAGTAATGTTAATATAATAAAAGGGGGAAGGAAGGAAAGGGAAAACAGGGCACAAAAACGCAGAAACACGAACGATACAACCGCTCACCACCCGCCGACCGACGCTGCCCGTCCCCGAGCCGCGATTGCCCCCTCCCTCTCCCGGCCAGCCCCTCCCAGGTAGCATACTGGGCATGACGTTACATGATATGGAATATCCCTTTGGTCAGTTTGAATCCGCTCTCTTAGCTGTGCCCCCTCCCCTCCCGGCTTCTTGTGCACCCAGCAGAGCATGGGAGGCTAGACATGTCCTTGACTAGTATCAGCGCTGCCCAGCAACAGCCTAAACATCTGTGTGTTATCTCAACAGGTTTTTTTCCATGCTAATTTCAAAGCATAGCACTATACCAGCTAGAGTGAAGAAAATTAACTCTATCCCAGCTGAAACCATGACACACTCTTTGTAGTCATTGCAGAAAATGGGTAAACCAGAGAATGGTTTCATCTGTTCTTCTTTAAGACGCTTTACTTCAGTTGAAAGGGACCATCCTCTGGGAATGTCTGCTTCCTTCCATTGTTCAGAAAGCCTAAATTAGATTTCAATGTAAAACTTTTAGACCAGAAAGCTGGGACAGAAGAATCCTTCCCAAAATGACATGTAAACTCATATATATATGTTTATAGGTATAGTTACAGTTATAGTTGTGTATATGTATATAGGTACGTATGTATAAACGTATATACCGATTAATTCCAATTCTGCAAGAAATTTAGTTATTGATTTTCCTTTTTCTTTTCTTTTGTTTAAGGATATAGTTTTGAAATCTGGGAATTTATCAAGAATAGCAGTTCCAGTTTTCACAGAATTCTGTTTCTAACAAATATCTTGCTTTGTCTTTTCTGTGGATGATGAAGTCTAAAGTCTGCTAACCACAGATGTGAATGATGTAGCATTCTGACAGAGTTAGAGCATCAAAAAACAGAGTATTTCTGCGGTTCTGACAGGAAAACAAAAGTATTTTTTTCAATGTTGAAAAATATTATTTTCAGGAGTCACACCTAGCTGGGTATACTCATATGCTTTTCATCAAAAGAGTGCACACACATAGAGCAAAATGATCTAAATGCAAGATCTATATTATGAAAAGAGAGGTACACTAATTTGCCATTGCTGGTTGAGCTGTTTCAGTGTGGCAATGAGTAATTAGCCAATAGGTTCTGAAACAGATGTAAAGTGGCAGTGCACTCTTTCCAGTGGGGTTATTATAAAACACTTGCTTCCTTAGTTTCCAGTATAGAGGGCTTTGGGCCATATAATCCATCAAAGAAATTGGTAAATAAATGAAATCCTTATTCCATCTAGAAATAAATATCTATTTATGATATCTAGAAGGCCCTTTTACTCTACTCTCCGAGCACCTCACAAGACTTATAGTAGTTTCACTTATATATAAGTGGGAAATGGAGACCGTCTGAGTGACTTGTCCAAACTCATCAGAAAGGTCTGTGACAGAGTGGTGTCGGGCACTCAAGTCTACCCACCTTCAGGCTAATGGTCTAACTGCAAGCTCCTTTGTCTTTTCCCCCAGCGGAAAAAGTATAGCTGCATGCAATGTAAAATGGTACAGAAAAATGTAGGAGAGGTAAAAGAATCAGTAAATTCAAAAATTGAGGTTATATCTGCACTGAACATCTTCATGACAGCAGAGAAAATAACTAGCTGCAGAAGGCTAAAGGACATTCTGCAGTTTCAGATATGTATGCTGCTCCCGTTCCCATTTCCAAGGCTGTTTACTGTTATGGCGCCATGGCTTGTGGTATCAAGTCATCTCATATAATGCTACTGACGTTTCAGTGCATGTCAGACATCTTTTAGTGCTGCATGACAACATGAGATCGTTAAAGAATGTACATCTCAATGCATTCCATTGCATTTCAAACATCCAGCAAAAGCAGCATTGGAAATGTGTCTTTTGTAC
Organism: Phalacrocorax carbo; assembly: GCF_963921805.1. Classification (NCBI taxonomy): domain Eukaryota; kingdom Metazoa; phylum Chordata; class Aves; order Suliformes; family Phalacrocoracidae; genus Phalacrocorax; species Phalacrocorax carbo. The sequence continues at coordinate 143,631,510 of NC_087514.1, read as the reverse complement.
CTTTTAAGAAACAGAAGGCTGAATTCCATGGTTACACCCCAGCATCTGCAGAGTTTTCTCTGCAATTCTGAGAAAAACTGGGAACAGAACATTTTAAAGCATTTCTCCATAATTGGACTATTGTAAGGGTTTGGTCTTGTTCCTGGAGCATACAGAATGTTTCACGTCTGTGACTGACTTTGAATGCAACGTCTGTCTATTTCTGTGACTATGAGCTTGATGAAAAATACTGCTGGATAGAAAAAAAGCATGTGGGTGGCTGGTGTTATTAGTTTTGCACTTTTGTTGGGTGCTTATTTACCTGGTTACAATTTATGCAATACATAACAATAGAATGTGTACGAATGGCCCATAAGTCCATCTAAATTTCTTTAGGTTATTGTAATCAGGTAAATGAAAGTGAATTTTCAGATCCTCTCTCAGAATCTCTGAAGTAAAAATCTAGGTAAAGAGGATGATTTTGATTTACCTCAGAACTTATATCTAAAAAGTGTTGAGAACAAAAATGTCATCTTTTGTTGTAACAGTGATGGAAAATCTCTCTTTGTTTTCAGTTGTCTGAATCATATCCACCAGCAGCACTCAGGAAAATGTACAGGATGCAAAGTAGTATGAGATCCCAAAGAGCAGGTGGTACATATTTTATTTTGGAACATCAGTTACTCTACTGAAGTAGGATACTGAAGTTGCCAGCTTATCAGACAATTTTGCATAATTTAAAATTTCTGGAGACTTAAGTCTCAGGTTTCTAGTTAGTCTTTCAGTGACTAGACTTTTAGATTGCTGCCCTGAGTTTGGTGACTAGTTTTGGTACAGTGCTTCAGGAGACGTAAATGTCTAATAATGAGATTTGCAAACAGTGCTGAACTACTTAAGCTAGCCAGTAGGAACTGTTATGAACAAAGGTGGTCTTAAGCTGTCCTGAAATACTTACAGCTTTAGCCTCACTGGAACTCGCAACACTGAAGCTCTACTTTATAAGGTGCTATTATTCATTTCTCACAAAATGCACCTGGAGAAGCCAATGGTGATCCTTCCCTAACCTTTTATCCAATAACTCATGATTAAAGTACTCACCCAGGTTGCAGGAAAGGCAGATTCAATTGTCTCCTCTACTTAATGGGATTCAGCCTGCCCCCCATGTCCCAAAAGAGCATCGTAATGGTCAGACTATGGGCTATTCTGAGTAAAGGCTTTCTCAGTCCCATGAAAGCTGTTTCATGCTGTCTGAAATAATTGAAACTAGTGGTAGTGCTCTTGTAGCTCTAATGGTCTAAGAATAATAAAAGAAGAAAAGCTTGGTGGGAAAAGGTAATGTCTCCTATAAGAACATCTGATGTAGCTGAAAGAAAAGGACGAGCTCAGGGTCATCTAATACATTCCCCAGATCTACAGTATAAATTTAATTTCATAATAATACATTTAATGTAAAAGATGTAGGGCCACAGGGAGAATTATTATGACACTTGGAATGTGGACTTCATCCCTCCTCAGATGAGTACTTAATATACATTATTTATTCATGGAATGAGGGCATGGCATTTAGGTAGCTGAGTTACATGGCTCTAGCTCCATTGTTGTTTTATCCATTCACCATGTAAGAATGGTTAAACAGGACATGCAACTGGAAGTTGTAAATTTTTTTTTTTTCTAGCAGTTTTTAAATTCTATTCATCCCCGTCAGTGTGCACAGCTTTATGTCCTGGTAGCTTGGGAAAGATGTCCTCATCAAAGGCAATATTTTAGGTTTTACACACGTCTTCAGTGAGTTATTTCGGAGCATCCCACATCTGTTTTATGTGGAACACTGTCTCTTTCATGAAATTTCTCACACCATGTGTCTGCTTCCTGCAGAAAACTGTTGTTTTTCATCAGAGCCGCTAGAAAACAGTTTTCTATTCTGGGCTGGGTGCTGTGGGTACTGCCTTTCCAGATATTCCCCTCCATGGTGGACACCTGCAGGGCTATGCACAGGGAAACACACAGGCTGGGCGCTCGTGGTGTCCCCTACTGTGCCTGCAAGGACAGTGGGTGATGCCTGTGGCCCTGTCCCCCCAGCTTGGTTGGTCTGACTTCAGCTCAAAGTGACAGCTCTTACATTCATCTTAGCTTTTTTCTCCATTATTAATTCTCACAGGCACATTATACAAGATCTCCTGTAAAGTCAGAGGCCATACATGGTCTTCATGAGAGAATAAGTCAGGAGGTATTAGCTGCAGTTTGGAGAATGCATTTTTATTGTTTTTCACAATTACATACAGAATGCCAGTTAAACAATGTTTACCAGCCAGGATACATCCCAGTGGTCCAAGAGTACAGCTGTACTATTTTCCGGACCACCAACTCCTCATTTACTGTTAACAATCTTGTCAATATTGCTAAAAGAATTAACATTTTCTTCTCATTTATCTTGCAGAATTGAGTACTGGCAGCTGTAGCGCATAAATGTTAGGGTAATGCATAAAAACAGAGAGCTAATTCTTTTTGCTTTTTTAATATTTTCTCTAAGATTTTTTCATATTTCAGCTTTCACTTTTAGCTTGAGAATTTGAGTTATATTTTAATTATACCCTTGCTTCCTGATCTGTCCCCTTTTGCCTGCCCTAAATGGAAACAACTATACTACAAGAAAGACATGAGGTGGGGAGAATAAAATAGGATAAAGCATCAGGACAAGAACTAAAAATGCTACTTCAAATTCTTTTGGCTAAACAGGCACAAAAGTTCAGTTAAACAATAAGGTCATATAGGGAGTCTTTGGCTGGGAATTCCTTCTTGTAACCCTTTCATAATATGTTGAAAGCATAAAATTCAATCACATCAAGGCTTAAATCTGGTTTGAAGAAGAGTCAGCCTTGGAGATCTCAATTTTCTTGTTATTTGTGCAATAACGTTTATTACACAAACATTTATCATTAATGGTAAGCATTAAAATGAGAAGACAACCTCCATGGATTGATCAAAATGTCAGGTAAGGTGTTTATACAAAGTCCAAAGAAGCAAAGACTGCATTTCTTCTTGGCATTGCAGTGTCATTAACAAGACCAATTTGCAAAAGTCCTCTCACTGCTGCTACAGGACAGCTGTAAAGAAGGAACTTGTTGATCTGTAGTTAGCATTTTCTGAAGTCAGAAACACTTTTAGGGCATTGGAAATCTTTTACTACTACTCAAAAAGAATGATGTTTCCTATGCAGAGTGTGACTTCCTGCTTACAGGGATGGCAGAAGCCAAAGCATTGCAACAGCTTCTGGAGGCAGTTAGAGCTGAAACTTGCACCAAATGGAGTTCATGAAATGAATGATACTGGAGACAGTATTGTTCACTGAAGACTGGCACAGCAGCTGCAACCACATAAAATAGAGGTCTCCTATGATCTGTAACAAAAGACTGTAGAGGAGAAATAGGGAAATTTTAGACTTAAAAATACAGTTTTATTTGAGTGTATTTTTATTTTGATAACGTTATGAAAGAGGTGTCATAGAATCATAGAATCATTAAGGTTGGAAAAGACCTCTAAGATCATCAAGTCCAACCATCAACCCAACACCACCGTGCCTCCTATACCATGTCCCAGACTGCCATGTCTATACATTTTTTGAACACCTCCAGGGATGGTGACTCCACCACCTCTCTGGGCAGCCTGTTCCAATGCCTGACCACTCTTTCAATAAAGATATTTTTCCCAATACCCAAACTAAACCTCCCCTGACACAGTTTCAGGCCATTTCCTCTTGCCCTGTCACTAGTAACTTGGGAGAAGAGTCCAACCCCCATGCCACTACAACCTCCTTTCAGGTACTTGTAGAGAGCGATAAAGTCTCCCCTCAGCCTCCTCTTCAGACTAAACAATCAAAGTTTTTGAAACTAATGCTCTCTGTTCTTCACAATATGTAGTAGAGGAAAACTCACTTCACTATGACATGATTCTTTCACTTAATTTATTTTTATTCTGGCTGCTACATCACGAACACGACTCACTTATGTGGAGCTGTTTTCACATTGTCAGACTGTACTGTTCATCTCCATTATAATTTATATTATTTTAATATTTTGTATTTTTCCAGTGCTATTGAAATGCTTTTAACTTTCTGAGACAACATATTTTGACATTAGCAAAGTGTGACAATTTGACATTATCAAAACAAACAATTCAATATTTCTGATTCTACATTTCTTGGAGATTCCATTCGGTGAAAACTGAAGACATTTTGACATGTCTCCCTGATTTAGAATGAAAACACATTTTTATTTGTAAGAATTTTAAATCAAAAGGAAACTCCATTTATGAATTGGACCCTGTTGTGACTCTTGTACTGTGAGGTGGCAGCTTATCCGTCATTTAGGAGAAGTAGGCACCTCCAAAAGGTGATTCATCCAGTTCTAAACAGGTGTTTCAGAGAGCTGGGATAAATTGTCTGCTAGAGGTGCCCATTCCCCCGCACTGGTTGGGAAATGTGTTGAGGCAACTAGTTTAGACTTTGACAAAAAATATAGATTCCAAAATGGGACAGGAGTCCCATACTAAATGGACCTAATTTCAAAGATAATTTACCTGCTAATACTGCAGGTAAGGGACTCTAAGTAGTTACAACTAATGCACCCCCCATGAGATAAGTTTAGGTTTTGAGTAAATGGTGGGAAGACAGGGTTATTTCAATTTACACTACCTTACAGTTTCCTGGTAGGGTTTCTTTTGTCTTTTTTCTTTGCTTTATTCCTTCTATTTTATTCCTCTTGTAGGCTTGTAGTTTATAAAATCTAAAAAAACGGCTCCCTTGAATACGTGTTTACTTTGCTTCTGAATTTATATTATTATTTATAGCATTTAATAGAATTATAATTGTTATAATTATATATTATACATATAAATACTATAATATAATTGTATTATAAATGTTATATTTATAATAGCCACACAAGTAAACTAATTATTTAAATTCAATCAATTGCTTGACCTGCAGCAGAGACAGAGAGCAGGGAGTAAGATTCCTGAATAGCTGGCAAGGATGTTAGCTTTCCTCCTCACAGGACACTCCCTAAGAGTGGATAATGTTTTAAAAAGTAAACAAGTTCATGGGGGGACTAAGCTTTAGAAAACACTCTTTCTGATCAGTTACTCTTTTCCCAGGAGCCACATATCATTTTTCTTGAGCTGTAAAAAGTAAATACCCTCAGCCTTGTTCTGTGGTTTCCTCTCTGACTCCATTCAGAAGACTGCTCTCTCAGAGTATAATTGGGACCCCTGATGCCACGTTATACTCCAAAGAATTACAGCAAGAAGCAAGTTTGTGATTTGTACTGTTCTGCACACAGATTGCATTATGCAGTGCTATGGTCAGACTAAGACAACAGAACTTGGGGTTTTTACCAATTATTTTCTTTCCCTGTTAAGGCTCTTGAGTGATCTGAGCTCTGCAGAATTAAATAAAAGATTCCTGCTGGTGCCAGTGACTCAGTCCCTCCTGCCTTTTTCACATGAGCAAAATGACACAGCTCCATATCTTGCAGAAGTTTGAAAACATACTTCAGGACACCACTAAAATATTCCCCTTAACTTAGCTGTGCTGTCAACAGTCTGTGCTTCATAAGCAGAATTCATCCAAGTTTTCATGTATTTGCCCTGGAACATCCAGGGAAAGCAGGAAACTTCTTTTATGCATATTTTCAGCAATGTGCACTAAAACACAGATAAGCTAAATCTTCTCTATACAGTGAAAACAGGCATAGAGGCACCTTGCTCCAAACCCAGCCGCCAGCCAGGCACAGTCCCCAGAGCCACACAGCTGCATTCAAGTAGCCGGGAACCATCAGCAGGGCCCATCTGAGAGGAGAATGTTTCTGGTAACTGGCTGGTTTCCTGGCTTCCAGACTGCAGCTGTGTCATGGCCCTCAAGGACAAAATACAGGCAGAGAAAGGCCTTGACTGCCTGTCCTCGGGTCAGCAGCATGCCCATCTAGGCTTTCCCAACTACCCAGGCAGTCTGCGGAGGGCTCAAACAAGCCTTGTTCTTTGGAAGGTAACAATATGCCCACATTACTTCACTGAAAGTCTAGAGTCTAGGCACTGCTTTTTTTTTTTTTTTTTTTAAATTTATTTTTAAAAAGTGCTCAGCAACTGCACAAGTTCTGTGAGTTGTTTCAGCATGCATTTCTGAAAGATGTCCTATAAAACTGATATTCTGCAAATTCGTTATGTAAAGCTATAAGAGGCCAGTAATGTCAGATGTGAGTTGAAGCTTGCAGGCATTATATAGTCCATTAAAGAAAGACTGAGGACACTGGCTCACTACAGGTTTTGCATGGACTATGCAGTAGTTGAGAAGTTCTATGTGAATGTTGTGGTTTAACCTGGCAAGCAACTAAACATCACACAGTTGCTATCTCACCCCCCCACAATGGGATGGAGAAGAGAATCAGAAGGGCAAAAGTAAGAAAAATGATCAGTTGAGATAAGAACAGTTTAATAGTAATAATAATGATGGTGATGATGTACTGAAAAGGAAAACAACGAGAGAGAGAGAAGTGAAACCCAGGGAAAAAGCAAGAGATGCAACTGCTCACCACCTGCCAACCAACACCCTGCCAGTCCCTGAGCCACAATCGCTGCCCCCAGTTTATATAGTGAGCATGACGTCACATGGTATGGAATATCCTTTTGGCCAGTTTGGATCAGCTCTCTTGGCTGTGCCCCCTCCCCTCCAGCTTCTTGTGCACCCAGCGGAGTGTGGGAAGATGAAAAGTCCTTGACTAGTACAGGGACTACTTAGTAACAACTAAAACATCAGTGTGTTAGCAACATCATTCTCATACTAAATCCCAAACACAGCACTATACCAGCTACTAGGAAGAAAATTAACTGTATCCCAGCAGAAACCAGGGCAGCGAATTAGTGAAACCACATAGAATTATTTAGCACTCCTCATTAGTGGAATCATCTGGTATGAAAAAGGCAATTGTGGAGTTTCTTCCTCAGTTTCCTTGCTTTTTTACTATTCCTGTAATAGTTTGCAAACTTTTTGCTTAAGCAACCAATTTACTGTTTTTCTTTTTCAAGATGTTTTTCTAAAATTGAGGCCGTACCTGCAGAACACTCGATCTCCTGTGGAGAGCACAAGTTTCCAAGTGGCGCTGGGTGCCTGTTGATTCGAAGAGTTGCAGTGGTTTGCCTTTTCTTGTTTTTGCTTCAGAGACTTGCATTACATGGAGCTATAACTGAGCGTTTCATTGCAGTGGATTAAAGGACCATTGTGTTGTGATGGTGTCTGTGTAACCATGGCTACTACCATTTTTCCGTCCATTTTTCCTTGTATTTAGCTCCAGCCCTACTTTTGGGGTTACATTATTTGAAATAGAAGTCTTCTCTCATACAGAGCTGTCCGCTGTCTCCAGTCTTCCAGACTTTGTGAAAAGAAGTTAGAGTGAAATCATTCAACTTAGACTTTACAATTTCACTGAACCTGTTAAAAGCTGATCACTTCTAGGCGAGTCTGCAGGCTCACACTTGCTACTAACAGTGAGAGCTGGTGTTTGTGAAACCCTTCAGGGAAAGCACCTTTCCTTGAGATAAAGCCCAGCAAAGCAAACTGCACACCTTTCATCACAGTGTGCAGTGGGAGCAGGTCCTGAGCCAAAGTCTGCCAACATCAGCTGAATCTTTTCATTTACTTCAGTGTTATTGTTTCGGCCCTACATCAAAGTGAATCTTTTCCACTGCTAACCGGCAAGCAGGAGGATCTGAGCAGTGGTAATGCAGAAGCATGGGGACGGAGTGCGGTGCTGTGAGGTCTGTCAGTGTATTCAGAGGGGATGTCACTTGGGAGACCCTATCTGAGAGGTAGAATTGATCTCTTTAGACCTGTTTTTCTGCCTTAGATGTAAAAGATACTTTCACTTATCGTCACACAAAAAAAAAAAAAAAAAAAAAAAAGACGAATTTAAGCAAAAACAGTTCTTGCAACTCAGCCAAGAAGAAAAGCTATCTAACCTCTGACAGAAAAATGTTGAAAGCACTAAAGAAAACTCTGCTGGTATGATGACTGGCACTGTTCCCTTCAGATCATTTAAATCAGAATGAGACTGCATGTAAACACCACAGCAAAGCAGTATAAGCTTACAAAAATCAGTAGAGCTCTTCTGACTGTGAATCTGGCCCCAAAGGCACGCTTTGAAACAAAGCGATAACTAATTTTTTTCAGCCTGGCTATTAAGAACAATCCATGACAACAGTGGCTAATAGAAACAGCCAGCTCCAAAATGTAGAGCTAATGCATTGCCTTCAAAAGAAATGAAGTTAATCAGTTATTACCGCTAGCTGCCCTGCTTGGGCACAGCTTCTGCTGGAATGTGCTGTCTGTTTGGATTCATACAGTGCATCCTGTAGGCCAGGGTGCTAAGTAGATTTTAGCACCAGTTTTCATCCTGATTTTGGATGGGATTACTTTTTAATTTATCTGCACATATGTATATTTTATTGTCCCTTCCTTTACACCGGAGAGGTGTCAATCAGTAGCTGACTGTTAAAAAAAACATTAAGATATTAGACCAGTATGTGAGGTGAGGTGATAATGTAGCTTATATTGCCTAACTGTTATACCAGCTTCCTGGCCAGGGAGTTGCAAGGATTTGTTGAAGAATAATAATTCCAAATTTGCCATACTCATGATTGCAATTAACTGAGAACAGACTTCAGGGAATAAGGAGCCTGCTGCTGCTGGCTATGAAGTGATTAGTAACCGGCATAAAACTTCACTGTTTGGGTAAATACAAAAATTAGACATTAAATACACTAGAACCATCTAAGCTCTCCTTATTTCTACTTATGACTACTGACAACAGGCGTGTTTGTGATATGACATGAAGCCAGAATTAACTTTACATATAGAATTTTCTATTCTGTTCACACTCTGTGGAGACAGTATTGCTGTCTGAGTGATTGGTTACGAGTACAGCTTTTTGCTTTGATGCACTCTTCTCAAGTCACATTTGCTTTTCACACAATCTGTTTTCTCACAGTTCATGCTACCCTCATTAGTATTTTAATCAATGCTCCAAAGAAGTGTGGCGGAAACTGCTGGTTAGCTAAAGCTAACATTCAAACCTCCAGACCCTGGAGCCATGGTGAATCTGCTTCTGCTGACTCTTGAGATGTGCTGAGACCTGATTCCCCAACTGCATAGACACCTCAGGCAGCAGCCCAAGCTGCCTGGCCCCACTGGGCTGGTATCCTGTGTTCACACATACACCCGATCTCCCCATACCTCACCACACTACATCCCCAGAGGCTGCTGAAGGCAGTCTGTGAAGCAGCTGTAAGGATGGAGGTGAAGGAGGACACTGTACCCTTCCCTTGTCTCCAGACTGCTCTTTAGCAATGGTGCGGTATGGCCAAATAATCTTCTAACCTATAGGTCTGTGCCTCTGACTGCTCCCAGCCAAAACAGTCCTTCATTTTATGTCTATTTTCAGTTCTAGAATGCTGCACCACCCAAGCTGCTATTTTATCTGATTTTCATATGTGTGCTACCTGGGTATCTTGTCCTCGTCCCACCTTCTATACAAATTCATTCCTGATTATGTGTGTACCTTTCAGCCATAACGCTCTTTCCTTTCTGTCTTGAGTATCCCATCCTTGACTTTTCTTGTGTTCCACATATTTTTTTTCTCATATTTCTCCCCCTTCTTCTAAGAATAGAGTCTTGACTTTCCAGGTGCTCAAGCCTCCCCCCTTCCCAGGGTATTTCTCAGTATTTTTACCACCATCAAACTTCCACCTTTCTCTTTCGCTAAAGAGACAATGTCTGATATTTTTCTTCCAAAGCTTTCTCCTCATCTAAGGTTGGCTAGACTTTATGATCCAAGGAAAATATATTAAATGTTACGTATCAGAGAGTGTATTGTAATATAAGTTTTAAGCAAGCTGTGTCTTCCAAGCCCAGTCTGAGTGGACAAGAAAGTAAATGTATTTGTGAATAAGCACCAAACTGTGCAGTTTCTTTAAATGCAAGTGCAAATTCATAGAATCATATGATCAGCCCACCATTTCAAAGTACAGCCAGTCTTTTGAATGTGACTGTGTGCTTGCTGATACAGCATAGAAACAGTTACGGATGATCTTAGCTAACTAATGTAGTCCTGCTGATCTTGAACTTGTGCCAAGTGCTTCCTTGCCATGGACTTAGCTTCTGCCATTTCCTCCATCCCTGCTACCACACACACATTTTCTAACTAGAAAGTAGGCAGGTAGGGCTTGTAGTGTTGAATGGGAGATTCATTTGGAGCATGACTAATCACAGAATCACAGAATCTATGGGTCTATGTAAAAGCTCTGGCGAGAAGCATAACTCATTCAGAGTCCTGGTGGTTTTAGATACTTGCCAGCTGCATAAATAAATCCGTGTCCATATGATTTAAGAGCATATCCCCTTCTCAGTCTCTTCCCCTGCCATTCTTCTTCCCAGGCGCAGCAAATAAGTGATTTCCTAAGCTGCAGGCTAACTACTGATTCTGTCCAGGTTACCAGCTGCTTCAAAAAGAAAAGCTATTTATTGGGGTCAAGCTGTCCTTCTACCTCAGACAAGTTCCTGTTGATGTGTAGAAAATTTTCAGGAGATAGTCACTCCTTTTGGTAAACCAAAAGGAGGGGTCAGGCCCTAAGCTTTAATGATAGTGGCAGGTCACAAGTCTCAGCCTGCCGTTCCCGACAGAACGTGGCCACGGTGAGGTTAGGACAGCAAGGACAAGGAGAGCAGGCAAGGAATCACAGAGATGGGGAGTTGTGACAGGTAAGGCCCTGTCATGGGAGGTGGTGGCAGCTTGGAGGGGGAAAGGGTTCTGCAGGAAACAGCCTTGTGAACATCGGGCTCATGGTGGGAGACCTTCCACCCATACAGACCACAGCAGGCACTCCTGAAAAGTCTGTCGGCAGACTGCTTAGGCTTAAGATATTTCTCAGTGGCAAACATCTTTTTTTCCCTAACTCGTTAACTGTTTAACTATTTTTTGGTGTTCTGCAGTTTGCTTAAAAAGGCATCAGTTTCAGAACACTACTGTTACACACGTCTTAAATATCAGCCTGTTTCATTTAATCCCACATATTCACACAAGTTGGAGAGCTAAAGAATAGGTTGAAATGGTTTAGCTCTTTCCCCAGAAGTCAATAGCTCTGAATTATTGTCAATCTATTAATTGTGTTGCTATCTTATTAATAGAATCCAAATGTTTTTTCTAATCTTCCATGCTTTTTAAAGGAAAAGGTCCAGGGAAGATTAAAAATCATTGGAGTTCCACTGAAATTAATAGAGCTGTACCAGCTGTGACCAGGGAAAGAATTGCCTGGTCCTTTCAGTTCTACAGTATGTCATCAAACTTTAAACCTCTCGGGAATACCTGTAGGATGGCAAAACTTTTCAATATAGGAAGACACAAAGTATGTACAAAGATATTTTCACACATAAGTCCAACTTAAATCAGTGGGAGACAGATGTCAAAGTCTTTTGTGGATCTGGGCTGAATGCTCAGGTCCTGAAATTGTTTCTGAGATGGTTTTCTTCTTTCTTACAGTGAGTTATTTTCCTTGAGTAGAGACTAAATAAGGAAAAAAAGAAGTGATAAATATTTGTACAAACTGGGCAACTGTTTTCATAACTCTTAAATTCAGTTTCATTCCTACTGACTTTATGGGAGATTTGATAGGGAACGATTTCTGTATTAAACCCTAACAAATACATCTTCATGTTTAGATATAAGTGGCAATATATGCTCTGTTGCACAGGTAAAAATCTGTAATATCTTCACTAAATCCTACTGAATTCTTCTGAATTACAGCTTTGTATAACAAGTCACAATTTGGCAAGTAAGTTTTAGTAATTGCTTTCCTTGAAGAAAAACCGATGCAGGGATGAAATCATATATAAAAATATAAAAATTTTTCAAGTTAGTGTTTATGTAATTTGGTTTATTTATTAGGGGTTTTGGTTAACAGTGGTTCAAAAAGGGACTAACAGCACCTTCTAAAGAAATTCAGGGTCTGACTCATAATGTTGGAAGTGGGGGACTTTGTGCTATTGCTGCTTTTCAACGTCACAGAAATTACAGGAGAACAAACAAGTTCCATACCTGAAGTCTACTGCTGAAATATGTTTGTACCGTTGACCACCCACTCCTCTCATGTGGCTGCAAATTACTTCACAAGTGTTTATTCACTCAGTTGTTTTGGAATAGAGTGTTTTACCTTTCTTAAGGCATAGGCACACAAGCGTTTAAAAAACAGCTAGAGATTTTGAAGTTGAAGTGTTTATCAGTATACTGGTTTTGGCTAGGATACAGTTAAATTTCCTCATAGCAGCTAGTATGGGGCTATGTTTTCGATTTGTGATGAAAACTGGTGATAACACAGGGATGTTTTGGTTATTGCTGAGCAGGGCTTACACAGACTTAAGACCTTTTCTGCCTCTCACCCCACCCCACCAGTGAGTACACTGGGGGGGCACAAGATGTTGGGAGGGAACACGGCTGGGACAGCTGACCCCAACTGACCAAAGGGATATCTCAGACCATTTGATGTTGTGCTCAACAATAAAAGCTGGGGGAAGAAGAGGAAGGGGGGGCTTTCAGAGTGATGGCATTTGTCATCCCAAGTAACTGTTATGCGTGATGGAGCCCTGCTTTCCTGGAGATGGCTGAACACCTGCCTGCCCATGGGAAGTAGTGAATTAATTCCTTGTTTTGCTTTGCTTGTATGCATGGTTTCTGCTTTGCCTATTAAACTGTCTTTATCCCAACCCACAGGTTTTTGCCCTTTTACCCTTACAATTCTTTTCCCCAACCCATTCTGGGGGAAGAGAGCAAGCAGCTGTGTGGTTAAACCACCACAATCATTGTCAGCAAAAAGTTCCAGGGCTTGATTTGATTTACTAAGGGAAGAAGTTTGCCCAAAGCCATGAGATTTTGGAGCATCATGGCTGGAGACCAGTCAGATTCTGTTCTGCTTTTGCTGTGAAAGCAATAACCACTAGAGTTGGATCAACTAGTGTGGGATCCATAGGGTCAGTAACATTTTACTCCTTGTTTGGTCAGTGAATGTGCATCTAATATAAATCATTACATTGGATATACTCATAGAGTATATGTGTTTGTAAAGCAAGATGTTTATATTTTTGAATCTCTCATGACTTGTCCCTTTAGATATACACCTGGGCAACGGAGAACTTGTGTAATACAAAGAATTGGAGATGAGTCTTGGTACAGATGTTAAAGGAAGAAATTAAAATTCAGCAAATGCCTTTTATATGGATTTTCTTGGCCAGAGAATCCTGCTGCTGCAATGAAAAATGGCAATGCATTCATTGGTGGCAGCTGCAGAAAAGATAGTGGCACTGTGGATCCATGAACTGCACTCAAGCAGCCACACTGGCACTTTGTACAAGGTTTTGCTACAACTTCTCTTTGTGAATTGCTGGTCTGAGGCATGTGATGTTGCCAGAGGTGAGGCCAAACACCATAACATGCTGTGCAATGTACAGAACATTCCATTATTAGTCGATATCTAGTAAGGGCAACCTGGACCATAACATTTTATTTTTCCACATAATCCCCATTATGAAAGGCTCAGAAGACTCCTGCAGCTGGAGTGACAGAGATAATCAGTTCTGAGGGGTAATAACCCAGCTTGGGTTTCTGTACAGAAAGAATCTTTTTCCGTGTATAGGTATATATTTCTTTTGAAGAGCTTAACAAAGTGAAGCAGACAGATGTGATGAGCTATGCTCATCTTCATAAGCTCAGGTGGTTTTTTACTCTTTATTTCATGGTGATGGGGTGAAGACTGTATTTCACAAGATGCAAAAGTATATGAGCCCACAACACAATGTTTTGACACTTCATGTCCAACTGCTTAATAAACACTTGGGCTAAACCACCAAATCCCTGGTTTGTCCCATTTCGTATGCTGTGCTGCAATGTTCTAGACCCTGATGCAGAGCGGGGTTGAGAGGACATCTGCACTACTGGTCCCTGTCATGCGGGGGCTTTCTGCCTGTTGTGAGAAAGTGAACCAAATCTTGGGGTATCATAACCAAATGCTGTGGTTTAATAGATTTAGAATAAACAAATTTGTAAATACGTGCTATGAGTGCTATGTCTCTGTACACAAAAAAAAGTAAAATGTATTTGGTGTATGTGGCAGCGATAAGGAGATATTTCCTTTAAGATACTTCTGTCCAGGCAGTACCACACACCAGCAAAGCTCCTTTCTGATAGGAGCAGGTGTGGCAGGTAGAAAAGCTGAGAGTATATGGCATTTTTGTCCAAGCAATGCCCAGAGAGATGCAAGCCTCTGTCATTCCTACAGATCTGCCTGGAAAAAAAATGCACAAGTTCTTCAAAGCTGGGCATTTTAGCACATAAAACAACTTGCTGTTGGTCAAGGGCTCAGTCTTGCTCATTCTAAGGAGCAAAATGGTTTTGCATGAAGGTGAGTGCTAATACATTGCTAAAATTTCAGAAGAGGCTATAGAATAGGAATAAACAAAGATTTTTAGAGCCACATTATCTGTAAGGGCTAAACTTACCTACTAATTTTGATATTCATCTATCAAGTTGAATTTGCCGTCTCCCATTAAAGCCTGGGCTCTCCTGAAAATACCTGGAAGGAGCTGGATGACTGGAGAGAAGATTCTTAGAAGTGAGTTAGTTTAGGCCACCAACAGAACATGCTGTTGAGAGGGTTGTGACTTGTGTGGTATCCTCTTTAGAGAGACAGGCCCGCACCTGAGTGATAATATGGGGGTATAACGACACCTTCCTCCATCTGAGGTTCACTATTCTGTCCTCTTCCTTGAGTTAGATGCCTAAGTTATTTTTAACAGAAGCCTAATGAAGCGAAGGAATTTTTCCCAGATAACATGGTGACTGGTACCTTTCTTTAAGCAGGATACTTAGGATTAGGTTCTCACTTAGTCTGATTTAGAGAATGTTTTTGACCCCAGGTGTCTCATTTCCCATTGAGCACTCTCTCCCTCTGCTGCCTTCTCCTCCATTATCTGAGGACAGGTTTTCCCTGTTCTACATTGTAAATGCAAAGTTAAAACATGCTGGAATTATTTGTACAGTATCTGAGGCCTGACTTTCTACTCTGTACCTCGTACTGGCTTGTGTAAATGTTTCCCAGCTCCACAGATGTCCTGTGTAGAGTGGGAGCAATGTGTTTAATTTAGGGCTGTGAATTTTTAAATTAAGTTCCCTTGTGAATCCAAAAGTCAATCCTTGGCTCTAAGAGGCTCAGGGTGCAATGTTGTTAAGTTCAGGCCTCCTATTAGTGAGAAACATACAATTAAATGACACTGAATTGGGTCTAACATTGCAAATGTCAATAAAGGAACACTGCCTGTGGCTGGATCTGGATCTTCTGTTTCTGCCATCACAAAAATTGGGATTAAGGTCGCCTTGCTTTTTTCTGCCTTTCAGACAGACAGCTCTGAAATAGTCCATTTTGTGAGCAGATTTTGAAAAAGGCTAAACTTAGCTCCTGTTAAAGATCTGAAACCTGATTTAGAAATAAATAAATAAAATCTAACTGCCACTGCATGCAAATTTATTCCGTTTAGAAGGAGATAATAGCTATGGTTGCAATAAGGAAATTATGTCCTCCCATGTTTTTAAATAAGAAACTTTTGCTGTCTATCCCTTATGCTCATTTTGCATGTGAAAGCAAAGACAGCTTCTCCTTGCCATTTCTTTTGACCACTAGCCACTTTCTGAAGTATGGCACAGCATACAAAACAGCATCGAGTTATGACTTCAATATCAAATCCTAGTTCAGGCAACCAAAACTCAAAGACTGAACATGTACAGTAGTTTTCCAGTTAATCCTGTATCATAAAAGGAATACATCCTTTCCTTCTTGTCAGTCTGTATACTAATGTCAGACTATTCTGAAGCAGTGCTTTCCAGTTTCTGACATGCATACTACTAGGTCTGAGGACTATGTCTAAATATTCTGTGGAAGACATAAAAAAGAAAAAACCTATATTATTAGGCCTACGTTCTCTACTCAGCAGTCTATTTGTTTATTGTAACTTTCTTGGAAATGTTTATAAAATTTTTTTAAGGCCAGTAACCAGTCACTTAATCTAAGTGTACTGTCAAATCTAAGAGACCTTACACCCATTTGCACAGAGCCCTGAGAAATGTAAATCAGACATTTTGGCTGCATTTGTGCAAATAGTGTCAGGAAACACCCACAGGCACCATATCACAGTCATCTCTGCTGTTAATTTTTAGAATGACTCCTGGCTCACATTTGGGCCCAGACCAGCTTGCGTTTTCCTGTGCAGTTCCTGAACATGTTTGGAGAGTTATTGGAAGGACGAGACTAGGTTGTTTCTGTCCTGGAGAATAAGATAGTTAATAGTTTGGGTATGGGCTGTTTCAAGGCAGTTGGTTTCAGTGCCAGAGAATGGTCCTACCACATTGAATGTAATCCACATAAATAGTCCTTGTGCAGATGTCTCACTTTACTCCAGTTTAAGCATCCAGTTCCCATCCTAACTTGTTTATGAGTGTTTGCATGTATGATTGAACACCTACCTTGTTTTTGCCCAGAGGTGGCTCTGTCCAAATGGCAGCAGAGATTACGGTTAGGGAAGAGATGTAAATATCATTGATGTTTCTCAGCTTCTCCTTCAGCAAACAGTTCTTGCTTTAGTTTTCCTTATGTGTGGGTCAAATCTGATATTTATATTGTACATGCTACTTTGGTTCAGTTTTTTTGTTTAGAAGGCGCTCTTTTTTTTCCCATTCTTTCAGGAATGGGTAACAAATCTCAATCGATAAGCAGATATTTTTACAGTGCTTACATGTTTATGTATCTTCAGTATTCATTCAATTTGTGCTCTGGTCTTAAAGCCACCTACATATTACGTCTCACTTCTGAACTGTGTTTCCTTTGTGAAACATCAAAAAAACACCAGCTTGTGTCCCTAGTAGATAATATAATCCCTATTTGAAAGATGCCACAAGTTGCAACATTTAATAAGAAAGACCAAACCATTTTTAAAAAATACTTTTAATAAAGTTTTCAATTTGAAAATAGCATATCAAAGTGTGACAGTCAAGATTGCAAAGCATCGAAATGTCAGACTTGGGCTCTTAGGAAAAGGTAAATTTGGAAGATTCCCGCAATACAAGAGATTGTGGGTCCTGAAAGGTCACACAGATAGAGGAGAGGGAGCAGGAGTGGGAGTGTGAGCAGGGTGGAGCAGAGAGGAGATGGAAAAGTAGGGGAGTTATTTGCTCTGTGTAACAGGATAGAGGTTTCTTCTAAGGTTCTTGAAGATTGCGACTTGCTGTTTCTCCTCTGCACCTCAAGCTGGGGCCAAGTATGGTGATCAGCTTCACAAGAGAAAAATTAAGTAACAGAAGCTGCACAAAAAATATAAAAATTTGCCGGTGAAGATGAGACTGTTTCATTTCAGTTTTTTGATAAGGTTTTTCTCAATGATCAACCATCAACATGCAATATATTATGCATGTTGTTGTTTAGAGGTTTGTAAGCGGTTGCTGGGTAGTTGAAATGCAAATGTGTTCACGCCCAAACCAAAACAGAGTATGGCTTGTGTGACTAAAATTGTTACAGTCTACGCCACAGAAAGGAGAGACATTAAATTTCATTTGAACAAGAAATAAAATTAATGTTATGAGTTAATAAAATTAATTTGGTGTGAAATTCAGCCCATGTGAAGGAGCTAAAATAAATCTCCCTTTAGTGGTGTACGCACAGTACATGGGACTCCTGTAGAGAGCAATCTTCATGCCTTTGCAGAAGTTAAAGTACTTCATAAAGGTCAATATTGTTCATTTTTATTGGTGTTACAAAGACTGTTGAAATATGTGAAGGCATTGTTGTGCCAGACCTAAGAGATCCAACCAAGCAAATAACACCACGTGCCATCAGTAACAAACTCTGTTGGTAAACAGTGAATCTGCAGCTCAAAAAATGTTTGTACAAACTGAACTGTAGAATTTCATGGAATGAAAACATTTATAAAAGCAAACCGGTTGACCATTTCACAAATAATGCACAAAAAATAATTTTCTAAAAATGTTTAAAGTTTATACTTTACCTGGATTTGTCAAAGAGTTTCCTCTGCAGCATTATAAACATGTTAGTGATCCACTTTTATATCTTTAGCTCTTCAGGGATGCACAATAGTTGTAAGATATATAGGTAGATGATTTCATATAGCACAGCTTTGTGTAGTGATTCTGAAAACACTTTTTAAAATTTTTTTTTTGATCTGAAAGCACAAGAAATATGTGGGTCTACAGAAAATAAACTCCAGATGTACTTGCAGGCCATTCTTTGTATTTCGAATTTTTGATCCAGTTCCCTGGGAAAATGCAATCTCTACCTAGACAGCTTATTGCACATCTAGAAAATTTTGGAGGTCTTTTTAGTTAAGAAGTCTTCCTGCTTATACATCTACACAGTGTTTCTGAAAGGTTTCGTCAGCTTCCCCACCACCACCCCCCGCCCTGCTCCAGCTTCTGTTGTGCTGGTGTAATCTCCATTCCACAAATTCCTTCCTAAGGCGTGGCAAACTAGGTCCTCCTTGGCCTAGAAATTTCTTTAACATATATGTATTTATTCAAAGTGAAATTCTTAAATACTGTTAACTTTTCTAGACCAGTGGTAAATATAATTATTGACTGCAAAAGCAGATAGAGAGACAGTTAATGATACAGTAATTTTCAGAGTAGCAACTTCAGATTCCCCAAGATTTTAAAGCATAGATATAAAAGTTTCCTAGTTACAAAAATAACTCAGTATTTTCTATTTATGTAGAATATTTGATTTATCTTCTTTAAAAATCTCAGAGAATAAGTTGACTTTATTCTTCTGCTGCAGAGCATGAAAAACTTTGTTAATTTTTGTGGGGAATTAATTTAATTTAGAGCAGAAGATAGACTTAGGACTCCTGGTTTTTGGTTCCCATCCACATACATTAAATGATTACTGCATTCCTCTTGTCCTGTTACGTAAAGAGTTCTGTATGGAAAATCCGTGTTATGTGCCACATCAGTAACAGCTGTATTTTTATATTAGCAGAGTTGCTTTAGCTGTGATAGTCTCAGGACATAAAGAAAAAGACGAGTTGTGTAGGAAATGTTAATCTTTTTAAAATATAAAATTGGAAAATACAGGTAAGCTTTCTGATGCACGAGCCTTTCTTCTGGTACCCTTTATGCTTATACAGAGAATATATTGAGAAGTCAAGTTGCGAGAAACAGGGCATGCTATTCCACTTGTATTAGAAAAGCTTTTCTGGCCTTACACAAGTGCTCACAACATGTGATGATTGGTTACAATGTACTAAGTCATAAATTGTTTTTACTAATTATTCCTATAGTGCCATAGGTGTGTATTGTACAGAAATATAAAAACTGACAGCTCCTTAATTCAAGGAACATGCGATCCAAATTGCACATAACACAGCAAGGGATGACAATAAACAAAGACAGCAGGTGGGGGAATACAGAAGGCAAAACTTCCATGATTGTGAGAGATGCATTTCATTAGATACTAGCCTTTTTCTTTTTTTTTTTTTTTTTTCCTTTGCTGTAATTTAAAATGAGTGTACGAGACACCAGAAAATGCATGAACAGTGTCTGGAATGGCAGCACATTGAAGCCATTTGTGTTTGAGTTGGAGGATTTGGAGGAAGACGTATGAGACGATCCTCCCAGTAAAAAAGGGCAGATAACTTCTGCCGTGGATGCTCTGAGCTGCTCAGTGGAGAGTTGTGCTCTGCATGAGATTGTGTGCTTGCAACACAATCTACACAAGGCTTCTTATCATACGCTCTAGGTAAAAGTCAAGGCTGCTCTGATACTGAGGGACAGGGATAGACCATCCAAGCTCAAGAATGATCAACAGGAAGTCCAGCAAAGTTGCAGGGAGCCAGTAGATTTGAATAAGGAGCTTCTGACTGGACTGAAACATAAAAAGTAATCATATAAAGGTGGCAGTAGGATCAGATCAGCCAGAAGGAAAGTAGAGACACTGTCCAAGCATGCAAGAACGGGGTTAGGAAAGACAAAGCCCGCCTGGAGCTGAACCTTGGCAAAAGATGCCACAGGCAACAAGAAGAACTTCTTCAGGTATATCATAGCGAAAGGAGGGCTAGGGAAAATATGGGCCTTCTGCTAAATGGGAAGCGGGTCCTAGTGACAAGGGACATGGAAAAGGCTGAGGTCTTCAATGCTTCCTTCATCTCAGTCTTTATGGGTAAGGCCAACCCTAAGGAATCCCAGGCCCCAGAGAACAATGGAAAAGTCTGGAGTGAGGAAGACTTGGAGGAGGAGGGAGAGGACCAGATTAGGAAACATGAAAACAAGCTGGGCATGCGCAAGTCATCAGCCTCATTAAGTTCAACGAAAGAAAGTGCAAAGTCCTTATACCTCAGGAGAAACAGCCCCAGGCACCAATTTATGCTGGGGGGCACCCAGCCGGAAAACAGCTTTGCAGAAAAGGGCCTGGGATCCTGGTGGACACCAAGTTGAACATGAGCCAGTAGTGTGCCAGGGCAAGAGGCAATGGGCACAAACTGAAACACAGAAGGTTCTGTCTGAACATTAGGAAACACTTTTTTTACTCTAAGGGTGACTGAGTACTGGCACAGGTTGCTTAGAGATGTCGTGGACTTTCCATCCCTGGACGTATTGAAAACCTGACTGAACACAGCCCTGAGCGTCCTTCTCCAGCTGACCCTGCCCAGAGCAGAGCATTAAACTGAATGGTCTCCAGTAGAGCCTCTTGGCATCAGCTATTCTGTGATAAACCAGGCCATTACAAGGAGAAGCCTGGCAGCTGTTCTGGATTACTCTTTGCATCAAGAAGTTCACATCCTGGATTTCAGTAGCTTTTTCATTTTCACGTAGGTAAAATCACAGAGTTTTGTGTGACACCACTTCTGGAAAATACTCACCTGTGTGAAGAAAGAAAACCAGCACGATTACTGTTATAATTATCCATAGAGATAAGATATTATATTATTTGCATAATTAATTTTATGTACAGATGCATCAAAGGTAATTTAGTATGAAATATTTTATTAGGTTCTGTCAATAACAATGAAGAGAGTTTTAATTCATTTCACTGTAGTTCGAAAATACTCCTGAGGGTGCTGTTTCTAATTTCCTGTTTAAGGAACCAATTGTGCTATTAGCAAAACAATATCCTCTATTGTTTTTAGCAGTGATATCCAGTTTTTATAACGATTATTTCCTGGGAGATTTTTGCAGACATTGAAATGGAATAGATAAGTGTCACGATTTAACTCCAGTCAGCAACTAAACACCATGCAGCCACTTGCTCACCCTCCTTCCACCCTAGTGGGATCGGGAGAGAATCAGAAGAAAAAAAAGTAAACCCTGTGGGTTGAGAAAAAGACAGTTTAATAGGACAGAAAAGGAAGAGAAAATAATAATAATAATAATAATAATAGTGATAAAAGAATATACAAATTAAGTTATGCACAATGCAACTGCTCATCACCTGCTGACTGACACCCAGCCTGTCCCCAAGCAGCAATCGCTGCCCCCCAGCCCACTCCCCCCAGTTCATACACTGAGCATGACGTCATACAGTATGGAAGATCCCTTTGGCCAGTTGGGGTCAGCTGTCCTCGCCGTGCCCCCTCCCAGCTTCTTGTGCACCCCACAGAGCATGGGAGCCTGGAAAAGTCCTTGACTAGTACAGGCACTACTTAGCAACAACTAAGACATCAGTGTGTTAGCAATGTTATTTTCATACTAAATCCAAAACACAGCACTGTACCAGCTACCAGGAAGGAAATTAACTCTATCCCAGCAGAAACCAGGACGTAAGTCAAGTGACATATAAATCTTTCGAATTAAATCTTGAAAGCATGTTCAGTGTAATGGTTGCTGTGACACAGTTTATTGGTGTTCCTAACCTTGTGACACCCTTTTAGTTACGTTTATGTTTAACTATGATTTCAGCCATATTTCCAGCAGCTTTTTATTTAGAAAATATCCAATGAAAATAGTACTTTATTGGAAAATATAACAGCTCTTCTATCAACATGGAGTAATACTGATAAAATACAAATGTAATTATTTTTGTTAATTAAATGCTAAGGTTGAGAGAGAGAATGACCAAGACATTCTCAAGACTGGTGTAATTGCCTGGGCCATAAAAGAATGGAATTGAACCCAACATTTCATCAAAGTGGAAAATTGTTTCTTTTGTATATTTTTCACTGTGTAGATTAAGTAAGTGTATTAATAGAGCACATTAACATTTGCATAGAGGGTAAACAGGTCATATATTATATGTACGATGTAGTCAATTTAACAGCGCAGTACACATATAATAGATTTCTATCTGATTAGATATTTAAATAATGTTTGTTTTTATTTCTGGTACAGTTCTTGAGAGCTAAGTGCACTCAATTGAAGTTTATTTGCTGCTTGAGTCTCTCTAAACAGAATGATTTCTTAGAGAGTGCCTATGAACCATCCATGCGAAAAGAAAACATTAGTCAGTATCAGAAAATATTACATGGTAGAGTGTTATTTGGCTAACAACTATGTTGGTGTTTATTCTGGGTGTGTTGTTTGTATTTAGCTTATGCTCTTATGTTTATTATGATTTTTTGTCTTCAAGACTGTTTTCCTGTTCAGGTAAGAATCTTTCAAAGACCATTATGAAAGCTGCCAGTTTAGTTCAACAAGATTTCATTTATAAGGATTTCTTATTCTACAATGTTACTTGAATGTTTTCTAAAAGCTGCTGAATTTTGTGTTGACCTCATGATTATTTGAGCTGTGTATATCTTCAATTTTATCATAGTAGCTTTTGCAAGTAGCCTTTTAAGTGGAGAGGAAATGAACAGTAAATTCTCTCCCTCTGCCTCTTGTATCCTGTTTTGTTCTTCTACTCTGACCCTTCAGGACAGCAATGAAGCGTGTATTTAAGTATGAATATATGTCAGGGTCTTGTGGAATCCATGAGTTTTGTATGCGTCCGAATGCTGTTATAAAGCACAATTAATTAATGTAAGCCAGGTTAAAAAGAGACACTCAGAGATGATCTTACCAAAAAATACCACTAAAAATGGTTGATAAATGATCAACATTTGCAGTCTTTCAAATACACATCCTACCAACAGAATGATTGGCTTGGTGCTCATAGCTGGCTAGCAGGTCTGAACTCTAATGGGCTTGGTGCTCATAGACAGCTAGCAGGTCTGAACTCTTGGTACTGAGTCATCTCAGAAATGTATCTTACATTTGGAGGCTCTATTTTGCGCAAGTGCTAATAAAATTGTCAAATTACATAATACTTTGGACAAAAATGCTGACAATATTATCTGCATTGCTGATGTTTCTTTTCTGGGGATAATTTTCCCAAAGGAAAAGGTGCTTGAAAAAATAATTCTGCTTTGTATTTCTGAATGCTTATGGGATTGAGTCACAAAGGACATGACTGGGACAAGTGAAAGTGTTTCAAGCTTCTCTCAGTTTTATTATGTTAAACACCTTGTATAAAAAAAAATGTGGCTGTGTTCATATCACTATGACATTGATTAAGACACTCACAGGAACCGTCTGTTTGAGTGTAATCCTCATCCTCCAAGCAAAAAAAGAGAATAAGGAAATTAACTAAGATGTCAGGAATATTTGCTGCCTACTCTGTTAAACAAAGACAGAGTAAGGAATGCTGTCTCACAAGACTTGCAGTGTTCAAAGCTCTAGTTTGACAGATGTGGAAGATGCTAATGACAACAGATAAAAGCAGTTCCAAGGGGGTGATGACAAGCCTAAAGACCAAAGGAAAGACACAGGGCAAGAAACAATAGTCTTGGGGTAAGTATCCTATGGCAGAACCCTGAGGATACTTGGTAATAGAGAAAGTCTAGACAGATGTGCATCTGATGGATGTTGAAGGGTTTTGCCTGTTGGGATAACTCAGGGAAACCACTGAAGTGACCTTTTCTGTCTTGTATTCCAAAGTTGGAGCTCACAGATCCTAACTCCCAGTCTTACACTCTCCAAAGTTTCACATTACTTTTGGTTCCAAAGTCACATGAGCACATGAACACAGTAGAAAAAGTAGTAGAAATGGGAGTAATTGAGCAAAAGAGATGTGATCTCTCTCGGCTCATTTAGAAAAACGAATTATTTTAATTGCGAGTCTGACACATCTTTACAGAGTGCATGAAAATATAGGCCTGGAGATTTTTTTTAAGGTTGGCCTACAGGGGTTCATTCAAATCTTTGCTGAACAGCTCACTGAAGCTCTAATTGAAACATTTAATTTGGTACTCCATAAAAATACCTCGAAATACATTTTATCACAGTACCAGCAAATATTAAATGTTACTTATTACAAGGAGGGAAAAATGATCCTGTGAAAAATTGATTTTTGCTTCAGAGGTGCCAGAAGGAAGCTAATTAACAAAATGCACACTGCATACATGAAGTCAGTTTTGATTATACAGTGAGATTTTCAGTGTGGAAGGACAGTGTATTTTTTCATTGTTTTTTAATTATTTTTTTAAGTAGCATGTGGGAGGATTTGTATACATCTACGTGTACATAATATTGTGCACTCTTCTCACAGCAGGTATCCATTTAAAACACAAACAAAGACATCAAGGACAACTGTACCATAAATCAGTGACACATTGAAGAAAACTGAAGCTATATAAAATATCTCTCTCTTTTTTTTTTTTCTTCTCCTTTTTGTGTATGTGTAGTAAAATGGCTTTTGAAGAAATTTTCAGTTATGTCTGACATTTCTACTGATGAATGCTGGTGTTCACTTGGGCATACTAATAGGGAAAACAAGGAACAATTGAATGTCTTGAAGTAAAATGAGGGTCATTTTAAAGATATGCATAGAGGAGCCTTCACCACTAATAAATGCAGCCTGTGTAACCCAAAGTTGATAAGAAGATGAAGCATCATATGGCTGTGAAAGACTGCAGAAGTTAAATCCTTCTCCTGAATTAAAATCTCTGGCTATTTTACCTCTCTCCTAAAATTGTCACAAAAAGTCAGATTCTGTTCTTCTTTCTCAAACTGCTCTGCAGTTTGCTATGAGCCCAAGAGAAAAATATAAACAAGGCATGAGTCCTGCAAGGCAGTGGGTGTGTGGGGCACTGTGAGCACATGGATCACCACTTGAAGGTGGTACACGGGAAAGCCACCATCAAAGTTGTCAAGAAGATGTCCTGGAGATGGTTCACGCGGAATGACTGCAGCTTACTCCATCAAATAACTTTATTGGCGGTAGTGTTCTGTGAAGTGGTGGTGGCTCAGTTATTCTTGGGGAAAACATGTTTTCATTCTTTTTTCATTATAGCAAAATATTAATATTCCTCTTTTAGAATTAGCAGGTAATTAATGACGTAGAGATATTTTCATTCTGCTGTTGCATTTATGAAGATTTACTTAATCGTGTGAATATCCTGTGGGTTTTAACCAATTAAAAGAATAAATAATGTTTGACCAATTGATGAGCCATTATTCGAGAAAAACAAGAAAGGAACCACATCCTGATCTGCTTGCTAAAACTCATCAGCAGAAGGAAGCTGCAATAGTATATTTTATGAATATTACAAAACTGCTCGGCTTAAAAATAAATAGAATGAGTCTGTTTAAAAGGTGATTGAAAAAAAAATTGCTATTCCAAATTGAAAATAACAAGCAAAATGTCAGATTTCCGGAAAATATTCACTTGGCGTTATAGAATCAGTCTTGCAAAAATTGTTACATAATTTTGATATGATCAGGAATACTCCTGAGTCTTCAAAACTCATAACCTTGCTATTATTGTGCTTGAGTTTATCTCAAGTTTTTCTGGTGAGAGCAATGTTTATTCTCTGTTTTAATTTAAGAAATAAAATGAGGCAGAAAGAGGTGATTGTGATCAAAAGACATCTAATTAATTCATACTTTAAAACTTAAACATTGAGAATACCAGAATTTTTGTTACTTTTCAATAGTGTCTTTTAGTTATCACCAAAAAAGTTAACCTTAATAGAGCAAATTACTGGGGAAAGTGTAGAAAGTAGGGCAATATTTAAATGAAGCTGTTTGGTGGGCATGCGAATCTTGGAAGAATGAGTAGATAGATAGATAGATAGATAGATAGATAGATAGATAGATAGATAGATAGATAGATAGATAGATAGATAGATAAAAAGGGCTGAGACAAATAAAATCTATGGGTTACAGTATTTGTTAAATGTGAAACTGAAATATATGTTACACTGTTGTAAGCAATCCAGTCTTTAAAAAGTTGAATGTACTGAAATAGTTCCTAAAATTCAAAAACGAAAAGGAACCAGTTACAGCACAATAGCACGAGGTAGGTTAAGATGTAGAAATTGTCAGATATCTAAAATCTGAAAGATGGGGCTATTTTTAACAAAACAAAAGATCATTTAGTCTCAGAGAAGTTGCAAAGAGAAAGAAAAGAAATACAGCTGCCTGACCCTGGTCAGATCAAACCCTGACCCTGGTCAGATCATACCATCCATTCTTTTGTGCCCAGCTCACGTCAAGATAATAGATCAAGATAAAGGCACTTGAGTTTTTAAGACTGCCTTTTTAGAAGTACTTTCACCTTTGAAGGTCTCCAGTATTAAAAGCCATTTCTCTTTATACTGATGAAAATCTTTTACTGTACTTTAGAATTATAAAGTTCCTAAGATGAGTGTAAATCAAAATGATGGGAAGAAGTATCTACTCTAAATGGAAATATTTATAATTATTTTTCCAGTTGATCTCAAGATCCTAAAATGAGTCTA
Source organism: Phalacrocorax carbo (assembly GCF_963921805.1). Taxonomy (NCBI): domain Eukaryota; kingdom Metazoa; phylum Chordata; class Aves; order Suliformes; family Phalacrocoracidae; genus Phalacrocorax; species Phalacrocorax carbo. Next base: position 143,604,668 of record NC_087514.1, on the reverse strand, counting down.
TTTTTATTGGGAAACATTAACTTCCAAAAAAAAATATCCATTATCATTAACATTTCTTAGTACAATAAATGAGCAACTTTTAAATGACCTCAGCATTTCATTTTAAGCTGAGTAATAAAATGATGTGCAGAGGACACTACACAGAACCACACAAAGTAAAAATGTGTTCCTCAATAAGTCAATACAGCAACTCTGAAATGAATAATGTCAAAATTGCTTACAGGTTTCCTGAAAGAGGAAATGCCATGTTGGTAATGTTCAAACATAGAATAACAGAATTGTTTAGGTTGGAAAAGACCTTGAAGATCATCGAGTCTAACACTGCCAAGTCCACCACTAAACCATGTCCCTAAGCATGGCCCCATTTAAATACCTCCAGGGATGGTGACACAACCAATACCCTGGGCACCCTGTTCCAATGCATGACAACCCTTTCAGTGAAGAAATTTTTCCTAATATCCAATCTAAACCTCCTCTGGTGCAACTTGAGGCCATTGCCTCTCGTCCTATCCCTTGTTAATTGGGAAAAGAGACTGACACCTACCTCACAACAATCTCCTTTCAGGTAGTTGTAGAGAGCGGTAAGGTCTCCCCTAAGCTTCATTTCCTTTCTGATTAAACAACCCCAGTTCCCTCAGCCACTCCTCAGAAGACTTGTGTTGTAGATCCTTCACTATGTTCATTGCCCTTCTCTGGACACGCTCCAGCACCTCAATGTCTTTCTTGTAGTGAGGGGCCCAAAACTGAACGCAGTATTCAAGGTGCAGCCTCACCAGTGCTGAGTGCAAAGGGACAATCACTTCCCTAGTCCTGCTGGCCACACTATTTCTGATGATACGATAGAACTCAGTAATTTGTAGTGTTGGACTGTCAAAATGACATTGGAGCCCACAGGCAGGGAAATACTTTTTCAGGTTATTCTGATCAATGTGGTTAATCAAGCTTTTAGCTGAAAATTCTCATAATCGTTAAATTGAAAGCAAGTACGTTTCTTTCAGTCTGCAGTAAGTTGATGGACCTTTTGGAACAAAATGGTACACGCATAAGTATAAGACTTGTGGGAGGTCTACCTGGGGGAAAAACTGAAAACTTTGTTTTGTTTCCTTTTTCTGTAGAAGATTGATATAATTCTTTAAATATTTTAAATACATTAAAAGCCTTTAAAAGGTTGCTCAAGAGAGGAAAGTAACAAAATATTGCCTGTTCATGTTTGTTGATAAGGAAGTAATGAGCTTAAATTGTCATAAATGAAATACGAGGCAAAAGCGTTCTAAAATGAGTAAGCATTGGAATAAGTTCATTTAAAGAGGTGCAATCAGCAATACTGAAGTTTTTTAAATTGCATTAGAAAAAACATTTCAGGCATAGCTGACGTTGTCTTTGAAAACCAGAGGTGGACAAAATAAATTTTTATGTTCTTCTGGTCCATGTCCTACAACTTCTTGATGGCACATCTGATATGTTACAAAGTTACAATGTAATTTAAGTATACTAATGACTCCTTTGTGAAAAGCATCATATCTTCAACAATGTTACTAATTTTTTATTTTTCAAGTCATGTCTGAAAGCGTATTTCTGCTAACACTGATGCTGAAGCATTTGGTTTAGGATTTAAGAATGCCTAAAACTCCTAAGAAGGCTAGCATGTAAAAAGATTGTGTTCTGGTATTGCTTTCTGTTATGTCAGTTTTTAGGTTAGACCACTTAAAATCTGTGGGCAAGCAGTAGGACATTCATTACAAAAAGCTTCAGATGTTTGTTTGAAAAATATAGACAAAAACTTAAAGGTACAAAAATATCATTGTGCTGGCATTCAGTTGCATAAATATCATATATCATTGTATTACCTACAGATTCATAGATATGAATGCAGAACAAAAAATCCACCAGTCTGTCAATTTTTCTTAAAGGTAATATATTTCTTCCTGGAAAATCCACATAGGTTGTTTCCTCTCATCTGAAAATTTTCAAGTAAAGGTACTCCTGCCCAACTTAACTGTTCCAACTAAATAGTTTTAAGTGTTTCTTAAAGAAAGATATACTTTGAATTTCCTCACTTCAAATTCTAGTTGTTGGACCTCATTTTGTTTGGGGTGGGGTTAATCTCTCCTAATTTCATACGTATTTGGTGTTTACTGTTTGTCTTGTTTCCTTCTACAGACAGTGGTAGAGAAAGAGAAACCTAGAGACTAACTTATCCCACTTGAAGATATGTGCCTAAGACAGGTAGGATGAATCGATGTTTGGAGAATCTGTTTCCCTCCGTTGAATAAGGAAGGAATCTAAATGAGTGGCTTAGATTAGACATCTAGTTTTAGATGTCCAAAGAAAGGTGAGATGCAGCCTTCCCTTAATCTGCAATATTGCAGTGCTTCACAGTATTTGGCTTGCTTTCTGGCCCCTGGACTTCTCTTGGTAAATCATTGAACCACATTCAGTATCCTCATGTCACACTCTCTGAAGCTTGGACACAGAACTTGTGCTTGGGGGCCTTAGCAGTGATGTGGGAGAAGAGATCATAACTTACTTATTCCTTCTTCTTATTGCCCTGTTTAATACATCTGGGAGCTGTACAAAACCTTTTCATGTTAGCATTGCTCTGGCAACTCCCAAAGAGGTGTTCATGCGCAGCAGGTCTGTGTCATAGGATGGCATAGAACTGGATGGACCTTCTGAAACACTGTCTTCTCACTGAAACACTGTGTTCTCCCAGACCCTGTGTTGATGTCAGGCTATAAAACACTCCACCTTAAAAAAGAATTGAGTCTTGCTCTCCCACTGCTGCCAGCTGATTGCTGCATCATTTTTCTATTCTAAAATAAGACTTCTTAGCATCAATATGTAACTTTTCTTTTTCCCACAACCAGTTTATATCCATTCAGTTGTCTTCTAACATTGTCCTTTAGTTCAAATAGCTTTTACCTTTCCTGGTGATAGAAATCAGAGAGAAGTCATAATGACTCTCAGCTATCACTTTGCAATGCAATACTACCTACCTCATTTTCTTCCTTGTGGCAACTGAAATGGCAAACATTAATTCTATCATTCCAGTGAGATGCCTTGAGGCAGGCAGAGCCTCTCTTCAGGTCCAGGTGGGCTCACCAATATACTAGGTCAGCTCAAACTTTTTGCCTGTTCCATTTCATTTGTTTTCATACCCAAACTGGTGACTCAAACATAATTTGTGACTATTATTAAATTCAGGACTTTATCTTTCGCCATTGATCCCAAGCTGCTTTGTTGCACAGTAGCTTTTGGTTTTCGTCCCATTTCCAGTCCTCCCATCCTCAGGATGCTTCAGCTGTGCCATTTGGATATATATTGCATATTATATGCATATATGTTTGTACCTGTCACTTATGAATGATAACCTTCAAAATTTCCTTAGCACACTGTTACTTTTTGTGCCAAAGTCTTCAGTGAAAATGTCTAACAAGATCAGGTATTCAACCGGTCCTTCATGTCCAGGCCCTGAGGGGACCAACAGGCCTGATGACCCTGCCTGGCCTCCTCCGGGGTCTCCCCACACCCTTCCTGCAGCCCCAGACCCCATGTGATTGGCATTTGACAGGCCATTGCTGAACCTTTTGTTATTTCTTGTCACCCTTCTCTTCTGGATTGTACTAGTGAGCCTGGTGGGAGCTGAGAGAACTAAGCTCCTTCCTAAGAAATAACATTTGATATCAGATATCCAGCAAGAATATTCAGGGTTTGTGCATTCCAGGGACTTGGCAGCAATTCTATGTGCACAATTAAAAAATGCAAGAAGAGATGTAAAAGTAATTGTTGGAGTATTTGCACGTAATGGTGGCTATTCCCAGAAAATATTCACTGTTTTAAAAGTTGATAAAATGGTTATAAAAAAGTTCAGAGACACACAGTCCAATAACTACTGTCAAGCTAAGTAGAAAAATGACCTATGAAAGGCCAGTAAATTGGAGGTGGAATAGTATGAACATGCTTTCTGCCAGCTTAAAAATTACTCACTTTTTCCAACATGTTCTCTTATCAGTATACCTAAAGAAATTCATGGCCCATCAGGAAGTGTTAGGCAGCATAATTTTATTGATAACATTCAAATGTGAGGTGAAAGTGCTTCCACTGCAAGGTCCATGTCTTCAGATGTTCATGCACTCATTTATGAGAGGTTTTATTTTATCTGGCTTTACCCATCTAAAAGTTTTGTGTAACCGTTTTGTCTACCATAGCTACATTTAATGGTGAGAGAGCAGTCAACGGAGTCTTCTTCCCAGTCATATTAAAAATCAGTCTTAGAACTCAAGCGAATGTTTTTGGATAACTGTAAAGGGTGCTGAAATAAATAATAGCTTGGAGATCTACACCATTGTGGGGTAACATTAGGTCAGAAAAATCATGCATCTTACCAAATATGAAGAGGATCCTTGTTGCCTGTTCTGTGCTGACACTTTCATCACTGTCACAGTTTATCTGAGAGTATGGTGGTGACAGTAGTGTAAGTGTGTTTTATGGAAAAGAACATAAAGAATGGCTGAATTACACAAAATATATAAATGGAGATATGCGGACCTTTAATAATGCATGACAGAACTGAAATGGGGTGCAAAGCATTTCATTTTCTTGAGAATGACTCATCTTTCAAAAAAATTGCATCATAAGAGAGAAAAATCACACCCCCAAACGATACATTGCAAAGCTTTAGCTATCACAGAGTGTTATGGACCATATATATGATGAATATGTTACTGTCTTTGGGACCTCAGTCACCTCAATCTCAACAGGCTGTTGCAGTAGTAGGGCTACAGTTCAGCAAGGAACTTGAATGAACTGAAGCATTGTTCTCTGTACAGTTGTGTGATAAAGTTAAACATATGTTTTAATACGTGTTGCATTGGGGCTTTTAGGCAGACAATATATATCTTACTCTTAGAACAAGCTAAAATAGCTCTTTTGGTAGATGCCTGTGTGTTAGTTCCTGCCTTGTGTTTGGGATATGGGAGCAACATTACCTTGCAGTGTGTTCTTACTACATTATAGGAAGTCATAATCACTGGAATATTAAAATTAAAGAATAAAAAAGGAAGGAAGTGGAGATCACACCTGTTTCTCCAAGAATTGGGACCATCCTCACTCACAGGTTTTTCCTGTTTGATGTGAAGAGTAAAACATTTACAACATTATGTGTATACTTCAGCTATTTAGCTAGATATGGGATGTCTCTGAAGCCTTTAAAGAAATTTGCTCCTCTGCCAGCTATGTGTGGTCCTTGAACACTTACTCTAGGAGATGTGATTCATTAATAATAAAGGAAAGTGTGTGCTGTGTGGCTAACTCGGGCAGAATGCATCAGCATGCATTATGTTTGAGTTTGTTTCTTTGTCTTTTGTCCTATGCCCAACAATCCCACAATCTTCTCCTGAAAAGTTCATTAAATAGTTTCACTTTGGGAAAAAAAAAAAAAATTACATTGTTCCTACAGCTTGACTGCATTACATTAAAAGTTTGGTTGACTAAGGGAGCTGAGTGAGATACACTGATCAGTGGAAAAACCAGATGTTACTGTTTGTATGAGCTGAACTCTATGGCTAAGTTAAGCAGGCAGCCTGACCACTGGAGCACAGAGAGTGCAGTGCAAAGAAGTTGAAATAGGTCCAGAGGAATAAAATTAGGCATAGAAGGGCAGCACTGAGACAGAGTTAGTAAGCTTTGCTTGACTTCAGTGTAATGCATACCTGATTACATCAGTGTCCCTGTATATGGACTTCGTATCATTTCCTGCCTAGAAAAGATCACTAAATCTGCATAGAACCACCTCAGTGCAGACACCAAACTGCAGAAAATTGGACTTATTTTTTTCTGGGATGAAGCTGGACCTGGAAGAAATACAGTCAAGTTTTTACAATGGTGTCTGTGAACAGTGCATGGCCTTGCAGATGAAACATATATGGAGCTAGCTCCAATGTCTCTATCTATAATATAAACCTCCACTGGTATTCCTCTCAGGTTTAAATAGCTGCCTACTGCTAAGAAAATTGCCTTGCTCATTATTCTGACAACGCCGCCAGCTGAATTCCATTTTACAGATATTTCCCATCCTAGATAGCTAACAGACAGGTACAGAAGCTATTTCAAGGACACCAAAGACATCTCATCCTCTCCAAAAAGACTTTAGATTCAAAAGTGACCATTATTTCACTGATGAATGTTTATAAAGTGTTTAGTCTAATGTGTTTCACTTGGAATTACAGTGAAACACCAAAAAAAAAATCTCTTCTCAAGGAAGATTGGACTCAGAATTTGTGGAAGACAGGTATAGGTTTGCCTTCTCTTCTGTGCAGAAAAAAATGACACTTTACTTCAGAAGAAAAGAGTCTGAGCTGTAGATGACAATTAGAATTGTGTGAGATTATTTGGCAGAAGGCAGGAGAGGTGCTCCAAGTAACAGGTCTCATCCTGACATCCATGCAGTCCAGTCATCCACCAACAGTTTCATCTGTGTGAGGGACTGCTGCCTGCAGGGTCTACATTGCTTGGAAAGGAACAGATTCTACAGCATCCAGTAAACTTGTCTAGTATGTTGAAATCACATAATAGCCTGACTTCTACCTGTGAGCTTTGATGATCTCCCCAACTCCTTCCTGAATGGCAGGTAACTGAAAATGAATAAGCGAGAAGTACCTGTTCACAGAAGTCCTACTTTATAATGCATAATCTTTCTTGCATGCACATACATATAAACCAGGTACAATCTGATTCTTCGTTGTTTGAGATGAACCCACTTAAATGCTTTACATGCAGTTTGTTCTCCTGTGGATTGCCTTGCTGAGTAGAATAAGAAGGTTCATCTTTGTATTTGAAGTGCCTTGGAATTGCCTAAGCAGGACAATTTCAGCCTTTTCATTTTAGTTTTAAAATCTATAAGGAATGGACAACCATGAACGGGTAAATAAGTATTGATCCAAATTTTCAGTCTAAATTTGAACCTTTGCTTAGATTTACAAACAATCAGGTAAATGTTGAGCTTTCTTCTCTGTTATTGCATGTCCTCCATTTTTTCCTGTTACAGAAAGAGAAAATGTGTTGAAATACACCAGGAAAGGCCACCCAAAAAATACGTGATAGGGTGTGCAGACATTTTGTGTTGCATTGGCCCAAATGTGTCCTTAAGAGCCAAGGTTTCTCAAAGAGTTAGGACTGAGTAAGCATCTGACCTATTGGATGACACACAAACTTAATCAGTAAGAAAAAACACAACCTAAAAAGCCGCTGTATAAATAGAACCTTTAATCCTTCTGAGGTAAGATGAAGACAGGGAGCAAATTGTCTGTCAGAAAACAGCTGGCACAATAAATCTAAAAAGATCTCTTGCTGACACTAGTCAAATCTCCATAGGGGAAAAAATGCCATGCAACTTCGTGTCAAAACAACAGAGTACATTTTGGTGCATGTAAACTGATGTGACAGAAGTCTCAACAAATCCATCCATATTGGATGATGGCTATTAACAGCATTCCAAAAGAAAAAAAAAAAAGACAATGGAAAAAAATTACAAACACCCAGGACCTTTCCAGACATATCCAAATCAGTCTGTGGTCCTTGTGACACCAAACCCTTATCAGTACCATCTGAAGTCTTCCCCAATTCTTCAGGCTTTGGAAAAGGAATAGTTTGTTCATCTGCCAGTTCAGCCAGGTCTGGTGTATCACCAATAACTATGATGCTTACCATGTCTCTATCACTAATACCAATAATGTTGGCTTTTCTTTGAGGAGCAGAACATGCTAATATGTGTAATAACTTTAACTCTGGTACTGCTTTCTTACTGGGAGTTTACCCTGCACCCCAGTCTAAAACAGGTGAAGAATATCACCTTCTGGAATGCCCCTCTGTCTACAGGCTCTAGAGAAAACTCAAAAGATTTTGTGCAGCTAAAATTTTATTATATGAATGCTACTCTACATGACAAAGTAAGGCAGCATGAAAATTTGCTTTCTTAAAGGTAAGTGTGTGGTGAACTTTACTTATAGCCAGCTGCTTCAGCTAGCAATGCAAGTCATTAGAACTGGTTCAGCTGGTGCTCATCAGGAGAGGTTCAGTGATACTGATAATACCATTAAAGCACACGAAACAATGGCAGCATAATGAGGCCTATGGTTTATCATGGAAATCAAAATCACCATGGCCACAGAAAGTAATGTGAAAGTATAGCCTAATCTTGCTGTCAACATAACCGTAGAAAATAATTCACAACTACAGCCTGATCTTACTGTCATTGAAGTTGTGGCAAAACCTCCAATAACTTCCATCACTTGTAGACTGGAATTATAAATCCTTTTTGGTCTCAGCTCTTAGATTTTCCTCTTGTCCACATGCTGTTCAAAGAGTTTCCTATAATTTCTATTGGAAATATCACCATTAAAGTCATTCACATGACGAAACATAATTTGTGAACAGCTTAAATGCTTGAGATGCATTTTAAAATGAACTTCTGAGGCACAGTATTGGTTAATCACTTCCTGTTCAAAATTATTTTTATCAGTTTTATCCCCTTGCAGTTTTTTAATTGTTTAAAGACCATAAAACATAATGTTGTCTATTAGAAAAAAAAAAAAGAAGAAGCAGCGCTTTTATAGCATAACATAATTTTACTATTGGTGTTATTAACATAAAAGGATATATTAAAACATTTTTTAAAACTGTTACAATCTTTAATGATAATAATCAACTTTTATATTTCTTCCATTTTCTGTTCTCTGCATCTGTTATTATGCCATCTATCCTTTGAACTTAAACTACTTCTGCCATTGACAAGAGGAAAAAAAAACATTTCTTTGTTAGAATTAAGTCTTCATATACTCATTTATAAAAGAAGCTTGTCATGTGCCTAAATTTCAACATGTGAGTAGGAAGTTAGATTATTTTCACAAATATAATACTTGTTCATGATTTCAGGATAAAAAACAACCTTAGAAATGCTACTTGCAGTTCAAGTAAATGATCTTAATTCATTAATTTGAGAAAAAGATGTTATAATAAGTGGAGCAGTGAGGGATTTGAGTAAGGAGAAAGGTGGTAGGGTCAACAACTCTTTTTTTGGGGCAGAGAGGAGTAGTTATTACTTATGGTACTAAGTGGTGGAATACAAGATAATTGCAGTATGCCAGAAGACCAGCGTCGCTTACTGCTTCCATAACACTTATTATTCAGAGGAGTTGTGTACTTTAATTCCCAAGTATGCATTACAAGAATATTTTATAAGCTGTCTTTTAGGATTAGGAATGAGAAATTGCAGCTGGAGTAAAGTAAAACTTTCTGGAATTAATAACTTTGCAACTGGCAGTAAGGCTATGGCTGAAAAATGGAAAATGATGATAAATATTATATATAAATAATTTGCAGCAAGTATGCATAGCTAAATTTTACTCACATCTGTATTATTCGCATTTGCACATTATGTCCCACAGTTTAGTATAATTACACATTATTTTATCACTGACAGACAACAGCTTAGCCTTGCCATTGTTTTGAAAGAAAGTGGGAGATGCTAGGGAAAGTTGACATATGCAGATATGAGAGGGAGAAGCTATGAAGATTTTTCATTCTACAAAAGTATCTCCAGAAGCTACTGGAACACGCATCTTTGACACTGTCCTCTCTACTTGCTCTATGTAGTGTATGGAAAACTCTCTGTAATATTTGTCTGTGAATCATCATGTCCCTCAACAAACAGCTAAGGGATATGTTTCTTACCAGAACTGCTCTGACTGGGTTTGTCTCCAGAGATTTGAATGCTGATGAACAAGCTCCTCTAGGCAGTCTGAAAAGACTGAACAGACCTCTGTAAAGCAGCTGTGGGAATAGACTCAAAGGGGGGAAAAAAATCTTTCCAAAGGTCATAGCATTATATGGTGGAATCAGTGAGCCACAGAAAATAACTCCTATCCAAGAACAGAGCAAGCAGAACACTTTGAACAACTCTAGGAATGGAGAATTTGGGAGATACTGTATAGGAAAACAGGAAAATATGTAACATTGCCTACTGTTACTATTAGACACATACGATGTGATAAAAATGAAAATAAAAGACAGAAATCGCTTAGGAATCTTCCTTGTATCTTGGTTATTTATTTTTTTTTTGCTTCCTGGGAGACGGTAAGGATTAAAAAAAATTTTTTGTTCATGTGATGTTATAGGAAGCATTTTATTAAGTGTTTTAGCAAAAAAAAATTTATTATTTCTAGTATCCTGCAGATTCTTTTTCTAAAATTCTCAGCTGACAAATCTTCATCCTGCATTTATATGCTACATAAAAAAAACAGGATTCCATCACCTGTTTCAATGCAATAAACAGTTCCTTTCAATAGTCCTTTAAATTGCAAAGATACAGGCCAGGTGCAGCATTTGAACTATTGATTTCCCTAAAATATAATATTGCCACTCACTGACAAACTGCAATATATTAATAGGATTTTTAAAGAAAATATTAGGGTGCTGCCTACACTGGGTCTCAGAAACATAGTTTTACATAGGGAAAATACAGTATTACTTAGTGTTATTTGACAAAAAAAACCAAACCTGGATGGTTTAAATGGCATTGCTGTCTTTGCTTTAGTAAACCAGTTTGCACCAAATGAAAATATTTTCTCTTTCAGTTGTGTCTCTCAGCAGCAACTATTAATCTTGCAGCTGATGTGAGTATGCATAACTCTGAATGTAGTCTATCAGCCCTTGAGGATCTTGTGCTCTTTGTCTTGTTCAGGGGTAAATCCACATTAATAAATACTTTCCAGAGAAAATTTTTTCTGATTATTATTTTACTGACAAAGTAAATTTTTGCATTATTTAATTTGCAGGAATGGCGTAAAGACCACCATAGATTCTAAGGTGTTTTTCAATAATATTTGTTCAAGAAGGATGAACATTTCCCATTTATTTAAAATATATCATGCCTGAAGTATCCTTACCAACTTCTGAACAGATGTTTTTATGGGACAGTTTTATTTGGGTAGCTATTTATGTACCTTAGAGTTTACTTTTACATAGGTGGTTAATAAAAAACGCATCTCCAGCAGTTGCGGAAAGAGATAAACAATACTTCAGGTATCCAGACAACTTTGCAGAGATCATTATAAGTCACCCAACTAACCATTCAGCTAGCTTCTTACAAATGCTGATGACCGATTGCCTTAATTTTTGTTACCTTTCTCTCAAGTTTAAAAAATCTATAATACTTTTAGTCCTGATACATTACATATCTTCTTGATTTGTAATACTACTCGGTAGTCAGAATATTTCTCTACATTCTTAGAAATTTTGGAAAGATATCTGCAAAACCAGCAATCTCTCATAATTTAATCTGCTCAAGACCTTTGTTCACCTCCTGCACTAAACATAGAATTTTGGCAGTTTAGCATGTATTAATTGACTTGTTCTTGGGCTTTATTTTAATCATGTAAGTATTTGGTAGCTAATGATCTATTGGGCTGTAACATTTGGATTTTGTTTGTAAACATTTCTAGACATCTTGCTTCATAGCCCTAAAGATTTTTACAAAGCTCATGGGCTTGTGGTGGCATGATATTGCTGTCCAGCCCAACGCAAAGATTAAGGATCAGTAGGAAAATTTGCTTTCTGGTTGTATCTATCACTCTTCACTGATTAAATACTGTCTGAGACTTGTTACCCAAACTTTTAGATTGCTAAACTTAACAAATATGAATCCTCTTGGCTATGATATTCATCACACAATAGTACTGAATTTTTTGCAATGGCATAGAGATCCATAAGATGTATCACCTGACATCATGGTTCAGTTGGTTAGTCTATGAATTGATCACAGATTTTGATAAAAGCATATATTTATTGATTTTAGAGGGATGAGCTTGTTTCCACATAAGAGTTTCTTGAAGATAAGATGTATTAGGGCCATCAAAACATTGCTCACTATCTTACATTGGAACACAGAAATCTTTCACATTTCAGTATTTTCATGCCAGACCTGCTGGCTGTCTGAAAAGATCCTGAAAAAGACTGTATAGCACTTCATGACAGAATTATTTTTTCTAACCTACATTCTGGCTAAGGGCACCCACATGTGGAACTGCCTGATGTGTTTTCATACTCAGCACAAAGATTTTTAGGAGGTTTCTATGTACATCTGGGGCCTTCCCATTCAGTTATGACACTGTTGGGTGGAAGGTTCCATTCCTGGTAGTGTTAAAGAGCAGAACAGCAATATTTGCCAGTTGCAAAACGGGTTTTATTGTGATCAGTGAAATATTTAACAACTGAAAGTCGAATATCTGCTTTGTCAAAGAAACTGGCAACATGCACTCTCACGGAATACTCCAGTCTTTCATTAATTTCATTCTCTATTTATGCCTCTGATGGCCCATCAATCTTTTCCACTCTTTCAAATATCTCACTAATGCACACATTGTCTACCAACATCTGAAATTTCAAGAACTGGAGACTGGAACCAAACATCAGAAACATGTAATTGGTGTTCCAGACAGGATTGCTGAGAAATCTTTTAGATTTGTCTCAATATAACCTTGAATGGCAAAGGTGTAAAAATGATAAGTACTGGGAGAACAAAATATCCTGACATTTATTTAGATAGTGCGGGTGTGGTTTTGGGTGATGCTTTGTTCATGATTACTCTTGGTTTTCTCTGGGTAGATAGAAGTAGATGCACTTGACATGTTATTGTGTCTGAATTTTCTCTCTTAGTCTCTACAGAATAGTACAAACTATTTTCCTTGTTTCAGAAATGCAGCATTAATAGAAGTTTAAGCAGCACAGCCTTTCATCTAGTTACAGTTGTGGTACTGAACAAATCTGGATGAATGACCAAAAACTGAAACTTGACCCGTAGGAGTAATTTGTCTGAGAAGAGGACATGGGTGTGTAAGCATGGAGTTATAACAGGTTTTTCCTATGCTGAAAACACATAGACCTGCTTGGAAACAGCACAAAGTAGAGACAAGTTGCTAAAGTTAATGGAAACAATACAGATGATTATCACATATTATAAACACCAAAAAAAGAAGGAAAGCATTTTTACTGTGGCCTCTTCCACTCTCATCTAGTAGCATTATTGGTATTATTAATTCTATTAATTGTCTAATATTAATCATAAAAGAGTTTGTAATGAAATTTTATATGTTCGTACAAAGTAATCTGTGCTGATTTGTTACCCGTGGGGGACAATTTTCCCTTTTCCAAAGGCAGAGTTTTGCCTGTTGTGTTTAAGAAGTTTCATTTTCTTTTTCTTGTTAAAGTTTTATTTCCTACTGTCAATTATTTTCAAGGCTAATGAACTGGAAATTGGTTTGCCTTTGCAATTCCCAGAATCTCCTGTTATGTGAAAAATTGTGTCAAACTATAGGCAAAATAGTGACAATGAGTGAAAACCACATAGAACATTTCTGCATGTGTGGGTTTCTAATGTTAAATGCAAGTTAAAGGCCTTGATTAATACACTTGCGACTGATTCCATTTGTAATTTCTTTCTCCAGCAAGACTCAGTTTTATGGGCAATAATAGCACAGAACACTGTGGTTAATTGTGTTATGGCTTCTAAAATTGTGTACACGATTCATTTGGAGGTCTTGCAATGTACATGCAGAAGCCAAAAAAATTAAAAATAAAGGCCTCTTATTAATAACAATTTTTTGACACTTGGCACAGTCTTTTGTGCTGCGTGAAAAAATAGACACACAGCTGTTAATTCACAAGGTAAGTAATAATCCTTTGATTACAGTAGCTAAAGGCTGTCCTTTAATGGATTTTACTTGTCACTTTTAATTCTTTTTAATCTATGTCTGCATTTCATTAGAATGGCTTTATCATTCTGATGGCCCTCCTGTCGTTATTCTGATTGAGTTAATGGGTTGTCGTCATACCACAGAGCTCCAGTATAAAATATAATAGTGTTATATTTATAGTCTTCAGGGACATTTTTAAGATGATTGCTTTGCCAATCAGCTTTTCTGGTTTTACATAGTACATTATTGTAAATGGAGTGCTGTATTTTGCTTTCTCTTGCCTGGTAGGTACTCTGAGCAAAGCTTCTGTCTTAATCTTCCATGACTTAATCTACATAGAAAATTCAACAGCCAGTTGGCGAGGGAGCTAGAAAAGATCTGTTATAATTTCCTGTCCTGCTCATCAGCTGCGATTTTGACTTTCTGTTTAAAAGCTACATGCCTGCACTGCAGTTTTCCTAACAGATGATACAGGTACTTGAATATTACTCAAAAACTTACCTGAGGTCTCATAATGCAGCTAGTAAAGTGGATTTGTTACTATCTCGTGTTCTCAACTACAGCTGTATAGCTGAAGGATGTGTGATATTTAGGCCTTTATGCTTCATTTACTTATCTTTGGTAAAACTAGTGTTCAGGGTGCAGTATTTTTTCCATATGTTATTGAAGAGTCTGATAAATTGCTAATAATTTTAAAGATAATACTTTTTAATAGAAGGAAACCTTGTTAAATAATTATGGAACATGTGTCAGGCAGTTCATGATTACTTTTTCAATTATATTCTTTAAAAATTATGCTTGTTGCACATAGAACAATGTTTGGAAGGAGAATAATATTTGCCTTTTTAGGTTGACAGAAACAATATACTATACAAGAAATTATTGTAAAGAATCCATTAATACAGTATTGATGATTTTATCTATGGTACAAGTCCAGTTCTGACACCAAGCCGTGCTGGTGGTATTGAACTATATAATACCCTGCTGCATGACAGATGTCATAATTATAATAGGCAACATTTTACGATATGTTTTTGGAAAGCTTCCTAAAGTATGACTTATATGTTTATAACAATGAGTTAATCTTGCCTACGAGCTAGGAAATGAGGAAGATATGTGGAAAATAGCTAGCTAAATAAATACATTTTTATTTTAAAAATAATTTCAGTGTAACAATTTCATTTCTCCCTTTTCTGTAGAGATTTGCTAAAATAGGGTGCAGTTTTCAAAGAACATAAGTACTTACACTTATATTCTAAAAATTGATGAAGAAGCAGAGATATGCTGCTAACTTATATCAGTAGGTAAGGTTTTCAGAACTATATATAGAGATGCAGATGATTTTTTAAAACTGTCTTCTAGAAAGAAAAAATATTTGTTATATTTGGGGTAGTCTGAGTTGGTAGTGTTAAAAAGCAATTTCTTGGAAAAAGCTACTTATATACCTTGTGTTACTTGAATCTGTTAATGTTAAGTAGTGTAGAATGTCTGTCAATATGTATATATTCATATATACATTTATGTTTTCTTGTGCTCACTGTTCTTGCAATTAAGTATTTAATCGGAGTTTTGTTTTATTTTAGTCAATGAAACTTTTAATTGAGGCACACTTTCATAGGCTCCATTATTAGCAGACCTTAAACATGTAACAGATACCTGACTGTGACCTTTGTTCTATCCAGTTCCACTGTATTAAATTGCAGATGTCAAAGCTTGGTTAATCATGTGCTGCCCCGCTGCCAAAGAATTGTATTTTGTCGAAGTTCTGGTTGCAAATATATTTAAATATTCTAATCAGAGATAGAGGCTCCAGAACAATAACCTCTATGATTTTTTCCTGGACCCACCAGGGAACATCCTTCAGGCTGTCTAGCTTTTGTATAATTACTATTATTATTTGCATTCCTATAGTGCTGAGGAACCCTAGCTGGGAAGGAACTTCATCTGAGTCCTCCTACATAACGACAATCCAGTATGAAATCTTTACTATACAGGCAAAGCTCACTTTACAAATTCTGTCCCATGCAAATCATTGAATCCAAGTACAAGACACATTGAGATTTTTTTATAGTAGTGCACTTTTTAAAAACCTTTCAAATATTAATATTTTCAAAACACTATACTTAGTGCCCAGGCTTTCCCTTTTTGGGTAGCTACAGCAAAAGTGGCTTACATCAGCATTAGCATATTGCACAGAAGTCCATGTAACAGCACTCTGAGGAATGGAGAGCTTTTACTGGTTCACAGGCTTTCCTTTCTCTTGTAATTTTTAATGATTTCTAACATAGTACCTATGGTCTAAGCTTTTTCCAATTCCAATATGTCTGCAGTTATATAGATTTCTGCTTGACTTGGATGGAAGCAGCTTCTCCTGTTTTCTATACTTGCTTATATGTGTATAAGTACAGAAGCTCAGCATAATTGTCTTTATAACTTGCTTAAAGAATGATGCATAGATCTGTATTGATTCATATTTCTTTCTCTTCTGTATGAATTTTTCATTTCTGGATGTTGCCAAAAAAACTCAGCAAATTTATTATGGTATTTTTCTAGCCTGAGTTAAAGGACAGGCAAGAACAGGTGATGGTTTCATGTGGGACCTATTAGAACACAGTGGTCATAGAACCATAAACATTTACCAGAAACCTACAAAGAAATAAAATGGCTGCTAGAAATGTTTTCGTGTAGATTTACTCCACTGAGCTGAATCAGCAGAGAAAAATTTGTAAATTTAGAAGTGTTTTTTTGAAGGATCCATTCACTCTCAACAGGTTTGCTGGACTACCCTTATTCTACGTCAGTAAATGAGGGCTCGTTGACAGAGGTAGATGAGTGGCAAAACAGAAAAGACACAGGAAAGACACAATGAACATTTAGAAGATACTGCGTAGAGAAATGGAGGCAAAAATTGACAGAAAGCAGGGAGGGAGGGGGAAAAAGGAGACACAGACTAAAACAGAAGAACTTAGAAACAGTAATAAGAGAGAATATGTGCAAGTTGAAAACAGCAGGATTTTAACTTCAGTTTAGACTGATGATTTTTAATGCCTTAAGTCTCTAGATATCCTAGCAACAGTTGGGCTTATCTTTTTCATCTCTCTTTGCTTCAGCACTGCACTACGGGTTATAATTAAAGCTGGTCTAAGATAGCACCAAAATTGAATAAGTTATACATTGAAAACTGGCAATATTTTCTAAATAATGTATTCAATAAATAATATTCAGCTAAAAATAGGTAGAATATACAGAGTATTTTGTGCACACTCAGAGTTGGTCCTTGGCCCACATTTTATTATAACTAGTAGATTGATTTATTTTCTTTTTAGGGGAGGCAAGCAAGAAACACTGCTTTTCTTTCTAGCTTCACAAGACAGGATATATGAGTGCATTTCACTGTTACAATTTATAGTTCATTTTCGTGTATTATTCTAATAAGTAGAAAGTAATTAGTCCCTTCACTGGAACTTATTGGTGGCCTAGACATCAGTGATAATGATATGATTATGCTCAGAAGAGGAAAATAAAGGTAGTTCCAACTCCCTGGATGTATATTTAGTGCTTCAGAAAAGTTAATTTCCAAACCCAAACAAAATTAAGAGAAAATTCTGACTAACAGCAAAAAGGTACACAGAAAATTTTGTCTGGAAGTGGATATGAGAAAATATTTATAGAATAGAAAGCAAGCTGCATTGCCTTACTAAAAAGGACATCTTTTTTCTAAAAGTTCATTGCAGCTCAGTGGCAATATAAAGGACAACAATTGTCAATGTAAAGCAATGAGGAGAAAGTGGAAGAAAGGATACATAAAAATTAACCGATAAACATGGCAGTATAAAACACAGACTATTTAAAGGAAGATAAAAAACCAGGGTAAAAGGCAATCTGTTGATCTAAGACCTATGAGCTTCACAAAATACATTATGAATGAAATAAATATTGTCAAAGTTATATATTCTGTAAGTATGAAAAATCACATTTCGAATAGGTGTGAATTTTATATATATACACATATACACATATATAAAATAATGCAGAGAAGCCAAATATAATCAACACCTATTTGCGTAAAACAAATATGATGAGCAGAAAGCTAATGGAATTGAGACGAGAAAGTGCTCTCTATTACTTTACCAATCACTAATCTAAACATTAAACTGTAGTCTACAAAAAATATGAGTCTTTTCTAAGCCACCAGGCCTAGCCCACTTATTGCTAAAAGTCTTTGGTTTTAGCTGGGCCTATGAAATATTTAAATAGATGTTCAGTGATGACAGGTATTCCAGAAAGCTGAAGGAGTACAGATATTATGTCAGTATTCAGTAAGGCTGCCAGGATGTTCCACAAAACCATAATCCAGTTTAGTTTCTAGCCAAAATAATGTAAAAGCCACTATGGGAAGAACAGTATCAAGATGTGCCAATACCTAAAACATCTATCTCCACAGATGTTCTTCTCTTCTTCCTTGGACCCTTTCCAGGAGCAAACGTTACCTTGTCCTGCTCATCCTACCACTACATATCAGCAACCCTTCTTTGTGGTTGTCAGTGCAGAGGAAGGAGGACTGGTGGGACATATTTTGTTCTTGGTGCTCCTATCAACAGGATGTTTGTGGAGGAAACCCATCTTGCTTCCCTTGCTACAGCTCTGGTTAGAGAAAACAATCTAATATAGTGGCTCGGTTAATTAATTTTTTATCAAGATTTCTAGGAAAACTTGCCATGTCAACTAAACATTTCTTAGCTAAACACAGTTTTTTACATGTGTGGACATGGAAAACATACAAAGGAAAAAAAAAATCTATTCTTTCTCTATACTTTCCTTGTTTTAATCCTAAAAATTTACATTTTTTTCTTTACCACATAGGCATGGAAATCCATGTAGAGCTATTTGTTAGTTCTGAACCCTCATGTAATGAGGGTAATGCAGCTGAGACAGATGAAGTCATATTTCATATTATATTTTAATAAATTAGAATGTTAAATGGATTTAGAACTGCCCCTCTTTCTCTCTTTCCTAAGAAGTTGGACCTTTTATAACTAGTTTTACATTAACATTTACACTTACATTACATTACATAAACATGTTGTTTAGTTTTACATGAAATAAATACATATTTTTAAAGCCACCATCAAAATAATCTTGTTGAAAAGTGGGATGATGAAGGCGTTATTGACAGAATACTGGATTTTATTGTCAATTGAGATAAATTGAATAAATTGTTTGTGGCTTTATCACACAAAAGCATAGTTGCCATTCTGTACAGAAGTCATCACCACCCCACTTGTCAGGACTTTATAAAATAAAATCTACTAAAAACAGGAACATGGAAAGAAATTTAGGGGAAAATATCTGTTTTGACTCATTCAAACTGCTCTTGTTAAAGCATTTAAAATAAATAGATTCTCTGAAAAGTTTCTTGTTCAACCACAATCACTGTAATCTGCATTCATTATAATACTGTGCATTGTACTCCTTTGACAGCAGAGCTAAGCAGTCAATGTGCTCCTTTTTAGCAGTCTCTGCTGTACCAATCTCATATTATTAATAGTTGAGGCAGATGTACTGTATAAGAATTCCACAATTGTACCAAACGCATGTTGGCTTCTTACAGCCTTCTGTTAGCAAGCAAATGTTTAAAGCAATACCTACTACAATAACTTCTTGCTTAGCTTTTAGAATAATTTAAATGGAAGAGCTAAAATTCATACTTTATATCCAGAAGAAAAAGTGGTATAGCAATGTAGTTTAAATTACATACAAACAAATTATTATATAAAACCAACAGTTAAAAAAACCTAAAATGTCAGAATATGCAAATACATAGCTAAGACGCCCAAACAAACTCAATTTTATGTAGGCCATAAAGAAGACAAAGATCCGTATTATATACAGCCCGTGCTTCTTAGTGATATAAACTTCCTTTTACTTAGCCATATATCTATCTAACTACATTTGTTCCTCTCTTGTAAATCATTTTCTTTGAAGTTTAGTTGTCTTTTGTATTTAGAATAATGTCTCACTGAATGTAGAAGAATGTCAGATAATAATTAAGTCTACATAATACATCTGCTTAATGCCACAGCTGTGTTAGACAAAGAAACAAAGCCCAAGATGCCCTGACGTGGCAGTTAACAAGTCTGTACATGTTATGTAGGATCCAAATATTTATATGAGTTTTGAGGCGTTTTATATTTGATAAAATTCATATTGTTTCTGATTTGTGCTTATGAAAGCTGACATCACAGAATTATAGGACCACAGGATAATTCAGGATGGAAGAGACCTCAGGAGGTCTCTAGTCCGAACTCCTGCTCAAGCGCTGCTGTGGCTATGAAGTTGTACAATACGTTTTTTTCTCCCTTGCTGGAAGGACTATATAAAATTAATGGGAAGCTCTCTTTTCCAAGGGATCTTCTTAACTTCTTGGCTAATGCTTTACCTTTTTTTTAATGATGTCTTTAAAAAAATCACATTAGATAACTGGCATTGGAAAAGTCAATGAAATCTATTATTTTTCTTTTATAATAATTCAGTGAAGATAGTAATAATTATAATATCATATGTCCTTCAAGGCAAATTTCATTGAATTTTGCTCTTTGCATGGACCTAATTTATCTTTGCTTAGTTATCCTTGAAAATGTTCTTTGCCTGCTTGAGCATATGATAGATTTTTTTCATCTGCCACAGAAACCAGATTTTTAAAGGCTTTTCAGTTTAACTTTGACATTTGCTGTTATGATTTCAATCCTAGATGTTCCAAAGGTAGTCCTTGCAACACAAATATGGAAGAATAATAACTGGACTGAACTTCAGCTGACTGCATTTGGGCACAAATTCGTGACTAGAGAAAGACCTAAAAAGTAATTGTATTTCTCAAATTCTCCTCATTAGGAACAAGATTCTGTAGTCATTATTCTTTCTTCACAAAACTTAACTAAGATTTCTCATGCAAGACCACTCTGTTCATCTGTGTTTATGCCAAATTTTGATTAGGACTCTTGGGTACTACTGCAATATAAATAATTAATAATTAGAATTATGCTAATAGTATAAGGTTTGAATGCACAGGGAAAGGAACATTGGTATTCAATTTATTGTTGATCTGATTAGCAATCGTGCTTTCTGGAAACAATAGTACAGTGATAACTAAAATCAATGTCATTCTTTTGGTAAAATAGTTTGTGATTTTTCATTATTCTTGCCCTCCTTTGGAAAAACACTCTCAAAACACTTATTCCTTATAAGGCTGCATTTTTTCAGACATGGCAGCTTCATGCAGGATGAGCAATGGGTTTATGATGTCATTCAAGCCTAGCACAACAAACTGGCAAAAAAGGTCTATTTTTATTTACTATTTGACTTGCTTTTCAATGTGTCATTTAGTACTTAGAGCCAAAATATTTGTTCATCTAATGTGATTTGGCAGTTGCATACAGTACAGATTATATTAGGAAATAGAAAGTTAGAGTGTTGCCAGTTTGGTAAACCCTTTTCATGAGAAGTTTCCAAACCTTAATAAAATAATAATGTCAGAAACACAAAACTACTAAAGCCAAAATCACAAAATTGAAACTTTGGGTGATGGCAATAGACAAACTATGTGTCTTAGTAAACAAGAGAATCAGTGTAGATATTTTCCCTGTTGAGAATTCCTACAGAGGAAAATATCTGCAGTTATTGACATGGATTAAATATTTATTTAAAACAGTGCCTTGGAATCAGTCTCTTTTTAAATTTTCCTAAAACCACTGGGTAGGGTGAGTTATTAAAAAATTGTTACAGTGGGTTTTAGTTGGTTTCAGAGAAGCTATTCATTCTGCTAGAGAATTTATTGCTTTGCTAACATATTGGAGCTGGTTTTGGCCAACCTGCTCATTAAATTCTGAGCTTTCATGCACCTTGTTCTTAAATATGTAAACATTGATTAGAATTTTCAAAGGAAAATGGGCATTTACATGTAATTGGTGCAGAATACCCTGATGACAAGCTCATTCCAGCTCATTATTAGTGGAAATAAACATTCCTGGAATTTTAGAGGTTGCAAATGAGTTTGCCACTGCAATCATCTTCCATTTGCTCCAGCACGATAAGGGATGATCAAACAGCCAGTTATGAACAACTTCAAGAAAAGCAAACAATAAGCTATACAGCTCTCCAATTATTAATAATCTTCTTCCTAACATGCAGACAGTTTTAAGGAACATCTTTGCTATACAACTGCAGTTTCATAGTATTTATCAATGTTTGTTTACCATTTAATCAAAGAACCAGTGCTCATAAACCTGCCTTCCAAAAAAATGACTCATTCTTTATGATTAATTTTACAATAAATTAATTCACAGAAAAGTTAAATTCTCTAATGCAGGACAATGCATAAACACCCTGTTGATGTCCAGCTCCAAAGCCATACTGTCCCGAATGGTTTTTTCCTCCTTGCTTAGTACTACAACCTGTGAACTTATCTATGAAGCCACTGGCAATATACCAGAACAGGGATGTTCGGTGTGCTTTGTCTCAGTTTCTACCTATGAATACCATTAAGTTTCCAAATCATGTGTTTAAATTCACTGGGCAAAGAAGTATTAAATTACTATCCATTACGAGCATTTTTACAGTTCTGATATTCGACATTTATGGACCTGAAAGTGTGGGCAGAAATGTTGAGGTGACCTATGCTTTATATTATAACTATCCAGAAAGACCAATAGAAAACCCTGGGAAAAAAATCTTTACAGTTGTTTTCACATAGAAAGAAGGTGATATAATTCCTTAGAGAGGATCAAAATTAAATACTTGTTAGATTATGGAACTGGTCGTGAGAGTAGGAGGTTTACTGATCTCTAGGGATAGATATAATTAAAAGACTCTGTCAGGATTAAAAAATAAAATAAACTAACTGAGAAGGCAGACTTGATAATCATCTATAAAGCTTAGCCATGGAGCGGTAAACAAAAAGTCATAATCTCCCCACAGGCCACCCTCACAACATGACATTCAGGAACAGAACAAATACTGGCACAGAATCTTATACATCTTTAGTGGAGACAAAACAAGGCAAACAACAATCCAAAAATGGTCTATCTCATTTAAATTTAGTAATCTAAAATTAGGTGTCTAATTTTTTCATCCAAGGCCCTCAGCCTTAAGAACATTTTATCTCATCTATTTTAGGACCCCTATTTTACAATGGGCATTGTACAGCTGAGAATTATTTGCCCATTGGCTGTAAAAGAAGTCTAAAGTGAGTAGTCCTGTCTAAGACCAAATGTAATTTTTAGACGGTTGAATCAGGGTGAGTAAATCTATCTATGTAAGATTAATCACAATTCACTGCTAGTAAAGCAATACGTTGAATGAATTTTCACCATGCGTGTAGAGATGTGCCATTGAGGGCTAGCTCAGGACTCAGCAGTTTCCATTCAGATAAGCACGTAACAGGTATAACTTTGTAGGGATTCATATTATACTACAATAGAGAAATGTCTGCAGTAGTGCAGAAGCTGAATATCTGGGCTGGAGTAGTAAATTGCTGTAACACCTGAGCCTCAAAAAATATGTGCATGTGTATCTGTGTGTGTGTCTGCGTGTGAATGTATATGTAAATTTGCAGACAGCCACCCTTGTCTGTCACTCATCATGTAAAGTGTAGATTCAGGAAATGGCATAAAAATGTTGTAGAGTCCTTGTCATATCAGAGCATTTCTCTTGGCAGAAAAGCCCAATCAGTGCCAAGGAAGAGGAGTGGGCCCTGCATGTGGGGTTCAGGGCTGATGCCCCAGGGAATTACGGGATTATCTTTATTGTTTTTATTACAGTACCATCTGGGACTACTAGGCTTGGAGCTGGACCCTTCTGTGGCAAGTAACATGCAAACAGCCAGAAGGTATCTGCCCTGGATTTGTTATAATTCAAATTAAAATACAAAGGACAGCAGATGGATATAGACAGAAAGAGGAAGGGGGAAGAAACAAAAGGGAACAGTGAGATAATACAACATCAGTAGCCAAAACATCTTCTAGTTTTGCATTACAGCAAAGGAGAGGCTTCCCAAGCAAAGTGAAGGAGAGTGACGTCATGACTTGCTGGATGTTCATAGGTAACTGTCCCCCAACATATGGGAGATGCTGTAAGCAAGTGTGAAGGTAGGTATTTTAAAATCCAAGCAACTAAGAGATACACATTTATGAGGTCAGACTCTGAGTTCAAAGCAAGGAAGAATGAGATATTCTGAGACACGATAGGTAACATGAGCATAAGCTTTGAGCTTTGACAGTAACAACAGATATTCCATGAGCTTCATTCAACTCACAGGGACTATGTTAGCCAACATTCAACCAAATATGTTTCTTGCCATATAATTATAATTACAATTATAATTATAATTATAATTATTTCTTGTCTTTCAATTACAAAAAGAGGAAATCTCCAATATCTTTTCTTTTTTTTTAATTGCTAATACACAACAGGAATGGATTTATAAAAACCCAAAATCTTTAAAGCAATTCAGTTTGTTCATGACTTGTACAATCACCAGTTATCACACTCTGAAACTTGTTTTGGAGAAGTAGTTACATAATTGAAGGATAATTAACTGGGCCCTTTCCAATAGTTTCATTACAAAATGAGTGAAAACATTAAAGCTGCTTCAAAATTTACTGAATATCTGTTCTGGCCTTCAGGGTTTTTTCAGAAAGCCTGACAGTCTGCGAATCCATTTAATGACCTTGAATTTGAAGTTGCTCCATCACTGCTAGATTTTGTGCCATTTAATCAGTTATATCCTCAAGAACATCCTGCAACACAAGTGACACAAGGTAATTCAAAGCTGTTAGATAAGGGAATCTGAGGCATTAAAAGCTCAGGGCTGAATTTTTGATACATGCCTCTCCTTGGGCAATTTTGACACACAGAGCTATGCACACGCAAAAAAAAGGGAATACACTAGAGACCCTTCAGAAAACTCTAACATGAAACATTGGTCCTCAAGGGTGAGCTTCAGAGCATAGCTTTGTAAATAAAGCAGTAGAATAACATGATATCTAATATCAAATAGAATATAAGGAATTACCTGCTCCATAATCAATGGCTCTAGTACAACCGAGATAGGCCTGTAATCTCTAATAAAATCATAACCAAAAATTATTTCCATTGTCTTTCTCCCTTGCATTTTCCTCTAAATTCTTTCGCCTTTATTAATGGGAGCAGAGAAGAAATAGCAGAGGTATAAGATGAGATGTCTTTAAAATGTTAAAATGGAGTGAAATTTGTTTGGGTTTTTATTTTTGTTAAAAATCTTCACTGATTGCTAAAACTGAACAAACATGTAAATAAAGCAGCAGTGGCTGAAATGCAATGTCCGTTTTGTGGATTCCCATTCTCTCAATCTGAACTTTCACAGCTATTTTAAGAGTACTGTGTGCTGCTGAAATCTGTAAAGTACAATGAAATGTAATTTAATTGACAAGAGTTTGATTAATAAAACTGAAATGTCAAGTTATTTAAGATTAATACGTGACTTAGCTTTCACTGGCATTATCAACAGTAGTTCAAACAGTGAAAGCACTGGAATTTGTTTTAGGCAGTGTTTGTCCTCATTTTAAACTGAAAAGCAAATGAAATTAATATTGTGTTGGGTAGTGCATTATCTTTCACAGCTAAGCAAGGAAGGAAGGTGAAATAAGGAATTTAACAAAGGCAATGAAGACTAACAAAGGCAATGAATTCATACTCAGCTCTGGTGTGAACAGAGTATGTAACTTTACCTAGTTTTGCTGTATCTGAGTTTCAGGGAGGGAGCAGATTTCTGTGGGCTTGTTGATCAGAGAATAGAATAAAATGATCCTTTTCAAGACCTATTGTAGTTTGGTGTATGTTCACACAATCACAAAATTGCAAGCAATTGAATTAGTCATCTTAAGGAGTTTCCGTCTGCCAACACAGACACAGCAACGGACGAACTCCAGCCCATACAAATAGTAAAGCGAAAATTAAGTTTCAAGACAAGGACAGGGAGAGGTATATTCCCATGATCTCTGTCCTGAGGATTCTTGTCACTGTGGTTTACAGCTGTCAGTAGAGCCAACATTACTGAACAATGGGTACTGAGGGAACTGCTACATACAAAGGTCATATTCAAAGCTGGATGTATTTCAAGATAAGGACACTGTACTTAGCAGTGTGTTCAGATTCTCCCTCCTTTTAGCATTTTGTAGAGACTGTGGAATCCAGGAGAGCTGGACAGTGAGCCCTCCTTGGTGTCCTGCCATCGTTTGGCTGCCACAGTGCTGTGAGGCTTGGGGATACACTGTGAAGTGACTTTCTTCTGTGGTTATCAAAGAGACATGCATAATGGCATGGAAAATATACTGATTATTCAAAATTTACTTGTCCTTTTACCTTGTATTTATAGGTTTGACATTAAGTCTCCAGAAATAAAAGGAAGTTATGAAATACAGGCTAAAGAACAGAAGAATACACTAGACTAAAATCTCATGTTTCACTTCATTAAAAATATTGAGCTACACAAACAACAAATGCTGACATAATCAATTTGATAATATAGTCATATAGATCAATGTTTTTACTGGCCATTTAGTATCACTTATTGATTTGACACCATTGTCTTCACCAGCCGTTCTTAACATTCATCTAGTTATAAATAAACACACTGTGGCAAAACTATACACTTCTGCATATTCTTTGTAATATGCATTATAGAAAATTGCTGGGTGGGGGATTGCTAGGACAGCAGAAAAAAAGGGTTTCTATGGCAGCATTTTTTCCCTGCTGGGAGAAACCTGGACAAGATTTGGCTTTGAAGTAATAGCAGGTATGAGATTTACTAGACCTATTTCTATATCCATATTGAATACAGCAGAGACACCTGAATGGGCAAGTGTTGAACAGGTGAAAACAAAAAGATTCAAAGAGCCACTGTGGCCATATTATCACTAGATCTGCAGCTTCAGCCATTTCCGACCACAGCTATGTGCCTTATATCTTTTATTTGACTGGAAGGCACGCTTTTAACTTCTGCTGTTTTGACTTTGTAGTTACACAGCAGCAGCAGCATGCAGTGTTGTCCGGAGTTCTAGCATGTAGGAACTTCCACTGTGCCATTTTGATTGTATTGATGTGTTCAAGGTGCACCTAGAAGCTGACTAGGAGTGCCTGTGAAGCAGACTATGATGTTTATCAGTGAGCATTTTCCCTAGTATTGGCTCAGACCTGAGGTTCCTTAAATCTCCAAAAACTTCTGACAAACTGTAATTGTATTGCATGTGTGTATAATAGAGGTGGAGCATTACAATAAGGCTTGATATTTTCTTAGATGCTAGAGAAGAACACTAAAACGGGGTTCACTTTCTGCAGCCCACAAAATGTTACATTTTCCTTACAACACAGTCATGTGAGAAGCGTGATAGGGACCCTCTGAGTGTGTGTGTGCATCCACCCTTAGTTTTTCTCAGGGACGTATTCAAAGCTGGTTCCTCTGGTACAGCAGCAACAGCTGCATGGGTCACCTTTTGCTTTTGGAAATTATTTTCTTCTTCTTAACACTCTTGTGCTTGATCATTTGTCTAGGTTCAGACTTGTGCCTTGTGATAATTTGGTAAACATTGTGGAACAGACAAATAAAATACAATTTAGTGTTTTAGCATTGTGGAACAGACAAATAAAATACAATTTAGTGTTTTATTTTTTTGAAGGCAAATATTGTGGCCTAGAAGAAAAGATACAGTTAGGAAACGCTGGAAGTTTTGCAAACTTTATAGGCTCAAACCCAAAAAATCTAATCTGCATGTCAGCAGACAAGTACTTCAGTGCCTCTATATGTGCTCTGATTCAAGTATTTTCAGTATTTTCTAAGGTTGTAGAGGAACAGACAATCGCAGTCACTGCATATTATGTATTTTGTGCTAAAACCAACAGCTATGGTCTGGTGTACAGCACGGGCAGTGCTATTTTGAAAAACCTAACAACACAGAAGCATTCAGTTTATTGATCTTGTCTCTTCATTAGTTCCTATCTCATCTGACTTCTTTCTCAACAACATAAGCTGTGAAGCAGAGAAAGACACAGTGCCGGAAACATTCATAGTAACTCTGAGACCAAATCCCACTCAACAGAAGAGCTTTGCCAGTCATATTTTTCTTCTTCTGAAATATGAGCATTTTTAATTGCCAACTTTGGATCAAGCTGATCTTCATGTAATTATGCAATAGCAAATACAGTCCTACAAGTAAATAGTCTTTTACCAGCAATACCAGTGAGTCTTTCCCTTCCTCTAACCTCCTGTCAGTGTAATGCTCAGTCCAGTGACGTAGGAGAATAAGGAAATACACTGCCAGCAGACTGGATGAATTCTTCTTTTGTCTTTCATATATCTTTTTACAGTTAAGTCTACTTTAGTGGATTTGTGAACCTGAAAGTGGGACAGGTTCTTCACAGAGCTCTCCCAAGCTGCATGCCAGTTTTGCAGTCTGCTGTTGAAAATGTGCTTGCATTTATACACAAAGTTAGCCCAATTCAGCTAAAGAGAGCTGTGAAGTATTAAGAAAGTATAAAAATTAGGGCATAACAGTAAGGAAGTGCTCTAGAGAAGCATCTGAAGAAGAACTGCCCCAGTCACAATGTAGTGGCAGAGTAATCCTATCTTGGCATCACTCTGATGGAAAAGTGAAACCTCATGAGAAAGGTAGAAAAACTCCTGCTTGAAAGTGCCAGGCTCACAAAAGATTAAATTAAAAAGCATGAAAATATTCAGAAGTTTAATGAAATGACTGAGTCAGTATCAGTCCATTTCTTTGGTCCTTCCGGCACATTTTATTCACTCCCTTTTTAAAATTAGATTATTTGTATTCTCTCCAGATTCAGTAATTCTCTAGCTATTTTATCATTGAGTTACGTTATGTTTCCTAACTCTACCTTTTTTTCCCAGCATGTGGCATTTACCTTTTTTTTGTCCCCAGTAGAGCTTTTTACATTGAAATTTTGTTCTTGCCTCTTGATATTCATTTGTGGTGTTTTACATAATCATTCTAATATTCTACGAATGTGTATATGTAGTGTTTGTACAGCTACTAGAAATTAGTCTTAAGCCCAGCAAATTAGCACAACTGATGAATAATTGTAAAAGCTAGCTATAACTGCATTTGCCAAAGACCACAGAAAGGCTCAGACAAAAGGTTTGTCAGTGTTTAATGCTTTTGGGGGAACCAATTTTGCAAAAGCTGAAGCCAGTGTTACCTCACAGGTTGCAAGCCTGAATTCTTAATACATGCCCCTGTTGAAACCACAGGACAAAGACGTCTTCAGCTTCTCTTACTGTTTTTGACTCCATGGAACAGAATGATTGGCTTTGGTCAGAGGCTCTAGGAAGGAGAGGTTACTTTTATTCAGATCGCAGCCATATAAAGTTAGGGAGGACTGGAGATATCATGTCTAGTATTGATCTCTACATTATTGGAGGGAACTCTATTTTCTTAAGATTTTGCATTTCAAAAGTGAAATCTTTGAAATTTTCAAATTCAGAGTGGAAAACACTTTTCATGTCGTCCATCAGTCTGTATGACAAAAGATAAACACTTCCAGAATTCATTTGAACAAAATATTTAACACTATCTGAGCGAGAACAGAATTAAAAAAAACAAACACAACCTACTTTTTTCCTATTATTCTAAAAGAAAATTTGATAACATCTTTTTGGGCAGTCTCAGAGTCAAGGTGGATAAGACTTCAGTGGTCTGTGTAGACTTCTTAAGGAGTAATGCATATGAAATTGATTTTACCTAGGCTATTGCACATAGCAACTGAAAATTGCCTACCTAAAGTGCAATCATTATTTTTATTCCTGCAATGCTTGCAAATATTTGTAGGGAAAAATTGCAGGTATGCTGTGATTTTATAACACACATTGAACTCTGGCATCCCCCAAAGAGTCCAACAGACCTTTATGAAATATCAGCAAAAACTATAATTTGTTAAAAGTCAATTCTCTTCTTTTAACCAAAATACCCTGTGGCTAGAGTGTAGCTACACAAACAAATTCATCCTTACAGACAAAAAATTCTGAAGAGTCTCTTTCTAATGCCATTTACTTTACTATGATAGCACATTACGAACGCTTACTCCCCCTGTATTAACAAGAGGAGTTCTGGATTTTTTTGCTTTATGCTGAAAAATAACTTGCAGAAGCAGGTTTTCGCATTATTTGAACACTGATAGGGGTCACACTGGCCACTCTCCTTTTAAGCTAATATAAAAGAGAACTGCATGTGGTGGACCAGCTGCAGAATAAGTGTCTTCCCTCACTGTTTGTTCAGGTGACAGTTCCATCGTCCCCAAGGAGAAGGGCTGTCAAGGGACATCCTGCCTATGAAGAGATTCTTGGTCCCTACTGACGCTGGAAAAATCAAAGTAATAAATGACCTGAAAATTAGGATTTTTAAAAAAATCTTTTTTTCTCTGTTCAGTCAATAGTCAGTGAAGTTAATAGGACAGTGCAAGAACAATATTTTACTAACATGCTTTACTAGGATACAAGCTCCCCCAACCTAACTCAGGATAGGTTTTGAAGTTATTGAAGCTTAGGAACAAAAAAACATAAATGTCTCCAAACTCATGTCCTAATCTGACACGGTTGACTTCTTTCCCTTGTCAGCTGTAGGTATCAGCAGAAAAGATTTGAAAAGGTTTCAGTTTTTCCATTAGCTGTAAGCACTTAATCAACGTTCCAAGATGAGACCCATCTCCAGACTGAAACATCTAAGTTTAGGTGTCTAGACATGGGCTATTGACAGGATTCAGTTGCTTGAGCTTCCTCACCTAGTAGCATTTTCAATGCCCAAGGGTATTGCACCTGCTCCTCAGGTGCCTCTTCTAGAAAGGAGTGAGTCTTAAGTGGGGTCCAGTGTACCACCAGTGTATGTCTTGATAAACACAAACACCTGAAAAGACACTCAAAAATCCTGCATTGAGCCTCTGACCAGCACAGGCCATATAGTCTAGAGGACGGCTCATGTTGCTCCGAAGTAAATCCCAAGTGCAGGTTTGGTCTCTCCCTGCCCACTTGCTCAGCTGACAAGGCATTAGATGCAGTTGCTCTTGACAGCATCTAGGGTGAAAATTACCACATGGGTGGTAGATAGGATCTAATGCAGACTGATACTCTTACAGAGCAGTGCTAAGGATATATTAGGTAGCACTGGATGTGTGTGGGCAGCAGAACCAAACCCCAGCACTCAACTGACTGTATTAGGAGAGCCCAGACAGTACACATTTAGACACTCATCCTTAGGTCATGAAATGAGTACCTTTCTACATGTCTGCACTGATGACTACGTGGGTTTGTGCTCAGTACGACTGTCTTGTTAAAGTCATCTTCTGTTACCCAGCTACATGTAATGCTTTGGCATTCCATGGGAGCAAGCATCCTTACAGTGCCTTCTGCCTCACTGCTCTTAGGAAAACCTCTTGGAGATGATAATGAGAATGCCCTCAGGGATAATGGGGAAAGCAGAGTGTGGAAATGCTGTCTGGGTGCCAAAGGTCAGCATCTGTTTTCTAGCTTTTCTTGCCCTGGTGTTGAATCTGGAGTTGGATCATTTTGTGCCTAAACTGAGCAAGCTAATGGAACTGTGCAAGCTTACTACTGTGCACACATAGCAGGTGACTTTACAGCCTGATAATATACTGTAGTATGCTTCTCAGTGGCATCAGATAAATCTGAGGATACTATTCAAAGCTGATGATAGCATTTTATTGGTATATTTTTTTTAATAAATAGGTGTTATTATAGCTATATCAATTCCTCACTATATGATCTACCCATGGTACATATGGTACATCATTATTCTCCCCGTGCAAAACTATAGCTAGTGAAAATCTATTCCTATAACTAGGGTGAAATTAGTGCTATACTAGCAATCAGATTACTACTAGAGCACTGCCCCAGGTAAGAAAGCATTGCAGAGATGGATAGGAAATTTAAAAATAAAATCCAACAAATTCTCTTTTACTATAGGTAAATGGTGTATATAGCATATATAGCGTATTCAACATATATTAACTGTGTATACTGTAAAGCAAACTAAGAGGACAGAAAGCATAATTTGGTTAATGAGGATTCTGTCTCTAAACCATTCTTTGTCTTGAATCACTTCAAAATCCACCTGGCAGTATAAATTTCCTGACTGCCTCCAAGCCAGATTGCCAGCTTTGGACTGGAGGCCTGTACCAAGCCAAAGTATACTCCTCCGTACAGACATCCTGTGCTGGGGAGGTTAAACCCCAGAGGAAAATCCTTTGAACAGTTCTAAAAATAACATCTCTTTTCTTATTCTTCTCTGCCAAATCAAATTACTAATATTTGCCCTATGTAAAAGCTCCAATAACATTGCTATTAGGAGCTCAGCTGCTCTGAGACTAAAAAGCCACCCAATAAATCCAATAAAAAAGCACAGAAAAGCAAAAAAGAGGGTATTACTCTAACACACTTCAGGTGCATGAGCATGTAACTGTCATGCAGTTACAGGGAGAGGGACAAGATCACCTAGAATATATGTCTTTTATTCTCTATCAAAAATTGTTATGGTTCTATAATTAGATCAAACAAAGTCATGCTTTCTTCAGCCTGCAAGTGGTGCCAAGTGTTATCAGTATGGAAAGGCAGGACATTTAAACCACTCAAGCAGGTGAATTCACTGTCACTGATATTATTTTCCTGAGTGCTGATAACGCTGTTCAGCTAATCCAGTTCATAGACTGCTTTCCTATATTGTAATGATATTTGAACCCCTGGAAGACAGCCACATGCTATGGAAATGTTGCTTGATAATGTTTCTGTACCAGTTCTGTTTCAATTGACCTGACTGCAGTGTTATCAAAACGTTCACTTTATAGAACCTAAGCTATATTTGGCGTCTCCTTGATTGAAAAGAAAAATCTGTCCCTAAATGTGGTGACCTTAATGCATAAGTTATAGACGACACTTTTCTTGAATCCAAGAGGGAGAAAATTCACTTCAGGGGCTCACTTCCTTTGCACTGCTATTTTAAAGCTACAGGTTGCTAATGGACTGCCCTTCACTTCCTCACAAAGCAATCCTCATGTTTGACCCCTTCTCCTTGGTGACAGGCTGGATGCAGGCTAATGGGTAGGCTAGTGAGTTTGTATTGGTGTAACTCAGAAAGCTACTGTTCTCATTTTTAATGTAAACCCCCCAAAGCCAGAAAGATATAGAGAAGCCTAACAGCCCAGCAGTTGACCAACTGTATAAGGGTCTGTATAATACAGCATGCTGACAAATGGCCTCCTGGTGTGTAGCAAAACCTTTGTGCTTTACTGAGTTCAGGAGAATCATGGCCAAAAGTGGTAGAGCACCTGATAGGGGAAATTGCAAAAAAGGGATCCTAGTCTGCTATGACTATCATGTAGCCAGGCCTTGTCTACATCAACAAATAATTCGGTATAGTAGGAGTGGATTTGTGAGTTGAAACAGTTGGTTTTGAGACACCTGCATTGACCTTGTTGTTAAGAGATTTTGCTCTGGACAAGATTTAGGCTGCTCACTTGGAGCAGTTGTCCCCACCACACATGTGGCTCAAAGGTGTTTGCAGGATAAATCATTAGTTTAGACCTTTATGTTTCCATCAGTGGCTGGAGCCCATTTGGCATGCACCCAGGGCAAATCATCTCTTGTAGTTTCCCTTGAAAGAAAGCCAGCTGCATGCACCAAAGCTATTCCATGAACCAAACCAGCATGCAGGAAGTGGAGAAGGCTTTTAGGTTTGCTTCAAAAGCTTGCTACTGCTTTGATCCAAAATACTAAGGCAGAGACAGCCACATTCTCTGAAGAACACCTGCTTGAGGCCTGATTTTTATTTCTGGTATAAATAAAGAAAAAATTAAATAAAACACATTGCCTCAAACTTAGCTTTTTTAAGTTTCTCATCTCTGCACTGCAACTACTTTCCTTTTGCCTTAAGATTCTTGAAGTCTCTTGTATGAGGTGTCATGGCTGAAATGATTTGACTACAGGCACTGTTATACCAGAGCAATGATTACTCTGTACTTGAATAAGAGGTTCCAGAATCTGAAAAGAGCATGTCAGCAGCATTTGGGGACCTAGAGTCCAACCAACCCCAAAAGACCTTGACAACTCAAGAGACTAGAAGATATGTCTTATTTCAACGAAAGCAAGATGGACACAAACACAGGGGTCCATTTTTGTGCGTAAGAATACTAACTCAGAATTCCCATCTGCTTCTTTTGCTAGAGCTTGCAAATGGAAAAATAAGCTTAAATTCCACTTAAAACTGTAGCGCAAGCAGACAACATGCAGTCCTCACCCTTCCTCCAGTAACTTTGAAAACCTTCTTCATAATCTGCACACTGACACTCATTGAAAATGGAATTTATCCCAGTGCAGAGCACTAGTCAAGCTCCTAATTTTTGCCCAAGGGAGAGCAGAGAATCATAAGCAGGTTTTCTATGCAGGGTTGAATTTCATCCAAAATTAGATGCCAGTGTCACATCATTACATTTCAGGGCAATACAACTAATTATCAAATGCAGGATCTGAGATGAAATGAGTTAGCTTCAGAAAATGTCTTGGTGAGCAATTAGTGTGAAAAAAAGAGATTTTATTTTGTTTGATATATGACAAATTTTTGAGCAGGAGTATAATTTCAGAATAAAGTAATATATGAAATGGGCTGGGTTTGTTCCTGTTGTATGAATATCTTGTTTGCTTTGTCACTTTAGTTTTCCATTATTTTATTGTATCCTGACTCCTTTTTTGTTTATGGGAAATATAAGCATGACATTAATTTCATTATCGTATTCTGCATGCAAACATGTATTACATTTGCAAATGAGGAAGTGGTAAGGAGAAGCAAATTCAGTGAGAGGGTTTATTATGCATGCATAACCAAGCAAGTGCTAGTTTTAGAACAGTACGTCTTGAACAGTTGCAATAAGAATTGCCAGGATTTAAGTATGAGTTTTATGAATAGAAATTTTTAAAAAGTAACTACTATAGAAATTACTTCAGTTCATTGACCTCTGCATGTTTTATCTTGAGTAGCACCACAAATTGTGATATTCATTATTAGACTGAGTTGAAATCTGAAACAAAGAAACAAAGGACAAATGTGGGTATTATTAAAATATGTAACTTGTCATAAACTCTCATTAGTTTAAGTAGCCTCCTTTTTTATGACATCTTAAGTAAAAATGAAAAGAACTGCAAAAAGATGTTTTTCAGCACTAACCATAAAAGCAAAAATATTGAGAACAAGAATTTTGTACATTCAAACGAATCTAAAATACTTGTTCCCATAAAATCTGCACTTTGCTGTAAATTCGGAGATATTAATACTATGCATGAAGTGATGGAACCATAGGTTTACTTGAAGTGATTTGTGAAAATGCAGCTCATTAGCAGAGCCAAGTTGGTAGCAGAGATGGTAGTAACACTATTTCTCCTTGTGGCATAGCATAATGTTGCAACATTATTTAGATTTAGTGATGTCAACTTCTGTTTCTTTTAAAGTCACACTTATGTATCTGGTTTTAGTTCATAATGCAGGTGGCCTATCCTCAGTGACACAATGTTATATGTAGGATACTAATGTAGAAATTAATCATAAAATTTTTAATACAGAAACTTGGATGTTTAATGGAATGTTGTGACTTGCAATATCAGTAACCATTTCACACAATATATTTCTATATTGTGTTACACTAATGTTATACTATAGATAATAATATCATATTTTAATTTATAATATTAAGAATGTCAAAAAACCAATACTGACGATATTCTATTTATAATATATTAATATTAACATTAACTTGATATTACATATAGCATTATATTTTTATTATATTATTATACTAATGATGCAATAGTATAATAATATAATGAATGTGATGTATATTAGATGGAACTATAGTATAGTTTCATAGTTATACTATATATACTAAATTACATAAACTACACATACTATATAAACTAAACAGACAGAAAGGTTGAATCATATGTCAATACAATGGGGGGTTTTTTTCACCTAGGTAATTAGTATGAAGTTTTATTTTCTCTCATCTTCCATGGTTGTATTTTCTCCTTCCTCATTTTCTCCAGTGCCTTGTCATTTGTTCCTTTATTTTCTAACCATTTTTACCTTCTTTTTTGTATTTTTCCATGCTTTCTAGATATCTTCCACTCACTAAAATTATTGAAGATGTAGTCATGCAGCCCATTCACTGGGCTAAGGCAGGATCATGGGGTGCTATTTCTGGCACAACCACAAACCTGCAGGCAAATCTTATTCATGTCATCTCACTGCTTGCATTCACTTCCATAGTGCTAGAAGCATACAGTGTTGTACTGAGCTCCTCTGTCCTCCAAGTGATTAGAAAAGGGATGAGAATAAATGCAGTGCCATGTTCCCAACTCAATCAGAAAATTCACCATGTGTGGGCAAGTGTGAAAGAGAGACCAACAACTTTGTGAGGAATTGCTTAGCTGTTTAACTTCAGGAAATCCCTGAAAGACACATACATCTCCATTTTTTGTCTTGGTATTTCCTAATACTGTCTCATTAAATATGCTGGATTTATGCTGGGCTCACAATAGGCAGCTGTGATGCCTAATTCAGCTCTACAGGTTCTAGTATGTGGCAGGGCTCTTACAAGTTCAGTGCTGCAAAGTTGAGAATGGTGAGGCCAAAGTCTTAGCACTGCATTCAGTGCAGGAGTCAGTCAGGCTTCAGAATGTTTTGAATATTAGATGTAACCTTATGCAACCATATAACAAATAGACTCAGAGACGAAGACAGAGATGACCATATAAATCACATATGGACATATTTGCTTTTTATATTTCCTTCTATAAAACATATACAGTAATTCCATCAAAACTTGTCATAGTCATTCTACTAGAACAGAATAGGTTATTTTGAATATATGAAAATATCTTGTACTGAATTCATAACTGGAATTTACTGTATAGAGGTCACTGAATATGGCTGAGTGTCCTGCATTTAAGAGCTGTGTTCCTCTCAAATGGGGAAAAGGCAAATTTGGAGGACAGCAGTAACTGCTAATATGAAGTTTGAGTCTCACCTGGTCACCCCTGACATGATGCATATGAAGATCTGATTGTTTTTAAATCACTAGACTTGCTTCTCAAATGGTCTAGTCATAGCCCTAATGAATCGAGTCAGAACTTCTGCTTTAGTAATTTCATACGGTGTAGTACTTATATTAAAATGGGAGGAAAATATCTCTAAATACAGGCAGTGAGAGCTGACAAAAATATTCCCTGAACATTTCTACAGTGCACTTGTGTTATCCCCAACATGTGTGGGGAATGGTTGTGAATTCTTGCACTACTGAGAACGCACATCCCATCACACAGCTATTGATACTAGTGTGAGCCAGCTCAGAACAATCCAGCTTCACATTAACACATCAAATCTTGTAATGGCCAATTTTCTGTTGGGTTTTCCTGACAGTATATTGACTGTGTAACAGAAAGCTGCTCATGGATGAAAGTTAGACCAAAATCACTGGTGATGAAATGTACCAGAATAAGTGACTTTAAAACAAAATGTAAGCAATAAAGTGTCAATGGGACGTATACAAAATAATGAGTTTTAGAGACTGAGGCAGTGGAAAGTTTGTGCAGAAGGGAGGTAATTAACAGGACACTGTGTAAAATAGCTCCCCTAAACTTATTAATAAACTTGCTATACAAAGAGATTTTTTTTTGTGCCCATCCACATTAACTCTTTG
This sequence comes from Phalacrocorax carbo, assembly GCF_963921805.1. Lineage (NCBI taxonomy): Eukaryota > Metazoa > Chordata > Aves > Suliformes > Phalacrocoracidae > Phalacrocorax > Phalacrocorax carbo. The sequence continues at coordinate 143,567,118 of NC_087514.1, read as the reverse complement.
TTAAACTTTTCATTCATATTGCAAGTACCAACTCAGTCTGAGTTATCCAATAGTTTAGAAATTACATTCATATTGATTACAGGCATATACATGATGTTACACAAAACACTGAGTGTGGCCCCTGGATGCTCTCATGCTGTAGCCATTCAGTGAAGTCTCAATGTACTAGAGGACTATGTTGCTGCTAGTATCGTAGGACCATCCAGTATCTTGAGTTGGAAGGGACCCATAAGGATTGAGTCCAACCCTCTGCTCCTCGCACGTCTACCTAAAACTAAATTGTATGACTAACAGTGTCAGCCAGAAAAAAATTACTGTTCATTTGCTTCTGCTTTCATACATACAGTTATGTAACCAAATATTCTAGTAAAGGGAGTGGCAAGCCAGTGAAACTATAAGCAGGTTTTTTGTTTGTTGTATTTTATTCAAGGACAGGCAGTTTACTAAGAAGGTTTTAAATACTGGGAGGAAATGTCTCATCATTAATTCATTGAGTTGTCTATTTTAATTAGATCAAGAGTTCGAGAGCTCATACCCTTGTTTTCATATTAATTAAGGAAATGCACTATCAAATCTGTTATAAGTTTGTGGACTGTTTTATGACACAGGTTGTTGTGCTAGCAGGTTATCTAAAATCAAAGCTATAAAGTGCTTCCGCTCGCTTATATAGCATTAAAATCATTAAAGATTCAATGCAGAGTCACGGTTCAAAAATAAAGAAGAATCCAGAGCCCATAATGGATATAAATTCAGTCAGTTTTTAAGACGACTCAAGCTTAATAAAAGTGACAGAGTAAGACAGGAAATTTAATGATGGTACTCTTCAAGTTGAGAACTCCCCATCTCTAAGGTGAAGCCAGAAATATTCTTTCAAGTTGAGAGACACCAGCCTAGCTCATTTTTCTGAAATCAAGAACCTCTAACATTGCACTATGTTGAGTAAATTCATGGGATTAATTGACATCCCAGGAAGCCTCGTGAAACAGCATCAGGCTGTAATCAGCTGCTTGAGTTGTTGTCACAGGAAGCCTCAGGTCTCCACGGCAGCACTAGAAGTGCTTGTTAAGTCTGGGTAATGTATTCCCAACCAAGTACTTGTGACAGAATTAGTTCTATGTTATACAGTTTGTTCATTTCAGGGGAGATGAGGATGGATCATTTTTTATTTGTTCAACAAAGTGTCTATTTAAGACCTTTTGTGCCCCAGATATATTTATTTTAAATTGCATGTTGTATTCTACAACGCCATTCCTAATACCAGCGATCATGTATAGTGAATCCAAGAGCACAATAGATGTTTGCTATAATTTTGGTACCATATTAGGCTGATAAAAATATTGCAGCAGAAAAAAATGTAGTCTTTGATTATAAAGAGGTATTCTTTTCCTTTTTCACATCTTGGGTTTTTTTCCAAATCTGCCTCTGCAAGAATATGCTCACCCTCCCTTTTAATAATTTTAATAATATCAGGAAATCCCCCTGAATGTAAATTTTATCTTCTCTTTTGAATGTTTTGTTTTTCCATGTATTATGTTTGTTATAGCTGGATCTTACACTCTCTGGTTTGTTGTTTCCCAGTTTCTGGGGAGGGACCTCACCAAGAGGTGAGGACTGAGTGGAGTATTTTAGGCAAACATTTGTAGATAGTCCTTCATGCCCTTTTGCAATATGTCCTTACCCTGGGTGAAAGAACAGTAAGAGCTGTTGGTAAGTGGCACCAAGGTGTCCCAACCCATCACGAGAGTGGGGATTTCTCCACACTCTCACGAGGGCTGGGAATTTGCACCAATGATATAATCTGACTAAAATTTCTTTCTTTTCTGTTTATAAATAATCAAACACATTGCAGACTTGCAGCTGTTTAACATCATTACTGACTATACTGCCTGGTAAACACAGAAACTGGCAGGTAGGACCAGGGTTCTGTCTCTGTCATGAAGGAAAGCTGGAACCAAAAAAAACCAAAAAACAGGAGGGAAGTGAACAAAGACACAAAGCACAAAGTCATCCAGGATCAGCCATAAGTTGAACAAGATACCATGGGCTGGAAGGATTCTGCTGCATGGCCTGGAATTGATGTACACTGAGCATGGAAACTGTGACGAAAACTACTTGGCCCTTGAATCACATTCACCTGCAGCAGTGCTCAGCATTGCCGCTGAGCTGTCACTTCCTGTGTGTCTCCACTCATTTCACTAATGCATTCGCTCTTCCCTGCTGAGGAGGCCTCATCATGCTGAAAATAAAAACTAGCATTTTATCTTGAAAAGTCTCTCCTAGGGGAAGGTTGGAACTGAAGATATGATGCAAGAATGTAGACTTTGCAGAGGTTTTGGGATAGTTAGCATTAATTCAATTTTAAGTTTGGAGGTGGTGGACAGAGGCTGAATTAATGTCTTCAGTCAATAATTTTTTTCTACAGTCAACAATCAAATATTCATATTAATTCCTTAGATATCTCAGTAACTACTGTCTTTTGCTTGTGGACGTATTCCCAAGTTATCACACAGAAGTAACTTGGGAAAATAGTTGTTTCCCTTCAGGTGCAGGGGATACTACAAGGTAATTAATTATTCCTGTATGACAGCATTTGAGCATGGAATGGCAGAGTTTTATCTTGGAAACTTCCATAATGGTGCCATTAATCTGCAATTTGAGTGCCCAGTTGTATTTAGAAATTAAATTACTTTTAATTGCCAGGTGTGCTGCAGGGCGGATTTCAAGCAGGGTGGGTTTTGGCTAGAAAAGAGCTAGAAAAAGTCTTTATTCCTCCTTGCCTCCCTCCCTCTGTTCCTTCCTAACTTCCTCTTTCTCAACCTCCCATGCATTTTTTTTCAACCAGACTGCAAACAGTAACCTTTCATTTGGCAGAAGAATGAAAGGAACTTTTTTGCTTTGACTCCGATCAGTGGAATTGAAACATGTATAAAACTGCAGAGTTAACACAAAAAAAAAAAGTATATAGAGTTTTGCAACTCACATAAATGCATTTGGGGAGAGGCAGAGGAAGAGGGGTATATGTGTGTGTAAATAACCTTCCTTTTTCCATTTGGTCTTTATAGAGCAATTTGGAATTCTTTCTTTTTCACTCAAGTGAACTCAGTGAAACCTCAAGTGCTGAGGAAAGCCAAAGCTTTCATAAATCAGTGTTTTGGGCTCCTGTTGAAAAAAAATGCAAAAAGGGACACATGAAAAGCTAATGTGCAGAAATACCTTGGCTTCTGGATAAAAACGTCATCAAATGCTACACAACGCAATGATGAGGCAGTATTTTATGGGGAAGTTTTAAGAGAAGGTGTGCAGTATAGGTATAATTCAAATTTATGATTAATGCTTATCCTGCAGGATATTTTTCTGAAGTAGACTGCAAATATACGTAATATAAGAAAATAAATTTACCAATCTGGATTTACTAGAAGTTTTTTAATATTTTATCATAAAATTAACAATTATTCTCCATTGCTATGAGCAATAGAAACCCACTGATATTGCATCATTTATGATATTGAACTGGCTTTAATTTTATGGTATCTACAAAGAAAGAGTCAAACAATATTAAAAGAGAGAGGATGTAAATGTTTAATGTTATTGGTATTAAAGACTATAAAAAGCTATCTGATATGATTAGCCTGTATTTTATGAAAAAGTCACTTAATAAAAAAAACAGTTCTAAAAGCTACAGATGAGTTGTGTGATAACTATTCCTGTGCTCATAACAAATGCTGTATCTTCCTACACAGTTACTGTGTGATCAATACCATTATTATAAAGTGCTTTTAGCTAACTCAAATATGAAAGACCCTGCATATAAGTTAAATTGTGTTGTGTTCTATAGAAGAAGGTTTTAGGTCAAAATGTACAAAGATTTTAAATTATGTCAAGTAGGTTTCATCTGAAAAGATGTGTCAGACAAAGAAATACAACATCACACAATCTATTAAATGCAGTGCTGGAACATGGATTGTACTCCAAAAATTGCAGTTGGAAGAATGAGAATAGTAAGGGAAAAATGGAGGACTAACTCTTCAGATTAATTGATAATACCTCACTCATCAGAAACCAGGTAAAAGAAATGATCACTTGAGAGAAGGAGAGAGAAAGTAGTATGAAACAGTGATCAAATTGAAGGAATTAACTTTAAATGGAGGGCAGACAATAATGTCACAATCAGATTCACTGAAGGACTTGCATTTGTGCAGAGAAGCAGGACTATAAGGAAAAAGTGAGTAATGTACTTTTTTTTCTTCTTCTGTGTAACAGGAACAGTTGTTCTGTCCAACTTAGAAAAAACATTACTATTCTATCTACATTTTAAGATGGCCATACTAAAATATAATTTAACTGAAGCCTTAGGAGAGAGTCTATGTTTACAGCAGTCACACTAGTCACCATATCTGCAGAGTAGCTGGAAACATTCCGAGATCCTCTATAATTTTCTATCTTTTGAGTCATACTCATGAGTCTCTTAGAAGTTGCTTTTAAATGCCAGAATATAATCTTAACAGTAATAAAACCACATTCATCTCTATGGTTATCCCAGAAATCATTTCAGCCTCTTCAACCATGTCACAACCCTGACAGTTCTGATATCCTTTGTGTTTTCATGTCCTTGAGTCACATCCCTTCATCTTTTTTGGGCTGTTGCTCTAGTTACAGAATGACAACAATATTTTTTTAATGGCAGAGTTAGTATTTGGAAATTGTTATTTAATTTCTTCATACCTAGAAAATACTTTCAAAATAATAAGTCAAATACTAATCATAGCACTAATAGAGGACATAGATTAACAATGAAGATCAGAGATACAAATCAGGCAGCATCACATATCATTAAGCAGATTTAGTATAACTGTAGATTTTCCTAAATCTTCAAACCAAACTTAGTTTTCTAGTAGCATAGTCATCCAAAGGACATCATATATTTCCCTTCATAAATGTATCATGCTCCATCTTAAAATGACACCCCCTGCTTCAATGTGAAGGCTGTTCTTAAGTCTCTTCCACTGATTATAATAAACCTTGTGGATTCCAGTCTAAATATAGTGAAGGCTTTGTGTACCATTTGGTCTTTACGGAACCACAGAATGGCAGGGGTTGGAAGGGGCCTCTGGAGATCATCTCCCCCAACCCTCCTGCTTGATCAGGCACACCTAGAGCAGGGGGCACAGGACCGTGTCCAGGCAGGTTTTAAATGTTTCCAGGGAAGGAGACTCCACAACCTCTCTGGGCAAACATTTGGGTGTATTTCCCCATCTCTTCTGGAAATTCTGCATTTGCTGTATTAAAATATTATAATTTCTACATCTGAATCTCACTAGTTGGTTAATACATGAGAGCAGATCCTTCAACACCTTCTGTTTCAGCTGCAGGTTGCCCCACTCAGGTGCAGGGCCTTGCACCTGAAGTTCATGATGTTCACACGGGCCCACTTCTCGAGCTTGTCCAGGTCACTCTGGATGGCACCCCATCCCTCAGGTGTGTCAACCACACAACTCAGCTTGGTGTCATCTGCAAACTTGCTGAGGGTGCACTTGATCCTACTGTCTCTATCACTGATGAAGACATTAAACAGTACTGGTCCCAGTATGGACCCCTGAGGGACACCACTCACCGCTTATCTTCACGTTATGCCTTCATTTTCTGAAATTGGTGATTCAGTTTTCTTTATTATTTATATTATTTCCATTCTGGTTCTAATATCCTCTTTGAGCTGCTTATTTATCCTAGAACCCTTGTTTCTGCACTTTGTGTCATTCCAGGCAGTTTTGTTCACTTAAAGAAATTACATTTTGCTAATTACTTCCTTCAAGCTCTTTAAATATATCCCTTTGCAATGAAAAATTATCTAAACTCTCAAATGCACTTTATTATATATTTCTTTTAAAATTAAACTGAACACATACAATTTTGTATGTAACTTTCAGTTAGGTAGCTAATTCCCTTTGCAGGTCAACTTTTGATCATATTTTCAGGTAATCTAATAGGTGTAGCTGCTTAAGTTCCACCAATTTCTGAAAATGAGGGGGAAAATGTTGAATCACATTGAGATGTTTGAAAAATGTCTTCTATATCCACAGCAAAGATTTTGAGTGTTTATATGCTCCATTTATAAAGTTGAAAAAGTGTTTAGAAAATCTCAAAGTGTAAGTCCTTATAAAGTTATGAGAAGCAGTAGTGTGTCTTAGAATATTAAAGATTTGCTGAAGACCTGAATAGCTCTGCTGCTTTTCTTTGAATTCATGTGTCCTGTAAGGCTGATCCCAATCTGCACTGATGTTTTTGATTAATACTAAATAAGTTAGGAATAGGTTTATGACTCCTTAAAGTTACAGCTCTCTATCTGTCCTATTAGTTCCAGCAGGTTTGTACTCTGAAGGGCATGTGGGACCTGCTAAAAGCATTGCACTTCTCAGGTCTCAGCATTCTAGTAGCAAATGGAAGCGCATATAATTGAAAATGCTGCAGTAATTGGCTGCGTGTGAAAAATATGAAGATGTATTTATTTGCAGAAGTTAGGAGCTGCCCTCTATAAATCAGTGGAGAATGGTAGTATTGGCTGCTTTTGAAGAAGAAAGAATTCCTTTGCAACAGACAACTCTGTAATTCCTCACCAGAGATCCCACACTGGCAGAAACTCTGCATAGAGTTTTCAAGGTGGAGAATGGCAGAACATGTGTGAGGTAAATGAAAGTGTTCTGTGTTGCTGGTTATTGCAGCTGAACAACATTACTTGCTTTCTATTCTATCTCCACAGCTAAACTTTCCTAGGAAATTCCTTAGGAAAGAGAGCAGAGTCTTCTCCTGGGGGAAAAAAAGAGGGCATTCAGGGAAATTCAACCATCCTGATGTTCAGTTACATATCCTAATATAAGGACATTTTTCTGGTACTCAAGTTTCACACTGCACACAAGTACTTTGATTACTTCCTGCATTCTATCACCTGCCTACTAAGTTTTAGAAATCTTTTAAAATCTATTTCGCTGTAGCTGCAGAAGAAAAGATAAGGGCCTAAAAATTACATGTGGTTATCCCAAGAATTGGTGAATGAGGAAGAAGTGGTGAATGAACACTCAAAATGAAAGTCCTACAGTTGCTCTCTCTACCCATCCATGTGCAGGTCCTGACCCCCAGAGATGTTCTGTACCAGCCCCCACAGTTCTACAGATTTCCCTCAATAAAAGTTAATTACAAGTGCTTACATGAATGATCCAATGAAAATATGAATTATAGATTGAAATCTAGGTTGTCTAATTTAAGGATGTTATTCACTTTTAAACCTCTTATCCCTACTGTCCTGCTCAAGGATCTCCCAGGTACATATATTTCTTTCTCAAATCGTGGGGACCAAAATTGCCTTTAAGGCTACATCTACACTTTGATCTGCCCCAACAAGCAGACCTAGTATCTCAGGCCCAGTGATGTAGAAAAAACTGTCAGCCACACTGCATCCTGGGACAAACAGGTTATGTCCATGTTTGGCCTAAGTCCCCTCAGGTCTGTGTGGCCGTACCCTCAGGTATATTTTCAATATTTGTTTTTATTTCAGTCTGTCTGAAAAAGTGTGAGCGCTATGTTAAAATACTGCCTGGGTAGTTCTTCTGTGGCATGATGCTGCAATGCTTTTTCATGGCATACACATGTTGCTTGCCTTGGGGGAGGTCATGAGATGGGGATGCCTGGGGGAATGCAGACTGATGGTTGTTGGAAGACTATACAAGGCATGGAGAGCCTGGTGAAGTCTCATCCCTGCTGCCTGTAGAGTGTGGTCCCTGAACAGAATGTTATTCTAGAACTGCACTCATTTTTATCTCAAAGGGAACCAGCAAGTTTAATCCGAAATGAAAGGCTGAGAATGAACTGTCACACATGGAGTGGGGATGATGGAGGGCCAGGTTCCAGGAGCCAAGTTATTTGCTGGTGTAGATGTATCCAATAGTATTTTACAGCTGACGTTTCACCAATACTGAATCAAGTCAAATTATTACCCTCAGCGTCTTACATATAACACTGCTATTAACATGCCAGAATGTGATTCGCCTTGACTTTCATTGTTGACTTTCATTTAATTTCTTTTCCACTCTAACCTCCCGAACTTTTTCCCTTGCATTGGTGTTTACTCAGCTACTCACAATCTGGTATTTGTGAATGAGATTTCCCTCTCCAAAAGGCAGCACTTGACACACATCTTACTGAATTTTATCTTGCTGATTTCAGACCATATCTCAAGATTATTACAGTAATTTTGAATCACAATCCTGGTCCCTAAAGCATTTGTATGCCCTGTGCTGTTAATTACTATCATTCATATATTTCATACACAATCACAATTAATTTTTGTCATCTAAGTCACTAATGAAAACATACTTAAAATTCTTAGACATAGAATATAGTTCTGTAGCTTATATTTGTCCTACTTCTTCTCTAACCTCTAGTCTGAGAATGCCCAAGAGGCATCTCAGTAGTTGCATCGGTATTTAATACTTGCACTCATATCTAATCTGATTCACACAATTATATTTAAGTTATCAAACTCTAACAACTCTGATTGCTTATGTCCCCAAAGAGGGAGCAGTCTGTCACTTACTGAGTTCTGCATTAATGTGAGTTAGCTGTTCTGTCACTAAATCTGCATTCCATTCCAATTTAGAAACAGGTGACCAAAAGAGGGCTAATAATGTAATATTTTTGTCATGTTCTATTTACGAGCACTATGCATTTACTCCACTATATTTGTAGAAATCCATGGGTTTATAGAAAACTGCCTCTGAAAGTTTTGCTCTATCAAGTGACCTACTTTTCACCTTAATCCATTTGAACAGAGTAGATATATTTACTATCAGTTACGGAGGCAGGCAATGTGGTATTGTTTTGTCTAGATCAGCATACTTTAATGGCCATGCAGTCTATTAAATATCTCTTACAGACGCTGGATTTAATAAATGATTTCTAATTGACTAGATGTCAGTGGCAACATTCTAGAAAATTCAGTTACATGGAATTTTTCATTGATTTTCCCTATATTAGAAAATGAAATGTCAGATACCATTAATTGCATTTTCACAATAAGAAGCATACTGCAAAAGTAACTGCTAAGCGAAAGCACTTCCAGCCTAACGGGCAATAGAGGTATTCTTTTTAAATTAATCCAATATATAAACATTAATTACAGTTATATGCCTCTGTGGGCCAAACTGATGTGAATGTAATTACAATTTATAATATGGAATCATTTTGCGGGCTTCTAGGAAAAAAATGCATTTAGGTATATTTTGCACTCATATATCCTTATACAGTATGCTATCTGCATCCAGCAACATGGACGGTGGTTAGCCCGTGGTTTCTAGGAATTCTTACCTACGACGACTGCATCATCCCTGACATCAGCTTGCACTTACTGTTGTCCATGGTTCAAAGACAGAACTGTTAATGTATGTTATCCTATAAGTATGCATGCATTTGTTAACCCCGGCTATATGTCATTAGTAAGTAGCGTATGATCCAGAATAGTTTATGAGACTGTGACACACTTATTCATTACCATTGGTGGTCCCTAGTTTAAAAAACTTTGGTGCATCTTTCCTGCTTTCCTGTGTCTGCATTGGTGTAGTCAGGCGTTCATGGTCACATATGTTTTCTGCAGGTGTAATTCTACAGATTTTCTTTCACATGACCGTATTTATTATGCCAAAATTGACCACCAGTAACTATAGTCCTAGGGAGATGATATTAGCAGTCTGGATGTGAAAATTCATTTGACTATGCACAATTTACTGTAGTGCTAGAAGTTCTTATGTCTTTGTAGAGAAAGAAAAATCCATGACCTTTCTAAAGTATGTGATGTAGCATTCAATTTCCCTGCATCTGATCGATAAGCAAGCAGGAAATTATATCTTTTGCCGCGGTAGACAAGCATAATTAAGCAATAAGGCAATGGAGGTAGTTGTGATTATCTTAGGGTGCACCTGGGAGCTGCCTTGTTGCTATTTTAAAACATCTTTATGCTAAGGGAACTGTATTAATTTCTGCTGAGAAAGATAAAGTTGGCAGTTTGGAATGCTCATGAGCAGCAGTTTCAGTTGTGCTTCACAGACAGTAATGTGGTGTGTTTGCCCTAAACAATTAGGCTTCTCCTTCAGCAGAAGCAAAGATGGAGTAGGCTGTAAACATTTAATTGACAGTTCAGACCCGGGGAAAAAAAAACCCCACCCACCAAAAAAAGAATTATGCATTGGCTGGCTGCCAGTGAGTGCAAAACTTACATTTTTACCAGTTTAGAATAAAAATATGTTGCCCCCCAACACTTGACTTCCAGGGAAGACATCTCTGCATAATTAATGCTATTGCATCCACATTCTAATTTATGCATTTTAATTATACCAAAGGCCCAGTGAATAATTAATGCTATCAAAAGAATGGGTCTGAAGCATAAGCCGAAAAGTATCAGTTTTTAATGGGCTTTGTAGATTTAAATAACTAATGAAAGCTACTTAACTATTTGATTGCAAGAATATTTCCCCCTGATACAATCAGGTATTAACTACCATTACTGAGCAGCTTCTCAAGAGGAGAAATGTTAGCTCAGGCTACCTGTTTACACAGTTGGCCAATCTGAGTACACCACAGTACACTAACCCACCTGAGCTGTATGTATGTAGGAAAGAGATTTATTTGGGTGTTTGCCCTGTGGGAGGGACTGGCATGTCATTGGCATCTGCTGTAAGACGTAAAATCAAAATTCTAGGCACAAAATTCCTCTTTGTTCTCCTTCCTTCAAGCAGGTCAGTTCATGCAAGTTCCATGGGGGGATTTAGAATGGAATATAAAGAAATACAATATAGAATTCATTATCCCTGAGTTCAGCAATCTAAGAATTAAAGATGTAGGCCAGGTTAGTAATTTAGAGCCTTGCAGTGGTCAATGGAGAGAGATAGCACCTCTGGAGAGTTTCATCTCATCCTAAAACAGGTTTTTGAAATAGATGGAATTAATCACCCTTTGGCAGTGGTTATCATTTTTCTATTTCTTACAGAGGAAGCTTAGAATACTGCCTTAGATCATACACCTAACTTCTAGACAGTCTAGTTTAGGTGAAGTTAATTTCACTAGCAACAGCAGCCTCTAAACTACTGTGTGAGAAAGACCTACTGTAACCAACCTGATGGCATAAAGACCAGGGCAGAGCAGAAGGACTCAGAGCACAGAGCTGTCCGAAGCTCAGTGTCACATTGACAACCAGCACCCCTCCTGCTTGGTCAAGTCTCTGACTCGAAACATGTGACACTCATTAAGAAAGCCCTTCCCCCTCTGAAAGGCTCAGAATGTTTATTCGCATTGATCTGCTGTGCCCAGAGGCTTGCCTCCACCCTGGCGTGGTCCCTAGAGCAGTGCTGGGCAGCAGGATATACTAGGAGCAGGGTGTCCCAGATGTGCAGTATGTCCCTGGTTTGGTGTACTTTGAGTTTGTCATGCAAAGGGTAGTGAAAACATGTAGACGGTAGACAGAACTGACTGCATAGCATGGAAAGCCTGGTGGCAGAAAGTATCCATTTCTTTAGGTGAGTAAAATGATACAGCAAATGATGAATTACTACAATTTCTGGCAATATATTACATACACTCAAGTAATATCAACTTGTCAATACAAATATAAAATGAATTGCTTTTACCAACTTTTTTGTTCGTGTTTTCCATGTCAGAAGTTTGCTCTTTAACCTCTAATGTAAAATGTTTAAAAAGTGTCATAATAATAAGGTTGGCAAAGGCTGCTGCCAATTTTGAATATCAGTCCCCTTGTTTAAGTGCATTTTTTGGACCTCAGTAACTTTTGGCTCCTAAGTTTTAAATTTTCTCTTTTACCTAATACTGTATATTGAAATCAATGTGCTCGACCCTCCAGAGCACCCACCTGAGTCATTAGGGAGGCATGGAGGGGGACTACATAGGAACTAATTGTGTTTTTCCTGTTTTTGGCTGTGTTTGCCTGAGGCTGGACATGAGTTAGAGCTCTTGCCAGTGGTTGGGGTCTGTGCGGGGTGGGTGAGAGTTACATTCAGTTTGGGTGGGCTGGATTGTGTGTCCCCTCACGCAGAGATGGGGAAGGGACAGGGTGGCATGGAAAAGGCTCCTGCTGAGGTGGCTCTGCTCCAGGGAAATCTCAGCCAGCCATAGCCTGGCCCTGCTGAATGTTTCATAGAAGGTAGAAAGCAGAACACAAAAGTTAATCAGCCTTAATATCAGACTAAAACTAGTTTCTTTCTTCTAAGCAATAATACCTGAAAGAGCAGACACATGTTGGTGCAAACTGGGACAGTGCTGTAACAGTTTACAGACTAACCCTGCATACCTGGTGGCTCATGTCTTCTCCACTGCTCAGCTTTCCTGCCCAGGAGCTAGGCAGTGTCCTGATGGTATTCCTCTACAACCCATTCCTTTGCTTCTTCCTTTGCAGGACTACGCTGAGAAGGAGAAAGCTGCAGCCAAGGCTCTGGAGGATGTGAAGGCTAACTTCTACTGTGAACTGTGTGACAAGCAGTACCACAAACACCAGGAATTTGACAACCACATCAATTCTTATGATCACGCTCACAAGCAGGTAAGCCTGACAAATGTCCGTGCATGTTACAGTAGTCCATCTTCGTCCCTCACTGATTGCGGGAGGTTTCTAAATTCACACAAGTAGAAGGCAATTTAACATTTGATGGTTTTGACTTCAACATGCTATTTTTCATTAAAATAAAATGTGAAATATGAATTGTTTTAATCTTTACCACAATTTTTTAAGCCCCTTTGACTGAAAGATCACTGTCTATAGTTTTAGATAGGTGCTCAATAACAATATTCACACTGAATTTGATAGATCTAAATGAAATGTGGAATTGCTTATAAACTAGAGGGAGGAGAAAGGACCACTTCGTCAAATATCCAGGTCCCTCTTTTGGATGCAGAAGGCATATGACCATGTTGTTTCAAGGACAGAAAAGCTTTATTTAAAAAAGCATATGTTTCTGAAGTTGAAATCTATGTCTCTTAATATTTCTCAGGGTAGAATACATTTTGCCTTGCATGCAGAACATAATAGAAAATAATGGCTACTTTTGAACAAGGTATTAGGTTCTTGGGAAAAGATAATAGATGCTAATTGTTTGTCATTGCTTTTGTATCAACTTTATCAGATCTGTATGGTAGGTATATCCTACCCATATATACCTATTAACCTTCTATGTCTGCTTTTTACATCCTAGTTTTCCTCCAGTTTTAGCAAAATCCTTATTTCAGTTGGCATTATGGAAACAAAATGCAATTAAGTCACATAAGCACTTCAGAATTTGAAGAACATTGCAAAGTTCAGGACTGAGCAGTTCTGAACTTCTGATGAACAGATGTTATCTGCTAATCTAAGACATAAGAACATTGAACAGGATTCCACAGTTGTTTTTCTACTAGCACTTACATGCATTACACAGTTCAAGTTCTCATGTATATTGTGCATTTAAGTCACCAGGGTATTAGTGTCTTCTGGGTGATCACACTTCTGGGTGCATGGGGGTCAGGAGCTACCTTGCAAATATATGAATCATTTAGAAGCTGGAGGTATTTCTGACAGAGGACTAGAAATAATAAATGTTGAGTAAAACAAACCGTGTTAAAGGCAAACCTCCTCACTCTTGCTGCAAGCAATCTTATTGTCTTTTGCAGTATTATAGCGCATGCAAATCAGCCTGGAATTTTCTGCATGCATCTATCACCGCTCTGCATTAACAAACTGCCTAGTGTCTGCCCACCCATCATGTTGAAACATCCCGCTGAAGTCAAGCAGCCCAGAGTCAGTTATCCATGGATATTAATGGGACTCTTTTGGCCCATCACTTCCAAAACAGGGCTAGATTCATCTAACGTATTTTTGTATGAAATCAAAAGCAATTCCTTACATCACCATTCCATTAATTAATCCATATAAATGGTTATAATAATACAAGACAAATGCTTTTCCAGATCCTAAACATGTGACTCTAATCCCTATAAATCCTCATTTGCTGCACAAAGAATCTTTTTCACCCTTCAGCTGTTTTTTTACTTGCCAGAAATGCATCTGAACTCAAATGAGTCCATTTGTGCCCTTCCCTCTTCACACACACACACCCTGCAAAGAGCAGCTGATGAAAAATAAAACAGCCTGCTTGATGTATCATCTATGATTGGGTTGTTGGGCAGGGGAAGTTTTGGCAGCTTTCCGTTATAAAAGGGGATGTTTAAGCAATTTTTAGGTAAATTTACTGCTTTAAAAGCTGGCAGACATAGTACTGGGAATTAAGAGTCTGTATGGAAATGCACAAGACATACTAGCAGTACAAGCCCACCCCATCCTGTCCTTTCAGATGTAGTTCAGTTAGCGCAAGATTAACTAGCTACCCTCCTGATGTGTCAGGGTAATTCAGTCTCTTCTCCCCTCTCACTTCTTGACTGCTCAACCAAGTATGGGAACAGCATTACTTTGCCTCTAGGAATAGTGTGGATGTACCCTTTTCTCTGACTTTTATAGTCTGTCTGGAAGAACCTTTATTCTTCTTACTTTTATCAGAGTAATCTTCAAAGAAAACAAGTTAATTTATCGCTTCCTGTGGTTTTAGTTAGCTTAGTTTCAAAATGTTTTTTATGGAAGGGATAGTAGCCACCTGGAAATCTTCTTTCTCCTAAGGTATGTTTTCTGTTTCCCAGCAGAAATGTAAGGGTACCTTCAGTCATCCGCAGGGATGTGTTCTAAGCATCATTCTTCTAATGGAGAGTAAATTAAAACGAGGGACTCTTTCCATCACAGAAACAATACAGTGTAGACCTCTCATGAGATTTCCCATTTAAATGTTACTACTTCAAAATTTGTATTAAAGTGGCAATGCTGTTTAGAGAAGATATAAAGGCAGAAAAAAGGATGTTGCACTGAGTACTTCGTCATAAGCTTTTTGTTTCTCTTCCAGAGGAAACAGATTTTATTCAAAGAATTATGACTCTAATCTCCCAATATTATGGTTTTATAAAATTAATTTTGTGATCCATTTTCTTATCTATAATTTCAAGCAGTTGCTAAAGCAGAAAGTACTGGGTCTCAGATCTAGGAGCTGGCATACCAGCCCTGTCCTCAGATGGGTGCAAAATATTATGATGACAATCTGGCCCCATTTGCTTAACTGGCCTTTCTACTGTGTTAGGTTATTCTAAAGCAGTATAGTCAGAAACATTTTCTTTCTCTCTTTGTATACTCATACATTATTACTTACACATATATAAAACCTACATATATATATGCACATATATACACACATAAGCATACAAAGAAAACTTTGACAGAATATCAATGATCTCCCCAGCCTATATCTTCATTATCTTCTAACACTGTAATGACCCTGGAGGGGTCTAATATGATTTATATATTTTTGAGTAATATTGTCTGAGTATTTAACAGCTCTTATTTCTTTGGTTGTCTAGTCAGCATTAGTCTTAACTAATGTTGTCAACATCTTTCCTGATGCACTACTCTATAATAATTTTTCATTGATATTACCTGTTATTGGAAATTAATTTCTTTCAGTGCAAAGTTGGATAAAGTAAACTCAGAAAATCTGTTTGAGTGGAAGGCTGTGTTCCCATCCAGCTTTTCTTGAGCTCTCTATTGCTAAACCTAATACCTAACACGGCTGGGTGGGAGTGCGGGTGACTTTCCTGGGACCACCTAAACTTTCATCACCATATAGCCCTGTGCATACCTGCTTCATCGGTGCATACCAGCTAACCCACTTGAAATCAACAGCTTTTTTCCTTTGTGTTTTTCCTTTGCTATGGAATCTATGACTTTATAAAGTTCTGGGCACCAGTCACGGGCAGTAGCACATCTAATAAATCCACAGTATCTCTAATCAAGCATCAAGGTGAACGATGAGTGCTATCAGTTGCTCACCGTGTTCTCTACAACAAAAGTTAACTGCATCAGGACTGATTACCTTGACACTGTTGAAACTATCTGAACACTGAAAAGGCTAAAGGTCCTCATGTGAATTTGTTCAAAAGTGATTAGTATATAGCTAATCAATATAGGCTGCTGCCTGAAAATGTAATATATGTGGATGTATGTTACATGCTAAGCTGAAAAAATATGGAAGTTTAGATTTTTTTAACAGGGTTGTTAAGTCATGTGCTTCTCTAAAAGGAAGCTGAACTTGAGCAGGATGTCTATTTGGTCGATGTTATTAAATGGAATCTTTTAATACCTCCAGGTCATGCATAGCATTCATCCATTCAGTTAATGTCAAAGTAGTTGGAGCTTTCAGTTTTTGTATAAATAATCCTTAGCAATCAGCAAGACTTTTAGATGTCAGCAAAGGAGAAAATCACAAATCTGTTCCATGTACTGCACTATAATAATTGTAATGATAATAATAATAATAGAAATAAGTAGCAAAGAAAAACAAGGCTGTATTGCCATCTTGGGGTTTCTGATGACAAAACAGGTCTTTTAGTTCTGTTGTCAAAATTTAGCCATACAGTTAAATACATCACATTCTCTCTGATGAAAAATAAAATCTATAAATTTTAGTGTACTTGAAGCAGGCATCACTGTATAAGTAGGTGAACAGAACTTTCTGTCTACGCTAGTTCACATGCACATACCTGTATTTTAATATTTAAATCCATGCATACTAGCACTTTGGTGTATTTTTTGCATGAAAGTCTGATTTAGTGCGTACAGCTGTGGGCACTTGCCATTAAGCCTTTATAGTGCCTGTGGATTTAAACTCTAATTCAGGCAGAGATTTAGCTCCTGTTAAACATCAAAGCTAGCAAATATGCTTACACTTTAGCTAGCATTGCATCTACCACCTAGAAAATGCACAGATAAGTGAACACAGAGAAAGCGCCAGGAATAAGTGTAATGCTGAGATCTTGTTCGTTCATCTTTAAGGATTTTTTTTTCCAGCATCTGCATGTTTACTGGAGGAAAAGCAATTCTTGTATTTTGGCCCTAAGGTACACCTCTCCTATTACCCAAACAGTACTCATCTGGAGGAAAGGCAACAGATTTAGCAATATCGGAAAGATTTCACCTTGGGATCTGGGAAATTAGGCAAACACAGCAACACCAAGAAATCTTCTTCTGGACAAAGTATCATATATTTAGCTGTAAGAGCACACCAATCAAACAGAAAGGGCTACACTGCCATGAAGGTCCACTACTATGTGTGCTTGTGGGGTCCCTGCTGTTTTCCCTTGATATACAGGTGGACCCACTGTCCCTCTTGTACTCCCATGTGATCAAGGTTAACGTCCTTCCCTGCAGCCCTGATTCTGTTTCTTTGTATCAGGACACTGGCTGTTAAGAACTGCCTGCTTTTTTAGGGCCAGGTTTTGCACATGAGGTCTGTACTCTCTATAGCCTCCTCAGAAAACAACTTGAATGGCAAAAGACCTCAGCATTTCTTTCTCCCAGTTAACGAGAGCTGCTGCCTGCAGCCATCAGCATTCTGCTCCTGTAAGCTCACAAAAATCACCTTGGTTTGATGCTTGTTAAGAAATGCCTGCATACTTTTAATAAAATTTTCACATTTGTTACATCCCTAGTAAGAAACCCTGAACCAGAATTGTATTAAAGATAAAAGAAAAGGAGTCAAGCGGGAGAAACAGTAATATGATGTTAGATTCCCTCAAACAGCTGGTTTATAAGTGGACTTGAAGTGATAAAGGAATTTTGTATGTGTGGTAGTTATTGCCCTATTTTTAGGTACCAATAGATTGCTATGTTCAAAAGCAACTACCACATACACAAATGGTTATGTGTGTGCAATTTGGAGGGTGTTAATTAGGCTCAGTCGTGAAAACAATTGTGAACTTCCTAAGGTGTATGTCTATAAGTAGCCCCACAAAAATAAAGGAGAACATTCAAATGCACAAAATGCAGGATGCTGAGATGTTTTACAGGAGAAGGGTTTTAGAGATGAAGGTTATTACTTATTATTTATTTTTTCTATCTTCAGAACATTTACCATAAGTATCTCTAGCCTGATTAGATGCTTCTGTTGCATATAGCAAAATACTGAAATTGTGATTCAATATGGTGAACAGTTTCTTAGATTTTTCCACAAATTATTCTTTAATTTCAGTGAAATGCCCATTTATTTTAGCTTCAGGCAAATCTATTACCTATTATGTTTTAACCATCACCATTAGACAATTATTTAGAATGATCATCTGTGCCTGTACACCCTTTGTCAGACACTTCTGCTTCATCACAATATTTATTTTCTCTTGAATTGGGGGGGGGGGGGGGGGGTGTTGATGTTGAGGAATTCTTTACTGTTACTTTATTCATTATTCTACAATACACATACCGACTCAATTTTCTCTGCTCTTTCTTTTAAGCACATCATTCTCTTCCCTTGGAAACAGTATACTCTACATTTCTGGCATAAGTCTTGTTTTCTTTCATGTGAAAACAAAAACTAAAAGAAAGAATTAATTTCTATAGTCTATCCTATGATTTCAGTATCTTTTTGCCTTAAAGACATGCTGTTCTCTTGCTCATTTTGAAACTAGCTATTTTCTTACTGTTTCTTATGCTTATGACATTCTCTAATTTCTGTTATAGCTTCACACTTTCTTAGCTTTTCATCATACACTGATTTTGCGGTGTGTGTTCTTGTTCATACTCCCCAAAATTACTTCCATTCTGACTGTAACTGATCCTGAAGAGCAAGTTTTTGATAATTTCTTGCTGAATACTTTTCATTTTCTCACACTGCCTTTCCCATAATTAACTTTAAAAGTTCTCATTCTTTCAGAATTTGTTCCTGTGAATTAACCCCTTTAATTCGTCCCTTTTGTTCCTAAATTAGTTTTGATTACAAACTATATTATCCCGTGGTTTCTAGTGGATTGTTAGATGCCGAACTGGCTGTGATGCTTATAATTAAGGTTTCCAAACATTTTGCATTTTAAGACCCAGGTTTCTGTTGCTTTCAGAGATTGGGCTGAAATTTTCTTTTTGGATCCCAACCATTAGTAAATTACAGTCAAAATATATAGTATTTGCAAAGTCTAGAATAAGGAAGTGATAAGGCACCAGAATTAATACTGTTTGGACAACCTAACCTGATACTTCTATATCTCTGCTCTTTAATAAAATCTTTAATTGCAGGTTGCATGTTGTTTTCTCTAAGAAAACTCTCTGACTCAGTACTGAAGATGGACCATACCTGAGGAATGAATCCATCTTGTGCAGGGAATGAAGCTGTTGGCTACAAAAGAACTGATGATGTGAAACGAGGGGGAAACAGACGAAGTGGGTTTAGGAAGTAATTATGGGAATAGGTGTAATGAACAGAGAGAGACAGAAATTGCAAGAACAGAAAGGCATGGCAGTATCACTCTGAAATTAGAAGACAATGAAAGGTGTGTACAACAAAGAGAGAAAATCGAGTTAAAAGAGGAAGGACCTGGAGAAATAATCCATAAATAATGGGGAATATCAGGATAAAGCACAGGAGACTGTCAATGTCAGCCACTTAAAGCCACCAATGTCTAAGCCATTCCACTTAGAGCTGAGGAACCGAATAAATCAACCAGAAAGGCTATATGAAAATTGCATTTCACAACACTAATTCTGTTAACAAGAATACTGCAGATGTTTTATTGCACAAAATATTGTATTGAAAATAATTCAGACTTACACAACATTAAAAATGACTGGGGTCTGGAAAAAAGCAAAGAATGAATGTATAATGCTGCTGCTCATGTACAATTCCATCTTTTGCCACTGATGGATAATATAAGACCAAAATACTCTATTTTCTTGGCCTGAACACTTCCTTCTGTTATTTAGAAACAGAGAAAACCTGCCTTTCTAAAAGCATGTTTTCATCATAGCTACCGTGCTTCAAAATACCTGCAATCCAGCATCTTTGAAATACTGAAGTAGCAGTGCAGTGAAACAGACAATCGGGTCGTGTCACATCACAGAAACTGATGTAAATAAAGTTAACATAAAGCAATACAGGATGACATCAACATTTAAGCAAAGAGAGTATACAGCATATGAGCAAAAGCAAGATGTAAACAATATGATAATTCTGTGGCATCAATGTATGAAGAATATTTATTTTGCCAGTTTGAAATGATGTTAAAGTGAATGCTTAGTTTACGTTATCATGCAATATTTTCTTAAACGTTATGAGGGGAGGCTTGTATTTATAGCTATGCTACGCAGAGATGTTGCAATTGCACACTACAGCAAGCGCATGTACCCGAGCAGCTCCAGAGCAGCAGAAGCAACATTAGCAAATACCACTGAGCACACTCTGGTGATTGGGCATGACTCAAGGCAACAGATTCCAAAGAAATGTCACCAGAAACAATTCTTTATTTTAAAGTTACAAATCTGTGCAGGTCAGTGGGCATTATTAAGAATTGCTGAACCTGCTGCCCTGGCAATGCTTTGCTGCTTTCTTAGTACTCAGTGATAAAGTAAATAAATGGCCAGTATTCATCCTTTTTAAATTGCATGTTGCTTAGAATAATGAGATTCCTTTTATCATTAGGCCTCAAAAAAAACTTCTTGCAAATAATGCAGAGCTTCTTTTAAATTTAATGTCTTGATAAGCTAAATTGTTAAATGCTAGATGCTATGGAATTACATTTGGTGTTCTTTAGAATGAATGCTAATTAACATGTAAATTAGCAATTTAACCCTCTTTAAATTGGAAAAAAAACCTATGGGACACCTAATTTCATAGTTGTTAGTGATGGTCCAATGACTGTAAGATATTTCTTAAGTATTTCATTATATAAGGAATTACAGAAGTGTATTATCAGATTTTGGCATTTAAGACATAGTAATAACCAGAATGTCAGTTAGAGGAAGTGCTCTCCATTAATGCCCGCGTTATTGTCCTTTCCATTCTTCTCAGAGGATATACTTCTTAATTACTAAAGTTTTAAAACTAATTTTTCAAGCAGGAGGAATGGTTGATGCAGTGTAACGGATGGCTTATTCAAATAAGCAAGGAATCTGCAGGATTAGATTTCTTAAAAAAAACCCCAGATTATGCCAAACTGCAGACAAATATGAAATTCTGCCCCAAAATATCAGTTTAGGGTTTAATTTTGTACAGTAATTCCCCACCCAGAACATGAAGAAAGATATTCTTATTTAATTATATTTAGACAAATTGTGTGATAAATCTGGCTGAAACTCATCATCTCTGGTTCAAATAATTTTCCATTGTTTTGACCTTTGCTTCCATTTCAAATACGGATAAGAAAAATATTTTGAAAACCAAATTTTGTTATGACTAATTTTACATGGCAATTACAATATAAATTCAATAAAATTTGAAATGAAAGACTTCCTGAAACATTCCATTTAAATAAAAAGTTTTTTTGAGCCAGTCACACTTTTTCATACTGTGTAAAAAGGAGTGATTAAAATCAACGTATTCCTCTTTGGTTCTCAGTTCTGAAATGTTACTACATGGAGTACATAGGATATTACTTAAGAAAACAGGATAGATATGGAAACCTAAACATTTATGTTTAAATTATTATTCTAATTTTCAGTTAACCTTTAGGACAGTCAGGCTGGAGTGGTGTCTGTATTGATAAATGAATAGGATAAATTATACTTGGTGTTACTCTCCTTTTTTTAAGTGTCTGTATTCAGATGTCTTTTACACTTTTTAAATGCTAGTAATAAGGACATAAGAAACATAACATACAGCATGTTTTCTACCTACTTCTATGTAAAATATTACCATTCATGCAAAAATGTCTATTCACCATGAACTAATAAGAACTGGGCAAGACTGAACACAGACATACATTGAATTTCACGTGCCAGCTTTGAAAGACTGGCAAACATTACCTAATGTTCTTTACAGGCTATATATTTTGCAGGTGTTTTTGTGATTTTTTTTTTTTCTGTTAAATCAATAGATCTGGAATAACTGGTGTCATCTAAAGGTCAGGCTTTACAAGTCTTGCTTTAAATATAAGGTGGTAGGGACAAAGAACTGCCAGATGTTATAATTGTCTTTGATTATTGTCTGTTCACAAGTATGTTAATTCATATTTGTGGAATGACTTGTAGAAGAAGGTATTGTTGAGCCAGATTAAGGAATCTGTTGTGCAGGTTACAACACATCTGTACCTATCTTACCTGAGGCAATTCTGTGCTATAGTCAGCTTTTTGGCAATACTGGGCAATTAGCTTTGCTGGCTAAATGATGTATCCTCAAATGTTCACAGAAGAATTATATTTCTGTTGGCTTCTGCCTAACTTTTAAACAGTGCTCTCTTGCTCATATTTTTCCCTCCTTTGGAAATGTAATCATAGAATCATAGAATGGTTTGGGTTGGAAGTGGCCTTACAGATCATCTAGTTCTATCCCCCCCTGCCAAGGGCAGGGACACCTTCCACTAGCCCAGGTTGCTCAAAGCCCCATCCAATCTGGCCTTGAACATTTCCAGGGATGGGGCATCCACAACTTCTCTGGGCAACCTGTACCAGTGCCTCACCACCCTCACAGTGAAGAATTTCTTCCTTATACTTAATCTAAATCTATCCTCTTTCAGTTTAAAGCCATTACCCCTTGCCCTATCACAACATGTCCTTGTAAATAATCCCTCTTGAGCTTTCTTGTAGGCCCCCTTCAGGTACTTGAAGGTCTCCCCCAGAGCCTTCTTCAGGCTGAACAACCCCAACTCCCTCAACCTGTCCTCATAGGAGAGGTGCTGCAGCCCACTGATCGTCTTCATGGCCCTCCTCCAGACTCACTCTAACAGATCCATGTCCTTCTTATGTTGGGGTCCCCAGAGCTGAACACAGTACTCCATGTGGGGTCTCACAAGAGTGGTGGAGCAGGGGAAGAATCACCTTCCTCAACCTGCTGGTCACACTTCTTTTGATGCAGCCCAGACAATAGTTAGCTTTCTGGCCTCGAGCACACATTGCCAGGTCCTGTTGAGCTTCTCACCAACCAAAACCCCACAAGTTCTTATCCTCAGAGCTGCTCTCAATCCATTCTCTGTCCAGCCTGTATTTGTGCTAGGGATTGCCCCAGCCCAGCTGCAGGACCTTGTAATTGACCTTGTTGAACTTCATGAGGTTCACCTGGGGCCACCATCCCCCAAACCTGTCAAGGTCCCTCTGGGTGGCATCCCTTCCCTCCAGGGTATCACACAGCTTGGTGTCATCAGCAAACTTGCTGAGGGTGTATGCTCCATATCACTGACAAAGATGTTAAACAGTGCCTGTCCCAATAGCGACCCCTGAGGAACACCACTCATCACTGATCTCCACTTGGACATTGAGACATTGACCACAACCTTTTGAGTGTGACCATCCAGCCAATTCGTTATCCACCAAGAGGTCCACCTGTCAAATCCGTGACTCCCCAACTTAGAGACAAGGATGTAGTATGGGACAGCATCAAATGCTTTGACCAAGTCCAGGTAGATGATGCCAGTTGCCGTTGTAGAAGGCCACCAAATTTGTGCAGGCACAAGTTGTCCTTAGTGAACCAATCACCTCCTTATTTTCCATGTACCTTAGCATAGTTTCCCAGAGGATCTGCTCCATGATCTTGCTGGGCACAGAGGTGAGACTGACTGGCCTGTAGTTCCCTGCATCTTCCTTTCCTCCCTTTTTAAAAATGGTGGTTATGTTTCCCCTTTCCAGTAAGTGGGAACTTCACCAGGCTGCCACAGCTTCTCAGATATGATGGATAGTGTCTTAGCAACTTCATCTGCCAGTTCCCTCAGGACCCACAGATGCATCTCATCAGGTCCCATGGACTTGTGCACTTTCAGGTTCCTTAGGTGGTCTTGAACCAGGCATTCTCCTACAGTGGGCGGTTCTTCATTATCCCAGTCCCTGCCTTTGCCTTCTGTGACTTGGATGGTGTGGCTTGAGCACTTGCCAGTGAAGACTGAGGCAAAAAAAGTAGCTGAGTACCTCAGCCTTCTATATATCCTGGGTAACCAGGTCTCCTATTTCCTTCTAGAGAGGGTGCACACTTTCCCCAGTCTTCCTTTTATCACTGATGTACCTATAGAAGTTTTTTGTGTTGCCCTTGATGTCTCTGGCCAGATTTAATTCTATCAGGGCTTTAGCTTTCCTAACCTGATCCCTAGCTGTAATCCTCCCAGGCTACTTGTCCTTGCTTCCATCCTCTATAGGCTTCCTTTTTGTGTCTGGGTTTGCCCAGAAGCTCCTTGTTTATCCATGCAGGCCTCCTGGCACTTTTGCCTGAATTCCTCTTTGTTGGGATGCATCACTCCTGAGCTTGGAGGAGGCGATCCTTGAATATTAACCAGCCCTCTGTACTCTACTAAGCAGGTCCCTGAAGAGGCAAAGTCTGCTCTCCTATAGTCCAGGGTAGTGAGTTTGCTGTGCAGCCTCCTTGGTGCCCTAAGGATCTTGAACTCTATCACTCCACCAGTTCATGGCCACTGAAGCCAAGGCTGCCCTTGAGCTTCACTTTCCCTACCAACCCTTCCTTGTTGGTGAGAACAAGGTGCAGCATAACACTTCTCCTCATTGGCTACTCTATCTCTTGGAGAAGAAAATTATCAATGCATTCCGGGAACCTCCCAGATTGCTTTTACCCTGCTATGTTGTCTCTCCAACAAATATTGAGGTGGTTGAAATCCCCCATGAGGACCAGGGCTCCTGAACATGAGGCTGCTCCTGCTTGGTCTTCCTGGTCAGGCGACCTGTAGAAGACCCCCCACTATAATATCACCAGTCCCTGCCCTCCATTTAATCCTGACCCATAAACTCTTGGCCAGCTTCTCATCTGTTCCAAGGTGGAGCTCCATGCAATCCAGCTGGTCATTGATAGAGAGGGTGACACCCCCTCCTTGTCTTCCTTCCCTGTCCTTCCTAAAGACCCTGTGTCCTTCCATTCCAACGCTCCAGTCATGGGAACCATCCCACCACATCTCTGTGTGGCCAATAAGATCATAGTCCTGCAGGCATGCACACATCCCTAACTCCTCTTGTTTATTCCCCATACTACATTTGTTTGCACAGAGGCATTTAAGTTGGTCCCCGATGAAGCTGGCTTACTGGCTTAAGTGGCTGGAATTCCTTTGTGCTGCTCTTCAGATGCTCTCCTGCTGACCTGTAATCCTTCTCCCATTAGGAGAGTGGGCATCTGTTGCTGGCATTGGCATCAAACTGTTAGAAGTGGAATGGATTGAGGTTCCTCTTCCCTGGCAACTTTAGTTTAAAGCCCTCTTCACCAGTTTTGCAAGCCTATGACCCAAGATACTCTTTCCCTTCTCTGACAAGTGGACCACATCAGCTCCCAGTAGATCAGGTTTCTCAGAGTGAGTCCCATGGTCTAAGTAGTCAAACCCCTAGCTGTGGCACCAGTCCTGTAACTATGTGTTGATTTGCCGGACTCAACTGGCCCTTTCAAACCCCTTCCCTTTGACCAGGAGGATTGCTGAAAGAACTACCTGCACTCCAGAGTCCCTTACCACTGGGCTCTGCAATCCTTCTTGATACTCCTTAGAGCGCTCCTGGCTGTATCTCTGGTGCCCAAGTGAAACAGCAACGGATAATAGTCAGTGGTCTGTAAGAGGTTTGGTAGTATCTTGGTGACATCCCTGATAAAAGCTGCCAGTAAGCAGCACACCTCTCCAGAAAGCATGTCTGGTCAGCAAATGGGTGCCTCTGTACCTCTCAGAAGAGAGGTACTATTACCACCCATAGCCTTTTCTTAATTCTTCTAATCCCATTGGCATCCACAAAGTGTATCTGGCACTAGGATCATCTGTCTAGAATCTGCATCTATTATGGTTCTGTTCATTTTTGACCATCTGCACCTTCTATGCAGTAATTAATGTGCAAGAATGTAGCTGAGCGATTGATTCGTGTGGAGCTCTGAAGTCATGCTAATCCACTATGTTTGTGTTTGAGGAAATGTACAATGTGCTGTGTATGTCTTTAAGGGGCATTCATAGCAGAAACAAATATTTAAAAACAAACCAGAAACATATCTGTGCATCACCAAGACAGCAATAAAAATGGTAAGATTAGTCATTTATTACCCTTACTTAGTTAAAAGCATTAATTAACATTTTTTAACATGTCTCTAAGGGAAAAATAAAGGAGGTAACCCAGACTAATTACCATTTCACAGCTTTTGCAATTTCATAATAATTAGGCTCCACCAGGAGCCATTAAAAAGATGAGGGCTCTTGAAGCACCTTCTCAGATTAAATTGCAGGGAATATCTAGAGAAATGTAGATGATATTCACATGAATACTGAGCAAATATTTTATCACAGGTGATGGGACAGTAAAAAACAAATGTTTCCTGAAGAAAGAAAAATTGACAACTAAACACTTTTTTATTATGAAATGCTATCTTTAGAGTAGAATGGTTTTGCAGGAATGTGAGAAGATCAAAAACAGTTTTCATTTGAAATGTTTATATCATTTATGAACCATTTGAATCTTATTGAAACTAAAGATTGAAATACTTTGCTTCAACAGTGTTACTTATAAAAACTTTAAAAAATGTATTGTCAAGTATTTAAAAATACTATTAAAATTAAATTGCAACGTATGCACACATATTTACTATTCTTGAGATAAAGAAATCATGAAAATTATAACTTTAATACATTATGTTTCATTGCTATTTAGATTTATTGACATCAAGTCACTTGGAAACACTTGAAATTTTAATATTTCTACTATTTTTCCAAAGACTAAAAAGTAAAGAAATCCCAAATGTCAAAGTTTCCTGCAGAGCAGAAATTCTGGTTCTTTAAACAAGAGTGTAAGTATAGAGGAATTCCCCTTTGCAACCCTGTAAGATACTTTCTACTTAAAGTTAGCATTTCTCTCCTTGTTTTAGCGTGTTGAATGTTGATTAGATTAACATGTTAGCTAATGTGGATGGATTCTTAGCACTGCTTCCTTCAAAACAGACACTTAAATACTGATCTTTAAAAGTGCAAATGCAGTCACATTCCATTGCTCTAGATTTACACTTTCCATTTAGGCTCTGTGGGATTCAATAACATAATAAATCATATCCAGTAGGAGTGATAAAACCTATTGCTTGTGTTCTGAACCTGCCCTGGATCTCCAGTCTTAGATAAGGATCTGACTGTATGAATATCAAATCATAATTCGTTGAGAAATTATAGGGTAAAGTAATATCATTTTAGGGGTAAAGCAATACAGTTTATTAAGTCACATAATTACCAATATTTGTATAGAAAAATATTGCCTAAAAGGTACAATACAATTTTTACCTTTTAAAAGGCACCCAGAATAGTCAGATTAACCTCATCTTGTTCTTTACTTCAAAGCAAAATTCAGTCTTCTCACCAGCTCCTAATGACCATATTTTCTGAATTCTGCATTACTTTTGTAGCATTTGAACCTGGGTTACACCAAACATTCAATTTATTGACATAATTACGGCTCTCAATAGCCCACATTACATTATGATTTCCTTCCCATTTTGAAATTTAACACAGCATAATGTCCTTTTGCTTGGTTAAAAACCGAAAATGAAGATTCTGGCCTGTAATTTGAAAATAATCATAAACTGGGCCTCTACACACAGAAAACAGCAAGTCATAGCCTAATAAATCTGAACATGGAGCATGTGGGAAGTGTACAATAATTGTTATAGCAATTTTCTGTTATTTCTAGGAAATGAACACAGTTTTTTATATAATTCCTTTTTTAGTTTTTGCACAAGGTCCTTCTAAAAGCAAAACCAGTAATATCTGGGAAAAACAATGGAATTTTTTTTTTCCAGAATTTAAAATTATAACATATAATCTAGTTGCCCTACTTCTCCTTGTCTCCAGAATAATTCACAGTATTGTTTTAACTCACCAAGTCCGAAGAATATAAAGACACTATCACCATATTGTATGTGTTGGTGCATATTTTAAGAGGATTGTTGTTCCATTTGAGCACATAAACTCACAATATTTCTTTATTTGCAAGAAATAATTATAATTCAGGAGCATAGAAAAGTATGGATTACTAGAATAAGAAGCCATGGTATAAATAAAAGATCAACTTCAAATGTTACAAGAATAAAATTTTCCTGGGAGGGAGTAGTAGAGTAAAGCTTGCTTCAAAGGTTGGTTGTGTCAAGTGAGAGGCAAAGAATTTGAGAAGTAACATAAAGCATTTCAGAAGCAGTGAGCAATAGATCAGCTGTAAAATATTAAAAATATTCATGTCTACATGAACAACTAGATGTGTTTTTACAGCAACATTTGATATAAGAGTGAATATGAAGAGACAGAGTCTGGAGCATGGGTAAGAGGGCAGAGGGGATACGAGTAGTAGTCTGGGATTGCTTTTACAAGAGTGCATCATGCTCATTTCCACCCTCTTTCCAGGGAGCAGTTTCTACAGTATTAATTTAATTTTAAATTATGGAATCATAATTGAAGGGTGTCAAGTTGCAGCTCGATGATATGTTATACACCACTGGGCTGAACTGCATATCTTGACCATGTGCTTGCTTTTATCTCACTCTCTCAGTGAAAACCTCAGGCACTGCAGGTTGCAACAGCAGTATGTTCAAAGAGACCAAGTACAAATAACAAATTGCAAATAAATAATATTTTAAGCATGTGGCAATAAAAAGGGTGCCAGATAGGCCAAAATATCTTTGCCTTTATAAACTGGAAAATTAGGACATCATTCACTCTGCACAGTTTGGTCATCTTTTTCCATGACACACTAAATTTGCTTAGGAAGCACCTTATTGCTTTTGTTATTTCAGAGGGAAATGCTGCTGAACTGGGAAGTGAGATGGATAAGGCAAGTAGAGGGAAGAAAGGACACTAAAGTCAAAGGAGATAACACATAATGTGAGACAAAATTGGAAAAGAATTAGATAAAAGAAAAAACATATAATCAAAATAAACTTTTTTAAATCAGTATAATTTACTGAGTTGTGTTCTCAGAAGATTGTCTCAGATAAGCAAAGCTAAACCAGGATATTTCAGGAGTTAATTACCCTGGGAAAAAAAAGGGACATCTGTTCATCTCCTCCTGTAAATAAGCCACGGACTGGAACATAAACTGCAACTCCAATCCCATGCATGTAGAAATTAAAATTAACAGATTATCCATCTGAATTTGCTGCCTCTATGGGCCTCCCTTATGTCAAGAATAGCACAAAAATACTTCATCCACATTATTGGTGTCTAAAAAAGTGATCTTTAATCTATACATTATTAGGATTGTGGTGACCAACACAGGCATACAGGAAATTTAGTAAATGCAAATCCAATATTTGCACAAATCTGTATATAAAACAAACTGTAACATACACTTATTTAAGGAATCTAGTTTCATACAGGTGAATGAGCTTGCCAAATGGACAGGGAGGAGGAATTCAAACAGAAAGATGTGAAAGAGACCTAAGAAATTTTACAGACAACAGAGTACAGGGCAGATGGTTTAAAAACCCAAATCCCACAACTGAAAACAACCAAATAGGTTATAAACAGCTAATTTCATTTAGAAGGAAAGTCAGTTCTCTGTGGCTTAAAATTGTAATGAAGGAAACAAAGGAAAAATGGATGGTAAAAATCATAAATCAGAAGGCAAGAAATTGGAAAAATGTGATGGAGGAAGTAAAGAGGTGTGGTAGCTTGACTCTGGCTGGAACGCCACATGCCCACCAAAGTCACTCTGTGACTCCCCCTCCTCAGCTGAGCAGGGGAGAGAAAATATAAGGAAAGACTCATGGGTCAAGGTAAGGACAGGGAGAGAACAGTCACCAATTACTATCATGGGGAAATCAGACCCGACTTGGGAAAATTAATTTAATTTATTACCAATCAAATCAGAGCAGGGTAATGAGAAATAAAACCAAATCTTAAAAAGTCTTCCAACTACCCCTCCCTTCCTCCCAGGCTTACCTTTACTCCTGATTTTCTCTACCTCCCCTCCAGCAGTGCAGGGGGACAGGGAATGGGGACTGTGGTCAATTCATCATACTTACTTTGTTTCTGCTGCTCCTCCCTCCTCATGGGGAGGACGCCACACACTCTTCCTCTGCTCAAGCCTGGTGGGGTCCCTCCCACAAGAGACAGTCCTCCACAAACCTCTCCAATGTGAATCCTTCCCATGGGCTGCAGTTCTTTATGAACTGCTCCAGCATGGGTCCCTTCCACAGGGTGCAGTCCTTCAGGAACAGACTGCTCCAGCGTGGGTTCCCCGCAGGGTCACAAGTCCTGCCAGCAAACCTGCTCCAGCATGAGCTCCTCTCTCCATGGGTCTACAGATTCTGCCCAGATCCTGCTCCAGTGTGGACTTCCCATGGGTCACAGCCTCCTTTGGGCATCCACCTGCTCTGGCATGGGGTCCTCCATGTGCTGCAGGTGGCTATCTGCTCCACCATTAACCTCCAATGGGCTGCAGGTGGACAGCCTGCCTCACAGCGGTCTTCACCATGGGCTGCAGGGAAATCTCTGCTCCAGTGCCTGGCACATCTCCTTCCCCTCCTTTACTGACCTCAGTGTCTGCAGAGTTGTTCCTCTCACATATTCTCACTCTTCTCCCTAGATAGAGTTGTACAGGTTTTTTCCCCACCTTCTTAAATATGTAATACCAGAGGTGCTACTGCCACTGCTGATGGGCTCAGCCTTGGCCAGTGGTGGGCCTGTCTTGGAGCCAGTTGGTTCTGGCTCTGTTGGACATGGGGGGAGCTTCTAGCACCTTCTCACAGGAAAGCCACCCCTATAGCCTCCCTGCTACCAAAACCTTGCCATGCAAACCCAATATGAAAGTGCATAAGGAAAATCTCTAATTATGAGAGGTGAGGGCAAGAAGGTTTCTGAAAGTATATTGAGGACATAAAGAATCTTTTCCTCCAAATAGAAATTAGTAACTTCTTAGAAGTTATGTGAAAAGAACTGTTCAATACAGATTCCTGTTCTATACTTGGCGCTAAACCAGACGATTTAGTCACACCTATAATGTTAATGATGATTGTGAAGTACCACTCTACCAATAGCTGAGAAGGATATTAAACAACAATCTAGAGCTAAATATTTTTGTATGAGCATGTTCAAGTGACCAACATTTAAGTATTAGAAAAGAGATGGCTGTAAACTCTCCTAATCTTTAAAGTTGATTTTTAGTAAGTCTCAGAGCACTAGAGGAAAATGCATCAATCTAGAAGCTAGATAAGGCCATGCTAGTATTTAAAGAAAATAAATAAGATGATCTGTCATCCTGACATAGTGCCAGGGAAAATACTGGCATGACCAATACAGAACTCCATAAAGTATTAACAAGTGATAAAGTAATTAATTTCATTTGATGTGGTTTATGTAAAATAGATCTTGTCAAAGTAGCTTGATTCTATCAATTTATCTATTAAAAGATAACAAATCAGGATGTCCTCTGTCTTGTGCTATTGAAAAGTTTTGATCAGGTGATTAGAAAAGCGGCCTTTTTTTATTGACAAAAACTGCAAGGAAATGTCATTTCTTAAATCTCCTTTACTTTGAGCAGGCATTTTGTTTTAATATTATTGCTAGATTCCCAGTTACCTCAACTCTCTTACTCCAGAAGAGAACAGTCTACTTTAAGCAAATACAAAAGAAGAATATTTTGGGGTTTGACTGAAAAAACCAACCAACCAACCAACAAAAAAACCAACACACACAGAAGAACAGAAAAACAAAACACTAAAATGCTTTTTATGGATAACTATTACATCCTATTAGAAAAAGCAATATTTTACTTCCTTGAGATATCTGATGAGGCTTCTGTTTATAGCTACTTTTAATATCCTTCATGCACATATTAGTCTTCACTATTTGCCCTGACGACACTTTTTCATCTAAAGTGCAGTGAGACGTACCTATCAACAACACTAGATTTATCTCAAGTACATATTAAAATGACTCTTTTTAGCGATGAACTTGTTCTCTGGTACAGCACTTCAAAGTCGCTGTTTAGTGGTCTGCTGACTCAACTTTCTTTTTGTAAACCTATGGACATAGCACAATAGTTTCTAATAGGTTTATTCTTTCATACTTTGTCATTATTCCTTCAGCACTACCACAGTTATCAAGAATCAACTGATTATACAAGTAAATCAAATGTAGGCTTAATTCAGATGTCTGGCATTTTTTCTCTTGTTTCAATGGGCTTATAAAGAATTAGATATACTAATTAAACATATATTTACAAGTGCTCATTCAGCCTCCTCCCTGCTCTTTTCAGAAGTCACTCCATTTCTCTTTGCCTTCATTTATTTATTTTAAAATGATAAAATGGTAAAGACAGCCTGTTTCATAAGAAGCCTGAGCTCTATGGAATTTGCTGTGTAAAATGTATGTTTGATCATTTCTACTATCATTTTTTTTTTAGTCTGAAAGTCTGATGACCACACTGAAGAAAGTTTGATGCTAGGCTTTGGACTTGCCTGTTAAATTATTGGATAATTCAGACTTTAGCTCTTTTCCTTAAAATGTAGGTGATTTTGTATTCTGCCTGCTATAGTTAGAACAGAGTAATACAGTGTGGTAAGACAGGCTTCAAAAAGATATAGAAAAGGCTTAAATATTTTTTAAATAAGATTACAAGAAGTGCTGGAAGTTTTGAAAGGAGCTAATCTTGCACAGGGTCTGTAATACCAGTTTCTTCTCTTTAAGCTGCTTAAAAGAGAAGGAAAAAGAAATAAAATACATGAGATGTTGTTTTTCCTCTGGCTAAGAAATAGAGCCCAACACCTCGATGAGTGAGGTAATATATGGAGATGCAGTGAAGATACAGTCCCTCCCCCAAGTTTCTTACCATTCAAATGTGTTGCTTTTACTAAGTAAATTACTCTGTATTCCACAATGGCACTGAATATGTCTAATCGAATTGTGCAGTGCGCAGCCAGGCTGTTGGAACAGGTGACAATAAATTCACTGGAACTAATATAAACGTGGGTGGTCAAGTGGAGCATATGGTGGATCCACAAATAGCTCAGGCCTTCAGATCAGTGAATTGGTTCCACAAAGTGCTTGTTCTGTCTTCTCCCCTGTGGAAATGGCCCCCATTAAATCCATCTGTTTTAACTTTACTTGGGGGATTCTCATGAGCAGTACAAATGTACCCTGAAATTCATTTGTCCAAACTCACACTTTGGGCAATGGATGAAATCAGTTTAATTACCAGGAACATTTGCAGATCTGGTTGAACAGTAAGAAGCTCCCACAGAAAAGGCACAGGTAAGCACTAGTAGGTCTTGATGTTTTCTGGCATGAAGACCCAGTGCACTAGGTCAGACTACCTTCCTATAAAGACTTACCAGGAGTTTCTATGAAGACATGCAAAAACAAGCCATCCAAAAAGCCATCTGTAATTTATCCTTGCAGTTGGATCTGTGATCAATATCCCATTCATCAACAGATGGGCTCCCTAGGGCATGCCTGAGGGCTGACTTTTCCCCTCTCCTGCTATCATCTCATTCCCTAACCCAGTCATACCAGGATATTTTCTTTCTGTCTTCCCATTCACTCCTGCTAACACTATTGAATCTGTTAAGAGTTACTATAATATAATTTGCTCTAAAAAACAATCACTGTCACATTCTTCGAAGTGATCTGTAGTT
Source organism: Phalacrocorax carbo (assembly GCF_963921805.1). Taxonomy (NCBI): domain Eukaryota; kingdom Metazoa; phylum Chordata; class Aves; order Suliformes; family Phalacrocoracidae; genus Phalacrocorax; species Phalacrocorax carbo. The sequence continues at coordinate 143,533,459 of NC_087514.1, read as the reverse complement.
ATTTATGGGTAAAACAAATGAAAATTTATTAGCTAGTTTTTGAGCTTCATGTCTTACGGTTAATTCCTGCATGTAATAGCCTTTCTGATTTATTTTTAGGATTTTATTCACCATACTAAAAGCAAATTTCTTCACTGCTCTTTCCTCCCTTTCACTCAGAGAGCTAATACCGTAAGCTTCAGACATAAAGTCTAATTACGTTCTTTAGTAACTGTCATTGTCATTTGATAGTTTGCAGTGTGAATTCATTTTACAAATAATGTAATTGGTTCCATCGTTAGGGTTAGAGGCAACAGAATAATTGCTGAAAGTCACATTCTGTTTTTTCATTTAACCCTTCTATGGTGAATTTGTTTAGATTTTAATTAAGGAGCTTTTCAGCAAAGTGGAAATCAATCTTTAAAGCCGATCAGGCACTCAGACACTCACATTGGTTTATGGACTTTGATTCAGAGAAGGCTCTCTACATATGACAGGAGACATACACCTAATGCTGACCGAAGAAAGCAGAGGTACATACAATATTTTTATCTGGGGCTGCAATGCATTACAGAATGATGGATATTTTGGAGGATGCGTTATGAAAAAAGGTCTGAATGTAAATGAAAAAAAATGTTTAACTCATACTAACCTGCCATTTTCTAACTTAATGCATGGAGTTTTTTTTTTTCCAAAGCTGCCTTCTGTTTACATCAATGCAGTTATGCTACTGTGAATAACAACATCATTTGCTTCTCAGTGTGCTTGCAGCAACAGTTATGCCCCAGCACTGAACTACAGTTATACTGAGAACCCCAGGTAGACCTATATAATGAGATGAACATGGCCCCTAGCAAAATGCTCAAGAAGTAATGCTGTCCCCCTGTTCTGTGTTCCCTCTGGTCCCCAAACTGAGAGAGTGATTGAGAAAGCAATATAGAAAAAATTATTCCTGAAGCCAGAGATGCCCTGGAGTATGAAGGGTGGCAAATCTGGCAGGGAAATGCAGATTATGAAATTTTCTCTGTATTCTTGTCCATGCTTTATTAAAAACCCCAGATATCTTCCCCAATTTTCTTTCTATTACATGTGCCAAAAGTGCACTAATATAAAGTACTCTTTTATGAAACCTGTAAACATGAATATTGTCTGTAGCAATGTGAATGTATCGATAGCACCCATTTCTGTCTGTCAAAAGTCCATGTCTGAGACAGCCACCCTTATGTGGTGGTTTAACCCCAGCCAGCAACTAAGCACCAGAGAGCCGCTCACTTGCTCCCCCTCTGTGAGGGGGGAAAGAATTCGAAAAGTGAGAAGACTCGTGGGTTGAGATAAAGACAATTTAATGGGTAAAGCAAAAGCCGCTCCCACAAGCAAAGCAAAACAAGGAATTCACTCATTACTTCCCATCAGCAGGCAGGTGTTCAGCCATCTCCAGGAAAGTAGGGCTCCATCAAGCGTAACAGTTACTTGAGAAGACAAATGCCATCATTTAGAAAGTTTCCCCTTTCCTCTTCTTCCCCCAGCTTTATATGCTGAGCATGATGTCATACGGTGTGGGATATCCCTTTGGTCAGTTGGGGTCAGCTGTCCCAGCCATGTCCCCTCCCAACTTCTTGTGCACCCCCAGCCTGCTCACTGGTGGGGTGGGGTGAGAGGCAGAAAAGGCCTTGACTCTGTGTAAGCACTGCTGAGCAGTAACTAAAACATCCCTGTGTTATCATCACTGTTTTTATCACAAATCCAAAGCACAGTCCCATATTAGCTTCTGTGAATAAAATTAACTTTATCCCAGCGAAACCAACATACCTTAATACCCTCTGTACACAACGAGAAGAAGGAGGTACTTTCACATCTCACTTTATCCCACTTGTTTCAGACAGTTGCCTTAAGAAGAGGTGATTAGGTCCCTAAAAGTGTTTGTTTCTTTCCAGTGGTTGTAAAGAAAAATCTAAGCAACCACTGTAGGCATCAAACTTTGATCAGATGAATAGCAATCCAGAGAAGCATTCACCTGCACAGGGAGGAATAGAAATCAGGATGATAACTCTGGAAAGAAAGTAATCTTGGTACTACAAATGCAGCCAGTGGTAAGTATGCTACAGGTGCTCATAGGTCAGTGAAATGCAAGTACTGGTGTTGTGGTTCAGCCTCAGTTGGCAACTGAACACCACGCAGCCGCTCGCTCACTCCCTCCACCCCTGTGGGATGGGGAAGAGAACTGGAAGAGCAAAAGAACTTGTGGGTTGAGATAAGCACAGTTTAATAATTACAATAAAATAATAATTATAATAATGATTATGATAATACTAACAATAATGATAATATAATAAAATGGAAAAGGAAAAAAGCCAGAAACAAACGATACAGCTGCTCACCACCCGCCAACTGACACTGCCCCTCCCCAAGCCGCGATTGCTGCCTGCCTCCCCCGGCCAGCCCCTCCCAGTTAATATACTGGGCATGACATTACATGATATGGAATATCCCTTCGGTCAGTTTGAATCCGCTCTCTTGGCTGTGCCCCCTCCCCTCCTGGCTTCTTGTGCACCCAGTAGAGCATGGGAAGCTGGAAAAGGCCTTGACTAGTACAAGCGCTACCCAGCAACAGCCAAAACATTGGTGTGTTATCTCAACATTGTTTTCATGCTAAGTTCAAAGCACAGCACTGTGCCAGCTGAAGTGAAGAAAATTAACACTATCCCAGCTAAAACCATGACAACTGGCCACAGTAAAGCAACAATTTTTAAAAACAAGCCAACATTAAGGATGAGCAGAAAATGTTAAAGTACAGGTATTTGGCCACTGATATTTCATGCCTAGCAAAAGTAGGTGGTGAAGATGCAGCTCCATTAACTCATTTGGATGTCCAGATGATCATACCAGAGTTCAGGAGGACAAGAAGATATTCAGAAGATTTTGAGGGGGACTTAGACAGAGAAGCCAACGTGACTCAGGCCTAGTTATATAAGTAAACCTTTCCATAACAGTGAATATTATTTCGTATTCTTTTAATATCCTGCGTGGGTGCTTATAAAAAAGGTATGGGTTACTTTTAGATATGGCAATGTCCACACACACATGTACACGACAACCAGAGAAAAAATAGAACATGAGTCTAAAAATGAAATATAACTCCAAGGCAATGATATTTGTATCAAGTGAAGGAAAGAGTACAAGACTGCTATTAAATAAATCATAATTTATTACACATGCCTGTATTTGGATGCCCAGTTAAGTACCTAATTACATGAAAAATGCAATTGCTGTGTAAAGTGATGTTAATTTTCAAGCACACCTGCTGAGCTTAGGGTTGTCATTCAGGTACCTGCTCAGTTGCATGCTGTTGTGCACCACCTGCAGAAAATATTTGTGTGCCTGTCAGGAGGCTGGCACAGGTTAGTAGTGAGGAAAACCATGGCTTTGCAGGTTCAGCAGGCAGTCCCATGGTCTATCTAACATAGCTGACAAATTTCATTACAATTCCTAACCAGAGCTCTGGCAGTGCAGCTTTTTTTGTTTTGATGAGGGGATGTGCAGGGAGAGCCCTTTCTCTGTTCAGACTGTAGATGCTTTTGATTTCTTGGATTTCATCTCCAGTTGATGAGTCCTCTGCTATGCTTACTTATATTTTTTTTATTCTTTTCTCTACTTCCCTGACACATGCTGTATGCCTTTAGAGAGCAAAAATACTGCTAGAACTTCTATTCTTAGTGTTGGTCCATTTGCTTTGTTGATTATCATCCTAACTGTCAAAGAAGTGAAATGGCATTGCTTTGCAGTACCTGTGCTCCATAGTACTAGCTTTCACATTGTTCTTTGTTTCCTTGACAGGTAGAAACTGTTTCTGTTTTTCCTCATGAATGCTTTATGCATGATACTGAACAGCTCACGGTGACAGCTAAACCATAGCAAGCGGCACTAAGGGACATTTCTCAAGTGTGCTTCTTTGCCCTTTCTTCACACTGAAGATGTTAATAAGACTCACGACTACCTGTGTTTTTCTATGGAGGATAGGATCTTTACTGCTTAAATAGCTTTACGCACTTGTAAACATTACTTAGGTGACAGAAAGTGTGGATTCATTCTGGGAATATTCTCTAATTTCTTTTATAGCTTTGGCTTTAACATATTATATTAAAAGCTTCTTTCTTGGACCAAAAGTAATGTTGTCTTACATATTCATCCATTTTACTGTAATTTGCAGGGAATGAGGTCAAGGGAATGGAGCGCTATATAACTGGCCAAGCAAGGGGAAAGTGAAAAGTAAGGGAGGGCATGTAAGAGGACAGGAAAAAGCTAAAAATGAGGTGGAGCATCTATTTCTTTCCCAAGGACTGAAACCTAAGAGCTTTAAAGAGGACTTTGCAGCTGTCCTGTTTCAGAGTCTAGTTCGGTGAAGTACTAGATGTTGGAGCTGATAGAAACTTTCTGGAGAAACATACAGGTTTGACAGACTAAATATTTCTGATGAATATGGCTAAACTTTCAACAGGCAGAGGCAGCAGGACGGTTATTGCTGGTTGGAGCTGTACCATTTCCTTGAGGAGCTCCCTCTCCTCATCCAAGGGAGTTTGCCTGTGCAGAGACATCAAGGATGTTGAGAAGCAGCTCTTAAGCTTCCTTAGCAACTCATTCATGGGCAGCCCAGCTCCCCCGACCTCCAGATCAGTGCTCAGCGGCACATGTCTTGTGGTCCAGAATGCAGAGAGCAAACAAGAAACATCTCTTCTTAGTCTCCCAGCATTCATTTATTTTTCTTTCACAGGTGTTATCTGGCTTTTTAAAAAATCCTGTACTTGAAGGCCAGCTGATGTGACAGTAGTAGGAGACACTCACTACAGCTTTCCAGCACTCTTCACAGAATGTAGTCATGGACCCTGTATGACTTGTTTCCACCAAGGGTTCCTCCATGCGTCTCTGTCATACTATGACATTGCCACTAACTGGATGACTTTATTTTAGCTGGAGAAAGAAGAAGCTGCCATCTCTTTAGATTGTATACAGCAACGACACAGTAGTTTTCACCTATTCTCTTTGTCTACAGACAAAAGCTAAAGCTCTCTCCAGAAAGCAGTTCTCTCTAATGCATTCATCATTCTCTTGACCACTACAGGTTGAGGACTCTCTGTCTTCAGCCCTGTTTCTCAAAGGCAGGTACCTGTTGGCCTGTGCAGAGCTGTGTGCCATGGCTAGACTGCTCCACATACCTGAGCTGCAGAAAGCAGTATTTGTTGCTACAATGCTGGGTCAGCCTCCAGTTTATCCTACTGATTGACGCATGTTACACTTTTGGTCATGCTATAGGGAAACAACAGCATGAGACGACGGCAGTGATTAGGATGTTGATCTCTAGGTGCTGGTGGACAGGCAAGTAGGCATAGATATTGGCAGCTGAGCGGAAGTTTAAAAATGATTGATATACCAAAGCTTTTCTTCAAGTCTAGCTTGCTAAAACAGCTCTCTGGGATCCATGGAAAATTTAGCATTTCCTGTTGTTGTTACTGTAGTTCTGAATTTCACAGAAGAGCACAGGGCCACCTCCAGACCAAGGGGCAAACGGATGCAGCGGTTTAGTTCTCAGTCCTGGTCCTCAAGGTTTCCAGTTTAGGCACCTGGCTGAATGCACCAGAGCTCCCTTCTGGCTTGTAGACCTGCCTTCCCCAAACACCTCAGCATTGGAGAGGTGGTGAAGGGATGAAGGTGTTTCTGCCACGGACCATGGAAGCATGGATCTGAACCAGGAAGTTGGAAGGTTGGACATGACCTGATGAGTCTTAGAGAGCACAGTGAATTCAAACACAAGATAGCAACATTTATTTTTTTTTTGCAGAGGATGTTTCTGATACTTTTTGGTTTGTGTCTTCTTCTTCACTTTCCTTCAGCAGTGCAAAACCATGTAATAAAAAATGTAATAAAAGCAAAGAATTTTGTTCTCTCCAACAGGAATTACCTGATTTATAGATGCTCAAGGAGATAAAAAACATATTGTGAAAATGGCCATAAAAGGGTTTCCTGATCAAATATTTCAGACAGTAGTTCTCTCTTTTGAAAAACAAATGCAGTCTTTAAAAGCTACAAAACCAACACAGAAACACACATAGCTCCCTGCATACTTGTGCAGGTATAGAGATCTATAAAATATATTACACACACGAGATCAGCTTTATTCCAGTATTTGCCTATGGATTAAATTCCAACTGTCTGAATTAAATAGGAAAATTTCTACTACATTAAACGTTTTTGTGAACGTATTTGTACACAAAAGATTTGTGTATTCATAAGAAACTAAAAAGCTATCGTTCATATATGGGTATATTATAGATAGATAGTGATGGTCCAATCATGTTGTTTTGTTAGACAAAAATAGCATTTTCAATCTTTTCTTAGGATGATAACATTTTATGCATATTTTTGCTCTCTATTTGCATACTAACTTCAACAAAAGCAAATAAATTGAGTAAGAGGAAATGTATCTGCTGTGTACATATTTAATCCTTTCTCTTTTTGTTCTTTTCACACAGAGATTGAAAGATTTAAAACAAAGGGAATTTGCTCGAAATGTGGCTTCAAAGTCATGGAAAGATGAGAAGAAACAGGAAAAAGCACTCAAGCGGCTCCACCAGCTTGCAGAATTACGGAAGCAATCAGAATGGCAAGTATTTAAAATTTATATTATGTTTTAATGCCCTCTTTCCTCAGTCCCAGAAGAAATCTCCACATTTTTACTCCTACACTCTGTAATGCAGAGAGATTGTGTATACTGTAACCTGTTTTCAGCTGTCCCCAACTCCAAATGTTCCTGTTCTGCAAACCATAAAATTGAAAGCTCCTGAATTAATTATTTGCTGTTTGAAGGTTTGTGTTTTTTTCTCCTGTAGCTAGTTAATATCTTCTTTTCTGAACTGAGAGGTTTGAAGATGTTTTTATATCATCACCATTTTATCTTATTCAAACTGACCTGAATAGATTAGTATAACTGTCTTATCATTTGGTAGTAAGTGAATAGGAGAGGAAAAATGCCTTTTAGAGCATCTGTACTTAGTCTGTGAATCATTTTCACTACTTTTAGTATACTGAGATTATTCTCACAGTTTCTCTATAGAGTAATAGAAGTATCATTAAGTGAATGAAAAACAAGTAATTAACTGAGTTAAGTTTGCCCAACACTGTTATCTGTATTGATGAATATCAAGATACAGTACAAAGTTTGCACTAATAAACATCTACATTTCAGAAATCTCCTTTTTTTAATGACACTGAATGCTTCAGTAGAATAGATTGCCACCAGAACAATTGTTTCTGTTAATCTATGACCATAATGAGTTAAGTAGATAATTAAACTGACATCCTTTTAAATTCATATCATGCTTACTGTACCCCAGAAATAATAACATTCACAGTTTATTATATACCCATTTTGGCCTAAGTAATTGCTTTTGAGTAATCTGCTGAAATGTAACAGTTTAGTGCTAATGTATCACTTTTATGGTTACAACTCTATTTTCATACAAATCTACTGAAAGAAATGTAACTGCCTGTGGGAAGGTGCCTTTATGCCCGTGCACTTGAAGATGTAGTCTCAAAGAGACCGATAAGGTCAGTGATAAAAGTAAAGCCAGAGTGAGACTGGGAGGGGAAAACCAGGTTTGCTTTTAGAAAGAGCCAGGAGTCCACAATCCCTCACCAAGAGCCTGGAAAGACAGTGCTTGCTCTTCCTGTTCGTAATGACTAACAGGTTGACGCGTGGCTGAGCACCATGATCTTGGTGGAGGGGTAGCGTTCCCAGATGCTCAGGCAAGACAGAAAGTCAGCGTTTCTGCGCAAAAGTCTACACACACACACACAATTGTTATTGTCCCCGAGTATTGTGTCTCAGTTCCAACAGAGTTCCTTACAACGAGCTAATGAAATTTGACAACAAATTACTGTTAATCTTGTGCACAGGAAAATTGAAAATGCAGTTTTATTTTGCTGTTCCAAGGAGACTTTGAAAAGGATCTGTTTACACGCCTTCAAGAGATAATTCCTTCTTGATGTACAAATAGGGGTGAATTAGTATCTCCTGATGCCAAAATCATGGCAAATGCAAATATATTCTCAGAAATGCATACATATTCTCATACTCCAAACTGACCCTACTCCAGGGAGTCTTTATGTCGTTCCTACTGCTGAAGATCAATGCATTTTTATAACATTTATAAAACACGCTAGCCTATTTATAGATAGCTGTTACACAGATCTGGCAGTCGTAATTTACTTACATTTAATTAAAATATTTTCTAATTTTTAATCAAACTCTTTAATGAAGCTGGTTCCAAAATTTTTTCAGGTAAGTGTACTGTAGTACTGCATTGATAGGAAATGTAGATAATTGTTCTAATGAAATGTATGTTTAAAATATTACTTGGAATAACATTTGTACGGTAGGTATATATGTCTCATCTCTAACGGAAAGCAGCAACATTCATTCCAATCTCAGTTAATTATATATTGCAAGAAATCAATGATTTACCATGTTTATTAAGGCCTTCTTAGAATAGGTTGTGGGGTTTTTGTAAGTACAAAAAACCTAAACCACAGATTTAAAATCTGAGAGGTTTTGGGAGAGGAAAGATGTAATTAATGAAAGTAGACTACAGAAAGAGAGAATATGGCAAAGTAAGTCAAATGGTGCTTGATACTGAGAGCAGTGATGTTGCCATTAATATTGATGGAAATCCACCTATGTCCTTGTCCCCACCAATGTTTGGTGATAGTTTTAGCATTAATATCTCTTTGACTATTTCACGAAGTCATTTACTATGGAATAATATAAAGATAAAATAAAAATCTACACTTTAAAATGTTGTACATACATCCCTCCACCCCGCAAGCTAGCAAAATGCTGCCTTTTCTCTTATAGAGTTTGATTCTGCAGATGCTGCAAGTCCGTGTCTCATTTTGAACATGATTTCCTTTGTGGTGGTCTCTCAGAAAACCAAGACTTAGCACAGACCAGATTCTCACTGATATAAAATCAGAGTAAAGACAATACTGTTTATTCTGGATGTACATGGGCATAACTCTGAAAAAGAGCATTCATGTGGTAACTTCAGATCCTAAAATTTCCTGTATGTAAAGACTGTCTTGTCCAGACAGAAGCCCAAGCTCAGGGCTAGGCTGCACATTTACCCTGTAGAAACTTCAGAAACTTCGTTTTGGCATGAGTGACACCCTTCTTTACCAGACAGACATTGTCAAATGCAAATTTTGTCTTAACTTGGTTACTTAATACAGCTTGCTTTCTTATTTATTTATTTATTTAATTAATTAGTTATTTATTTATTTATTACCTTACAGCATCACTGGGAGTGGACCATTGCTTAAAGCCCCCAGATTAGTCATGGAAAAACAGCAATCACCAGATGACATTTTCCTGTACAAGGGCAGCAAGTTCACAGCCAGTTCTCAAAGAACCACCGCAAGAGCAGGACAAGGTTTCTCCAGCAGCGTACTAGAGAAACAGCAGCTTATCGTAAATAGGCACCAATTCCCTGCTGAAAGACCCCATGCACTTGGAAATCAAGTCTCACAATTATTCCCAGATAGCAACAATGCTTCTCAAAGGGCGGGAGTGTCTTTCTCATTCTCTAAAAAAGTCTCTTTGAAGCTCGAGTCTTCGGCATCAGTCTTCAGTGAGAACTCTGAAGAAGGAAATGATTGTAGTGAATCCCCCAACCATAAAATAAAGCAAGCTCTTGAGGGCTGTCGTTCTGGTTCACTTTTGGATGAGGATGTAAAAGCAAGCTTGGATAAAGGGCCACTTATTACACAAGAGCAAATGGATTTGCATAACTGTGCATCAAGTTATGTACCTGCAAAACCTAAAATGCTAAAGGAAAATGATAAAAGCAGTGATAGAGAAATAGAAGAAAAGATCCGTGCTCATACTTCATTTTGCAAAGTCAAAATGCAACTTTCAAATTTGGATTTTTCTGGATCACTTAGAGAAACAGAGCAAGAGAGCCAATTGAATGAGTCTGAACAATTGCTGGAAACTCCCATTTCACCTTCTTACCAAGCTAGCAATTTTTGTACACAGCCAAACACCTACAAATACAGCAATGCCCACCTGCCTGAGCAGTTACCTGAGCTCCCACAACAGCCAGAACCTCAGCTGGCATGCGCAAGCAGTATTAATGACAGTCCTGGGATGGTAAAAAGAGAAAAATCTTTGGAGAGTTCAGAAACCACAAATGGGAATATGGAAACGCTTCCAAGAGAGACCATGGTTAAAGAGGTTAGGCCACAGGCATTACCTTTCCTCCATGTTGTGAGCAAAGATGGCACCACTGCTCTGCAGTGGCCCACAGAATTACTTTTGTTTACAAAAACTGAGCCCTGTATTTCATATGGCTGTAATCCATTGTATTTTGACTTCAGACTCTCTTTAAATCACAGAGATGGTAAACAGCATGAAACAAACAAAGCAAGCTGTAAAGAGCACTCTATAAATAAGACTGCAGATGAAAATGAAGCCTCAGGTTTAATAAAATACAAGCAAATGTCAAATGAACAAGATAATCAGTTGTTGAAACCAAAGAAGATGAAAGGTTCCCTAAATCCAAGAAAGGCCAAGCAAAAAGCTGAGTCAGACATAGGGAAAGAGATGAATGAAAATGGTCAAAAATACTTTACAGATTATTTGAATGAAAATATACCCAAAGTGCCTGCTTACCTTGATGTCTCACAAAAGGATTATGTGACAGAAAAAAGTCTTCATGCAACAACACTGAGAAGATCTTTAAAGCATCATTTTCATAGCTGTGAAAGAAAAAAGCAGAACATTAGAAATGAAAGCATTTCCTATTCTGCTTTTATGTCTAGGATTAAAAAGTCTAAAGCTGCAAAATGTCATTTAATATATTCTGAGGAAAAACGTGAAAGCCAAAATGACTGCAGATCCGTTCAAGACATGGCCAGCAGCAACAGTGACATAAGTGACTGTGGAAAAGACTCTAGTGGAAGTTTCCTTAGTTATAAATCCAGTTCAAGCAGCAGGTACTCAGAAAATGAAGGATGTGAAAGTTACACAAGATGCTGGAGTTTTCCATCTCCTCAAAAGTCCTCCTCTGACAGACGTTCCAGCTATTCAGACACTTCGGTTAGTGGTACAGGTAGCTACGTGAGCTACGTGAGTCCCAAATCAAACAATCACAGCAGAAATAATTTGCTTTTTTGTTGTAAAAGAAAAAGAAAGACAGCTGAAAGGCACAGATGTAAACACAGAAAGCACATATGTATTTTCGCTTCTGATGATACGGACGAGGATTATCTTTGTCATAGTAGAAGTCACAGAACTAGAAACAGTACACAGAGGGGCACAATTAAATGTCAAAGATGTTCAAGAAGTAAAGTTTTACAACACAGAGACAGATCTAAACACAGCAGACGTAGACATAGGCATTCTGGCAAAGTGCATAGTAGAAGTCAAAACTACCATAGCTCCAAAACTTTTTCCACCAGAGATTCAAGAAGTAGCGAAAGATCATCTAGTAGCAGGATATCAAGAGGTAGCAGTTCAGGATCCTTCTCAAAAGAGACTGACAACTGCAACAACAAAACAAAAGAGGACACAGAAAGGAGTTCTAACACTGAACTGGGAAAAACTGAAACTGCACATTATGACTCTCTGAATGTGAACAGTCAGTCAAAAAACTTTGCCACCTGCTCTTCTGAAACCCTGGCAAAAGACATATGTGAAAAAAGAAAGTCACCGACAGCCAAGTTACTTTTAGAAAGAGTGCAGTCCAAGAAAATCCAGGAACAAACACACAATTCAGAGAGATTTTCAAACAGTTGTGGGGTAGAATTAAAGGATCAGTCCCAAAGTCACTTTTCTCTTCAGTTTTCATCATCGGTTGAAGACATTGCAATGCTACCTTTGCCAGAGAAACTGATAAGCATAGGTAAAAATGACACAGGGCATAATGAAATCAGTTCGTTGGAAAACAGTCTGAAGAAAAACAACTTTGAAGCATCAGAGATAACTAATGTTGCTCTTTCAACAGGCACTGATTATGATCATTGTCTATTTAAAGATATCATTCAAATAGGAACAGACTATCAGAGCCCAAGCATAAAAAGGAACACAGCAATAAAGGAACAATCCAATCTCTTCATTAGTGAAGTGCAGCCCTTTATACAAAGCTGTGACCCAGTACCAAATGATTTCCCTGGTGCTTTTCCCTCTAATATATATTCTGTTGTTGCTAATTCAACAGAGACCAAAGAAGAACTACGTGATGTAAACATGGACTCAAACCGGGCAGAAGGCAGTTCAGACTCTCTTTGTGACAGTGCTATGCAGAAGTATGATGATACAGTAAATGACCCAGAAGTGTACAGTAAATCCACCTCCCCTGCTTTAACACAGCAGCCTATCACTTTTTCACCGGAGGAAGTAGACAAATACAGGTTGCTGCAGCTGCAAGCCCAGCAGCATATGCAGAAACAACTTCTGGCAAAACACCTGAAAGTTTTGCCTGCCCCAGGACCAGCTGCCTTCTCTGCAACACCAGCAGTTCCTGCCCTCCCTCTTCAGCAGCATGCTACTGTCACCACCATCCACCACACACTGCTGCAACGCTTTGCTGTCTCGGCATCTGTACATCCCCAAGGCAGCCATCTCTCCCTGGCACACCTCCACCCCCTCTCTCAGGCACATTTTGCCCCCATACCACTTTCCCCATTAGCACCAGCCCTCATTCCCACCCACCCTGCTCTGCTGACAGGGCACCCATTGCATTTGGTCTCCACCGCTCCCCTCCACCCTTCCCCACTGTCCTTCCCCGCACTGCCACACAGTGCATATATCCCAGCCTTATTCACACCACACTTGAATGCAGCCACACCTTCTGCTATACATCCAAATCCCTTAGTTCATCCATTATTCCAAGGGCAAGAGCCCCATCACCATTCTTGCTGTAGCCAGACCCAACAGTTACCGACAATAAAAGAGGTTTTCAGTGTTTCTAGCTATTTAAACTAGCCCAAATGATTACACCATGGCTCCAAAACCAAATTTGAATAAAATAAACTATTCAGTGTTCAATCTCATGTCTGAGGGGAATTCTACTGTTTTGCTGAGAGTACAATGGCAAATATTTTGAAGTCCACATTCTGGCTGACGGCATACGAATATTGATTTAATTCTCATATCACTGAGTAAAAGCTGTTTTAAAGTTTTTTATGATACTATTACAAGGAGGACAGGGTCCAGCTAGTGTCATTCTACAGAATGTTGGAAAGAACAGCCATAAGTGAAGTCTGTGACTGACAGTAGGAATAGGACCACAACTCCCAGATACAATAGGACCAACAGTGTCGACATTGATGAATGATTTCAAGCAGTGCAATTTAAGGTAGAGCAATCTTGACCATGTCAAAGGTTTGCTTTTCTAAGTGTGTATGCCCATAGTATATTTTCTGAGTGTGTATGTGCAACGGCATAGTACTTGGTCTCATTAAGGTATTTGAGACTGAACAAAAAAGAAGGTATCTGGGACCACAAGTCCCTGGTTCTGTCTCTTGTCCAAAATAGATTGGGGATCCTCAGAGTGAGGGGTGATGAGTTAACACTTGAAGAAAAGGGTCACAACAACATCTCAAAGATACTTTATTGATTTTATCCTTAGGGTGTGTTGCTCGTACAGTGCAAAGGGACTGCAGTCTGGCCACAGGTACACAACAAAAAATTCCCTTAGTGTACGGGGCTCTGTGCTGGCACAAGCAGGCTGCTACATTTTTCCCTGAGCCAAGCATCCAAGAAGGCAAAGGAAAGAAGGGGATGAAGCGAAGTTCTTTGTCATTGCCTGCCTGTGGCTGTAGCATAGGGTATGTCAGGGGTGGGCTGCAGCAGCCCAGAGTAGCCAAGCAGCATGTGCCGGCCTTGAATCTCAATGACCCTTGACCAATGCCACAACACTTCTTTCCTACCAAACAGCGCTCTGACATGCCCAAGGAATGTGTAAATATGTTTTGTCCCTTTCACAAATAACATAAACAATTGGCTGGTCCTATAAAATAATAAAAAATGCAGAAGTAAAATTTTGAGCAGAAACCAGCTCTCCAGGTCAAGTCTCATAGACAACCATGACACAGTTCTCAGCACTTCAGGGTATATTGAATCTAAACAAATAAGTCTAGATTCTCACATGGCTTCCTAAACTCTCAACATACAAATTGAAGTTCTGAATCTGCAATGTTTGAATGCATGTATCCAGCCTTCAGGGTAACGTGTGGTTGAAGTTGCTAGTAATAACTGTGTATCTGGAAAGAGGTGAGGGCTCTGCATCTCTTTGAATGGCACATTCTGAGTATTTTTATAATGTTTCTAACTCAACATGAGATATTTAGCATGAAATTAAGCTTAAAATTTTGGTTAGACTGCAGGCATGGTTCCCAGTATAATTGGAGAGTGAAGTGTCTGATGGACAGTACCTGTTTGTTTGGATTAGAAACATTTGAAAAAATTTCAATTCATTTGCAGTAATGTAGTGCACAATTAATAATGTATCTTTCAGAATTGATAAAAAACACATTAAAAAACTTCTGGAGTATTTTATTCCATTATATTTGGCTATCTGAAGAAAATGAGAAATCTAATCGCAATTAAGTTCATTATTTAAAATAAAACTTAGGACCAATTTTCTAACTTAGTTTTAGTCAAACTGGATTGACCCATTGCAATAAAATGGAATTGTTTTAATTTCTAAAAGCAGCTGCTTCAGCATAAATTGGTATTATGCCGAATTTTCGAATGGCTTTACAATTTGTGATGGCTTGTTTTGCAGTTGATTTCAAAGTTAAAGTTTCTTTGGATACTTAATGTTTTAACCATCAAAAAAGCTATCAGGAAAAAAATCTGGAGAGTCAGCAGAAGCAAAACATTTTTGTATTGAAAAAGGTTGGTGAAACCAGCATCCTCAAATATCTTTTGCTTGGATTCCCATCTGGTTTATTAATTTTATTAACAAAATGGTATGTCATTTTGGAGTTACTTATCTTTACGGTTTAATTTTCTCATTTTAATTGTAGGGAACTCCTTTAATTAAAAATATTACTTCAGAATTAACAAAGCCAGAAATTTTCTTTGGGAAAGATGTTAAAAATAAATATTTCCACAGTTTTAAAATTCTTCCTTTCATTTTTGGATTAAAATATTCTCAAAATTAGATCTGAATTTACAAATCATTCCTATACTTCTGAAACTTTATTTTCTCAGAATCAAACATATTTCACTGAAAGTGACTTAACACCTCTGAAAATTAGTACTTGCTTGCTCAGATGGAGAACCCTTACTCAGTGGACCACTCGGAAACGTTAGTTATAATTCTGTAGGAACACTCTGAATTGGGCATTTTAAAGGAACAGGTCAACCTCTACCCTAGAAGAGGTTGACTGAGCGGCACAGCCACTACTACCAGGTCAGGGCTAATACCGGCCTAAAAGATGCATTTCCAGCCCTACAAACTTCTACATTTATGAGCCCAGTTCCATTTTCATTCAAGAAAAAACAGCTGTTCTCATTGTGTATAAAAATTCATTTGAACCTAATTAGATAACACTAAGAGAAAAAAGTGGAACAGAAGAAATGACAGACTAGTCTCATCTTTAAAGCCTACACACGCATTTCATATCCCTGCTTCTTACAGGAAGTGTTAATACTGTAGAAATTCCTATGGCAAGAAACATGACCAGTTGAAACTTAACCACACCCTACTACGTAGATCATTCATGGAAAATAGTTGTATACGTTTCCCTTGATGTATGCACAAGACAATGGGATTCTAGGAAGGAACCAAATCATAGGATGTCCATGCATCGTCGAATGAACCAACAAGGATGATCTGGTAAGGCAAATGAATAGAAAATAAAGAATAAATTTAGTTCTTGGAACAATGGAAATACGGATTTTGAGAGATATTGATGGAAAAAAAAAAAGATTAAGATGGAAAAGAAAGAGCACAATAGCAAAACAGCAATCACTGGGTACCAACAAAGGGAATGTCTAATATCATTCTTAGTACACAGAAGGGATTTTCTTGAAGATATGTAATAAAATTATCAGCACAGCTGAGATGATATATGTGCTCTACTTGCAGCCATATTTGTTTTTCATGAGCAATGTACTTTAAATATGTATCATTATTGTAATTAAAAGCATAATTGAGCCTGATGTATGGAGCCATGCTACAATTTTGATTTAACTTAGACTGATTTTTAAAAGAATTACAGTATCCTGGTGGCAACGATATATACACTCCAAGTTAATAATCTATTTTGGCTTGGTCGTATATTCTTGATACATAATCCAAGGAAACAGGTCATCCACACTAAAATTTCCAATAAAAAGGTTTCCTGAGTTACACAATGACAATTTTTTTTTTGTTGGGTTTTCTTTTGGGGGTAACTGAGGCACTTCTGGAATACATTTAACTTGTATATTTGTTGTGCAGATTTGCATAAAAATGCCATTTGACCATACTGATTTTAAAAGTGTTAAGTTTATATTTAAAACTGGATAATACTCTGGCTAGTATAATATGTAAACTAGTAATTTTGTTTTGTATTCTCTGTATAAAGTGTTTTATATTATACAGTAGCTAAGTGAATTGCA
This sequence comes from Phalacrocorax carbo, assembly GCF_963921805.1. NCBI lineage: Eukaryota > Metazoa > Chordata > Aves > Suliformes > Phalacrocoracidae > Phalacrocorax > Phalacrocorax carbo. Next base: position 143,516,817 of record NC_087514.1, on the reverse strand, counting down.
CTATTGTACATGCAATGCGGCTTTTTTTTAGGTTATTCAAGGAATTCCTGGGAATGTAGTTTAATGCAATAATATTTTTTTTCAATAAAAAGGCTTACTGGTATAAAAAGTGTCAGTCATGTATTTTTAATGTAAAGCATACCAAAAGGCAGCAAAGTAGTAAAATGCAGAATGGTGCAAACATATTCTGTATTTTAATCTGCAGAACTGAAATGCATTTAATTCATCCCTGTGGCTATAATCCTGAAATTTCTTAGACTGTTTCCTAAAGATTTTAGTATGTGTTACAAAAGTGGGTTGTTTAAATGGAACTGAAAATAAATATTCCTTTAAAAAATGACTCTATCTATGTGGTTTTTGCAAGTACTTTTAATGGATCAACATCCTCCTGGATATTTTTATGCACTAATCAGTTTGCTTAGAATTACTTTTATAACTCACTTGTCAGGATCCCCAAATAAAGTCTCTGAGGTATGATTCCTAATGTTTGTGTAGAAGGTGCTTCGGTAAAGAAGCTAACAGTGGGATCCACAAAAGTATTACTTATTCGCTTTTTAACCATTCTTTAGAACTTACCTTAGTCATGATAAGTATCTCCTTATTTCATGTTTCTCTTTTACTTTGTATTTTTCCAGTTTATTTATTGTATCCTTTTTCTATCTATCTTTCATTTGCATTGTAAGCTTTCTGACACAAGGCTTTGGGTTTTGTCATATAGGTACTCAGCTTTGGAGGTCCCAGGCACTGCTGCTATACTAATAGTAATTGCAAAGCTAGTTATTGCCATTAATAGACAGTTTCAGAAGTTACACGTCTCCAGGTGAGCACAAAAACTGAAGTAATGCAAAAACAAGTCTCTGCATGGGTACATGTAACAGATAAAACTGTCTTTTGAGTTGTGCTGTGGTAGAGGTCATATTCTGTTAGGTCTGTCTGCATAGCTGGAAATGTTTTGGCCAATCTCTGGGACAATATTAATCTACCATGCAGTGACATCTTATGACTCAGGCATTCCATAAAATCTTGAAATCACAGCAAACCAACAGAGACATAATTGACACAGTGTATCTAATTCCATTCATCTGTGTTTTTTCATCTTAAAAACAAAATTCAGAATTGGGCAAACAAATAAAAAGTGTGGCATGTCTGAAGGAAATACCCTGTGAGTTAATATCTACATCATTAACTGTTAACTATAGTAGGCTTCCAGTTGAGGTCCGATCTCACCTGTTTGTTGCTGAACAGTGATACTGTTTTGACTAGGATGTAATATCTGAAGAAATAAAGCTGTCCACACCTTCCTATTCCTGGTAAAGCTAGCTACTAATTACCCTTTCTTAAAGCCTGAATCCCAGATCTCTTTAACACAATTCGTCTATTCAGGCCAAACCTACGTTTAGGTCTGTTGCTTCCCTGAGAATAAAAAACAAATGTTTTGCCCGGCTTGAAATGTCTCTTATTGCCAGATGGAGAGGCTTCTGGAGGAAGCAAATATAGATTTTATTTAACTTAAAAATAGAAAGCCCAATGAAGCAGATATTTAGAGACAGTACAAAAGAAAAGAAAAGCATATTTGTAGCTACTTATGCCTAAGCTTAGCTTCAAGACGTTCTTTTCACTTCCCTCAGTTAACATACTGTCTCAGTGCAGTGTCCAGCCTTAGGAAGACCCAGACATTGTCTCCACTCCACAGGATCTCAACTTGGGGACAGGATTGGTCTTAGAGATACTGTTTCCCCAGCATCTGCTCTGATGGGAAACCTCCCAGCCCTCTGAAGGCTTCCTGTAAGTCTGAGGTGAGCTCTCGTGGCTTCTTCCATTGCAGCTACAATGTACCCAGCCCTTGGGCACAGGCTAGGAAGCATTGTCACCCAGCCAGGCAGAATACAAAATGAATATGATCGGAAAATAGACCTGACTAGACTATTCCAGTTGGAAGGGACCTACAATGACCACCTAGTCCAACTGCCTGACCAATTCAGGGCTGACCAAATTAAAGCATTTTATTAGGGGCATTGTCCAAATGCCTCTTAAACACTGACCACCTCCTTGGTAAAAAAATACTTCCTAATGTCCAGTCTAAACTTCCCCTGGCACATCTTTGAACCATTCCTCTGCCTCCCATCACTGGATATGAGGGAAAAGAGGTCAGCACCTCCCTTTCCACTTCCCCTCCTCAGGAAGCCGTAGAGAGCAATGAGGTCACCCCTCAGCCTCCTTTTCTCCAAAACAGACAAGACCAAAATCCTTAGCTGCTCCTCATAAGACATTCCTTCCAGCCCTTTCACCAGCTTTGTTGCCCTCCTCTGGATCCATTCAAGGACCTTCACATCC